>NC_072421.2:100812142-102041785 GCF_028858775.2 Pan troglodytes
ACCCAAAGGCCCAGAAGTTACCACCCTTTTTCTAGAAATTTATACATGACATGCCCCTTAATTTGCATGTAACTAAAGATGGGTATAAATAGGACTGCAAAACTGCCTCTGAGCTGCTACTGTTGACACACTGCCTATGAGGTAATGAGGTAGCCCTGCTCTGCTGGGGCAATCATGGAGCTGTAACACTGCCACCTCAAATAAACTGTTTTCTTTTACCACCGGCTTGCTCTTGAATTCTTTCCTGGTTGAAGCCAAGAATCTCCCGGGCAAGGTCCCAATTGGGGCTCACCTTCCCTGCATCAGCAATATGAAATGATATAACCCCTAACCAGGGGATTTGATACTATCTAGTTAAATTATATAGGTATTTGCTCTTGGAACCAGCAATCTCTCTTCTAAGAATCTGTCCCAAAGAAACAATATAGTAAAATAAAATAAAATACAAAACATAAAAGCATAAACAGAAAGCCATTCCTGCAGAACAATTCATAATAGCAGAAGAGTAGAAACAAAATGTCCATGAATAAGAGTTGTGGCTAGTTAAAAAACTTACAGTACATCAATATCTTAGAGTACTATGCAGCTGTAAAAAGCAATGAAGACTTCTTCTCTGTACTGCTATGCAATGGATTCTAGGAGAGATAGACAGACAGATAGATAGATAGATAGATAGTTGTTGTTGTTGTTGACACAGGGTCTCACTCTATCACCCAAGCTGGAGTGCAGTGGCACGATCTTGGCTCACTGCAGCCTTGACCTCCCAGGCTCAACCAATGCTCCCGCGTCAGCTCCCCAAGTAGCTTCGACTAAAGGTGCATGCAACTATAACTGCCTAATTTTTGTATTTTTTCTAGAGACGGGGTTTTGCCATGTTACCCAGGCTAGTCTCGAACTCCGGAGCTCAGGCAATCCACCTGCCTCAGCCTCCCAAAGTGCTAGAATTACAGGCCTGAGCCACCGCACCTGGCCTAGGATATATTGTTAAATTAATAAAGTGAGGTGCAGAAAAATACGTAGCACTGCTGCTGTGCAATAATACGTTAGCTACTAGCCACAAGGAGATATCTTAATTTAATTAAAATTAAATTCGAGATTCAGTTACTCCATGACAATAGACGCATTGTATGCACTCAATCTTTAATTCCTCAATAAAACACTCAGGTAACTAGTGCCTACTGTTTTGGACAGTGCAGACACAGATTACTAGCTCTGAAGAAATGTATATTGCACAGTGAGGATGTAGAATATGCCATCTTTTACCTATGAAAGGGGGAGAAAAGTAGCATACATGTTATACTTGCTGATATATATATATACATATATATACATATATACATATATATACATATATATATATATTTTTTTTTTTTTTTTTTGTCGAGACAGAGTTTCGCGCTGTCGCCCAAGCTAGAGTGCAGTGGCGCGATCTCCGCTCACCGCAAGCTCCGCCTCCCGGGTTCACGCCATTCTCCTGCCTCAGCCTCCCGAGTAGCTGGGACTACAGGCGCCCACCACCGCGCCCGGCTAATTTTTTGTATTTTTAGTAGAGACGGGGTTTCACCGTATTAGCCAGGATGGTCTCAATCTCCTGACCTCGTGATCCACCCGCCTCAGCCTCCCAAAGTGCTGGGATTACAGGCGTGAGCCACCGCACCCGGCCACTTGCTGATATTTTTTAAAACTGGAAGGCTAAAACAAACAAACACAAAAAGATAAAAATGATTACCTATAAGGGGACAGAGGAGCAGCCCAAGATGGGAGATGATAATGTGTATTCTCCTAAAAATATAATACATATTTACTGCCTCCATGCACTGAAAAGGACAAGAAACAATGACCAACTCAGTAGTAATGAGCAACTCTAGTACTCAGATTATTAACTCTCGCAACATTTCCCCTTAAAAAAAAATCTGACTCCCTTGCAGAAATGGCTGATTTCAGGGCTGGGCAAGGATTGCGCTGAATGAGTGTAGACTAAACTATAATACCAGAGAGCACATCAAAAAGACTAGGGAAGAGATAACCCACAGATTGGGAGAAAATACTTGCAAACCACACATCTGTAAGGGAGTAATACCCAAAATACATGAGGAACTCAAACAACTTAATAGCAAGAAGCTACTGGGGAGGCTGAAGCAGGAGAATAGCTTGAACCTGGGAGGCAGAGGTCACAGTGAGCTGAGACTGTGCCATTGCATTCCAGCCTGGGAGACAGAGTGAAATCCTGTCTCAAAAATAAAAAAGATAAAGTGTGCAATTCAGTGGTTTTTAATATATTCACAGTGTTGTGCAACCATCACCAATATATATTTCCTGGCTATTTCCACCGCCCCACCCCCCCCGCCAAAGAAACCCCGTAACTGTTAGTAGTCTCTCCCTACAGCCTCTGGCAAACACTAATCTGCTTTCTCTGTGGATGGGTTTGGACTTTTCCTGCCAATCAAATAATACAATATGTGGCCTTTTGTGGCAACATTTTTCACTGACCCTAATGTTTTCAAGGTTCATCCTTGTTGTAGCATGTAGAATTACTCCATTCTTTCTTTGTGGCTGAATAATATTCCATTCATGGTTATATCACACTTGGTTTACCCATTCACCAGTTGATGGTATTTCGTATATTGAACGACCCTTTTATCCTTGGGATAAATACCACTTGGTCATGGTATATAATTCTCTTAATATGATGTTGGATTTGGTTTGCTAGTCTTTTGTCAAGAATTTCTGCATCAATATTCATAAGGGATATTGGCCTATAGTTTGCTTTGTGATGGCTTTATCTGTCTTTGGTATCATGGTAATGTTGGCCTCATAGAATGAGTTAAGAAGTGTTCTGTCTTTACTTTTTAAAGAGTTTGAACATTGATTTTAGCTTTTAAAAAAATGTTTGGTATAATTCTCCAGTGAAGACATTTGGTTCAGGGCTTTTTTTTATTGGGAAGCTGTTGGTTCAGGGCTTTTTTTTTCTTGGAAAGCTGTTGATTACTGATTAAAAAAAAATTTTTTTTTTGAGACAGAGTCTCGTCGCTCTGTTGCACCCAGGCTGGAGTGCAGTGGCACGATCTCAGCTCACTGCAAGCTCCGCTTCCCAGGTTCATGTCATTCTCCTGCCTCAGCCTCCCGAGTAGCTGGGACTACAGGCACTTGCCACCATGCCAGGCTAATTTTTTATATTTTTAGTACAGAAGAGGTTTCACCGTGTTAGCCAGGATGGTCTCGATCTCCTGACCTCATAATCCACCCGCTTTGGCCTCCCAAAGTGCTGGGATTACAGGCGTGAGCCACTGCACCTGGCCAAATTTCTTTACTTGTTATAAATCTGTTCTGATTTTCTATTTCTTCTTGAGTTTTTTTTTTTTTTTTGGTAGTTTGTGTGTTTCAAAAAATTTGTCTATTTTATCTAAGTTATCTAATTTGTTGATATACAATTTTCATAGCACTCTCTTATAATCCTTCTGGAAGTCTGTGGTAACACCCCCACTTTCTTTTCTGATTTTAGTAATTTGAGAGTTTTCACTTTCTTCTTGTTCAGTCTAGCTGAAAGATTGTCAGTTATGTTGTTCTTTCACAGAACATGCTTTTGATTTTATTAATTCTGTTGTTTCACTATTCACTGTTTTATTTATTTTTGTTCTAATCTTTATTATTTCCATCCTTTTCCTAGCTTTGCATTTAGCTTGGTCTTCTCTTCCTAGTTTTGCGAGGTATAAAGTTAGGTTATTGATTTTATATTCTTCTTTTTTAATGTGGGCATTTTCAGCTTTAAATTTCACACTGAGCACTGTTTTTGCTGCATCCTGTATGTTTTGGTATGTTGTGCTTTTGTTTTAATCCATCTCAACATATTATCTAATTCCACCTGTAATTTCTTCTTTGACCCATTGATTAAAGTATGTTGCTTAATTTCTATATATTTGTGCATTTTCCAGTTTTCTTTTTGTTATTGAATTCTACTTTCATTCCATCATGGTTGGAGAAGATATTTTGTATGATTTCAATATTTTAAAAATGTATTGAAGGTTGGGTGTGGTGGCTCACACCTGTAATCCCAGCAGTTTGGGAGGCTGAGGCAGGCAGATCACGAGGTCAGGAGGTCAAGACCATCCTGGCTAACACGGTGAAACCCTGTCTCTACTAAAAATACAAAAACAAAATTAGCCAGCCGTGGTGGTGGGCACCTGTAGTCCCAGCTACTCGGGAAGCTGAGGCAGGAGAATGGCGTGAACCCGGGAGGTGGAGGTTGCAGTGAGCCGAGATCATGCCACTGCACTCCAGCCTGGGCAACAGAGCGGGACATCATCTCAGAAAAAAAAAAAAAAATTTATTGAGACCTGTCTTTTGGTCTAACATATGATCTATCCTAGAGAATGCTCCATTTAACTTGAGGAGAATGTGTATTTGTTGTTGGATGGAGGGTTCTGTAGATATCTGATAGGTATAGTTGGTTTATGGTGTTGTTTAAATCCTCTATTTCCTTACTGACCTTCTCTCTAGTGGTTCTATTAATTATTGATTATGGGGAATTAAAATCTCCAACTATTATTAGAGAGTAGAACTGTCTATTTCTCCCTTCAATTCAGTCAGTTTTTGCTTCACGTATTTTTGGGATCTGTTGTTAGGAGCATATATTTTATAATTGTTATATATTCTTCTTTTTAGAAACTACGTTTACTTTCCATCAACTTTATTTTCATTTTGCTTAAGAGCCTGTGAAAGAACAACTTAAGACCACCTAGTGGTTGTTCTTACCCATTCAGTGGCCTGAACAGCGGGAGTTGCAAAGCAGTCTTCAGTGGCAGGCTGTGGGCCAGTCTTCAGTGGGGAATTTCTGAATAGGCACAGAGGGCACCTGTATGCCTTCAAACTGGTCTGCAACCTCAGGTTGAGTGGCACTGAACTCAGAACGGAAGCAGTCCATTAATTTCTCCTTGATCACAGCTTTTTCAGCAGCAGCTTGTGCTCTTCCTTTTCAATCATTTCAGGATCTCTGTAGAAATAGAGATCAGCATGACCTTCCTTGGGATTTCACAGAAGATGGTGCCATGCATGCACAGAACTTCCTGAGTCAGCCTCCACCATATCAGACCCACCAAGTGAGAGCTCTTGTTGTTGCATTGCATGTAAATGTACACATAGCACAGAGAAGAATCTGTTACACAGAGCAATTGTGGGCAGATTTATGTAAGATGCCTCCGTCAGAGCCTGGTGGTCAGCCTTGGGATTGATAACCACCAGAAGACATGGTTCCTGGAAGGCTGCTTGGATCTGGTTAGTGAAGGTTCCAGGAGTGAAGTGGCCAGAAATAGGAGTGGCTACACTGGCAGCAGCAAACTTCAGCATAGCCTGCTGGCCAGTATTCCTAGAGGATATGACACTGACATCAGCAGGGTTTTCACTGGCAACAATGGCATGAACTGCCACCAGAAGCTTCTCCCAGGTCCTTCTCAAGGAAAAGTGATGGCATACTGATTAGATGTATGATGCCGATGCCATCACTTTTCCTTTTGTAGACATACTGCTCTATTTGGAGTCAAGGTTGTTGCCACCATAGGTTCCTACTGAAAGGAATTTGAGGACCTCCTCCTTCATTTACAGGACACCAAGGGCTCCAGACGTTGTGAAAGTTTCCCTTTAAGTTATGACACGAATCCAGAACAACACTGTATAGATCCCTTTCTGGGTAGTGCAGAAAGACAACTGTTTACATATTCTTGAAGTTTTGACCCTTTTATAAATACATAATGTCTGTCTTCATCTGTTATAACAATTTTTGAGTCTATTTTGCCTCACAGTAGTATAGCCTTCCCACCTCTTTTTGGTTACTATTTGCAAAGATTATTTTTTCCCATCATTTCACTTTCAACTAATTTATGTCTTGGAATCTAAAGCAAGTTTCTTGTGGACAGCACATAGTTGGATTATGTATTTTTATTCATTCTTCCAATCTCCACCTTCTAATCGAAGAATTTCATCCATTTATATTTAGAGTAATTACTGATAAGAAAAGACTTAGTTCTGCCATTTTGCTATTTGTTTTATATTTTCAAATTTGTTTTATATTTCTTATACTTTTTTGTTCCACTATTATTAATTTCTTTTGTGATTTATTTCTTCTAGTGTATCATTTTGATGCTTTTCTCATTTATTTTTCTGTATTTTTTTAGTTTTTCTCCCAGTCATTACCGTGGCTATTACAATGATCATATTAACTTTATAATAATCAAGTTTGAGGTAATACCAACTTAGTTTCTTTTTTTTTTTTTGAGATGGGGTCTTTCTCTGTCACCCAGGCTGGAGGGCAGTGGTGTGATCATGGCTCACTGCATCCTCAACCTCTTGCGTTCAAGCAATTCTCCTGCCTTAGCCTCCTGAATAGCTGAGGACTGCAGGCGTGTAACACCACACCTGGCTAATTTTTTTTTTTTTTTTTTTGTAGAGATGGGGTCTCGATATGTTGCCCGGGCTGGCATGGAACTCCTGGACTCAAGCAATCCTCCTGCCACCTCAGCCTCCCAAAGTGCTGGGATTACAGGTATGAGCCATCATGCCTGGCCATATTTATTCAAATTTTTTAAAATTTACACATTTTGATAAATTTATACCTAAGTATTTGATTTTTTGCTGCTAATATGAATAATATTATGTTTTCAGTTTCAAATTTCAATCATTTATTGCTGGTATATAAGAAAGCAATTGACTTTTATATATTAACATTGTATCCTGGAACATTGTTATTATCACGTAATAGCTCCAAGAGTTTGTTGTTGTTGTTGTTGATTCTTTGGAATTAACTATATAGATAATCACATAATCTGTGAAAAATGACAGCTTTATTTCTTCCTTTCCAATTTGTTTATCTGTATTTCCTGTTTTGTCTTATTGCATTGGCTAGGACAGTAAGGCATTGAATAAGAGAAATGAGAGGGGGCATCTTTGCCTTGTTCCTTGATCTTTGCCTTGATATTAGAGGAAAAGCAGCTAGTCTCTCATCATTAAGTGTGATGTTATAGGTTTTTGGGTAGATGTTCTTTATCAAATTGTGGAATTCCCCTAAGGTAATAGTTTTATGAGTTTTTATTATTAGTGGGTGTTAGATTTTTGTCATATGCTTTTTCTGCATCTATTGATAGGATTATATGATTTTTCTTCTTTGGCTTGTTGATGTGATGAATTACATTAATCGATTTTCGAATGTTGAACCAGTCTTGCACATCTTGAATAAATCTCGTCTGGTCAGAGCATGTGATTCTTTTTATGCAATGTTGTATTTGATTTTGGTTTCATTGCTGAAAATTCTCCATCAATTTTCTATTTCCAATTTCATTAATTTCTGCTGTAATTTTTATTGTTTCTTTTCTTTTGCTCACTTTCTTTTGGATCTAATTTGCTCTTATTTTTCTAGGGTGAAGGCATAGATTATTGACTTTAGATCTTTTCTGTATTCTAATATATATGTTCAATGCTATAAATTTCCTTCTAGGCATTGCTTTTACTGCATTCTGCAAATTTCAGTAAGTTGTATTTTCATATTAATTTAATTCAAATATCTTAAAATTTCTTTTGAGACTTCTTTGACTTGTGTGTTACTTAGAAATATGTTGTTTAATTGCCAAGTATATTGGGGTTTTTCAGCTATCTTTCTGTATTAATTTCTAGTTTAATTCCGCTGAAGACTGACAGCATACTCTGTATGTTTTCTATCCTTTTAAACTTGTTATAGTATGTTTTATAACTCAGAATGTGGTCTATATTCATAAATATTCCATATGAGCTTGAGTAGAATGCATATTCTACTGTTGTTGGGTGAAGTATTCTACAATGCCAATTAGATCCAGCTGATTGATGGTGCTGCTGAGTTCAACCATGTCCTTATTGATTTTTTCCCTGCTGGATCTGTCTATTACTGATAGAGGGCTTTTCAAATTTTCAACTATAACAGTGGATTCATCTATTCCTATTTTCAGGTCTATTAGTTTTTGCTTCGTGTATTTTATTTTATTTTTCATATTTATTTATTTATTTATTTTTGAGATGGAGTCTCACTCTGTCACCCAGACTGGAGTGCAGAGGAGTGATCTCGGCTCACTGCAGCCTCTGCCTCCCAGGTTCAAGCGATTTTCCTGCCTCAGCCTCCCCAGGAGCTGGGACTAGAGGCGTGTACCACCATGCCTGGCTAATTTTTGTATTTTTTGGTAAAGACAGGGTTTCACCATATTGATCGGGCTGGTCTAGAATCCTGACCTCAAGTGATTCGCCCACCTCAGCCTCCCAGAGTGCTGGGATTACAGGCATGAGCCACCACACCCGGCCCTGAATTGCACACTTTAAAATGGTGATTTTTCTTTTTTCTTTTCTTTTCTTTTTTTCTTTCCTTTTTTTTTTTTTTTTTTTTTTTTGAGATGGAGTCTCGCTCTTTTGCCCAGGCTGGAGTGCAGTGGTGCGATCTCGGCTCACTGCAACCTCTGCTTCCCAGGTTCAAGCGATTTTCCTGCCTCAGCCTACCGAGTAGCAGGCATGCACCCCCATGCTCGGCTAATTTTTTTATAAAATGGTGAATTTTTAATATGGAATTATATCTAAATAAAAGTGCTAAAACCCCAAAATGATATCAGATGTTGAATTGTAGGTAACATCTTATAATTTCTACTGGAATTTTAAGGCATAGTATCTAGAAATGATTTACATTGTAGCATAATGCAAGACTGATAACTCTCTAATCAGTACTTAAGAATTTATACTTTGAACCTGATGAAAAAATAAAGAAAAACAAGAATTTGTATGACATTTTCACTGTTTCAGGTAAGAGTGAGCCTGGAAGGAGTTGGGGAAGAACACACCAGCTTCAGCCTAAATTATTTTTCTCTATTTAATTTGCATATGTTTTTAGCAGGCATTTTAGTAGTCTCCAGTCCAGAAGACATATCATATTCCTCACCTGTGGGGAGCAAGAGTTGGGCAATTCTGAGTCAACATGGCATGCTCAGTTCCCACTGGGTAAATCCGGTAGAGACGGACACAGATATACACACACTCACACACACTCAGCAGAAAGGACTACTGTCCTAAAACTTCTGTTTGACATCAGGGCCCAAACAACATTAAGGCGGTACTCATCTAGTGTGTTAAAAAACAAAACAAAGCAAAGCAAAACAAAACAAAAATAACCCTGTTTTTTCTCTGCAGTGGACACCATCTGGGCATCCTCTAACCCAATTCAATTCTGATGTTACCTACCTGGAGATAGCATTAGATCCCACAAGTTGCAGTCTCTGTCCCATAAGACTGTCCCCGCTTCAGACACCAGTGGCAAGTCTCGGCCTCTGGAACTTCTGACCAACCGGCTTCAGGTTAAGATTCCCAAAACCCCTTATTCAGGCTTCATTAATTTGCTAGAGTGGCTCACAAAACTCAGGGACACGTGTGTACTGGCTTATTATGAAGAATATTTTAAAAGATACAGGTAAGCAACCAGATGAAGAGATACATAGGGCAAGGTCTGAAAGAGTCCCGAGCACCGGAGCTCTCGTTCCTGTGGAGTTGGGGTGTACTGTCCTCCCGGCAAGCTGATGAGTTCTTGTTTACCTTCTTGCAGGCCTCCATGAGTTTACCTGTCCAGAAGCTCTCTGTGTCCCATCCCCTTGGGCCTTTTATCAAGATGTCATTAGATAGGCAGGACTATCATGGACAACCATGTAAAAATGTGATTGAACAAAAAGGGTATAATCTAACACTATTAGACTGAGTAGGGAAACCCAGCAAGGCCTGACTATTCAGATTCTTCTTGGCCTCTCTGTGCAGCATTTCTTCATCCTGGGTATGGGGGAGGACCCCTTCTGAATTGGGGTCTTATTGAGGTAGAGACCCACAGGATTTATTTCCCTGGTCCTGACAGATTAAAGTGAAGAAACGCAAAAACCAGCAGATGGCGACAAAAGCGATCTCTAGCTGCTCTCATTGCTCATTAGTATAAGACACTCCCACCCAGTGCCACAGTTTACAAAATGCCATGGCAATGGCCCAGAAGTTACTGCTCCTTTCCTAGAAAGTTCTAAATAACCTACCCTTCAATTTGCATTAACCCACTCCCTAATTTGTGTGTAATTGAAAGTGGGAATAAGTGAGTATAAATATAGTTGCCAAGAGCTCATATGTTGCTGACTCTGGGTGCACTGCCTTTGATTTAGCCCTGCTCCACAAAGAGCAGTACTGTTCAAAAACAGGTTGTTGCCCAACACCACTAGCTCACCCTTGATTTATTTTTCGGGGTGAAGCCAAGAAGCCTCCCTGGCTAAGCCCCAAATACAGGAGCTTCCCATTCCTGCATCATTATGACCTACAGTCAGACAAGGTAAATCGGAGAATTTACTTATGGCCACCTCCAAGACAGAAAGACAGGGGAAAACTAGAGTATATTTTTAGTTTATGTGGTCTGCCTTGGAGAGAAAAAAGGAGTAGGTGAAAGGAGAGCAAGAGAAGGTCAGGGAGAGAAATTCTGTCTTTTGAGGCCTGCTTCTGAAGCCTGAAAGAGCCCCAACATACACGGAAAGACAGTCTTTTTTTTTTTTTTTTTTTTGAGACAGTTTTGCTGTGTCGCCCAGGCTAGAATGCAGTGGTGCGATCTCGCCTCACTGCAAGCTCTGCCTTTCAGGTTCACGCCATTCTCCTGCCTCAGCCTCCCGAGTAGCTGGGACTACAGGCGCCTGCCACTACGCCCAGCTAATTTTTTGTACTTTTAGTAGAGATGGGATTTCACCGTGTTAGCCAGGATGGTCTCGATCTCCTGACCTCATGATCCACCCGCCTCAGCCTCCCAAAGTGCTGGGATTACAGGTGTGAGCCACTGCGCCCGGCCAAGAAAGACAGTCTTTTATGTTTATGGTTCTGAAGCTGTTCCGAAACAAAAGGCCAAATACTTTAATCAAAGATATGCTGATTGTTCTAGCCACTTAGGAAATAACAAAGGCTATGGGAATTATGAGCCAAAAACCACAGCTGAATATGTGTATCTCACAGTACCTGTAAGTATAAAATAAAGAAAGAGGTTTTATGCACACCTTTTTTTTTTTCAGAGAGACCTGCCTCGGCCTCCCAAAGTGCTGGGATTATAGGTGTGAGCCACCACACCTAGCCTTTATCCACTTTGTTAGGGACAGAGTGGGTCTCTGGCTCAACAAAAAGCCCAGATAAATCAATGGGGCTTTGGCATATTAGGTCAGCAGAAGGGAAAAGGCCAGTAGAAGGGACAGCAGTATGCAGTAAACATGGAAGTACCTAGGGGAGAAGGAAGGAGACACAGAAGTTGGAGGCACCTGTAAGCCAACTGGACTTGTTTCTGAATACAGTTTAGATAACCTGTAGACACATCTATGCCTGACGGTATTCAGAAATAAAATCAGTAAAACTTTCAACACGACAGCAGAGCATTAAACCAGGAGTAGAACTCTTCTGACATCAGGGCCCTGTGCCACAGCACAAGTCATATACCTATGAAACCTTCCCTGGCTGTGTGTATTGGCTGATAACAACTTACATCTTTTTTCGGGAGGAGTGAGGGGACAAGGTCTCACTCTGTTGTCCAGGCTGGAGTGCAGTGGTGCAGTCATAGCTCACTGTAGCCTTGACCTCCCGGGCTCAAGCAATTCTCCCTCCTTAGCTTCTCAAGTAGGCGGGACCAAAGTTGCGTGCCACCACACCCAGCTAAATTTGTGTGTGTGTATGCGTGTGTGTGTGTGTGTGTGTGTGTGTGTGTGTGTATGGAGATGGGGTTCTCCCTATGTTGCCCAGGCTGGTCTCAAACTCCTGGGCTCAAGCAATCCTCCTACCTCAGCCTCCCAAATTGCTGGGATTACAGGCCTGAGCCATACAACTCACATTTTACCTCTTCTCCAGGGAATTGTTCTCTGCCAAATGGGAGCCACCTTGCTCCAGAGACTATGCTCTGCTCCACCTACAGACTTTGATCTGTGACTGACGCTGAGCTACAAAAAGCCAGTGACTTACTGTCATCGTGGGATGACTTGTGTGTGCTTCAGAGTTTTCAGGTGCGATTAACTAAACTTAATCTCTAGTTAAACCCCATTCTTCATCACTGCCCTGCTCCCCAGCCCTGTCCTGCTGCCTTTACTTCCTTTAACCTGAGAGAGCATTACAAGAAACTACATTCATAAGGATCTCTGTTCCAAGTTCTGCTTCTAGGGAGCCCGACCTAAAATAGGAAGGGTCTCTTTATAGAAATATTTCAGCTAAAATCCCAAAAAGAGGAAAACAGAAAGAGTATTTGCTTTCCCTTGGACAAACTTGAATTGAAATTGAACCCAAATTCCAGGATGCTTTTCTAGAATTAGTTACCATCTTATAGGAACCACAGAGTAAAGAGATAATGTGTTAATGACACCACTGAGATCCAGACTGTAGGAAAATACAGAACAAATGACTATTTCATCAATAATTAAAGAAAAAAATTAAAAAATGAAAACCCACAGATTAAAAGAAATTTAGGAAATTTGGCAACCAATCAAAATGCGCATATCTTATTTGTATCTTGATTCAAACAAACTGTTAAAAAAACTATAACACAATTGGGTATTTGAACACAGATTAGACATAAAATGATATTAAGGAATTGTGAATTATTAAATGTGACAACAGTATTGTGGTTATATGCTAAAAAGAAGAAAACCCTTATCTTGTAGATACATACTTTGAAATATTTATGCCTAAAGTGATATTATGTCTAGAATTTGCTTCAGAAATAATTTTAAGGTTGGGAAGCGGGTAAGATAAAGACGAAATAAGATTGGCCATGAGTTGTTAACTGTGGAAACTGAGTGAGGACTAGTACATGGGGTTTGCATTATACTATTCCATTTTTCCAAATGTTCGAAATTTTCCATTAAAGTTAAGATAAAGTTAAACTATAAAGACTGTTTCTTAAACAAAAAAGGGGCCGGGCGCTAACGCCTGTAATCCCAGCACTTTGGGAGGCCGAGGTGGGCGGATCACGAGGTCAGGAGATCCAGACCATCCTGGCTAACACGGTGAAACCCCGTCTCTACTAAAAATACAAAAAATTAGCCGGGCGTGGTGGCGGGCGCCTGTAGTCCCAGCTACTCAGGAGGCTGAGGCAGGAGAATGGCGTGAACCCGGGAGGCGGAGCTTGCAGTGAGCCGAGATCGCGCCACTGCACTCCAGCCTGGGCGACAGAGCGAGACTCTGCCCCACCCCCCAAAAAAAGGAACAGAACAGAAAGGTATTAAGAAGAATTAGAAAAAAATCCACTGTCCTTGACTCATTTCCTGTCCCCCCCCAAACGTTCTGGTGTGGAGAAAAGGATGAGCATTGGTAACAAGGACCACAGTTTGCCATTGGGGTGGGCGGGACAGATGCTCTCTTTATTTAAATTTTTGACATCTTGCTCATCATAAATTTTCTTGCAATAATTTTGTTTTTTAAAATGTTGCATTAAAATGTTATTTTTCTTGACTGCTGAGGAATTTTGCACCCCTTTAAATTCTGCGCCCGCGTCCTGGTTGGGAGATGTGGGGAAAATCCTGGGAGCCCAGGACAGGGAGAGGCAAGTCCCCACAGAAGTGGGAATGGCCAACAGCTCCCTGAGAAGACAGCTTCCTTCTTGGGGAGGCAGAGGAAGTCCCAAGAATACACAAAGACAGGAGAGTGGAAGGGCCGGCCAGTCTGGAGATACTAAAAGAGACTCCGGATGAGGATAGGGGCTGACCCGAAAGCCCCGCCTGACTCCGGGCTGCAGGAGGGGGCGTGGGACGGGGGCGGAGCCGTTGGCGATGACAACAGCCCCACGTGACCGGCCAACACTGAGTGTTGTCTCGCTCTGGCGTCAGAGCCGTCGTGGCTCGTTCCCTTCTCGGCGGTGGTACCTGCTCCCGGTGGCCCTGAGGACGTGTGGGCCAGGGGCGGCCCCGAAATTAGGAAGCGGAGGGGGAGCAGGTAAGGAACGCGGCGGGGGGTCCCTGGGGTTGGTGTGAGGGAGTGGCTCCGGCCTGCGGATGCCCACCCCGGGGGAGCCGTGCGGAGAAGCAATCGGTCCGCGATGCAGCCCCCGGGCCCCGCGGCGGGCCCGCGAGCCTTCCTTGAGCGGAGAGGTGCCCGGCCCGGAGGGAGCCGGCGGTCCTAGGGCTACGACCCTTCGGAAACACCTGCCTACGCCATCAGCGCAAGCTTTTCCGACACCCCTGCCCCGCACTTCTTGGTGCAGAAAATGGTGGTCAGCTTGCGGGGCGGGGCGGCTGAGGCGGGGGGCGAGGGTGGCGAGGAGGGCCAGGGCCAGGGCCAGGGCCTCGGGGCGGGGAAGGGGCCGGATGGCGGTAGTTCCTAGCTAGCGTTCTGCTGCAGCAGCCCCCACTTCCCCCACCCCGGCAGTCTGCAGGTCTGCGGGGCTAAGTGTCGCGGCGGCGCACCTCGCGTCAAGAATCCGGAGGAGGAGACTGCAAGGATAGGCCCAGGTCGGTGCGAGGGTCGGTGGTGAGGCGGGGACCGGAACGTGAGGAAAGCCCAGTCTGAGACCCTAATCCATGCCTTCACCCTCGCCCCCCTCTACCCCATGCAACCCTCCCCTTCCCACACCCCATCCTCGTCCTCCATTTTGCTGCCTGCGGAAGCCTGGAGATGGGTCTACAGGGAAAATGGTGGGCTTTGCGGAAGGGAGGGGCTCGGATTGGGGGCACCCCACAGGGCATACTGGCTTCTCAGGTGGAAAAAAATGAAATGTTAGAGTATAAAGTCAAGTCCAGGGCTCTGAATTTTAAAAGGTGCCTAGTAGGGCCTCTGTCCTCAGTGCTTATCAGTCCACCAAGAATTCAGCCCATTTTCTCTCTCTTGTCTCCTAGGAGTAATGGAGTCCAAAGAGGAACTAGCGGCAAACAATCTCAACGGGGAAAATGCCCAACAAGAAAACGAAGGAGGGGAGCAGGCCCCCACGCAGAATGAAGAAGAATCCCGCCATTTGGGAGGGGGTGAAGGCCAGAAGCCTGGAGGAAATATCAGGCGGGGGCGAGTTAGGCGACTTGTCCCTAATTTTCGATGGGCCATACCTAATAGGCATATTGAGCACAATGAAGCGAGAGATGATGTAGAAAGGTTTGTAGGGCAGATGATGGAAATCAAGAGAAAGACTAGGGAACAGCAGATGAGGCACTATATGCGCTTCCAAACTCCTGAACCTGACAACCATTATGACTTTTGCCTCATACCTTGAATCCTAAAAGTTTTCGCTGAGGTTAATGTGAACACTGCTTTACAAGCTTGTATTTTTGTGATTTACTTTTTCTGTAAGCCTTTTGGTGTTTACACTTACCAGTTTCTAATGGAAATTAGAATTCTAATTGAATATTGTTTTGTCTCAGCCTAAAAGTTACGGTCAGCATGGCAATTCACCTATTTTAGGAAAAATACTCTTTTCATAATATGAAATGCATAAAGCAGTTCAAAAAGCAGTCTGTATTCCATCATCTTCCTCTTTCATTCCAGTCCTTATTTTTGTAAGTATTACTTTTCCTCCTCCGGCTACCTGGACTCAAAATCTCAGTTGTCTTTGACAGTTTTTTTCTTGTCCCTGACCAAAAAAGAATGATCATACCCAGAATTCAATGTTTGATATTTTAAGAATGTATGTTCTAGTGTTTTTCAGAGTGAGTCTACCATCTGTATAAAAACACCTTGGGGGCAGGCAGGGGCATTTAAAAATGTAGGACCTATCGTCCAGACTCACAGAGTGGGGCTCCAGAATCTCCATTTTTAACAAACTCTCTTAAGTAATTCTGATGTGTACCAAAATCAGTGCCATTGGTGTGTGTGTACGTAACTATATACATATGTGTGTGTGTATATATATAATGTGTCATAACCGTAAACAATAAACAATATCAAGATAAATCTGACTTTGATGGGCAAGTAATTAAAAAAGAAAAGTATGAGACCTTAAAATAAGACTGATGATTATAGGAGTGGTAGGGACAGTGGCAAAGTTACTCACTGTGCAAAGCAAAACATGCCTGAAGGTCACAGCCTGAGGAACTCAGAATTCATCACCCCTGTCAGCAGTTTCACATCCAGGATCTCATTTTATTCTTAGAACAACCTATAAAATCTGTATTGTTATCCCACTTTTACAGATGAGGTCAATGGGGCTTAGAGATGTTAAGTACCAAGGCTAACCCCTGCTGAATATCTTGGGGGTGGGGGAATCCAGCCTGGGCCATTTTCTATTGGACCTTATCATCTGGAGATGCAGAATATTTGACTTTTGTAATTTGATGACAAGCTGAGGATGGTAAAAGAGACTCAGCAAGAATGGGGCTGTTTTTCTATACACTGTTTTTCTACACATTGTTTTTCTACATCTCAAGTACACTTTAATTTTTAGAATATTGAGGGATAAAAAAAGTAAGATCCTCTAGTGTTGTTCAAAGTTAGGATTGCCACTCTATGGCTCTTGAAATCAGTTTTGTGGGTTACAACAAGCAATTTTTTAAAAAGAGAACAAAAGTCATCCTATCACCCGTGAGTAGTGTTAAGAATTGTTTTGGAGAAAATAATGTGTTCTATGTAGTAAATATTGCCACCTTTAAGATGTATTTCTAACTAGATCACAGTGAAAAAAGAATGAAAATCACTTATTTGGTGCAAACTTGGTTTCACAAGTGAGGAATTGTTAAGAAAGCGATTTTTCCTAAGGTCATACAGCCAATTAGTGAAAGCTGTGACCACAGCCTTGGTGCTTCAGGGTGCTTGTCTTCTCGCCACATTGCCTCCACAAAGAATTATTTGGAAATTTTTGCATTATGTACTGATTGCCAATCAGTGTAAATGGAAAAGCATATACAACTTATGCAAAAATCACTTTATATGAACTTCACACTATTTAGTCATCAGAATTCCTGCATGTTCAACTGAGAACCACATTTAAGGGAAACTCTGCCTCAGATAATTTTGGAGCTGGAGTGATCTTTCACCTGTCTAGAGGAAGAGGATGATATAGAGTCTGATTTGAAAATGCACAGTGGTGAACTCAGGCACTTCAAAAAGGCTAGTTGACTGAGTAGAGTCCATGAATGATCTTTTGGTTCCTCTGAAAATGAGTACTATGCCTTCTGGCAAAGACCAATTGTGGATTTCCCAAAGTAGCCTCAATCTACCTCCCTCACAAAAAAAGCTAGCTGTGGGGGTGTGAGATCAGAACATGATTAGTTGAAAGAAAGCTGAAGCCTCCTCACTGGGGTTTTTGGGGGAGGATGAGGAATAAGGACAGACTTTCTGGAAGAAATAAGTGTCAATGCTTGCGTTCAGAATATGGTTTTTTGAAGTACCAAAATGAGCCCTGTCTCCTTGGTGTTTCTGGGAGAGTGGGATGATAAGGACAGAATTTGCTGGAAATGGTAAAGGTCAGGGAATGGGGTCACAATGTAATTGGTTGAAGGAGAACTAAATTAAGACTCCTATCGTGGGAGTTTCTGTGATGGTAGGCGACGAGCACAAAACTTTAGAGGACATAACGTTCAGTGACCAGAACATGATCAGGAGCGTGATTGTTTGAAGAACTGAAGAAAACTCCCTTACCTCTGTGTTGCTGCAAGGGTGGAGGAGTAAAGAGAGAACTTTCTAGAAAAAGCTAGAGGGGGCTGGATCAGGTGACTGAAGAAGAACAGAGCTATCACAGCGAACACATTTATACATCCCATGGGAGGGTCAACTTTCCTTGATCTTGGTGGGCAATACATTTTGTCTTTTTAAGGTGACAACAGAGAGATGTCAGTGAATGCCTCTAAAGAGACTAGCAAGAAAATATAATGAGTCTTTTATAAAAACCAACAAAAGCAAATAAACCAAGAGTGAAGAAAAAGGGCTAACACATTCATCCCTATCAGTGGTTTATACATTCATATTTGTAAAATTTTAGTTTCTTGAGGAAAATGTGCATGTTTTTATGGATTTTGGAGCAAAGCTTGGGAAGGATGCCTGTCAACTAATGCCTGGCAAATCTTCCAGAACTTAAGAGGAGAAAGACTGACAAGACCTCTGAGAAGAGGAGAGTCAGTCTAATCTTACACAGCAGCATATGCTGCTGTCTTCATATTACAGAAATTGGAGATATCACTGAAGAAGTCTTTAAAAAGGCCAGTGTTATGGACCGAATATTTCTGTCCCTCCTAAAATTAAAATGTTGAAAACCTAATTCCCAAGGTGATGGTATTAGAAGGTGGCGCTTTTTGGGGGGAATTAGGTCATGAAGGCAGAGTCCTCATGAATAGGATCAGTACCCTTATAAAGGAGACCCCAGACTGGGCGTGGTGGCTCACGCCTTTAATTCCAACACTTTGGGAGGCTGAGGCAGGCAGATCACGAGGTCAGGAGATCGAGACCATCCTGGCCAACATGGTGAAACCCCATTTCTACTAAAATATAAAAAATTAGCCAGGCGTGGTGGTGCGCACCTGTAGTCCCAGCTACTGGGGAGGCTGAGGCAGGGGAATCGCTTGAACCCGGGAGGCAGAGGTTGCAGTGAGCCGAGATTATGCCACTGCACCAGTCTGGTGACACAGCAAGCAAGACTCCGTCTCAAAAAAAAAAAAAAGAGAGAGAGAGAGACCCCAAAGAGCTCCTTCACCTTTTCTGTGAACCAGGAAGCAGGCCTTCATCAGACACGGAATCTACCAACACCCAGTCTTGAACTTCACAGCATCCAGAATTGTGAGAAATAAATTTCTGTTGTTATAAGCCACTCGGTTTATGATATTTTGTTATAGCAGCCCATATAGGCCAGGGCAGACAGCAAGAAAAAGATTGAACTTCTAATGAAAAAAGCAAAAACAAATAAACAATTCAAATATAACAAGAATGAAATACCAGGAGAGGGGGTAAGACGGCCAATTAGATGCAGCCAGGAGGAACATCTCCCATGGAGGGACAGGACATCGACTGGCACACTCCTAGCAGATCTTCTGAGGGAAGACATTGAGAGCAGACAGAGGAGAGACACAGATGCTGCACTAAAGGGGGAGGAAACTGGGAACACTGCCCGGGACAGGTACACCAGGACTCATTCCTAGTCCTCAACTACTCCTGGGGAAGGGGTGAGATGAACAGGCAAAGAGCAACCAACTGCCCACAGGCCTTTGGAATCCTGGCAGGAGGAGAACCTTGACCACTATGGACACTTGAATTGGCAGGGAGAGCTGCTCAGAGAAGTGGTAGGGGTAGAACTCCAGCTAGAGTGGAGGCCAGAGGGTTTGGTGCAGGAGCATCTGCAGTGGGAGCATGGTCAGTGTTGCCCATCCCCCTAGGCTTGACTCGCTCCTATAGGAGACTTTAGCCCTAGGGCAACTGTGGGACCTGAACTCTGCAAAGCAATGTTGCCCAGGAGACGGAACCGGTCTGACCTGAGCACCTCTCAATCCGCTGGCCTCTGGCGGGGGCCCAGCGTAGCCGCGCCTGCTTGCAATGCAGCCCCCATGCCACATCATAGCTCCGGTGGGGGCGGATCTCACCTAACCAGCAGAATGCCCCAGCAGAACGGCCCCCGCTGACACGCACCAGCTCGCCCGCACTCTCCCCCAACTGTAGCCTCACCAGGCCGCTTTTCCCACCTATACTCACCCTTGGCCACCCCCAATATCACTTTGCCAGTGCGTGTGTGCTGGCAGGCCGACCTTGCCTTCCCTCTCCCGCCAGCGCGGGTGTGCCTGTGCACCCGGCCATGCCATTTTTGCTGGCGTGAGTGCACCCTGCCCCCTTCCCCAACCACCATTGTTGTTGGAGAGTTGGCAGGCAGAGTGCCCCACCCCTGTGCGTGGAAATGGCCTCCAGGTGCGAAACTAAGCACAGAGAAAAGTGGACCCGCCCCTGCCCTAAGAGGCCACTGCTGCCAGCTGGACCGCTCACAAAGGGCGCAAACACCACCACCAGTGTGAACACGCACACAGTCGCCGTCTGGGCCCTGTCACCGCCCCGCCCCCACAGCCGCGCTGTCAATGCTAGCCGCTGCTGCGAAGGCCCGCACAGAGGCCAGCAACACAGCACCCATCAGTACCCTGTCGCAGCAGATGAGTGTGCACCCTACTATGCTGTAGCTGCAGATGCTACTGCCACATACGAACAAGGATGGATCCCACTGCTACCGCCCTAGGAAGTGCTTTGGCTGGCACCACCCATCGTAGTGTGATAACCAGCAGTCCGGGAACACCTCAGCCGTTGTAGCACAGCAGGTTCCTAACCTCAAGGAGCCAGAGAACAAAGTGGGGGCTGATGCCAGTCTCCCAGTGTTACAGCACATAGTCCAGGAGTCCTGAGCTGAACTTTGCCCCCCTAAAATCTTCCAGAAATGAAACCAGTCAACTGAACTATACCACAATGAAACCCGCAAGGTCATCAAATAGGATAAAAGAAAAAAAAAAACATCCAAAGGACAGCAACTTCAAAGATTGAAGAAACATCAACACACAAAGATGAGGAAGAACCAGTGCAAGAACTCTGACAACTCAAAAAGCTAAGTGTCTTCTTTCCTCTAAATGACAGCAGCAGTTCTCAAGCAAGGATCCTTAACCAGAATGTGATGGCTGAAATGACAGAAATAGAATTAAGAATATGGATAGGAGCGAAGATGATTGAGATCCAGGAGAATGTTGAAACCCAATCGAAGGAAGCTAAGAGTCACAATTAAAAGATATAGGGGCCGACAAACAAAATAGCCAGTATAGAAAAAAAATGTAACCAACTCGATAGAGCTGAAGAGCACACTACAAGAATTTCATAAAACAATTGCAAGCATTAACAGCAGAATAGACCAAGCTGAGGAAAGAATCTCAGAGCTTGATGACTGAGTTTCTGAAATAAGACAATCAGATCAGAATAAAGAAAACAGAATGAAAAGGAATGAACAAAATCTCCATGAAATATGGGATTACGTAAAAAGACTAAATCTATGACTCAAGTGACATCTCTGAAAGAGATGGGGAGAATGGAAGCAACTTGGAAAACATGTTTCAGGATATCATCCATGAGAACTTCCCCAACCTGGCTAGAGAGGCTAATATTCAAATTCAGAAAATCCAGAGAACCTCCATAAAATACTTTACAAGATCACCTCCAAAACACAGAATCATCAGATTCTCCAAGGTTGAAATGAAGGAAAAAATGATAAAGGCAGCTAGAGAGAAAAAGACAGGTAACCTCCAGAGGGAAGTCCATCGGACTAACAGCAGACCTCTCAGCTGAAACCCTACAAGCCAGAAGACTGGGGGCTTATATTCAACATTCTTAAAGAAAAGACATTCCAATGAAGAATTTCATATCCAGCAAAATTAAGCTTCATAAGTGATGGAGAAATAAGATATTGTTCAGACAAGCAAATTCTGAGGGAATTTGTTACCACCAGACCTGCCTTACAAGAGCTCCTGAAAGAAACACTAAATATGAAGATAAAAGACCATTATTAGCCACTAAAAAAACACACTTAAGTACAGAGACCAATGACACTATAAAGCTACCACACAAACAGGTCTGCATAATAATCAGCTACCATCATGATGATAGGATAAAATCCACCCATATCAATACTAACCTTAAATGTAAACAGGCTAAATGCCCCAATCAAAAGACACACAGTGGCAAGCCGGCTAAAGAACCAAGACCCTGAACTCAACACTGGACCAAATGGACCGTTAGACATCTACAGAACTCTCTACCCAAAAATAACAGAATATACACTCTTCTCATTGCCATGTGGCACATACTGTAAAATCGAACACATACTTGACCATAAAACAATCCTCAGCAAATGCAAAAGTGCTGAAATCATACCAACCACTCTCTCAGACCACAGTACAATAAAACTGGAAAACAAGATTAAGAAAATTGCTTAAAACCATACAATTACATGGAAATTAAACAACTCACTCCTGCATGACACTTGGGTAAATAATGAAATTAAGGCAGAAATCGAGAAGTTCTTTGAAACTAATGAGAACAAAGATACAACATACCAGAACCTCTGGGACACAGCTAAGGGAGTGTTCAGAGGGAAATTTACAGCATTGAATGTGGACATCAAAAAGTTAGAAAGATCTCAGATTAACAACTTAACATCTTAACTAAAGAACCTAGAGAACCAAGAGCAAACAAACCTCAAAGCTAACAGAAGACAATAAATAACCAAAGTGAGAGCTGAACAGAAGGAGACAGATACACAAAAAAACCATTCAAAACATCAACAAATCCAGGAGCTGGTTTTTTGAAAAAAAAAATAATAAGATAGATAAACTGCTAGCTAGACTAATAAAGAAGAAAAGAGAAATAATCCAAATAAACACTACCAGACACGACAAAGGGAATATTACCACTGATCCCACAGAAATACAAATAACCATCAGAGAATACTTTGGACACTTCTATGCACATAAACTAGAAAACCTAGGAAAAATGGATAAATTCCTGAACATATAACACCCTCCCAAGACTGAACCAAGAAGAAATTGAATCCCTGAACAAACCAGTTATGAGCTCCAAAAGTGACTCAGTAATATCCTACCAACTAAAAAAATCCCAGGACCAAATAGATTCACACCCAGATTCTACCAGATGTATGAAGAAGAGCTGGCACCATTCTTACTGAAATTCTGCCAAAAAATTGATGAGGAGGGACTCCTCCCCAACTCATTCTATGAGGCCAGCATCATCCTGATACCAAAACTGGGTAGAGATACAACCAAAAAAGAAAACTTCAGGCCAATATCCTTAAAGAACATTGATGCAAAATCCTCAAAGAAATACTAGCAAATTAAATCCAATAGCACATCAAAAAGCTAATCCACCATGACCAAGTGGGCTTAATCCCTGGGATGCAACATACACAACATACACAAATCAATAAACATGATTCATCACATAAACAGAACTAAAGGCAAAAACCACCTGATCATCTCAATGGATGCAGAAAAACCTTTGATAAAATTCAACATTTCTTCATGTTAAAAACTCTCAACAAACTAGATATTGAAGGAACATACCTCAAAATAATAAGTACCATCTATGACAAACCCAGAACCAACATCATATTGAATGAGCAAAAGCTGGAAGCATTCCCTTGAAAACCAGCACAAGACAAAGAAATCCTCTCTCATCACTCCTATTCAACATAGTACTGGAAGTTCTGGCCAGGGCAGTCAGGCAAGAGAAAGAAACAAAGGGCATTCACATAGAGAGGAAGTCAAATTATTCCTGTTTGCAGATAACGTGATCCTATATCTAGAAAACCCTGTAGTCTCATCCCAAAAGCTTCTTAAGCTGATAAACAATTTCAGCTTTCAGGATACAAAGTCAATGTGCAAAAATTACTAGCATTGCTATATACCAACAACAGTTAAGCTGAAAGCCAAATCAGGAATGAACTCCTATTGACAATTGCTACAAAAAGCATAAAATACCTAGGAATTCAGCTAACTAGCAAGGTGAAAGATCTCCACAAGGAGAACTACAAAACACAAAGAAATCAAAGATGACACAAACAAATGGAAAAACACTCCATTCTTATGGATAAGAAGATCCAGTATTGTAAAAATGGCCATACTGCCCAAAGATATTTATATATTAAGGCTATTTCTACCAAACTACCAATGACATTCTTCACAGATTAGGAAAAACTATTTTAAAATTCATATGAAATCAAAACAGAGCCCAAATAGCCAAGGCCATCCTAAGCAAAAAGAACAAAGTAGGAGGCATTACGCTACCCAACTTCAAACTATACTACAGGGCTACAGTAACCAAAACAGCATGGTACTGGTACAAAAACAGACACATAGACCAATGGAACAGAATAGATAACCCAGAAATAAGACCACACACCTACAACTATCTGATTTTTGACAAACTAGACAAACACAAACAATGGGGAAAGGATTCCCTATTCAATAAGTGGTGCTGGGATAAGTGGCTAGCCATATGCAGAAGATTGAAACTGGACCCCTTCCTTATACTATATACAAACATCAACTCAAGATGGATTAAAGACTTAAATGTAAAACTCCAAACTACAAAAACCCTGGAAGACAACCTAGGCAATACTATTCTGGACATAGGAACTGGCAAAGATTTCACAACAAAGACAACAAAAGCAATAGAAACAAAAGCAAAAATTGACAAATGAGATCTAATTAAACTAAAGAGCTTCTGCACAGCAACTAGCAACAGATTAAACAGGCAACCTACACAACGAAAGAAAATATTTGCAACCTCTACATCTGACAAAGGTCTAATATTCAGAATCTACAAGGAACTTGAACAAACATACAAGCAAAAAACAAACAACCCCATTAAAAGGTGGGCAAAGGATATGAGCACACACTTGTCAAAAGAAGACATACATGCGGTCAAGAAGCATATGGGAAAAATGGTCAATATAACAAATCGTTAGAGAAATGCAAATCAAAATGAGATGCCATCTCACATCAGTCAGAATGGCTAGTATTAAAAAGTCAAAAAATAGCAGATGCTAGTGAGGTTGTGGAGAAAAGGGTACGCTTATACACTGCTGGTGGGAGTGTAAATTAGTTCAACCATTGTAGAAAGCAGTGTGGTGATTCCTCAAGGAACAAAACCAGAACTACTGTTCAACCCAGCAATCCCACTATTGGGTATACACCCAAAGGAATATAAATTGTTCTACCATAAAGACGCACGAATGCATATGTTCATTGCAGCACTATACACAATAACAAAGACATGGAATCAACCTAAATGCCCATCAACAGTAGACTGGATAAATAAAATGTGATACATATATACCACGGAATACTACACAGCCATAAAAAAAGAACGAGATCATGTCCTTTGCAGGAACATGGATGGAACTGGAATCCATTATCCTTAGCAAACTAATGCAGGAAGAGAAAACCAAATACCACATGTTTTCACTAATAAGTGGGAGCTAAATGATGAGAACATGTGGACACAAAGAGGGAAAGAACAGACACTCATCCTACTTGATGGTGGAGAGTGGAAGGAGGGAGATGTTCAAGAGAAAAAGAAATTGGGTACTATGCTTAGTACCCAGGTGACAAAATAATCTGTACACCAAACTCCCAAGTCACAAGTATACTTGTATAACAAACCTGCACATCTAACCCTGAACCTAAAATAATAGTTAAAAAAAAAGAATAAAATACCAAAACAGTTTGCCACTTTCAGTTCTTTCAGTCTGTATCTACATGGGAGTAATTATTTTAGCTTTATTGGGGTATAATTAAAGTTTACAAAGCACATATTTAAAGCATTCAATTTAACCTATTTTATCTATATTTAAGCCTATGAAACCATGACCACAATCAAAATAGCAAAACTAAAAATTTTAAAAATTAGCAAAATAGCAAACACTTTAATCACCTCCAAAAGACTCTTTTTTTCCCATTTGCAATCCATCCCTCCCTCCATCTTCAAGCCTAGACAACCTCTGATCTGTTTTTTTGTCACTTTAGTTTGGATTTTATAGTATTTTTAAATAAATTGAATCATAGAGCATATACTCTCTTTTTTTCTGGCTTTATTCATTGATCGTAATAACTTTGCATGTAATAATAGTGCATTCCTTTCTATTGCTGAATAGGAATATGTTGAATGCTTATCCATTTAACTGTTGATGTACATTTAAGTACTTTCCAATTTTTGGCTATTGCAAATAAAGCTAATATGAACATGCACATACAAATGTTTGTGTGGACATATCTTTTTATTTTTCTTGAGTAAATACCTAGGAATGAAATGGCTACATTATATAGAAGATGTATGTCTAATTTTTAAGAAACTGCCAAACTGTTTTCCAAGATGATTTTGCAATTTATATTCCTATGAGTAGAGTGGGGAAGTTCCAATTTCTCCACATCCTCACCAACACTTAATAAGGTCAGGTCATTTTTGTTAATATTTAAAATTTTTCAACCATTCTAAATTGTATGTAGTGGTATCTTATGGTTTTGATTTTCATTTCTTTGTTGAATAATGAGACTTAGCATCTTTTCATGTACTCAGCCTTTCATATATCTTTTTGTGAATTACACGTTCAAACAGTTTTCTATTTTTTAGTTAGTTCATTTTTCCTATTATCACTGAGTTGCAACAGTTCTTTATAAATTCTAGATTAAAGTTTTTTGTCTAATATATAAACTGCAATTTTTTCTCTTGGTCTTGCCTTGCCTTTTAATTTACTTAATGATTTCTTTCAAAGTTTTAAATCTTTATGAAGCAGAAAGGTCAGAAAAGCAGAACTGCTGGGGATGTGCCCCACTAGTATGGCTATTATCAAAACAAAGAAAGAAAGAAACAGTAATGGGTGTTGATGAGGATGTGGAGAAATTGTAACCCTCATACATTGCTAGTGGGAATGTATTATTCAGTCGCTGTGAAAACAATTTGGTAGTCCTTCCAAAAGTTATACACAGAACTACCATGTGATCCAGCAATTCTATTCATAGGTATGTATTCAAAAGAATTGAAATATATGTCCAGACAAAACTTGTACACAAATGTTCATAACATTACTCACAGTAACCCCCAAAATGCCAACAACAAAAAAGGCAATCAATAGATAAGCTAGTAAACAAAATGTGGTGTATCCATACAATGAATTTTTAGTAATAAAAACGAATGGAGCACTGATATATACTGTAACATAAATGAACTTTGAAAATATTATGCTAAGTGAAAGAAGCCAGACACAAAATGTCACATGTTGTATGATTCTATAAGGGATCTTCAAAAAGTTCATGAAAAATGCATATTATGAAAAAACTATGCATATATTTAAAAATGTTTTCGCACCAAAATAAACTCATACTAAGTTGTTATAAGATGTCTGAATGAGATCTAGTTTGAGGTACTAAAGATAAGAAATCAGTTTGAAAAAGCCCCTATCAGATACTTGCTAACACTATGGGGAAGTTAACAACCTAAAATCCTAAGGGTTGTGTTCTTTTAAAAAATCAAGCTAGTTCTTTTGTTTATTAAACTTTGAAAATGGAATGTAATCCCACAGTTCGAGATTGTGGATAGAGTCTGGAGGCTTCACAAGAAGTAAGAACACGACTGAACACAGAAGCAGATATGAGACTGACTTTCTTCTGTTGAGTCAAATGTTAAATCGATTTTAAAAAATATAAACCATCTCCACCTCCCAGCCGCCTGCCTTGGCCTCCCAAAATGCCGAGATTGCAGCCTCTGCCCGGCCGCCACCCCGTCTGGGAAGTGAGGAGCGTCTCTGCCTGGCCGCCCATCATCTGGGATGTGAGGAGCCCCTCTGCCTGGCTGCCCAGTCCGGAAAGTGAGGAGCGTCTCTGCCCGGCCGCCATCCCATCTAGGAAGTGAGGAGCGCCTCTTCCCGGCCGCCATCACATCTAGGAAGTGAGGAGCGTCTCTGCCCGGCCGCCCATCGTCTGAGATGTGGGGACCGCCTCTGCCCCACCGCCCCGTCTGGGATGTGAGGAGCGTCTCTGCCCGGCCACCCCGTCTGAGAAGTGAGGAGACCCTCTGCCTGGCAACTGCCCCATCTGAGAAGTGAGGAGCCCCTCCGCCCGGCAGCCACCCCGTCTGGGAAGTGAGGAGCCTCTCCGCCCGGCAGCCACCCCATCCAGGAGGGAGGTGGGGGGGTCAGCCCCCCGCCGGGTCAGCCGCTCCATCCGGGAGGGAGGTGGGGGGTTCAGCCCCCTGCCCAGCCAGCTGCCCCGTCCGGGAGGGAGGTGGGGGGTTCAGCCCCCCACCTGGCCAGCCGCCCCATCCAGGAGGGAGGTGGGGGGTCAGCCCCCCGCCTGGCCAGCTGCCCCGTCCGGAAGGTGAGGGGCACCTCTGCCCGGCCGCCCCTACTGGGAAGTGAGGAGCCCCTCTGCCCGGCCAGCCGCCCCGTCCGGGAGGGAGGTGGGGGGGTCAGCCCCCGCCCGGTCAGCCGCCCCGTCCGGGAGGGAGGTCGGGGGGTCAGCCCCCCGCCCGGCCAGCCGCCCCGTCCGGGAGGTGAGGGGCGCCTCTGCCCAGCCGCCCCTACTGGGAAGTGAGGAGCCCCTCTGCCAGGCCACCACCCCGTCTGGGAGGTGTACCCAACAGCTCATTGAGAACAGGCCATGATGACAATGGCAGTTTTGTGGAATAGAAAGGGGGGAAAGGTGGGGAAAAGATTGAGAAATCGGATGGTTGCCGTGTCTGTGTAGAAAGAAGTACACATGGCAGACTTTTCATTTTGTTCTGTACTAAGAAAAATTCTTCTGCCTTGGGATCCTGTTGATCTGTGACCTTACCCCCAACCCTGTGCTCTCTGAAACATGTGCTGTGTCCACTCAGGGTTAAATGGATTAAGGGCGGTGCAGGATGTGCTTTGTTAAACAGATGCTTGAAGGCAGCATGCTCCTTAAGAGTCATCACCACTCCCTAATCTCAAGTACCCAGGGACACAAACACTGCGGAGGGCCGCAGGGACCTCTGCCTAGGAAAACCAGAGACCTTTGTTCACTTGTTTATCTGCTGACCTTCCCTCCACTATTGTCCTATGACCCTGCCAAATCCCCCCTGCGAGAAACACCCAAGAATGATCAATAAAAAATAAATAAATAAATAAATAAAAATAAAAAATAAAAAAAATAAAATAATAAAAAAAAAAAGAAAAAGCCCCTATCAGAGCAACATGAATTCTGCTAAAATTGAAGCAAGAACAAACATCAGATTTATGGTGAAGCTTGGGGGAAAGAATCCTGAAATCACTGATCCTTTACAAAAACTTTAGGGGGACAATGCCTGAAATAAATTGGCAGTTCACAAATGGATAACTCATTTTAGGAAGGGACTAGAAAATGTTGAAGATGAAGCCTGCAGTGGCAAACCACCCACTTCATACCTTCACATCAATTTGTGAGGAAAAAGATAATCTCATTCATGCCCTGATTGAAGAGAACTGACAACAGCAGAAACAATATATGGATACCATATAATAAAAATTTGTAATGAATAATCTCATCATCTAAGAATTAGGAATATAAACTACAATCCCAGTTCTACCATTTATTAGGTGTATGATCTTGAAAAACTTTTCTGAGTCTCAGTTTCCTCATGTATCCATTGAGACCAGTGATATTTAACTGTGGCTGCAGGTTCTTTGGAGAAGACTATTCCCAGTACATACTTATGATGTTATAGTAAGGTCCTCTCTCAAGGGGCTCTGGGTATGATAGTTGAACTGACTTGGGTCTTGTAATTAAGAGAGAACCTAGACTATCTAGTAGCTTATACCAGCTCTCTGTTTGCCATGATTAGGAGTTTTTGATCACCCAATCAAGTAAAAAATTAGTGGGCCGCCTGTATTAGTCAGAGTTCTCTAAAGAAACAGAAATAATAAGATAGATATATATATAAAGGGGAGTTTATTAAGGAGTTTTGACTCACACGATCACAAGGTGAAGTCCCACAATAGGCCATCTGCAAGCTGAGGAGCAAGGAAGCTAGTCTGAGTCCCGAAACCTCAAAAGTATGGAAGCAGCCTTCAATCTGTGGTAAAAGGCCCAAGAATCCCATAGCTGAAGAACTTGGAGTCTAATGTTTGAGGGCAGGAAGCGTCCAGCATGGGAGAAAGATGTAGGCAGGGAGACTAAACCAGTCTAGTCTTTACACGTTCTTCTGCCTGCTTTTATTCTGGCCGCGCTGGCAGCTGATTGATTGTGCCCACCCAGATTGAGGTGGGTCTGCTTTTCCCAGTCCACTGACTCATTCAAATGTTAATTTCCTTTGGCAATACCCTCACAGACACACCCAGGAACAATACTTTGCATCCTTCAATACACTCAAGTTGACACTGAATATTAACCATCACACCACCTATCCATTTCTCTCCTAGTAGATGACAAGGTAGGCTAATTACTGTACAATCATTTCCAAAATCTCAGAGGCTTAGCAAACTTAAATTTTAATTTTCATTCAGATAGTAGTTCAATGCAGGTGGGATAGGATGGGACCAGCTCCATGCAATCGTTTAGGGACCATGGTGGCAGGAAGATTCACAATCTGTAAATGTGATTTCCAAGGTTGCCTTGGGTGTTTACATTCATCAGGAAAACAGAGGAAGGGAGAAGACTCATGGAAGATTATGTTGGAGTTTTCATATGGAAGAGACATGAAATCGGTAAATATAACTTCTGCTCACATTCCAATGGCCAGAAATCAGTCACCTAACTGCAACACAGTCTGGGAAAAGCAGTACCTGAGTATGAAACTCAGAGAAAAATGGAACATAATTTAGTTAACAAACATACTGTCTCTACCATCGTATCACAGGATCAGTTAGCTGCGGATAAAATTTCCTCCAACTCAAATTATTCTGTCTAGCATGACATTCCTGGTGCATATTAAGGTAACCAGGCCTTCCTTGGTTAATCATTCAGGTGATTAAGTTCAGCTTCTTAATTTACTTTACATGAGATCCTGGCATCACTACTGAAATCAAGATGACATATCAAGCTTTAGAGTCACTCTCAGCATCCTCTGCCTAAGGAGAATAGCCATGTTAAGACTTTAAAAATATACTTGCCTGTTCATTACTCAATTTGCTGTTAGCAGTAACATCTTATGGCCCTCTCTCTGGACATAGTTAGGAAGTAGATGTACTCATAATACATGGTAAATACACAATAACATTCCCTTTTCCATGATTCTTTAGGTTCTTGCCTCTACAGCATACTAAGCAATCTCTTGTATACCAATCTCGTTTAGTGTGATCCATCAGAAACCCATATTTCAGTCAACCAACTGAGCAAACAATTAGAATCCAGCTGCGTGAGATAACAGATTGGATTTAGAATCTCTGCTGTATGCACAAATATTGATTAATAGCTAATGATTATTATATATAACATAATATATATTATATAATAGTAAAATAATTATTATTAATAGCTAATTAATATTAAATAATAATTTAACAAATTATTAGGCACTTATTATGTGCCTGGTGCTGTCCTAGGTGTTGAGGTTTACAGGACTGAACAAAACAAAACAAAACAAAATATCCCAGTCTTCTTGGAACTTAAGTTCTTATTGAAGAGACAACAAAAGAAGGCTTGTGAGGAAACAGCTGAAGGAGGTGAGGGAGTGATACAGGTGAATATCTCAGGGTAGATTTCTAGGCAGAAGAAATAACAAATGCAGTGGCTCTAAGTTGAAAGGATGCCTGACCACAGTAGCTAAAATTATGTTCCTTCCTACCTTTAGCTAATATCCTCAGAAACTATTCTCAAACATATTCTGGAGATTATTGGCAATGTGGCAAATACATTAAACAAGCAGAATCTGTAGGATGAATAATATACCAACTTTTTTTTTTCCTGCTGCCTATGCAAACCTGTTCTTTGGAACTAGTTCTACTCTTGTCCCCTGGGTGAAATCTAGGGTATGCTCCATAACTTTTCTGCCTGCTCATGTAAAGTAAAAATCCTCCTGTCAGTTCTAGTCATAAAACAGTTTCTGTTCAATGAGGGCAGAGAGGAGGTGAGAAGAAATTAAAATCTTATATAATTGATACTGTTATAGCCATCCAGTATTGGCACTTTCTATGACTCCTTCTCTTGTGTGACATTTTTCAGAGTACTATAGGGAGTCTCCCATTGTTGAGGAGCTCTCCCTTGCTGTTCTCTTGAAAAACATATCCCTGGGCTAGTTGCTTTTGACTCCTTATTTAGCCTTTAACCTTCCAGCAGTATATCTCCAGGTTGTTTATTTTAAGGTGTTTTTTTTTCTTCTCCAAAAGACCATCATGATCTAAATCTATGACATCTCCAAGCTACTTCTGTCTTCCATATGGCCCATGTCAAGTCCACGGGAAGCACTTACACATCCTTTGCCCAAAATGGCTCTCAAATTCAAAGAGTCCAGGCTCTCCCCAAACTTTCTTCACTCTGATATCAAGGTAGCTGGCCAGCCAGTCTCTTGTTTTTTGGATTTCTCAGGGATAGTTCGGATGCTTACTATGTTATCAAGTTCCAGGAGCTCTGAATGGCCAAATTGAAGATTTTTGCCTCAAGCTTGATGTGATATGAAAAGCCCCTTGCCTTCCTTATGTGGGGGCACTCATGGAATACCAACAGCTCTCATTAGAAACTCCTTTCCAGGCCAGGTGCAGTGGTTCATGCCTGTAATCCCAGCACTTTGGGAGGCCAAGGCAGGTGGATCACTTGAGCTCACAAGTTGGAGACCAGCCTGGGCAACATGGTGAAACCCCATCTCTAAAACAAGAACAACAACAACAAAAACCCACAAAAATTAGCCAGCTGTGGTGGTGCAAGACTGTAGTCCCAGCTACTTGGGAGGCTGAGGTGGGAGGATGGCTTGAGCCTGGGAGGTGGAGGTTGCAGTGAGCTGAGATTGTGCCACTGCACTCCAGCTTTTTTTTGTTTTGTTTTGTTTTGTTTTTGTCTCAACAGGAAAAAAACAAACAAACTTTCTTTTAATCTCCAGCAATCTTCTTGGCCTCTCAAATGTCTTTTGTAGGCTGCAAGTCGGTGGTTATTTAAGTGCAACAAAATCAGTGCTCATTCATGTCCATTGCAAAACCTGCTTTTATTACCTTACTCTCCACTTTGGAATTTAGCAGTAGTTGACACCCAGTTGTCTTGGGGTCCCAACCAAAAATGAGGCTGAAATAGGTAAGGTTATATTTCCCATTATAACAATATAAATATTAAAAAGCTTGTAATGTATCTGGTGTGTGAGCTATTTGATTTTCTAATTTCAATCTTCCCACTTTCCCACACTCCAGCATACTGGGATTTGATTCTAATTACAGATTTAGAGAAAATAAGTACATCTGTGGGGCAATGAAGAGGGAATGAGGACAATTGGTCTCCCTTACAAGGGACCTTGAGGCAGGTTGTTATGGATCTTCAAACAAAGTAGGAACAGCCTCACTCATATAGAGGAAGAGGAGCTGATTTAGCTGGTAAGGAAGACCTAATCAGGGTTGAAACTAGGGATATTCTGAAGCAGAGTTCCATTTTCCCCCTTCTCTATCTTGGCTTCCTCTTCCTTGTACTACCTATTTCTTAAGGCCCAGTCCTGATCATAGGGTGTCGCCAACTAGAAGCAATCTCTTCCATTTCTGTCATTGATGCACAGCACATGGGGCCTTGACCTCTTCTGTGGCCTTTAACAAAGGCTGCCCTGTCTCTTTCATCTTAGGTGTGTGTGTGTGCACGTGCGTGCATGCGTGCGTGTGTGTGTGTGTGTGTGTGTGTAGAGAGAGAGAGCCCATCTCCTCAGAAAGTTAGGTGCCAGGGTAGTAGGCAGGTGCCCACTCTCATTCTGCTTTAGTAGCATCTATAATGTTTACTTGGTGTGTCTCCAGAAATCTCAGAGGCTTGAGAGAAGCTATTTGCTGATTGGCTCACAAATATCCCTTTTTACTTCCTGCACCAAGTTAAAAACAAAGATTCTATTGACTCCTCTGCTGCTTACATGTAGTCAGAGGCAACCTTACCATCATTTTAATGGAGTTATTGACAGAAGATATCCTCAATTGGGCATGAAGATGGTGATCCGTTTGTGATCAAGTGCTGTTTTGTGAGCAGTTTCACCACACGTGGGCTATACTTACTTTTGAATTTAACTTAAGCCCAATGCTGCTTATATCTTTTAGTTTGGTAATGTAGTTACATAGTTCAGTCATAAAACAGAACTAAATGTTTGTTTTTTTTTTTTGTCCTCAGCCCTTCCCTTCCCTTCCTCAACAATTCAGTCCCAACACTGTCAGATGGGGAAGGTCAAGGTAAGTGTCTTTATCAGATGAGAGGAGGGAGCTGTGTTTGCCTGAGCAGGGTGAGGAAGGCATTCATGCTGGGAGAGCAGCTCATCGCAGGGAGTCAGAGCCTAAAAATTATGATGAGGGCTTCCCAGACAGGAGACAGCCAAGTGAGAGATATTGGAGTTTTATCTGGTTGAAGAGTGTGTCCATGTGGAGGAAGTGTGTGGCAGACTGGAGCGGGGTTTCAGAGTCTGAGCAGGTTAAGAAGCATGTCCATGCTGCTAACAGTGTGAGGAAGGTACCTGTATGGTAGGAGTTGGGTAGGGAGGAAGTCTGTTGCACTACGTCTCAGCCAGAACAGGTTTACAAAGTGGGTTGGAAAACAGGGACTGTAATCCACAGTTGGGAGGATGTCAAGTGGAGCTTCCAAGCAGGGAAGGAGGAGTGCAGGAAATGGGAGATTGTTTACATATAGGGGGATTGGTCAAGTAAAGGTAATGGGATCCAAGGTTCTCATTGTCATAGAAGACAGTTACAAATATAGAAAGGGAGAAAACTAGAATGAACCTGGTGGTATTGTATTGGAGTTAGGTATCAGTGTGAAGTCATGGCTTCAATGGATACAGATACAGAAATATAGATGTAAATGTGTGAATGTATATGAGTGTGAGAATTTGTGTGTGTGTCTCTCTGTGTATATACAAATATTGCCTGATTCCTTCCACTTAGAGGGCCTGGGAGTCACAACACCCCAATAGCAATAAGCACAACTAATTGTTCATATCTTGCTTTCAAAATGCCATTATTAAATAAAAGGAACAAGGAATCCTTGGAGAATTGTTGGATGGGACAGGAAAATAACACAATGAATCTGGAACATCTTGCTGTGCCAGAAAGCAAAGTGCTAAAGAAATGATGGAGGCATACCAAAAGGACGTGGAAGCAAGCCTGAAGAAGCTTCTACAAGTCAAGTAGGAGACACTGTGAGCATCAAAATAAAGAAATATAGAACACAGTATAGCTTGTTGAATCAAAAAAAGAAAACATAAGTCAGTATATAAATAAATATACATATATAAATACACAATAAATATTTACATAATTTCAAAATTCCTCACCATAAAATATTAATAATTACCATGGAAAAACGAGTACCGAAATGGCCTGGAAATCACTATCTTAAACAAATGGTCAATGAGGATATTATAAGTAATGGGACAAACCAAAATTCTGTGCCACCTGATAGGACAGAAAGAGAATACTACAGGCCAGGCGCGGTGGCTCACTCCTGTAATCCCAGCACTTTGGGAGGCTGAGGCAGGCGGATCATGAGATCAGCAGATAGAGACCATCCTGGCTAACACGGTGAAACCCCATCTCTAACAAAAATACAAAAAATTAGCCGGGTGTGGTCACTGGCTCCTGTAGTTCCAGCTACTCGGGAGGCTGAGGCAGGAGAATGGCGTGAACCTGGGAGGCAGAGCTTGCAGTGAGCAGAGATCATGCCACTGCACTCCAGCCTGGGCCACTGAGCGAGACTCCGTCTCAAAAAAAAAAAAAGAGAATACTACAACATCACTTTGGTAATAGTCCTGCCAAAGATGCATAACTTGAATCCGTTCAAGAGGAAATAGGAAGCAAATCCAAAATAAGGGACATTCTAGAAAATAACAACTGTAAGGTCATGAAAGTCAACAAAAGCCTAAGGACATACTCTATATGAAAGGATAATAAAGAGTCACCAATTAAATGCAACAGGTGATTGTGAACTGGATCCTTTTGCTATAAAGAACATTGCTGGAATAACGTGAAAATTTATTGGGTTCTAAGTTTAGATGGCAATAATATATCAATGTTAATTTTTAAAATTTTGATCATCATATTGCAGTTATATAGGAAAATGTCTCTTTGGGGGAAATATGCACTAAAGACATTTGGGATTATATTTAGTTTCTATCACAGGTAACATATTACAACACACTAAGCAGCTTGAAACAACACTCATTTATTAACTCATAGTTCTGCAAGTCAGTATTCTGGGTAGCCTCGGCTGGTTTTCTGCTTAGGGTCTCCCAAGACTGAAATCAAGTTGTTGGCTGTCCTGGGCTATTATCTGGAGGGCCAGGAGAAGAATCCCCTTCTAAGATCATTCAGGTTGTTTGCAGAACTCAGTTCCTTGCAGTTGTAGAACTGATGGCTCCATTTCTTTGCTGGTTTTTGACAGGCAGCTGCTCTCAGCTCCTAGAGGCTTCTTTCTGGTCCTTGCATGTGGCCCCCTCCACCTTCAAGGCCAGCAGTGGAGATGCATTCAACCCTTATCATGATTCAAATCTCTCTGACTTCCCTTTCTGCCATCAGCCAGATAAAACTTTCTCCTTTTAAAGAGCTTAGGGGCTTAGATTAGGCCTACCCAGATAATTTCCTTTTTGCTGTGTCATGTAACATAATGATAGGAGTAACCCCAGGAGGTGAAAGTCATAGGGATTATCTTAAAATTCTGCCTCTCATAGGATAGATGGGACATCAGGCTGGCAACTTACCTTCAAATAATTCAGGGAAAAAATTTTCTGTACTGTCCCTGCAATTTTTTATAAGTTTGTTATTTTTTTCCTCCAAAATAAAAAAAAAACCAGTAAATATAAAAATTTGTACAGCGAAGTTCTGGTTCTAGGTATCATGGAATAAACACATTTCAACTTTCTCTAGCAGTGAACACAGCTATGAAAACCAGACAGAATGTGTGGTGTAGATATTTGAGGTATCTGAAAAGTAAATATGAACTAGAAGATGTATTGGAGAAGAAGATCAGTATTTGAAGTACCCACCTTTGGAAACTGGGAATGGCGCTTAGCTTTAAAGTCTGTCAGATATTTACAACATCTATGTTGTTGATTTGCCCAAGAAAACAGAGATCTCAGTTCTACAAACAGAAGGATTTGAATTTTGCCAACAACTTCAATGAGGAAGGAATAGATGTTTCCCTAGAGCCCCCAGAAAGAAATGAGACATCTTGGTCTCTTCCTGGTGAGACCTATGTTGTTCTGACCTAGATAATTGTAAGATAATATATGTATATTGTTTAAGATGTTAAGCTTGTAGTAATTTCTTATGACAGCAATATAAAACCAATACAGAAGAAGAGGAAATACTTCCCAACTGATTTTACAGCCCTAACATTACCCTGACACCAGTCAAGACAAATAATAGTGCAAATAAAGAAAACTAAGACAAATATCCCTTGTATTAGTTAGGGTTCTCTAGAGGGACAGGACTAACAGGATATAGGTATATATGAAAGGGAGTTTATTATTTATTCATTTATTATTATTTTTTGAGACAGAGTCTCATTCTGTTGCCCAGGCTGGAGTGCAGTGGCACGATCTTGGCTCACTGAAACCTCCACCTCCCGGGTTCAAGCGATTCTTCTGCCTCAGCCTCCTGAGTAGCTGGGATTACAGGTGCATGCCACTACACCCGGCTAATTTTTGTATTTTTAGTAGAAACAGGGTTACACCATGTTGGCCAGGCTTGTCTCGAACTCCTGACCTCGTGATCCGTCCACCTCGGCCTCCCAAAGTGCTGAGATTACAGGTCTGAGCCGCCACACCAGGCCAAGGGAGTTTATTGAGTATTGACTCACAAGATCACAAGAAGTCCCACAATAGGCCTTCTGCAAGCTGAGGAGCAAGGAAGCCAGCCCGAGTCCCAAACCCTTAAAAGTAGGGAAGCCAACAGTGCAGCTTTCAGTCTGTGGCCTAAGGCCCAAGAGCCCCTGGCAAACCACTGGTGTAGGTCCAAGAGTCCAAAAGCTGAAGAACTTGGAGTCCAGTGTTCGAGGGCAGGAAGCATTCAGCATGGGAGAAAGATGGAGGCCAGAAGACTTAGCTAGTCTAGTCCTTCCACATTCCTCTGCCTGCTTTTATCCTATATGCACTGGCAGCTGATTAAATAGTGTCCACCCAGATTGAGGGTGGGTCTGCCTCTCCTAGTCCACTGACTCAAATGTTAATATCCTTTGGCAGTACCCTCACAGACACACCCAGAAACAATACTTTGCATCCTTCAATCCAATCAAGTTGATACTCAGTATTAACCACCACATCCCTCATATTACCAGACTGAATTTGTCAATATATAAAAGAAATAATTTACCACAACCAAGTGGGATTTATCCCAGGAATGAAGGCCGGTTCAATAGTTGAAAATCAATCAATACAATCTAGTCTAAAGAAGAAAAACCACATGAGCATAGTCATCGATGCAAAGAAGTCTTTTGATAAAATTCAACTTTTATTAATGATAAAAACTCTCAGCAAACTATGAGTAGAAGTAAACTTCTTCAACCTGGTGAGATGCTTCTACAAAAAAATCCTCAAGCTAACATAATATTTAATGGTAAGAGACCAAATTCTTTCCCCCATGACTGGAAACACGGCAAAGGTATCTGTTCTGAGCACTGTTATTTGACATCATAACAGAAGTCTCATCCAGTGCAACAAAGGAAGAAAAAGAAATAAAAGGCAGACAAATTGGAAAGTAAAAGTAAATTTTTTTATTTGCAGTTGACATGATTGTCTATGTAGAAAATCCCAAGAAATACAGGTTTGAAAAGAAGGAATCAAATGAAACAACTAGATGCATGTCCAAAATACAAACTTCAATACATGCCTCACAGCTTATAGAAAAATTTACTAAAAATGCATCATATATTGAAATGTAAATGTATTAAGTATAAATTAAAAACAGAAACTGTAAATGTAAAACATAAACAGTGTTGTAACTTCTAGAAGAAAATGTAGAAAAACTGTGTGATCTTGGCTTTGACAATGATTGTTCAGGTATAACACCAAAAGCATTATCCATAAAAGAAAAACAAAGACAAATTGGACTTTAGGAAAATTAAAAGCTTTTGTTTTATAAATGACACTGTTAATTGGAACCAACCCAAATGTCCAACAATGAGAGACTGGATTAAGAAAATGTGGCACATATACACCATGGAATACTATGCAGCCATAAAAAATGATGAGTTCATGTCCTTTGTAGGGACATGGATGAAATTGAAAATCATCATTCTCAGTAAACTATCGCAAGAACAAAAAACCAAACACCGCATATTCTCACTCATAGGTGGGAATTGAACAATGAGAACACATGGACACAGGAAGGGGAACATCACACTCTGGGGACTGTTGTGGGGTGGGGGGAGGGGGGAGGGATAGCTTTAGGAGATATACCTAATGTTAAATGACGAGTTAATGGGTGCAGCACACCAGCATGGCACATGTATACATATGTAATTAACCTGCACATTGTGTACATGTACCTTAAAACTTAAAGTATAATAATAATAAAATAAAAAAATAAAAAATAAAAAATGAATTTGAAAAAATATATAAAATGAAAAAAGAAAAAAAAGGAAAAAAATGACACTGTTAAGAGAGTGAAAAGATAAGCCACACTGGCAAAAGTGTTTGCAGATTACATATTTTATAAACGACTTGTGTCCTGGATATGTAAAAAACTCATAAAACTTAACCAACATAAAACAAACCAATTAAAAAATTGTCAAAATATCTGAACAGTCACTTTAACCAAAAAAGACATACAGATTGCAAATAAACAGAAATGAAAACATGTTTAATATTGTTAGTCATTAGGGAAATTCATATTAAAACTACAATTAGTTATCAGCACAGACCTATAAGAATGGATCAAATAAAAACAATCTTCCATGATTGCAAATGCTGGTGAGGATGTGGAACAAGAGGAGCTCTGATTTATTGCTGGTGGGAATGCAAAACTCTCACCAGCAGCATACAATAATTCTGTTTACTGACACCCAGACAAGCACAGAATCTTATCAGTTTTTTAAATTCTTTCTGATTTAAGAGGCAAAGGAAGAATTTTGTTTGTTTCCATTTGCATTTCTTCCATTGTCAGAGTTTCTGTTTGTTTACTGGCCCTTTATGTTTCCCTTATTTAAATGTCCTATTCATATCCCTTGTCCATTTTACTCTTTAGTTGTAAAAGCTGCCGAAATAGTAAGGTTCTTAGCCCAAATCTGTAATACATGTTGTAAATACTGCATTGCATTGTTTATTTGTAGTTTAACATGCATTATGGTATTATTTTTAAGGCATTTGTAATATTTGGTATGGCATTTTCAGATTATAATATTAACACATGATTATGGCAAAAAAGAAAATTTGAATATGTTAATTGTAAAAAAGAAATCAAATACTGGTGTGTACTAAAACCTTTTCTAATATTCTAATTGTAAAAGCCACTGATTTGGCACTGAGGGTGCAACAGGACATAGTTGTTAAGAAGTGTGACTTTAGATTTAGGCAACTTGGGTTCAATTATTGTCTAGCACAATTCACTTAACTTCTTTGTCCTCCAGCTGCCTTTATTTGTAAAAAGTAATTCTAACATATTCCAATGGGCTGTTGTTAAAATTAATTTATTTTATTCATTTATTCAACAAACTTAATGAGTGCCTACCAATTACCAGGCACTATTTTAGGCTAGTAGTTCTTAAAATGTAAGAGTACACACACACACACACACACACACACACACACACACATACGTATGTATATATGAGATGATTTCAACTGAAGGAAACAGGCAAATAAGGCTATGTATGTCAGAGTGGCAGGGTAGGAGCAATCCTTACTACAGCATGGTGTCTGTTGCTCAAATGTATCTGTATCATCTTCCCTACTCGCCTACCCCCAATGCATTCATCATGGAAAGGAGGGGCCTGTATGTTAAAATGATTTTTTTTTTTTTTGGTAATACATCAAGTCCCAAGAAACACTGGGGCAGTATCTATCTGGGTAAATACATTGTCAAAGTGGAAAGAAATACATTCCTTACTTCTTTGGCCCACCAGAGACTCCAGATAAATCAGTAAGATTTGTGTCATCTTGAAGAGTCCAATACATATGCAACATTGCCAAGCAGCACATGGCAGTTCCTTAAGTAAATTGGGAGGTGGGGTTGGGTTGTATATAGTACCAGAGGAATGAAAAACTGGTTACTCATCTCTGCTGTCTGAACTTGTTCCTAAGCATATATCTTGAATTCTATCCCCACTAATAACTGAAGGAAATCTGAAGGGAATTGAGGCTATGCATGTACTGGGGTTGGGAGAAGGGAGCTAATCAAACAGCTCACACTAATTTCAGACTCATTACTTCACTTGATCTACTCAGCAATCCTGTGGAATATTTTCCCCATACAGTACATAAAAGACGGATTGTGAAGTAAATGTATGTGCAAAATTACCTGGTTTGTACTTCTAGCCTAGAGATTCAAACATCACTTGAAATTTATCCTTTTTAAAGTTTTTTTCAAGTATTTATTAAAGTGTTCTCTATTGCCTTTATAAGCCAGCTGACCTGTTACTTTTTTTCTTTTTAGACTCTTTATTAATTTTGTGACACAAGTTAAACATACTCTTTTTTTTTTTTTTTTGAGACGGAGTCTCGCTCTGTCACCCAGGCGGGAGTGCAGTGGCGCGATCTCGGCTCACTGCAAGCTCCACCTCCCAGGTTCACGCTATTCTCCTGCCTCAGCCTCCCCAGCAGCTGGGACTACAGGCACCCGCCACCACGCCTGGTTAATTTTTTTGTATTTTTAGTAGAGACGAGGTTTCACCGTGTTAGCCAGGATGGTCTGGATCTCCTGACCTCGTGCTCCTCCTCGGCCTCCCAAAGTGCTGGGATTACAGGTATAAGCCACCGCGCCCGGCCAAGTTAAACATATTCTTTTGAAAAAATGAAAGAATACAGATATTCAAAATAAAAAATTTTCCATAAATCTGCCCCTTAGAGAGAAACCAATATTATTAAGCTTTTCGTGTACATCTTATCCAAATTTTTCTATGCACACATGTAACATATAAATATACCTATTTTAAATCGGGATATCATATATATGTGTATGTGTCTGTGTACTTCTGTGTACACACATGAACTTTTTCTATGCAAATGGAAAAAATCCAGTATTAAAATGCAGACTTGCATATGAAACCATAAAACAAAATCTAATGAGATACTGGTGACAACAAGAACATCTAAAACCAATATCATCAAAAGGTTAAAAACACAAAAATGAGCGAAAGTAAGACTAGAAAATGCAACCTAAAATAAAAGTGAAGCCCTAAAAATATAAGAAAAAATAATTCAAGACAAAAAGCACTGAATTGGATAAGGCCACTTCCTGGACTGTCTTTTCATCCAATGCATTACTCTAAATTTATTTCTTAATTTTTAAAAATCTCTTCTGGACACTTTTCTTCTCCTCCTCTTTCTCCTCCTCTTTCTCCTCCTCCCCATCTCCTTCCTCCTCCTCATCCTCTTCCTCCCTCTCCCTTCATTGTTATTGACATGCCTATGGGGCAAGCCATCTCCATCTTCCTGGGTAGGTGGTGCTTGTTCCTGGTGATTATTTCCTCTAGCTTCCTGGCCTTCCATTTCTTCCAAATGTAGCTCTTCCTCTACGTTATGAACACTTTCTTCATTTTCCTGGTGGGAATTTTCCATGTCGAAAGTTGTTTTTCCCTTTTCCTCTTTGACTGCAATTACTCCTTGGAGAAAAAAGGGAGGAAATACTGAATGTGTGCTGTTCATTCCAGTACCCGTGTGTTTTCCCGAATCAGGGGGATGAGTGCAAAGGTCTCGCCTTTCCTCTAATTCATTCCTCTATTCCCTCCAGGTTCTTGCCCTTCTCCCATACCTAAAGAGTACATATATATTCTCTCAGTCTCTCTCAACAATTTTTCCTTTAGACCATTCTACCAGCCTCTCCCTGGACTGAATGAAACATAAGTAGGAGCAGTGTCTCCTCCTAGTTATGTTCTGGCCTGGACCATTTCCATCCTTTCACCCCCAACCCTCAGAGGTTCTAGTCCAGAGCATGGCACATAGTGACCTGCCCAAATCCCAGTCAGTTTCGTCTTCCTCTTTCCTTTCTTGAGCCTAATAGGCATTTGGACCTGCAGAGAGAAGAAAGATAGTGGTACTGAAGTGCTTGGTGGATGGACTAGTATACTAGACAAGGGCCTCTTTGAAGACTGGACACCAAATCCCTTCAAGCCTCAAAGCTCCTCTTCCCATCCCTGTTTCATCCCCATCTCCTGCTCTAAAATGCCTACCACATTGGATTAAGGGAAATAGTTTCAATGATTTCTTAGTCTCCATTTGTCCACATCTGCACCCTCTACATAACCACCATTTCTTTTACATCCTTCCCCCTTCATCTCAATACTCCTCATCTTGGTGCTTATGCAGCACTCCCTTGCAGGCAGGGTGTAAAAGAAGTGAATTATTTACAAGCTACCCCCAGGTCTATGTGTTCCCTCCTGACCCTCTTTCTCCAGCCCTTCCCTCCATCCCAAGGCATATCATTTCTGTTTCAAAATATTGAAGAGGTGTCAAAGCAAACAGACCTGTACCTGCTTCAGTTTTTGCCTTCCTTGCCTTTCACATATACCCCCTTACACCACCACCACTGATGCACAGCTCCAAGTCCAGTTGCTCACACAGACCTGCTCCATTCTGGGAAAGTGTCTTTCTCCCCCTCATCCTCTGGGCCAGACACTAGCCTGTCTCAACAGAAAAGGGGAGTGCTGCAAAAATAAAAAAGACCTGAATAAGAGGAATTTACTCACACCTTGGCTCCTGGTCACATGAAGGTCTCGACTAATGGCAGAGTTTAATCTCCCAACCCTCACATTCACCTCTAGGCTGGCAGGCAGTGCAACAGAAACCACCACCACACTCCCACCATACACACAGAGAGACCCACCTCCACCCCTCTGTGAACAGTGCCTCAGTGCACACCACCCTGTCACTCTGGTCTTCGCCAATCTTGAGGGGCCACAAATGGCATCACCGATGAAGGTTAGTGTTTGCCCTTCTCTGGTTATTAATGAAGGTCTGCACCCCCTATCCGACCAATCCTCCTACACCCTACCCCACCAGGCCTTGTTTCTTGTTACCTGTCCCTCCTGTCACCACTCTTCCTCCTCACCCCACCCCAAGCCACCTGTGCCCACCAACTTCCTTGTTTTTGTCATGCACAGTGTCAGGGATCTATAGTGTAATTTTCAGTAATTCTCAATATTTTCCTGCATAGTTTCTTTAAAAATCATAAATATAATAAAGCTATTTTCATTTGGGAGGAGAAAAGGTTTTTCTTAAGGCCTTTATTTAACATTCCACTAGCTCCAGATTCAATTTTTGCATTACTCCTTTCACATTTCTTGGTCATTGTTCTATATTTTACTTTAGAAACTTTAGTTAGAAGCAAGAGTTTTGAAAAGCAGTTCAAGTTTATGCTCTTAGGAAGAGGTAATTTATCATTAATGTAACCATGTAACCATTTCAATGTAAATGTCACCTGAAAATTGTAAGGAGGGGAGAAAGGAGAAAGACCTGAATAGAGAATGTGGCATTATTGTCACAGACATAAAGTAACTATCAAAGTAGAAAAAGATTTTACTACTGTCTCAAATCCTCAACAACCTGCATTTTGGCCTGTTTGGTCCCAAAAGTATAAATGCAACACACACACACACACACACACACACACAGAGAGAGAGAGAGAGAGAGAGAGAGAGCGCAGTCCATGTAGATGCTTTATTTATTTATTTATTTATTTATTTATTTATTTGAGACAGAGTCTCCCTCTATCACCCATGCTGGAGTGCAGTGAACGTGATCTCGGCTCTGGCAACCTCCACCTCCCGGGCTTAAGTGATTCTCCTGCCTTAGCCTCTCAGGTAGCTGGGATTACAGGCATGTGCCACCCGGCTAATTTTTTTTTTTTTTTTTTTAGTAGAGACGGGGTTTCGCTATGCTGGCCAGGCTGGTCTCGAACTCCTGACCACAAATGATCTACCCGCCTTGGCCTCCCAAAGTGCTGAGATTACATGCATGAGCCACCATGCCTGGCCAGATGCATTATTTTTATTTATATTTTTATTTATTTGTTAGTTTGTTCGTTTGTTTTGAGATGCTCTGTCACCAGGCTGGAGTGCAGTGGCACGATCTTGGCTCATTGCAACCTCTGCCTCCCGGCTCAAGCGATTATCCTACTTCAGCCTCCCGAGTAGCTGGGACTACAGGAGCGCCATGCCCAGCTAATTTTTGCATTTTTAGTAGAGACGGGGTTTCAACATGTTGGCCAGGATGGTCTTGAACTCTTGACCTCATGATCCACCTGCCTCAGCCTCCCAAAGTGCTGGGATTACAGGCGTGAGCCACTGCACCCAGCCCAGATGCATTATTTTTTAACAATGCAGGCTTTGGTCCCAAACCTTCATGTAGTCTCTTACATTGATGAACTGATATGGATAATTCAATACAACTTATCTAAAAGAAAAGCATTCAGTGTTGGTTTATCCCCACATTAAAAACATTTATTAACTACACAATGATTATCAGCTGTAAATCATGCTAACACACTTGCATCTCCAAAATAACCACTTATGAATCATTTGCTATGTACCAAGTGCATTAATTGGATATTAGCCTTTAATCCTGACAAAAGCCCCTTGAGGTATATGCTATTATAGTCCCAATTTTACAGATAGAAAAACTCAATATATCATTTAAATAACTTGTACAAAGTCACATAGCTAGTGAGTATAGAGTTGAATTTGAATACAGATCTCTCTGACACCACCGCTTGTGGTCGTAGCCAATAAACTATATTGTAACCCAACTGAAATATCAGTATCCTTCAGGTATTCTTTCATAGACCTTTTCTTCTTTCTCAAGATGTTTGTATTAGGTTTCTATTGCTGCTATAACAAATGACCATAAAATTGGTGGCTTAAAACAACAGAAATTTATTATTTTACAGTTCTGGAGGACAGAACTGTAAATTGAGTCTTACAAGGCTAAATTCGAGGTTTTGGCAGGGCTGGTTCCTTCTGTACCTTTCTTCTTCCAGTTTTGGTTGACTGCTAGCATTTTTTGGCTTGTGGTTTCACTACTATAAGTTCTGGGCTTCCATTATCGTATTGGTTTTTTGACTTCTGAAGTGAAATCTCCCTCTGCCTCTCTCTTATAAGGGACACTTGTGATTGTATTTAGGGCCCACCAGAATAATCTCCCCATCTCAAGATCTTTAACTTAATCACATCTGCAAAGTCCCTTTTACCACATAAGATAAAATTAACCTAGTCCAAGGATTAGGACATGGATATCTTTGGGGGACATCATTAGCCTACCACAATGTTCAAATGATCTTACGGTTTTCACTATCATGTAAGTGTTGACTCCCAAATCTGTATCTCCAGCATATATCTCTCTTTTGAGCTCCATAATATTTTATCCAACTTATTTTGAACTTTGACATGCAAATATCTCACTTTGAACTAAATATAATCTTCTCTTTCAGTTCTCTCACTGCACCTCAAATCTCACCTTGGGTCTCTATCTATATTAATGACACCAAGATTCAACTAGTTCCCCACGCCATACTTTCTTAATGTTCACATCCAATCAACCACCAAGATCTGTCGTTTTTACCTCCCATAAACTACTGCAACAGCTTCTTCCTGGTCTCCCTACCTGAAGTATTGCCCCATCACATTAAAGGATGACTCCAGAATACCATATAAAAAGATATCACATTCAATAATCCTTAAAACAACCCTATGAAATTGGTATTTCTTTGGGAAATCCTCATTCTGCAAAAGCAGACTTCTCTAAGACAAAAAGAAGGTGACTTGTAGAGAATACTTTCATGTATTCTTACATGAGCTGTTTTTGGATATGAACTCCACTTGTGGAATATTTAGAAGACTGGAGGAAAAATATAGCTCTTGGGAAACAACTTTATGTCCTGAGGGATTATATCCCTGATACATTTTTAGTCTGAATCCAGTTTCACCTCTGGCCCTTGTGTAAATACAAATTATGTTACTTTTACTTTGGAGTTTTGCTCTATTCCCATCCTTCCTACATCCTCACACCACCTGATACTCCATTCCTATCATTCTTAAGTTTCCTTCCACTCTCTTTCTGAACACTTGTTCTGGAGTTGCAGATCACTGTTTTCATCCCATAATAGATGGTGGTTGAATGGGACAAGGCCAGCCTTGGTCCCTGTGACCAATAAATCAATATATGTTCTCATTGCTGGCAAAGCAGCTCACACATTGTCTTTCCACATCAAAGTCTGATACAATAAACTACGTTTTTCTTACTAGAACATTATCTTTTTTGTCATAACTCTTTATGGTTGCTTCCAGTCTACCTAAATTGATATTAAGATGTTCTCAAGGTCCCCAACTCTCTTCTTCCCACAGGAGTCAGATCATATCCATGATATATAAATACTGCTATTTTAATTCTTACAAAAAGTCTTGATGACATGGGGTGGTCTGTTTCAACAAGCCGGCCTATAGAATGATTTCTTAAACTACCACCAGAAGCAGATAGCAGCCTGCTGTCTCTCTCTTTTTGTTACTCTATAAAGGTGTTAGAGCAAACTACCATTTCATGATTGCACATAACCAAATTTGTCAATCTTATGCTTGTTCTCATTCAGCCACCTTTTCTTCTGGAAGGCTGACAGATATCATTGCCTCCATCCTCATCAAAGTTTTGTTTTGAAAACAATTCAGACCTACAGAATGTTTCAAGGATAATAAAGTAAATTGAAATATACTTTCAATTTCTTCATCTAGATTGCCTTCACCAGTTAATATTTTGCCAATTGCTTTATCTCTCTCTCTCTCTATATATATAATATATATATATGTATTTAACATTGCTGAACTATTTGAAAACCAACTGTAGATGATGTAGACATCATCATAATACTTCAGCATTTTATCTCCTGACAACAAGGACACTCTCCTAAACAATAACAATACAATGATCACATTCATAAAATTTAAAATTGATATAATACCATTATCTAACTTACAATCCTTATTCAAACATTACATGTAGTTGGTATGTCTTTTAATCTAGAACAGTTCTCTATCCATCTTTCTTTCATGACATTGACATTTTGCTGAGGATGTTGAACAACTGAAATTCTCATACATTGGTAATATAAAATGGTACAACCACTTTGGAAAACTGTTTAGCAATTTCATATCAAATTAAATCTTTACCTTTTCTATAATGCAGAAATTCCACTCCTAAGTATTTCCCAAGAGAAATGAGAACATATATTCACAAACAGGCTTACACAAGAATGTTCATAGTGGTTATATTTATAATGGGCAAAAATGGGTACAACTCATATGTCCAATAACATCTGAATAGATATACCAAATTTTTGTATGTTCACACTATGCAATACTATGCAGCAATAATTTTTAAAAAGAATAAACAACTAATACATACAATTATAAGGACGAATCTTAAAAACCTTATATTGAGTGAAAGATGCTGGACACGAATATATACTGTATGATTCCAATTATCTGAAGTTCTACAACAGAAAAATTTGTAGAAATAACCTAAGTGGTTATTGGAGGAGAGGTGGCTGGGAAGAGGGACAGAAAACTTTCTGGAGTGATAGAAATATTCTATTTTACACAGTTAATTGTATATAATTGCACACTTAAGATCTGTGCATTTCCCTGTATGTGAATTTTACCTCATTTTTTAAAAGAGTGTAAATCGGAATATAAGCATCATGAAGGCAGAAACTTTGTTTTGTACACTATGTTTCAAGACCTAGTCAAAGGCCAAAGCAGTTAGCAGGAGCTCAATAAATGTCAAAAATACAAGAAGCAGGCCTTGAAAATCATCTACATCAATGGTTGTGAAATGCATAATAGAGATTTTTACTCTCAATCCTAGATAATATAGGTATGTCTTGTATTTTAAAACTATGTGTAATAAGCCATGGTATTAATCTACTTTCTGGGTCACCAAGAATCCTGTTGATCAATTACTAGAGTTCTGAAGTAAGAAAATGGCTATTTCAACAGATTTTCCTGACATTCAATCCCAGGCTTTCCCTGCCTTTTCATACTGCCTCCACTTTACATGGTGAACCTCCAGTTTTATGGGATAGATTGGCAAAAAGTGATGAGTATGTGTCCATGCAGGGTCATGTCCATGTGGTTGGATAATATTTATCTTGGTCCAAGTGGTCAATTTGAGCAGTCTGTCGAATATAGAGGTTTAAGGAGAAAAGTCTATGATGCATGAATGGATTTTGGCTAGCACAGTTTTACACATTGTAGGCTTCCAGTAAATATTTGTTGAATGAGTAAATAAATGAAATGTGAACTTGGGAGCCTCAAGAAAATGCAACCAAAGGCATAGCCTTCCATTATTTCTCTACACTTACATATTTTTAAAGTAGTGCTGGAAATCAGTTTCATAATGGTCTTTGAAATTTATGTTTATTACTACTGTATATTTTTGAAAATTAACATAACTTTATTGGAGAATATTTAGAAAGTAGTTATGAATTGCCACCATGTGACCAAAGACAGAACTGCAGCATAAATTTAGTTGACAAGGGAAAGTGGCAAGCAGATAGTATAGAGAGGGGAAGCTTCTTAGCCAGGACCCACAGAAATCTGACACTTTACCAGGTTATTCTTAGAAGTAAGATGAAACAGGTAGCAAATGACGAATTGGAAGAGCTAACAGCCCCTATATCAGCTAAAGCAAAAGGAGAAACGGAATTATACTGTTTTCAACTTTATGACTATTTTTCTAATTATAAAAGCTCCACACGCTCACTGAAAAAAATAAAACTGGAAATACAGAGGATGAAGATGAAACTATAAATTTCCTATAATAATGTCACCTAGAAATATCCACTTCAAGTATTTTGATATTTATCCTTAAACTGTGTGTGTGTGTGTCTGTGTCTGTGTGTTCTGAAGCAGGTTTTTTCCATGTTAATGATATATTTCTATATTATATTTTGCAATTCATGATAGTTAAGATTTTTCCTCATGATTTGAAATTTTTCTGGCAGGTAACTAAATAAAATGGAAATGTGGAGGGAATTTTTTTTCTCATCCTACAATAAAGAAACAGCATCGGAGTGCATAAATAATGTAAATATTTATAGAATTCAATTATTGTTTTTCAATTCCAAATGAATGACCATTATTATATTTAGCTTATATAAAAGTTGCTTCTTTTATGCAAGAAAGAAGATTGGATGAAAGGAATGAGATTAGGCTTTTGCTTTAGAAGGTTGGCATGGGGTCAAGAAAGCACAGACTTTTTCAGTTCCTATTTGAGTATTATGTTAATATCATCTGATGACAATGATGATGACGATGACGCTGAGATAATGATGACTGCGGATCTAACATTCTCTGAAGGCCTATTATATGCCAGGCATTTCATACAGTTTTCTGCATTTACTTCTCACAATACGGTCTTGTAGGTTATATATGGTCATACTCATTTTATAGATGAATGAACCAATTTGACCTCACACTTCTTATGAACAGGAAATCCAATTCTTTTGCTATTATATTGGGTCCACCCTTTTAGATGACGGACTTCCAGGGCAAAGTAACTGATTATGTCAAATCTTCTCATTATGTGACCTGTCCCCAACCAGAATCCATTGAATATTCACTGAACACCATCCCTTGATGATGATGATGATGATGATGCTGTTGACAGCAATGATGGTGGTAGAGAGGACATTTTCTGTTTGACCTAAGAGTCTTATGTCTGGGGGCTACATGAATGGCCAGGTCTCTCAGAAGGTAGTTATCCTCCAAGAAAGAGGATAAATAATTTATACAAGGTCACATACCAATAAGGAGAAGAGCCCAAATTGGAACCCAGGTTTATCCGACACTACGGCCATATACTTAAATCACTTTTTTCCTTCCTAAACCCAAGGATTTGAAATTCATCTTTGTCTTATTGTTCAAACAATCCTTTAGGCTGTCAGAAATTTGGTAATGTTTCCTCAGATGACAGACCTAAAGAGCAAGGCTCATAGTTGGATTACTTTCTGCATGATCAACGCCTTAAAAAGGCATCTTCACACCAATTCAGTTTGACTGTCCTGACCCCCAAGTCGTGAGCTGGGCCTGCAGTGCATGTGGGTTTTCAGATAGGAGGGGACACCCGTTTTCTCCTGAGTTATAAGACCACATGTCTTTGCAAGTTCCCTTTACCTGGGGTCTCCTGTGCTTCAGGGCCTGGGCTGGCTCAGGCATCAGATGCACTGCACCAGGAAGACACAGAGCTAAAGTCCTTGCAGAACCAACCAAACAGGCCAGGGCACATCGAGGCCCTTCTGGGAGTCTGTGCAAGGTGGGTGGGAGAGGGATGGGTGAGGTTTTGTGTGCTGTCTAACTCTGTTTTTGCCCCAGTTGTCTTGTGGGCTACTTCACCGAACTCTGAGAGAAGGGTCAGCCCCTTCTGCTTCAACCCCAAGTTACCTGGTCAGACCTGTTCAGACCTGTTCAGACATTTGCTTGCTCAAAGATTATCCCAACCAATGTTTTCAACTGGGAAGTTATGGAGCTTTTTCTTTTCCCCTACAAAATGTTCCCCAGAAGAGAAAGGGAAAAGGAGGGAAAGGCAAAGTGCTCTGACCTGAAATAGGACAGTCATCCTCCTCCACATGTGTATGTCCAGGATAGCCTGGCCATTAGCCTTAGGAGAGCCTAGTACCTGCTGCAGACTGGAGTGGAGGGACAAAGTCAGAAGAGTTGCTTAGGCCAACCCTTTAACATCCTGTCTGAGCACCACCCTCTGGGGGCTGTGCGGAGGATTTATCCTTTCTCGTAAAACTGGTTCCGGTGAACCTGGAACTTTATCTCACTCCAGCTAGAATTCTAGTTTGACTAGCGCCTATCAGGCTGCCATCACCTTGAAGAATGGTCTGGAGACATGAAGATTCCCTGCAAATGACATCATACAGTGAAAAAATAGAAACAGAAGAAAGCCAAGGGCGCAGGGTTGGCTCAATTATTTTTTGAGATGATTACTAAAAGAGAATTTTGAATTTATTTCTGATACATTTTACTCATATTGGAAGGAGGCAATGCATGGCTAAACATGGTGTTCAGTCAATAAAAAGGCATCTTATGTTACATTCCTCCCCCTAGCTTTTTATCTTGTCTTTGTTAACACGAACCTTTTAAATTTTATGTATAGATGTGTCCATCTTTTCCTTTAAAAATTCATACTTAAAACAATAAATGCTTGTATAGGCCTTCTATTTCCTGAATGTCAGTAAGCATTCACCAAGATTTCCTGCCAATTATTTTATAGTTAATATTTGTAATAATGAAAAGCATACTGTATTACTAGTGGTTCTCATTCTTCAGTCCATATCATTATCACCTGGAGGAGTTTGCAAGCTATAATTTTACAGTCTACCTCCAGAATGTGGGTCAGTGGGCCTTATGTGGGGCCCAGACATCAGCATTTTCAAGATGCTCCCCAGCAGATTCTGATGCAGGTGATTATGTGAGATACTTTTATAATAAAACATTTAGAGTACAATCAATTCTCTGCCCTGTTTCTTCTTGGAATTGCTTGTCATAACTCTAGAGAAATAAAGACTTGTAGATTATTCAGCGAGTAACCTAATTTGGACAAACCTACTAGCTCTTAGTAGCAATCAAAAAATCAATTAAATATTAAAACACAATGTGCCAGTTAAACACATACAAGTATTCATATGTGGGATACCAAGAGGAAGAGACAGTCTTTGCTTGTTCTACAGGGGAAATATAATCTCTAACATTTATATAGTAGCATTCTACTTCAAGTACATTTACAAGGTTCTTACTGACTTTGAAAGTTTTTTTAACCACAGGTCAACAGAAGAGATGGAATTAAGGGGACTGTTCCTTAGATCTGTTCCCTGCATCACTTTGTGCAATTTATATATGTTCCCCAGCAGTCTTCTGAACCAGTAAGTCAGGCCTGCCCAGGAGCCTTCAGGAAGAGATCATCCCACGAGGACAAAACCTCATTCCTTAGACTTAGAGCAAAAACTGTGATTACAACATGTCTTTGACTCAAACTTATACCCCAGTACAAATCCCAAATGGAGTCATCACATCTGACTCCTATGGAGAAGAAGGGTCTTGTGATTGAAAACAGAAGGGTTATTTTGCTAAGGGCTCTGAAAGACCTTGTGGCCCAAGCAACCCTAGAGAAGTCCCACCTGTGTTAAGTGTCACTATAAAGCAGAGAGAAGCTTTAGAAGACAGTGAAAGTTCAACCTACTGAGGACTCCAGGGAACTCGGTGGGGTTTTGGCCCTCAAGGACTGCAGTGCATCAGCAGTAGTGGGGCCAGCAGGGAGCACAGCACTCAGCAGAAGAGGCAGCAGTGTTGGGCAGGCATGGCAGGACCCAGGGGAAGAGACAGGGTTCAATAGCAGAGGACTGATAGGGAAGCCCCCACCTCTGCCTACTGGACTTGATCCTGAGTACAAGTTGCATCATGCCAGGCCCTCCCTTAAATATTGGTGCTTCTATAGTGGGTTGGGATTCCGTATGCACAGGTGGGAACAAGAGCTCACTGAGCACAGCTGTTACTGCCTCATTTCTTCCCCACTGCAGCCCTGTGAAGCAAATATTTTCCCCATGAAAAGACTGAGTCTTAAACGTGTGTATCTGTAATAATTGCCAGTTTATTCCTCTGGCTAAGAGATCCAGAGGTAATTTGAGGTTTACATTTCTTTTTAAAGTTCTTTCATCAAGAGTTTAGGTGCCCCCACTGCCCTCATAAGCTGGTTGCAAATTATTTGACTCTTACTTGTAAAAAAAATCCTTAATTCTTTTTGTGTGTGAGACACGTGTTCATTAAAAAGTACATATAAGCAAAAAGAACAAAAAGAAGAAAACAAAATTTCACACCACACAGAAATAAGCTTGGTTAAGTTTGTGATATATGTTATATGGATGTATGTATACACACACGCACACACACAAAGTTTGGAATTTTATCCTACATATGTGAGCTGATATTAAATATGCTGCTTTGCCATAACCTGTTGTGTTTTACTTTACAACATGGAATGAACATATTCCCATGCAAATGTGTGAAAGTTTCCAATTGAAAAATAGACCTGGAAAATGGGTCAAAATCCAATGAGATGCTGGTACCAAGGAAACTACCTAAAACAAAATTTCATCAGATGATTAAAAGTAAAATGGAGGTCAAAGATACATCAGAAAATGCTAACAGAAAGAAAGCTGGGGCCAGATTTTAATATTAGGCAAAAATGAATTCAAGGCCTAAAGCACACAGGATAAGGACGGCTGCGTGAATGTCTTTGCTTCCAATGCATCATCACAAACTTGTTTCTTACTCTTCTTATCTCTTCCCTAAGCCTTTCAAGCTCATCTACTCCTCTTATCATTTCTTCAGGGTCCAAATGCCTAACGGGTGTGTCCTCTTTAAATCCCTGGCCAGGCTGATTCGGCCCTCCTCTGGGGTTTCCTTCTGCTTCCTGGCTTACACCTTCTTCGGAAGGTTGAGGATTTCCTTCTGCCTCCTGTGGTACATCCTCCAAAGGGCGATCTTCCTCGGCCTTTGGCATGTTCTGTGGTTTTCCCTCATTTTCTTCACAAGACTTTTGCATATTGAGTATTTTTTATTTCCTTTTTGAATAAATTAATCCTAGAAAACAAGGAAACAAAACTACTAGATTCCAGGCAAACAGACCAGCAGTCAGAGTATGGGGTCCCATAGCGACTGGCCTTTTTTGACTCAGTACCCTAATTGTCAAAAGTTTTCCAACTAGAGAAAGCTGGATCCTCAGGCTCAGAACTCCCCTGACTCCACCTCCCTTCCCGCCCCCTTTCGTTCCAGCTCCATCTTTCTCCTCCTGCTCCTGCCCACCATCTTCCCAGCAGGCCCTGCTACAAGCCTCTCCTAATACTGAAATGGGAGCAGTACGGAAGCAATTAACCCTTCTCCCGCCTCTGGTCTCCAACACTCCCGCCCTTCAGACTTTCCCAAGCCCTCTCAACCTCCAGCCTCTCACCTGAGACGGCTGGTCCAGTCTCTGGCCTCCCCTCCCCCTTCAGCGTCTCTTAAGCCTCCTCCTCCCCCGCCTCATTTCCGCTGCAGGCTCGGCACCGGCCTCTGGCACTTAATCCGGATGGGGAGGGGCTGCTGCGACCCCAGGATGTGCTTTGGTGTCACTCACACTTCCACCCCCACCCAAAGAGACCTGAAGCAATTGCACCTTTACAAAAACTGACCTGCAGGGATTCAGGGGATTTTCCTCTCTCTTCCCTCACCTCGATTTGTGTCGCGCCCAAAAAGCCAAATATCCTGCAGACAGATGGGAGTGTTTGGTGAGCAGACTAGTACCTGGATCACGGGTCCCTTTCATGATTCTAGGCCATGTTGGTGTAAAGTTTCCCATGTCCTCATCCTCGCCCTCCTTTTATGGCAACCCCGCCCTCCTCCGTGCCCACCGTTTTTCTGCAAGCAGGGAGTAGGAAAAGCAAGTTTCTTCCAAACAGTTTCTATGTCTCTCTCTCAGGACCCTTAATTAGCTACCCTTCTCTCTCTCCACCCGCCATCCCCCACCAAACAGCCCCAAATTTCCTGCACAAAATGGGAGTTTGGCGGAACAGAAGTGGGGAAAGCAGTGCCGGCCCCGCTTGCTTTCTGCTCTCGGCCTCCTCGACCCCAGGGTCTCCAAGTCAGCGCCCACGTTTATACTAACCTGAAAGGATCTTGGGCACTTTTCTCCTTCTCCAGCAATAAGGAGCTGCTACAGGGAAACAGGCCCTGGACTATAAGGACTTCTGCACACGTCGACTCCTGGTCACGTGAGAGTCGCGTCATCACTGAGCTCGAGTCCCCAGTTACCCCTCCCATTAACACTGCAGCCCGCCCGCTGCGTTCCCTCCACTTGATACTGTCAATCTTTTTTCGTATTTGCCAATCGGAGACAATAAACTGTTATCTTCGCCCTGGAGTATTTATTCGCCTTTCTCAGATTACCAGGAGGATCAGCCTTTTAGGGGTAATCGACCATTTCTCCTTCTTTGAGGAATCATCTCTTTCTTCTGCTCCCAATACTCCCACCTCCCCTCCTCCAAGACCCCTACAGTCCACCATTTCCCCTGGAATCCTATCCAGCATTGAAATGGGCAAAGGTGGTAGATCGGGAAGAGGGGGCTGGAAAAGAATCTAAGGTTGAAAGTGGAGGATTTGACTAATCCTCTTGAATAGTTTTCTGTTGTGTTCTATGTTTTCAGCAATCAGCATACTTTTAAAAATGGTATCAGAAAACGGATGCCTCATAAGCAATATGTAACACTTAATATGAAGGACAAATTAGTTATATCAATGTGTAAGACTTTGGAAAAGTTTTCTAATGGCTGGAAATGAAATGACAATATTCACAACATATTGATGTGTTAGAATTTTTTAAAATCTTACCAAACAGCACTTAAAAAATTGACTCCCAAATTAATGTGTGGAAGGAGGCCCAGTTTTCTCTTGTTAGCAATTTTGTATAGGTAATCTACTACTCTTTCTATTTCTGGCAGAACTCAAGTTATCAAGTGTTGGATGTCTGATTTTTTTCATTGATGACCACTGGTGGCATCCACTAAGGTTTCACTTGGAGGCTTCAGACAGACTTCCTCCCCATTTCCTCTATAGGATTCGGTATCTTGTTAATCAGATAAGTCCACAGAAAAGCCTGCTTTCCACTGAGTAAAATTCTTTTGGAACTCAAAGTAGTATGTTTCTTGGAAAACATTTTGTTGTTGGGAAATAACTCATATACTCATGAAACACTCAGAAAAGAGAATTCTCTGTATCTCACCATCAGGCTTGAGGCTTCTTTGCATGGCATTTTCATTCATGGCACTCTTGAGATAGTCTGGTATCATCCACTGTGTCCCATTAAAAGAACTATTGACATGCGTAATTGTTATGATTAGAAAGCAAAGAGAACAACATTGCTGTAAAAAATAATATTAAGCAGGAAACTGATATCCCTGCAACTCAGAATCCACTGGTACTTGGAAGGATGGTGGTGCCTGGAGTGGCATTCTGGCCAATGGAGCCAGCTGGAGAGTCAGAAGAAGGCATAGGGGGTCTTTTGTCTAGGGTGGTCACAGCAGGATACCTTAGCCAACAAGAACACCCACCAGAGAAGAGAAAAGAAGGGTTGGAAAAAATAAATATTTTTTGGACTTAATGATTTATAGTTGAAGCATGACAAATTTCTTCCACACTTGAGGGATAAATGTTCTATTGTTTGAGAGAGAGCTTTTAATATAAATATAACTAGCAAATTATAAAGATTTAATCATTGCCTATCACCAAATGTTTCCACTCTTTTAAATGTAACCATTTAGTGAGGAACAACTCTGATCTTTTAAAAGAAAAATTATCAGCAGCAAAATGGACTTTGTGTGTGTGTACACTTCTATGAAGTTTAACCAATGTATAGATTTGTTTAACCACCACTGCAATCAGAATACAGTTCAATCACCCCCAGAAACTCCTGCATGCTGTCTCTTGTAGTCCTATTTGACTGCCTTCCCTAAACTCTGGCAACCACTAATATATTCCCCATTACTACACTTTTGTCTTATTCAGAATATTATGTAAATGATTTCATTTTTCAATTTTTGTGCACTGGCTTCTTTTGGGACTGGCTTCTTTCACTCAGCATAATGCCCTGGACATCCATTTGAGTTGTTGCATGTATCAATAGTTTATTCTCTTTTTTGCTGAGTAGTATTCTGTTATTTAGCTATTCCACAGTTTGCTTATTCATTCACCTGCTGAAGGACATTTGAGTTGTTCCCAGCTCTAAGCAATTATGAAAAGAACTGCTGTAAACATTCATGTACAGATTTAGGCCATTGCTTCACTTCTGGACTTCCTGCCTCCAGCGCCTCCCTCTCTCCCTTTAATCCACCTTACACATTACCTTGTCCCTGCTTTCAACGGTCATTCTCCTGCTCAGTGACCCTGGATGGTAACCGCACCACTCACCAAGTAAATCCTATACTCCGTATCTTGACATTCAGCCTCCATCAGAATTGAACCTCAGGACATGTTTCTAGCCTCATCATCTCCTTCTCTGCCCCATCCAAAATAAACCCTTACTTCATTGTCTACAGAAGCAGTGAGATCAAATTAAAAATTAAAAACTAATAATAATAAACAACCCTTAGTCACTGTGCCCAAGCATGCCTTATACTTCTCTCTTTGTCCTTGTTCGTCATTATCTTGTTCCTGATTGCCCTCCTCTTCCTCCTAGATCCTGGTGCTGCTCATTCTTAGAGGTCAAGACCTAATCACCCAGCCTCTGAAGCTGGAAGTGATCTCTCCCTCCTCTGTCATTGCTGCACATGAAATCTGCACCCTTCGTGTAACCCTTAACAAAGGTTACCTTGTACCTTTCCGTGTGTGTGTGTGTGTGTGTGTGTGTGTGTGTGTGTGTGTGTGTGTTGGGGGTGGAGGGTATCTAACCAGGAAGATGGTCAGATGTGAGTTGAGGGTAGGGAGCAAGGCTTCTTTAGTGGCTCTAGTAATGTTAAACAGTGGGTCTCTCAGAAATCTCAGGGTCTCAGAAAGAGCTGTTTGCCATTTGGCTCACAGACAAACTTCATTTTGCTTGCACAAAATTGAAGCAGAAGTTTTATTGTACTCTCCTTTACTTATTCTGCTTTACATATAGCCACAGCAATATTAATACCATGTTTATGGAGCTATTGGCAAAGGTTATTGACCTTGTCTTCCTAAATACTCACAGTAGAGATTAGTTAGCTCACTGGTACACACCTGACAAAGAGCCAGGTGATACAGGCCTTCACCTTCATCCTTGTTCCGGGGCAATTTCAGTGTGTCAATATAACACTCAGCTACCTTTGAAATTAAGTCAATCAGAGTAGATTTTAAATATAAGTAAATTTTTGAAAATAGCATTCTACTGAAGTAAAAACTATCTTTTTAAAAAGGAAAGAAAAAGGTGTACACATTAATTTTAACAATAAGGATATGAATTCTGGAGAGTAGAAACCCTGGGCCTCTGAGCCAATCAATGTCCTGTTTTTGTGCACCAAGAGAGCACTAGAGATAGTTCCAAAGTCCAAAGTCCTTCAGGTTATGTGAGAGGAGGAGAAAGCAGTCAGCATTTTACCATTTGAGTATCCAGAAAGCTCTTATATAAGACTATAGTATCCCGAATATTGTTTTCTATGTTCCTTCCATAGTCTTGTGTTCTGATACTCTATATTTAGCAACTCCTCCTGCATTTTTTTTCATTGCTCTTTCAAAGGTCATCCCATAGAACTTGAGCTGACCATTCTTATCTATCACTTCTTTAGCATGATCTGTACGGCTTGAAAGCATCACTCCTTACATAGCAAAGTCTTCCCCAGATCCAAAGTTTTAGCCACCAGATCCTAAGGTGTGCACTCCAGCAGCCTCCATCTGAGATGATTTGCCCCTTCAGAATGAAAGCAGATTCAGCACATTCCATCACTTTGCACAACCAAGGGTAGTCCACCAATGTTTTGGTGCAACTGGTACACACAGAGCCTGGGCTTATATCTACTTAGATTGTTTGTGCTCCAGAAAGAAGAAACTCTTCTGCCATCCTCCGTCACCACATTCCCTGACATAATGGTATGTTTTTCAAGTTTGGCAACAATACATTTCACAACGTATCTGGATATTCTGCAAAATATCCAGAATAGTCACTGGCCACATTTAGGTAAGTGAATATAACTTGAAGCACAGCTTGTATGATACTTATGATCTTTTCCACATGATTCCGTACACTGCCTGAACTCACAGCTAAATGCTGCATACAGTGTAGATGATTGTGACGAGAAGTTTCTAGTTATCCAGAACATAATGCTTATGAATTGCTATGAATCTAAAGTGCTGTGTCATAACTACTGCCATTTCAAATGTCCCTGAGTGGGTTTACTTGGACTTATTTTTCTGAGACAGAGTTTCACACTGTTGCCCAAGCTGGAATGCAGTGGCATGATAACAACTCGCTGCAGCCTTAACCTGCTGGGCTCAAGACATCCTCACGCTCGGCCTCCCAAAGTGCTGGAATCACAGGCCTGACCATCATGCCTGACTGCTTAGACTTTTAATATGTAACAGCATCCTCAAGATCCACCTCAGCAAGATTTTTGAGATTGCTTTTCTTAAGGCTTGAGGTCTGCATCTATGTAGAGGATCATGCTGGGTTGGTGGAGAAGCACATCTCAGCTGGCTGGGCAACTCTTTCCTGTGGCAGAAGCACAGTTGTGGGGGAGAGTGTGCTGTTGCTGCAGATCAGGTGCTTTTAAAAATTCAGTTTATAATGCAAAGAAAGCTTTATCTGACCTCTTGATTCTGCATTAGTTGCCAGTGCTACATGATTCTTTAGTCTCGGTATTTACCCATCCTAACACTTTCACCCTGTTTTGTTGGCTTTCTACTTTGTATCCCTCTCTAGTCTCCAAGTGCTACAAGGACAAAAACTATATCTGGTTCAACTTTGTAAATCATTCCAATGTGGAAATGTCAAGTTGGTGGAAACAATTAAAATTTCCATTAATATGGGAATTGTTAAATAAATTATAGTGTGGAAATTTTTCAGATACAAAAAGGAGTAAAATTATGCACACATAGTGACGTGAAATTGTATTAAAGCTATATTTTTAGTGAAAAAAGTGGCAGAACACTATTTAGAGAATAGTTCCATGCATATATACATATAACACATACATATCTATGTATGCAACTAGTTTAGTAAATAGTTCCAATTTTTGATATAAATATGGAATTGTTTCATGTTTTTCTAGAAATTGCTGTCAATTGTGATCTGTCAAACCCCCCTTTCTCACTAGATAATAAATTTCTTTAATGACACGTTCACTTATTTCCTCAACTATTAGGTCACTTTCATTCATTAAGAGCTTTATTTTGAGTTCTTAAGATTCAGTCTGTACCAAAGGCATCCAAAGAGAAGGAAAAAGAAGTCTGGTCTATTTTTTAAACGTTTCATTTTGAAATAACTTTAGCTATAAGGAATGCCGCAGTTTCCATATACCTTACACCCAACTTTGCCTAGTAATTATGATACATTTATAAAAACTAAGAAGTTACCATTTGTGCACTGCTATTAAATAAAAACGATTCATTCACCAGGTTTTCTACTAATGTCCTTTTTCTGTTCCAGGATTCAATTCAGGAAACAATGTTGCATTTAGCTAACATGTCTATTTAGTCTACCCTGTGCCAGTTTCTTGGTCTTCCCTTGTTTTTCATTACCTTGACACATTTTAAGAGTGAGGTATTTTGTAAAATGTTCCTCAGTTTGGGTTTTCTGATGTTTTCTTATGATTAGATTGGGATTTTTGATTTTGAGAAAGAATGCTACAGAGGTAAAGTGCCCTTGTCTTCTAATGTCAGGATTATATGATATTAGAACGAATTATCACTGGTGATGTTAACTTTGGTCATTTGGTTAAGGTTCTCTTCTGGGTTTCTCCACTTGTAAAGTTACTACTTTTCCCTTTTCATACTCTTATTTGTTAGAAGCTGGTTTCTAAATGTAGCCCATACTAAAAAGGTGGGGAATTAAACTCTACCTCCTAGAGAGAGGAGTGTCAGTGAATTTGTGAATATATGCTTGAAAACAACTACAGTAATCAATAAATACTTGGGGGCAAATAATTTAAGACTATGCAAATATACTATGAATTTTACCTGTAGCAATTACTAACTACTATGATGTGCTGATGGTGATTTTTTAAAATATCCCTCATTCCTTTTACATTTAATATTTCAAATTACCCCGTAAGAAGACTTTCCCATTCTCCCCCACCCTATGTATTTATTGATACAATTATTTGTTTCTGTCAGTATGACTCAAGGATTTTTAAACATTCTTTAGGCTATAATCCAATACTATCATTTGTTATTGCTATTGCTGTTCAAATTGTTCGAGCCTTGGCCATTGGGAGCTCTTTCAGGTGGGCTTTCTTTCATCCTTTTTCTGTCTCCTTGCTTTCTGGCACTACAAGATGTACCAGGTTCATCTTTTATCTTCCTTTTCCCAGCCCTTTGATCAGCCATTTCTCCAGGGAGTCTTGGTTACTTTAATTGGATAATCATATTTAGTAATTAAGATCTGGGCGTTGATTGTGCTGGTTACTATTAGGGTGTCATTGATTCTAGGGCTTCTCAGTTGATAGATAGAACAAGTAGATACATGTGTATATGTATACTAAACTGTTTATACACACATACTTGCATATATATTAATTATATATACACATATATAAGCTCATACTGACACATTGACTCTAATCCATTACCACAAGTATTCATCTAGCTTTCTCATCTCTTGCTTATTTTTACCTTCTATCTCTGGCAGTGAGAAACCTGGTTCTTCTTGTCTATCATTTATTTACTTATTTAATTCTAGTGTATACAGTAGTTTAAAATGGCTATCATGTACCCCATGAGAAATAAACTTCCCAACCAGAATACAACATTTATGTAGTTTTTTCTTGAGCTTTACAGTATGCAGTCAAAACAGTGGTTTCCAAAGCAAATTAGGTCAGCCCCTTTTTCCCACACCCTTTTCAGTGAAGTTATGTCATACATCTGTGATACAGTGAGATTCATGTGCCACAGTATGCTTTCCATTTTGGGTTCCCCCTACATTTTTAATTGACATAAAGCAAAGTCACCTTTCATGTTTCGGTGGTTCTGTGGAATTCAACACATTCACAAAGTCATGCATCTACCACCATAGTATCTATACAGAAGAGTTTTAGTATCCTGAAATTTCCCTTGTGTGGTGCTTTTGTAGTCAGCCCATCTTCCCATCTCTACCCCTGGCAGCCTCTGTTTTGCATCCCTATAAATTAGCCTTTTCATAATGTCATGTAAATGAAATTGTACAATACACATCCTTTTGAGTCTGGCTTCTTTCACTTAGCAATATCCATTTGAGATGCATACTTGAATCAGTAGTTTGTTCCTCTTCATTACTGAATAGTATTCCATTGTACAGATGTACCACAATTTGTTTATATTTTCACCAGCTGTAGAACACCTGGGATATTTCCAGTTTGGAGAAATTATGAATAAAGCTGCTATGAACATTTCTGTACAGGTTTTTGTATGAACATATATTTTAATTTCACTTGGGTAAATACCTTGAAGTGTCATTGCTGGATTGTGTGGCAATTGTATGTTTAACTTTATAACAAATTGTCAAAATGATCTTTAAACTGGCTGTAACATTTTGCATTCCAAAGAGCAATGAATGAGAATTTCTTTTGTTCCACAGCCTCGCTAGAATTTATTATTTTTTCATTTGGGGATTTTCATTTGTTTGTTCACTTTATACCATCCTAAGTTTACAGTATCTGTTTACAGATCTGTTTGTGGTTTTAATATGTATTTCCCTCATTACTCACGATGCTAAGCATCTTTTCACGTGCATATCTGTTGTCTGAATATATACTTTAATGAAGTCTCTGTTCATATCTTTACTTCCCGTAGCCTTTTTTGGGGTTTGCTTTTCTATTATTGGGTTTTAAGAGTCATTTATTTCTTCTGGATAAAAATCTTTTATCAGATATGTGATGTGCAAATATTTTCTTCTAGTGGGTGGCTTGTATTTTCATTCTCATAACAGTGTCTTTCATGAAGCAAAAGTTCTTAATTTTCATGATATCCAGTTTTTAAAGTTGTTAGCTTTTGGTATTATATCTAAAAACTAATCACCACACCTAAGATCATATAGATTTTCTCCAATATTTTCTTCTAGACATGTTATAATTTTACATTTTACATTTAGGTCTTTGATATATTTGATTTAATTTTTGTGCAAGATATTATGTATGAGATAAGGTTCATTTTTTGCAGATAGATGTTTAGTTGTTTCAGTGTCATTTGTTGAAAAGACAATTCTTTCTCCCTTGAATTACCCTTGTGCATTTGTCAAACATTAGTAGACTATATTTGTGTGGGTTTATTTCTGAGTTGTCTTGTTTCATTGATCTATGTACCTACTATTTTTCTGTTACCAAACCATCTTGCTTAATGTAGCTTTATAAAAAGTATTGAAATTGGTTAGTGTGTGTCCTCCAATTTTGTCCTTCTTTTTCTGTATGTTTTGGTTATTCTATTTCCTTTGACATTTCATTTCAATTTTGCAACTAGCTTGTTGATATCTACAAAAATGCTTGCTCTAATTCCATTACTGAGTATATACCCAAAGAAATATAAATCATTCTACTATAAAGACACATGCACACGTATGTTCATTGCAGCACTATTTACAATAGCAAATACATGGAACCAACCCAACTACTCACCGTGATAGACTGGATAAAGAAAATGTGGTGCATATACACCATGGAATACTATGCAGCCATAAAAAAGAATGAAATCATGTCCTTTGCAGGGACATGGATGAAGCTGGAAGCCATCATCCTCAGCAAACTAACACAGGAACAGAAAACCAAACACCACATGCTCTCACTCATAAGTGGGAGTTGAACAACTAGAACACATGGACACAGGGAGGGGAACAACACACACTGGGGCCAATTGTAGGGTGGGGGCAAGAGGAGGGAGATCATTAGGGCAAATAGCTAACGCATGCGGGGCTTGAAAACCTAAATGAAGTATGTTGATAGGTGGTGCAGACCACCATGGCACATGTATACCTATGTAAAAAACCTGCACCTTCTGCACATGTATCCCGGAATTTAAAGTAAAATACAATAAAATAAAATAAATAAAAATTAAAAAATTTTTTAAATGCTTGCTCTGATTTTCATTGGGATATACACCAAATTGAGAAGTACTGACTTCTTAATAATGCTGACTCCTCCAATCTATAAACACAGAATGTTTCCATCTTAAAATGTCTTCTTTAATTTCTTTTTATCAGTGTTTTATTGTTTTCAGTAAACAGGTCCTTCACACACTCAGTTAGATTTACGCTTAAGTGATCCATTTTTTGGTGCTATTGTAAATGGCATTTAAAATTTTTTAAATTCTAATTTTTCATTTTTTGTATATAGGGATAAAATTGACAGGTTGACCTTATATCCTGTAACCTTGCTAAACTCACCTAAGAGTTCTAGACTCTTTCAAGAATTCTTTAGGATTTTCTGCATAGATAATCATGTCTGTGAACCCAGTTTTATTTCTTCTTTTCCCATTTGTATGTTTTTTATTTGTTTTTTCTTGCCTTACTTCATGCACTAGGACTTCTACTACTGTACTAAATAAAAGTAGTGGGAAATTAAAAAAATTCCAGATGGGAAAGAAAGGAGAAAAATGATGTCTGTTTGGAAATTATATGGTCTTGTATATAGATAATAATAAGGAATACACTAAATTTATGGATCTATAGGTTCAATGCAGTCCCTATCAGAATCCCAGCTGGAATTTTTTTTAAAGAATTTGACATGCTAATTCTAAAATTCATATGCCATTGCAAGGAACCCTGAATATCAAAAAGTTTTCAAAATAAACAAAACAAGAAGAAACAAAGCAGCAAAGTTGGAAGGAGTCACACTTCTGATTTCAAACTTACTACAAAGCACAATAATCAAGACAATGCAGTACTGGCATAAGGATGGACACTTAGATCAATGGAATAGAATGTAATCTGTAGATCAATGGAAAGTATTAGTATTTTAAAAATATTAAGTCTTCCCATCCTTAAACATAAGTTGCCTTTCCTTTTATTTAGATCTTTAATTTCTTTCAACAGTGTTTTGTAGTTTTCAGGTTACAAATTTTGCACTTCTTTTATGAATTTTATACCTAAGTATTTCATTCTTTTTGATGCTATGGTAAATTGAATTGTATTCTTAATTGCATTTTCAGTCCAATTATTGATTCCATATACAAACACAATTGGTTTCTGTGTGTTGACTTTGTATGCTACAACATGCTAAACGTGTATATTAATTTTAATAGTTTATTAGTTTATTCCTTACTGTTTTCTAAATATTAATACAAGATCATGTTACCTCCAAATAGAAATGTTTTCTTCTTCTTTTCCTATCTGATTGCTTTTTCTTTCCATTTCTTGCCTAATTGTCCTGTCTAGAACCTCCAGTATGATGTTGAAAAGCCGTAAGAGCAGATATTCTTGTCTTTTTCCATATTTTAGGGGGAAACATCCAATGTTTCACCACTAAGTATGATATTAGTAGTGGGATTTTTTAGATGCCCTTAATCAAATTGAGAAACTTTTCTTCTATTCATAATTTGTTGCATGGTTGTTGCAATCAGGTGTTGGATTTTGTTGAACTATTTTCTGCATTTTTGGAGAACAGTGTGGATTGTTTTTATTCTATTGATATAGTTAGCTTACAGTATTTTTTCAGTGTTCAAATTTTATTTTTAATCTTGTGCTTAGTTTTTCTATTCATCATTCAAAGTAGAATATTGAACTCTCCAATTATTAAGGATAAATTGTCAATTTTTTCTGTAAATTCTGTCACTTTTTGCTTCATTCATTTTGGGACACAGTTGCTAATTGCATATATGTGTAATACTTTTGCATCTTTCTGATGGATTGCATCGTATTTCTGATGAAATACATCTTATCACTATAAAATACCATGCTTTACCTCTAGTAATATTTTTTATTTTAAATTCCATTTTGTCAGATAATAGTGTATCTACTCCAGCTTTATTTTTGTTGTTTACAGTATGTACGTGTGTGTGTGTGTGTGTGTGTATATATGTGTGTGTGTGTGTATATATATGTGTGTGTGTGTGTATATATCCTTTTATTTTCAACCTACTTGTGTCTTTAAATCCAAAGTCTGTCTTCTGTAGACAGCATATAGTTGGATCTTTTTAAAAATCCAGTCTGACAATCTCTGCCTCTTGTTTGAATTGTTTAATCCTTCACATTTAATGTTATTATTGATACAATTGGATTTATGTCTGCCAACTTACCTTTTGTCTGTCATATATCTCCTGTCTTTCTTGTTCCTCTTTTGCTTTTTTCTTGCATTAAGTGAATATGTTTTGAGGAAGCATTTTAATTTCTTTAATAATTTTTTCATTATATTTTTTGGAATTTTTTTTAGTGGCTTCCCTAGGATTTGGCATATACATATTAACTTATGAGAATCTACTTCAGATTGATACTAATTAATTCTAGTGAGATATAGAAACCTCACTTCTATATAGCTCTATTCCCATTTCCCACTTTTTGTGATATTATTGTTTTCATATTATGTCTATAAATGTTATAATGTATAAATGTTATAAATCCAACCATTGTCATCATTATTACTTTATATAATTTTGTCTTGTATGGAAGATGAAAAAAGAAAAGAAAGCAAGTATGTATTTATAGAATATATTTTCCCCCACACCCCTGCTGTGTAAAGCCTCTTACATCACTCTTCATAGGGCACAGCCTTGAGTTTGTCCACAGTCAATCTGGGTTTTTGCAATTTTGTCTTTCACCACCTCTTTCCCTGGACACACCTGGCTGTTGAGCTACACGAATTGCTGGTTGATTGCTCTATTGTTTTCGACAATGCACTAGGGCATAGAATGCTCCACAGGTTCATGGTATTAAATTTGGACTTCTTTGCAGAGATAGCATTTTTTTTTTTTAAACAGTCTTGCTCTGTCGCCCAGGCTGGAGTGCAATGGTGCGATTTCGGCTCACTGAAATCTCCGCCTCCCGGGTTCAAGCAATTCTTGTGCCTCAGCCTTCCCTGTAGCTGGGATTACAGGTGTGTGCTACGACACCTGGCTAATTTTTGTATTTTTAGTAGAGACAGGGTTTAGCTATGTTGGCCAGGCTGGTCTTGAACTCCTGGCCTCAAGTGATCTGCCCGCCTCGGCCTCCCAAAGTGCTGGGATTACAGGCATAAGCCACAGTGCCCGGCCTGCAGAGATAGTTTTTGAGGTGAGTGTTTGAGATTTGCTTTGACTCCAAGAGCACTCTACTTAGCTGTGTCTTTCCCTGGTTCTCTCTGGTAAACTAGCTGGTCTAACATTTAGCTTACATCTCTCATGAATCTACCAACTTCCTCTTAATTGCTTTTCACTACAACCTCCATTTTTATAGCACCTTAGCCTTCAGTTTCTCCACACTGTGTGACAAATGAAATCAGTTCTTTTGGAAAGAGATTTAGAGCTCTGAGTTTTAAAGCGTGACTCTCTCCCTGGCCAAAAACTCTTACACAAGGCTCTGGAGCTGGGGATGGGAATGGTGGCACAATTCTCTCTGAATAGAACTTCTGCTTTAGGAGCTGGGCACTTGACTGTGAGTGGGCATTACCTTCATGTCTTCTTAGCTTGCCCCTCCCAGGCAATTGATGCCCCAGTATTCTCAGCACGTTATGCTGGAAGTAAAGCCACCTTCTAATGAGTGGGGCCTGGGCAGAAGGAAGCCCTCACCTCTCCGCCGCACTCTTCCAGGATTTAGCTTCTGCAATAGATAGCTCAAGGCAGGATGAGAACTTATGTCTGTCTGGGGAAAATACTGTGACCCTCCAAGTATGAGCTGGTTGGAGAGAGTGAGACCTGTGTTTTTGGCTGAACCCTTCTGGAGCATTTTCATCATGCTGAATTGGAAGTGAGAAGACAAGAAGAGAATCTTGGTTCAAATGCCACAGATTTCATTGTTCTTATTAAGTTTAGTAGATATTCTTGAAGAAATGTTTCTTTATTTGCCCTTAGGACCATTTCCAAAGAGTTTAAATAGTTATATTCTTTCACCAGTTTCACCGAGGAGTATATCCTCAGATCTCATGTTGCCATGGCAGTGGATCATCAATCATAGCTATTTTAAATTATTGGTCTTGTTGTTCCAAAATCTGTGTCGTATCCGATTCTAGTTCTGATGATTGATTTATCTGTTCAGAATGTTTTATTTTCTTGCCTTTTTGTATTTTTCATAATTTGTACTTGAAAGGTGGGTTATGTGTAAGGCAGTAATCACTGAGGTAAACAGATTTTATGCTTGGGTATGTCTATATCTTTCCTTCTGCTGTGTTTTAGGGAGAAGGTTTGCTTAAATCTACTCAGAAGTTAGGCTGAGTTTGCTGAGTTTGACAGTTTGTTTACCATATATATCTAGTTCTTTTCACCCGGCTTTGCATTTTCCCTTTCTACTGCTCCCTAGGAAGGATATGTCCCTTGCTGTCATTCAGTATATTTTTACTCAGTATTTGTTAGCATGGTGCTGGGGAGCAGAAAGGGCATTCTCTGATGTTCTGATCATGTCTTCATCTTTGGTAAGCACTGAGAGCCTGAGTTTTGGTGGTGTAGACTTCACATGTGTTCATGCTTCTCTTCCACATGTAAATGCCGGACCTAGCACACATGCCTGCACCCTCCCCTTCATATAGCTTTTGTTTTCCTGTTTGCTTTCCTCAGCTGCAGTGGATTTCCACCAGTAACTTCATGATATGGGTTTTGTTGTCCTTCTTCCTGCAGATTAAGACTTTTGTTTACTAAGAGAGATGGATCTAGTTGAAATGTCAGCAAGGGACTGCTATTTCCCTCTCTTAGCTGGCACTATAGGGCAAGCTTTTATGGATTCCCACTGATCTTCCCTGGGAACATCTAGTGGAGTTTCTAGAGTTAAGCCTGAAGGAGGGTGCAAGTTCCTTTATGTCTGTGACCCTCAGAGACTTCACATACTCTCATGCTGGTCCTCACTCAGTCTTCAGAAATCCATTGACAATTTCTAGCTCATTTTTTTTAACCGACCTACGTGGCATTTGATGGTATATATTTCAGGTAAGGAAATGCTTGGTTACTACTATTTCTCTCCCCAAGTGTCTTTCTCTAGATTTGAGGATAATTGTTTGCCCTGTGACCTGAGTTCTCTGGTGGTTTTAAGAAAAAATGTTATATTGCAGTTTATCCAACTTTTTCCCCTATTGTAAATGTGTAAGTTATATTGTTTTCAGCTCTCCATTTGGAGCTGAAACTGGCAATTGTCTTGTTCATTTTACAACTTATATAGTATATTCAATTTAAGGTTCCCTTTGGTTCCCGTAAACAACATATACCCTTTTGCTCTAGGAGCTTGTAGCAGACAGGCAGTTGGAGTCTATTCTTAGGAACATTTTTCTCCTTATCCCAAAAACATTTCCTAGGTTTGGGAGAGAAATTAGGGAGAAGTAAGGTTCGTATCCTCTATTACATGGTTGTGCTTAGCATCATTGGCCATTTCCTATTGGCTTGAAAGAACTGGCGATAGATTCAATAGTCTCCAGTGTTAAGAACTGCTTTCATTTTTCTGTCATAAATCTTCGCATTTTTTCCCTGTCCTCTTTCCTTTTGGGGTATGTAGGAGACTTTTGTAGGAATGGATATAAAACTTCACAGCATAAAAAATTTAAAGCATTTGTCCTTGTCACAGCCAGCTGCAATCTGAATTTGACCAAATAATTTGGGGTTAAGGTAGGAGGGTTGAACTATTCTCTCAGAGTGCAGAGAAACAGCCCCTAGAACAGTTTGGGTAGGTATGTAGTTGGAAAAATAATCCCAACCTATTTTGCTCAGACTCTCAGAAGAGCCTTGACTGTGCCTAGACCTGTTTTGGTGTTTATGTGGTGATTTCAGTTCTGTGTTTCCTTGGAACAATGCTTCTGATGTTTGAATCAACTCAGGCCCCAAAATTTAAGGAACCCCAAGCAAAAAGACCTTGCCTGTAGGAGCATGCGTTCCTACAATTCAAAATAAAAGGGATGTTACCATTTGTCTGAATACCCACATTCACTACAGAAACAGTTTACAATTTCGGGGCCAGTATAGTCAAGCTGTGAATTGGTGTGAAAATGCCTTTCTAAGGCATTGATGATGGAGGCAGCAATGCCATTGTGAGCCTTGTTCTTTAGGTTTGTCATCCAAGGAAACATGATCACTTTTTTGACATCCTAAAGGACTGGTTGGACAATAAAGTGAAAATGAAAATGAAATCCTTGGTTTAGGAAAGGAAACTGGCCGGGCGCAGTGGCTCACGCCTGAAATCACAACAGTTCGGGAGGCCGAGGTGGGTGGATCACTTGAGGTCAGGAGTTCAAGACCAGCCTGGCCAACATGATGAAACCCCGTCTTTACCAAAAATACAAAAATTAGCCAGGCACAGTGGCATGTGTCTGTAATCCCAGCTACTCAGGAGGCTAAGGCAGGAGAATTGCTTGAACCCAGGAGGCGGAGGTTGTAGTGAGCCGAGATTGCACCGCTCCACTCCAGCCTGGGTGACAGAACAAGACACCGTCTAAAAAAAAAAAAAAAAAAAAAAAGTAAAGGAAAGGAAACTAGTTAAGAATTATTGCATTAGAGCCAGATAAACCTGGATTTCAATCTGGGCTCTTCTCTTTGTTGGTATGGAACATCGAATAAATCATTTTCCTCTTTGAGCCTCAGTTCAATCATCTATATAGAGGGCATAAATAACAGCTCTCTCAGAAATCAATCACGTATATAGAGGGCATAAATAACAGCTCTCTGAGAAATCTTGTCAGAATTAAAGGAGCTAGAAATATGAAGAACTGGGCTATGAATAGTGGTGATTTTTGTCACTTCTAGACCACAGTGTAGAAAAGTGACTGTGAGATCCTCATACACTCTCTTTCTTTGCTGCAATGGATCCCTGACAGACTATGAGGAGCAGGGCTTCTCTATCCCCAACCTTCATGAAGTTTGAGAAACCTTTGTTGTGTTAAGCCACTGAGGTTTTGGGACTCTTAGCTACCTCAGCATAAGCTTAGCCTAACCTGACAAACACAAATGGTCCTCAAAGTTAAGCAACAGAGTCACTGGGATGCTTGCTAAAATAAACATTGTATGTGGTAAAGCTATATTGGGGGTAGGCAATAGACAATGGGGGTTATGATGGTAAGAAAGAATTACTCCATTATCATATCAGAAAATCTTAATGACTAAAATAAACAAGTCAAGAAATAGCAGTTGCAAATCATATATATGATAAGGGACTTATGTTCAGAATAAACAAAGAACTCTCACAACTCATCAATAAGAAAACAGTCCAATTTAGAAAGGGACAAAAGATCTGAATACGTATTTCTCCAAAGAGATGCAAATGGCCAATAAGCACATGAAAAGATGATGAACATCATTAGCAATTAGAAAAATGCCAATTAAAACCACAATATGAAGCCACTTCATATCCACTAGGATGGCTTTAATCAAAAATACAGGCAATAACGAGTGTTGTTGAGGATATGGAGAAATTGGAAACTTCCTACACTGCTGGTGGGATTGTCAAATACCATAGTTGCTTTGGAAAACAGTTTTGGAAGTTCCTCAAAATTTAAACATAGAGTTATCATTACTTCGCAATTCCACTCCTAGGTGTATACACAAGAGAATCAAAAACATATCTACACACAAAATATGTATACAAATGTTTAGTAATGATATCTGTTACAACATGAATGAACCTTGAAAATATTATGGCAAGTGAAAGAAGCAAGACACAAGAGGCCACATATTGTATTATTCAATTAATACGAAATGTCCAGGATAGGCAAATCCGTAGAGACAGAAAGGAGGTCAGTGCTTGCCAGATGCTAGGAGAACAGGGGAGTGGGCATGACATTATGTGCTAATGGATATGGGATTTCTTCTGAAGGTGATGAAAATATCCTGGAACCAGATAGTGATAATGACTTCAGAAGTCTGCTAATATACTAAACACCACTGAATTGTATACTGTAAAAGGGTGAATTTTATGGCATGTGAATTACCTTTTAATAAAGCTGTTAAAAAGGAAATGGCAACATATACATATTATTCAGAAAGATGGAGGTAAATGCCAGAATAAAATGAAAATGTTTATGGTAGTTGCCTATGGTAGTAGCCTCTGGGGAGTGGGAATGTGGAATGGCAAGGAAAACTGCAGGTTTTAATAATTAAAAAAAACTCTTGTACTATAGGATTTTAAAAATTTGTGTGTGTATTCATTTGATAAAAATGAAAAGGAGCTAAAAGCAAAAGATGCATGCAGACACGCACACACAAACACACACACACACATTGTGGAGACAAATCAGAAGCGATTCTGACACATTGGGTCTGAGGTGGGAGCCAGGATCCTGCATTTTCAACAAGATAGTTAGGTGATTTCGATGCAGGAGGTCTGCTAGTAAGTAGCAAACTTTGAAAAACACTACTATATCCAATGTTAAAATCATTTAGCAATGAATTTTGATATAATCCATCTCCCGCTGTGTTCCTTTTGAAGTGGCAAGTTTCAGTAGCTAAAGAATAACATTACAGTTTCAAGGCTATGTATTCAATCAGGGGCAGAACTGGGCCAAGAACGGAGGCCTTCTGACTCAATAATTAATGTAGTTACTTTTTAAGCTTCTATTATGTTCTATGGAGTAACAAAATGAGTAAGATAAACTCTTTGCTTTAAAGGGCAAGTCTAGTGGGGTAATTATAATGCCTGACAAATATATTAGTTAAGATTTTATGAAGCATTTTCCCCACATTTCATGTCAGTATTAACATAACTATAAAGAGAGAAGACGGACATTCTCCACAGTTCAGAAGGGAACCTATTGGGGATTCAATTCACCAGGGACTTCAGGTGAATCTAAAGGGCTTTGTTACCTTGAAGACTGTAGCCCACCAGCAACAACTGGGGCCTTAGAGGGTGCAGGACCCTGGAGAGGGGGCACAATGCCCAACAGATGTGGCATTACCCAGGGGAAAGTGGCAACTGTCTCTCAGCTTCCTGTACCTATTTTTAGGCACAGGTGAGACCTCCCTCCGCAACACTCCATACCCTCACCAACTGTCTGACTTGGTACTGTTAGTGCAGGGGAGAGGGCAGGAGCCAGCCTAACATAGGTCACAGACACAAGCGTCACATCTGATCTACTCCACAGCCCTGGGAGGTAAGTTTCAGCCCCATTTCACACAAGGCTGTCTCTTATAGCAATGAATCTGTAGTAACTGCCAGGTTGATTCCTCCAACTTCAAGTCCCAGGGGTAATGTGAGTTTTATCTATCATTTTGTGTTCTAACAAGAATTTTGTCTCCACTGCCTTAATATGATCAATGAATAGTTCTTTTGATTGCCTAGTATTTACTATTTTCCTATTTTGTTTACCTTTTATTACTTCCTTTAAAACAAAAATAGCCTGTGCTTTTTAGGTTTAAAAGAAGTACAGATGAGAAAAAGAATAATTTCCAGTCCCACCACACAAAGAAATTCATGATTTCTCTTTGATCTACTCAATTGCATAGTGTCCCCCATGTATGGATATATTATGTAAACATTTTTTTTCAGAAATGGGCTGATACTGTATACATGGTTCTGAAAACTCTTTTTTATTGTTATTTTACAATGTACCATGAACATTTATTCCATGCACATGGGTGAAAATCCTCTACTAAAAGACAGAGCACTGTAGTTGGGTCAAAAGTCTGCTGGTAACAAGAGTGACACCTAAAGGAAAGTATCAGCTTAAGGTTAAAGCACATAGGCCGGCAAATGCCTGCCAGGAAAAGCAGGACTGGCAATATTCCCATCAGAGAAATCAGAATTAAAGGCCAAAGACATTAAACATATGGGACATCTTCTAAGTCTTTCTGGCCCCTACCTCCGCCCCTCACTCCCCTCACACCCCGTTGGCCCCTTGGGGCGAATGGATCCTGTACATCTCTTTGCATCCAATGAAAACCACCCATTTTCTGTTTTTTCCTTAGCTCCTCCTGAGCCCTTGACACATCTCCACATTCTCTCATCATCTCCTCACTGCTCAGATGCCTTTCTTGTAAGTCCTCCTGAGAGTCCTTGGGGGAATCGTCCGTCCCCCTGTCCGTTTTTCTTTTTGCTTTCCGGGGCACATAATCTTCAGCCGGGCGCTTTTCGGCGGCCCGCGGCTGGCTCTCTGGCTTTGCCTGGGAGGCTGGCTTGCCCTCACTTTGTGGCTTGCCCTCACCTTCGGACTTGCCCTGCTTTTCCTGGCTTCCCTCATCTTCCAGTTGTCCCTCATCACCTGGCTCTCCCTCATCCTCTCGCTTTCCCTCGCATTCTGTCTTCCCCTCCATGTCCGGCTTTTCTTCCTCGTCTGACTTTCCTTCATCTTCTGTACTTCCCTCATCCTCTGGCTTTCCCTCACTTTCTAGGTTTCTTTCATTCTCTGGCTTTCCTTCATTTTCTTTGTAGAGCTTTTCCATGTTGAGATGTTCCCTTCTTTGCCTTTCCTAGGAGACAAAAAGAAGACACAGGACACTGAGGGCTTTGGGGGTTGAACACAGGTCGTTATAGTACTTGTCTTTCTTAACTTAGGGTTTTCCTGGCCCTATCCCATCTTCCAGGTGCACTCCCACCCTTACATTCCTTCCTTTCCTTTTCACTTTACACATGTTCACACGAGCCAACCTTACAGAAACTTCCACAGGTGCTTCTCCCTACATTTAAGGAGGATGTGCTGAGAAATGCGTAGGAGCATATTGGCCCTTAAACTTTGCTCTGGCCTTGGCTATGCCTACCCATACCAATTTTAACTGGGTAGTTCCAATTTACACGGACCTGCAGAAATCCTGGGCAGTTTTCTTCTTTTTCCCCTTGCATGCAGTTGTAAGACTTATAAAACTGCAGACAGAACAGAACCATAGCCAGTTCTCAGATTTCAGGGCTACCCTTATGTCCTCAGGGGGCATCACAGATGCTACACCTCCATTCTCTTACTTTCTTATTCTCCCCTCTATCCTCACCAGCCATAGATCACCATATCCCCTTAGGGTCTTGACAGCAGTCATGTATCCCGAAACTGCAAGAGGGAGGATTGGAGGAGGGGTGGCAGGCAGTGGCCTCCCCAACTTCTGCTCTGGCTTAAGTTACTCCTACTCCCAAGGGTCCTGGTGCAGTAGCCCTCTCCCACTGACCTGCACCGATACTGCAGGTCTTTCCTTTTCTTGTCTGGGTTAGTGCCCACAACCACAGACTTGAAGACCTGCAGAAAGACAAGAAACAGGTGGGTGAATGAGAAATTGAGAAAGTGAATGACTGGTAACTTGGACACTGGTTCTTTGGGACCGTATTTGTCAAAACTTTCCAAGCTCCTATCACCTCCTCGCCCTTTCCCTTGCATTCTCTGATTCCCCCTCCGCGCGCAGCTCTTTCTTAAGAGCCTCCATTGTTCTACTTGTGGGAAATAGGCGAGAAAGATTATTTCCAAAGCGTTTCTATGTTTCTGAATCTTCCTCCCAAATTTTTATCTCACTTTTCTGGCACGAAAATGAGTAGGGTTAGAGACAAGGATGTTCTGAAGACAGAGTGTTCTGATGCACTCAGATCTCTACATTCCAAATCCCTCACCCTAGGGTAGCCAAATAGCAGAGCCCACCACTTCTCTGAAAATGGTGATGACAGAGATAGGGGGCAGGGCAGAAATGTCCAAAACACTCCTGCCACCTCCTCCCTCCCCACATACACAGAAAGCCCACATTTTTCTGCAATGCAAGAGACAAATTATTTCCAAACCCGGTAACATTTTTGGTCTTGCTGCTACCTCATCTCAATCCTCCTACTTCAGAAGCCACTCCTCCTGGATAGGGAGCTGATCCCCAGATCAAACCTCTGTCTCCCTTTTTCTACAGCACCTCCTTCCCCTGACCCCCTTAGCCCACCGTTTCCGGCTCCAAAATGGAGGGAGGATGGAGAAAAGACACAGGGAACTCAGGCCTGGACCCGTTGCAGGGTCCGCCCTCCGCAGCCTGGGGTCACTGACTGCGCCCGCCTCCCGCTGCCTTGCAGGGATCAGGCCGTTTTCTCGCCGTTTCGTCGCTGTTCTCTTCCCTGGTCCTCCTCCTCCTCCATCAGACATCGCCCGGTCGCCGGCTTCCTAGGAGTTCCCAACTGGTACCCAATTCTCAACCCTTGACCTCTCTCGAGTTCCGCCCCCCTCCCCCCTCCCCGCCCCGCACCAAGCCCTCCATTTCTTGCACCAAATGAGTGAGCATCGGGAAAGGAGTGGAGAGAATCCAGTCCTGGACCCGCTCTGGTCTTTGCCCTCTGCCATCCCAACCACAGGGATCCACAGGCTGTGGATGGGTTCGTAGCCATCTCGGGGAAATGACTCTTTCTCACATTTCCTTCTGCCAGAAGCCTGCACTTCTCCAGGGAAATAAAAGCTGGTACCCATACCTCTTGCCCAACACAAAAAAAATTTCTGCGCCAAAATGAATGGGGGTGGAACAGGGCGGTATCTAGAAAGCAGATCCGATCCTCTGTAGCCTATGTGCATTACCATCCCTACCTCAGGGGTCCCCGGCTTGTACCGACCTGCAGGGCTGTAGGGCAGTTGCCTTCTCTGTCCCTCAGTCTGAAGTCCGCCTTCCTCCACGGAAACAGGGATCTGGTACCTGGAGGAGAGGGACTTCTGCACACGTCGGCTTCAGATCACGTGAGAAAAACGTCACCAGTGGGCTCGGGTCCCTAGTTCTCCTCCCACCCGCAGAAAGTGCGTCAGGAGCCAGCCCACTTCTTCCCTTCACTAGTCTGTCCGTCTGAGCGTCCTCAGCACCCCCAACCCCGGCTTAGCTCTCTCTCTCGCCCCACAGCACGGGGCCCTGTCACTCATTTTGGTCTTTGCTAATCCCAGAGGTCAAATGTGGCCCTTTCTCTGTGTAGTATGTATTTATTCTTCCGTGGTTATCAGGGAGGGACCGCACCTTCTTCTAGAGCTATTGGCCATTGGTACATCTCAGAGGAATTTTTTTTCTTTCTCTCCTTTTATCCGAAGGCACCTACTCGATCTAATTCTACACGCAGCCACTGATGTTCATTCTGCCTGTGAACCAGACCTTCTCATAATGGGTACAAGGTGGATTGTCAAGTAGGGACACAAGTAGTTAAAATAGGGGTTTTATTTTTTTAAATTTTTTTGATCTTATTTAATTCACTCTCCTCAGCATGGGTTATTCTTATAAGCACAAAATTAAATAAAGCTATTTCATTTATGAGAAAGTGTTTAAGAGAGAGAAAAACTTAAAAGATTTCAAAATTTTCTACTCAGAAGAGAGACCAAATTAGGTTCATAATATTAACTTTTGCCATATACACAAGGAATTCAATTGGCAACAAGCAAAATATACATTAGAAATTTTTCATAAATAGCTGGTTCTCTCACGTTCTATTTAACACACACACACACACACACACACACACACATTTAATGTTCCCAAACGATTACTGAGTGTTAAATAGACTTGCTGGAATCTGATGGTTGACAGAAAATTCAAAAATGTCTCATTAAAAAATTTGGCTCATGGCTATTTTCATTCAAATGTTTAGCTCTAGGGGAAGGGAAGAGCTGTGAGACCAAGGCTGCAGGAGATGTGAAGGATGCAGAAATGGCCCTATCCTCCCTGCCCTGCCAAGATCAGGGGAAGGTGTTCTTCTCCACCCCCTCATATTCTAGAATTTCTCATCCCCTGCATTTCTCATCCCCAGGCACATGACTCTGTTGCTCAAGAGTCATCTGTCCAAGAATATACCTGGACAGGTGACCAAGGTGGTGATATGAGTAAATGCCTTTGGCTCCTTCCCTCCTCCCTCCCCCTAATTCCCACAGGGATAACCCAGCCCCAGCACAGAGTGGAGCATTGTTCATGCCTCTAGAAAACTAGAACAGATCTCTTCTAGACCCTTGCAGCTGAGGGTGTTCATGAGGCCTGAAGTGATTGCTGGGGTAGAGTCCCCTGCAACCTGCCTGCTCTCTGCCCTTATTCACAGTGCCTGAGTGGAAGCCTCCCTAGACCCTGTCTGTTACCTCCCGCCTAGCCTAAAAAGTGCAGTCTGGCGGGCCTCTCACCCCCAAACTCTGTATCTTCAGGGAACCCAGAGGGAGCCTAACCTTGCTGCAGGATTGCTGCCTGCCAGTCCATACTAACCTATGACTGTCTCAGCAAATTTAGGCCAGTGTCTAAGGAGTTCTGCCGTGCTGTCCATATTGACCTAGACCAAGTATTCCCAATTGATGAAGTCTGTGGGCCACCTGAAAGGGCATGTAAAATTGCATATGTTTAGGAAGTAGTGGAGTATGCACACTCTTGTGAGAAGAAGATCTGTACCCTAGGAGCCTGAATAATGTTTTGTTCTATTTGCACACCCCATTCTGTTTATCCATCATATGTTGATGAATATTTAGGCATTTTCATCTTTTAGCTGTTGTAAATAATGCTGCCATATACAATCACGTATAAGTTTTTGTGTGGATGTATGATTTTATTTTATATAAGCAAGTTGACATCATGAAAAAGGGGAAACCATAAAGGACAGAAAGAAGAAGAAGCTACTTGACAAAGAGATAAGAAGGGGAAGACACAAATAGCAGCTGAGCCATGTTAAAGAGAGCTCATCTATTCCTTGGGTTCAGGCATTATTAAACTATGAATCCCCTAAAATTATGTTCAAACTTGTGTGTGTGTGTGTGTGTGGTCGTGGTTTCACTCTGTTGTCCAGGCTAGAGTCCAGTGGTGCATTTATAGTTCACTGTAGCCTTCAACTCCTGGGCTAAAGGGATCTTCTCACCTCAGCCTTCTGAGTAACTGGGACTACTGGTGCACGCCACAACTCCCAGCTAATTTCTTTAAATTTTTGTACAGACAGTGTCCCCCTACATTGCCCAGGTTGGTCTCCAATTCTTGACCTCAAGTGAGCCCCCTGCCTCAGCCTCCCGAAGCACTGGGATTACAGGCATGAGCTGCCGCACCCAGGCTGGATATATACATTTTTATTGTATGTGCACATTTGCTGAGAATAGGGTCCGTTGCTCTCATTAGATGTTCAAAGGGGTATGTAATATTAAAAAGATGAAGGCCATTGACCCAAAGAATATACTTCTGTATACATTTTTTTCAAATCGTGCTATCTTTATTCTCTATTTAAAAGAGAAATTCACATAACATAGAATTAACCATTTTAAAGTGTACAGTTCAGTGACATGTATAGTACACTCAAAATATTGTGTAACCATCCCCTCTATTTAGTTCCAAAACAGTTTCATCAATCTGAAAAGAGACCCCATACCCATTAAGCAGTCATTCTCAATTCCCTTTTCCCCCTAGTCCCTAGCAATGACTTATCTGCTTTCCATCTTTATGAACTTACCTATTCTAGATATTTCCCATAAATGGAATTGTACAATATGTGACCTTTTGTGTCTGGCTTCTTTCACTTAGCATAATGTTTTCAAGGTTCATCTACATTGTAGCATGTGCAATACTTCATTCCTTTTTATGAATTAATATTTCATTTTATGTGCATACCACACTCTGTTTATCTATTTATATGTTGATAGATATTTGGATTGTTTTTGCCTTTTGGCTGTTATAAATAATGCTACCATAAACAATTATGTATAAGTTTTTGTGTGGGTGTATGTCTTTACTTCTCTTGCATATATAGCTTGGAGTGTAATCATTGGGTCATATGGTAATTCTATGTTTAAATTTTTGAGAAACCGCCAAACTGTGTTCCACAGTAACTGCAACATTTTGCATTCCTATCAGCAAGACTCCAATTTTACCATATCCTTGCAAACAATTGTTAATTTCTATTTTTTATGTTTATCATCCTAGTGGGAGAGAAGTGGTTTTGATTTGCATTTTCTTAATGACCCATGATGTTGAGTATCTTTTCTTGGGTTTGTTGGATATTCGTATATTTCCTTTGGAGAAATATCTATTCAAGTGCTTTGCCAATTTTTATTTTTTATTTTTTAACTTTTATGTTAGGTTTGGGGACACATGTGCAGGTTTGTTTCATAGGTAAATTGCATGTCACAGGGGCTTGGTATAAACTTTATTTCATCAGCCAAATAATAATCATAGTACCTAATATGTAGTTTTTTAATCCTCATCCTCCTCCCATCCTCCACCCTCAAGTAGGTCCCAATATCTATTGTTCCCTTCTTTGTGTTCAGGAGTTCTCATCATTTAGCTCCCACTTGTAAGTGAGAACATCTGGTATTTGGTTTTCTGTTCCTGCATTAGTTTGCTGAGGATAATAGCCTCCAGCTCCATCCATATTCCTGCAAAATACATGATCTTGTTCTTTTTTATGGTTGCATAGTATTCCGTGATGTATATGTACTATATTTTCTTTATCCAATCTGTCATTGATGGACATTTAGGTTGATTCCATGTCTTTGCTATTGTGAATAGTGCTGCAGTGAACATTCGTGTGCATATGCCTTTATGGTAGAATGATTTACATTCCTCTGGGTGTATACCCAGTAATGGAATTGCTGGGTCAAATGGTAGTTCTGTTTTTAACTCTTAGGGGAATCGACACACTGCTTTCCACAGTGATATTGAGCTTGCATGTATGTCTTCTTTTGAAGTGTCTGTTCATGTCCTTTGCCCACTTTTTAATGGGGTTGTTTTTCCTCTTGCAAATTTGTTTAAGTCCCTTATACTTGCTCGATATTAGACCTTTGTCAGATGCATAGTTTGCAAATATTTTCTCCCATTCTGTAGGTTGTCTGTTTATTCTGCTGATAGTTTCTTTTGCCATACACAAGCTCCTATGTTTAATTAAATCTCATTTGTCAATTTTTGCTCTTGATGCAATTGCTTTTGGTGTCTTTGTCATGAAACCTGTGCCCATTTCTATGTCCAGGATGGTGTTGTCTAGGTTGTCTTCCAGGGTTTTTATAGTTTTGGGTTTTACATTTAAGTCTTTAATCCATCTTGAGTTGATTTTTGTATATGTTGTAAGGAAGCAGGGATCCAGTCTCAATCTTCTGCATATCCTTACCCATTTTTTAATTAGGTTGTTTGGCTTTTTGTTGTTGAGTTATAATAGTTCTTATATATTCTGGATATTAGTTCCTTATTTGATATATGGTTTGTAAATATTTCCTCCCATTCTATAGGTTCTCTTTCACTTTCTTAATAGTGTCCTTTTATGCACAAAAGTTTTTCATTTTGAAGAAGTCCAATTCATCTATTTTTCTTTTGTTGTTCATGGTTTTGGTGTCATATCTAAAAATTTATTGCCAAATCCAAGGTCATGAAGATTTACCCCTTTGCTTTCTTCTAAGGGTTTCATAGTTTTAGCTCTTGCATTTAGGTTTTTGATTCATTTTGAGTTAATTTTTTATATGGTGTAATTTAGGGTTGTTTTATAAGATTTTAAGATTATTTTGATGGCAGGACACAACACACGGTCACTTGGAAAAATGAAAGGAAGAACTTTTGTTACTTATGGCTCCAAACTAGAGAAGGCTACCAGGCAAGACCACACAGGGGGTTGCATCTGGGTAACAGCAAATTGGAGCTGTAAGGAGCAGCTTACTTATGGCAAGTGGGGTGGGACTAGCTAGGTTTCACTGGCTCCCTGAGTAATGGCTAACTTGAATAATTTCTCAGGCTCCAGGGTATAAGGGCTGTCCCTAGCTGTCTATACCTGGCCCCTAGGTGGATAGGGCTGGTCTGAAGCGGCCCAAAGCATGAACACCTGATAAGTGAAGTGGATAGAGTGTGGAGTTGATCAGCAGCCCAAGAAGGGGAACTGACAGGCCTCTAACCAGGGCCTCAACAATAGGCCACGACAGCATTAATATAAAAAATACATTACAATTTACTCCTTGATGTCTTGACATCCATTTTGAGCTCGATTATTTAGGGCATTTGAGTGGCCTGAAGTGTAGAGGAGATATTCAGAGACTAGGGCAAAAGTTGCCCTAAACAGCATAAAAAACATTTTATTATGAAAGTAAACAGGAGGAAAATATGTGGAAGTATAAGAAGTTTTGTCAGCCAGTCATAACCAAGTTTCCTATTTATATGCCATTAGGCAAGAAAATAGATCTGAAATTTTCAGGATCCCTAACAACATCTTTAGTGGCATTGTAAAGTGGGCTTTAAACATAAATTATATATATTTTATTATAATAATATTTTGGTGTATTAATTAGGTCAAGGTGACAGGGCCAGTAATGTTGTTGGAGGATATGAACTAATAGTTTAGTAAAATATATGTAAAGGTTAGTGATATTGTTTGTAACCAAATAAAAGGCATAGATGATCATGGTTGAAAATGTAGGGCAAAATATAGTGATAGAAAGTTGGATGGCGGAGGGGTGGAGCCAAGATGGCCGAATAGGAACAGCTCCAGTCTACAGCTCCCAGCATGAGCGACACAGAAGACAAATGATTTCTGCATTTCCAACTGAGGTACTGGGTGCATCTCACTGGGGATTGTCAGATAGTGGGTGCAGGACAGTGGGTGCAGTGCACCGAGCCTGAGCCAAAGCAGGGCGAGGCATCGCCTCACCAGGGAAGCACAAGGGGTCAGGGAATTCCCTTTCCTAGCCAAGGAAAGGGGTGACAGACAGCACCTGGAAAATCGGGTCACTCCAACCCTAATACTGCGCTTTTCCGATGGCCTTAGCAAATGGCACACCAGGAGATTATATCCCGTGCCTGGCTTGGAGTATCCTATGCCCACGGAGCCTCACTCATTGCTAGCACAGCAGTCTGAGATCGAACTGCAAGGTGGCAGCGAGGCTGGGGGAGGGGCACCCGCCATTGCCAAGGCTTGAGTAGGTAAACAAAGCAGCCAGGAAGCTCGAACTGGGTGGAGCCCACCGCAGCACAAGGAGGCCTGCCTGCCTCTGTAGACTCCACCTCTGGGGGCAGGGCATAGACAAACAAAAGGCAGCAGAAACCTCTGAAGACTTAAATGTCCGTGTCTGACAGCTTTGAAGAGAGTAGGGGGTCCTCCCAGCACGCAGCTTGAGACCTGAGAACGGACAGACTGCCTCCTCAAGTGGGTCCCTGACCTTTGAGTAGCCTAACTGGGAGGCACCCCCCAGCAGGCGCGGACTGACATCTCACACTGCCGGGTACTACTCTGAGACAAAACTTCCAGAGGAATGTTCGGGCAGCAACATTTGCTGTTCACCAATATCCACTGTTCTGCAGCCTCCGCGGCTGATACCCAGGCAAACAGGGTCTGGAGTGGACCTCTGGCAAACTCCAACAGACCTGCAGCTGAGGGTCCTGACTTTTAGAAGGAAAACTAACAAACAGAAAGGACATCCACACCAAAACCCCATCTGTACGTCACCATCATCAAAGACCAAAGGTAGATAAAACCACAAAGATGGGGAAAAAACAGAGCAGAAAAACTGAAAAATTTAAAAATCAGAGTGCCTCTCCTTCTCCAAAGGAACGCAGCTCCTCACCAACAACGGAACAAAGCTGGATGGAGCATGACTTTGACGAGTTCAGAGAAGGCTTCAGATGATCAAACTACTCCAAGCTAAAGGAGGAAGTTTGAACCCATGGCAAAGAAGTTAAAAACCTTGAAAAAAGATTAGACGAATGGCTAACTAGAATAACCAATGCAGAGGAGTCCTTAAAGGACCTGATGGAGCTGAAAACCACGGCACAAGAAATACGTGATGAATGCACAAGCCTCAGTAGCCAATTCGATCAACTGGAAGAAAGGGTATCAGTGATGGAAGATCAAATGAATGAAATGAAGCAAGAAGAGAAGTTTAGAGAAAAAAGAATAAAAAGAAATGAACATAGCCTCCAAGAAATATGGGACTATGTGAAAAGACCAAATCTATGTCTGATTGGTGTACCTGAAAGTGACAGGGAGAATGGAACCAAGTTGGAAAACACTCTGCAGGATATTATCCAGGAGAACTTCCCCAATCTAGCAAGGCAGGCCAACATTCAAATTCAGGAAATACAGAGGACACCACAAAGATACTCCTGGAGAAGAGCAACTCCAAGACACATAATTATCAGATTCACCAAAGTTGAAATGAAGGAAAAAATGTTAAGGGCAACCAGAGAGAAAGGTCGGGTTACCCACAAAGGGAAGCCCATCAGACTAACAGCTGATCTCTCGGCAGAAACTCTACAAGCCAGAAGAGAGTCAGGGCCAATATTCAACATTCTTAAAGAAAAGAATTTTCAACCCAGAATTTCATATCCAGCCAAACTAAGCTTCATAAGTGAAGGAGAAATAAAATACTTTACAGACAAGCAAATGCTGAGAGATTTTGTCACCACCAGGTCTGCCCTACAAGAGCTCCTGAAGGAAGCACTAAACATGGAAAGGAACAACCGGTACCAGCCACTACAAAAACATGCCAAATTGTAAAGGCCATTGAGGCTAGGAAGAAACTGCATCAACTAACAAGCAAAATAACCACCTAACATCATAATGACAGGATCAAATTCACACATAACAATACTAACCTTAAATGTAAATGGGCTAAATGCTCCAAGTAAAAGACACAGACTGGCAAATTGGATAAAGAGTCAAGACCCATTGGTGTGGTGTGTTCAGGAAACCCATCTCACGTGCAGAGACACACAGAGGCTCAAAATAAAGGGATGGGGGAATATCTAACAAGCAAATGGAAAACAAAAAAAGGCAGGGGTTGCAATCCTAGTCTCTGATAAAACAGACTTTAAACCGACAAAGATCAAAAGAGACAAAGAAGGCCATTACATAATGGTAAAGGGATCAATTCAACAAGAAGAGCTAACTATCCTAAATATACATGCACCCAATACAGGAGCACCCAGATTCATAAAGCAAGTCCTTAGTGACCTACAAAGAGACTTAGACTCTCACACAATAATAATGGGAGACTTTAACACCCCCTGTCAACATTAGACAGATCAACGAGACAGAAAGTTAACAAGGATATCCAGGAATTGAACTCAGCTCTGCACCAAGCGGACCTAATAGACATCTACAGAACTCTCCACCCCAAATCAACAGAATATACATTTTTTCAGCACCACACCACACCTATTCCAAAATTGACCACATAGTTGGAGGTAAAGCACTCCTCAGCAAATGGAAAAGAACAGAAATTACAGGAAACTGTCTCTCAGACAACAGTGCAATCAAACTAGAACTCAGGATTAAGAAACTCACTCAAAACTGGTCAGCTACATGGAAACTGAACAACCTGCTCCTGAATGACTACTGGGTACATAAGAAAATGAAGGCAGAAATAAAGATGTTCTTTGAAACCAACGAGAACAAAGACACAACATACCAGAATCTCTGGGACACATTCAAAGCAGCGTGTAGAGGGAAATTTATAGCACTGAATGCCCACAAGAGAAAGCAGGAAAGATCTAAAATTGACACCCTAACATCACAATTAAAAGAACTAGAGAAGCAAGAGCAAACACATTCAAAAGCTAGCAGAAGGCAAGAAATAACTGAGATCAGAGCAGAACAGAAGGAAATAGAGACACAAAAAACCCTTCAAAAAATCAATGAATCCAGGAGCTGGTTTTTTGACAAGATCAACAAAATTGATAGACCGCTAGCAAGATTAATGAAGAAAAGAGAGAAGAATCAAATAGATGCAATAAAAAATGATAAAGGGGATATCACCACCGATCCCACAGAAATACAAACTACCATCAGAGAATACTATAAACACCTCTATGCAAATAAACTAGAAAATCTGGAAGAAATGGATAAATTCCTCGACACATACACTCTCCCAAGACTAAACCAGGAAGAAGTTGAATCTCTGACTAGACCAATAACAGGCTCTGAAATTGAGGCAATAATTAATACCTTACCAACCAAAAAAAGTCCAGGACCACATGGATTCACAGCCGAATTCTACCAGAGGTACAAGGAGGAGCTGGTACCATTCCTTCTGAAACTATTCCAATCAATAGAAAAAGAGGGAATCCTCCCTAACTCATTTTATGAGGCCAGCATCATCCTGATACCAAAGCCTGGCAGAGACACAACAAAAAAAGAGAATTTTAGACCAATATCCCTGATGAACATCGACGCAAAAATCCTCAATAAAATACTGGCAAACTGCATCCAGTGGCACATCAAAAAGCTTGTCCACCATGAACAAGTGGGCTTCATCCCTGGGATGCAAGGCTGGTTCAACATACACAAATCAATAAATGTAATCCAGCATATAAACAGAACCAATGACAAAAACCACATGATTATCTCAATAGAGGCAGAAAAAGCCTTTGACAAAATTCAACAGCCCTTCATGCTAAAAACTCTCAATAAATTAGGTATTGATGGGACGTATCTCAAGATAATAAGAGCTATTTATGACAAACCCACAGCCAATATCATACTGAATGGGCAAAAACTGGAAGCATTCCCTTTGAAAACTGGCACAAGACAGGGATGCCCTCTCTCACCACTCATATTCAAAATAGTGTTGGAAGTTCTGGCCAGGGCAATCAGGCAGGAGAAAGAAATAAAAGGTATTCGATTAGGAAAGAGGAAGGCAAATTGTCCCTGTTTGCAGACGACATGATTGTATATCTAGAAAACCCCATTGTCTCAGCCCAAAATCTCCTTAAGCTCATAAGCAACTTCAGCAAAGTCTCAGGATACAAAATCAATGTACAAAAATCACAAGCATTCTTATACACCAATAACAGACAAACAGAGAGCCAAATCATGAGTGAACTCCCATTCACAATTGCTTCAAAGAGAATAAAATACCTAGGAATTCAACTTACAAGGGACCTGAAGGACCTCTTCAAGGAGAACTACAAACCACTGCTCAATGAAATAAAAGAGGATACAAACAAATGGAAGAACATTCCATGCTCATGGGTAGGAAGAATCAATATCATGAAAATGGCCATACTGCCCAAGGTAATTTACAGATTCAATGCCATCCCCATCAAGCTACCAATGACTTTCTTCAAAGAATTGGAAAAAACTACTTTAAAGTTCATATGGAACCAAAAAAGAGCCTGCATCGCCAAGTCAATCCTAAGCCAAAAGAACAAAGCTGGAGGCATCACGCTACCTGACTTCAAACTATACCACAAGGCTACAGTAACCAAAACAGCATGGTACTGGTACCAAAACAGAGATATAGATCAATGGAACAGAGCAGAGCCCTCAGAAATAATGTCACATATCTACAACTATCCGATCTTTGACAAACCTGACAAAAACAAGAAATGGGGAAACAATTCCCTATTTAATAAATGGTGCTGGGAAAACTGGCTAGCCATATGTAGAAAGCTGAAACTAGATCCCTTCCTTACACCTTATACTAAAATTAATTCACAATGGATTAAAGACTTACATGTTAGACCTAAAACCATAAAAACCCTAGAAGAAAACCTAAGCATTACCATTCAGGACATAGGCATGGGCAAGGACTTCATGTCTAAAACACCAAAAGCAATGGCAACAAAAGCCAAAATTGACAAATGGGATCTAATTAAACTAAAGAGCTTCTGCACAGCAAAAGAAACTACCATCAGAGTGAACAGGCAACCTACAGAATGGGAGAAAATTTTTGCAACCCACTCATCTGACAAAGGGCTACTATCCAGAATCTACAATGAACTCAAACAAATTTACAAGAAAAAAACAGACAACCCCATCAAAAAGTGGGAGAAGGATATGAACAGACACTTCTCAAAAGAAGACATTTATGCAGCCAAAAGACACATGAAAAAATGCTCATCATCACTGGCCATCAGAGAAATGCAAATCAAAACCACAATGAGATACCATCTCACACCAGTTAGAATGGCGATCATTAAAAAGTCAGGAAACAACAGCTGCTGGAGAGGATGTGGAGAAATAGGAACAGTTTTACACTGTTGGTGGGACTGTAAACTAGTTCAACCACTGTGAAGGTCAGTGTGGTGATTCCTCAGGGATCTAGAACTAGAAATACCATTCGACCCAGCAATCCCATTGCTGGGTATATACCCAAAGGATTATAAATCATGCTGCTATAAAGACACATGCACACTTTTGTTTATTGCGGCACTATTCACAATAGCAAAGACTTGGAACCATCCCAAATGTCCAACAATGATAGACTAGATTAAGAAAACGTGGCACATATACACCATGGAATACTATGCAGCCATAAAAAATGATGAGTTCAAGTCCTTTGTAGGGACATGGATGAAGCTGGAAACCCTCATTCTGAGGAAACTATCACAAGGACAAAAAACCAAACACTGCATGTTCTCACTCATAGGTGGGCATTGAACAATGATAACACATGGACACAGGAAGGGGAACATCACACACTGGGGCCTGTTGTGGGGTGGGGGGAGGGGAGAGGGATAGCATTAGGAGATACACCTAATGTTAAATGACGAGTTAATGGGTGCAGCACACCAACATGGCACATGTATATATATATGTAACAAACCTGCACGTTGTGCACATGTACCCTAAAACTTAAAGTGTAATTAAAAAAAATAAAAATAAATAAAATTTTTGTTTGGATCAAAAAAAAAAAGTTGGACGGGGGAGGCCCGGTGCTCCTGCCATATTCCCAGCACTTTGGGAGGCCAAGGCAGGAGGATCACTTGAGGCCAGGAGTTCAAGACCAGCCTGAGCAACATAGCAAGACACCATCTCTACAAAAATTTTAAAACTTCACTGAATTCATTTGTCAGTTCCAGGAGCCTTTTGGCAGAGTCTTTTGGGTTTTCTATGTATAGCATCGTATAGATGGCAAAAGAGATAGTTTGACTTCTTCTTTTCCTATTCGGATACCTTTTATTTCTTTCTCCTGCCTGATTGCTCTGGCTAGGACTTCCAGTATTATGTTGAATAGGAGTGGTGAAAGTAGGCATACTTATCTTAGTCCAGTACTCAAAGAGAATAGTTCCAGCTTTTGCTCATTCAGTATGATTTTCTTTGCTCATTTTTAAATTAGATTACCTGCTTTTTGTTGTTATTTAGTTGGAGGAGTTCTTAATATATTCTGGATATTAACCCTTTATCAGATATAAGATTTGTAAATATTTTCTTTTATTTTGTGCATTGCCTTTATGCCATGTTGATAGCGTCTTTTAATGCACAAATGTTTTTAATTTTAGAGAAGTCCGATTTATCTATTTTTTGTTGCTGCCTGCGTTTTGGGTGGCATATCCAAGAAATCATTGCCAAATTTAATGCCATGAAGTTTTCTTCCTGTATTTCCTTTAAAGATTTCTACACTTTTAGCTCTTACATTTAGGTCTTTGATCCATTTTGAGTTATTTTTTGTATATGGTGAAAGGCAATGGTCCAACTTCATGTTTTTGCATGTGGATATTTAGAGGTTTTTTTTTTTAAACCACCGTTTGTTGAAGAGACTGCCCTTTCCTCATTGAATGGTCTTAGCACCTTTGTCAAAAATCATTTGACCATATATGTGAGGGTTAATTTCTGTCCTCTCAGTTCTACTCCATTGGTCTTTATGTTTGTCTTTCTGCCAGTACCACCCACACTGTTTTGATTACTGCAAGTCTTATGGACTGAATGTTTATGTTCACCCAGAATTCATATATTGAAGCTCTAATCCCCATTGTGGCTGTATTTGGAGTAAGAAGGCAATTAATTGGAAATTAGGTCATAAGGGTGGGGCCTTGATCCTATAGAATTAGTGCCCTTATAAGAAGAAGCATGAAAGCATTCTCACATATCCTCTCTCCTCCCCCCAGCCCCATCCAGCATGCACACAAAGAGGAGGTCCTGTGAGCACACAGCAAGAAGGCAGCCATCTACAGGACAAAGCGAGAACCCTCACCAAACACCAAGTTTGCTTGCACCTTGATGTTGGACTTCCAGTCTTCAGAACTGTAATAAAATAAATTTCTGTTGTTTAGGCCACCCAGTCCATGGTATTTTGCTATGGTAGCCCAAGCAGACAAATACAGTAGCTTTGTAGTAATTTTTGAATTCAGGAAGTGTAAGACTTCCAACTTTGTTCTTTTTCAAGATTATTTTGATTATTCACGCTCTTTTAGATTGATTCTATATTACTTTTAGGAAATATTATTCTATTTCTTAAAAAAGTATTTGATTTTTGGTAAGGATTGCACTGAATCTGTATATCATTTTGAGTAGTATTTACATCCTAACAGTATTAAAATATTCCTATTAGATCCCACCTCCAACAACACTTGAAATCAAATTTCAACATGAGATTCATTGGGGTCAAACAAACCAAACTACATCACCTACTATGTTGATTCTTTTAAATCAAGAACGTGTGTTGAATTTTGCCAAATGCTTATCCTGCATGAATTTAGATGATTATGTGTTTTTTCTTCATTCTGTTAATGTGATATATTACATCAATTGGTTTTCATATGTTGAACAATCCTTGAACCACAGAATAAAGCCCACGTTGTCATAGTGTGTAATCCTTTTAATATGCTACTTAATTTGATTTACTAGTATTTTGTTGAGTATTGTTGCATCAATATTCACATGGGATATTGGTATGTATTTTTCTTTTCTCGTTTTGCCTTCACCAGGCTTTGATATCAGGGTAATGCTAGCCTGATAGGGTGAATTAGGAAGTATTCCTTCTTCTTCAATTTTTTGGAAGCATTTGAGAGGGATTGGTGTTAATTATTCTTCAAATGTTTGGTAGAATTTACCAGTGAAGCCTTTGGTCCAAATCTTCCTTGTTGGAAGGTTTTTGATTACTGATTCAGTATCTGTACTAGTTATAGATCTATTCACATTTTCTATTTCTTTATGATTTATTCTTGGTAGGCTTTGCATTTCTAGGAATTTTTTCATTTCATCCAGGTTATCCAATTTTTTGGTGTACAATTATTCATAATACTCTTATTATTCTTATCATTTCTATAAATTCAACAGTAATGCTCCACCTTCAATTCTGATTTTAGTAATTTGAATCTTCTTTTTCTTAGTCAACCTATCTACACATTGTCAATTTTCTTGATCTTTTCTAAGAAGTAACTCTTGGTTTGGTTTATTTTCTCTATTGTTTTTCTAATCTATTTTATTTATATCTGCTCTAATCTTATTTCCTTCTTTATGCTAACTTTGACTTTAGATTGTTCTTTTTTTTTTCTAGTTCCTTAAGTTGTAAGGTTAGTTTGCTAACTTGAGATCTTGCAGGTATTTTGTAAGTCAGGGGGCTTTGTGGATGCACAAGTAGCAAAAGTGATTCAGTATCCAAAATACTGTTGTAATTGGAGTAAAGTCCTAGAATTTGACTGACACAAATAAAGCCCTAATTGAGGATGGCTAAATCTCAAAGCTCCCAACAGTCCAAGGTTTTGCCCAGATGGTTGATGAGAGAGTTTCTGCTGTAAAAAGACTTTAAATCATATGGCTTGATTTGGGAGCATGTTGTTAATATGGTGTCAGGTTGTTTGCCAATTAAAATATCTTCGGCCAGGGTTGGAATTTCAGCACTAGTCTGTAGTCAGTCCCTACCATTTAACCAATGACTGTGGAATCTTTGCCTCAGTTGTCAGTTCAGTTGGTGAAGGAAAAGTCAGTGAGGTGTTTGGGCTGTAGGGCTTCTATTAGCCAATCTTGATGGCATGTGGGCCTCAGTATTTGCCAGGTTTAGTTGAAACGATGAATTATTTTCAGGTTTTGGCCTCTGGACTGCAAACCATCAAAAGCATCCAGACCAATAGTAATAAGATCAATATCCAATAAAATGGTGTGTAGCTGTATATGACAGACTTTTGTTTCTTGATGTTGATTCTCTCCTCCCCTCACGTGCATTATTATCAAGGAGGGGTTGTCTGGTTTTGCCATTATGAGATTTGGTGTTGATTCCATTACCCTCTCCAAATGTGATTTTCATTTGCTAAGAGGAGTTTTCTACCTCCTTTCTTGGTAGTCCACACTGTCTGTGGGACTCTTGAGCAATGTTTGTTGTTAGCTCTTGAGCACTAATTTTAATTTTCTGGTTGGGAGCAGAGGTAGATCTCAGATTAATTATCCATGCCTTATAACCCAAATGTTAATAATGGTTTTTGGGTGGTAGTAGTTTAGTCACAAATGGTTCTCATATAAGATGGGCAAGGGCCTGACCTACGGGACAATCTATGGTTAACAGATCTTAGGAGAGTATGCACCCTTGACCTGGCCTCCAGCACTTATGGGATGGTGCAGGATTAAAAATCCATAAAGATAGGAGGAGACAATATTAAAGGGCCGCACATATATAATGAGTTTTCATAAGCATGGAGGTGACACATATCCCTCTTTGAATACACGAAAGGGTGATGAAAAGGTTTTCTTTTTTTAATGTTGTGAGGTGTGAGATGGCCAAAGACCTTAAATTAGGAGAGATTAAGGCCTGGAGTAACAGCAAAACCCACTTAGTGGTCCATATACCAGACTGGAGTTTTAAAGTGAGTTGTTTGTGGAAACCATTAGATCTCTTCTGATAAAACTGGCTAGCTGGGACCCATCAGGGAGTCAAAAGTTCTATTGAATACCTTTTCCAAGAGCCCAGCATTATGTATTTTGAGATACGAAATGTGTACTTTGGTTACTATCAGAAATGTCTGAAACTCCAAAGAAGATAAGGAGTGCCCTGGTGAGACCTTGTATTGTGGCCTTAGTATATGTAGAGACATGTGGGATTTTGATGTGTCTATGAGGCTAGAGATTCCCAAAGTTCTTTACCTTTAAGGGAAAACCTCTTGGGCAGTGGCCCAAGAGTTTGTAGAAATGTCCTGATCATTTGCTAACCAGGGCATCCAGTGCTCATATGACTGCCTGTAGTTTCACCAATTGTGCTGATCCTTGGTTCACATTCTTTGTCAGGAAATTCCTGGCTAAGGGATGAAAAGCAGACCCATTCCACTGAGCTCCATAACTTATGATAGTGGCAACGCCTCCCCTGTAGTCTATTAACTCCCATTGTTTTTCATTCAGTTAATCCTAAGGGGGTTGCCAGGTAGCTAAGGGGTTTGGAGAGGGGTGACCTCCATGAACATGGCATCTGGCAAGGGACTGAGGACAGGGAATACCATCCCCTCCTGCAGGTGGAATATATCAGAGGACCCAGGTTTGGCTCTGTCCTGTATCAAGGAGGCCTCCATCACTGTGCCAAGCTTGCGATGTGCTGTGTCCATTATCCAGGGCATATTGAGCAACTGGGTACAAAACATCACAGGCTCAGGGTCTATGAGAGCCTCTGTTTTCAGAGAAGCCTGGTATATGCCCAGCAATTTTTACTCTCATAGTGTCTAGCACAGAGCTGAGAAAGGCAGTTTTTCATATCAGAAGGCTATGGGCAATTTATGGCCATTACAGGTAGTTCAGAGATACCAGGAGGCATGTGAAGAATTTGAAGTTGGTGAAATCTTTCCAGTGAAGGAGTCTCTGAGGGCATTAATGGAAGTGTCTGTTGATTTCAATCTGGACAAATTTTAGAGCCTTCTGTTAGAGAATATCTCATTTAGATTGGGCTGATTTGTAAGTGGCAGCATCAGTGAGATTAAGTAAAATTTGCAAATGAGGAATATGTTGCTTCCAAAACCCCAAAATAACTTAAGGATGTTGGACTTGTATGTCCTTAATGAGTATGTCAAATGAATCTCCTAGGAAGATGTTATCAATGTAATGCCATGGCTGTATTCCTGGAGAAAGCTGGGTGCAGATAAGATCTTGTCCATAAAAATTGTGCACAATGACAAAGCTATTGAGATACCTCATGAGAAGCTTAATAAAGGTGTATCATATCTCTTTGAAAGGGAAGGCAAACTGCAGCTGAGAGGCTACTGAAACAGTCACTGAATAGAACATACTAGTCAAAGCTATAATGGCAAAATATTTACTGCCTGCTGATTAGATGGAGTTAGTAGTTTTAATAATATCGACTATTGGATTTGGGGGCCTTAATGGATAGGACCACAGCATTAGGGTTATAGTAATCACCATGGGGTACCACTCATTTTTCTTTAGGTTTAAGAACAGGCAAGATTGGGTTACAAATGGAGAAGCAGTGGAGATAATTACCCACTAATTATGTCTTATACAATAAGTTTTAATCCTTGAAGGCCATGTTTTAATTTATATTGGACCATCTTAGCTATTTTGACCGAGGAGTGCATGGGGTCCCATTTTATCAAGTCACTTTGTAAATACAAAAGATTTAATTTAAATTTAATGTATTATTCATTGTTTCAGAATATCTATGTCCACTATGGGATATATTAGGACAATGGATTTTATTACTATGGGAATTTTTTTGAGGGAGAGTCTCACTCTGTCACCCAGGCTGAGCGCAGTGGCACAATCAAGGCTCACTGCAGCCTCAACCTCCTGGGCTCAAGCTCCTACCTCAGCCTCCTGAGTAGCTGGGACTACAGGCATGTGCCACTATGCCCAGCTAATTTCTTATTTTATGTGAAGATGGAGTCTTGCTATGTTGCCCAGGCTGGTCTTGAACTCCTGGCCTCAGGTAATCTTCCCATCTCAGTTTCTCAAATTGCTGGGATTACAGGTGTGAGCAACAGCACCTAATGCTGGCCTAGTATGGAAAATTTTGGCAAGGCCATAGTTAAAATGACGCATACCTATTTTTCACTATCTTATATTTAGTTACTTTCATAAGATTATAAGGAATGCCATGTTTAAATTTAGTGGGATCCCCAGGAATAACCGTCTTTTGAACACCAGTACTAAGTCCATGAAGTTCTGTCAACTGATGCATTTTACCAAATGTTAAAGTTAATTCAGAATCTATGTTGTAAGCACACACACACAAATACTTGTGATTCCATATTAATTCTAGTACTGGCTTTTCCACTCTAGTTTCTATTTATTTTCTACCTTATATTTATATTTTCTTTCTTTTCTGTTTCTGCAAAAAAAAAAAAAAGGTGGGCATTGGGATTTTGACAGGAATTACATTGAATTTGTTGATTGATTTGGAAAGCATTGCCATTTTAATGATATTAGGTCTACTAATTCATAAATATGGGTTGTCTTCCCATTTATTTAGGATCTTTTAAATATCTTTCAAGAATCTTTTATAGTTTACAGTATATAAGTCTTACACCTCCTTGGCTAAATTTATTCCTGAGTATTTTATTGTTTTTGATGTTTTCATAAGTGAAGGTGCTTTTAAATTTCCTTTTTAGGTTGTTCATTGCTGGTTTATAGAAACACAACGTATTTTGTATATTTACATTTTATCCTGTAATTTTGCTGAATTCATAATTACTGATTCAATCTCTCTACATATTGCAGGTCTATTCAGGTCTTCTATTTTTTTCTAATTATTGTTTTATACATTTGTCTTTTAAGTCATATAGAAAAAAAGAGCAATTCCATACCAAAATTACAATAACACTGATTTTTATATTTGCCCATGTCCTTTCATTTCAACCTGAAAGAGTCTCTTTAGCATTTTCTTGTAGTGTTGATATAGTGTTAATGAACTCCCTCAGGTTTTGTTTCTTTGGAATGTCCTGATTTCTTTCTCATTTTAAAAAATCCTTGGGAACAAAGTCTGCTTTGTTACCTCTAAATCCAGGTATCCACATTAGAAATGTAGGGCCCTATTTTCAAGACCACTACTGCACTAGCAAGTGGGCTGAGGCAGAGCTAAATTAAAATGTCACAAAGCTCTTCTATCATGGTTAAGTTGCCATATTCTTGATTCAACATTTGCTTGATTGCGATAAACCTTTGACTATTTTCCAGAGTCCTGGTAAAATTTATTCTTATTGTTTTTGTTCCCAGTGTTTCCATGAAGGGACAGGCCCTTGGAGTTTTCTACTCTGTCATTTTCATTTTCTTTTGACATTGAAGGTCACGCACAGTTACTGCGAAATATATGTAAACAGTGCACAAATGTATTCATTCATCATCTTAGAAAAATATGTGCTAGCCGTCTAAAAACTGTCAGTGTATACACAACACAAGGGGAAATCCAGACAAATACACATTTTATTAATAAAACATGTCAGGTTTGGTCTCAGAGTCCCTGTGGTTCCCCCGCCTTGGTGAGCTCAGTGAAACAATTACAAAGGAATAGCATTCAGTGTTGAACATGCTCTCATAAAAACTTAATGCTTTTATTGATTAGTTAACCTATAGCAGTCTTCATGCTAACATAAGAAATGTTTATGGCTCACTAGAACTACAAGTTATGAAACCCTTGCTCTGTAATCTTTTCTATAAATAAATATTTTCATGGAATCCTGAACAGTACCATATAATGTATGGTCAATAACTATCTTTTTGTCACAGATTAGAAAAATGAGGCACAAATACTTTGAAAGATTTGCCTGGGATCACAGGGTTAGTAAAGGACAGAGAAGGGGTTTGGACCTGGCTACATCTGACAGATTGAACTCTTGCTCTTAGCACATGAGCTATATTGTTTCCCTAAATGTTGGAATTCTCAGCCTCCATCTTCGTTGACTGATCTCACCCACTTCTGTAGTTTTTAACTATCATTCTAGCAATGAGGACTTCCAACCCCTTATCTCTAGCCCATACTTCTTTCTCCAGGACCCCAGACAGTTATCCAGTTCTCTGTTGGACCTCTTGTGGCTGTCACAAGGGTACTTCAACATCAAAAGGTCCAAAATTGGCTTCATCATATCCCTTTTAAAAAATCTCTTCTTTCCCAGCCTCCAGCATGTTCCCTTATCTTACATTTGCTCTACCAGTGAATGGCACAAGCATCCATTCTGCTGTCAAAATCTAGAAAACTGGGCATGATCCCTTACTCTATTTTACTCCCAACATCCAATCAATTGCCAAAGCCTACTATCAACTCCTTCTTAATATCTCTTCAATACACTTTTCTCCATTCTTACTATGTCTCCCCAGGTTTAGGTCACCATCATATACTTATCTTCTGTAGTCCCATAATAGCCTGCTTGTTGGTCATCCTGCCTAAAGCTTTGATTTTTTTTTCACAGAAAATGATCATTTCCACATTATAAAATATGATTATGTAACCACGCTGCATTTTCTCATTTACTTCTCAAAATAGCCCCTATGTATTAGGTACAGCTTAAAGGAAGTTGTTTTTTATTTTTCAGAAACCAAAAACATTTCCAAAATAAAATGATCTTTGTCCTTAACGTGCAGTGTAGGAAGATATAGAAAATCAAATCATCAGGATAATATAGGGAGAAAAGTGAAATGATGGGAAGGACTTGAGTTAGCTCACAGAATGGAGGGGTAATCTGAAGAACTAGACCCAGTAAGGCCAGGAATCCAAGTAGCAGGAACTAACAGAGAACATCTTCCAGCTATCACTCTTGATCTGCATCAGAACCAGTTCTTGTGGTGTTAAGATTTTTAGTTCCCTTAATATTCAGGGAGTAGGATTGTTCTATCCTGGGCTCAGTTTGGGATGATGAAAAACTTCTGGAGATACATAGTGGTGATAATTGTGATGCAGGGCAGGCAATCCCCAAATTGGGGCTTAGACCAGGAGGGTTCTTGGTTTTACCCAGGAAAAAAATTCAAGGGTAAGCAGGTGGTATTAGCAACTTTTATTGAAGTAGCAATGTACAGCAGCAGAAGAGGTACTGCTCCTTGTGGAGCAGCACTACCTGATAGGCAGTGTGCCCAGAGTAGCAGGTCAAAGGCAGTTCTGTAGTCATATTTATACCCACTTTTAAATATGTACAAATTATGGAGTGGATATGGAAAAATTTCTAGAAAAAGTGTGGTAATATCCGAGCCATCAGGTCATTGCCATGAAAAGGGACAGCAACTTCCGGGTGTTGCCATGGCAATGGTAAACTGACATGGCACACTGGTTGGCATGTCTTATGGAAAGCTGCTTCTATTGTCCCTGTTTTAGCTAGTCCTCAATTTGGTCTTGTGTCTGAGCCCCACCTCTGGAGTTGAGTCTTGCCTCCTACCTCATTCTTCCCTCAGAGATTAGATATTCCTTCTTAATCTTAAAGGGGCTGCAGAAGGACGGAGGCCTATCTTCTGTAACTGCTTCCTGCTGAGTTTATGGGCATATACCTTGCCTAGCGCTGGAGGAGTAAAAATTTCTAGATCCCTGATCCAAGGAGCACAGAGGCAGGACACTTTTATTCTCTAGGTCAGTAGATGGAATGAATTGGAAGCCTCGTGCCAGCATTGTTTCTATCTGGAACTGTTGTAATCTAGAAGACACAAACTTTACACAGAGATTGAACAAGCAACAGCCAAAAATTAGTAACAACATGATAGCTATCAAAGGTCTTAGGAGAGGTAAAACCAGGTGAAACTTGGGAAGGCATTTTTGATAGTCTACCAAATATATTTGGGGTCAGTGCCCTGGTTATATCTATGTAACCAAGTGGCTTGCTCGTATATCTTTTGAATGTTAATGTCGACTTGTCCAGAGTTGTTAATACGTGCAGCAGGTTATTAATAACTGTACAGACACCATCTTGTTCAACTAGTAAATAATCTAATGCTAGTCTGTTATTGAGAATTACATTTGCCAAAGAGTCTAGGGACTCTTCAATTCTCTTTAGTGTCCGATCTCTGTTGGTGGCTGAGGATTCTAGGGCTTGAGTCAAGTTCTTTAGAATTGACTTGCGGTAAGCAAATCTGCCCCACAGTGCTGCTAGTCCTACTGCTGCCCCAATTCCCACCAGACTTAATCCAATTGCTCATTTACTTCTGGTGTTCTTGGGTGTTATGGGGTTATAGACTGTGACCCCTGGAGGGGCAAGGGGGGCCAAAGTACATTTACCTCTGTTTTAAGTTGTTTATATATAAGGGCAAGCTATTCCTAAAAGAACAGATGACTCCCTGGAGAGTCAGTACTAGTTATGAAGTGTGACTTTTCCCCATTTATGACCACAAACAATAAGCCCAGTTGGGACACAGAGGCTCTATGGGGTGTGATGTTTATTCTTGCTGCCAAGTTAGGTCTATAGAGGTATTTTTCCCCTGTTCTAATGGGGATGGTTGAACAATCTTTGTTTTCCAAAAGGGGGCAGTACTCCCGCCTTCCCAGATTAGGCGGTTGTGTTTTGTTTTGTTTTGTTTTGGTTTTTTTCCCCCTGTATGTTCTGATCAGGAGAAGGCACCATATATGGTTTCCTTGTTCACAAGTGGAATCCCATTACCTTGCTGCAGCCTTAAGAACATGGCAACTAGAGTTGGATCAGATCATTGTAGAGAGACTTCTGCTTTTTTGTCATTAACACAACAGTGAGTGCAAAAGATAGAATCATTACTGCACTGGAGATATAGATAATCAACTTCCCAGGTCCAGGTAATAGTGGTGGGGGTAATTCAGGTGGAACCCATTAAGTGGGGGGAGAGTTCTATTTAACAAGTAGGGATTTGGGCACTTTGGGATCACTATGGTTAGTTAGGAGGTCTGGGGACATGGCTGTGAGATTTTCTGGATAGGCCAGAAGATGGAACTCTCTATCCTGGGGATATTGATGACAAATCTAGCAACCATGAAGATGATTCTCTGATGCTATACTTTTTGAAATATTTACTATAGAGTTTTGTTCTCACCCACACTGGATCAGGGTAATTGGAAGAGCAAACAAGATTAACAATGACAGCTTGGTGTCCGGTTGGACCTTAGAGTGGCCTCTAAACCAAATAAGGACAAAAGAGATGGTTCCCAGGAGAAGGCGGCTGGCTAAAGCCATAGAAAAGAAATGTTATGGTAAAGGAGAGAAAAATTAATGCTCCTGTTCCCATCCACAGCATCATGTTACCACTTCTGGCTGAGTGTTGATTCTGTTAAATTACTAGTGAAGGTCTTCCAAAGGCCTACAGATGTCCTATATATATCCCATTAGTTCTGTCCCTCTAGAGAACGCTGACTAATACAGACAGCAACTTTTATTGAAGCAGCAGTGTACAGCAGCAGCAGAGGAACTGCTCCTTGTGGAGCAGGGCTACCCCGTAGGCAGTGTGCCCAGAGTAGCAGCCCAAAAGCAGTTCTGTAGTCATATTTATACCCACTTTTACATATATACAAATTAAGGACTGGATTATGCAGAAATTTATAGAGAAAGGGTAGTAACTTCTGGGTCATTGGGTCACTGCCGTAGAAAAGGGTGATAACTTCTGGGTGTTGTGATAAGAATGGTAAACTGACATGGCACACTGGTGAGCATGTCTTATTGAAAGCTGCTTCCACCCTGTCTTTGTTTTAACTGATCTTCAATTTGGTCCAGTGTCTGAGCCATGCCTCCAGAGTTGAGTCCCACCTCCTACTTAGTTGCACAACAATATGAATGTACTTAATGCCACTGAACTATATACTTAAAAATTGCTAAAATGGTAAAAGTTATGTTATGTATATTTTACCAATATAAAAGCAAAACAAAACTAAAAATACCCAACAAAATATGTTGCAAAGGATCTGAATATTCAGCTCTAAAAAAAAAGACATACCAATGATGAATAAGTCCATGAAAAACTGACTTATTGTATGATTCCATGCATATATAATGTCTAGAATTGACAAATCCATAGAGAAAGAAAGTAGATTAGTGGTCAGTTAGGGCTTTAGGGTTGGAAAAGGTAGGGATCATACCTACAGAGCATGGGGTTTATTTTTGATGTGATGAAAATATTTTAAAACTTATCACCGGGCGCGGTGGCTCACCTCTGTAATCCCAGCACTTTGGGAGGCCGAGGCGGGTGGATCATGAGGTCAGGAGATCGCAGACCATCCTGGCCAACATGGTTAAACCCCGTCTCTACTAAAATACAAAAAATTAGCCAGGCATGGTGCCGCATGCCTGTAGTCCCAGCTACTTGAGAGGCTGAGGCAGGGCAATCATTTGAACCCAGGAGGCGGAGTTTGCAGTGAGCCGAAATTGTCCCACTGCACTCCAGCCTGGGCAACAGAGCAAGACTCTGTCTCAAAACTTATTGTGATGTTGGTTGTACATATCTGTGAATATACAAAAAGTATTAAATTATACACCTTATATGGGTAAATATTATAATATATGCATTATATCTTAATAAAGCTATTACTAAACAAAAAGGAATAATATAGAGATAGCCACTGTACCATTTGTCCAGTTTCCCTCAGATGTAACTTTTGCATAGCTATAGTGCAATATCACAACCAGAAAATTGACATAGCTACAATCCATTGACCTTATTCGGATTTCACCACTTTTACATGCATTCATTTGCATGTGTATGTATATATTTAGTTTTATGCAATTTTGTCATGTATTGATTTGTATGACCACCACTACAGGCAAGATACATCACAGACATTCCTGGTCCTACCCTTTTATAACCAAAGTCACCTTCCCTTCCTTCTCTCCTGCTAACTTTTGCCAACCACAAAACTGCTCTCCATCTCTATAATGGTGTCATTTCAAGAATGTTACATAAATGAAATTATACTGTACCATTTGGGATTTTTCTTGACAGCATAAACATATCCAAAAATGTTTTTTGTTAAATAACCTTTTTCTCTGTACTTGGCTAGAGGAAACAGGTTTTTCTTGAAGCTTTTCATGTTCATGACTGTTGGATGCTCCTGATAGGAGGCTTTCTCAGAGTCCTGTTCATTATATGAGATAATAAGGAAATCAAGGGAACTTGCTGCTGTGTTGTTCCTTAAGTTCCAAGGTCCTTAGGCAGTCCGTCTACCTCTTCCTACCTTTCAGTCATCCTACCTTTCAGAGTCTTCCTATGCATGTTTGTTGTGCTATGACTACGGTTTTTTTAGTTGTAATAGGGAGGGCCTTGGAGGGATGGGGCTGCTCCATCTTGTCCAGAACTAGAAGCATGAAGGTCAGGTTTTTGCTGTACGATAAGTTCTAGTCCAGCTCAGGTCTCACTGTGGACCAGCAGCTTCTCAGCTATGTGGCTTTCAAGCAAGTCTCTTGTACTCTGGTTGTGTGTGTGTCTTTTTTTTTTTTTTTTTTTTTTTTTTGAGAAGGCGTCTTGCTCTGTCGCCCAGGCTAGAGTGCAGTGGCACGATCTCGGCTCACTGCAACCTCTGCCTTCTGAGTTCAAGCAATTCTCCTGCCTCAGCCTCCTGAGTAGCTGGGATTACAGGCACCTGCCACCACACCCAGCTAATTTTTTGTATTTTTTAGTAGAGACGGAGTTTCACCATGTTGGTCAGGCTGGTCTCGAACCCCTGACCTCATAATCCACTCGCCTCAGCCTCCCAAAGTGCTGGGATTACAGGCGTGAGCCACCGCACCAGGCCGTGTGTCTTTATTTATTGTTGTAGGGAGGGGCCTTGGGATTCCTACCAATTTGTCTCTATCCTTCTCAGAGAATCAACAGTATCTTTTGAAAAGAAAAAAAAATTAAGGTTTGATAAAATCTGACACATTGATCTGATCTGTTGTTGTTAGAGCCTGTGTTTTTGAGTTCTAATTTAAAATTTCTATGAACTAAAGATCACTGAGAGTTTCTCCTGTTTTCTTCTAGAAGCTTTATGTTTTACTTCTTAAATTTAGGTCTATTATACAGTTTGACCCAACTTTTCCATATGATGTGAGATAAAGTTCTTGTAAGTATTGCTGTTATTGAAAATGGCTATCCAATTGTTCCAACACCAATTGTTGAAAAGATTGTCTGTTCCTCATGGAATTACCTTGGAATCTTTGTCAAAAATCAATTGGAGGGCCAAGCAAAATGGCACACGATTATAATTCCAGAACTTTGGGAGGCTGACCCAGGAGGATCACTTGAGGCTGGGAGTTTGAGACCAGCCTGGGCAACCCCATCTCTTCAAAAATAAAAAAATCAGTCAGCTGTGATGGCATGTACGTGTAATCCTAGCTACTTTGGAGGATGAGGCTGGAGTATAACTTCAGCCCAGGAGTTCAAGGTTACAGTGAGCTATGATTGCATCACTGCACTCCAGCCTGGGCAACAGAGTGAGACTTTGTTTCTATTTTTTTAAAAAATCAACTGGCATATATGTGTGGGTCTATTTCTTCACTCACTATCCCATTCCACTGATCAAGTTGTTTATATTTATGCTGATAAATACTGTAGGATTGCAATGCTCTATGCAAAGTGTTTTGATTACTGTACTTTTATAATAATCTTACAATAAAATAGTGAAAGTCCTCCAAAATGTTTGTCTTTTCAAAGTTGTTTTGACTGTTCTTAGTCTTTTAGACTTTTTAATATAAACATTAGAATCAAGTTGTCAATTTTTATAAAAAACTGCTAGGATTTAATTTATGTCATCAATGTTTGGTACTTTTCAGTGTGTAGGCCTTGTACATCTTTTGTCAAATTTATCCCAAAGTATTTTATATTTTTAGTGCTATTGTAAATTATATTTTTAAAAATTTTAGTCTGGTTATTCACTGTTTGTAATGTTTTGAATATTTTCCCCCAAAATCCATATCCACCCAGAACCTGAGAATGTGACCTTATTTCGAAATAGGGTATTTGCAGATGTAATTAATTAAGGATTGAAATGAGATTATACTAGATTAATGTGGGTCCTAAATCCAATGGGTAGATCCTTATAAGAGACAGAAAGAATACACAGAGAGACACAGAGAGGAGAAGCAGAGATGAGAGTCTTGCTGCCACAAAGAAATGCCTGGGGCCACTAGAAGCTGGAAGGGGTAAGGAAGAATTCTTTCTGAGAGCCATCAGAGAGAACATGGCCCTGGTGACACCTTGACTTTGGAGTTCTGGCCTGCAAAACTATGAGATGATAAATTTCTAGGTTTTTCTGAAGCCACCAAGTTTGTGGTAATTTGTTGAGGAAGTCTCAGAAAACTTAATACATTGCTAGTATATAGAGGTACAACTAAATTTGTATATTGTGGATTGTATCCTGCAACTTCTCTAAATTCACATTATTAGCTCTAGTAGCTTTTTGTATACTATTTAGGAGTTTCTTCATAGGCAATTATGTTTTCGATGAATAAAGATTGTTTTACTTCATCCTTTGCAATCGGTAATAATTTTATTTCTTTTTCTTGTCTTAACTGCCCTGGCTAGAACTTCTAATACAATGTGGAGTCAATTTTGTGGGAGTGTCCATTTTTCCCTTGTTTCCCATCTTGGGGGGAAAGCATTTAGTCTTTATGTACACATCATTATGTATGCTTTTGTAGATGCATTTTATTGGGTTGAGGTATTTTATCTATACCTGGCTACTGAGTATTTTAATCAGTAATGAATATTGGAATTCTGGCAACTGTTTTTTTCATTATCCATTGACATGATCATAACATTTTTTTTACTACGTTAATGTGGTAAATTATCAATTTTTTCTAATATCAACCCTACCTTGATTCCCTAGCATAAAACCTACTTTTGGTCATGGTGTATTGTGTTTTTTATATATCATTGGATTCAATTTTACTAACATTTTGTTGAGAATTTTTGCATATATGTTCATGAGGGATATTGGCTTATAGTTATATTTCTTTGTAATATAATTATCTGGTTTAGTTGTCTGGTCAATTATAACCTCATGGGGTGACTTGGAAAGTATTTCCTCATCTTCAATTTTCTGGAAGATTTTGCATAGAATTTGTGTTATGTCATCCTTAGATGTTTGATAGAATTGCCAGTAAAGCCACCTCAACCTAGAGGTTTTTTTAGAACGATGATTTTAAATAAAACTTTCATTATTTAATAATTGTAGGGATTTCTTTTATTCTAATATATGAATTTAGTGCTATAAATTTCCCCCTATGTACTTCTTTTGCCACATCCTGCAAATTATCATATGTTGAGTTTTCACTTTCACTCAGTTCAGAGTACCTTCTAATTTCCCTTTTGATCTCTTCTTTGGGCCATGGGTTCCTTAGACATGTGTTATTTTGTGTTAATTTAAATATCTGAGGATTTTTCAGAGATCTTTCTGTTACTGGCTTCTCATTTAATTCCATTGTGCTTAGAAAACATAGGTTTTATTATTTGAATCCTGTTAACATTATTGAGATTAATTTTATGGCTCTGAATGTAGACTACCTTGGTAAATGTTCCACGTGCATGTGAAACAAATGTATAAACTACTGTTATTGGTGGCAAGGTCTATGCTGTTGTTCAAGTCTTATAGATACTTGCTGATTTTCCATTTTATCAAATTTTGAGAGAAGGTTTTGAAATCCTTGTAACTGTGAATTTGTCTATTTCTCCTTGCAGTTCTATGTTTTTGTTTCATGTATTTTGAAGCACTGTAATATAAGAATGCTTAGAATTGTTGTGTCCTCTTGATATATATGCCACTTAAAATTATATAATGACCTCCTTTATTTCTTGTATTATTCTTGGGTCTGAAATTTATTGTATCTGATATCAATACAGTCATTCAAGCATCATTTTGATTTGTAATAAAATTATTCATCTTTTCCATCCTTTTACTTGTAAACAATTTGTATCTTTAAATTTAAAATAAGGTTCCTATAGGCAGCATATATTTGTGAGTTTCTTTTTTTTCCACATACTATTTTTTAAATTATTATTATACTTTAAGTTCTGGGGTACATGTGCAGAATGTGCAGTTTTGTGACATAGGTATACACGAGCTATCGTGGTTTGCTACACCCATCAACCCGTCACCTACATTAGGTATTTCTCCTAATGCTATCCCTCCTCTAGCCCTATAAAGACACATGCACATGTATGTTTATTGTGGCACTATTCACAATAGCAAAGACTTGGAGCCAATCAAAATGTCCATCAGTGATAGACTGGATTAAGAAAATGTGGCACATATACACCATGGAATACTATGCAGCCATAAAAAAGGATGAGTTATTGTCCTTTGCAGGGACATGGATGAAGCTGGAAACCATCATTCTCAGCAAACTATCACAAGGAGAGAAAACCACATGGACACATGGAGGTGAGTTTCTTTTCTATTCAATCTGACCATCTCTGCTTTATGACTGAGGTGTTTAAACCACTTACATTAATGTGACTATTGATATTTGAATTTAAGTCAACCATCTTGTTATTTGTTTTCATTTGTCCTGTCTGTTCTTTGTTCTCTTTTTTTGAATTTCTTTCAACTATTTTGAGGATTCCATTTTACCTCATATGTTGGCTTATTAGCTATAACTTTTTTACTGGTTGATTTAAGGTTTATAGTACACATCTGTAATGTATCAGAATCTACCTTCAAGTGACATTAATATATAGAATAAGAACCTTAAAATTGTGTACTTTCATTTCCCTTCTTCTGGCCTTTGTGCTATTATTTCCCCCTCTTCTGGCTTTTGTGCTAAAACATACATTTTAATTTTAATATCCAGTAAGTCAGAGACAATCATAAGACTCATGTTATTTATTTACCCTCTCTCAGATAACTTTGCCCTCCACTCTCTGATAGATGATAAGTGACTGAAAAGTGTTGTTTTCATATGTTCTGTCCAGGTTTTAGTTGTTTCAGTTAGGGAGGTAAATCCAGTCCCTGTTACTCCATTTTCACTGAAAGCATAAATGTGGATTAGTGTTTTAAATGATGGTTAATCATGAAGGCTTTATTTTACTTCTAACCAAAGTGTACTTCCTATGCTATCTGGAATTCCTGGAAGAGTCCAGTGTCTGTGTCCTTGCCCTACACTGAACTAGAATGTTCAACCTGCCGTGCTTTCTTTGGTCATACAATAGCCTTTAAGTTTACTTTCTACATTTCCTTCAATGGACTTGAATTTTTTAAGAAAAAAAAACCAGTAACTGTTTTGTTAGAAAGTTATGAGATATTATCTACATTATCTCAATTTTGTTAGAAATACGTAAGGATCCAAAAATGTATTAATTGTTACTATTTGCTGAATAGCACTAAATGAATATTTCTCTTGTTTAGTTTTTCATTCATTCATTCAACAAGTATTTACTAGATGTACATGATGTGCTAAACCCAAATGGTCTAATCCATATCTACATCTCAAACATCCATTTTGAACATCGTTTTTCTTTGAGAACCAAGGCACACTCTCTAAGCTCCCTGTCTGCTCTTTGCCAGAATTTGTAGGCTTTTATGGGAAGAATTTACACATTTTGTGAAGAATGGCCACAGTAAAGGAGAAAAGGAGGCTCACCATATAACCTATAGAAATGATATATAGGCAAATGCCTTCAGAATCTTAGCTATAGCTGCTCCCCTTGAGGGAATGTTATGCTCTGCTCTCTATTGCCTTTTGCTCACTGTCTGCTGGTTACTGGTAGTTGCTTGAGCATTTTATATGGAGCCTGACCACTCACATGCTACAGCCTCAGCTGCGCCTTCAGACACAAACACCGTGTTAAGAGCCAAGAGAAACTGGTTAGCAGAAGACTCTCTTCATAGAGTAGAATCTTAAACCCAACTTTCTCTGAGAAACTGACAGGGCAACTTCAATCTGCCTAGACATAGAAGAGATATGCATTTTTCTGGGCATATGTGTGTCTCATCTTCTATCATGGGTATGATATCAGTTCACACATGAACTTAATTTCTCCTTATGAACACTTTTTTTTTCCATTGAAGCTGGTGCTAACACTGACAATCAAGAGTAAGAAGTCTGGTATGACATAAGCCTCTCTGTTCATCAATTTTCCTGACCTTTCAACTCTAGCCTCTCTATAATCTTCTGTCTTGTGTCTTAAGTGCCTGCAGGAGGAGAAAGAGCTTTGAAATTACTTAGGCATCTGATTCATGATGTCTGGGGTTTGTGATGTTATGTGACATTTTCACCTGCCTGTCCACTTTTCCCCTTTGGTTTCACAAATTCTATTGCAATGTTATATTCTAGAACAGGAGTGGCAAACTTTTTCTGTTAGGACCAGAAAAAAAATATGTAGTCATTGTAAGCAAGCTATACTATCTCTTTCACAACTACTCAACTCTGACACTGTAGTACAAAAACAGCCATAGATAACATGTAAATCAATAAGCAGACCATTGTTCCAATAAAAATTTATGGACACCAAAACTTGAATTTCATAGTTTTGGTGTAATATTCTCAAGTTTTTCAACCTTTAAAAAATGTAAAAATCATTCTTATAGGCCAAATAATAGGCAGTGGGCCAGATTTGGCCCATGGGTTGTTTGCCAACCCCTGTTCTGGAATCCTAACTTTAAGTTTATAAGACTGTCTTCATACATAAAATGTGTGTATTTCATCTAATTAGCACAAACTGAGGGGGATTTTATTTCCCTAGTTCTGCTGGGACACTTAACCCCAATTGTCTTCCCGTAGACTTCTCATAAAGATCTCATTTGTGTATCCATTTATTCACTAAGTGATTTCCTGATGTCCAACTCTGTATAGATAACAAAATTCTGTACATTCATGGATTTCAGGTAAATGTGAGCTGGTATGAGGTGGGGCTATCTCAGATTGAAAGTGGGCTATGTTTCCTCACACATCTTATAGTCTGCTATACTGAGGAGGAGGTTTCCTGGGAGAGAACTACCTGTAAGGAAAGATCTAGACAGACAATGTTTTTCCATGAAACAAAGCAGGGAGAGGGGATTTGTCCACTGTTTTGTAGAGTAGAGCAAGGATTCAATCCACTGGAAATTCCAGAGAAATTGGTGGGACTTTCTCACTTTCAGGATTTCTGAACATCTGCATTGGTAGGAGCCAGTGTAGGGAGCAAAACCTAGCAGAGTAATACCCAGGGGAGATGATGAGAATAGAGCACAGCAGCAGAGGAATGAAAGTACCTACTCCTTAGTCCACTGGACTTGTGAATATAGGGAAGACCTCACCTTGGAAATTTCCTCTAATAACAGAAGGGAATATCTAAAGTGTTGGGTCATGCATGTCAGTAAGAACAAGAACTTGGGAGAAAGCTCACAACCTCATTACCTTATCTGGTCCATACAACAAGCCTGGGAGGTGATTGTCTTCATCTTACTGATAAATATTGTGATCTTCAAAGAGATGTGTCTCTTACATTTCTAAAAAGAGAACCCAGAGGCAAGCTAAAATTGAGATTCTGTCACAAGTGTTTAGTAAGTGCTCACATCGCTTTTATAAGGTGGTCACATTGCTTTTTATCAGTAATACGTGTTCCATTTTGAAAAATAAGAAATTATGGGTAAGCAAGAATAAACTCCCTCTTAATTCTACCACAGAGATAAACACTATTTACTATATATATGTGTGTGTATATATATATATATGTATATATATGACTGTTTAGGTGCATGTTTAAGATTTAAAGTAAAAAAGAATGCAGAGAATGCTTTTTAAAACTGTTTTATTAACTTCACAATATATAATGAGCATCTTTCCATGCAATAGGTAAAACTCCCCTGCTGACAGAAACTTACAAACTGGGTCAAAAACAACATTCATTTAGAAGCTGGTAATAGGAGACCCACAAGAAATAGGTAACATCAAAACGTTTACGACAAAGGTACACCACAAATGTGTAAGTTTAGGAAGCAGGGGTCTCCCTATTAACTTCAGGGAAACCATCAGGATTCAGGGCATAAGGCAAAACTCATCGTGATGGTCATGGTGAGGGGGATCAGTACTGACTGCCCGCAGAGTATGACTCAACTGCTTTTCCCTCAGCTTTTCCATCAGCTGTCTCACCTCCTCCCCAATCCTTTCCATATTCTCCTCTCTCATCCTTGCCTGTGGCTCTCCAAGCCTATGCATTATGTCCCATCTATACTGCAGGATGGGCTGCCTAACGCGGAACCGCCTACGGTTTCCTCTAGGCACACAGTATTCACTAACATTCAAAGGTAGGGCCAAGGGCTCCCCTTTATTAGCAACTTGCTCCTTTTCATCTTTTACATCATTTTCCTGGTTGACATTTTCCACGATGAGATTGTTTAACGCTCGTTCCTCTTTGGACTCCATTACTCCTAGGAGACAGAGAGAAAATGGACTCAATTCTTGGTGAACTGATCAGCACCGAGGACAGAGGCCCGACTACCCACCTTTCAAAATTCAGAGCCCTGGATTTCAAAGGCCTTTTTTAAATTTCATTTTTTTTCCACCAGAGAGGCCCCATGTACCCTCGGGGGAGGAGGGGAGCCAGTCTGTGCCCTTCTCTCCCGCAAAGCCCACCATCTTCTCTGCAGATCCATCTCCAGGCCTCTGCAGGCACCAAAATGGAGGACGAAGAAGCGGTGGGGGTGGGGGATTGCGAAGTGTGGGGGTGAAGGCACGGATTGGGGTCTCAGACTGGGCTTTCTTCATGTTCTGACCCCTTCCCCACCACCGTCCCTCGCACCGACCTGGGCCTATCCTTGCAGTCTCCTCCTCCCGATTCTCGACGTGAGGTGCGTCGCCGCAACACTTGGCCCCGCAAACCTGCAGACGGCCGGGGTGGGAAGAGTGGGGGCTGCTGCAGCGGAACGCTAGAGAGGACCCGCCGCCACCCGGCCCCTTCCCCACGCCGGGCCCGGGCCCTCCTAGCCGCTCTCGCCCCCCGCCTCAGCCGCCCAGCCCCCCAAGCTGACCACCATTTTCTGCATCAAGAAGGGCGGAGCAGGGGTGTTGGAAAAGCTTGCGCTGGTGACGGAGGCAGGTGCTTCCGAAAGGTCGTAGCCTCAGGATCGCCGGCTCCCGCGGGGCCGGGCACTCCTCCGCTCACGCAAGGCTCGCGGTCCCGCGGCGGGGCCCCGGGGCTGCATCGTGGACCGGCTGCGTCTCCGCGCGGCTGCCCGGGGATGGGGCATCCGCAGGCCGGGGCTGCTCCCCCACACCAACCCCAGGGACCCCCTCCGGGTCCCTTACCTGCTCCCCCTCCGCTTCCTACTTTCGGGGCCGTACCTGGCCCGCACGTCCTCAGGGCCACCGGGAACAGGTACCACTGCCGAGAAGGGAGCGAGCGACGGCGGCTCTGACGCCACAACGAGGTAAGACTCAGTGTTGGCCGATCACGTGTGGCTGTTGTCATCGCCAGAGGCTCCGCCCCCGTCCCACGCCCCCTCCTGCAGCCCGGAGTCAGGTGGTGCTTTCGGGCCCGCCCCCATCCTCACCGGGAGTCCCTTTTAACATCCCCAGCCTGGGCTCTGCCACTCTTCCTTCTCTGTATATTCTTGAGACTTCCCCTGCTTGCCCAGGAAGGACGGAAGGTATCTTCTCAGGGAGCTGTTGGCCATTCCCACTTCTCTGGGGACTTGCCTCTCTCTGCCCTTGGCTCCCAGGATTCACCTCCTTCTGCCTGTCTACCTCCTTCTGTCCTCCTACCAATATTCTCCGTTTTCTCTCCACTAAAATGAGTGGAAGAGGTGTATCAGGAAAGGAGCACAAGAGAGTAGGCTTTTCTCATTCTTAATACCTTTCTGTATTATTTCTTTTGTATGAAACAAAAAAATAATATACTTCTTTAAAAAGGAAAAAAAGTTATTTTTACTTGAAAGACGGGATTAAAGTTGGGCAAAATATCCCAACCACCTGTCCTGTTAAGTCATTATATAAATATAGACTCTACACGCAGCTGCTTTTTTAGGACTTGGAAAAGGACAGGGCAGCTGATGGCTCCCCTTTTGAGGGGCCCCTGGACACATGAGGCCCTTCTATGAAATGAGCTAGTGAGTTGTAGTGCTACAGAGCCTTGTTGGGTTTTCATAACTAAAAGGAAAAAAAAGGCCTTTTTCACAAATTTCTGGTTCAAATGATAAGTATGTCTTTATTTAAAGATCAAATAATCATGTATTTAGGAAATCCAGAGACATCTACGGTAAACCTACTATAGGAGTAAGAATTGATTTTAAGAAGGTTGCAGCTACAAGATAAATATTACAAACGTACTCATAAATTTATTTGAAAATGCAAAGGACCTAGAATAGACAAATAATTTTTTTAAATATCCTACAAATCTTGAGGGTTACATTATATTATTTCAAGACTTAAGGTGTAATAATAAAGTTAGTGTAGTAGTAAACATAGACCTGTAGATCAATAGAACAGAATAGACTCCAGAAATAGACCCATACGTATGTTGTTAATTAGTTTTTGACAAAGATGTCAAAGTAATTCTATATGGAAAGTATAGTCTTTTAAACAAATGGTGCTGAAATAACAGAATTCTTAAAGGAAAAAAAGGAGCCTTGCCTTTTATTTATACTATACACAAATTAATTCAAAATGGATCCTAGGCCTAAATGTAAAAGCTCAAATTAGAAAACTTCTAGAATAAAACATACAGAAAAACTTTACAATCTTTGAGAAAACAATTCCTTAGGACACAAAAAGAACAGATCACAAAAGAAAAAAATAAGAAATTGGATTTATCCAAATTAAAAACTTCTACCATTTAAAACACATGGTTAAGAAAATGAAGTGAGAAGCTGGGAGTAAATATTCACAGTATTTGTATCTGACAATGGTTTTGAATTCAGAGCATATATAAAGAACTTCGAAAACATAAAATAAGAAGGCAAATAATGCAGTAAAAATGATCAAAAGATCTGAATAAACATTTCACAAAACTACACACACAAATTACCAATGAGCTCATGAAAAGATGCTCAACCTCATTAACTATCAGGGAAATGTAAAATAAAGCCAGGATGAAAAATCACTGCACACCCATTATAATTGCTGAACTTAAAGTCTGACAGTCCCAAGCACTTTTGAAAATACTAAACAGCAGAAACTCTCATTGATTGTTGGTGAGAAGTTCAACCACTCTGAGACTTGGTGGCAGTTTCTTGAAAAGTTAGACTTACCATATTTCCTAGAAATTCCACTTTTCGGAATTTTCCCAACAGAATTTAAAACATATTTTCTCAAAAATATTTGCATAGGAATGTTCATAGAAATTTCCTTTATGATAGCCCCAAAGTTGATAAAAATCTAAATGTCCAACAAGTGAACTGATAAACAAATTGTGATGTATTCATACATTTTAATGCTGCTAAGCAATAAAAAAGTGACAAGCTACTGATACAAACAATAACATGGATGAATCTCAAAAAAATGAAAAAAAATTGTATCTATAAAGATACCAGCCACAATTGAGTGTTTTCTGCATGACTGCATTTATATAAGTTCTAAAACAGGCAAAACTAATCTGTACTGATATAAGTTGAATCAAATCAGTTTTTGCCTGGCTTGAAAGTTGAGGTTTTTGTGATTGCAAAGAGGCATAATGGAACTCTCTCAGCTGAGGAAAACATTCTGTATCTTAATGGGGTAGTGACTCCATTGACAAATACATTTGTTGAAATCATTGAACTATACAGTTAAAAGGTGTGTATCTTATTGTAGGTAAAATACAGCCCAATAAGTTTTGCTAAAAATCAAATATATAGAAATAAATCTAATTAAATACTTTCAAGACCTCTACACTGAAAATTATAAAATAGTTTCAAGAACATTAAAGAATAACTAAGTATAGGGATTACCATGATCATGGATGAAAACACTCAATATTTTAAGGATGTCAATTATACCCAAATTCATCTGTAAATTCAGTGCAATCCATATGAAAATCTCAACAGGTCACTTTTTGTTGATGAGCAGACTCCAAATATGTGTATGAAAATACAAAGAGCCGGGCCTGGTGCGGTGGCTCACGCCTGTAATCCCAGCACTTTGGGAGGCCGAGGTGGGCGGATCACGAGGTCAGGAGATCCAGACCATCCTGGCTAACACGGTGAAACCCTGGCTCTACTAAAAATACAAAAATTAGCTGTGCGCGATGGCAGGCTTCTATAATCCCAGTTATTTGGCAGGCTGAGGCAGGAGAATCGCTTGAACCCGGGCAGCAGAGGTTGCAGTGAGCGGAGATTGCGCCACTGCACTCCAGCCTGGGCGACAGAGTGAGACTCTGTTTAAACTAAAAAGAAAAAGAAAATACAAAGAGTCAAATATAGCTAAGACAGCCTTTTAGGTGAAGAAAGCTCCAAAACGTCCACTACTAGATATCAAAATTTAATACAATTTTATGAGTATGATATTGTCTCGAAGATTAAAATGTGTCTGTGTTTGTGTGTGTGTGTCTATCTTATATGGACCTGTGAAACATACCTACCTATACAGTCACCTAATTTATGATAAAGATGACAGTTCAATGAAGTGGGGGAAAGCATTTTTCTTTTCAAAAGTGGTTTTGAAAAGATTAGTTGGATATCCATATGGGGAAAAGATGTATATTGATTCCACCTTACATAATACATTAAAAACAAAAACGAAAAAAAAAAAAAAAAAAAAAAAACCTCAGTGGATTGCAGACCCAAATGGGAAAGGTAAAAATGTAATCCTAATGTAAAAAAACTCAGGGGATCACCTTCATGACTTTGGAGTAAGCAGTTTTCTTAAACAGGACACAAAAAGCACTAAGCATGAAGGAAAAAGATTATGGATTGCACTTTATTCATATTAAAACAAACAAACAAAAAACTTCTAGGCCTGGCGCGGTGTCTCATGCCTGTAATCCCAGCACTTTGGGAGGCCGAGGCGGGCAGATCACCTGAGGTCAAGAGTTCAACACCAGCCTGGCCAACATGGTGAAACCCTGTCTCTACAAAAATACAAAAAATTTAGACAGGCATGATGGCGGATGCCTGTAATCCCAGCTACCCGGAAGGCTGAGGCAGGATAATCGCTTGAACCCAGAAAGTGGAGGTTGCAATGAGCCGAGCTTGTGCCACTGAACCCCAGCCTGGGCGACAGAGCGAGACTCTGTCTCAAAAAAGAAAAAAAAAATTGTTTATCATACAACACCATTAAAACAATGAGAAAGCAACCTGCAAACTGGGAGAAGATATTTGCAACAAATATATCTAACAAATGACTCATGTCCATAATGCATTATATAAAGAACTCTTAAAAATAAGTAAGAAAAGGAAAGATAATACAATGGAAAAATGGGAAAATATCTTTAAAAACAACACTTCACAAAACAGAACATTTAATACAATAAATGTTCAATAATTTTTGAAAAGTTGTTCAACTTCATTACTTTTTAAGAGAAATGCAAATTACAGCCAAAATGTGATGTCACTGAACACCACCCAGACTGTCTAAAATAATAAAGACAGAAAGCACCAAGTATTTTACAAGAATGTGGTACAACTAGAACTGGTACTACTGATTTGGAAAACTGGCAGAATATAGTCAAAATCAACATATGTATACTCTAAGACTGAACAATTTCGCTCTAGATATCCCTATACTAATAATGTGTTCACTGGTCTACCAAACAGCATTTACACATATATCTGTAATAGCATTTTAAAAATTGCCAACAATTATCAAATACCCAAATATTTTTATCAGGAAAATGTATAAATAAATTATGTATTTACACAGTGGAATATTATTCAACAATGAAAATGTACAGATTGCAACTACAAGCAATATAGATAGGCCTCACAAGCATAATGTTAATATAAAGAAGTCAGAGAGAAGAAAAGAGTATTTAATGTATAACTCCATTTATATGAGTTTAAACACAGGCAAAACTAATTTGTGATGTTAGAATTCTCGGTAGTAGCAGTCTTTAGTAAACACTGGAATGAGGATTTTACAGTGTTGGTAATGTTCTATTTTTCTTTGTTGTTTTGTTTTAAATGCTGGTTCAATGGTTTTACTTTGTGAAACTTCACTGAGCTATAAATTTCTAATTTGGGCACATTTACATATGTATTTATACTTTATTGACTAAATGCAAAACAAATAGATATTCTTCTTGTCATAGTAAATTGTTAAATCTAAAACAATTTTCACACTATAGCTGGGAAGGTAATTTGGTACATTCTTTATAGAAGGCAATTTGACAGTAATTATTCGAAATTTTAGAAATATTCGTACTATTTGACATAGTTATTTCACTATTTACATTCTATTTTACAACAAATATCTAAATGTGTGAAAAGGTTTATGCTTAAAGATATTCATGGTAGTAAAACATATAACAGTAAAACAATGGGAAAAACAAAATATGCCAATATTGATTATTTGGCTTAAATAAGTTATTACATATTCATATCGAGTTCCATAAAAAGATAAAAATATGCTATAAAGGGATATTTAATGATAAAGAAAACTTTTCATTATTTATACTTTAAATAATAGCAAATTAGATTAGAAACAGCATGATCAATGGGATTCTAATATTTATACATACATATGTATAAACATGGAATGTAATAGATAAAATATAATCATTCCTTATTTCTGAATATACTTACATAATAGGATATTAAAACAATTTCTACACATAAAACCACCAGAAACAAAAATATAAGTAAATACAAACTAGGAAAAATGTGCAGAACATATATCATAAATTCATTTTAACCTCATTTTTCCATGTCAGAAAAACGTGATGATCAATTTCTATCACTTCTTTCACAAGTGTACTTACGATACAGGATAAGCTACTATAATGTAGAGGCCCCAAACATACGATGGTTCAAACAAGAGAGAATTTCTTCTCTCAAACAAAAGTGTAGTTTTCTCACACAAAATAGTCCAGAGATAGAAAGGGAGTTTGGGGCCGGGCGCGGTGGCTCACGCCTGTAATCCCAGCACTTTGGCAGGCCGAGGCGGGCAGATCAGGAGGTCAGGAGATCGAGACCAGCTAACATGGTGAAATGCCGTCTCTACTAAAAATACAAAAAATTAGCCGGGCGTGGTGGTGGGCGCCTATAGTTCCAGCTACTCGGGAGTCTGAGGCAGGAGAATGGCGTGAACCCGGGAGGCAGAGCTTGTAGTGAGCCGAGATCGCACCACTGCACTCCAGCCTGGGCGACAGAGCGAGACTCCAAAAAAAAAAAAAAAAAAAAAAAAGAAAGGGAGTTTGGGGCAAGTGGATTTGTCTACTATATGACTATATGAGGTTAGGTGCCTTCTGTTTTGTTGCTCTACCATCTCCTAGAGTGTTGATTTTGTATTTCTTCTGAGTTTTAGAATGCAGGACGGAGGAAAGAGGAAGTAGAAAGCAAACAATTCTCTTTTGTAGAAATGACACAGAAGTTGTACACTCCACATCCACTCACATTCCATTGCAAAGAATTTGGACAAGTAGACATACTTGGTTTCAAAGGATGCTGGGAAATGTTAGTTTCTAGTTGAGTGATCAAGAGTTTTTCTAGGCGAGGTGGCTCAAGCCTGTAATCCCAGTACTTTGGGAGGCTGAGGCCAGGAGTTTGAGACTAGCCTAGGTAACATAGCGGGACGTTGTCTCTACAAAAAATTAGCCAGGTGTAGTGGCGCGCGCCTGTTGACCCAGCTACTAGGGCGACTGGGGTGGGAGAATCGCCTGAGCCTAGGTGGTCGAGGCTGCAGTGAGCCATGAGCATGCCACTGCACCCCAGCCTGGGCGACAGAGGGATATCCTCTCTCAAACAGAAACAAACAAAGCCAAGAGCTCTTCTAAAACTTTAGGGAGCAAAGTCCTATTACCTAAAGGAAGGTGGAATACATTGTCTCTGGGGACAACTAGTGCTCTTGGCTAAAATGAGCGATGCAATAAGGTTACAATCAGCAACCAAACTTTGGCAAAGTTGATAATCTGGAATACATCCACACAAAACTCAATATAGTGTAAAACATAAGGTTTTTCTCTATTTTTATCTAAGAATCAGTATAGTATAAAGCCACCCTGATCAACCATATTCACTATAACTTTGTTGTAGTTAAATTTTATCAGTATCATTGATTATGGATATCTAGGAATGGATTTGTGGGCTCAAGGTAGATGTATATTTTTAATGCATTTGTCTAAGTTCTATACAGAAAGATTGAAAAATTCAGATTTCATGACTTGAAAATAAGCAAGAAAGGCCTTACGAGAGTGCAGAACACAGATTTTCTGACTTCATGTCATAAAATGCTTGCAGTGAACCACTTTCAGACAATAGACATCATCCATAGACACTTCTAAAGAAGGAGAAAGTGGACTTCAATCCACAAGCAGCATGAAACAGGCCAAGGCAACTTGCGCCTGGGTCCCTCCAGTCAGGTCTCCTTCCTTCTTCCCATCCTAATTCTACACCCTGCCCATCCTCTGAGACTCAGGTCAAGTACTTTTCCTCCTTGAGGCTTTTTCTATTTGGGGCCAATCTGGCATTGCCTTCCCCTAGAACCTATTGGCCTGACAGTCAACCCCTCCCTTTAGTCCTTTCTCCATATGGCCCCATATGAAGGGGTATTCAGCCCACCCAGAGAGAGTAGATTTCTCACCAGTGTAGACCCTTGCTCTGAGACCCAGCCCTTTACATCCAAAGTACACAGGGCAGTTCTGGGCATCTGGGGAGCCTCCAAAATAACTATTGACTCATCAGTGAACAAAGGGAAGGAGGTTGAATGAAGAAGATGGGAGAAAACATAGGGACGTATTGAGACAGTCCTCATTCTAAAACTGGATTAATTCCCAGGCTTGGCACTAACCAGCTATGTAACCTTGGATATTTTACTTAAACCTCTCTGAAGGAGAGGCTTGGATATCTTACCTAAAACTCTCTGAAGGAGAGGGGGTGACAATGGAGGGAGAAACACCAGAGAATGGGCTGCCCTAATAGTTCATATGTAAGATGATAAGGGCCTAAACCAGGAGAGTGACAGATTCAGCCATCAGAGTGAAGAAAGACGGACTTGTTGCTTAGGGAAGGGGTAAAAATCAAACAAGGCTCTGAGATTTCAAGACAGAGTGACCAGAAAAATTAATATGACTGGTAGGATTAATTTATATTAAGAGCATTTTGGGTTTTACATTATTTTGGGTTTAATATCCTTTTATTCTCTCGCTCAAAGATGACTGTGAATTAGCAACAAGGGACTGAAAAGTAAAGTTAGCACCCATACACTTGTAGTTACCAAATTGTATCATCCAGACAAAGGCAAACTCTTTGTTGTAGTCAATATTTAAAGCTCTGTACCTTGATATCTCTATGAGTGTGTGTGTCTTAATTAAAAATCTATATATGTACCTATGTATTCATGTATGTATGTATACATATGTATATGTGTGTACATATATAGTTTTAAAATTAAGTCTTTGGTGTTTATAGAAACTGCATTGCAAGAAGTGTGAGGGGGGAACTCATTAGCTGGTTGCTGGAGGCCACCACACTACATTTTCTTAAGCACATTACAACTACAGGCTTTCCTTCGATAGCATTAAACATCAATGGCTGATAAATACTAAAAAGAGCATTTATTTCTTCATGAAAGAAAACAATACAGCTTATTAATCCAAAGAGATCATATCCAAGTCTAATAAAACCCCTGAATATGATTGCCAATTTTTAGGAAAGAGGATCAGGTTGGACTATACCATTAGTAGACAGCAAAATCCAGTATTGTGGGAAACTGTACAAGTCAAATAGCTCAGGTTATTCCACAAATAATTTGTAAGGAAAAGCAAGAGAAGGACAGAAAATCTGTAGATTAATACTTTAAATAACCATACAAAATTTAAAATGAGCAAGACTAAACTCTAAACTGTAGTGTCCAGCTATGCAATGCACACTTGGGAGATAAAACCACAAAGAAACCAAAGAAAGTGATTACTATAAACGTCAAAATAGTAGTTGCTTTTTTGGAAAAGGGAAGAGGTACATGGAAGGGCTTCTAAGGTGGCTGGGAAATTTTCATCTTTTTATCTGAGTGATGATAACAAGAGTGTTCACCTTATACTATTTCACTAACCTACACACTTTTTAACACAATTACTTCCTTATTTTTTATTTTTTAATTTTGTGGGTACATAGTGGGTGTATATATTTATGAGTTATATGAGATATTTCGATGAAGGCATGCAAAATGAAATAATCACATCAGGGAAAATAGGGTATCCATCACCTCAATCATTTATCCTTTGTGTTTCAAACAACCCAATTATATTCTTTTAGTTATTTTAAAATGAACAATCAAATCATTTTTTACTATAGTTTTATTCTTTCTATTTGTCTGTACCCTTTAACTATCCTCCTTTCCCACCCCCCACCCCCAAATACCCTTCCCAGCCTCTGGTAATCATCCTTCTACTCTCTATCTCTATGAGTTCAATTGTTTTAATTTTTAGCTCCCACAAAAGAGAGAGAACATGCAATATTTGACTTTCTGTGCTTGGCTTATTTCACTTAACATAATGACCTCCAGTTCCATCCATGTTGTTGCAAATGAGAGGATTTTATTCTTTTTATGGCTGAATGGTACTCCATTGTGTATACGTACACTTTCTTTATCCACTCATCTGTTGATTGACACTTAGGTTATTTCCAAATCTTGACTATTGGTGAACAGTGCTGCAACAAACATGGGAGTACAGACATCTCTTTGATATACTGATTTCCTTTCTTTTGGGTACATACCCAGCAGAGGAATTGTTGCATTGTATGGTAGCTCAATTTTTAGTTTTTTTGAGGAAACTCCAAAGTGTTCTCCATAGTGGTTGTACTAATTTACATTCCTATCAATGGTGAATGAGGGTTCCCTTTTCTCCACATCCTTGCTACCATTTGGTATTGCCTGTCTTTTGGATGAAAGCCATTTTAGCTGGGGTCAGATTGTATCTCATTGTACTTTCGATTTGCATTTCTCTGATGATCAATGATGTTGAGCACCTTTCAATACACCTGTTTGCTATTTGTATGTCTTCTTTTGAGAAATGTCTATTTAAATCTTTTGCCCATTTTTAAATCAGATTATTAGATTTTTTTCCTTTAGAGTTCTTTGAGCTCCTTATGTAGTCTGGTTATTAATCCCTTGTCAGATGGATAATTTGCAAATATTTTCTCCCATTCAGTGGGTTGTCTCTTCACTTTGTTGATTGTTTCCTTTGCTGTGCAGAAGCTTTTTAATTTGATATGATCCCATTTGTCCATTTTTCCTTTGGCTGTCTGTGCTTGTGGGGTATTACTCAAGAAATCTTTGCCCAGACCAATGTCCTGGAGAGTTTTCCAGAGGTTTTCACAACGAAGTTTCATAATTTGAGGTCTTAGATTTAAGTTTTTAATCCATTTTTATTTGATTTTTATATATGGTGAGAGATAGGAGTCTAGTTTAATTCTTCTACAGATGGATATCCAGTTTTCCTAGAACCATTTATTGAACAGATCATCTTTGCCCCAGTGTAAGCTCTTGGGACCTTTGTCAAAAATGAGTTCACTGTAGGTCTGTGGATTTGTTTTTGGGTTCTCTCTTCTATTTCATTCATCTATGTGTCAGTTTTTATGCCAGTACCACGCTGTTTTGGCTAGTATAGCTCTGTAGTAAAGTTTGAAGTCAGGTAATGTGATTCCTCGTGTTTTGTTCTTTTTGCTCAGGATATGGTTGGCTATTCGGGGTCTTTTGTGGTTCCATATAAATTTTAGGATTGTTATTTCTATTTATGTGAAGAATGTCACTGGTATTTTGGTAAGGATTGCATTGAATCTGTAGATTGCTTTGGGTAATACGGACATTTTAACAATATTGAATTTTTGGTGTCCTCTTCAATTTCTTTCATCAGTGTTTTATAGTTTTCATTATAGAGATGTTTTACTCCTTTGGTTAAGTTTATTCCTAGGCATTTTATTTTATGTGTGGCTCTTATAAATGGGTTTTTTTTTTGTATTTTTTTCAGATTGTTTCCTGTTGGCATACAGAAATGCTACAGATTTTTGTGTGTTGATTTTTTATCCTGCAACTTTACTGAGTTTGTTTATCAGCTCTAATAGTTTTCTTGTGGAGTCTTCAGGTTTTTCCAAATATAAGATCATATCATCTGCAAACAAGGATAACCTGACTTCTTCCTTTGCAATTTGGATGCCCTTTATTTGTTTCTCTTGTCCGATCGCTGTAGCTAGAACTTCCAGTACTATGTTGAATAACAGTGGTGAAAGTGGACATGGCATCCTTGTCTTGTTCCAGTTCTTACAGGAAAGGCTTTCAGTTTTTCCCCATTCAGTAGGATACTAGCTGTAGGTCTGTTGTATATGGCTTTTATTATGTTGAGGTGTGCTCCTTCTATACCCAGTTTTTTGTAGGGCTTTTAACATGAAGGGATGTTTAATTTTATTAAATGCTTTTTCAACATCAATTGAAATGATCACATGGTTTTTGTGTTTCATTCTGTTAATATGATGTTTCATAATGATTGATTTGTGTATGTCGAACCATTTTTGCACCCCTGGGATAAATCCCACTTGGACATGATGAATGGATCTTTTTAATGTATCGTTGAATATGGTTTGCTAGTATTTTGTTAAAGTTTATTTGTATCAATATTCATCAAAGATATTGGCTTGTAGTTTTCTTTTTTTTTTTCTGATGTGTCTTTTGTCTGGTTTTGATACCAAGGTAACACTGACTTTGTAGAATGAGTTTGGAAGTAGTCCCCCCTCTACTTTTGGAATAGTTTCCGTAGGATTTGTATGATGAGGTTTCACCATTATTGGCCAGGCTGGTCTTGAACTCCTGACCTCAAGTGATCTGCCTGCCTCAGCCTCCCAAAGTGCTGGGATTACAGGCGTGAGCAACCACGCCCGGCCCTCCTGCTTGGATTTTGATTGTGATTGCATTTAATCTGAAGATCACTTGGGAAAGGAGAACTGACATCTTAACAATATGGTATTAAGTCTCCTCAAAAAATCCATAAATAATGACATATTTCTATATTCATTTGTTTTATTCTATTTACTTTGGGTTTAATATCCTTTTATTCTCTAGCTTTTGTACATAAAAATTTAGATAATCGATGTTAGACCTCTCTTTTTTCTAATATAAGCATTTAAAATTACAAATTTCTCCCTAAACACCATTTTAACAGCATCTCCAAAATTTGATATGCTGTCGTTGAGTTTGAAATATTTCTATTTTGCCTGTAATTTATTTATTTAACCTATGGGTTATTTACAATATTTGTGGCTTTTTCTAGATATTTAATGTTTCTGTTTTTTAATTAAGTACATTTTTGGTATTCAGAGAACATACTCTGTAAGTCCTATTCAAGTGAGTCCAGATAGCATGAAAGCGCACTCTGGTTACAGAGGAAAAAAGCTTTCATGATTAACTTGAATTTAAAACGTTAAGCTAACAAAATAAGTTATCTTTTCCTATTTGTTCCTTTGAAGTGGTAAGCCCTACTATTGGCTGAAACATTATTCTGGATGTTTCTGTGAGGGTGTTTTCTGGATGAGATTAACATTTAAATTTGTGGACTTTGAGTAAAGCAGATTGCTCTGTATAATGTGCGCAGGCCTCATCCAATCAGCTGAAGGCCTTAATAGAACTAAAGACTGACCTCTCCTGAGCAAGAGGGGATTCTGCTGGCAAACAGCCTTCAGACTGGCACTGCAACATCAACACTCCTTGGGTCTGCAGCCTGCCTGCCTACCCTGCAGATTTTGGGCTTGTCAGTCTCCATAATTGCATGAATCTATTCCATGAGCCTATGCACACACACACACCCTATTGGTTTTATTTCTCTGCAGAACCTTGACTAATTCAGACATCTAGTTGTGAAAACCATAGACAAGAGAGCCCCTCTGCCCCCTTCCCCTAATACTCCAAATGGCTTCAGTGGCCACCTTTTAAAAATATTTGTTTTAAATATTCATATTTTAAAAATTGTAAACATTGCATTTCAAATTGTGTCAGTATCCTGCACACTTTGAGTTACCCATGGGTACTAACTCACTCAGCATCTATTTTCTTACATAGTTGATAATCACCAGGAGCTGCTAAGAAGCCCAGGTATAAATCCCACAGGAACTGGTTAATAACTGAGCCAAATGGGCATGGAGGAGACAACACAGGCAGATGATCTGTTGTGTAACCATAGACAAGCATCAGATTTCTCATGTGTTAAATGTAGAAAAGAATCTTTACCTTATAGGCTGATGAGGGGTTACATGGGATAGTGCACTGGCTTACGCACCTAGCCTATGCTTGGCACATAGCAGAAAACCACCAAAGCTGAGGTTTTTCAGAGGTCTCTAGAGGGCAAATACCATGTCCTCATGGGTATCCTTCCCACCTACCCATCCACTCAAAACTGACACAGATCAGTGGACATACAATCAATTATTGTGATCGCCTTTCATTGAGTTCCATAGGTGTAAGGACCTATCATTTGTCAAATTTCATTACCCAGGGATAAACATGTTTGACAGGGTAGTACATATTTTTATGTATCTGGTATTATTTTCATATTCTTTTATATTCTTTTTACCATGAACAATGTATCTTGGCAATATTTTACATTAGACATGTTAGATATACCTGATCTTTTTAAATGGCTACATAATATTCTATTATATGGTTAACTACATTTTATTGGCTATAGATGAACATTTTGGTTGTTTTTAGTTTTTCTTTTTCCTTTTTTAAAGTAACTTGCTTTTCACCAACAAAGCTCATGCAAAGATCAGGTACTCAATATATTTTTGCCACCTTATACCACTGTATTTTAGGATCTTCCCTATTAGTTCCTTAGGTAAATCCTTAGATGTGCTAGATTTGCTTTCAGAATTATAACATCATTTTCTACCCCCAATAACAGTATAGAGAACTTCCTATTCATCCACACCCACATAAAACTTGTATTTTCATATTCATACATTCTAATTTTTCAATACATTTTCTTGCCTTATCAGTAAGTTAATCTTTCTTTTATTATTTATTCTTAGCTTATTATTGTTTCAAATTTTTAACATCTAAATGTTTAATTCATTCAGATGTCTTTTTAGGATCGGGAAAATTTATATTATCCTAAAGTATTAACCAATTATCTCGACAGCATGTCTTTACTGCTAAATTGTGAGCTGTAACACATCTATTAAAAAATGCAGTAATCATAAATAAATAATTATAAAACAAACATCCAGGTAACATATAACCAAACTCAGGTCAAGAAATAGAACTTTGCAAGCACCTGTAACCCATCAGGTGATTTTTTTTACTAATTACAAAATACTACCTTCTTCCCAGAGGTAACCATTATCCTAACTTTTACAGTCATTATTTCCTTGTTGTTCTTTAGAGTTTTACCACCTATAAATGCCCTTCCAACCATTTATTTTTGCCTGCAGTTTAACTTTAAGTAAATTTAATCATACTGCTTTTATTTATTTAGTCTTTATACTACTCAAATTATGTGAGTTATGCCCATCCATGTTTTTATGTATAGATCTAGTTCATTCTCATTGCCATTTACTGTATCATTTCATGAATATAACATATTTATTCATTCTCATCTTTATGGATATTATTTTCAAATTTTTGGTTATTTACAAATAATGTTTCCATTAACATTCATATACATCTCTAATGGGTATTTATTAGAAGTTGGATTGCTGGGTTATAGGTATCCATATCTTCACTTTTAATAGATAATGCCAAAATGCTTTCCAAAGTGATTGCATCATTTATACTCCCAACAGAACATTTTTTTCTGGATACTAGTTTTTTGTCAGTTATATCTGAAATATATTCAAAAGTAGTTTAGAAAAATAAAACAAAACCTGACTGTATCCACCTTTATGCTGTAACAATTTTCAATTTATGGTCAACCTGTTTTTATTCCCACCCACTTCTTTCCTACCATATTATTTCAAAGCAAATTCCAGATAGCATATATTTTCATCTGTTGATGTATCAGTATGTATATCTAAAAGATAAGCCCTTTTTAAATTTAGCCACAATATCATTATTACACCTAAAAATAACTCCTTAATATCAAATATCTATTCAGTGTTCAAATTTTCACTTGTTCCATAAATTATCATGGTTTCTTTTGTTACATTTGTTTCAGTTAGGATCTAACACACATTACCCTTGCTTGATATGTCTCTTAATTCTCTTTTAATCCAAAGGTTTCCCATTCATTTTTATAAAATATGCTTTTATTGTGGTAAAATATACACAACTTAAAATTTACCATTTTAACCATGTTTAAGTGTATGGTTCAATGGCATTAAGTACACTCAAATTGTTGTGCAACCATCACTACTGTTCATCTCCAGAACTTTTTCATCTTCCCAAACTGAAACTTTGTGCCCGTTAAATAGTAACTCCCCATTTTTTTGCTTCCCCTAGCCTCTGGCAACTGCTGTTCTACTTTCTGTCTCTATGAATTTGACTACTCTAGGTACCTCATATAAGTGGAAACGTAAAATATCAATCCTTTTCTGCCTGGCTTATTTCACGTAACATAATGTCTTCAAGGTTTGTCGATGTTGTAGCATGTATCAGAATTTGCTTTCTTTTTAAGGCTGTATAATATCCCATTGTATGTATATACCATGCTTTATTTATTCATTCATCTGTCCATGGACATTTCTTGCTCTGAAATCTACTGTGCTGATATTAATCTAACCATTCCATCTTTCTTATGATTTGTGTTTCCATACTATTTCTTTTTTCATTCTTTTACTATTAACCAATGTGTGTCTGTAAATGTGTTTCTGCATAAAACCAAATACCACACATTCTTGCTTATAAGTAGGAGCTAAACATTGAATACATATGAACACAAAGAAAGGAACAACAGACACCAGGGCCTACTTGAGGGTGGAGGGTGGCAGGAGAGTGAGGATAGAAAAAACTACCTATTGGGTACTATGCTTATTAACCTGGGCGACAAAACAATCTATACACCAAACCCCCATGACATGCAATTTACCTATATAAAAAGCCTGTATGTGGCTGGGTGCGGTGGCTCACGCCTGTAATCCCAGCACTTTGGGAGGCCGAGGCGGGCGGATCATGAGGTCAAGAGATAGAGACCATCCTGGCTAACACGGTGAAGCCCCGTCTCTACTAAAAATACAAAAAATTAGCTGGGCGTGGTGGCGGGAGCCTGTAGTCCCAGCTACTCGAGGGGCTGAGGCAGGAGAATGGCGTGAACCCGGGAGGCGGAGCTTGCAGTGAGCTGAGATCGTGCCACTGCACTCCAGCCTGGGCAACAGAGCGAGACTCCGTCTCAAAACAAAAAACAAAAAACAAACAAACAAAAAAACCTGTATGTGTACTCATGAACCTAAAATAAAAGTTAAAAAAAGAAAAGAAAAGCCTGTTTCTTATAAAAAGCAAACAAGTGGTTTGGCATTTTTACCCAATCTGTCAATCTCTCTGTTTTAGTCAGTGTTCCTCAGAAAGACAGAACTGGTAGAATACATAAAGAAATATATGAAAAGGGATTTATTAGGGGAATTGGCTCACTTAATTATGGAGGCTGAGAAGTCCTACAATAGTCTGTCTGCAAACCAGAGAGTGAGGAAGGCTGATAGTGTGGCTCAATCCAATTCCAAAGACCTCAGAACCATGGAATCCAATGGTGTAATTATCAGTCTGAGGCCAAAGGTCTGAGAGCCCCAGGTTGGGTGTATGGTGAGGGTTGTGGGGGGTGGCTGCTGGTGTAGTTCCTGGAGTTCAAAGGCCAGAGAACCTGGAGTTATGATGTCCACGGGCAGCAGAAGAAGATTTTCCTAACTCCAGTAGAGAAATGGTGAAAATTCACCTTTCCTCCACCTTTTTGTTCCATTGGTCCTTCAGCCGGTTAGATGGTGCCCACTCACATTGAGGCTGCCCTCTTCCCCCACTCAATCCACCAATTCACATGTAAATCTCCTCTGGAAATACCCTCACAGACACACCTGAGGAAGCCCAATCATTTTAATCAAAAGCAAAATCACCTAGGTTTCCCTTTGAGCAGAAGAGAGACTGGCTCAGTGCCCACTGAAGCACTGAGAATAAATAATGCTTTAACAGCTATCTGAGTAACCCTTAATCTAGTCAAGCTGACACCCAAAGTCAACCACTACACTCTTCTTTTTCAGCGGGCATGCTTAGGCAATTAATGTTTGATGTAATGATTAATACAATTGGATTTAAAACTAGTATTTTGCTATTTGCTTGCAGATGTCCCATCTTATTATTGTTCCTTTTTACCCTTTTTTCATGCCTTATTAAAAATTAATTGAGCTGTGAGGAGCTAGATGTCAGCAAAATGGCAGAACAGGACTTTCCTGCACTCATCCTCCCACAGAAACATAATCTGAACAACTATCTGGGCACAAAAATAATTTCGCAAGAGCTAAGGAAACCAGTTGGCAGATTACAGCACCTGGGTATAGAACAGAAATAAGAAAAAAACACATTGAAAAGGATAGGAAGGAAAGTTTTACATTACCCACATCACCCCTTCCTGAACCCCAGGCTGCACAGCTTGGAGGTACCATCCACTTGGGGGAAGGAGAAGGAAGTGAACACCAGACTTTTTCTTGGATCCCAACACTAGGCCCATCCCAGTAATACCCAGCACTGGACACGCCCCCATGGTCCCAGACTCTAGGCCAGTACCTGCAGACTGAGCCTCCAGGCCTGCTTTAGCACTAGTCTGGATCCCACAGCCCCAGGCTCCAGGCCTGCTCTAAAAACTCAGTGTCTAGGCCTGCCCCACTGCCAAACTGACCCCCTGGGCTGCAGGCTTCAGCCTCACCCGCCTCCCCCATCCCTGGTGCCAGACCTGCCCCCACATATTTAGGCTTCAGGCCTGCCCTTGGTACTTGTCAGTCATGTATTAAATGTTTTACACATATTAAATATGTAATTTAGTCCTGAAAACTCTGTGAGATACTTCAAACTATTAGCCTCATTTTATAGACGAAGCACAGAGAAGTTGCAGTATCCAAGTTTTACATTCAAGTTTATACAAAAGCTAAGTAAGTACAATTAATTCAAACTAGGATTTGTCCAATGCCATTCTTCTTACTAATATGCAAAGTCTTCAACACCCGAATCCTTCAGCCATTTTAGAACTCTGAGTCTAACCATCTGCATGAAAAGCTGTTCACAGAGGATTCAGGAATTTTTCTCCCCACAAACAAATTTTTTGCCTCTATCACAACTAATCATTCCTTAATAACTGTGACAATGATGCTCTACTGTTTTTAAGACTTTTTTCTGACCACTGAACTTTTTTCTGGAGTCATTTATATCAAACTGATTAGTGGTAACTTTATATTCATAATGAGCTGCAATCTTCCTAAAAACAACTTATGAGAAGTTTACACATCTCCCTTTCTATTGCATATATTTCAAGCTAACAAATCAAGAGCAAATCTACTTAGACAAGTACCCAAATCCTTAGCAACAAAAAGTTTAGTGTGTTGGGTGGCTAAATGTGACTAATTTTTGTTAGTAATACAAGTAGCTTTCAATACATCAGTATGGCTAAATAAGGTCATGGAAAACATAAATAGGATGGAGATGTCTAGGGAAAATGAAAAACTATTCTTTTCTGAATGAGAGTGTTGAAAAAAGTTGGGATATTAGGGGTACAGTATTGAAGAAAAAAGGGTTATGTGTATGGTATAAACTGGAAGAAAGAGGGCATGATACTGAGCTCAAACTAGTTAAAATTTGTGACTTACAGTTGTGATCTGGAAATCTAAGGGCAAGGTGCTGTAGGATTATGGTCTCAGTGACTCACCTAATGGAAGGACCTCACATGCCCAGGAGCCCCTCAAAAGAGTAGGTTCCAACTGACCTGTACATCTTAAACTTCAAAAAATATGTCTGCCTAAAGGGTCTATATTTATATTATGACTTCAGCAGCAGAAACAGGTGGCTGGCCTTTTTATCCTCCTATCTGGAATCTTTTTCCAAATGTACATATCTTTATCATATTTCTGATTATTAAAAGTATATAATAAGTTTATGGAAAAATTGGAAAAGAATAAGAAATTATCAAAACAAAAGTAAGAAGCACAATCCAAATCATTACCTCCTTTCCTAATTCACCCCATTCCCTCCAATCTGGTTTCAAGGATTGGACTCCAAGGGAAATGATGGCTATTAGTGGCTGAGAGGAGATTGGATGGAGGAGACTGCCACTTTTCTTTTCTTGTAGCTTAGAAAAGGATAAGTAATCCTCCCTCTCAGCACAACCACAAAAAAAGTAACAATGGTTAATATAACTTTGGGAAAATGCAGCCCCTCCCTGGTAATCAGAGAAAGGCAAATTCTGACCACAGGGAGAAGGCGCCACTTTTGACCTCTGGAATTAGCAAAGACGAAAATGAGTGACAGGGCCTGGTGTGGTGTGGGGTGGGAGGTTGGTAAGCCGGTCCACTTCTGCAGCGCTGCTGGTGGGAGGGGAAAGTGGGGACCAGAGATGGGGGATGACATAATCCTCACGTGATCAGGAGCTGACGTGAACCGAAGTCCTTATATTCCCGGGCTTCTTTCTCCTCTGGGTACCAGCTCCTTACTGCCCTGCAGACAAGCGTGCCGTGCGTGCTTGTGGCCAAGGGAAGGAAGAGGTAAATTCCTTAAATCCCAGCAGGTTGGAGTGAAGGAACCACTGGACCCCCGGGTCAGTAGTATGTGAATCTAATGACTGGAATAGGTCCAGACTTGCTTTCCCAAAACCGCTGCAAAATCGTCGGAGATAATTGTATCTTTTGCAGGGGGAAGCAAGGGGGTAGGTCGAAATCTTTTGAGAGACACCTAGAGATTTAGTGATAGCTTTGAAATAATCGGCTTCTCTCACCCTGGCATGCTTTCTTTTTATCCTTCTCCTCATCTTTCTCCAATTTTGTTAAGAGAAAATTTTAGGCCTGGGGTATGTCTTGGTGTGTGGAGAAAGGCTGAAATCCCGGGATGGAGACAACAGAAATTTAGAGATCATTTGAAAATAGTTCACCTCACTCAATGCCGGCCTGTGGTGGTGGGGTGGGGCGCGGGACGGGGCGAAGGAGGGAGACGCGGGCCTTGCAAGGCCCAGGCCTGAGGGTGAGGAGTGGGGAGTGGAAACGGAAATCCTGAAGGAAAGGATATAGACAGGAAGGAGGGGCCAGGAGGTAGAAATCCGGGGGGCGATGACGGTGATAATGAGAATCCCAGGTTCAAAATAATAACGTCTGTCTTGTCTCTGGAGCTGGTTGATCCACAGATAGCTCCTTCCTCCCCGCCCCTTCCTTTTTGTTTGCAGGTCCCAGAATCTGTGTTCACAGACATCTGGGGGAAGAAAAGGAGCAGGAAACTACCCCGCACAGGTCAGTATGAGAGAGGCACTTAGACTGAGATCTCTGAGGATAGGAGTCAGGAAGGGGCAAAAGCTAGGCGAAATTTGCGGCTTCGCAGTCCATCTCCTTTTCTGCTCCGCCTCTCCTGCCTATTGGAGAGGCCATTAGCTTTGTCTGCTGGGGAAACGGTGGGTTCCTGAGGTGGGAGGGGAGAAAAGGGGGAGATGAGAGGGTGGAGGGAACTGCCGCAGACTTATGAAGTCTGGACCTGTGGGGCAGAGATGGGAAAGTATCTTGCCTCAGAGAGAAACTGACAATCGTGATTCAAAAGTAATGAAGCAATTTGTCTTTACATTTTCTCCCTAGAGTTAAGCAGGAAACAACAACAACATCATGCAAAAACCCTGCAAAGAAAACGAAGGAAAGCCAAAGTGCAGCGTGCCAAAGAGGGAGGAAAAACGCCCGTATGGAGAATTTGAACGCCAGCAAACAGAAGGGAATTTTAGACAGAGGCTGCTTCAGTCTCTCGAAGAATTTAAAGAGGACATAGACTATAGGCATTTTAAAGATGAAGAAATGACAAGGGAGGGAGATGAGATGGAAAGGTGTTTGGAAGAGATAAGGGGTCTGAGAAAGAAATTTAGGGCTCTGCATTCTAACCATAGGCATTCTCGGGACCGTCCTTATCCCATTTAATTAATTTCTCTGACAATTCAGTTATTTTCTGTTATTAATGTTGCCACTGCTTTCTGTTTGTCTGCACTTTCTTGATAAATATTTGCTATCGTTTTACTCCAGTCATTCGATGTTGCTGAGATTTACATATGACTCTTGTCAACATCTCATCTTTTGACCCAATCTTATTCATTTAATAAGAGGTCTCATTCATTTGCATGGAAAAATGCTCATTGTATATTGCAAAGTGAAAATAACGAGTTGCAAAACAGTGTATACATATATGTGTGTATATATGTACACTTTATTTGTACATTTCTATGTGACATAATGCAAAGGAAAGTGTCTGACTTTATTATACACCAAAGGTTAACAGTGAATCTCTGTGTGATCTCTTTTTTTTTCTTTTTGCCTATCTGCATCTTCTCACTTGCCAAAAAATGAATATATGTTTATGTGTGTATATTACTTGTGTCACAAAAAACCCTAAAGTAGACAGTAAAAGAACTTGTCAATCGCCTTTGGAAGGCAATGAAACACTTAATAAACTCTCAATAACAGAAGCGTAAAAATGAAATGTAAACCTCCAATTACCTCTGGATCTCTTAGCCAGAGTAATAAACTGGTAATTATTACAGATACACACGTTTAAGACTCAGTCTTTTCATAGGGAAAATATTTGCCTCACAGGGCTGCTGTGGGAAGGAAATGAGGCAGTAACCAGCTGTGCTCAGTGGGATCTTGTTCCCCACTGTGCATACAGAATCCCAACCCACTATAGAATACACCAATAACTTCAGAGAGGGCCTGGCATGATTCAACTTGTACTCCGGAACAAGTCCAGTAGGCAGAGGTGGGGGCTTCCCTATCAGTCCTCTGTTATTGAGCCCTGTCTCCTCCCCTGGGTCCTGCCACACCTGCCCAACACTGCTGCCTCTTCTGCTGGGCCCTGTGCTCTCTGCTGGCCCCACTGCTGCTGATGCACTGCAGTCATTCAGGGCCAAAACCCAACCGAATTCCCTGGAGTCGTCAGTGGGTTGAACTCTGACTCTTGTCGTCTAAAGCTTCCTGCGCTTTATAGTGACATTTAACACAGGTGGGACTTCTCTAGGGTTGCTTGGGCCACAATGTCTTTCAGAGCCCTTAGTAAAACAGCCCCATCTGTTTTCAATCACAAGACCCTTCCTCTCCATAGGAGTCAGATGTGATGAGTCCACTTGGGATTTGGACTAGGGTATAAATTTAAGTCAAAGGCATCATGCTGTATTCAGAGTTGCTGCTCTAAGTCTAAGGAATGAGGCTTTGTCCTCTTGTGAGATAATCTCTTCCTGAAGGCTCCTGGCAGGCCTGACTTAGTGTATTCAGAATAGTCTCGGGAGATGTGTAAATTGCACAATGTGATATAGGAAACAAATCTAAAACCAAATCCCTGCTTTTCATTTTTTCTCCCTGGAAACATGCAAAAATGCTTCATAAGACTAAGATGTGTGTGTGTGTGTGTGTGTGTGTATACATGCACGTAAATGTGTATGTGCATATACATATATAAATATATATGTGCATATACATATATAAATATATATGCTTTGTAAGACATGTATACTAATACATATATATAAAGCTTAATATATACGCTTTGTAAGACTAATATATAAGCATATATATAGTCTTAATATATATTAGTATATATAATATATAAATGTCTATATTACATATTATATGTAAGTATATATAATACATAAATGTCTACATTACATATATAAGTATATATATTAATATGTAGTCTTAATATACATTAGTATATATATATTAGTCTTACAAAGCATATATATGTAAATGTATAGAAATGTAAGCATTATTTCTAAACAGGATTTTTTACATTTTGCATCTCAAAGTAAAGATGACATCATATTTTTTATTATACTTCTATTAATCTATTAATCTTATTAACATACAGTGGGCATTTAATAAATTAACATACAGTGGGTATTTAATAAATGTGTACTTAGAATTATAGTGCCCAGTTTTACTTCTGATTACATTAAGTTGGTAATAACTCCTCTAGAAACTATATTTTTAAAAGGAGCCCAGTAAGAAAGGGATTATTCCCCAAATTCAGTCTATAAAATTATTCAAATGTTAAATAGCTGGCCCCTCTCAAAAAGTCATCTCCTTACATTATAATCATCTGGAGTGCTTCTAAAATGCAAAATTCTAGCCAGGCATGCTGGTGCACACCTGTAGTCCCAGCTACTGGGGAGGCTGAGGCAGAAGGATCACTTGAGCCCAGGAGTTTGAGGCTGTAGTGTGCGATGATCATGCCTGTGAATAGCCACTGCATGTCAGCCTGGGCAACATAGCAACACCTCATCTTTTAAAAAAAAATGTAAAATTCTAACACATATCTCTCCATATACACACATACACGTGCAAACACACTGAGATAAAATCTCTGTGCATTTGGCCCTGGAATCTTCATTTTGGGATTCCCATGAAATCATGGTCTCCACTACTTCCTGATAAACATCATAGACTTTGTTTCATCTGGGCTGTACAGAGGGAGTCTTCTTATAATCAGAGACCGTACTGGTTAATAGTTGATAATTAGGGGCTCCTAAAAAGTAAAATGGGGGTATCATACCATAAAAATTCTGCAGAGGACATAAGTAGGGTACCCATATAAATAGGATACCCAAATAAATCTATTTGGAGAATAAACATTATTTAGCTTTACTAGGAGGCAATAAGACAATTCTAAAAAGAAACAATAAAAATGACAAGATATTACTACCAAATAGGCAAACAAATGTTTACTTATGATAATTTTATTGCAGATGTAGGCATTTTCATACTGAATGAGAGAGTAAATAATGGCATCCATTTTTGTGCTTCTATTCACAATAAGTTGAAATGCTGTCTATTTTTCATATTCTAGGACCTAACTTCTATTGCTTTGAATTTGTCCTAAGAAAGTAATCATAGTTATGAGCAAATGTATAGCTATATGCATATTTGCTTAAGGCTTTTGTGTATTTGCAAAAAAAATTAACCTAAGAATTGAGCGTTATGGACTATTCAATCAAAAGAAAAATGAACATAGATTCCTACTCCCCGCATACACAAAAATGTATCCAAAGTGGATTAAATAAAAAAGTCTGAGAAACAAAAATGAAATAGCACAATAAAAATCAAGAAAACAATTTTTATAATCTCGTGATAGTGATTATCTTCTTAAGCAAAAAGAAACCCGAAGGTTATAAAGGAAAAAATATAAAAGGTACAAGGAGAAGAAATAGGCTGAGAAGAAATATTTGTAATACAACGACAGATAATGGGAAAATATCCCTAATATCCCAATAGCTTTTAGAAATGGAAAATAAAAAGATAAACCAGTAAAATATGTGCAAACTATACAACCTAGCACTTCCATTACATTGAATTACTGTAGAGATATATTTACAGATATGCATGGGAAAGCAAAAATGATGTTTACTGTGGCATTGTTTGTAAGAGCCAAAATATTAAAAACAGACTAAGGTATCAATCGGAAAATAGTCAAACTGTGGTTCATCTATACCAAGAAAAACTACACAATAGTTAAAAAGAATGACATTCGTATATTGAAGCATCTCCAGGAATATTGCTGAATAAAGGCAATAAGACAGTTGATTCTCTATGATAGCCTTTAGTGAAAATGCAAAACAGAGATATATAAATTTCTGAATGGATATCCATCAAACTGGTTAAGTATTTAATTGTAAAGAAGAGATCCAAACTGGAGGTGTGTTTAAATCAGTATATTAGGATGGACTAGACTATGCTTAGTTAATTTTTTAAAAATGCAAAATCTGTATTTTAAAAACAGTTGATTATTCTTTCATGTCATAATTTCAGTGAGGGTTATTGTCTCTCATGCATGGCTCTGCTCTATTGCTTTTTTGGGTATCTAACCTGCATTTGTCCTGTAGTCTGGTATTCCAGACGGCATACATGGTTTCCAAAGTTACCAGAAGGATAGCAGAAGGATCACCTGGGGTTGTTTATAAGCCTTAGAAGTGTCTTATGTTACATTCTATAGCTGCAACATATGTGCAAGGGAGGCTAGGAAATGTAAAAGAACACATACTTTTTGACCAAGCAACCTTACTTTCAGGCATCTCATCTATAAAAAGAAAAGTATGTGTACAAGCATGTTCATTGCAGGCAGCATTGCTTTTAGTGGCAAAACATACAAATAATTTCATGTTAATTAATGGGGAATTGATTGAATAATTTAAGGTACATTTATATCATAGAAGGTAGATTCATTTGCATATGTATTTACTGACCTCTGCCAAGTCTTACAAGACTTCCAAGCTGAAATAAAGGGATACAAGATATGTAAGCCAAAGTCATATGAGAAAATAAAGAACAACGGTAAGGTAGCTACACAGGAAAATATAAAAGCAAGTAGTATGGCATATATGGCTTATAACTCCTCTTTTTTTCCTATATGATTTAAAAGACAAATGCATAAAACAATAATTATAAAACTATGTTAATATGCACACTTGGTAAAAATATATTATTTGTAACAATAACAACATAAAGGGGGGATGGAGCTATAAAAAATAGAGTTCTTGTGTTGAAAATAAATTGGTATTGTTATATAAAAGAAAAATGTGCTACGAAGATGTTAATTGTGTTCCCCAGGGGAACCAATAAAGAAAAAAACTTAAAAATATGCAAAAAAGAAATAACAGAATCAAACAAGTACACAAGAAAAAAATTCAATTAACCACAGAAAAGTGCAGTAATGGGGAATTGAACCAAAAAGGTGCAGATACATAGAAAACAAATAGCAAAAAGGCAGAAGTAAATCCTTCCCTGTCAATAATTACTTTAAGTGTAAATGAATTAATGTTTTAAAAGTACCCAGGATTTGTTTTAATCAAATATGGTAAGATATACTGACACAAAAATGACTGTCATGAAGAAAGACTTTTTATAATCACAGATACCTAGAAACAGAAAGTATACCATAACACACAGGGCCACATGAGGAAGCACCAGAGTCAGTCATGGGCAGAGCAAGTGAAGAAAAAAAAAATGAGGGCAAGAGGCTTTATTGTTTTTTTGTTTTGTTTTGCTTTTGTGTGTGTGTGTGTGTGTGTGTGTGTGTGAAGAAACAAGTGTGGCAGCATAGGTAGGTTTGGAATTGGCTAATTCGAACCATTTCAATGGCTCAGGGATAAAAGGCTGTTTCTAGCTGTCTGTTACCTGGCCCTATTGTGATTAGTGCTGATAATTAGTGTGATATTAGTAAGAGCCTGATAAAGGAGATATTTGGTGGTATGGGTTCTGGATTGGTTGGTTTGCAAATGAAAGGGGTGCTCACAGCTGAGTTGTTTGCTATAGCTAGGAATTAGCTAACCCTGGGAGGAGCAGTCCCTTTAGGGTCAACAAGTCCCAGATATCACAGTTATCAAATACAGAAACTAGAAAACGTGGTTATTAGAACTAAACTCTCCAATTAGAAGGCAGATGGGCAGAATAGAATTTGAAAAAGCATGATCCAACTCTACACTGTCTAAAGCCGACTCTTTTTAGATTCAAAGACCAAATTGTTTGACAGTGAAAGAATGAGAAAAGATATTCCATGTAAATAAAAACCAAAAGAGAGCTGAAGTGGCTATGCTAATACCAGGCAAAATGGACTTTAAATAAAAATTGTTATAGAGATAAAGAAGAACATTATACATTGATAAAGTGTCAATCCATCAAGAGGATATTATAATTTTAAGCATATATGCGCCTAATAACAGAGCCCCAAATTACACGAAACAAAAACTGACAAATTGAAAGGAGAAATGGATGGTTATACAATAATAGTCAGAAATTTCAATATCTTATTCTCTTTTTTATGCTTTTTTTCTTGCTTCAAGTGGGGTTAGATTAATATCCTATTCTCAACAACAGAACAACTAGATAGACATTCAATAAGGAAATAGAGGACTTGAACAACACTATAAACCAACTAGTCCTAACAGGCATATGTAAAACGTCCCACCTAATGACAGAAAAATACACATTCTTCTTAAGGGCAGATGGAACATTATCTAGGATATAGACCATATTGAAGCCACAAAACAAAATTCAATAAATTTAAACACAATAAAATCACACAAGGCATTTTCTCCAACCAAAATGGAATGAAACATGAAGTCAATAACAGACAGAAAACTGGAATTCCACATATGTGAATGGCTCAAAGAAGAAATTGTAAGAGTAGAAAATACTCTGAGATGACGTAAAATTGAAACACAACTTATCAAAACTTATAGGATGTAGCAAAGGCAATGCTCAGAGGGAAATTTATAGCTTTAAACACTTACATTTAAAAAGCATAAAGATTCCAAGTCAGCAACCTAACTTTACATCTAAACGAACTAGAAAAAAGGGGGAAGCTACATATACAGCTGTCAGAAGGAAAGAAATAGTAGAAATTAGAACAAAGATAAATAAAATAGAGGGAGTGACATCAGCAAGATGGCATTATAGAAAGCTCTCCTAACTTGCCAACAAATACACTGTTTCAGCAACAATTCACAAATTTCCTTTGTGATAAATCAGAAGCTAATTGAAATGCTCCTGCACTCTGAGAGAATGCAAAACCAGACTCACATAAGTTGATAGGGAGATTTGGGACACCCTCTTTTAGATACCCTGCCCCCAGCTCAGTGTCATACAGTCAGAAGGAAACCCCCTAACTTCCAGCTTCATCCAGGGGATAAAAAGGGTTGGTTCACATGTCTAGTACCCCTACTTTACCAAGGGGTTCTCCAGAGGACTGGCTCCTGTCTTGCCAGTCTTGGAGCTCTGATTGCTTCAGCATAGTCTAGACACCCAGGAAAGAACAGAGGTGGTGGTTTGGGCTGGTGATTCCATTGATTCTCACCCCTGCTAAGCACAAAACTAGCAGATGAAAACTTCCAGTTTTCAGCTTTCCCCTAGGGAGGGAAACAGGCGACCAGCACATCCAGCACCCCCAATTTCTCTGAAGCTGACCAAAGAAATAGCATTGTATTGCTAGGCCTGGAGCTCTGACAGGTCCAGCACAGTCCAGATGCCCAAAGGAGAATGAAACAGCAGCTTGGACTGAGAGACACCATTGATCCTCCCCCAATCCCACGGCTCAGCACAGAGTGAGAGAACAAAAACTACCGTTGTCTGTTTCCTCATGGGGAGGGAAAGAGTTAGAAGTCTCCAAAATCTCTGGCTAGGCAGATTGGTGAAGGTCTTCTCCTTCATGAGATCAGTCTGTGAAGACTGGGAGAGGTGCCTGCTTTGTCTAATGCTCAGACACCAATATAGTGAGTCAAAACAATTAGATTTTCCAGTGAAAACATATTGATAAATCTTCATAACCTTGTATTTTTTAACGAATTCTTAGAAATGATACCAAAACCATGATAAAGTGAAAAATAGATAAGTTGAACTTTATCAGAATTTAAAACTTTAGTGCATCACAGGAAACCATCAAGAAAGTGAATAGCCAACCTACAGGTTGGAAGAAAACATTTACAAATCATGTATCTGATAAGATAGGTATATTTATATATTTATTTAATTTATAAATTTATATATTCTAGTATCCGGTATACATAAACAACTTCTACAACTCAACAGCAGAATACAATTTAAATATAAATAATGCAATTTAAAAATTGGCAAAGGATTTTTTTTTCTATTTTTATTTTTTTTAGAGATGGGGTTTCGCCATGTTGCCCAGGCTAGTCTTGAACTCCTTAGCTCAAGTGATCCACCCACCTCGGCCTCCGAAAGTGCTAGAATTACAGGCGTGAGTCATCGCACCTGGCCCCAAAATTGGCAAAGGATTTTAATAGACATGTGCACACACACACACACACACACACACTCACAGGTAACTTTGATGCAATTTCAAGTGGTCCACAAACATCTCCAGTTGAGAACACCTGATCTAGGTTAATCAATGTGGTCAGCAGGTGAGAGCTTCTTAAACACTGACCTAAGCCTGGCTGAGGGGCCCCCAGGGAGATGGACTGGCAGGCAGGAACACTGCAGCAAGGATAGGCACCTCCTAGGGCTCTGGAGATGTGGAATTTAGGGGTGAAAGGCTCAGCAGACTGTGCTCCGCAAGTCAGGTGGGATAAAGTAGACAGGGTCCAAGACAGCTTCCACTTGAGCACTGTAAATAAGGGCAGAGAACAAGTGTGCCTAGGGTTTGTGTGTTGGCTGTGGGGAGGTGGGGCAGAGAGTGCAGAAGACCTTCCCTGGTAATTAAAGAAAAGGCAAACACCAGTCATAGAGTGGTGATACCACTTGTGGCCCCTTGGATTTAAAGATGGTTAAAAAGCCCAGTGAACTAGGGTAGGTTATATGTGAGGGGATAGTATGATACATGTTCCAGGCCAGGTGCATTCATTTTATTTTAAAAACCTGAAAACTTTTATTATGTATGTAGCCAAACACATTTTGTACTTAGTACAAACTTGGACAATTAAGGTAATGTCATATCTCTACTGAAACAAATGATTTTCTTTAGAAAACATGTATTTTTTTCTTACCTTGAATGCTTGCTTTCACTAAATAAAAAAAAGCTTTATTAATTCTTTTATTATCAGAATAAGAGAAGCTGGCAAGAAAATACTAAAACAAAAAACCTTACTTCAATTACACTCATCCCATCTCTACATCCTGCTCTGTATTAATTTCATGCATGTTCAAAGCACAGATGAAATGAATATCAGTGACTATTGAAAAAAGAAGTGGACTTAGGAGGTAGATGTTTGGTGAGCATAAGCAACAAAAAGAAAATTTGTCAGAGAAGATGTGTGAATGGCTGCTAACCCAAAGAAAAACTGTAGCCTCTCTTTGGTAACCAAAGAAAGGGAAATGAATGTCCCGGGGTGAAGGTGCCACTTCTGACCTCTCAGACTGCCAAAGGTAAAAATGTGTAATATGATGGGGAAGAATGAAATGAGAAGGTAGAGATGGTGTGAGTGGAAATTGGTGTCTAGAGACCACATAGCCTGATATGGTTTGGCTGTGTCCTCACCCAAATCTCATCTTGAATTCCCACGTGTTAGTTTCTCCTACTCTGAGTTTATCGAACTTCTAGAAATACTCACATCTTTCAGTTGTAGTACATTTTTTATTTATTGTACGTTTCTTCTGAAGAATTTTTGTGTGGTTTGTTTTTATAATTTCTCTTTCTAATTTTGTTCACAGATTGTTTTCCTGATTTTCTTTATTCTTTGACCATATTTAGCTTTTGAGCATATTTAGAACACTTGCTTTAAAGTATTTTGTGGTAAGGCTCATATCTGGGACATTTCTATCAGTTTATTTTCTTTCTTTGAGTGAGCTACACTTTTCTTTTTTATATGCATGGTAATTTTTTGTTGAAAAGTGAACCTTTGAATAATATAATGTTTTAATTCTGGAAATTAGATTATCTTTCTTCCTCCAAGGTTGTGTGCATGTGTGTGTGTGTTTGATTGTTGAAGGCTGTAGTTGTTTATTTAGTGACTTTTCTAAACTATTTTTGCAAATACTGTATTCCTTATTGTTTGCAGAAGTCTCTGTTCCTTTAGCTTGTCTTCAGCCAGTATTTTGACATATATTTCCTTGAATGCCAGGAGCTGAAAAAACAAAACCAAAAATGAACTAACTAACAAAAAATTAGAACACCTCTCCTAGTCTTTGGGCATTAGCTCTGTACTCTCCAAAACTTATTTACAGATAAACTTAGATCAGTGGTATTTTTTCAGCCTTTCTTCTTTTCCAATATATGCATTTGAGGGCATAGAATTTTTTACTAAGCACAGATATAGCTATATTCCCACAAATTTTCATGTGTTGCATTCTCATTTTCATTCATTTAAAGAGAATGGCACATTTGATTGTCATTTCTTCTTTTATTTACAAATCATTAAGAAGTGTATTGTTTAATTTCCAAACACTTTGAGATTTGTTTGTTATCTATTTGTTATTAATTCTTAGCTTTATTTTTCTGTCATCAGAGAACATATTCTGAATTGTTTCAATACTTTGAAATGTGTTGAGACTAGTATAAGGTCAATTTTAGTAAACACTACATTTGCTCCTGAAAAATATTTATATTCAGCACTTGTAGGTTATGTTCTATGTAACATAATGTCACATTTGTTACTCTTATTGCTTAAATCTTCAATACTTCAACTGATAATTTTTATGATTCTATCAGTTACTTAAGGAGGTATGTTTACATGTCCCACAAAGACTTTACATTTCTCTATTTCTCCGTTTATTTCTAATAGCTTTTGTCTTGTATTTTTGAAGTAATGTTAGTAGAAACATACTGGTTCAGAATTTTCATATCTTTCTGTTAGATTAAACATTTTATTACTATCAAATATATCTCTTTTTCTCTAGAAATATTTCTTGTCTTTAAGTCTACGTTGTTGATTTTTTTCATAGCTACACCAGCTTTCCTTTGATTACTGCATGCATGTATTTATTTTGACTTTCAGCCATTCTCTGTTCTTACATCTAAGTGTGCCTCTTATAAACAGCATATAATTCATAATTTTATCCAATCTTATTTGGAGTGTTCAATTCATTTACATTAATTCTAATTATTGGTATATTTGTGTTTATGTCTCTCATCTTACTATTTGTTTTCTATTTGACTCTCCTGTTTTACATTTCTATTGATTAAATTAGGCCATAAAATCTTAACAGAGTAAAACTACGGACTTCCTAAACTTGCGTTCAAAATTGTGTGCCCATCAGATGTGGTGGATCATACGTGTAATCCCAGCACTTTGGGAAGCTGAGGCAGGAGGATTGCTTGAGCCCAGGAGTTCAAGACCAGCCTGAGCAACATGGCGAGACCCGGTCTCTCCAAAAACAGAAAAAAAAAATTAGCGGGGCATGATGCTGCAGGCCTGTAGTCCCAGCTACTCAGAAGGCTGAGGTGGGAGGATCTCTTGAGCCTGGGAGGTAGAGACTGCAGTGAGCCATGATTGTGCCACCGCACTCCAGCCTGGGTGACAGAGTGAGACCCTGTCAAAAAAAAAATGTGCGCCCGTATATGTATGTGGGTGAGTATACCCATTTGTTCAAGGACGGTTATATACATTTGTTCAAGGTGTATGCATGTGCTGAGGAGAGAGCACATGGCTCTCATTAGTTTCTAAAAGGAGTTTATAACGTTTTTTAACTGCTAGAAAAGAACAGAGTTTGGATTTGGTTTTAATGCCTGGACTCTTAGCAACTGAGCCATATTCCTGCCCTAAATGTTGAAAGTCCCATTTCTTATCAGTCTCTATGTTCTCCTTGGCTGATCTCATCCATTTCTGTAGTTGTTGCTACAGTCCTAGGGATAATGACATTGAATTTTACACCTCTAGCCCATACCCCTTTCTGGCCCTACAGACTTTTATCCATTTCTCCAGTGGAACTCTCTTCCTGGATGTTCTAAGAGTATGTCAGTCTCAACAGGTCCAAAATTAGTTGCACTGTTAGTCAAGATGAACACTATTTCTCTGCCTCAGACTTCCTGATCGGTGATGCACAAACTGCAGTGCTGTTTCTGGTCACAAGGTGGCCCTTTACTTTACTTTTTTTTTTTTTTTTTTTCTTTTTTCTTTCTTTTTTATTATACTTTAAGTTTTAGGGTACATGTGCACATTGTGCAGATTAGTTACATATGTATACATGTGCCATGCTGGTGCGCTGCACCCACTAACTCGTCATCTAGCATTAGGTATATCTCCCAATGCTATCCCTCCCCCCTCCCCCCTCCCCACCACAGTCCCCAGAGTATAATATTCCCCTTCCTGTGTCCATGTGATCTCATTGTTCAATTCCCACCTATAAGTGAGAATATGCGGTGTTTGGTTTTTTGTTCTTGCGATAGTTTACTGAGAATGATGGTTTCCAATTTCATCCATGTCCCTACAAAGGATATGAACTCATCATTTTTTATGGCTGCATAGTATTCCATGGTGTATATGTGCCACATTTTCTTAATCCAGTCTATCATTGTTGGACATTTGGGTTGGTTCCAAGTCTTTGCTATTGTGAATAATGCTGCAATAAACATAAGTGTGCATGTGTCTTTATAGCAGCATGATTTATAGTCATTTGGGTATATACCCAGTAATGGGATGGCTGGGTCAAATGGTATTTCTAGTTCTAGGTCCCTGAGGAATCGCCACACTGACTTCCACAATGGTTGAACTAGTTTATAGTCCCACCAACAGTGTAAAAGTGTTCCTATTTCTCCACATCCTCTCCTTTTTAAGTTTATCCCAGTTGTGTTAAAAGAGAAAAATAAATCCACTATTATATCGTAAACAAGTTAGGAGATATTCTTTACTGTACAATACCTATTTATTTTTGAAAATGTTTATGGGTCAAAAATTTTGAAGGAATCTATTGGCACATTTCTCCCTCATGAATTCTGCATTCATGCAGTAAGTATCTATCTTCTGTTTCCACTGCTGAGAAGTGTCTTAATTTTATACTGGATAGCTTTTCTCTGTGTCCTAGCTTCATAGTTTCGACCATTTCTAGCTTCATAGTTTCAAACCATATCTTCATAGTTTCAACTCCTCCTTAATTTCATATTTCTCATAACCTGGATTTATTGTGACCTCTCAAGTCCTTATGCTAGAGAATTTGCCTTTGCTTTTCTTTTTCAGTTCCCAGCATCAATCACCTGATTATCTCCATTATGCCCAGTTTTATCCAATGTGAGGGAAAACATCATTCCCCTTAGAAAAAACAATGGGATTGGGATTGGGATTTGACACTGCTAAAATTTTAAAAATATATATAATTTAAAAATTATATCTAGGAAAATAAGTGGCTGTCTCCATCTGTTCTAGTCATGGTTTTAATGTATTTATTATTTACTTTATTGAGAGACTGAGAGCACTAATTCTGGAGCCAAACAGTTTTGCTTATATCCTGGTTTTAAAACCTATTAGCTGAACAACTTCAGGTAAACTCTGCATCCCTTAGTTTCCTCCTACGTAAAGTGGAGTCATTGATAGTATAGCCCTCACTGGTTTCTTTTGAGGAATTAATTGATTAATACCTGTAAATCACTTAGAACACTGGCTCACACTAAAAGTATGTTATGAGTATTGTTATTATTACCATTATTACCATTATATTCTGCATATTTCAAATTAACATGAATACAGAGGTATTCAGAATTTTTAATGGCAATGTGATTGAAACTGTACAAAAACTTTAAAAATAAAAAAACTGACTTTGAAAAAAAAAAGAACGGAAAAATCACCCTTAATCAAATATTCATTCTGATATGGTGACTTATGTTACACTTTTTCTATTGAATATGCACACATGCATGTATACACCTTACTTTCTTAATTATTAAATTACAGCATCTATAACATACATCATGGATTCAGGAACACTTTTTTGAGAAAAAGTAAACCATCACATAATATCTTCACATCTATTGTATGATGTATCCCAATGTGAGAAATATTGAAAGATTTTTAAAATAGAACCCATATTAGTCTGTTCTCACATTGCTATAAATAAATACCTGACACTGGGTAATTTATAAATAAAGAGGTTTAATTGGCTCACAGTTCTTCAGGCTGTACAGGAAGCATAGCACCTTTCTGCTTCTGGAGAGGCCTCAGGAAACTGTATTACAATCATGGCGAAGGCAAAGGGGGAGTGAGACATCTCATATGGCCAGAGCAGAAGGAAGGGGGGGAGGTGCCACACACTTTTAAACAATCAGATCTCATGAGAACTCACTATCAGGATGACAACACCAAGGGATATGGTACTAAACTATTCATGAGAAACTGACCCCATGATCCAATTGCTTCCCACCAGGCCCCTCCTCCAACACTGGGGATTACAGTTCGACATGAGATTTGGTGGGGACACAGATCCAAACCATATCGGATCCTAACATAAAATAGGATAATTTAGATCTTGTGATATATGTATTGCTAGGCTCTTAGGCATTTTGACGTATTTCCTTGCAATCTTTTTCTATGCATATTTGTACTCAATATTATTGTGCTTCCTCTGTACTACCAGTGGTTCTCCAGTGTTAGTGTGCATTAGAATCTTTCAGGGGAGCATGATAATTGTTTTGGCACCCAGTTAGAAGTTGAGTCATGGAACTTTCGGGGGATGTCAAAGTCTGTCCTGTTAGCAAGAAAGATGACAGGGATTCTGAAACAGGCAGTCTGTGTGACATTCTTTTAAAATCATGCTAAATTGTATTCATCTTTTAATCTGGCATGTCATCCTTCCCCTAATAGGCTCCTTAGAAATACAAGTCTTGCCAGGCAGGGTGGCTCACGCCTGTAATCCCAGCACTTTGGAAGACCGAGGCAGGCAGATCATGAGGTCAGGAGTTCGAGACCAGCCTGACCAACATGGTGAAACCCCGTCTCTACTAAAAATACAAAAATCAGCTGGGTGTGGTGGCACGCACCTGTAATCCCAGCTACTCAGGAGGCTGAGGCAGGAAAATCGCTTGAATCCAGGAGGTAAAGGTTGCATTGAGCCAAGATCGCACCACTGCACTCCAGCCTGGGCGACAGAGCGAGACTCCATGTCAAAAAATATATATAATACATAAATAAAAATTAAAAATAAATAAATGAAAGAAATACAAGTCTTTGCCTCTAGGGAAATGAAGAGACTTATTTCCTGTTCTTTAGTCAAGAGTAGATCTTGGCAAAGGACTTGAGAGTCCCCACAGAGTAATATTGCCCATATTTAACATGTATTAAACATCCACAATATGTTAGACACTATAATAGATACTACGAGTGTACAGGTGATAAAGACTATACTTGCTATGAGAAAGACACAGTTTTGTAGAAGAGTAATTTCTAATATTTTTAATGAATTTTTTATCTTACCGATTATTTTGAATGCTTTTATGTAGGGAGGAGATCAGTCTTGGGGTGTTACTCAGTTTTGATCTAAGGTGAATATTTCTGTAATTTATATGCTTTGGGGTACGTCTGTTGCCCTACTGGGTAGATATGCCTAGAATTTTTTGTATGAAAAGCTATGAATATCCTGAGAGAGAAGTCACCTCTTGCAAGAGCATGGTAGACATAAAAAGCCAATGTTGTCTCACTACTTTTGGAAATTGCCACTATTAACATAGGTGGCAACTTCCAAAAGTAGTGAATATATAAACAACATCTTTTTATTATAATTAAGGTAATAGGTAGCTAGCTTCAGCTGTTCAAGTCTTCATTTTATTTTATCCATCATTTACTTTTTTAATGAAGTCTCATATGCTTGTATTGATTCAGTATCCTCCAACCAAATGGAATCATGTCTGAGTCCTCTGGAGAGCAGAGGACCTAAAAGTAAAATAAGAAAGACCCATTTTATGAAGAACGTTGTTAAGATACCAATTACTGAGCCACATTTGTGTGGTACTCATCTTCATAAGGGTAACTATAATCCCAGGGAAATCACTGGGGCTTTGAAATCTTGAGGACTTCAACACACCAACAGCTGTCAGCAGAATGAAAAAGACAAAGGAGAAATAGCAGTAATGTCCAGAAGACATGAAAGTATCCAGAAAAGGGTGACACTTATGTCTTGACTGCCTGAACTTGTTCCTGGGCATGGGTTAGACATGGGTTAGCTTTCCTTGAGCGTTTTCAGGGGTCTGGGATTCTGAAAGAGTAGGATATAGGGTAGGATCTGAACCAACACAACCCACACATTCAGTTCCTCACCTAATCCACTCAGCAGCCCATGGGGGGCAAATAGTATTCCTTTTTCACAGATAGTAAGGGTGACCCATTAAAGTAATATCATGATAATATATACTTGGGTTATGTTGCTGAATAAGAAATTCTAAAAATTAACTTGAAATTAATTTTTTGTTTTTCTAACAAGTTTTTATTGAAAGGTAACAGTTTTTAAAGCTGATTGGCACATTGGTTACTTAGGGATACAAGTAATACATACTAATTTTGGAAAAATACAGTTACTAAGAAGAAAAAGTAAAACCATTTGTAATTCTGCAATATAACAGCTTCATTGTAGTATATATATACTTTCAGACTCTTAATATGTGTAATACATAACTATACTTGACTTAAAATGAAGCAACAATAATTTTGCACACTGCATTATAACTTGTTTTTTCACTTTAAAATACATAATGAGAATATTTCTATTCAAATATATTAAACACTTCTGCTGACAAAGGAATTGTTGATTTGATCAGAATGCAATATTCAAGTAGAAGCTGGCAATACTAAAAGTTTTGAAGCAACTGAATCAACAAAAGTACACCAAAAAAGGCAAAAAAAAAAAAAACCCAGAAAGCAGAGTTGAGAAGTATTAACCTCAGAGAAAACTTCTATTTTCAAGGTATAAGGCATCATAATGGTGATAATGAATGAGGTGGTCCCCATTAAGGCCATGGACTATACCTTAACTTCAGTCCCCTGAGTTTTTGCCTTAACTCTCTCATCTCCTCCATGAACTATTCCATATCATCTTTATCCGCATTTATCATGTGAATGTTATTGATAAGACTACACCTCCCCTAAAATCCTGGACGCTGTCTATTATTTCCTTCAGACTCCTGACCTTCACTCCCTCACAAAGGGCGAATTTCCTCTCCATTTTGCACAGGGGCCTGCTCCCCTCCTTCTGTTTCCTTTTTCATTTTTCCTGGAGGACGTTTTCCGTGTTGAGATTTCTCTCCAGCTTATTCTACTTGGCACTCCGTCACTCCTAGGAGATAAAAAACGAGCGAAAAGGGCAGTGCTTGGTGGACATATCAGCACCGAGGACAGTGGCCCTACTACGCACCTTTCAAAATTCAGAGCCCTGGATATCGACGGTTTTTAAATTTTTATTTTTCCCACCAGAGAGGACTTATGCGCTCTCCAGGAGGCCTCCTGCTGGAGCACCTCCCTCCCGCTATCTCTTCTCTCCTCCCTCCTTCAAAGCCTAGCATTTTTCTTGTAGATCCTTCCCTAGGCCTATGCAGACACCAAAAGGGAGGATCTGGAGTGGGCCCACTAACTGGGCTCTGTCTCCGCCCGTACACACACTCCGCCCCCACCACTGTCCCTAGCATCGACCTGAACCTATCCTTGCAAGTTTTCTCCTCCCGATTCTCGCCTTGAGGTGCACCGCAGCGACACTTAGCCCGCAGACCTGCAGACGGCCAGGGTGGGGCGAGTGGAGGCTGCTGCCGAAGAGCGCTGGCGCAGACCCGCCACCACCCGGCCCCTTCCCCTTCCAGCGTCTTCCAGCTCCATATTTCCCAACTTTGTCCCTTTTTATCCATCCTTTCTCCGAAGCCATACTCAGCCCCTGGCCCTACTTGCTATTTAAACATCCACGATGGTGGAAGGCGATAATGGGGACTGTTTAAAATAGAACTTTCACCTTCCGTGTGTCTGTTTCCCTCTCCTGTGATTCATTTCCACACCTCTATTAACAAAATCTTTTGCACCAAAATGGGTGTAGGACACAGGGAGTGGGGTTCGTATCCCCACCCCCTGTGGGGAAGGCTATATGGGTATAGCATATACCCATATACCCGTATGCATATTCCGCTTGCCCCAAGAACCACCCAAAATGGACCTTGGGTAAGGAAGGAGTATCAAAAACGCAGATCGGGACCCACTTGAGGATTCTGCCCTCAACAGTCATCCATCACAGCCCCGGGGTTCCCCCAGAGTTCACGCCAGAACACAAACCTACAGCGTCTGGGACAGTTGTTTTCCTTATACGTTGACCAGAATTTTCTTCTTCTCCATAATAGGAATAATTAACCAGAAGATACAAAAGGCAGGACAAAAAGGACTTGAGTAGACTCCCGTTATGTGACAGCAACGTCACAGGTGAGTTGAGACTACCAATTTTCCCTCCCACTCACAAGCAGAACAGCAGGAACCAGCATCCCTCCACTCTTCCTTCACCCTGGGCCTGGGATGTCTGTTTTTCCACCTTGGCATTTCAGTTGGCCAGGAATAGTATTTGGTTTCTCTAATCATCAGGAAGAGGCAGCGTTTTTCTTGGGGTTATTGTCAATTTACAATTATTATGGACTTATCTCTTTCCCCTGTTCTAACCTTCCCCAAAATGGCCCTTTCACCCCACCTTCTCTCCCAGTAGTCATTATTTTTCCTTTGAGCCTCTTACCTGCACATAAATGGCCAAGAAGCTGGGTATAAAGAAAGGAGGCTCGGAGTGGAAGTGGAACATTTTCTTCTGTGTATCCTTCTGTTCCAGTGTTTAATTTAAAATGCTTTCTTTTTACATTGAAGAATACAATACTTAACACATTTTGAAGATGGGGGAAATGGGCATTTATCCCAAGAGCTCTCTTTTCATTGGGGTGCCTTGTTATTTGGCTAAATTGTCATATATCAGATTAAAGTGTTTTTAATCAGCTACAAAAGGAATCACAAATTTTTAAAACATGCCAATTGTTCACAACCTTTAAAATATACTCTTTAGGGAGAAAAGTAATTTACAATAATAAATAAGATTTTCTACTAAATAAAAAATTCTTCATAATTTGGTTGTGTTTATTTTTATCAGTTAGAAAATGTGTCTGATACTTCCCAAATAGCTTAAAAAAAACAAGATAGAGAGTTTGAAATTTAAAACCTACATTTTTCTAAAATTAATCAACATTTTATGTGTTTGATAAATTAATCCCTGGAGAGCCTGTCAACCTTAAATAATGAAATTCAGAAAACATGATTAAGTATAGAGTTTATTCAAGCGCAAAGCTTGAGGATAGCCGCCCAGAAACACCAGCTCCAAACAAATGGAATCAGTGTTCCAAAGTGGAAAAATTAAGGTTTTACTTATATAGGCAGAGACAGAGAAATTTTAGCAGGGTTGCATTTTCCATACAAGACCTATGCAAATGCCACAGCTATTTATTATTCCGTGAGGAGGGGTAATGATCTGAGGGAGTCTTATCTCTGGTGGCATTTTGTCTTAATTATTTACAGGGGGAAAAAAAGGCAGAAGTTGCAGCTTCATGCCCTGTGATTCAAACTGCATAGCCACATTCCTCTCAAGGCTCAGAATGATTTGAAGTTCCAGCAGCTTTAAGTTTAAATTATTTAATTTCACAAGCCTAACAAGTGTCTTGTTTTTATCCGATTATAGAAAAATGATCTCCTATCTTTTCCACTTATGGAAGTGTTTAATTTTCACAACTTACTAGTATTGTTTTCTTCTGCTAAAGGAATGCAGCCTGCTAGGCCTCTCACCTCTGGCCTCCTTCCCTCCAGGAAACTCAGGAGGAGGCTGGCCTTGCGGTAGGGTCACTGCCTGCCAATCTATCCCCACCCAAGTAGCCCCTCAGCCAGGTTTAAGACAATGTCCCAGGAACTCTCACTTTCTGACCATATTACTTAGCCTAGACCAGGAGTTCTCAACTAGGAAAGTCTGTGGACCATTTGAAATTCTATGCAGGTTTGTGCATGTTTAGGGTTGGTGGGGTACATGCACTTTTGTGGAAAGAGGGTTTGTACCTTAGGAAGCTGGGAAAGCCTGATACATGAGCAAGGTGAAATTATGAGGAAGCTGAAGCCATGAGGTCTCCTCGGTGACATAGGAGGAGAAGGATGAATGAGGATAAGAGGAGAGACTGAGAACAACTGAGCCAAGGTAGTGACAGAGCACTACAGTGCTCAGGTCCTGCTCTTAGACATCCATTAGGAATTTACTGTCTATTCTCAGATTCCCTTGAGATCATAATCTTCTCTACTGCCTCATAAATTTTCACCATAAATCCTGCCTCAACTAAACTAGTCTAAATCTGTGTTCCTTACAACTAGTGAGACTATCTAAAAGATTGGTTACCTGTAATAAAATGTTCCTAAAAGTGAACAAACTACTAGTACACATAGTTACAAACAGCATGAAAACTTGTGAAAGGGCTTCAATAGAGACAAAGAAGACACATACATGGGGAATAAGTATAAATTATTCAGCCTCACTAGGAGTCGAAATGGACAAATTGAAACTTCAAGGCACTCGTTCACCTATGAATTTGGTGAATATTTTTTAAAAAATCATGCCATCCATTTTACATGAGTTCATTCACATGGACTGTCAAGTACACGTGTAAATTGGTTAAATTATCTTCCAGGCCTTCTTGGTAATACACATAAAAATAAATAAGATGTTTCAGATTTAGACCCAGCAATTTCACTTTAAGAAATTTTTCCTTAGGAAATAATTTTGGTTGTGTGCAAAGATTTTGGTTAAGGCTTGAGTTAAATAGCAAAAACATAGGGGCGGCCTAAATATTAAACAAGCGGTAGATAAATTACCATTAATTTTAACATGATGAAGTACAGTATTTATTGGCATAGAAATATTTACATTGCATTGTTAGCTAGAAAATATGTATAAAATAGTGTCCTGGTGTAAATAAATTTTATATCTATGTATCTATTTATCTCTATATATTATATCTAAATAATAATGTGTAATATAATATTACTAATAGCTATATAGTATACTATATATAATATGTAATTTATTTATCTCTACACACACACACACACACACACACACACAATCTCCATCCCATTCACAAGCAAAGCAGTGAAAACTGGCCTCCCCTCCTCTCTCCCTTCTTCCTTATTCTGGAATATATACATTTCAATTTTAAAATTGTATATATATATGTGTGTGTGTGTTTTATATGTATTATTTACATAAAAATTGAATGCCCATATATACAGTGAAGAGTGAATAAAGTCTAGGTTATCTCAAAACTATGTATTTCATTGTTCTATGTATGTAATTCAAGTAAACTGTGGAAAATTTGGAAAATACACAAGAATTATAGACATGAAAGTTTTTAGAAATCTATATTCCCATAAAATTAAATGGGAGTTTAATTTTAAGTTTAAATATTTTCATTTTTTCCCCACTAACATTATCACTTATAGTAATATGCTATGAAGTAGGTAAGTTTGATTAGGTAGGATTTTACCTTATATGCTGACTTTAGAATCCATCCTTGGCTTAAGATGCAACTCCACTGCACTAACACATTCAGTGATAATTGAGAGGAAATCTACAGAAAGGATATAAGGGTTTAGACTGACAACATCTAGTGATCGCCTAATTAATATTTGTGAAACCAATAAGTGGATGAAGTGTATATTTGAGAGCCACCAAATAAATGAAGTTGAGTGTATATTATTGAGGGTTTCCTTCCTTCTATATGTATTTTTAAGTATAATTGGGATAGTTTTATATACATTATTTATAACCTGCTTTTAAATAATAGTTATTTTCTTTATTTGCAAAAAATAAAACATTTTTACTGGAAAAAAGTAAGGTAACTATAGATACATGCCACATGTCAAGCAGAGCCAGAGCCTTTCTGTTTCTATTCATATATATTTTTTAAAGAATTGAATTGGCAACTAAGAATACTATTTTATAATCTGCTTAAACTATTATATTATTGCCATAAGTATTACTTTCTCTAGCAAAAATATTTCCCTAGAAAATATTTTCATCAGGTCAAATTTAAGAAAGAGATGCCTCCTTCCCCATGTTAAAAATGTAGTACTACACTTTGACCATCTCAAACTTGATTGAAGGGAGGGATAGTCAGAGGAAGGGGAAGAGACCCTCATTTCTAATGCATACTAGTTACAAACATGTAGTCCTTTGAGGAGGTCAGCGGAGCAAGGGAAGGAAATGTGAGGGATTCAACCATCGTAAGGATCTGAAGTCTCAAACAGGTAGTGGAGGCCCTTAATTCAGAGCCTGTTCAGCTACAGAGAAGTATGTATATGAAATATGTGCCATAAAATAAAATCATACTATTTGCAGACATTTCCTTACTGTAGAAGTTACATATGCCCCCTGAGAAAATGTAGAAGAGTCTACAATGAAGTAAAAAATACATATAAATCATCCATAAGCCCACCAACCACCCAATCATACCTAATTCTAATACTGTTACTGTTAATAACCTGCTTTTTCCTTACATAGCAATATACTATAAAAATTTTCATTTCAATAGATACATGGCTAATATTTGTCAGATATTTTATTTCTTCTTCATTTTTCACTTTTGTCTCAATCATTTTTCTGAATATTAGTAATTAATATATTACTAACTTATTATTTATTTATTTATTATTATATTTTAAGTTATAGGGTACATGTGCACAATATGCAGGTTTGTTACATAGGTATACATGTGCCATGTTGGTTTGCTGCACCCATCAACTTGTCATTTACATTAGGTATTTCTTCTAATGCTATCCCTCCCCCAGGCCCCCAGCCCCCGACAGGCCCCCGTGTGTGATGTTCCCCACCCTGTGTCCAACTGTTCTCATTGTTCAATTCCCACCTATGAGTGAGAACATGCGGTGTTTGGTTTTCTGTCCTTGTGATAGTTTGCTGAGAATGATGGTTTCCAGCTTCATCCATGTCCCTGCAAAGGACATGAACTCATCCTTTTTTTATGGCTGCATAGTATTCCGTGGTGTATATGTGCCACATTTTCTAAATCCAGTCTATCATTGATGGACATTTTGGTTGGTTCCAAGTCTTTGCTATTGTGAATAGTGCTGCAATAAACATACGTGTGCATATGTCTTTATAGCAGCATGATTTCTAATCCTTTGGTTATATACCCAGTAATGGAATCACTGGGTCAAATGGTATTTCTAGTTCTAGATACTTGAGGAATCGCCACACTGTCTTCCACAATAGTTGAACTAATTTACACTCCCACCAACAGTATAAAAGCATTCCTGTTTCTCCATATCCTCTCCAGCATGTTGTTTCCTGACTTTTTATTGATCACCATTCTAACTGGCATGAGATGGTATCTCATTGTGGTTTTGATTTGCATTTCTCTGATGGCCAGTGATGATGAGCATTTTTTCATGTGTCTGTTGGCTGCATAAATGTCTTCTTTTGAGAAGCGTCTGTTCATATCCTTTGCCCACTTTTTGATGGGGTTGTTTTTTTCTTGTAAATTTGTTTAAGTTCTTTGTAGATTCTGGATATTAGCCCTTTGTCAGATGGGTAGACTGCAAAAATTTTCTCCCATTCTTTAGGTTACCTGTTCACTCTGATGGAAGTTTCTTTTGCTGTGCAGAAACTCTTTAGTTTAATTAGATCCCATTTGTCTATTTTGGCTTTTGTTGCCATTGCTTTTGGTGTTTTAGTCATGAAGTCCCTGTCCATGCCTATGTCCTGAATGGTATTGCCTAGGTTTTCTTCTAGGGTTTTTATGGTTTTAGGTCTAACATTTAAGTCTTTAATCCATCTTGAATTAATTTGTGTAACTTATTAGTAATTTAAATATATAAATACAACACTTAGAAAATAAAAGTTCTCTTTATATGAAATACACATTCTCAAGTATATCCTATGATGTTCAGGATATATTCATCTGCATTTCTAATGATATAAAAATACAGTAAGACCCTGAAACAACTTGAGTTTGGATATAACATGATTGGTGATAGCAGGTGGGGAGAGAGTAAAATGGATGGATGATATTTAAGTCCAAGTGCTCAGTGAAGAATTGTTTGTGGCAACAAATCACAGCTGAGTCCTTGATGAATTTGGGTTGTGCAGCCAGCTAGCCAAATAGACTCACTTCAGTCATTCCATCCATCTCTCAGTAACATAACCTGGAATTTTATAGAATGAATTTCTGGACTTCACTTATCATGTTATCGTGTAATTTAATTGTATACTCATATTTTAAATACACAAATATGTATACTGTTACAAAAATGTAATACCACATATAAAATTAACTTTCAATTTGCCTTTTTTTGTTTAACAATATACATTGAACAATTTTTTTCATGTGAGTAAATGTAACTCCACATCATTTTTTCATCACTGTATAATGTGGCTCTATATGAATGATCAAACTTTTCTTAAACCAATTTCCTTTTAGAAACATATAAGTTTTTGGCTCTTTAAAAAAAACACTATTGCCACAACTACTACAATGACCATATTTGGCATAGGAGTATTAATGTATGATAAATCTCTAGAAGAGGAATTGATGTGTCCAAAAGCACATATCTTTTAAAGTTTGATATTGCCAAAATGACTTCCAAAAATGTTGTACTACTTAATAGTCTCACAGTGCATGTGAATATTTGTTTTACCATATGCTCATCAACTCTGAATATAATCAATATTTGTCTTTTCTAATTGTACAGATGAAAAATTAACTCTTATTTTTATTTTCAATAGATCTCAATTCTATGAGCATATGCTATTATTCCCTTCTTTCAGATGAGGAAACTCAGGTTCACAATGTGTACCTGACAATTGATTAATTGATGATTCTTCAGGCAGCACAGCTTCCTGGTAACACCACCATGAGGACTCTGGAACGAAACATTACTCTTTTTTAAAAAATTCTGTATCATTTTCCTCACAAAACTTCTAATATCACAACAGCTTTCACTTTAAAAGCACTTACTATATGCCACATGTACAATAAGCACTGTACATGTATTAACTCATGTCATTAAAGTAATTTTTTCTTTGTCTTTTCTGACTATAAAAAGATAAAAGTTGCCCAGTGCAGTGGCTCAGGCCTGTAATTCCAGCCCTTTGGGAGGTTGAGGCAGGAGGATCACTTGAGCCCAGGAGTTCGAGACCAGCTTGGGGAACATAGACCCTGTCTCTACAAAAAAATTAAAAGACTAGCTGGACATGGTGGCACACACCTGTAGTCCCAGATACTTGGGAGTCTGAGGCAAGAGGATCACTCGTTTCGAGGAGTTTGAGGCTGCAGTGAGCTGTGATCGCACCACTGCAACCCAGCCTGGGCAACAGAGTGAGACCCTGTCTCAAAAAAAAAAAAAAGAGAAAGAAAGACAGAAAAAAGAAAAGAGAGAGAGAGAGATTAAAGTTACCTTTTTAAAAAGGATATAGAAGTACGAAAAATAAAAAGTAAAAATTGCATTCAGAAATCTCACTCTTGTTCCAGGGTCTTTTTTTGTTGTTGTTTCACAACTGCTGCCAAGCCCACCCTGCTCTACAACAGCTAAGAACCAGATTGCAGAGGAAATGGAGGCTAGGGGAGGGACGACTGATGGAGGAGTTATCCTGGGAGTGGAAGACTGGAAGAGACAATTCTCGAAAGAAGTAGAAAAGTTCAGTAGCTCCAGAAAAAGAGGTAGCCCCTCCCTAGTAATCAGAGTCAAGCAAATAACATTTTTCCCGCTGGGATAGGAAACAACAGAAAAGACTGACAGGGCCAAATGTATAAGTGGGGGGCGGGGAGGGAGACAGGGTGGGCCCACTTCTGCCGCGCTTTTGGTGGGAGTGGAAATTAGGGACCCGAGCTCACTGGTGACGTAGATCTCATGTGACCAGGAGTCGACGTGTGCAGAAGTCCTGGTAATCTGGTCCTTGTTCCCGTCTGGATACCAGCTTCCTTCAGCAGCGCAGGCGGTGGTCCCTGAGGCCCGTGGAAGGAGTCAAACTTGCGGGAATTTTGCAGGTTGGTGTCACTGTAGGTGTTGACTGGGGATTTCTAGTGTGGGGGGGTTTAAGGCAGAGACTTGTGGGAGTGCCGGTCAGGTCCGTCCCTCCACCCTCCACCTCCAGGTCTACAGGAACTGATGACCCTTGGGAAAGGGACTAGGGGTCCTAGAAGAAGAACAGGGAGACCTGTGATAGTTTAAAAATAATCATCCTCTGCTATCTAAGACTGCTTTCCGGACCCCCACCCTCCTCCCGAACCCCGCCTCAGTCTTAAAGATAGTTTGGAAATAATCTGCTTTCTCACTCTTTGTCTGATGGAAAAAACGAACTGACTTGCATGCACTGTGGAGAGGGGGTGAACTAGGGGAAACAAAAGGTGGGAAACTTTCCATATCCGAAACCCTAAAGGAGGAAAGCTACGTGTGTCAGTCTCTGGCGCTGGTCGGCCCACCAAGCGCTCGCCCCACCCCCACCGTCCCCTCCCGTTTCCAGTTTATCTGCAGGTCTGTTGTTTCCAGCAAGACCCAAAGCTAGAAAAGGAGGAGGAAGAAACTGACCCGATCAGTGCCAGGTAGGTGAGAGGAATATTATAAAGTCTCCTGGGGTGGAGACAAAGGTTGTAAGCGCCACCGTTCCTGCCGGCTCCCTTCCACCCCACCCCTTTCCCCTCTTCTTTTCTCTCCCCCTTCTCCTTTCCCCTCTTCCTCTGCCTGCCAGCCACCTTTCTCTTTTCTGGCCTGGTCCCTGTGTTAGGCCCTATGGGGGAAAAAGGTCTGGGGAGGGCTGGACGGCGGAAAGGAGGGCCTTGGAAAAGGTTAGAGGGAAGGACAAGAGAGAAGTGAGGAGGTGGAAAGTGGAGGTAAAAGGAGTGGGGATAGTGAAGCTCTGATTGCTGACTGGGCTTCTCAGGTGGAAGATATTTTATAACAGCTCTGAATAAAAAAAATTAAATGCTAAGGCCTCTGTCCACAGCACCTGTCCACTCACCAAGTCTTTAACTTACTGTCTTCTTTTTGCTTTCTATAAGTCATTGTATTCAAAGAAGAATAAGCAAGAAAGAAAAGAAGGAAGGAAGAGAGGTAGACAGATACAAGATGAAATCCTGTCAAAAAATGGAAGGAAAACCAGAAAATGAGAGTGAACCAAAGCATGAGGAAGAGCCAAAGCCTGAGGAAAAGCCAGAAGAGGAGGAGAAGCTAGAGGAGGAGGCCAAAGCAAAAGGAACTTTTAGAGAAAGGCTGATTCAATCTCTCCAGGAGTTTAAAGAAGATATACACAACAGGCATTTAAGCAATGAAGATATGTTTAGAGAAGTGGATGAAATAGATGAGATAAGGAGAGTCAGAAACAAACTTATAGTGATGCGTTGGAAGGTTAATCGAAACCATCCTTACCCCTATTTAATGTAGTTTACCTTGATTTTTATCTGATATTAACAATACCATATAGCTTGCTTTTTATTAGCATTTCCTGATATTCCTTTGTCCATATTTCTACTTATAACCTGTTGCTATTAATGGTTTTAGATGTATCTCTTGTTATCTGCATCTCATTGTTTATTGTATTTTGAACCAATCTACAAGTCTCTCTCTTTTAATAAAAGAACTTTACACATTTGTAAAAAAGAGGTTCTTGGTAAGATATAAAATGGAAAAAGCCTAAGTAATATGTGAATATCATATTTTTGAAAGGTAAAAAGTACATTTGTATATTACATATATGGACATAACTTGTGAAGGATGAAAGAAAGTACAGCCTCTCGGTGGTGGGATTATGAATGATTTTTCTCCTTTTGCTTATTTGTATTTTCTATATTCCTAAAATTAACACACATTATTATTGCTAGAATAATAAAAGTTTTATAAAAAAGAAGCAACAAGCAGCACGTATTAGTTTATTTCTAAAAGTATTGGGGCATTTAATATTTGTTGACAGAATTTTAGAAGAAATGTGAACTTGAAAGTAACTCCAGACCACTTAGCTAGAATAATAAATTTTACATATTTTCTCATCTTTAAAATAAAGAAAATAATCTCACAAGGATCTGGTGAGAGCCAAATAGAGTAATGACTGTGAGCTATGTTTGACAGAGTTTTGTTCCCATCCCAACTCCGTAAGAGATTAATTTCAGCGATTTGGAAGGGTGGAGAAAGTAGTTCTTATCTGTGATTAAGAACAAACCCAAGGCCGGGCGCGGTGGGTCACACCTCTAATCCCAACACTGGGAGGCCAAGGCGGGCAGATGACGAGGTCAGGAGATCAAGACCATCCTGGCTAACATGGTGAAAGCCCGTCTCTACTAAAAATACAAAAAATTAGCCGGGCATGGTGGCAGGCGCCTGTAGTCCCAGCTACTCGGGAGGCTGAGGCAGGAGAATGGTGTGAACCCAGGAGGCAGAGCTTGCAGTGAGCCGAGATCGCACCACTGCACTCCAGCCTGGGTGACAGAGCAAGACTCCGTCTCAAAAAAAAAAAAAAAAAAAGGAACTGTGAGGTGGGTGCCACCTTTATGTTCATTTCCTGATATGCCTACCCAGCTTCTCATGCCCCTGCCCTTCATACTACCATATATACTGCGTTTTCTGCCCCTTCTGCTGGGTCCTGCACCTTCAGGCCCCTACCACTGTGAATGTGCTAGAATTCTCAAGTAGTGAAGCCCAGCATATTTCTTTGGCACCCCCAGTAAGCTTAGTTCCCAGACTGACCTTTAGAGAAGTTAGGAGATTGCCCATCTCTTCAATTTAGATAGACACTTATGCAGTGCCACATGAGTCATGATGTCTTATAGATATCTTGGCAACTTTGGGATTTTAACTTTCTCCCCATAAGGCTCAGACACGATAGGTCCATCTGGGAGTTGGACCAGAAGACAAATCTGAGTAACAGACATGTTTTAGTCAGAATTGCTGCCCTGGATCTGAAGACTACCATTTTATCTTCCTGACTCCTATTTCCTTAGGACGAATGATTTCTCCCAGAAGACTGGTGGCAGGCCCTCCTCATCTGTTCAACAGATATCCCTAGACTTGTATAAATTTTGAAGGAAAATTCAAGTCAGATTTTGGAATAATCCCATCCCTGGCTGGAAATATATGAAAGTGCTGGGTAGGCCTTATTGTATGTCTATATCTACATATCTCTGTCTGTCTGTCTGTCTGTCTGTCTGTCTATCTATCTATCTATCTATCTAATCTTTCTTTCTTTATTTTGAGGTGGAGTCTCACTCTGTCTCCCGGGCTGGAGTGCAGCAGCATGATCTCAGCTCACTGCAACCTCCGCCTCCTTGGTTCAAGTGATTCTTGTGTCTCGCCTCCCGAGTAGCTGGAATTACAGGCGTGCACCACCACACCCAGCTAATTTTTTTTTTTTTTTTTGTATTTTTAGTAGAGACGGGATTTCGCCATGTTGTCCAGGCTGGTCTCAAACTCCTGACCTCAAGTGATCCACCCACCTCTGCCTCCCAAAGTGCTGGGATTACAGGCGTGAGCCACCGTGCCCAGCCCTATCTTTCTTTCTTTACAAAAGGCCCACTATTGTGCCTGTCATGTGTCATTTTCCTCTGTGATGCCATTTTGGGAACTCTTCATGTCTCCAGACCATTCTTCAAGGTGATGGCAGCCTAATGGTTGCTGGTAGGGCTGCAATTCATGTTGGAGTGAGATAAGGTTCCAGGCTCACTGCCAGTTTTACAAAACGGGATAAATCCATCCCCTTGGCCCTCAGAGGGGTGGCACTCAGGAAGGATGTGGAAGGGCTCACTCAAGCCACACTCCTGTCTAGGATAGGCCTGACTTTGGCTTCTCTGCTAGGCACAAGGCCCTCCTCAGCTGATAGCTTGCCTGTCCTGAACAGACATACCTGGAGAAAAACAACTATCCTTTTTGCAGATCAGAGCACTAGACTTCCTTTCTCCCTTTTTTTCCTTCACAAGGAGGTTTGATAGGACTTTTTTATAAGGAAGAAGATAAGATCTCAAAATTCACTAATAGAAACTTTGTCCCAGACATGACTGCTCTGCATGTAATCAGATAACTTATGGTTAAAGTAAAAGAGTCTGGTGGTAGGAGGAAATGATTTTAGATAGTACACAAATCTTTTAAATTGTGGTGTCCATGTATTTATTTGAACATGTATGAATGAATACTTTCTGTTTAAAGCAAATGATGATAGTTTAGATTTAGGGTGGCATTATAAAGTTTGTTTTTCAAAAAAGTATTCAAATAAGTGAGTCAATTTGAAGAAGAACATTAAGTTAGAACACAGTATTAATAGTGTAGGTGGCACATACTTAAGGCAAAAAAAATCCTGGTGGGAAACATTGCCCCAGCATGGGCATAATAACTTTAGGGATAATAACTGGAAACACCTATCAAGAACTGTGAGGGATTTGAGATTTTACCCTACGTATAAGCTAACAACTTAGCCTACTCTCATTTAATGGATGCTGGCAGAAGACTCTAGACTCCTGGGTCGAAATCAAATGACATCATCACAGCAGAAGCAGTAGCCAGAGCTTCATGTTGGTTTGTATTAGTTCCTTATTATTTCCAAGTTTCATAGGGTGGCATAGGACCCGTGATTGATACCTAAACATGCAGGGCATTGCATTATAGGAAAGAAACCTTGAGTTTGGGGTCTTCAATGCTTTCACAGCAGAAACAAGCCTGCTCTTTGTTCAGGGGAAGAGGTTATCTTATCGCTCAAGGTTGCTTGTTGCAAACACAACTATGAAAAATGGTCTGCCTGGGTAAAGAACACTCAGGGTCTTAAATTCTTGGCATACCCAATAAGAATATGCAGGGATGCTCAGGGCTCATGGCAGATTGCCTCTCCCAATAACAGTTTTCTCTGTACAATAAATCTGAATGTGAATAATAAGCATTTCCTAACACCAAAAGCTCTGGTTTATGATTCCAAATTAAATACAGCACACAATGTATATTGTAGAATATAAACATGGTATTTGTAACTATTTCTAGTTTTTAGTTAAGTACAGGGGATTTTAAATAAATCCTAAGATTAAAAAAGAGCATCAAGTAAGAAACTAAAGGTAAACAATCTTTGAGGAACTTCAAAATTACAGTAAGACACAGCTATCATGATACCACAAAATAAAAGAGGTAGGAATGCAAAGCCAATGGATTCTTCAGGACGCTAATAACAAGAGTAATCTCATATAAAACTTTTTACTAGGAAACTGACAGGAGAGTGTGTGTTTGAAAATCAGCCCCAGATCCCATCCACACATAATCACCTCAGTCTCTGTAAAAAGCAAAAGCTAACAGAAAAGCTGGTTTGTTCTCTCTGCAAAGAAAGTTCAAGGTAAGGTAAGAAGGAGGAGGCTAACACACATAACAGTATCCAAAAGCAGTTATTTGATATTCTGACGTCAGCCTTTTGCAAGACCCTTAGCAAAAACAGCTGCATCACTTGAATAATTTAGTTGGGCATGGAGCATCTTTTCATGTGCTTATTGGTGATTTGTATTTCACACTTTGAGAAATGTCTATTCAAATCTTTTGTCCACAGTGTAATGTAGGTAGGGAACTATTTAAAGGAATGAAGTAGATCCATATGTACTACATGTTCATCATGTATTGTTAAAAGAAAAATGAAAAACAGAAGGCACAGTATAATATATACACACATACACATACATACCCATATCCACAAATATTCACATATATCAAGATGAAGCTCTTCAGTTTGCTAAAGAGAAGGATTATTTCTTTTTAAGTGGCATTTTGGTATCTCTTATCAGGCCTCCTGCCATCTGGTTAAGAAATAATAATTTTTTTAAAAAAAATCCCCAATCGGTAATTATATTATCCTTGCATTATAATTGCCCAAATAATTATTGGACTTACACAGAGTCTTTCTTCCCTTCCATGAACTCTGAGTCCTTTTCTAGATGTTATATCATTAACCTATTATTTTATAGAAAAGGAAAGTGAGGCCTGGCCGAGGTTGCCCAGCTATTAAATGGAATACTTGCCTAAGGTCAATGTCCTTTTTCCTAATCGCTGCTCTGGAATGATTGGTATTTAACAAATAGTAACAATACCACTGTGCTGAGTGAATTCCTATCGGTTCCTCAAGGCTCCATGCCCTTTCAAGTCCCAGTCCTGGTTTCACATTTATCCCTGCCTGAAACACTGCCTCAATTACCCCTCACACACTTAGCCTGGATAACTCCTATTCATCCATCCCAGAATAGATATTATTTCTTTTTAATAACAGCTTTATTGAGATATAATTTGCATACCAAACAATTCACCAACCTAAATTATACAATTCAATGGTTTTTATATTCACACATGTGTGCAACCATTACCACAATCAATTTTAGTACCTTTTTGTCAAGTCAAAAAGAAACACCGCACCCCTTAGTTATGACTCTCCTATGCCGTTATCTCCCTATCCCTAAGCAAACACTAACCTATCTTCTGCATCTATAGTTTTCCCTGTCCTGGACATGTAAAATATAGTCTCTTGTGACTGGTTTCTTTCACTTAACATAATATTTTCAAGGTTCATCCATGTTGTAATATATATCAGTACTTCATTCCTTTTTATTGCCAAATATGATTCTGTTGGATGGCTAATTCACATTTTAGAGATGGATATTGGCAAGGATATGAAGCAATAGGATCCCTCATTCATTGCTGGTGAGAATGCAAAATGGTATAGCCACTTCGAAAGGCATTTTGGCAGTTTCTTACAAAACTAAACATACTCTTGCTATACAATCAAGCAATCGTGCTTTTTGCTATTTACCCAAATGAATTGAAAACTTATGTCTACACAAAAACCTGCCCACATTTTATTTATTTATTTATTCATTTATTTTGAGACGGAGTCTTGCTCTGTCGCCCAGGCTGGAGTGCAGTGGCGTGATTTCCGCTCACTGCAACCTCTGCCTCCTGGGTTCAAGTGATTCTCCTGCCTCAGCCTCCCGAATAGCTGGGACTACTGGCACGCGCCACCACACCTGGCTAATTTTTGTATTTTTAGTAGAGACGAAGTTTCACCATGTTGGCCAGGCTGGTATCGAACTCCTGATCTCAAGTGATCCACCTGCCTCTTGCCTCCCAAAGTGCTGGGATTATAGGCATGAGCCACTGCACCTGGCCTCCACACATATTTTTATAGCAGTTTTATTCATAATTGGCAAAACTCGGAAGCAACAAAGATGTCTTTCAGTGGGTAAATGGATAAACTTAGGTACATCAAAACAATGGAATATTATTCAGCACTAAAGAGAAATGAGCTATCAACCCATGAAAAGACAAAGAGGAATCTTAAATGCATATTACTAAGTGAAAAGAGCCAATATGGAAAGGCTACACATTTTTTTGCTTCCATCTATATGACATTCCGGAAAAGGCAAACTATGGGCATGGCAAAAGGGTCAGTGGTTGCCAAGGGTTAGAGGGAGAGTGGAATGAAAAAGTGGAGCATAGAAGATTTTTTAAATCCTCTATGTGTGAAACTCTACATAATATGATACTATTATGGTGGGTACACGTCATTACACACTTGTCAAAACCCATAGAATGTACAACACCAAGAGTAAACCCTATTGTAAACTATGGATTTTGGGTGATAATGATGTGTCAGTGTAGGTTCATCACTTTTAACAAATGTGCTACTCTAGTTCAGGATTTTGATAGTGGGGGAGCCTGTGTGTGTGTGTAGTATCAAAGGTATATGAGAACTCTGTAATTTCTACTCAATTTTGTTGTAAATTTAAAACTGCTCTAAAATTAAAGCCTATTTTTAAAAAAATAAATCCCTGTGTATCTTCAATAACACTTTTTTTGTTTTATACTCTATTTTTCCCAATATTAGTATACTCACTCAAGTTTCCCTGTGGTTGCTTTTTGCATGATATATTTTTCCCATCTCTTACTTTCAATCTACAGTATTAGAATCTTTGAAACTAAAGTATGTATCCTATAGACAGCATACAATCCAATGTTGTTTTTTATCTAGTGTGACAATCTCTGCCCTTTGATTAGATTGTTAATCTAGTCACAATTAAAAAAGAAATGAGCTATCAACCCATAGTAACAATTAATGTTACTATGAATATAATTGTGTTTAAGTCTTCCATTTTTCATTTTGTTCCCTATGTGTCCTATGTGTCCCATGCCTTCTTTTGTTCTATTCCTCCTGTTCTACTTTCATTTTTATTACTGTATGTTTTCTCATGAAGCATTTATATATATATATATATATATTTTTTTTTTTTTTTTTTTGTGAGACGGAGTCTCGCTCTGTCGCCCAGGCTGGAGTGCAATGGCATGATCTCGGCTCACTGCAACCTCCGCCTCTCAGGTTCAAGCGATTCTCTTGCCTCAGTCTCTCGAGTAGCTGGGACTACAGGCGCCTGCCACCACGCCCGGCTAATTTTTGTATTTTTAGTAGAGACGGGGTTTCACCATATTGGCTAGGCTGGTCTCGAACTCCTGACCTTATGATCCACCCACCTTGGCCTCCCAAAGTGCTGGGATTACAGGCGTGAGCCATCACGCCCGGCCCAGCATTTATATTTCGTTATTGCTTTTTTCACTATGTTTAAGCTTTGTTGTGGTTGTGCTAAAGCTTACTATCTATATAACCTTCACTTATCAGAATCAATTTCAGATTCTTGCTAACTTAATTCTAGTCATATATAGAAATGTTACTTCTATTCCTTCCCCCCCTTTTTGTGGCATTATTGTTACACATGTTACATCTATTAATGTTACAAATCCAATAATGCATTGTTATATTTATTACTTTACCCTCTGCAGTCATTTCCTTAGACCAATACTGCTTTATTCCAACCCACCTTTTTTGTTCTGTTATTGGCAAAAATATTACAATTATATGACATTTGTATGTGGTATAGGCCTAACAATACATTAGGTACACATTATTTTATACAATTGCTTTTTAAGCTAGTTAAGAAGGGAGAAAACTTTATTTTATACTTAGGCATACAATATACTCTCTTTTATAATTACATCTTATCTACGCTATTGCTTTTTGTTTTTTGGTAGAATTTTAATTACCATCTGGAGTTTTTTTTTTTTTTTTTTTTTTCAGCCTAAAGATCTCCCTTTAGTATTTCTTGTAAGCCAGGTCAGCTAGGTACAACTTTGCTCAGGTTTTGTCTATCTGGGAATGTCTAAATTTCACCTTTAATTTTGAAAGATAGATTTGTTTGATATAAGATTCCTGGTTCACTGTTTTCTTTTTCTTTTCTATTTCCTGTAACAGCTGGTCACTAAGAGACGGTTTTCTTTCTTTTGAGCACTTTCACTGTGTTGTTCCACAGTCTTCTTACCTTCATCAATTTTTTTTTGTTTTGTTTTTTTGCTGAGGAGCCAGCTGTTAATCTTATTGAAGTTCCCTTAAATGTGAAGAGTCGTTTTTCTCTTGCTGCTTTCAAAATTTTCTCCTTGTTTTTGACTTTCAGCATTTTCACTATGATGAATCTACTTGTGAATATCTTTGTGTTTATCTAGTTAGGAGTTTTGTTTTTTCTAACCTTCCTCAATGTGTGCATTGGAGTTTTTCAATAAATTTGGAAAGTCTTCTGCCATTATTTATTTAAGTATTTTTCATTTGCCTTTCTCTCCTGTCATTTTGCTACTCCTTTTACATATATGTTGGTGCACTTCATGGTGACCCACATTTCTTTAAGGCTATCTCATCATTTTTCAACATCTTTTTTTCTGTCTATCCCTCAAATTGCATACATTCAATCTATCTTCAAGTTCACTAATTCTTTTTTCTGTAAATTCAAACCTACTTTTGAGCTCCTCTAGTGAAATTTTTATTTAGGTTGTTGGACTTTTGAACTCCACAATTTCCATGTAGTTCTTTTTTTAAAATAATTTGTATGTCTTTACTGACATTTCTATTTCATGCAACATTGAGATCATATCTTCCTTTACTTATTCAATCATGGTTTCCTTTAATTATCAGAATATATTTATAATGGCTACTTTGAATATCCTACATCTGTGATATCCTGCATCTGGCCACTGTCACAGACAGTTTCTGTTGCCTGTTCCCCCACCACCCCCACGCCCCCAGTGTAGGTATTGGTCATTCTTTCCTGTTTATTTCATGTCTTGTAATTTTTTGTTGGAAACTAGACATTTTAGATAATATGTTGTTGCCACTCTGGTTATTGTGTCCTCCCCTTCCAGGGCTTGTTATTATTTGCCTGTTTGTTTAGTGATTGGCTGGCTTATTTTAGTAAAGTTTATTTCTCTTCCTCCAGCATTAATCTTCTAATGTTGCCCCTCAGGGATGCTCATCTTTTGATATGCCCACAGACACCCTAAGATGACAATGGTTTCGATAGAGCTTTCCTAGTGTCTTTCCATGACCATAGTCAGCTGTTAGGCTCCTCTAATTGCTAACTGATTGGTCTATTATTTCCAACAATATTCTTGGCCATTAATTGCTCTGCAGACTAATTTAATCAAATGTGGGTTCTAGTGAAAGAACGGTTCTCTTCATCAGTGTTTGACATTTGTTCTGACCCCAAGAGGGCTCCTCCCAGCCAGCTCCCTCTCTGGTGCTCTCCAACAATCCAGCCAGACAATAGTTAACTGCTAGCTTCACCAAACCCATGAATTACTTTCCAAGTGTCCCCACCACAACTTCCACTATTTTTGGAGCAACACTGGCTTGAACTTCTCCATGCTCTGTTGTAAATGAAGTAAGTTCTACCGGGAAAATATTACAAGATAAATGCTTTATGGCTTGTTTTCTCTTCTCAGGCAAAAATATTTGAGCCAGGGCTCTGGATCTGGGGGTGGGAACAATAGCATTCTTCTCTCTGACACTCCTGCTTTAGGAGCTGACATTCAGGTACAGGAGGGAACAACAGCCTGAAGGTCCTCTCAGCTTACTTCTCATGTTGTGAAACCATGCCCAGCAAGCCAGGGCAAGGATGATTAGGGCCTCAGCATTCTCAGCAGTGCCACACCCAGGGGATAGCTTTCATTCCATTAGTGGGGACTGGATGGAAGATGGGAGTCTCAACCTCTTGATTGCACTTACCCAGGACTTAGCCTCAGCAACAGGTAGTTGGGGGCAGGATGAGAAATGCTGACATCCTACTCTTCCTAGGAAGAAAGTCCCTGACCGGCAGCTGGAGGGAGAGGATGCCTTGTGTTCTTGGCCACCAGTTAGGAATGCAGTTTATGTTTCTCTGAGCTGGAAGTGGGGAGGGAGCAGATGTCTAAGTTCAAATGCCACAGATTCTCATCTTTCTTATGGAGTTTTTATGGATTTTCTTGAATAGATGTTTCTCCATTGATTTGACAGTATCCTGTGCCACATTTCATATGGCCCTTAGGAGCATTTCCAGAGGCTTTAAATTGTTGTTTTCTTTTGTTTTATAATTTTTACCAGTTTCACTGGAGAACATGTCTGCAGAGCTCTTCCTGCTGTCATACCAGAAATCAATCTCCTAGACATCATTTTGTTTTTGAAGACTTCACCGGCAACTGCATTAGGTCCTCTTACTCTGTGCTCCAAGTGCCCCTTCAGCATTTACAGCACTAAATTTATGGTTTCCTCCCATTAATTCATGAACTCCATGAATATGAATGTTATATTTACTTTGTTCTCTTTTATATCTCCAGGGCCTTGCCTAGCACATGATAGATAATAAATATTTATTGAACTAAATTTTTATTTTTATATTTTTATCAAATGGAAAGAGCTATGTCTTGGGCATCAGAACTCCTAAATATGGCCCTGAGATTCAGAAGTGGATATGGGCAAGCTGTGCCTAGCACAGAAAAGTGTTCAAACAATATTAAATAAGAAATGGTGAATGAAGAAAAGAATGAGTGAGATTTAGATTGGGGACTTACTAAAAAATAAAACTGAGTAGTGGTTAAGAACATAAACTTAGGAACTAGACTATATGAGTTTGAATTCTTGCTCTGTCACTTCCTGTCTGTTGCTTAACTTCACTGTCCTGCAATTCTTTTATTTGTAAAACAGAGAATACTACTAGCACCTACCTCATAGGATCTTTGAAATGATAAATGAAATAATGAATATACATATACAACAATGCCTTGCATATATCAGCATTTATATGTGTTATTTTATTTTCATCACTATGTATGTGTAAGAAAACTAGGATAATTCTGTATGTGTTATTTTATAACTCAAATTTTCAAAATACTTAATGCTTTTTTTTCCTTCTCCTTGCCAAAAGGATACCTTTTCCTCGGAGATGATTTAGAAGATAGAAGTAATGATGGCCAATATCAGAAATGCATCTTTAATCTCAAAGATGAAAACAACCAAATGGAAGAGGATGAGAGAGGGGCAGGGGCACCAAGTCACCAGGCAAGGTTTCTAAGTGTAAAATGTAAGCACAAGATACGTTTATGCTACTACTGCCTGGGTCTCTGAGAGTCATGACAGGAAATATAGCCCCTAACTCAGCAGCTGGGGCAGGAGTGTAGTGAGGGAGGAGGAAGAGAGGTAGGAAAAAAAAGGTGTGTGTGAGAGACAGAGATAAAGAGAAAAAAATGAATATTTATCTTTGGCACTTTAATTAAAGATAGATTAAAATCATCTGTATACCAATACCTAAAATATCAGTTTTAGTAGTATTCTAAAATAATGTGTTGCTTATCCTCATGTCCACCTAATTTACTGTAGAATACTTGAAAAATGTGGAAAGTCATAAATTGGAAGATTTATGATTTGTACGTATCACCCATCACCAAAAGAGCCAAAACTTTGGGTGTTGAGATAGCAGAGACTGAGAACACTAAAGGACAGGCTTATCTGGGTCTGTCAACTAGAGGGTTCACATGTAGCATATCCAACATGGCCATCTCAGGGCTTCAAAAACAAATGTTTCCTGTAAATAGGGGTGAAGCTGTATGGTCTTTTATGATTTGGCCTTGTAACTCACATAGCATCAGTTCTACTCTATTCTACCCTATTGATTGAAACTGTCATAAGCCCTCTTCTAAGATATAAGAGGAGGGACAGAAGACTAAGATTGACAGATGGCAATCATAGATAAAATATTCAAATATTTCCTTAGATGTTTATGCACAATATGTATAATCCTAGAAGGTAAATAAATAAATAAAATAGGCCAAGTTCTATGGACTGAATGTTTGTGTCCCCCCAAACTTCATATGTTGAAGCTTAATACCCAGTGTGATGGTATTTGGAGGTGGAGTCTGTGGAATTAGATCATGAGAGTGGAGCCCTCATGAATGGGATTAGTGCTCCTATAAGAAGAGACATGAGAGAGTTTGCTTCCCCTCTTTCTGCTTTCCACTATGTGATGTTACAGAGAAAATCACCATCTGCAAACCAGAAAGTGGGTCCTCATCAGACATCGGATCTACTGACATCTTGATCTTGCACCAGAACTGTGAGAAGTAAATGTTTGTTGTTTAAACCACTCAGCTGCTATTTTGTTATAGCAGCCCAAACTGACTAAGACACTAAGAAAACAAGTGAAAAAGAAAAAGATTTGTTTCCTGGGAGTTAGTAGATCTAACAAAGCTATCTCTACATCTAGTTCTACTACTACCCTCTTGGAAACCTGAGCAAGCCCCTTAATTTTTCTGGGTCTCAGTTTCTCAATTTGAATAATAGGACCCTTGTACTAAAATATTTCTAAGGTTGTTTTGGTTTTCATAGTACACAATCTGTGAAGGCCTAGTACTTGAGATCATAAACCCTACCCTATAAATCCAAAATTAGTCAAAGGTATAGAAAACACAGCTATAAAATCCACTGTTCTATAAGCCTACTAATCCATTTTTCTGGCTTCACAGTTTATTTTATTATCCTATTTCAATGGGCTTGAAGAACATACAATGACCTGGGACATAGTCTGTTGGGTATCCAAAGCAGACAATGGCTTGTGACAAAAGTCTGTCTAGGCATGTTGACAGACTTCAGTCTTTCTTCCTGAGATATGAGTGTAGTTAATGAAAGCTCAGGGAAGGGACTAGAGATAATTGTTTTCTTCTTTAATGAGTCTGGACTTTAGATAAATAAGGGAACTTCAGAAAACAACTTCATCCTGTGCTTTGTGAGAGACAGGATTGAGAGTGAAGAAGTGTGTGGGAAAGGTCAGACGGACCTTGAGGTTCCTCTTCAGTTCAGCATGTCAAAGCACCATATCTTGGGGTATCAGTTTCTAAGCCCCAACATTACCCAATATAATGGAAGGTCTTTGACAACAGGGCCCTTGTCTACGCTGTTTCCTCCTGCATCCTTAGTACCTAAAACAGCAATTTGCACATGATAAATGCTCAACTATTATTTGTTAAAATAATAAATTTTTTTATTGGCCATGTTTGTTTCTTTTGTAAACTACTTATTCATATCCATTGCTCATTTTCCCATTGGTATGTTCATTTTTTTCTTATTAATTTGTAAGAGCTCTTTAAATATAATGGATGTTAACTTTCTTTTTCTTTCACATATTGTTGGTTTCCTAGGATGGCTGTAACAAAGTATCACAAACTGGGTGGCTTAAAACAACAAAAATGTGTCCTTTCATGGCTCTGGAAGCTAGAATTTCAAAATCAAGGAGTCAGCAGAGCCATGTTTCCTCAGAGACTCTGGGTAGATTCTTTTCTTGCCTCTTCCTAGCTTTTAGTCATGGTTGTCAACCCTTGGCATTCTTTGGCTTGAAGCTGCATCACTGTAATCTCTGCCTCTGTCCTTGGATTGGTTTTCCTCTTCTTATAAGGACACCAGTCATATTGTATTAGGGCCCAGCTTAATGACATCACCTTAATTTGAATATATTTTCAAAGGCTCTGTTTCCAAACAAGGTCACAATCAGAGGTTATAAGGCTTAGGACTTCAATATATATCTTGGGGGGATACAATTCAACCCATAGCACATATGGTATAAATATATTTCTCCTGTTTCTTCTCTGTCTTTTAAATTTGTGTGAAAAATCAGGTTCCCTGGCCAGGCGCGGTGGCTCACGCCTGTAATCCCAGCACTCTGGGAGGCCAAGGTGGGTGGATCACAAGATCAGGAGATCGAGACCATCCTGGCTAACACGGTGAAACCCCGTCTCTATTTAAAAATATAAAAAATTAGCCGGGCATGGTGGCAGGCGCCTGTAGTCCTAGCTACTCAGGAGGCTGAGGCAGGAGAATGGCGTGAACCCAGGAGGCGGAGGTTGCAGTGAGCTGAGATTGTGCCACTGCACTCCAGCCTGGGCGACAGAGCGAGACTCCGTCTCAAAAAAAAAAAAAAAATCAGGTTCCCCTTGTTGCACTGTATACTAGCAATGGAACTTACATGGGAGTAGTAACAGTGAAATAAGATAAAGTGACTTCATGAACGTTTATGCACGAGTTTTGTTACTCCTCAAAGTTCATCCCTAAGTCCTGGGAAAAGTAAGAAAGGTGCTCACCTCAGCCTAAAGCTAGAAGGGCCAAAGGAGTTCTCTTGGCCTACACATAGTCCAGCTAATGTCATCAGTTTAGGAGACTGCATAGGGCAGAGCTCCTTTTCCACCAGAGTCCTAAACAACAGGAAAGAGTGGCCATGGGTCTCCGGTGTCTCAAGATATTATCTGCAATCCATGAAATAAAGAAAAGAATACCCCTCGGTTCCCCAAAAGATAATGAGGTGCTGAATATTTGCTGCTTTCACGTTCAGACATCTTAGTCTCATAGCCCTTTTATTTTTTCAGACTAGATCTCTTGAATTAAATATATTATCTCCCAAATCATTGAAACTCTTACAGTGACACCCTTAAAATTTCATCAGATTCATTCCACATTTTGGAAATCTTGGCATCAAAGTTATAATGGCCATAGCTTAGAGGAAAGCTGGAGTAGGCATAATTTCCTATATTCTTAACACCTAGTTTCAGTCTGTAATCAGTGCTTAAATTTAGAGAGAAAGAGAGAATCACAATAAAAAAGTATCAGTAAAGCATCAGAGAGGTACATAGAGAACCTATTCTAGGCAGGAACAGAGATACCCATACCCACAGGGCCCACTAGGGCTCAGACTACCTTCTCCCAAGCCTAGCATTCACACAGGAGAGATAATGAGAGGAAAATAGGACAATAACCACAGTCCAACCAGGTGCATTTCAGACAAGTACATGTGAGCCATGTCATGGCAATACACATAAAGATTTCAGCAAAAACGAGCTTCCACTGATGGGATACTAATACAATAGAGGGATCTTCACTAGTTGAGGTCAAATCATGAAACAGTTTTATTTTTCCAATAGCTGTATCAGCAGTGTTCTTTCTATCACTCCCTCCCCCACTTCAAACGGGGCAATGGGCTTCTTTAACTACATTTCTGTCCAGTTCTCCAATTTTTCAGTCACTACTGCTTATTAAAATAGTTTCAGTCAGACTAAAGATTTGGTTCTATTCATTTTCAAATGCCAATCTCACTTTTCATTCTGAGTCCTCCTGGTGCCTCCAGGGCAGATTAGAATTGAGGCTCCTGGGCTTGAAACATGTGTAAAACGTGTGTGTGGGGATAAGAACCATCTAATCAGTTCACTTTCTCTCTGCCTTTTGGGACACATGAATCCCAAATGCAGAATATAGTGTCCTTCTAACTTGGCTTTGAAAAAATTTGTTTTTGTTCTCAACAGTGTGCTGTCTATTTCCAACTCCTCAGAAAACTTCAGGGTCAAGAAAACATCTCAATCAACTCCTATTCACAACATTTTAGTAAAGATAACAGCATTTCCCGGATAATTTTCACCTATCTTTAAAACATTACTTTATTACAACTAATCAATATAGCATAATATCCAATCTGGATGTTACAAACAAATGTCTGTTTTCATCCAAGGAAATTTGATGGTTTTGAACAAAGGATTTATCCAAGATGGGTGAAAAGGAAAACAGCAAAGCATTTAGCCACCAAAAGAAATAAAAATCCACTTGCTAAACTTCATATCCAATAGTCACATCACAGTGGCTTCTCAGCTTTCAGGAGATTTTTTTCTAGGTAATTCTTAATTTTCATAAAAGCTTTTCCGTATTGCTCTAAATATGGTCCCCAGAATGAAAAACAACCAATTCGCCTCAGTACTGGATACATTCATTCAACAAGTATTCAGTAATCACCTACTTGGTGCAAGGAACACTATTAGTCACTGGGTACACAAAATAGAACACAGCAAGCATGTTTTGGGCCCTCATGGATTTTAAGAACAAGTGGGTCTAGCTAAGGAAAGAATCATACTCTGCTACTCTTTAAATCATGTTAGAAACCATCGAATAACAATAAAAATAATGTCCACAAAAATTGATGATTTACTAGGCTATGTAGTAAATTCTTGTTATGTGTAATTCTAACAATCCTTGTTTCACAGAGGAAGCACACAGACCTTGATAAGTAATTGATCCAAAGTCGAACATCAAGTAAACAGCTGACTGAATTTGAAGCCAGACTTGTCTGATACTACTGTTCATGCTTTGAAACTGCATCATTCCAGCTGATATCATTAATATAGCAATCTGTATAAAAAGTTCTTAACTGTGAGACAGAATCCAGGAATCACTAACATTTCTTTAAAAGACAAATATTGAGTGTGATTTTATAATTTGATGTTTTGGAGCTATGTACTAATATATCCATATACCTCTAGAAGAATATATATGTAATTTTATATGGAATACATATCTCCAAAACGTCTAACTACATACGCACTGGGCATATACTCTTCCTTTATTCACTGTGTCATCTGGTTTAGCAGGGTAGGAAATTCTACAGGAGTTTGGGGCCAAAACTAGAGTTAGTAAGCATTTGTCTGGCTTGTCTTGCCTCAGTGCTGCATTTAATGCTTTTGGTTCCTTATCATAAACAACAGATATCAAATATTTTTTATAACAATGCCACTTTTCTAAAGACATCTCTATTTTCTAGCTGTGATAATTTTTTAAAAAATGATTTCAAGTTGGAGAAAGGAACATTTGCACTCAGGATAAGGTTCAGTCTCAAGTTAAGTTGTTTCACACACCCCCTGCTTATTTCTAATATATTTTGAAACATTCGCACCAAAGGGTAGATGGTTTTGAAACTACTTTCTGCATAATATGTACTTAACTTCTGAGCTCATACTAAGAAGATATTTGTAGGGATGGTTTGAAAGGTTTGGAAAGGAAAGCAGGGAATAAAAGACTCCCTTTCTCTGATGACTGTGATATCAAAAACATCAAAGTTACATAAAATGGTGAAGATCTGACGACCAGACTGCTCCCTGAAGATTTACTTTACAGATCATTTCGAAAACACCAACTGTGTTCAGGAAGAGTCCCGCCTTTCAGGCGCCTGTAGTCCCAGCTACTCCGGAGGCTGAGGCAGGAGAATGGCATGAACCCTGGAGGCGGAGCTTGCAGTGAGCCGAGATCGCGCCACTGCACTCCAGCCTGGGCGACAGAGCGAGACTCCGTCTCGCGGGGGGGGGAAGAAAAAAAGAAAAAGAAAGAGTCCCGCCTTTTTATATATTTTTTCTTTTCTTTTTTTTTTTTTTGGAGACGGAGTCTCGCTCTGCCGCCCAGACTGAAGTGCAGTGGTGCGACCCGGCTCACTGCAACCTCTGCCTCCCGGGTTCAACGATTCTCCTGCCTCAGCCTCCCGAGTAGCTGGGACTACAGGCACGTGCCACCACGCCTGGCTAATTTTTTTGTATTTTTAGTAGAGACGGAGTTTCACCGTATTAGCCAGGATGGTCTCGATCTCCTGACCTCGTGATCCGCCCGCCTTGGCCTCCCAAAGTGCTGGGATTACAGGCGTGAGCCACCATGCCCGGCCAAAAATAAAATTTTAAACAAGCTAGTATGTATCAAAAGTAATGGTTTGATGTTGTGTGGAGCCCAGAAAAAATATTTTGTGTGGTACAGGTCAACATAAACAATGAGAGATTTCATTGTGCAGGATAAAGCATTTCCTTTTTTTTTTTTTTTTTTTTTTTTGACAGGGTCTTGCTCTGTCGCCCAGGCTGGAGTGCAGTGGTGCGATCCCGGCTCACTGCAACCTCCGCCTCCCAGGTTTAAGCGATTCTCCTGCCTCAGCCCCCCGAGTAGCTGGGATTACAGGCGCACGCCACCACGCCCAGCTAATTTTTGTATTTTTAGTAGAGATGGGGTCTCACCATGTTGGCCAGGCTGGTCTCACACTACTGGCCTCAAGTGATCCACCCGCCTCGGCCTCCCAAAGTGCTGGGATTACAGGTACGCCACCGCGCCCAACCAGCATTTCTTTCAAAATTAAAAACTTATAATTTATAATTTTCTGAAGCATGCAGATTTTTTAAGGAAATAAAAAGAAATATATACAGTCCACTCCACTTCCTTGCCCCGCTTTCTGACAAGTGCCCTCCTGCCTCCCCACCTTAGCCCTCACTCTAAATTTTCTAGAAGGGTAGGAATTCAGGGGCTACGTGGGCATTGATGGCTGTGCACATGCAAGGGGTAGAAGTGGGAGTGCGGCGCAAAGCATGTTGCCAGGTAGAAAAGGAGAGAAAGCAGAAAAGGCCAAAGCCAAGGCCTGAAGTGAGAGGGGGCAGTGGTGGAGGATGATGCAGACCCTCCCTGGTAACCAGAGGAGGGCAAACTCCAACCGCAGAGCAGTGATGCCACTTGTGGGCCCTCAGATTGGAGAGGACCGAGAAGAGTGACAGGGCTGTGCGCTCTGGGGCACCTCATGCAGACGGGAGTAGGGAGGCTGTTTTTTGCGCGTGCATATGGCGATGGCGGGTGGGGGGAAGGGGGAGATCCTGCTGCACTGGCCGCCCAAGTTGGGGGGCGAGCTCGGTGGTGACGCGCGGCCCTCACGTGACCCAGAGCTGCAGAGCGACGCAGCCTTCGGTGCAGTCGTCACTCGCGTCTGGCTACCAGCTCCCCGCTGCCCTGAGCTCGGCGGGCTGGCATCCGGCCCGGGGAAAAGCGGAGCAGGTAAGGGCTCCGGGGCCCGCGAGCCCCGGCCATGCCAGCAGCGGCTGACCGACCTCGGCGACAGGCGCAGAACAGCGCAGGGGGTCCCCGCCAGCTTTCTCCACACCCCAACATGCTTGGGAACACAGAGGCCCCCAGGGATGGGGAAGCAGGGGCGGCTGGGTTTCCAGGGGCGGCAGAGCCACCAAGAGCGATGGAAAACCACCCCCGAGTCCCTGCAGGAAAACAGCGAACACCGCGGGGGGCTGGGCGGCCGAGGGTGGGGTGGGGGTGGGGGGCGGGAGACGCGGGGCGCTGGCAGCGAGGGGAGCCCGGGCCCGGAGCAGGGAAAGGGCCGGGCGGCGGCGGGTCTTCGCTAGCGTTCCGCTGCAGCAGCCCCCACCCCCCACAACCCCCACCCCGGCTCGACTGCAGGTCTGCGAGGCTAAGTGTCTCCGCGGCGCACCTCGCGGCGAGAATCCGGAGGAGAAGGAGACTGCAAGGATAGGCCCAGGTCGGTGCGAGGGACGGTGGTGGGGCGGCGGTCGGAACGTAAGGAAAGCCTAGTCTGAGACCCCAACCCCCTCCACCCCATCCCCCACTCCTATACCGGTCCTCCATTTTGGTGCCTGCAAAGCTCTGGGAAAGAATCCCGGGAAACGAAAAATGGTGGGTTTGGGGGAAGGGAGGTAAGGGGAGAAAGCTGGAGGGAGGGGCTCTAATTGGAGGCCCCGTAGAGGACGCACGGAACTTCTAAGGTGGGAAAAAACGAAATTAAAAAATCCTTTGATATCAGGGCTCTGAATCCTGCTGGTCAGTGCACCAAGCATTCAGTCTCTCTCCTTGCCTTTGTCTTACTTGTGTTCAAAGAAAAACAACCAGAAAAAAAAAAATCTCATCATGGCAAATATTCACCAGGAAAACGAAGAGATGGAGCAGCCTATGCAGAATGGAGAGGAAGACCGCCCTTTGGGAGGAGGTGAAGGCCACCAGCCTGCAGGAAATCGACGGGGACAGGCTCGCCGACTTGCCCCTAATTTTCGATGGGCCATACCCAATAGGCAGATCAATGATGGGATGGGTGGAGATGGAGATGATATGGAAATATTCATGGAGGAGATGAGAGAAATCAGAAGAAAACTTAGGGAGCTGCAGTTGAGGAATTGTCTGCGTATCCTTATGGGGGAGCTCTCTAATCACCATGACCATCATGATGAATTTTGCCTTATGCCTTGACTCCTGCCATTTATCATGAGATTAATACTGTGATTCCCGCTGTTTTCTTTTTCCTTGCATTTTCCTAATATGCCTTTACTGATCCGTTTGCTGTGAACCCTATGTTATTTCCATGTGTCAAGTGGGTCTTGTGTTGCCAGCTTCTATTTGAAGATTGCCTTTGCACTCCGTGTAAGTTTCTGTCAGCAGTAGTTTCACCCATTTGCATGGAAAAATTTAAAGCTAATAAAGCAATTTAAAAAGCAATCTATACATTTATTGTCTCATTAAAAATGTATACTTACATATAACAGATGAACTAAAAAAAATCTGAGATTAAATACACTAGAGTGTTAATTGGTGAACATTTCTGTGTGTTAACTAATCCCAGCACTTTGGGAGGCTAAGGTAGGCAGATCACGAGGTCAGGAGATCGAGACCATCCTGGCTAACACGGTGAAACCCTGTCTCTACTGAAAAAAAAATACAAAAAATTAGCCGGTCGTGATGGCACACGCCTGTAATCCCAGCTACTCGGGAGGCTGAGGCAGGAGAATGGCTTGAACCCGGAAGGCGGAGGTTGCAGTGAGCCGAGATCACGCCACTGCACTCCAGCCTGGACGACAAAGCGAGACAGTCTCAAAAAAAAAAAAAGTAATATGTGACATTTTTTTCCTTTTATTATCTGGAGTTTGAGAAGCAATGAAAATTATTTTTCAATGAGATTATGAATGTAGTGCAGATACGTAACAATACTGGCTCAACAAATTTGAAGAGTAAACTCTAAGTATCCTTCAGTCTTAACTGGAATAATAAACCTTCCCTTTATTACAGATACATTCCTTTAAAGAGCCCGTTTTCTGCTCTGTGAAATGGGGAACAATGCTTGTCTTACAGGGCTGCTGAGTGGAACTGATGAAATGTGGAACTGTGTTGGGCTGGCTTCTGTCCCCAACTCCCCAACATTTAACAGGACCGGGACCCCCATCAGGTACTTAGGACTGGAGGAATTATCACTCATGTTTACAAGTCCAGACAGTGAAAATAGGTGGGTTCCCCCATATCATTCTTGTTATTTGCAATCCTCCTGCTCCCCTGATTACTGCCTTCTTAATTGGCCACACTTTCCCTTCTGCTGGATCCTATTTCTGTTGCTGTTGATGAGGTGCTAGGGTCTTCAAGGTAACAAAGCCCCACTGATTTCTCTGGAGTCTCTGGTGAGCCAAATCCCCCTTTGACCTCTATAGAATTGTGGAGAATGTCTTTATAACTTGAGAGTTATATTTATCCTGGTGAGTACAACTCTTGTGGTTCTTGGGATTACATTGGTTCTTAGAAAAATAGCCCTTTCTGGTTTTCTTTCATAACTCCTTCAAATAACTCAGACAAGAGTGCACTGCGGCCTAGCTGAGAAAATGTATCTGAGTGTGCCCTGAATTGCATTACTGCAAACCTCCACAATACAAACAGGCTGAAGGCTTTATTTGTGCCTGTGTTTGTATCCTCGATACGGATTTTCTCAAAGGAGACTCTTGGCAGGCCTGCCCACCCAGTTTAACAGACTTACCTAGACATGTAAATTACATTGGGAGAACAAATTTTCTTTAAAGCGGAAACACACTCCCTTCTTGTCCATACCTGAACCATGAAACTACTCTGTAAGTTCTTAAAAACTATATTAAGTATTTGGCATTGTTATTTCTTTGTGAGTGTGTGCCCTTTTCTCCAGACAGTTTCTGGTATAGTGCCCGACATAGTAGATATTAAATTATTAATTATTTTGATTGATTAATTAACTAAGAGTTAGAAATCCAGCTCAAAACTGTCCCTAACTCACTATCCTTAACTAAGGGGCCAAAGGCAAGTAACTAGTTATGTGGAAAGCATTATATTATTTCCAAAGGAACATAGCAAGGAAAGTTTCTAACTCAAATTCTGTAAACTTTTTTTTAAACCTTGTATATGTTAGTGTTTAGGGAAACATAGACGCCTTACGTGCATCATAATTACCTAGGGAAAGTGTTAAAAATGTCCCACCCCCAACCATCCACTGTGACCACCTGAATCACCAGAATCAGGAATTACTATTTTGACAGTTTCCCAAGTGATTCTCATGCATCTGAGTTTTGACAACATAGGCATAGAGAAACACTGACAGTAATTACACCATTTTACAAATTTCGTGATCCAAATTACCTTACTTACTTGATTCCACAATGCATATACGTTTCCAAAGTACAGCATTCCAAAATTAGACATTAGACCATCAATGTATGTTTATACTTAAACCAGTACTGTTTTATCTTCTTTTCAAATATCCTATTAAACTAATGCTTTATCATGAATTTATTATTAATAATAAATGTGTAATAATTATGAAATTATTAAATAAATTATGCATTATCATTTCTGTGCCAACCTGTGCCCTTTCACAACAATGATTTTGTTTTAGTCTCCCTGGAGTTCAGTTTCTAGCACAGTGCCTAATATAGTAGATGTTTCATAACATAATAATTCATTTACTAATTGATTATTAAATTATTTCAGGATTGTAGTTTATCTAAAACAATAGATAACAACATTTTTGAGCCTGTGGAGTTTTTTTTAATGCTTTCCTATTTTGAAAGTTTCTATAAAGAACATTTTAAAATGTTAGTACTTCTTATAATTATTTATATAATGTCATCATACATATTTGGATCATGAATATAGGGAGAATATAAACAAAACCGTAATCCAGTCATCCAAAGATACCATTTGTAAGTTTTTTAATCTTCATCTTATATTTTATCATGACAAAGCTAGGCTTAGAGCCTCTTATGAGGAACACTGCCTCTTTCAAAGCCCCTGCCAAAGAAATATGTTTAGCTTGCCATGTTTGTTACTATTTTTCTAATCTCTCCTCTCCACTTATCAAAGCTGATTGACTCATTTGATCAGCTTTCAGTTAGCTCCTGATTTTCAAAACTCAAGCCATCACATTTCAGAAGTCCACTCACAGTGATCTAATGTCCAATTTTGAAATGTATTTTTTTCTATCTTGAAAAACTACAACAATGTTTGTCTTATAAAGTTCTCATCATGTCTGCATTAAAAAAAAATCAATTCCTTTTCCTTTAAATCCTTAGTGATTATTTTCTTTTTTTATTTTATTTTATTTATTTTATTTTATTATTATTATACTTTAAGTTTTAGGGTACATGTGCACAATGTGCAGGTTAGTTACATATGTATACATGTGCCATGCTGGTGTGCTGCACCCATTAACTCGTCATTTAGAGTTAGGTATATCTCCTAATGCTATCCCTCCCCGCTCCCCCCACCCCACAACAGTTCCCAGAGTGTGATGTTCCCTTTCCTGTGTCCATGTGTTCTCATTGTTCAATTCCCGCCTATGAGTGAGAACATGCAGTGTTTGGTTTTTTGTCCTTGCGATAGTTTACTGAGAATGATGATTTCCAATTTCATCCATGTCCCTACAAAGGACATGAACTTATCATTTTTTATGACTGCATAGTATTCCATGGTGTATATGTGCCACATTTTCTTAATCCGGTCTATCATTGTTGGACATTTGGGTTGGTTCCAAGTCTTTGCTATTGTGAATAGTGCCGCAATAAACATACGTGTGCATGTGTCTTTATAGCTGCATGATTTATAGTCCTTTGGGTATATACCCAGTAATGGGATGGCTGGGTCAAATGGTATTTCTAGTTCTAGATCCCTGAGTGAACAGGCAACCTACAAAATGGGAGAAAATTTTCACAACCTACTCATCTGACAAAGGGCTAATATCCAGAATCTACAATGAACTCAAACAAATTTACAAGAAAAAAACAACCCCATCAAAAAGTGGGCGAAGGACATGAACAGGCACTTCTCAAAAGAAGACATTTATGCAGCCAAACAACACATGAAAAAATGCTCACCATCACTGGCCATCAGAGAAATGCAAATCAAAACCACAATGAGATACCATCTCACACCAGTTAGAATGGCAATCATTAAAAAGTCAGGAAACAACAGGTGCTGGAGAGGATGTGGAGAAATAGGAACACTTTTACACTGTTGGTGGGACTGTAAACTAGTTCAATTTTGAAATGTATTTTGGCAAATTTAGAAATATAAAGTAAATATATTTATTTACTAGAACAGAACTATTTATTTATGAAACTTAAAAATTGTCTTAGAAGTAGAAAAAGTTTTGAGTTTTATAAATGAAATGGACAAAATTCCACGTCTACTCTGTCTCCTTTCCTGACATCACATGTATTATGTAGTAAATATACTGATTTTGTTTGGAAAAGTCCAGTTTTTAAATTTCAGAAAGATAGCATGTTATGTAGTCAATATTTCATGTGTAACCAGCTGGAATGCTTTCTAAGTGATATAACTATACATAACCCAATAAATAAGGCATCCCTATAAACTTGAAAATCTAATTTTTAAAAAATTTTTGCCAGACATTTGAAAAGTCATAATTAGCATGTTTAGAAATTTACTCTGATGGAAAATATTTCCAATTTAATAAAAATAAACTTTGCTGAGTTTCATATGAAGAGAGAAATCTTCAGATGTATGCCCATTTAAAAAAATCATTTTTGGCTGGGCACGGTGGCTCACGCCTGTAATCCCAGCACTTTGGGAGGCTGAGGCAGGTGGATCACGAGGTCAGGAGATCGAGACCATCCTGGCTAACACGGTGAAACTCCGTCTCTACTAAAAATACAAAAAATTAGCCGGGTGTGGTGGCGGGCGCCTGTAGTCCCAGCTACTCAGGAGGCTCAGGCAGGAGAATGGCGTGAACCTGGGAGGCGGAGCTTGCAGTGAGCCGAGATCGTGCCGCTGCACTCCAGCCTGGGCAACAGAGCAAGACTCCGTCTCAAAAAAAAAAAATTTGTTTTCACACAAATGAACTTTGTGTTTCTGATTGTAAAGTAATGCATTCTAAAGTGGTTTTTGTTGTTGCTTTGAGCAGAAGAAAAACTGTATTAAGAAAGTTTTAAAATATTTTCTTCAACATCTTGTTTCTTTTCCTAAGATCACATGAGTATCAATTAATTTTAAGTTGTTGTCTACTTTTTCCCTAAATTAATACATATTACTTAGTTTGTAATTAAAATTTGATTTTTAAAAGAGGAAGCAAACTAATGTGTCAGTCATTAAAAGGGTGGAAAATTTGTTGAAAAAGAATAATGAATTTCAAACTAGTTCTGGATCCTTTCGCTGATTATGTAAACTTAGTAATTATTGCCATGGTAATGCATTAGTGTTTACCATACATTGGTAAAATGGAGATGATAATTTCCAGGGCTGCTGTGGGACCCAAAGGAGATAAAGAGCATGTGAGTGAATGGTGTTGGATGACTTCATGTTTTCACCTGCACATTCAGAATCCAAGTACCTCAGATCCCCTTCAGCTGCTGGGAGTAGTAGCCAAACTATGTCACAGTCCCACTCCATCCCTCAGCTATGATGACCTACCCACTTCTCCCAGTTCTGCACTCTCCACTGGCCTTGATCACTACAGATTTCTCTAGACACCTCAATGTGCTAATGTCCCAGTTTATATCCTACAGAGGTGTGCATAAAGACCTACTTGAATTACAGTTGTACTAGCTTTGTTGGGTACTGTCTTAGTGATGCTTGGACCATTGTATGTTTTATATTTTTAGCAAAAGAGGCCTTTTGCTCAGCTTATATTTGTGGTTATAGGATATTAGGGGCCGAGTCTTGTTTTTTTTTATCCACTCTGACAATCTCTGTCATGTAATTAGAGGGCTAAGACAATTTCCACTTCAAGTGACTATCAATATGGTTGTCACACAACCACAATTAATGCTCTGTTAATTTTTCAGTCTTTTCTCTCTGTGTTTCATTTCAAATGGTTTCTTTTGCTATGTCTTCAGGTATACTATTCGTCTACAATGTGTAATCTGCCATTAACTTCTTTTAGTATATTTTTTCATTTCAGACATTGTAGTTTTTATCTCTAGATGTTTAATTTGAGCCTTTTAAATATTTTTTATATTCCATGTCTCTACTAAACTTGTTCACTCTTTCCTCTAGCTTCTTGACCATATGCAATGAAGTTCTAATTATCTGCTTTTATGTCCTTATCTAATTCTACCATTGTTGTCACTTCTGGGTCAGTTTTGATTGGTTGCTTTTTCTCTCATGATGGGTTTTATTTTCCTGTTTCTTTGTAGGCTCTTGATTGGATGTCAGACATTGTAAGTTTCACCTATTGAGTGCTGGATATTTTCGTATCCCTGGAATTATATTGATTTTTATTCTGGAAAACAGTTATTTGTAAAGTTTGGTCTTTTAGATTCTTGCTTTAAAACTTTGTAAGAAAGGATCAGTGTTGTGTTTAGTTTAGAGTGAATCGTTCCCTACTAATGAGGAAAATTCTTTCTGAGTACTCTATCTGATGTCCTATGAATTATGAGGTTTCCAAGTCTGGCTAGTGGGAACATGCACTGTTCCCAAACATGTGTGAACTTAAGGAATTATTTCCTTTAATCCTTTTCGGTAGATCATTTCCTGATCTAGGGTAGTTTCCCTACAGACATGTGATGATCAGAATGATCAGTACTAGTTAAAATACTTGGCAGGCCATTAGACTGAGGTGACTCTAGCAAACTAGAGTTTCTATGGAAGCAAACTGAAACCCAACTTATAGTGAATGGTCATAGCCTTGGAAAATAAAATTTAAGCATCACCAATTAAAAACTGCCAACTAACCTCTAACTAGAGACTTTACCAATCAAAAGCTGCCTATTAACCACTAACTAGAAACCTTTCACTTTTACAAATCAAATGTTTTCTTTGCTTTGCTTTAGAAAACATTTTATAAAAGATTTCCCTCACATGCCCCCTTGGTGGAACACTGAACCACTTGCAGTTTGGCATTGTTCTGTTCATGAATAAACTCTGCTCAAATAAACTCTTCAAAATTTTAATGTGCCTGTTTATTATTTAAGAGTACTCAGGTAAATATTCAAGAGTGGCTCTCCATGGATCTCTGGAATTCCTTCTCTGTGCAGCTCTTTCCTTTTTGGGACACAGCCCTGTGAACTCCAGCTTCCTTGCCCTCCTTGGACTCCCAACTTCTTATTCTAAGCTCTGGGATACCACAGGGCTTTGCCTGGATTCCTACTTCTTGCACTGTGGCCTGAAAACTTTCTTCAGGAAGTAAGCTGGGGCAATTGTTGTACCCGAGTGAGTCAGAAAAATGCCACACTTTGAGACGAATTATGAGTCCTTTTTTAGCCGGCGACCAAGAGACGGCTAACGTTCAAAATTCTCTCGGCCCCGAGGAAGCGGCTTGATTAATTTTTATACCTTGGTTTAGGAAGGGGGGGGTGTCCAGTTAGAACAATTTTACAGAAGTTAAGTAGTCAAAAAGTTAAAAGGATAAATGGTTACAGGAAAGTAAACAGTCCCAGGTGCAGGGGCTTTAAGACTATTACAAGGTGATAGACGCGGGGCTTTGGGCGTTATCAATCGGACGAATTCTTGGGGACTGCGGATATAGCTTGCCACAGTATTTTATCAGTTAATTGCATTCTTGGATGTGCTGGGAGTCAGCTTGCACAAGTTAAGTCCTTGAGGAAGGGGCTGCCAGTGAAAGAGCCAAGATGGAGTCTGTCTGGCTCTCTTAGCTAAGGGAGAGTCAATTCAGTTGGAAACAAGGCTAGGTGATTAAAGGAAAAGGGAAAGTCTAAAAACAGAGTTAGTAAAAACCAGGTTGGGCATTACACAATCATAAGAATAACCTCATTTGTTCCCAGTTTCTCCGGGATCACTAAACATTGTTGCCTGTTGTCTAAGGTCTTGAGAACAGCTTGTTCTTGTATTTCATCCAACTTTTTAGTTGTTTCATGTGGGAGAAAAATTTCATCTATCTAGGAGCAGAAATTCTGGTATGCCTTAGGTAAATGTTCTGTTTTTGTTTGTTTGTTTTTGAGATGGGGTCTTGCTCTGTCGCCCAGCCTGGAGTGCAGTGGCATGATCATAGCTCACTACATCCTCAGTCTCCCCAGCTCAAGCAATCCTGCACCCTCAGCCTTGCAAGTAGCTGGGAACACAGATGTGCACCACCACACTCAGCTAATTTTTTTTTTAATTTTTAATAGAGACGAGGTATTGCTATGTTACACAGGCTGTCTTGAACTCCTGAGCTCAAGCAGTCCTATCACCTTGGCCTCCCAAAGTGCTGGGATCACAGGCATAAGCCCCCATGCCAACCTTGAATAAATGTTTAATGTGGTCATTGTAAGTCTGTGGGGATCCTCAAATCCTTAGCCCAGTTCTGCCCTTCACGAAAGAACAGCAGGCAAGTCACTTCATTTCTCTAGAAGCAAAGACTTGCATTTCCTACAGCAAATTTAATTTGACACAGCAAATTAAAAATGAAAAAAAAATTAGCATTGTATTATAAAATAAACATTGCATTGGATTCTTGTTTTTAAAAAACAGAAAGGAAGACTTTATTCAAGACTCTTGCAAGAGAGGAGAGAGATTGAACTCAGTTCCAAATACTACTGAGACAGCTGGGATTTTATGGCCACTGGGAAAGGTGAGGGAAAGGGTGGAAAACTAGTAAGAAATTTGGTTAGTTATCAGGGGAAGGGGAGGAACTTGATTAGACATCAAAAGTGGCAGAAGAAGAGCTTGATTGGATGGCAAAGGTGGGAGGATTCTTGATAAACTGACTCAGCAGGATTTTTGCTAAAACTGGGCTCAGTTGGCGAAATAGAGGCCCAGTTGAAAAAAATAAGGCTCAAAGAAGACTGACTAAAGTTTTGGTCTAAGAGGAAGGAGTCCATGTCAGTATGTATTGGTGATTTTTGAAGCATTTCACACAGACTGCCTGCTTCACAATCTCCTGTCTTTGTTGTTAACAACATAGAATTTGTCACCCTTCCCCAATATTACATGATTCAAATATACTTCTAACTGGGTCCCAAAACATACATTATTATCATGCTCCCCTGAGAGATTTTAATGCACACTAATACTGGAGAACCACTGGTGGTACAATGGAAGCACAATTATATTGAGTACAAATATGCCTAGAGAAAGACTGTAAGAAAATGTGTCAAAATGCTAGAGAACCTAGTAATGCATATATCATGGGATCTAAATTATCCTATTCTATGTTAGGATTTATTTTTGAAAAATTTTCAACATTTCTCACCTTGGGATACATCATATACTAGATGTGATAGTTTTCTCTTTCTCAGAAAAGTGTTTCTGTTCACTATCTCCATGAGATTAATTTTGTTAGCTCTCTCATAAAAGTGAGAATATATGACATTTGTCTTTTCATGTGTGCCTTATTTCACTTAACATAACGTCTTCTAGTTCCATCCATGTTGTCACAAATCATTGGATTTCATTCTTTTTATGGTGGAATAATATTCCACTGTGTATATGTACCACATTTTCTTTATCAATTTATCCTTGGATAGACACTTGGGTTGATTCCATAACTTGGCTATTGTGAATGGTGGTGCAATAAACATGGGAGTGCAGATATCTCTCCAATATACCGATTTCCTTTCCTTTTGATATTGCTGGATATATGGTAGTATTATTTTTAGTTTTTTGAGAACCCTCCACACTGTTTTCCATAAAGGCTCTACTAATTTATATCCTACCAATAGTGTACAAGCATTCCCCTTTCTTTGTTTCTTCCCCAGCATTTTTCTTTTTTTTCTTTCTTTCTTTCTTTTTTTTTTTTGAGACAGAGTTTCGCTGTCTCCAGGCCGGAGGGCAGTGGTGTGATCTCTGCCCACTGCAACCTCTGCCTCCCGGATTTAAGCGATTCCCCTTGCTCAGCCTCCTGAGTAGCTGGGACTACAGGTGTGCCACCACACCGAGCTAATATATATATATATATTTTGGATTTTTGTAGAGATGGGGTTTCACCATGTTGGCCAGGATGGTCTTGATCTTCTGACCTTGTGATCCGCCCACTTGGTCCTCCCAAAATGCTGGGATTACAGGCGTGAGCCACCAAGCCAGGCCTTCCCCAGCATTTGTTATTTTCTGTGTTTTGGATAACAGCTATTATAACTAGGGTGAGATGATATCTCACTGTGGTTTTGATTTGCATTTGGTGATTACCAGAGGTTGGGAAGGGTAGTAGGGAGAGGGGATAAAAACAGGTTGGTTAGCAGGTACAAAAATACAATTAGAAGGAATAAGATCTAGTGTTCTATAGCACGGTAGGAATGATTATAGTTACCAATAATTTCTTGTATATTTCAACTTGGAATGTTCCCAACACAAACAAATGATAAATGTTTGAAGTGATGGTTATCCCAATTTCTGATTTGATCATTACACATTATATGCTTGTATCAAAATATCACATGTACCCCATAAATGTGTACAACTATTATGTATCCATAAAAATTAAAAAATGCAAAAAAGCTGTAGGTGATAAATATGAACAATTTAATAAATGTTCAAAACTGGGGGAAAAGTGTTTCTGAATCCATGGTGTATGTTACAGAAACTGTAATATAATAATTAAGAAAGTAAAGTACATAAATATATGTGGGCATGTGCACATTTAAATAGAAAAAGATGTAAAAGAATTCACCACTGATAACATTTGGGAATGGATATGTGATTAAAAGTGATTTTTCTGTTCTATTTTCTTCAATGCCAGATTTTTATTTTTAAATTTTTGTATAGTTACAAACTTATTTCCATTAAAAATTCTGAATATATGTTATGTTAATTTGGAATATGCAGAAAATAATAGTTATAATAACAATACTCATAACATACTTTTAGTGTGAACCACGTTCCAGAGAGTGTTCTAAGTGATTTGCAGGTATTAATCCATTTGTTCCTCAGAAGAGACCTGTGAAGGCTGTGAAAGGAAAAAAATCTTGGGGCCCCCAAGTCACCAAGCTAAAGGGAAAAGTCAAGCTGGCAACTGCTCAGGGCAAACCTGCCTCCCATTCTATTCAAAGTCACCCCTCTGCTCACTGAGATAAATGCATATCTGATTGCCTCCTTTGGAGAGGCTAATCAGAAACTCAAAGGAATGCAACCATTTGTCTCTTATCTACCTATGACCTAGAAGCCTCCTCCCCACTTCGAGTTGTCCCGCCTTTCTGGACAGAACCAATGTTCATCTTACATATGATGATTGCTGTCTCATGTCTCCCTAAAAATGTATAAAACTAAATTGTGCTCTGACCTCCTTGGGCACATGTCGTCTGAACCTCCTGAGGCTGTGTCATGGGCGCGCATCCTCAACCTTGGCAAAATAAACTTTCTAAATTGACTGAGACCTGCCTCGAATATTCGGGGTTTACAAGGCTATACTATCAATGACCCCACTTTACAAGGGAGGAAACTGAGGCACACACAGGTTAAGCAAATTACCTGTGGTTGTTCAGCTAATAAGTTGCAAAACCAGGATATAGGCAAAACTGGCTCCAGAATCAGTGCTCTCAGCCTCTCAATAAAGTAAATAAAAAATACATTAAAACCATGATTGGAACAGCTGGAGACATCCACCTATGTTCTTAAAAGTCCTTATGACTTTTCAACATAAACAAAAGCTGAGGGAGTTCCTCATTGCTAGATCTGCCCTTCAGGAAAATGCTAAAAGGAGTCCTTCAAGTCGAAATAAAAGGATGCTAGACTAGCAACATGAAACCATATGAAAACATAAAGCTCTCTGATAAATGTTAATATGTACACAAATATAGGATCCTATAGTGTTGTAATGTTATTGTATGAATCACTTTTAGTGCTGATACAGAATTTAAGAGACAAAAGCATAAGAAGTAACCCAAAGTCTGTGTTAATCACACACAATATAAACAGATATAATTTGTGACATCGATAAGTTGGGGGGTGGATATTTAAGGAGTAGAGGTTTTGTACATGATTGAATAGGCATTGGTTTAAAATAGATTGTTATAACTTAAAGGTGTTTTATATAATCCCAATGATAACCATCAAGAAAATACCTTTAGAGGAAAAAAAAAAGAGAGAAGAGAATCAAAGCACGTCACTACAAAAAACTCAATGAAATACAAAGGAATAGGGTAGGAGAGAAAAAGAGAGACAAAATACCTATAAGAGAAACAGAATACAACAAAACAGTAATAGTAAATCTTTTCCTATCAGTAGTATCTTTACAGGCAAACAGATTAAACCTACCAATCAAAAGACATAGATTGACTGAATGGGTTTAAAAAAACAAGATCTAACTATATTGTGTCTAAAAGGGATTCACTTTAGATCTAAGGACACATATAGTCTGAAAGTGAAAAGATGGGAAAAGATATTCCATACAAATGGTAAACAGAGGGCAGGGGTTGCCATATTTATATCAGACGAAATAGATTTTAAATAAAAACTGTTACAAGAGACAAAGAAAAACATATAATGATAAAAGAGTCAATTCATCAGGAATATACAACAATTACAAATATATATACACCTAACATCAGAGTTCCCAAATATATGAAGCCAACATAAACAGAATTGAAGGGAAAAATAGCCAGCAATACAATAATAGTAGAGGACTTCAATATTTCACTTTCAATAATGGATAGAACAGCCAGACAGAAGATCAATAAGGAAACAGAGGACTTGAACAACACTGTAGACTAATTGGACCTAACAAACATAAACAAAATTCTCCACCCAACAACAGGGGAATACACATTTTTCTCAAGTGCACACAGAACATTATCCAGGATAGAAAATGTTTTCCACCACAAAACAAGTCTTAACAAATTTAAGAAGACTGAGAAATCATTCAAAGTATATTTTCTGACCACACTGGAAAGAAACTAGAAATCAATAGCAGAAGGAAAACTGAAAAATCCACAAATACATGGAAATTAATCAACACTGTTAGTCAATAGACAAAAGAAGGAATCACAAGAGAAATTAGAATATGTTTTGAGACAAATTAAAACTCAACATTCTAAACTTATGGGTATAGTGAAAGTAGTACCAAGAGGAAAGGAAGTCTGTAGCAGTAAATACTTACATTAGAAAAAAACAAAGATCTCAAATCAACAACTTAACTTACACATTTAGGAACTAGAAAAAGAACAAACAAAATCCAAAATTAGCAGAAGGAATGAAATGACAAAAATTAGAGCAGAGATAAATGAAATAGATAATTTTAAAAATAGAAGATCAATGAAACAGTTGACTTTTTGAAAAGATCAATAAAATTGACAAGCTCTTAGCTAGATTTACTACAAACAACAGAAAGGAGACTCAACTAAAACCGGAAATGGAAAAGGAACCGGGTGTGGTGGCTCACGCCTGTAATCCCAACACTTTGGGAGGCTGGGGTGGGTGCCTCACTTGAGGTCAGGAGTTCAAGACCAGCCTGGCCAACATGGTGAAACCCTGTCTCTACCAAAAAATACAAAAATTAGCCAGGCATGGTGGCATGTGCCTGTAGTCCCAGCTACTCAGGAGGCTGAGGTGGGAGAATCACTTGAGCCCAGGAGGCCGAGGTTGCAGTGAGCTGAGATCTTGCCACTGCACTCCAGCCTGGGCGACAGAGTGAGACTCTGTCTCCAAAAAAAAAAAGAAAAAAAAGAAATGAAAGAGGAGACATTGCAACTGAAGCCACAGAAATAAAAAGGATTATAAGAGTCTGGTGGTGATGGGGAGGGATGGGCAACAGGGAGATGTTGATCAAAGGATACGACGTTTCAGTTAGACTGCAGGAATAAGTTTTATTTATCTATTGCACTGCATGATGACCACAGTTAATAATAATGTATTGTATATTTCAAAATTGATACAAGAATAGGTTTTTAATGTTCTCACTGCAAAAAAAAATGATAAGTTGGTGAGGTGATGGATATGTCAATTAGCTTGGTGGGATCTTTCTGCAGTGTATACATAGATTAAAACATTACATTGTACCCCATAAATATGCACAAGTGTTATTTATCATTTAAAAACAAAAATAAGTGTGATTATAAAAGAATACTGTGAAAAATTATACTCTAACAAATTGGATACCCTAGAAGAAATGGCGAAATTCCTCAAATCATACAACCTACCAAGACTGAATCATTAAGAAATTTAAAATCTGAATATACTTATAACTGGCAAACATATTGCATAAGTATCAAAAACATTCAAATGAAGAAAAGCCCAGGATCAGATGGCTTCACTGGAGAACGATACCAAATATTTAAAGAATTTACACCAGTCTTCTTCAAAATCTTCCACAAAATTGAAGAGAAGGGAACACTTTCATTTTATGAAGTTAGTATTTCCCTGATATCAAAACCTATACAAACACAGTACAGAAAAGAAAACTACATAGCAATATTCTCCATGAACATAGGCACAAAAATCCTTAGCAAATAGAATTTAGTAATATATAAAAAGACTGCCTCAAAGAACTAAAAACTGAAATACCATTCAACCCAGCAATCTGATTACTGGACATGTACCCAAAGGAATATAAATTATTCTATTAAAAAGACACATGGCTGGGCATGGTGGCTCACGCCTGTAATTCCAGCATTTTGGGAGGCCGAGGGAGGCAGATCACTTGAGGTCAGGAGTTCGAGACCAGCCTGGCCAACATGATGAAACCCCGTTTCTACTAAAACTTCAAAAATTAGCCGGGCATGGAGGTGCATGCCTATAATCCCAGCTACTCGGTAAGCTGAGGCGGGAGAATGGATTAAACCCAGTAGGCAGCGGTTGCAGTGAGCCAAGATTGTGCCACTGCACCCCAGGCTGGATGACAGAGCGAGATGCCCTCTCAAAATAAATAAATAAATAAAGACACATGCATGCGTATGTTCATGACAGCACTATTCACAATAGCAAGGACATGGAATCAACCTAAATGCCCATCAATGATAGACTGGATAAAGAAAATGTGGTACATATACACCATGGAATACGATGCAGCCATAAAAACGAATGAGATCATGTCCTTTCCAGGAACATGGATGGAGCTGGAGGTCATTATACTTAGCAAACTAATGCAGGAACAGAAAACCAAATACTGTATATTCTCACTTATAAGTGGGAGCTAACTGATGAGAACATATGGACACATAGAAAGGAACGACACACACTGGGGCCATTCGGAGGGTGGAGTTGGGGAAGAGGGAGAGGATCAGGAAAAAATAACTAATGGGTACTAGGCTTAATCACCTGGGTGATGAAATAATCTGTACAACAAATCCCCATGACACAAGTGTACCTATGTAACAAACCTGCACATGTACCCCTGAACTTAAAATAAATGTTACATAAAATAAAATAAGAATTATACACCATGACCAAGCAGAGTTTATTCCAGAGATGGAAGGCCATTTCAACATTCAAAAATAAACCAATGTTATCCACCCAGTCGAAAAATAATACTGTATCAATTGATGCAGTAAAAGCATTTGACAAAATGCAACACTTATTCATAATAAAAATGATAAAAACTCTCAGTAAGTTAGGAATAGAAGGAAACTTACTCAACTTGATACAGAACATCTACAAATGGTCCACAGCTAAGACTGTACTTAATGGTGAAAAAACTGAATGATTTCCTCCTAAGATAGGGAGCAAGACAAGAATGTCTGCTCTAAGCACTCTTATTCAACATACTGCTGGAAATTCTAGTTATTGTGATAAGGTAGGAAAATAAAATGAAAGGCACATAGATTGGAAAATAAGAAATAAAAGTATCCCCATTTTCAGATGACATGACTACCTATGTACAAAATCCCAAGGAATGTACGTTTGTCTTTTAAATCATCTCCACATGAACTTATGAGGCAATGTGTTTCCAAGAAGAATCTCTTAAAAATAAACTAAACGTTATTTGCTGACATGTAAAGAATTCTTCTACTCTATACAAGTGTGTCATTGGGCTATTTATGAAATGTTAAGAGGCTTGGTTGTCTTTACTCTGGCCCCAGACTGCAGCCTCAAAGAAGTTTGATATTAAGCTAAGGGAAAACTGAGGTAACAAGGAGAAATCAATCCATCTTACCAAGTTGTGCATTCAGGACGATAGAAGACAGACATTCTTTGCCCACCAGGGAACATCCTTGGGCTTGAGAGCACGTCTGGGTGTCTTATGGTCTGGGTTTGAGTCCCAGCCTTGCCACTTATAAATAATAAGCTGATGCCACAAACACGCCCCTTCAGCCTCCATTTCCTCTTTGGTAAAATAATCGTGGTACCTAACTCATAGGCTTCTAGTGAGGGTTAAGAAACAAGTAGAGCACCTAACATAATCTCTGCCACATTATAAATGGTATTTACTGTAAGGAGTTTTTACAAAATCTGTATAAAATGGGAACCTTTTAGGTAAGTACAAAAAATATGCAGAGGCAGAGACCAGGAAATTTGCTGTATCTTTATGTTTTCTGCTTGTATCCCAAATGACATGGAGATCCATGGTTCTGTGAATGAAACCAGTCAGTTATTATGTTCCAAAAGACAATGGTAATGAAGTACATGTCCTTTTCCCTTTGAGTGCATTCTTTGTTCTCTTCTTCTGAAAGTTGCAGATATCCACTAAGTTTGAAAATCTTTCATCTCCTGAAGTTAAGTTGTTCAATGTTGTTTCCAAATTTGGAAGACCATGCGTGACACTAATGTGATGAGGAGCAGAAGACAGAAGATTAGCTGCAACATGAAACAGTAATAGGGAATCATGTCTGACCAACCAACCATCGTGATGGATAGGTTTTTCCACTCAAAGAAGGCCCTCTCTTCACTCTGCCAAGAGCAGGGGTTTCATCAATTGTAAGCGTTCTAAGAGGAGGCTTCCCACAGCCGCAAATTCTCCTTGTTGTCGTCTCCTCTTTCACTCAAAGTTCACAGTGATGGTTGATTTGAGCCTAAACTTGAAAGGGAGTCAGAACAGAGAAGCTCACTGTCTGTTGACTTGGCAACGGAGTGACTTCATTATTACCCACATCTCATGTTCTCTTTAAAATCTGCATTATTACTCTAGCATTTGGAACTGCCTTTTAGACTCTTGGCTTCCAGTTCAGCCTTGGGTGGAGGGACTACTGCTAGTTTTCCTAGGATCCTTATTCACTGGCTGATTTATTTGGTATTTCCTATTTCATACTGAAAAATTGCTTGTGATTAGTTTTTGCCAGCACATCAGGAAAGAAGACAAATGCTGCAGCATTCATCAAAAGTTCTAACCACTGCTTTGCTGCATGAAATGATCACCCAGGCTTTGCCACGACCATGAATCATTACACTTGTTTTGGGCAGATTATGCTGGACATGGGGTTCCTCTTCCCTTACAGCCCTCAAGAACAGACCTCATTCAAGGGCCCTCCTTTCGTCCACCTCCCCCAATCACTCCTGTGTAGCTGCAGTGATTTCTCAGAAGCCCCTTTCCTGGCCCTCAATAGAGACAGCTTTTCTCAGTTTGCCAGGGGGGCTACATTAATTTTTTTTTTTTGAGATGGAGTCTCGCTCTGTTGCCCAGGCTGGAGTGCAGTGGCATGATCTCGGCTCACTGCAACCTCCACCACCTGGGTTCAAGTGATTCTCCTGCCTCAGCCTCCCAAGTAGCTGGGATTACAGGCGTGCACCACCACACCCAGCTAATTTTTGTATTTTTAGTAGAGACGGGGTTTCACCATGTTGGCCAGGCTTGTCTCAAACTCTTGACCTCAGGTTATCTACCTGCCTCGGCCTCTCGAAGTGCTGGGATTACAGGCGTGAGCCACCGGGCCGGCCCATTAATTCTTTTAAAAGAAACTACTCTGTGAACCACGTTATTCTACAACTAAATATCTCCTTGTCTATCACTGCTGGATGTGAAGAAAACCTGTTAGTTCCAGCTCCTGCCCAGACACAGCCCTCTCCCGAAGGAGGATCTGACTACCTTCCTGCTCCCTTGAACGAATCCACTGGACTCAGAAAGTTGGTCAGCAGGAGCCATCCAGTTCTCTGGGAATGCAAGGATCATACAGCCATTGTCTCACAAAGGGGTCTGGAGTCTCAATGGGCCTGAGAAGACACAGGCGGATCAGTACATCTGAAGGGGAAAAAAAGAGAATCACTTTTTTTTTTTCTTTTTTTTGAGACGGAGTCTCGCCCTGTCGCCCAGGCTGGAGTGCAGTGGCGTGATCTCGGCTCACTGCAACCTCTGCCTCCCGGGTTTACGCCATTCTCCTGCCTCAGCCTCCAGAGTAGCTGGGACTACAGGCGCCCGGCTCGGTGCCCGGCTAATTTTTTGTATTTTTAGTAGAGATGTGGTTTCTCCGTGTTATCCAGGATAGTCTGGATCTCCTGACCTCGTGATCCACCCTCCTCGGCCTTCCAAAGTGCTGGGATTACAGGCGTGAGCCACCGCTCCTGGCCAAGAATCACACTTTTTGAGGATGAACCTGCTGAGAGTCAGGAGTCTGCTGGAGCTTTTCCTGGCTAGTAGTGGAGGAGGCAGGAAAGGGTGAACTACAAATGTGAATACATTTGAGGGGGTGGCATGATCTAAAGGGCATGTGGAGAGAAGAAAAAAAAACACTCCCACGTTTCTAATTGCACCGTGAGTCAGTGCCATTTGTATGCGGTGGAATGAGTGCCCTGCTGGGGCCGGGGGAATGGTAGAAAGTTTTTCCGCCATCTCCATCTAACTGAGTCATGGACCCCATGAGTAGAGATTGGGGTAAGGGAATGAAGTCACCACTCACCCCATTTCTTCCTGTTTCCTGGGTTTTCCTATCCCCTTATCTTGCCCTCCTCTTTGCCTGAGAGAACTGTGTTTCCTTTGCACTTCTGAGGGGCCTGATGAAAGCCTCATACTATGTCTGCTGGACAGAACACTGGAGCAAGAGAGACAGGATGTCTCTCTTTATCCTAGTGTCGGACCCAAACCAGTAACTTGGGATATTCCTGTTTCAGGGATAAGTCACTTCCCTTACTAGCCTCCCTGGGAGCCAGGAAGGCTGCTGAACACCCCCCATTGCCTAGAACAGCCCCCACAGCAAAGAACTCTCCAGCCCAAAATGTCAACAGTGCTGAGGTTGAGAAAACCTGCTCTAGAACAAGGCAAATGTTACTACCCACACTTACCTGCAAAAGGTCATGATAGAACTCAACTTTGGGCTCTGACCACCCTGGATTAGAATAACCATGCTGCCTCTTACTGGGTCTGTGTCCTCGTAAAATATATTTAACCTCCATGAGCCTTAGGAGAGCCTGCCTCTGGGGAGGAATGAGTTTAAGCAGGGAATACTGATACCTAACTTACAGAGCAGTTGTAAGGACTTAGAGAAACGATATGTAAAGTGCCTAGTATCTGGCCCGTTGTAGGCCCTTGAAGTATTAGTTGCCTTTCCACAGCCCTTTGCAGCTTCTGCTTCTGAGATGACTTTAACCTAAACTATATAGTGCTAAGCAGCATAATTGTGTCCTAAAGAGCTTCTGAAAACATGGCAACAGAAAGAAAAATAAACTTACACAGACTTACATCATGTATAAGAGTTGGTGCCTCTTCTGTGTTGTGGCATCGTGCAGTGTAGGTAGAATGGGGAAATGTTGTCACCCCATTTCTGTAGAATCAGTGTACGTTTCCTGACCTCTTTGGGACTCTCTTGGAGAGTGAGCATCAGGAGTGGTCATTAACTGGGTATCTGGGTTGTTCTTGTGGCTCTATAAAGACACATGCCCAGGGAAGAGGTAAGCATGAGGAGAGGTCTTCTGGAGAGAGCAATGGAGTGAAAGGCAGAAGATGTTGTTTCCAGAGCCTGACAAACTGCTCTCTATGTGATATGGGTAAAACGTGTACCTTCTGCTGGGTACAGACTCAATGTTAGGGCATGTGAGTTGGGAGGGTCTTCTAGCAGGCCAGTTTTGGGTATAAATCATTTAGCTTGCCTCTTCTGAAGCATTCCTGTCCTCATTTAAATTCTCATATTCTAGTGCTGCTGGAGGATTCAATGAACTAAGCTATCTCATAGGAAATCTGGGTCATTGCTGAGGCAGAGGGACAAAGTGTACTGGTGGGACTCCTACATGGCTCTTATCACTTCTGCTTGGGAGGGGCACGCTCCATTTCCTCTCATCAATCATTGGCCACATCTAGTCACACATGCAAGCTTGATGTCAGTGGAGTGGGGTCAGCGGGCCTAGGAGGGGCCATGGGCACCAGCCAATCCATGTGACCTAACATAAGCTTCATAGGTCAAAGGGCAAGATTTCATCTCCACCGTCCTCTTCCTTGATGTGAAGGGCTGTTGAGTGAGGCCCATAGGGCACAATACTGGGGAAGTGCAAAGCCATCATCTTCCAAATGGGAAGCTGCTGGTGATATTGTGGGGAAGGCAAGAGATAGAATCACATTCCAGTTCTGCCACTTCTCTGAAGAGGGTTTAGTCCCTGTGAGAATGAGCTTGATCATCTGTGAAATAAGGCTCACCACATATCTTCTTCAGAAAACCTGTCAAGTACCTACGGGACATAGTAGGACTTCGACACATAACACTCACAGCTATTTACCTCCTCCCTCCCAGAGAGGAGATGACATTTATCTAAACCAAAGGGCATTACTGCCATAGAGAGTTTGTGGAAAGGTAGCAGCAAGAACTGAAATATGTCCCCATAACCTATGAGCTTTGGGCCAGTTCTGAGTTGTGGGATGAGTTCCATGTGGGAATGGGGAAACAGAAAAAAATCCCCACATCATTTCCTATGACTGCATTTGCCTTCCTGTCCCCTTTCTTTGCCATCTAGTCTGACACTGGAGGAGAAGTTTCCCATTGATTCTGAAGTAGAAGGGACACTACAGAACAAGATACGTAGATGCTGAACAAAAGACTGGAGTCAGGAGACCAGACACGTCCCTGACTACAAAACTTTGGATGAGTCATTTCCCTTGTGCTGGCCTCAGCCTAGTGCAATAATGCCCTATTGCAGTGGCCTGGGGGTTGGGTCAGAAAAAAACAACAGTTTAAAGCTGAATACCATTGGTTGAACTTTGCATGATTTTTTTGTATGAATCTCCTTGTGGTAGGCAGAATTTTAAAATGAGCTTCAATGACCCTTTCAATCTTGTATAATCCCCTCTTCTCTGAATGTAGGTGGAACCAGTTAATATAACGTGATATCACTTACATGATTATGTTCTGTTATATGGTAAAAGGGTGATAATTTGGCTGGGGGCTGACCTAATCAAATGAGCTTTTTAAAAGCAGAGTATTTTTTCTGGCTGTTCAGAGGAGGGGAAATCAGAGAATCAGAACCCAGGGAGCATTCAACACACCATTGCTAGCTGGAAGAAGGAGATCACGTATCAGGGAACTGGAGTAGCCCCTAGGAGCTGAGAAGACTCTAAGACGATAGCCGTCAAGGAAACTGGGAGGTGGGGTGTGCTGCAGTGCAATAGCCTTGAGAAAATGACTTCTCCCAGCAACAAGGATGATCTTGGAAGCAAATTTTTACCCAGAGCCTCCAGACAAAAGATCTCAGTCAAGTCTACATAGATACCTTGATTTCAGCTTTGTGAGACCCTAAATTGAGAGCAAGGTCATACAGTGCCAGACTTCTGACCTACAGACCCATGACCTTAGATGTAGCTTTCAGCCACTAACTTTGTAGTTACACACTTAAAGAAAATTGATACATTCCAGTTAAATCAAATCCATATTCAATGCATATACAGTGTGTGTGTGTGCACATGTACACACGTGTGTAGATGACAACTGGAGGAAACATACCACCATGATTACAGTTTTCACTAGTCCATGGTGGGGTTAAATGTTATGAATATGTTCATATTGGTATATGAGTGCATTTTCCGTATTTTCTAAGTGCACAATGGGTTACTTGTTAATCAGAGATAAGGCCCATTAAAGACTTATTCATGTCAAATATGTTAAATTTCAGGCATTTAAAAACTTATAATAAATACCATAATAGGCAAACATGTGTACAACCAAGTCAAATATTGCAGAGTAAATGCTTCTATGTATCTTCTCTGATTGTCTTACCCCTGAGGGAACCATTATCCAAATCAAATTTTTTTTACCATTCTAAAGTTTTGTTCCATATTTATTATTCATGAACATAGTTATGCATTGCACAACAGGGATACGTTCTGACAAATGTGTCATTGTGCAAACATCATAAAGTGTACTTACACAAACCTAGATGGTATAACCTACTACATAGCTAAGCTAGATGGTATAGCCTATTGCTCCTAGGCTACAAACCTATAGGAAGTTACTGTACTGTATACTGTAGGCAATTGTAACACAATGGTAAATAATCTAAACATAGAAAAGTTACAGTAAAAATACAATATTATAATCTAATGGTACCACCATCATATATGCGGCTCATCATTGACTGAAACGTCGTTATAGGGCATATAACTATACGCTCCTGAACAGAACACATAATTTCTTCACATATTTTAAGCTCTAACTATAGAAGTAGTATATTTAGGTACCACTTATGGAGATTTTTACACTGAAAATAGCGTTTCTGAAGTTTCTTTAATCAGGCAACTTTGGAACTATATTTTAGCCACGCTGCTGTGACCAGGTTTGCATACATGCAAAACTCTCTGAAGTGCAGACCTGAGAGGGCTGCGGCTGACAGGGCCTTGCTTGCTTCTCTCACAGATGCTGTGCAGTGTCTCCGCAAAGAGCTTGTACCAATTTCTCCTCTCCTGGCAGTGTGTGGAGTTCTCCTGACTCCATAATTTCAATTTAAACAGGGCACAGCAAAAACACAAACTTACTGATCTGGTTTTCTTGCCAAACTCTACAATTATTCCAGGACATATCTTGAGGCATAAAGTGGAACCATTATGTTTGCATTTAAAAATGCACATGTGAAATATGCCATTTACGTGGAAATAGACGGAGAAAATGAAACATATTCTAACATTACAGCATAGAATATTTCATCAGCAAATATTAATAAAGTTGGAAAAGCCGTTATTGCACAAATCTAAAAAAATGAGTGCTCTCATCTTGGAGTTGGTTGGGATATTCATTAGTAAGGAGATTTTAACTTTCAACTAGACAGCAAATACTTAATATGTTAAATGTTCATACTCTTTGACAAAGATGATCATTTGTAGTAATGTATCCTTTAGATACATCCTGAGAGAACCCTGCCATCATCAATCATGTTTCCCTACTGCTCAGGGCGAAGCTGACCATTTCCCTTGGTGCCTTCAGGACCCCTGACCCTGCTTCATCCATCCTGCCATCCAAACAAGAAAATCTCTTTCAAGGCTGGATGCACAGCCTTAATGAATCATCCATGGATCCACCTCAAGTGTTGATATGCACCAGTGCTCATGTCCTTACTCCTGGAGGGATTTGTAGACCTCTGACCTCATCCTTGTCTGGAAGAAAACTCCCTTCCTATCCCCTTTCTGTGTCCTCAAAGGCCCTTCCCTCCCTACCAGATGCAGGTAGGCCAACCCTTTCTTTAAGCTTAGATTTTCACAGAGGATGGAAGAAATAATGGCTTCAGGCAGCTTCTGCTTCCATCCCTGCCATAAACCTCCCCTCAGGCAAGGGGAAGGGGGACAAAGACTGGCTCCCTTCTGTAGGGAGGGTAAACATGGGAAAACAGAAATTAACCTCACAGCGGTACATGTCCTGATACATTTGCTGAAGTGCTTTCACCAGCAACTCAAGGTACCCAAGCTGGCAGGTTCTATCCCTGGCTCTGGCAGTGGGTGTGGTGAGAAACCTCTTTGCCATCCAGCTCTATGGTTAGGAGTACTTGCTTTGTAGTCACTTACATTCATGAAGAAAGGATAGCGATACCTCACTAGCAGGGCTGTCGAGATTAAATCCAACTACGAAGGTGAAGAACCTGGAGCTGGGCACCTCTAAACAATCTGCTCCATAAATGGTAGCTGTCTTTCTTCCCTCGAGCAGGAACTCATGTGACAAATTTACCTGCCTTTTCAGCCAAGACCCCTTAACCAGCATACACATCAGAGTCACTTTGATGAGCTTTTTTTAAACCCTCAGCTGAAACTCCCTTGTTGGTGGAAATAGGACTTCTGCACAAAGTCCATTCAAGTTATTAAGATGTAATAATACTGGCCTCAGAAAACAGATACATCGGTGTGGCACTAATCGTGTATATGAGTCCGTTTCTTCTTCATTTCACCAACACTAGTTGTTAACAGCTTTTGTCTTTTCTTGCCAATCTGAACTGCTCGTTTTCTCCACACCTGCCCCATTGGAAGTGTCATTTCAGACTGTCGGTAAACTTACATATCCAGAGATTCCTCCTCTAGGGTTGCCAGATTTAGCAAATAAAAATACAGAATTCCCAGTTGCATTCAGATAAATGAAATAATGTTGCATGCCACACCCAGAGAAACAGAACCAGTAGGGCGTGTGTGTGTGTGTGTGTGTGTGTGTATGAGATAGAGAGAGATTCATTTTAAGGAACTGTTTCACATGATTATTGGAGGCTGAAAGTCCAATCTCTGTAGGGTGGGCTTGCAGACTGGAGAATAAGGCAGATCCAATGTTGCAATTCAATTCTGAAGGCTATCTGTTAGCAGTATTCCCTTTTGCTCAGGGATGTCAGATTTTCGCTCTATTCAGGTCTCCAGATGATTGTATAAGGACCACCCACATTATAGAGGGCAGTCTGCTTTATTCAGCGTCCACTAATTTAAATGTTAATCTCATCCAAAACCGTCCTTACAGAAACACTCAGAATAATGATGATGAGATATATGGGTACCATGGCCCAGTCAAGTTGATGCATAAAATTAACCATCATACTTACACTAAAAAATTATTCATTTTTATCTGGAATTTAGATTTAACTGGATATCCTCTATTTTATCTGGTTGCCCTAAACATGGGGACTCTGTGCTGAACCAAGGTGCTCCAGGAAGCAACCCCAACTGAGCTGCAGGTGGCATCAGCACCAATTGTCTTTCATGTGAGTAAACTCTCTTGGATGTCCCAGTGGAGTGTAGCCCCACAGCCCCGCGAAACATACACCACATGCAGCAGAAAACACATTGCTGAGCTCAGTCAACACTCAGATTTCTGAGAGATAATAAATGGTTTGTTTTGGGGTATTCGTTAGGTAGAAATGGTTATCTAAAACATGGTTTGGGTGAACTTTTCCCCTTTTTCTGTACTTTGTTATCATTGGATATCAAAGGGATTCTCTTATCCTTGAAGGCTTGGTGGGACATTGTTATACTAATAATTTTGAGTATAGTCTCTGTGTTCGTTTGTGTGTGTGTATAAATTTCTGAATATTTAGTCAATTCCTTCTTGAAGGAATTTTCAATGGAAGCTATCACAATATATGATTTTCAACCTACTCTGAATTTAGAACCTAATTCCATGAGATAAGCCTCTATTGAAATCACATGAATTAAGGTACTGACAAAGTGTTGTCACAAATGACTCCACGGGGAAAGCCTCAGAGATTGGCTTTGGCTTGGTGAGTATTCGTTCTGAACAAGGGTTATTTACGTACTTTAAGAAGTGTTTCTGAAAGAAGAGATCTTGAAACTCTTTCTCCTGCTACAGGGGATAGCCTTGCAAGGAAGCTACTTTCCATGGGAACACATAGGACTCCTGCACCAGACAGCAGCTTGATATGCATTGCAGTCCTTGGCCTTTATGATTTTCCTGTCATGGCACTACTTGGTGGATAAATCTTTTTCAATTCCGTGGATCCTTCATAGGAAGCCCACATGCCAGCAAATCTAAGTCATCTTCTCCAGTATCTTCTTTATGAGGAATAAAGTCCATGTATTTTTCTTCTTTCATCTATTTATTACTTGATTTCAAGCTTAGACTTGAAGCATGGAGGTAAATTGCTTAAAAAATCCAAGCAATTTGGAGAAAGACAATAGAAATAGTTGAGCCAGTGAGGCACAGAAAGAGGAGTAGCACTGTGGGCCTATTGTAAGATCTACCTCTGGGCTGGGCTCGGTGGCTCATGCTTGTAATCCCAGCACTTTGGGAGGCCGAGGCAGGCGGATCACCTGAGGTCAGGAGTTCAAGACCAGCCTAACCAACAGGGAGAAACCCTATCTCTACTAAAAATACAAAATTAGCTGGGTGTGGTGGTGCATGCGTGTAATCCCAGCTACTCAGGAGGCTGAGACAGGAGAATTGCTTGAACCCGGGAGGCGGAGGTTGCAGTGAGCCAAGATTGTGCCATTGCACTCCAGCCTGGGCAACAAGAGTGAAACAGTGAAACCCCATCTCAAAAAAAAAAAAAAAAAGATCCACCTCTGAGGGCAGGGAAAACAAGTGCTCCTGAAGAGCAGCTTACTACCAAGAATTTTGAAGGGAGGCAGCCTGGGCAATGCAACCCCTTTTTCTTCTTCCCAACTCACCAATTAGAGAAGTTCCTCCTGTGACAGAAAAGGATTGAGTGTATAGAGAGTCTAGAAATGTTGTGGTCATGAATGTCCCTCCACATGTAGGAATGAAGGATAAGAATTTTCTCAAGACAAACCATTGCATAGTTGAATTGATTAGGTTTCTGTCTACTAAATGACTGTATTATTCTAGGCTTGCATTACTGAAATAACTCTGAGATATCTTAAATGACTTATTTTGTTGTTCCTAGATCTTTTAGTCACATGATTATAGACAGTCTTAGTTTTCTGCCACAGATGGATAACTGATTAGTATGGTGTGTGAACTGTACATGCTCCTCCTCAGTGAGCTAGCTTATCTCCAAGAGCTCCAGGTCTCTGTGCACTGGTAATATTCCTCTACTGTCACTTTTAAACAAAACTACTGACAACCGGGACATTGTTCCATCAAACCTGGCAGAATTCTATCAATTGGCTCCGTCCCAGCCTAGTTCCTCTAATTATTATAGCTACCCAGGAAGCCGCCTGAAGAGTGAAGGCATTTTCTCTTTGTGAAAGCCAAGGAGTCAAAAGGCCACTCTATGGCATTTCCGGTGTGCTGGACCAGCCTGCGTATCACGGTTGCCATAGAAACCTGACGTCATAACGGCGACCGTGAAGACTTTTAAAATAGAGACCAACGTGGCCGGGCAGGAAGAGCAGGGTCCCGCCTTCAGGTGTTTGGGACTCTGCTGAGGGTGTGGGTGCCCCGCGGTGGGGGCTGAACCTTCCTGGGGTGTGGAGAGACGAAAGGAGCCCAGATCCAAGTTCCCTCGTTCCCGCTTTGGCATAAGTTGCCCTGGCGGTCTCATGAGAGAGAGAAAGAGCTGGGACCCTCCTCGCCCCAGTGAGTGTGATGTCTTGCTCCGGGTGTCCTGGGGCAACTTTCTATAAAGGCGGGACGTGGGAGGATCAGACAGGTAAGGACTCTCTCAGCCCAGCGTCCCCTTCTGTAAAATGAGGATAAGAATGCACACCCACAGGATTGCTGCAACCTGCAGTGATAACACAGGTGCAAGATGATAGATAGCCCTGTGGTTGTTATGGGACGATGGGTGCTTTATGGATTCAGGCTATTTCTTTTCTTTTATTTTTTGAAAACAACAGAAATTTATTATTTTACAGTTTTGGAGTTCAAAAGTCCAAAGTAGGTCTCACTGGGCTAAAATCAAGGTGTCAGCAGGGCTATGTTCCTTCTGGAAGTTCTAGTGTAGAATGAATTTTCGTTTTTTTCCAGCTTCTAGAAGCTGCTGGCATTCCTTGGCTCATGCCCTCACATTACTCTAACCTCCATATTGTGGTCACATCTACTTCTCCGATTTTATTGCCTCCCTATTTCCCTCATAAAGACCCTTGTAATTATATCAGGCCCACCCATATGATCCAGAATAACCTCACCATTTTAAGATCATTAACTTAATCACATCTGTAAAGTCCATTTTACCATGTAATGTAACATATTCACTTGTTCCAGAGATTAGGACATGGATTTCTTTGGGGCAGAGGAGTGTTATTCAGCCTACAGCACAGTTGTATATTAGATACTGTGCTGGATAGCCTCAATTTGTCTCTTCAAAGCTTCCACCCCTCACCACCCTACTCTGTGCTTCACAGGTCTGATCCTTATAGATTACATCAACTCAGATCCCTTCTCCTTAGGCTTCCAGTTGGGTTTGGCCAATGGGAGATACTAGCAAGTGAGTGAGGGAAAGATGGGGTAAGTGTCCCCAGTGCCAGATTCCTTGGTGTTGGGCTACAGGTTGGTAGTAGTTGTGTTCCTCTACCAAGGGCTCAGGCAGTTTCCTCATTCTTTTTTAAAGTTGTTATTAGGTGATGGAAAGGAGAAGAAAAGGCCCTGGTGAGAAACTCATTGTTCCTTCTGTTGTTATGATCACTACCTGATTGTGTCAGTGTCATTGGTCGCTAATTCAGTGCCCAGCATGGTTGCAGGCACAGAGTCACTTCAATAAAGCATAGTGATTGCTGGAGTCTGTCTCTCCCCAGGAAGCACTTCACGGGGGCAACTAAACTTATATCAGGTGTCTGAAGGAGGTGGGTTCTGATGATCTAGGTCATGATGACTGCTGAAGCTTCTACTTCAGATTTGAAGGACAGCAGTCCTCAGGAGATCTCTAGCACTTCCATCCTTGGTGGGATATGATGTCTGGCTCAAGTGAGTTCATAGATCTGAACAGAAGTATGTTGCAGAATAGTAGCTGTGTAGTTCACAAAGTAGTCTAAAAGTAGAGCAGCCACTTTGATCTTATCACTGGAAAAGAGGCTCAACAGGTGGATTTCATTGCGTGCATCAGCAGCTACATGCTTTGTAGTATCCCTTGAGGCCCATTTGGAGCTACCTTTCTTAAAGCAATGAATTGTTCAGTTGGGGAAGAAACTTGATATTTAACATGCATTTGTAATAAATTTACACATAGTTTTCTGACTGTATAAATAATAATTCATTATTCCCATGTATCTCGGATGGAAGTTGAAATATGCAGGTGGTTAGAAGGTCTTCATAGCAATTTGAGATTGTAATATGCATGCTTTCATGGTTAGCGTGTTTTCATCCATTCTGCAATGTAATTTTTTAAGAGGCCAGGAATTTATTAAGTGTTAGTTAAATGTCAGGTACAAGAATTTAGTATTTTTGAAAATAACAATTACTTGATAGTTTGCCCAATTATAATGATACCTAGTCACATCTCCTAAAATAACCAGATAAGCCTAAGTATTATTATTATTATTTCGTAGGAAATAACATTTTCAGTTCTATAGTACCTGGGCTCCCTACCCCTCCTACCGCCCTGTCTCCAGGCAAACACATTTCTGTCACTGTAGATTTGGTTTTATGTCCTAGAAATGTATTTAAGTGGAATCATAGAGAGGTTTTTTTAAGAGGAATCTGGCTTTTTTCATTCACCCTATTTAATTTTAGATTTATCCATTTCGTTGCATATATCAATAGTTTATTCTTTGTTATTGCTTAATAGCATACCAGTATATGGCTATACCACTATTTGCTTTATCCATTCACCTGTTGATGGATATTTGGGTTGTTTCTAATTTGGGACACTTATAAATAAAGCTGATATGAACATATGTGAATAAGTCTTTTCATAGACATACGCGTTCTTTCTTTGGGGTAAATATTTAGGAGTGCAATTGCTGGATATATGGTAGATATAAGATTAACATTGTAAGAAACTGCCAAGCTGTTTCCAAAGTGGTTGTACCACTGCTGTCACCAGCAGTGTATGAGAGTTTTATCCTCCCCAACCTTGCCAGTGCTTGATATGGTCAGTCTCTTTAATTTTGGCCATTCTTACAAGAATATAGTAGTATCTCATTGCAGTTTTCATTTACATTTCCCTAACGATTAATGTTGTTGAGTATCTTTTCATGTGTTTACTTGACATTTGTATATATATATCTTCTTTAGTGGAATGTCTATTCAAATATTTTGCCCATTTATTTACTTAAGTGTCTGTTTTCCTCTGACTTTTGTGATATTTTCTATATTCTGGATACAAGTCCTTCATCAGATATATGATTTTAAACACTTTCTCCTAGTCAGGGACTTGTATTTTCATTTTCTTATCCATATATTTGGAAAAGCAAAAGTTTTTGACTTTGAGGAAGTCCAATTTATTGATTTGTTCACTTACGGATTGTGGTTTTCATGTCATATATTAATGTAATAGCATGACTACAGAGAGAATACTTGCAATTGTAATAGCAAGCAGGGATAAGCCCACATTTCCACTAGGTGACAACTTCACTGTCATTCTGTGTGGGGGAGAGGGTTGTGGGATGGAGCTGAGGAAGACGAAAAGCATCATTGCACAGCTTCCAAGTAACTGAATGGGGACAGCACAGGCATCATCACCCCATCCCCTGTTTTTCATGTGCTTTTTCATCCTCTTACCTTCCTACTCATTCCTTGTGCTTTCTTGTCCTCTTACTCTCCCATCTAGTGTAACATCAGACAAGGGTGTTGACTCTGCAGCACAGAACCAGTAGTTTGTGGAGAAGAATGGAGGTGTGGTGTTGAATCTGCTAGACAGGCTACTGAAGCAAAAGTCAAGAGATCCAGATTCCATCATGGGGACACTTTAGGTAAGTCACTACCCTTCCTTTAGATTAGTCTATACAACAGGATAAAAATACCCAATACTCCTGACCACCAGGAATACTCTGGAGTTTAAGTATGATCTCATGTGGGAAAGCAATCTTCCCCCCTCCTTAGAAAAGTAGTGTACATTTGAGTAATTACATTAATAGGGATATTCCAGATGTCCCAGAATCTGCATGGTAGGCATTAAATTAATGGTGCTCAAGTGTGAACTACTTTTTTTTTTTTTTTGAGATGGAGTCTCGCTCTGTCACCCAGGCTGGAGTGCAGAGGCATGATCTTGGCTCACTGCAACCTCTGCCTCCTGGTTCAAGCGATTCTCCTGCCTTAGTATCCTGAGTAGCTGGGCTTACAGGTGCCTACCACCACACCCAGCTAATTTTTGAATTTTTGGTAGAGACAGGGTTTCACCATGTTGGCCAGGCTGGTCTTGAACTCCTGACCTCAAGTGATCTGCCCACCTTGGCCTCCCAAAGTGCTGGGATTACAGACGTGAGCCACTGCACCTGGCCAAATGTGAAATGTTGAGGTCAGAATTTTTCCAAGTGTGGTCTATGGATCACTTCATCAAATTCATCAGGAGGTGCTCGTTAAAATAGCAGATACTTGGACCTACCCTAGATCTGCTGAATCAAAACCAGGGAGGTGGGATGGGAGGTGTCTCCATTTAAAGTAATATCTTCAGTTGGTCTGGTACTCATCTTAGTGCATTCTGAGCTACTATAACAAAATATCATAACTCGGTAGCTGATAAACAACAGAAATTTATTTCTCACAGTTCTGGAGGCTGAGAAATCCAAAATTAAGGCATTGACAGCTTCAGTGTTTTGCTGAAGGCCCACTTCCTTCATAGATGGATGACTTCTCACTATAACCTCCCCTGGTGGAAGGGGCTAGCTAGCTCTCTGGAGTCTCTTTGATAACAGCATTAATCTCAGTTATGAGGATAGAGCCCTAATGACCTAAAAACCTCTCATAGCCTCACCTTCTAATACCATTACCTTGGTATTAGGTTTTAATATGAATTTGAGGCAGGGGGGGTCACAGATATTCAGACTATAACATCATCCATGTTTGAAAAGCGCTGCTATGGATGTACAGGATCTTCTTACAGTTTTAAATCATTTAATATCTAATTTCATTGACAGTTGCTCCTGCTACTCAGCTTAAATATCTGTCTTCTTTGGTCTGTTAAATAGGCAGCAATTCCTTCAATTAAGTAATATTATTTCAGTGATTATATGTGAAGTACTAAAGTAGGCACTGAGGAAACAGCACAGAGAATAAGATAGGCAGGGTCCCAGGAGCTATCATTCTAGTTTGGGAAAAGTGGCAGTAAGCAGGTAAACAAGTCAATAAGCCATGTGATTTCATATGAGCATATGTGTTTTGAAGAAAATAAACAGGTGGAGTAGAAAATGACTGAGACAGGGATTATTATAGATGGGGTTGTCAGTGAGGCTCCTTCTCAGGAAGTGACACTTGAGCTGAGTCCTGAACGATAAGAAGAAGCCAGGCATGGAGAGGCCATTTTGTTAGTGTCCCTGTGCCGTGTGTGGGCACCATTGATCCAGGAGCAGAGGACAAGCTGGAGTGGCTGGAGCCTGGCACATAAGTGCAGACAGGTGGGAGATGAGATCGAAAGGGTAGACAGGAGCCACATGGTTTCAGTCCTGTAAGGGGTTTGAGGTTTTTGTTTGTTTGTTTTGAGACGGAGTCTTGCTCTGTCACCCAGGCTAGATAGAGTGCAGTGGCGCAATCTCGGCTCACTGCAAGCTCCGCCTCCCGGGTTCACGCCATTCTCCTGCCTCAGCCTCCAGCCACCAAGTCCAGCTAATTTTTTGTATTTTTAGTAGAGATGGGGTTTCGCCATGTTAGCCAGGATGGTCTCGATCTCCTGACCTCATGATCTGCCCGCCTCAGCCTCCCAAAGTGCTGGGACTACAGGCGTGAGCCACCGCGCCTGACAGGAGTTTGAGTTTTATTCTCAGTGTGGAGGGTTAGAGTATGGGAGTGATGTGATCTGATTCTTGATGTGGAAGCTGACTCTGGCTGCTGTGTGGAGAATGGGCTGGAGAGGGACAAGATAGGGAGTGGGGATAACCATTAGGAAAATATTGCAGAAGTCCAGGAGAGAGATGTGTGTGGATGAGGCCAGGGCTGCAGCTATGTACAAAGGGAGGGATGGACCTGGACAGGGCATGTTTGCACGTCGGGCAGGTAGGACCTGCAGTGGCTGTGTGCCTGGGGTGTGTGAAGATAAGGGAGAGTTAAGGAGAACCCCTGGGCTTTTTGTTTGGCCATGCAGAGAAATGGTGGTGCTGTTTTCTGAGATCAGACCTTCCAAGTGCTTTGAGATGTTCTCAAGTTATTTAGTTTTACTATAACTAATATTAGTTATAATAACAATAAGTGATTTAAAAAATATGTTGGTTGATGAAGATGATTCAGCTGTAAGACTATTAAGCTTTTTTTCCCCAGCATCTCTGTAGGAGAATTTTTTAAATAATGTGATTACTCACCATTTATCTTTTTAAAAACTCAAAACACAAGTTAATAAATATATTTTTAATGTTTTGTCTTCTACATTATGTACTGTGTAATGCCAGTTTTATGGATGTAACAAATGAGTGACTATAAGGTGAAGTAAAAGTATTTAAAGTCACTCAGTCTTTACATGGCAGAACTAGGGCTTGTCTCTATTCTGTCTCCAGAGCTCACACTCCTGACCAATACACCTAGGAAGAAGAAAAAGCATTTGTGAGGTATGGTGATTACCCAAGGTCACCATCTAGAGTTAATGGTTTAGATCTGTCACTGTGCCCCAAGTATGTGTCCTGTCTTGCTCCCAGCTCGCTGTTCATTAGACTTGGCATTAGCCTTGTTACTATGTATAGTGAATCACTTTTCAAGGGCTTAGGATGGATGTTTTCCTGAGGTTAACCTGCAGGTAACATAAGAGTACACTAAGTACCTTCAAATGAAAAGAAATGGCGTGTTGATTTTCTTATCCAGCCCCAAACTATACTGAAAGAACAGAGGAAAATTTCCTAAATCATACAAAATGTGCTTTTTTTCTGTCTGGCTCCTTCAGCATCTTACCATGAATTTTACATTTATTGTTGTCTATAGTTGTAGATCATTCATTCTCATTAATGTGTAGTATTATGTTGTGTGGATATTTTGCAATTAAATGTATCTATTATGGGGATATGGCTATTTTTCAGTGTTTGACTTATTATGAATGATAGTGCTATGAATGTCTTCTACATATCTTTTTTTAACTGTTATTTTAGGTTCAGGGGCACATGTGCAGGTTTGTTATATAAGTAAACTCGTGTCACAGGGGATTGTTGTACAGATTATTTTGTGACCCACGTAATAAGCCTAGTACCCATTAGTTATTTTTTCTGATCATCTCCCTTCTCCCACCCTCCACCCTCAGGTAGGCCTCAATGTCTGTTGTACCCCTCTTTGTGCCCATGTGTTCTCACCATTTAGCTCCTACATATAAGTGAGAATATGTGGTATTTGGTTTTCTGTTCCTGCGTAGTTTGCTAAGGATAATGGCCTCCAGCTCCATCCATGTTGCTTCAAAGGACATTATTGCGTTCTTTTTTCTGGCTGCATAGTATTCTATGGTGTATATGTACCACATTTTCCTTATCCAGTCTACCATTGATGGGCATTTCTGTTGATTCCATGTCTTGGCTATTGTGAATACTGCTGCAAGTAGCATGTGTCTTTATGACAGAACAATTTATATTCCTTTGGGTGTATACCCAGTAATGGAATTGCTGGGTTGAATGGTAGTTCTGTTTTCTGCTCTTTGAGGAATCATCACACTGCTTTCCACAATGGTTGAACGAATTTACCCTCCCGCCAACAGTGTATAAGCATTCTTGTTTCTCTGCAACCTTGCCAGCATCTGTTATTTTGTAATTTTTAATAATAGCCATCTGACTGTTGGAGATGGTATCTCATTGTGGTTTTGATTGCATTTCTCTAATGATCAGTAATATTGAGCTTTTATTCATATGCTTGTTGGCCACATATATGTCTTCTTTCGAAAACTGTTCATGTCCTTTGCCCACTTTTTAATGGAGTTGTTTTTTTCTTGTAAATTTGTTTAAGTTCTTTATAGATGCTGGATATTAGACTTATGTCAGATGCATAGTTGGCAGATATTTTCTCCCATTCTGTAGGTTGTCTGTTTACTCTGTTGATAGTCTCTTTTGCTGTGCAGAAGCTCTTTAGTTTAATTAGATTCCATCTGTCAACTTTTGCTTTTATTGCAGTTGTTTTGATGTCTTCGTCATGAAATGTTTGCCCATTCCTATGTCCAGAATAGTATTGCCTAGGTTGTCTTCTAGGATTTCTATAGTGTTGGGTTTTACATTTAAGTCTTTAATCCATCTTGAGTTGATTTTTGTATATAGTGTAAGGAAGGAATCCAGTTTCAATCTTCTGCATAAGGGTATCCCAGCACCACTTATTGCATAGGGAGTCCCTTTGCTTGTTTTTGTCAACTTTCTCAAAAGATCATATGGTTGTAGGTGTGCAACCTTATTTCTGAGCTCTCTATTCTGTTCCATTAGTCTATATGTCTGTTTTTGTACCACTGATATGCTGTTTTGGTTGCTGTAGCCCTGTAGTATAGTTTGAAGTTGGGGAGTGTGATGCCTCCTGCTTTATTCTTTTTGCTTAGGATTTCCTTGGCTATTTGGGCTCTTTGGGGTTCCATATGGATTTTAAAGTAGTTTTTTCTAGTTCTGTGAAGAATGTCATTGGTAGTTTGATAGGAATAGCATTGAACTTGTCAATTGCTTTGGGCAGTGTGACCATTTTCATGATATTAATTTTTCCTGTCCATGAGCATGGAATGTTTTTCCATTTGTTTGTCATCTCTGGTTTCTTTGAGCAATGTTTCGTAATTCCCACTGTAGAGATTTTTTTTTTTTAACCTCCCTGGTTAGCCATATTCCTAGGTATTTTATTCTTTTTGTGGCAATTGTGAATGGGATTGTGTCCTCATTTGGCTCTAGGCTTGGTTGTTGTTGGTGTATAGGAATGCTAGCGATTTTTTTTTTTTTTTTTGAGACAGAGTCTCGCTCTGTCACCCAGCCTGGAGTGCGGTGGCATGATCTTGGCTCACTGCAACCTCCACCTCCCAGGTTCAAGTGATTCTTCTTCCTCAGCCTCCTGAGTAGCTGGGTTCACAGGCACACGCCACCATGCCTGGCTAATTTTTGTATTTTTAGTAGAGACGGGGTTTTACCATGTTGGCTAGGCTGGTCTTGAACTCCTGACCTCAAGTCATCTGCCCGCCTCTGCCTCCCAAAGTACTGGGATTACAGGCATGAGCCACTGCACCCAGCCTTCAATTTTTATATGTTGATTTTGGATATTGAGACTTTGCCGACATTGTTTATCAGCTTAAGGAGCTTTTGGGCCAAGACTATGGGGTTTTCTAGATATAGGATCATGTCATCTGCAAACACTTTGTAGCATGGTGGCAGTGGAATCCGTCCTTGTTCACACATGCCAGTAGCAGCTGCAGCTGCACTGTGGTAGGATGCACACTGCTTGGCTGCAACAGGGTGCTAATGGATGCCAGGGTGTCAGCCTTCATGCATGCATTTGCAGCAGCAGCTGGCATTGACAGCATGGCTCAGGGGGATGGGGCCCCAGCCAGTGACTGTGCACACCTTCGTGCTGGTGGTGGTGTTTGCACTCTCTGTACAAGTTCCCGTGGGTGGCAGTGGCCACTCAGGGCAGGTGTGGGTCTGCTTTTCTCCATGCCTAGTTTTATGCTAACAGCAATTTTGGTGCTGGCAGGGAGGAGGCTGGCAGGCTCCGTGCCTGCCAATGCTCCGACAACAATGGCGATGTGGCAGGAGGAGGGAGGCAGGGGGAGGGGTAGGGTGTACTCAGTCAGCAGCAGTTGCATTGCAGACTGCACATGCACACATGTGCTGGTGAGGGAGGGAAGGCTGCATCTGCTGATGCACACACACAACAGCAAAGTAATGTAGAGGGTGGCCATGGGCGAGTGTGCAGGCAAAGCTGCATTGGGGAGGCTGCAGTCGGGGGAGGATGCAGGTGGGCTGGAGCGAGTCCACTGGGGCTGCTTTTCTCTGCTGGAGCACTCTGCCAGTCAGGAGCAGTCTGCTAGCGCAGGGGCTATGACATGGGCCCACAGGAGATACCTGGGGGCTGCACTGCAAGCAGGCATGACCAGGCTGGGGCCCCAGGAGAGGCCAACAGACTGAGGGGTGTTCAGGTCAGACCAGCCGTGTCTTATGGGCACGATTGCCCTGCAGCGTTCAGGTCCGACAGTTCCCCTAAGGCTAAAGTCTTCTATAGGAGTGAGTCAAGCCTAGGGAGATGGGCAACCATGGCCATGCTCCACTACAGATGCTCCTGTACCAAACTCTCTGGGCTCCACTCCAGCTGGAGTTCTACCCCTGCCAGTTCTCTGAGTAGCTCTCACTGCCAATTCAAGTGTCCATGGTGGTCAAGGGGTCTTCTCCTGCAGGGATTCCAGAGGCCCGTGGCGAGAGTGGGTTGCTCCTTGCCTGTTCAACCCCTTCCCCAGGAGTCACTGGGGACCAGGAATGACCTGGTGTATGGTAGCCCTGAGCAGCGTTCCCAGCTTCCTCCTGCTTCCACCCAGTATCTGTATCTCCCTTCTGTCTGCTCTCAATGCCTTCCCTCAAGATCTGCTAGGAGTGTGCTAGTCTTCCTGATGCCCTGTCCCTTTGTGGGAGACATTCCCCCTGGCTGTATCTAGTCGGCCATCTTGCGCCCTTTTTTATTTCTCTACGTATCTTTGATTGGACATTTATTTTCATTTTTCATATGCATGTACCGGTCCTCGGCCTAAGAATAGAATTTCTGAGTCATAGGGTATGTGTATGTTCAGCTCAGCATATACAGCTAAGCAGTTTTCAAAGTGGTTATTCTAATTTATATTTGTATCAGCAGTGTCATAGTTTCACTGCTCTACATCCTCGCTGACACTTGGTATACCTTGGTAGCTTTTGTTGTTCTGATGGATGTGTGATAGTATATAGTATCTCATTTTTCTGTTTTAATTTCTGTTTGATTTAATTTTCTCTCAAGTTTTAAGTTTCTTTTAATATAGACAAGATCCTTTCTCTCTCTTTTTAACTTTCCAATTTATTTGCTTAAGGTGCTGGAGTTTACATTCTCAGTTTTGCTGATTGTATCCCTATTGAGTTGTTCATGTTACTCAGTTTCCTTTAAATTGATAATTAGAGTTAAAGTAAAAGGTAATTAGAGTTAAAAACTTAATCCTATTCAAATTTTTTTGACAAGGGTGTCTTAGATGTGGCATTATGTACAGTCATGTGTCACTTAACCACAGAGATACATTCTGAGAAATGCATCATTAGGAGATTTTGTCATTGTGTGAACATCATAGAGTGCACTTACACAAACCTAGATGGTGTAACCTACTACCTACTTAGGCTATACAGCCTATTGCTCCTAGGCTAAAAATTCATACAGCATGTTACTGTATTGAATAATCTAGGGAACTGTAGCACAAAGGTCAGTATTTATGTATCTAAGCATATCTAAACATAGAAAAAGTACAGTAAAAATATGATATAAAAGATTAAAAATGTATATAACTATACATGTGTATTGGTCACTTGCAGGACTTGAAGGTGCTCTACGTGAGTCTGTGAGTGAGTGGTGAGTGAATATGAAGGCTTAGGACATTACTGTGCACTACTGTAGATTTTACAAACACTGCACAATTAGGCTACATTACATTTATAAAATAGTATTTTTTTCTTCAATAATAAATTAACCTCAGCTTACCGTAACTTTTTAACTTTATAAACTTTTAACGTTTTTAAACTTTTTTATTTTGTAATAACACTTAACTAAAAACATACATTGTACAGATATGCAAAAATATTTTATTTCTTTATATCCTTATTCTGTTACCTTTCTTTTACTTATTTATTTATATTTATATTTACTTATTTATTTATATTTACTTTTTAAACTTTTGTGTTAAAAACTAAGACACAAACACACACATTAGTCTAGGCCTATACAGGGTCAGGATCATCACTATCACTGTCTTCCACCACCAGTCTTGTCCCACTGGGAGGTCTTAAGGGACAATAGCACACATAAAGCTGTCATCTCCTAAGATAACAATACCTTCTTCTGGAATACCTTTTGAAGGACCTGCATGAGGCTGTTTTATAGTTAACTTTTTTTAATAGGTAGAAGGAATACATTCTAAAATAACAATAAAAAGTGTAGTAAATACATAAACCAGTAACAGTCATTTATTATCATTAATAAGTATTATGTACTATACATAATTGCATGTGCTATACTTTTATACAACTGGCAGTGCAGTAGGTTTGCTTACACCAGCATCAATATATTCTTCACAAACATGTGAAGAATATATTGTGATATGACAGTTAGGACAGCAACGTGAGTAGGTGATAGGAATTTTTTGGCTCCATTATATCTTATGGGACTGCTGTTACATATCTGTTCTGGAGTTGACCAAAACATTGTTATGCAGCACATGACTGTCCTTCTTATAGCCTCACATGTATCTTAGTCACTTCAGGCTGCTGTAACAAGTTACCATACAGTGGTGGGTTAAATAGTTTATTAGTCCATACTCACATTGCTATAAAAAACTACCTGAGACTAGATAATTTATAAAGAAAAGAGGTTTAATTGACTCACAGTCCTGCAGGCTATACAGGAGGCATGGCTGGGAAACTCAGGAAACTTATAATCCTGGCAGAAGGCGAAGGGGAAGCAGGCACATTTTACATGGTCAAAGAAGGAGGAAGAGAGTGAAGGGGGAAGTGCCACATACTTTTATTCAACCAGATCTTGTGAGAACTCATTCCCTATCATGAGAACAACAAGGGGGAAGTATGCCCCCATGATCCAATCACCTCCCACCAGGCCCCTCTTCCAACATTGGGGATTACAATTCAACATGAGATTTGGGTGAGGACACAAATCCAAACCATATCAAACAACAAGTATGTATTTCTCATGGGTCTGGAGGCTGCAAGTCTGAGATCAGGGTGCCAGCATGGTTGGATTCAGGTTAAGGGCCCCCTGCCTAGTCCTCACATGGCCTTTCCTTGGTGTGTGCATGTGGAAAGGAAACAAGCTCTCATGTCTTTTATTACAAGGGCACTAATCTCATCATGAGGGCTGTGTCCTCATGACCCAATTCCTTTCAAAGGCCCCATCCCCAAATACCATCACATTGCAGATTAGGCTTTTAACATATAAACTGGGGCTGGTGGTGGGACACAAACATTTAGGTAATAGCGCAGCAGGAGCCTCATCGTGTCTGTTTATCTCCTCTACTGTGAAGTTCAGGTTGATCACTGGGCTCAGATTTTGTCAGCCCAATCCATCCATTATAACACTTTCCATGTGTTTTTCTCCTCAGGGTTTTTTCCACTTTCTGAAGATTGTTGTCTAGAGCTATATTTCATTAGAAGTTGCAAAATGGTGATGTTGTAATTTTACAATTTATTCTGCATTTATTAGCTGGGTGTTTCCTATAACATAACTTGCCCCATGCCGTCAACTATTAGGATTCACTGAGGTATGGAGCACACAAGAAGTGAAGGATGAATGTTTAATTCTTTTGCAGTATTTTCACTTTTTAGAACGAATAGCTGTTTCCATAGGAGCTTCCAAAGATGAGTAGAGAGTTGGTATTTTTCGTGTTTTGTTTTTCTTTTCTTGTGACTCAGAGATGTTCCTGTATTTAATATGTTTTAAACCATTGCAGTCACTAATCTCTTTGATGTTCAAATTGTTTCATTTTTGTCCAGTGAGAGCCTCCTCAGTTTGGTTTCTGAATCTTTTTAACATGCTTTCTGGTAGGATAATTTGGTCCAGGCTTATCTGGTACAATCCTGACCCCAGACCTGGAATCATCTGTCTCTCTGAGAGAGCCTGATTTCTTTTCATGGGGAATATTTTTAGAGGACTCAATCTGGGTACTAATCAACTGCTTGTAGTTTGTTGCTTTTTTAGTGTACATAGCCAGTAATTATGCATTATATTTTGAAGATGATACACATCTTGGCTTCCATCCTGAATTGCTCCTCTATGCCCTTATAGATAAATCATTTTTACCAGTTTTTGTTTTAATCTTCCAGTTTTTAAAAATATAAGCAAATGTGATGTGTGTATTTATTTCCTCCCTGACACAAGTAGAAGGTGGCATGTTCTACACCACCACTATCCAATGGAAATTTCTGCATTGATGAAAATTGTCTGTATCTGCACTGTCCAACACAGTAGCCACTAGTTTACCTGAGGCTGTTGAGCACCTGAAACATGGTGAGTATGAGTGAGGTATGAGTTTATAATTTTATTTGAATTTATTTATTAAAATTAAATGGCTACATGTAGCTAGTGACCACCATATTGAACAACAACAGCTCTCTCCATTTTTTTGCACTGCAGTTTTCATTTATAATATGTCCTGGAGGTCAATCCATAGCAGTGTAGAGAAGGGATCTTTGTTGCCTTTTATACATGCATGGTACTCTAGAAAGTACCTTAGATTACTCAATCAGCCTTCTATTGGTGGACATCTGTCTTATATCTAATCTTCTGCTGTTATGAATTGTTCTGCCAGGAATGGCCTTGTGTTTATGCCTGTTTGTCTATTTGCATTATATCTTTGGAATAGATTCTTAGGAAAGAGATTGCTGGTTCCAAGAATTAATGCCTATGTCATTCTATTAAATAGCATCAAATTCCTTCCACAGGGGATGTACCATTTGAAATTACTTCTAGCAATGCATGACAATGCCTGTTTCCTCACAGTCTCTCTAAGAGGAACTCTGCAGGGGGTAAACATCATGTGAGAAATCTGTGAAAACCATTTTGCTAAGTCAGGAGAGTTTGATGTTCAGACTGGGGTCCTAATCCTGTGCTTGTCTTTGAGAACTTGGTCTTTACTCCTATCTCCTGTGGCTCTGGGTCCAGTCCCTCAGCGAAGGAGAGGAGTTCTTACATGAAGCAGAAACTCCATGTCACCTCAGATGGACACCTCAAATGACTAAATGGAAAAAATCACTCCCTTAGGGATCAGGCAGACTCAAAACAAGTTCAGAAACATACCACTCTGACACAGTGAAGAGAAACGGAGAAAGTAAAACTTCTACTTTCTACTTGTGAGAAGAACTAAGACTGTAAGCACACAAGTGTTGCCTTGCCCTTTCCTCTCTATGAGTGAGGTAGGTCAGGAGCAGGTAGTAGTAGCCCTTTAGCCCTAGGCAAGCAGACAGAGGCACGGGTTACAAGGTGCCTCAGTTTCCCAAGGTAGCAGTCTCTTTCCACTCAACCATATCATTTTCTATTTAGATGCTGGGTGTATTAGGCCATACTTGTGTTGCTATAAAGACATACCTGAGGCTGGGTAATTTATTTTTATTTTTTGTTTTATTTTATTTTATTTATTTATTTATTTTGAGAAGGAGTCTCGCTCTGTCGCCCAGGCTGGAGTGCAGTGGCCCGATCTTGGCTCACTGCAAGCTCCGCCTCCCGGGTTCACGCCATTCTCCTGCCTCAGCCTCCGGAGTAGCTGGGACTACAGGCGCCCGCCACCATGCCCGGCTAATTTTTTGTATTTTTAGTAGAGATGGGCTTTCACCGTGTTAGCCAGGATGGTCTCGATCTCCTGATCTCGTGATCCGCCCGCCTCAGCCTCCCAAAGTGCTGGGATTACAGGCATGAGTCACTGCGCCTGGCCAAGGCTGGGTAATTTATAAAGAAAAGGTGCTCACAGTTCTGCAGGCTGTACAAGCATGGCATCAACATCTGCTTGGCTTCTGGTGAGGGCCTCAGGAAGCTTACAGTCATGGTGAAAGGCAGAGTGGGAGGAGGCATGTCACACGGCAGTAGTTGGAGCAAGAAAGAGATGAGGGAGGTACCACACACTTTTAAACAAACAAATCTCATGAGAACTCACTCACTATTGCAAGGACAGCACCAAGACATTCATGAGGGATTTGCCCTCATGAGTGAGGTAGGTCAGGAGCAGGTAGTAGCCCTTTAGCAGTATGCAAGCAGGCAGAGGCATGGGTTACAAAGTGCCTCAGTTTCCCAAGGTAGCAGTCTCTTTCCACTCAATCATATCACTTTCTGTTTAGATGCTTGGTGTATTAGGCTTTGCAGGTTGTAGCCCCGTGGCTGATCTCATGGGTTGGACTTGACTGCCTGTGACTTCTCCAGGCTCAGGATATGAGCTGTCCATGGCTCTACCGTTCTGGGGTCTGCAGGGCAGTGGCCCCCTTTTCACAGCTCCACTAGGCAGTGCCCCACTGGGGACTCTGTGTTGGGTCTCCAACCCCATATTTCTCCTCCACACTGTCCTAGTAGAGTTTCTATACTGGGGGCTCTGCCCCTGTGGCAGGCTTCTGCCTAGGCACTCAGGCTTTCTAATACATTTTCTGAAATCTAGGGGGAAGCTTCCAAGCCTCCTTAACTCTTGTATTCCATGTGCCCACAGACTTAACACCATGTGGAAGCTGCCAAGGCTTATGGTGGCTTGCACTCTCCAAAATGGCTTGTTACTTCTTATTGGTCATTTCAGGTTTTGGATTTCTTCATGGTTCACTCTTGGTAGGTTGTATGTGTCTAGGTATTTATCTATTCTTCTAGGTTTTCCAATTTATTAGCATATAGTTGCTCATAGTAGCCTCTAGTGATCCTTTGAATTTTTGCCCTATCATTTGTAATGTCTCATTTTTCGTTTCTTATTTTATTTATTTGGGTCTTCTCTCTTTTTTCTTAATCTGGCTCAAGGTTTGTCCATTTTGTTTTATCTTTTTTAAAAAACAACCTTTTGTTCATTGACATTTTGTAGTTTTCTTCATTTCAATTTCATTTGTTTCTGATGTGATCTTTATTATTGCTTGCTTGCTTGCTTGCTTGCTTTTTTTTTTTGAGACAGGGTGTCTCTCTGTCACCCAGGCTGGAGTGCAGTGGCACGATCTCAGCTCACTCCAACCTCCGTCTCCCAGGCTCAAGTGATCCTCCTGCCTCAGCCTCCTGACTAGCTGGGACTACAGACATGTGCCACCATGCCCAGCTAATTTTGTATTTTTTTGTAGGGACAGGATTTTGCCATGTTGCCCAGGTTGGTCTCAAACTCCTGAGCTCAGGTGATCCGCCCACCTCAGCCTCCCACAGTTCTGAGATTACACGCATGAGCCACTACACCTGGCCTGTTATTTCTTTTTTCTACTAATTTTAGATTTGGTTTGCTCTTGACTTTCTTGTTCTTTAAGATGCATCATTAGGTTGTTTATTTGATGTTTTTCTTCTTTTTTGATGTAGGCACTTTTTAACTGTAAGCTTTCCTCTTAGTACTGCTTTTGCTGTATTCCATATGTTTTGACATTCTGTGTTTCCATTATCATCTGTTTCAAGAAATTTTTCAATGTCCTTCTTAATTTCTTTCTTGACTTACTGTTCATTTGGGAACATATTGTTTAATTTCCATGTATTCGTAGTCTCCAAAATTCCTCTTGCCATTGATTTCTAGTTTTATTCCATTGTGATCAGAGAATATACTTGATATTATTTGGATTTTTTTGAATGTTTAAGACTTGTTTTGTGGCCTAATGTATCGTCTTTGCTTGAGAATGATTCATGCGCTAAGGAGAAAATTGTACATTCTAAAGTCATTGGATGAAGTGTTCTGTAAATATCAATTAGGTTAATTTAGTCTGTAGTGCAGATTAAGTCCAGTGTTTCTTTGTTGATTTTCTGTCTGGGTGATCTGTTCAATGCTGAAAGAGGAGAGTTGAAGTCTCCAGCTATTGTTGTATTGGGGTCTATCACTTCCTTTAGCTCTAGTAATATTTGCTTTATATATCTAGGTACTTCAGTGTTGAGTGCATATATATTTATGGTTGTTATATCCTCTTGCTGAATTGAATTATATATAATTATATAATGACCATCTTTGTCTCTTTTTGTAATTTTCATCTTGAAATCTATTTTGTTAGATGTAAGTATTGCTATTCTTGCTCTTTTTTGGTTTCTGTTGGCATAGAATATCTTTTTCCATCCCTTTATTTTCAGCCTGTGTGTGTCTTTATAGGTGAAGTGTATTTCTTGCAGACAACAATCCTTGGGTCTTGTTTTTAAATCTATTCAGCCATTCTATGTCTTTGATTGAAGAGTTTAGTCCATTTACATTCAATGTTATTATTGATAAGTAAGGACTTACTTCTGCCTTTTTCTTATTTGTTTTCTGGTTATTTTGTGGTCTTTTCTTCTTTCTTTCCTTCCTTCCTGTCTTCCTTTTAGTGAAGGTTATTTTCCTTGGTGTTATGTTTTAATTTCTTATCTTTTATTTTTTTGTGTATCCATTGTATGACTTTTGGTTTAAGGTTACCATGAGACTTTCAAATAAAATCTTGAAATCTATTATTTTATTCTTATGTTTGCAGTATGTGCTTGTTTGTGCCCATCTTTCTTGGGAAGGCTTTCCAGGTATTTGAAGAGCCTTGAATGTTGTGATCTAAGTTTTTGGTCACTGCAGCCATATCTGCATTGGGACTCACCCCAAGCCAAGTAATACTGTGGTTCTTAGAGGTACTGCTTTGGTGTTCTTGAATAAGATCCAGAAGAATTCTCTAGATTACCAGGCAGAGACTCTTGTTTCCTTCCCTTACTTTCTCCTAAACAAATAGAGTCTCTCTCTCTCTGTGCTGAGTCCATGGAGCTGGTGGAGAAGTAACACAAGCATTCTGGTGGCCTCCACCACTGGGACTGTGCTGAGTCAGATATGAAGCCAGCATAGCACTGGGTCTCACCCAAACCACTACCTGGCTACTGCCTATGTTCACTCAATTTCCTAAGGCACTACAGTCAGCAGACAGTGAAGCCAGCTAGGTGTATGTCCTTCCCTTCATAGCAGGGAGTTCCCCTGATCCCGAGCAGGTCCAGAAATGCCATCCAGGAGCCAGAGCCTGGAGTCAGAAACCTTAGAAATCTATGTGATGCTCCATTCTATTGTGGCTGAACTGGCATGCAAGCAACAAGACAAAATTCATCCCCTTCTTCACTCCCCTTTCCACAGGCAGAGGACTCTCTCCCTGTGGCCACCACCACTGCAGACCCACAGGTGATATTGCCAGGCTACCGACATTGTTCAGTTAAGGCCCAAGGGCTCGTCTGTCAGCTTGTGCTGCATGCTGCCAGGCTTGGGACTTACCGTTCAGGTCAGTGAGCTCCCCTTTGGTTCAGGGCAGGTCCAGAAATGCCATCAAAGCCAAGGCCAGGAATCTGGGACCTCAAGAGCCTACCTGGTGCTCTGCCCTGCTGTGGCAGAGCTGGTACCTAAGCTGCAAGGCAAAGTCCTCTTTACCTTTCCCTCTGCTTTTCTCAAACAGAAGGAGTCTCTCCTCATGGCCACTACAGCAGGGAAGTGCTGGGTCACACCTGATGTCAGCACATCTCAAGAGTCTCACCCAAAGCCCCCAGTGTGTACTAGGCTACTGTTGCTGATTATTCAGGGCCCAAGGACTCTTTAGTCAGCAGGTGATGAATCCTTCCTGGACTGACTGAGTGCATCCATTCAAGGCAGAAAGTTCCCTTCTGGCCCAGGGTGTGTCTAGAAATGTTCAGGAACTAGGGCCTGGAATGGGTGCCACAGTACTCTGCCCAGTGTCCTTTCCTGTGGCTGAGCTGGTATCCAAGTTTCAAGACAAAGTCCCCTGTACTCTTTTCTCTCCTTTCCTCAAGCAGAAAGGATTCTCTTTCAGAGCTGAGAGCTACACTGCCTGGGGTTGGAGGAGGGGTGGCACAAGCACACCTGGCTGGTGTCTCACTGGGTCACATGTCCCCCAAGTCCTCCAGGTCTAGATTGCCTTTTAAGTTTCTTTTGGACCCCCAAGCACTTTAGCCCACAGTGGCAAGGCTTGGCCGAAATTCATGTTCTGACTGATGGGATGGGTAATTCCCTTCTAGCTAGGGCTGGTCTAAATGCTCCCTCCATGAGCATTGGTTGAGTTCTGCCCAATCCTGCTTTCTGCTCTGACAGTGTAGCACTGGGTTCCAATGCAAAGTCCCACAGTCACTGTGCTCTCCCTCCCCCAAGCACACAGATTCTTCAGGCTTCACAGCTGCTGCCAGGGAGTGGGGGAGGGGTGGCATCAGCAATTCAAGACCGTCTTTCTTTCCCTCTTCAATACCTCTTTCAGTGATATGATGTTAAAACCGGGTAATATGATCACTCACCTGATTTTTGGTTCTTATGAAGGTGCTTTCTTGTGTAGATAGTTGTCAAATTTGGTGTTCCCGCAGGGAGGACAACTGGTGGAGGCTTCTGTTTAGCCACCTTGCTCTGCCTCCTACCCAATATCATATTTTAAACACCTTCATCAGACTATAGCTTACAAATCATAACATCACACATTTTAAGGATATTTAGATTATTTTTACCGAATGTATAGAGTTGTACAACCATCACCATAATTGGGTTTTTATATGTTTTCATCATCCCCAAGAGTCCCATTATGCTTGAATGTAGTTAATCCCTGCACACACACCCAGCCCTATGCAATCACAGATATATTTTCTGTCTATGCATTTGCCAGTTCTGGAGATTTTATATAAATTGAATCAATTAATATTTGGTATTTTGTGTCTGGCATCTTTTACTTATTATAATGTGTTCAAGGTTCCTCCATAATGTAGCATGGGTCAGAATTCCATTCCAACTAACAGCTTAAAAATATTCTATTGCATAGATACACCACATTTTGTTTGTTTATTTATTTATTTATTTATTTATTTATTTTTGAGATGGAGTATTGCTCCATCGCCCAGGCTGGAGTGCAGTGGTACAATCTCAGCTCACTGCAACCTCTGCCTCCCAGTTACAAGCGATTCTTCTGCCTCATCCTCCCAAGTAACTGGGACCACAGGTGTGTGCTATCATGCACAGCTAATTTTTTTGTGTGTTTTTAGTAGAGACGGGGTTTCACCATGTTGGCCAGGCTGGTCTTGAACTCCTGACCTTGTGATCCACCTGCCTCGGCCTCCCAAAGTGTTGGGATTACAGGCGTGAGCCACCGTGCCTGGTCCATTTTGTTTATTTATTCACCTATTGATGAACACTCTGGTTATTTCCACCTTTTGGCTATTATGAATAATGATTCTACATACATTTGTGTACACATTTTTATGTAGAGATTCATCTTGGGTAGGAAAGGAATTACTGGGCCATATGGTAACTCCCTGTTTTTCCATTTGAAAAACTGCTAAACTGTTTTCATGATTCTGACAGTGATGAGGGGTATAGACTTAGATTTTTTTTTTCTGATTATACTGAGGTAATGCGTTCTGAGAAAAAATACCAGCATTGAAGTGCCCTTCTTGTCACTTCATTTCTGGTAGTACATGATACCCATCTCACCTCACTGGTGATATTAACCTTAATCACTTGGTTAAGGCAGTATTTGCCAAGTTTCTCCAGTGTACAGCAACTGTTTTCCATTTGCCTACTTTTATTCTATAGAAGTGAGTTACTAAGTCTGTCCTGTCATCAGGTGATGGGAGGTGGAATTAAGCTTCACTTCATAGAGGGAGGGTATCTATGTGTACTATTTGGAATTATTTGATAAAGACAATTTGTCTCCTCACACCTATTTCTTTATTAATTTACATGTTTACTTCTGTAAGTATACATATATGTATATTTATTATATAGATTGGGTTATTTACTGAATGGATTCATTCCAAAAGAAAATCTGGCATTATGATTTCTGTGATGCAGTATAAGTATTTTGACTTAAGAGTGAGGAACCCACAAAAGAGTGCCCTATCACTATCATAATATTTCAACACTATCATATCATCTAATTGTAGTATATTAGACAGGGTTTGTAGATGATACATTTAACCAGACAAATATGACACATTATAATTTCAGATTATTGATTTGCATACTTGGAAATCCCTTCAGAAAGAAATAAAAACAGATAAGATTGAGGTTATTGAAGTGATCATGAAAAATTATTGTTATCATTCAGTAAACCTACTCACAAAATTCCTTTCACTGAAGCCAAAGTATGGGGTGTAGGGGAAAATGTGTGCTTCATTTGAAAGCACAATGTTCTATAGCACAGCCTTCATGTCATCAGAGTCTCCAGAATGGATCAAGCAAATAAAGTGTGGAAAGGGTGGTGCAGTAAATTCAGATGTCAGATCTAACAAAAGATGGTTCATTCCTATTAATATTTCAGCCTGATAAAGTCTCTTACAATTGATGATTGTAACACATAATTTAATGCCCTGGACCTCTCTCTACATCTCTAGTTACTACCCTCTTTATATATATTCTCTTCCTTGTAACCAAAGTTCTACAAAAATTATCAATTCTCAACTCATATCCCTCTACATCTTCCCCCAACTCAGTTGTCACTCCACTCTAATGGTACTTTGTTCCCCGACCCCTCTACTGAAATGAACCTTGTCAAAGTCAACAACCACATCTTTGATGCTTTATATAGATCAAGGGTACTGAAATGAACGTTCAAATGGAGACATTTTTGTTTTCCAAGGCAGAATTCATCTGCTTGTGTACAGACAAGGATTATATTGCAATGCTGTCATTATCTAAAAGTTAAAGTTGTAAGATAGCTTCCATTCTGGAGAAGTCTAAAACTTAACCAAAGGAATGGTGTACAGTTTGTCCTTAATGCCTGTTACCTGTATGAATGTATGTATGTATGTATGTATGTATGTATGGAAGCATGATGTGTGAAATATGTGCTGGTAATTCATGGATTTCCATCTTGGATCAGTAGGAAAGCAAGATTTACTTGGTTATGGTGTGATGTGCAGCTGAGAGTCACACAGTCTGCACAAGGACATATACTTTACCAGTCTCTACTTTTCCACTTAGTAGCAGGATGACCCTCAGCCAGGTTACTTAACCTCCCCATACATTGTTTCTTCAGCTACAAAACAGTGTAGCAATCATATTCCCTACCCCCCAGAAAATACATGAGATGAAAAAGTACCAGCATTCAGGAAAGGTGAGTCCCATGGCTCTCTGATCTGAGGTCAGGAGTCCTGCCCTTCTATGGGGCTTCTAACTATTAATGTGGCTTTGCAACTTGCCCCTTTTCATCAAAAATAGCTTCTGTATAAGTTTTAATTTGCATTTCATTAGTGAATGTGTTTTCAAATATTTCTTGGGCATGTGTATTGCTTTTTACATGAATTATCTGTGTATATCTGTATTATTTATCTATTCTTACATAACAAATTTCCCCACAATTTCACTGCTTATAACAAATATACATTAATTCACACCATTTATTTGGGTTAGGAATAATGGCATGGATAAGATTCTAGCTCAGGGCCTCTCACAAGGCTGCAGTCAAGGTCTAGGTAGGGGCTGCAGGCATCTCAAGTCTCAACTGAGGGATGATTCAATTCCAAGCTCATTCATATGGCTTGGAATCGGGCAGGCCTCAGAGCCCGATTGCTTCTTAGCCAGGGACATAGATTACTTGCCATGTGGGTAGCCCACGACATGGCAGCTGGCTCTCCTTAGTGCAAGAATAAGAATGTACCCAACAAGCAAGACACAGCCTTAGTCATTTAATGTCAAAAATGACATCCATCTCCTCTCACATATTCTGTCTACTAGTAGCAAGTCACTAACTCCAGCCCAAAGATGGGACAGGTTGCACAAGGAAGTGACTATCTGGAGGTGACAATCACTGGGGGAAGTCTTAGAGGCTATCTACCAATGTCATCATTAGAGCCTCTCTCCATATTGGTTACTAAGAATGCTTCATATATTATGAGCATCAGCCCCATATAATTTGCAAGTGTTTGCTATAGCCTGCACGGACAACTTTAATGATTTCTTTTGTCATATACAATGTTTTAAAATTTTCAATATTATAATTTAAAATATAGCTTATTATATAAATAAATTAAGGAGTACCCTGAGCAGCTTTACATGTGAGTGCTCAGGGAGGTTAGAGAACTCAGATTCCTGGTGGCTTCAGGGCTCAACAGGAAAAGCTTTAGTGAAATTCCAGAATCTATTACTGAGCAGGCATTAACAAAGCAGTTTCTCTGATTTATTGAACCTCTCCTAATTTCCTATAGCCTGATCTAAAGTATATTTAATAATAGATTACTTGAATAAATGATAAGATTAAAGGAGATACAGCTTATTGTACTTCTTGCTTGTATTAGTTTTGTCAACATTGATTTCCTACCTTCATGTTATCTGTTCCAGAGGAAAAACCTGTTTTCCTGACTGAGTCCCTTTGCTTCCCACCTTAAAAGCCAGTCAATTCATGTGGTCCCCATTCCCAGGATTCTTGACCCCAGGCTGCGTATTTCATTCCAACCGTCATCACTAAGAAGGTTTGTTGAGTGAGTACCCATGGGAGATTGTAAAATGACCAGTCCCTAAGCCCTCATAGCCTATCATCTACACAAGAGGTCACTGGGTATATGCAGTGCTTCTCAACCTTCTTTAATCATCTTCTTGATGGAGGCCCTTTTGGACATGTTTTTTCTTATATACCCTTTCTGCCCAGAACATGAAATTTTAATACCACAGATGAAGTGTAACTATTTATATACTATGGTCTTTGTAATACCACAAACCATTGTAATATCTACCATCCCTCTACCCTCAAGAACCAATTTTCAACCTTTCACTTGCGTCCGTGTGAAGAGACCACCAAACAGGCTTTGTGTGAGCAATAAAGCTTTTCATTTCACCTGGGTGCAGGCGGGCTGAGTCCGAAAAGAGAGTCAGCAAAGGGAGATAGGGTTGGGGCCGTTTTATGGGATTTAGGTAGGTAAAGGAAAATTACAGTCAAAGGGGATTGTTCTCTGGCGGGTGGGGGGGGGCCACAAGGTGCTCAGTGGGGGAGCTTTTGAGCCAGATTGAGCCAGGAGAAGGAATTTCACAAGGTAATGTCATCAGTTAAGGCAGGAACAGGCCATTTTCACTTCTTTTGTGATTCTTCAGTTACTTCAGGCCATCTGGATGTATATGTGCAGGTCACAGGGGATATGATGGCTTAGTTTGGGCTCAGAGGCCTGGCATTCCTGTCTTCTTATATTAATAAGAAAAATAAAACGAAATAGTGGTAAAGTGTTGGGGTGGTGAAAATTTTGGGGGATGGTATGGAGAGATAATGGGCGATGTTTCTAAGGCCTGCTTCGAGCGGGATTAGGGGCAGCGTGGGAACCTAGAGTGGGAGAGATTAAACTGAAGGAAGATTTTGTGGTAAGGGGTGATATTGTGGGGTTGTTAGAAGAAACATTTGTCGTATAGAATTATTGGTGACGGCCTGGATACGGTTTTGTATGAATTGAAAAACTAAACGGAATAGGAGAAGGAGAAAAACAGGTATTAAAGGACTAAGAATTGGGAAGACCCAGGACATCCAATTAGAGAGTGCCTAAGGAGGTTCAGCATAGCACTGCCAGCAAAGATTATTTATTTACTTTAAGAGTTAAGAGTGGCGGTTTGGGGATAGCACCAGGAGATATTAGCTGTGATGGCTTGGAGAAACAGTGTAAACCTTCAGTGTAAAGAGCAGGGCATTTATGAGTAGTTGAGAACGGTGAATAGGATTATGACTAGACAGAAGATAGTAGGGATGACAAGTTTTTTGGGGCACAGTCCAAGTTGGTCTGGTGTCTGGAATGAGACTGGGGCCTAGTAAAAAGGAGCATCCATACAGGAGCTCAAATGGGCTGTACCCTGTAGCATTCTGAGGACAGGCCCGAATTCTGAGAAGGGAAAGTGGTAAAAGTATTGTCCAGTCCTTTTTAAGTTGGTGGCTGAGCTTGGTGAGGTGTGTTTTTAAAAGACTACTCGTCTGTTCTACCTTTCCTGAAGATTGAGGATGGTAAGGGATATAAAGGTTTTGCTGAATACCAAGAGCCTGAAAAACTGCTTGGGTGATTTGACTAATAAAGGCCGGTCCATTATCGGACTGTATAGAGGTGGGAAGGCTAAACTGAGGAATTATGTCTGATAGAAGGGAAGAAATGACTGTGGTGGCCTTCTCAGACCCTGTGGGAAAGGCCTGTACCCATCCAGTGAAAGTGTCTACCTAGACCAAGAGGTATTTTAGTTTCCTGACTTGAGGCATGTGAGTAAAGTCAATTTGCCAGTCCTGGGCAGGGGCAAATCCCCGAGCTTGATGTGTAGGGAAGGGAGGGGGCCTGAGAAATTCCTGAGGAGTAGTAGAATAGCAGATGAAACACTGAGAAGTGATTTCTTTGAGCATAGATTTTCACGATGGAAAGGAAATGAGAGGTTCTAAGAGGCGGACTAGCAGCTTGTAACCTACAAGGAAGAGGCTATGAAATGACAACAGAATAAAATCAGCCTGTGAGGCTGGAAGGAGATATTTTCCTTGGTCTAAGAACCATTTGCCTTGTGTGGGAAGAGATTGATAGGTGGAAGTTTTAGTGGGGGAGTAGGTGGGAGTGGCCAGATGAGAAGGAGAAAAACTGCCATGAGGGATAGAAGTTGGAACGCTAGTTGCTTTTTTAGCTATCTTATCAGCATAAGTATTGTCCTGAGCAATGGATCTGATGCCTTTTGATGGCTGTTTTTTTAGCTACCTTATCAGCATAAGCGTTGTCCTGAGCGATGGGATCTGATGCCTTTTGATGGCCCTTCCAGTGAATGAGTCTAGCTTCCTTTGGAAGTAAAGCCGCTTTGAGAAAAGCTTTTATTAAAGAGGGCATTAATGATGGAGGACCCTTGCATAGTGAGGAAATTTTTTTCCCCATATAACAGCATGGTGGTGTAGGATATGGAAGGCATATTTAGAGTCAGTATAAATATTGATGCATAGTCCTTTTGCAAGAGCGAGGGCTCGAGTTAAGGCAATGAGTTTGGCTTGCTGAGAGGTGGTGGGGGGGCAGAAAGTATATGCGTCAGGTGTGAGGAAGAAAATAGATTTGGGAAGTTTTGAGAACTGTAGAGAGTGAGTTGAGCATAGTTTGTGATTTTGAGGGCCTCTAAAAGTATTAAGGCAGCGGCAGCCGCCGCACGCAGACATGAGGGCTAGGGTAAAACAGTAAGGTCAAGTTGTTTATATAAAAAGTCTACAGGGCGTGGTCCCGGTCCGTGTGTAAGAATTCCGACTGCACAGCCCTGCACTTTGGCTGTGTGTAATGAAAAGGGTTGGGATGAGTCAGGGAGAGCAAGTGTGGGGGCAGTTTCTAGGGCTGTTTTTAAGGAACGGAAAGGAGTGGTGAAAGGATTTAGGATCTGTGGGGTCAGCTAGGTTTGCTTTTGTGAGTTTATATAATGGTTTAGTCAGGGTGGTAAAACTAGGTATCCAAAGGCGGAAGTACCTAACCATGCCTAGGAAGGAAAGGAGTTGTTGTTTTGTAGAAGGGATTGGGGTTTGGGAGATTAGCCAGACACGATCAGCAGGGAGAGCACGTGTGTTTTCATGAGAATTATGCCAAGATAGGTAACAGATGAGGAAGAAATTTGGGCTTGACTGAAGTAATGGGATCCGTCTGTGAAGCCTTGTGGCAGTACACCCAGGTAAGTTGCTGAGGCTGAAGGGTGTCAGGGTCAGTCCAAGTGAAAGCGAAGAGTGGCTGGGATGAAGGGTGCAAAGGAATCGTAAAGAAAGCATGTTTGAGATCCAGAACAGAATAATGGGTTGTGGAGGGAGGTATTGAAGATAGGAGAGTATATGGGTTTGGCACCACGGGGTGGATAGGCAAAACAATTTGGTTGATAAGGTGCAGATACTGAACTAACCTGTGAGGCTTGTCTGGTTTTAAGACAGGTAAAATGGGGGAATTGTAAGGAGAGTTTATAGGCTTTAAAAGGCCATGCTGTAACAGGCAAATGATAACAGGCTTTAATCCTTTTAAAGTGTGCTGTGGGATGGGATATTGGCATTGAGCGGGATAAGGGTGATTAGGTTTTAATGAGATGGTAAGGGGTGCATCATCCATCACTAAGGGAGTAGAGGTGTCCTATACTTGTGGATTAAGGTGGGGAGATACAAGGAGAGGATGTGAAGGAGGCTTTGAACTGGGGGAAAAGGTGGTAATGAGGTGTGGCTGTAGCCTAGGAATAGTCAGGGAAGCAGATAATTTAGTTAAAATGTTTTGACCTAATAAGGGAGCTGGGCAGGTGGGGATAAATAAAAACGAGTGCTTAAAAGAGTATTGTCTAAGTTGACACCAGAGTTGGGGAGTTTTAAGAGGTTTCGAAGCCTGGCCATCAATACCCACAACAGTTATGGAGGCAAAGGAAACAGGCCCTTGAAAAGAAGGTAATGTGGAGTGGGTAGCCTCCGTATTGATTAAGAAGGGTACGGACTTACCCTCCACTGTGAGAGTTATCTAAAGCATCTGTGATGGTCCTGTAGGCTTCCGAGGCGATCGGGCAGCATCAGTCTTTAGCCACTAAGTCAAGAAGATCTGGGAAGGAGTCAGTCAGAGAGCCTTGGGCCAGAGTTCCAGGGGCTCTGGGAGTGGCTGCTGGGTGAGTTGGACAGTCTGATTTCCAGTGGGGTCCCGTACAGATGGGACATGGCTTAGGAGGAATCCTGGGCTGTGGGCATTCCTTGGCCCAGTGGCCAGATTTCTGGCACTTGAAGCAAGTTCCTGGGGGAGGTGGTCCTGGAGGAATGCCTGGCCGCTGTGGTTTAGGCGTTTGGAAGTTCTTGTGTGCTGGAGATGTGGCTGGGGTTTCTCCCACAGTGGAGGCAAGGAATTGCAACTCAGAAATACGTTGCTACTTGGCTGCCTCTATTGTATTATTGTATACCTTGAAGGCAAGGTTAATTAAGTCCTGTTGTGGGGTTTGAGGTCCGGAATTTGATTTTTGGAGTTTTATTTAATGTCGGGAGCAGATTGGGTAATAAAATGTATATTGAGAATAAGATGGCCTTTTGACCTTTTAGGGTCTAGGGCTCTAAAGCGTCTCAGGGTTGCTGCCAAACGAGCCATGAACTGGGCTGGGTTTCTATATCTGATGAAAAAGAGCCTAAATGCTAACTGATTTGGGAGAGGTCGGATAAAGAAAAAGGAGCATTAACCTTGACTGTGCCTTTAACTTGAGCCACCTTTTTAAGAGGAAATTGTTGGGCAGGTGGGGGAGGGCTAGTCGCAGAATGAAACTGTAAGCCAGACCAGGTGTGAGGAGGGGAGGTGATAAAAGGATTATAGGGTCGGGGAGCAGAGGCTGAGGAAGAATTGGGACCTGGCTTGGCCTGGCGAGGAGCAGCCTGGGGAGGAGAGGAGGGGTCAGATGGGTCCATAGAAAAGGAAGATTGGAAAGACTCAATAACGCTTGGAGTTGGGACTGAGGGGACAGGCGGGAGGGAAAGAAGCAAGATTTGGGATGAGTTGCATTGGGAACGGAGACTAGGGAGGATCTGATGTGTAAAAGAATGCCTGGACGTCAGGCACCTCAGACCATTTGCCTAGTTTACGACAAGAATTATTTAGATCTTCTAAGATGGAAAAATCAAAAGTGCCGTTTTCTGGCTATTTGGAACCACTGTCGAGTTTGTATTGGGGTCAAGTGGCATTGCAGAAGAAAATAAGGCATTTAGGTTTTAGGTCAGGTGTGAGTTGTAGAGGTTTTAAGTTCTTGAGAACACAGGCTAAGGGAGAAGAAGGAGGAATGGAGGGTGGAAGGTTGCCTATAGTGAAGGAGGCAAGTCCAGAGAAAAGAGAGGGTAGAGACATGGAGAGAAGGGGTGGGGGGTGCTTGCTCCCCAGGAAAGTGGAGAGAAAAGAGAGGGTAGAGACATGGAGAGAAGAGGTGGGGGGTGCTTGCCCCCCAGGAAAGTGGAAAAGGGGTGGGTAGAGACATGGAGAGAAGGGGTGGGGGGTGCTTGCCCCCCAGGAAAGTGGAGATGGGGTGGGAGGTGCTTGCCCCCCAGGAAAGTGGAAAAGGGGTGGGGACATGGAGAGAAGGGGTGGGGGGTGCTTGCCCCCCAGGAAAGTGGAAAAGGGGTGGGTAGAGACATGGAGAGAAGGGGTGGGGGGTGCTTGCCCCCCCAGAAAGTGGAGACGGGGTGGGAGGTGCTTGACCCCAGGAAAGTGGAAAAGGGGTGGGAGGTGCTTGTCCCCCAGGAAAGTGGAAAAGAGGTGGGTAGAGACATGGAGAGAAGGGGTGGGTGAGCAGCCAAAGCAGGCATCCCCGCAATTGATTTGCCACCGAGGGAATGTGGGTGAATGACCAAGGCAGGCATCCCCACGGTGATCAGACACCAATGAAATGTAGGTGAATAATCAGGCAGGCATCCCCGTGTGATTAAACACCAAGGGAAGACCGTCTTCCTGAGTCCGTGACCGGTGCCAGAGTTTTGGGTCCACAGATAAAATGTGTCTCCTTTGTCTCTACCAGAAAAGGAAAGGAACTGAAATTAAGAGAAGGGAGAGATTGAAGTGTGGTGCCAAGATTGAAAGGAGAAAGAGGTTGAGGGATAGTGAGAGAGGTTGGAGAAGAGAGTAAAAAGAGGCCGCTTACCTGATTTAAAATTGGTGAGATGTTCCTTGGGCTGGTTGGTCTGAGGACCAGAGGTCGTAGGTGGATCTTTCTCATGGAGCAAAGAGCAGGAGGACAGGGGATTGATCTCCCAAGGGAGGTCCCCCGATCCGAGTCACGACACCAAATTTCATGCGCATCCGTGTGAAGAGACCACCAAACAGGCTTTGTGTGAGCAATAAAGCTTTTTATTTCACCCGGGTGCAGGGGGGCTGAGTCTGAAAAGAGAGTCAGTGAAGGGAGATAGGGGTGGGGCCATTTTATAGGATTTAGGTAGGTAAAGGAAAATTACAGTCAAAGGGGATTGTTCTCTGGCGGGTGGGGGCGGGGGTCACAAGGTGCTCAGTGGGGGAGCTTTTGAGCCAGGATGAGCCAGGAGAAGGAATTTCACAAGGTAATGTCATCAGTTAAGGCAGGAACAGGCCATTTTCACTTCTTTTGTGATTCTTCAGTTACTTCAGGCCATCTGGATGTATATGTGCAGGTCACAGGGGATATGATGGCTTAGCTTGGGCTCAGAGGCCTGACAACCCATTAGTGGTAATATCACCCCTCTTAGGAATGCATAAAATACCATCATAAAGACAAAAGCTTGAACCCCATTCCTGCCGCTCACTTCATGTATGATAGTGGAATCTTTTTTCAGCCTTTGTCAGCCTGCCTTTGGTCATCTGTAAAAGGGAACTCACAGTGCCTTCCTTAGGAAACTGTTCTGTGGGATAAGTTAGAAATTTGTATAGAGTAGATGGCACCTAGTAGGACTTCAACAGATGGTCATCCTGGCCCAACTTTCTCCTCCCTTCCAAAGAAGTGATGACAGCTACCTAAACCAAACAATATGACTGACATAGAGACCACCAGAAAATGGAGCAGGAAGTAGAATGTACTCACAATTGCATTATGAATGAAGCTTTGGAGCCATTTCTCTGTTACAGGAAGACTTTGCTGAGGGATATGGGGAGAGGGAAGAATATTGCCAAACCATTTCTTTAATTTTGCATTATTTTCTGTTCCCTTATTTGATCTTCCAGATTGATATTGGAAAAGCCATTTCCTATTGAGCCCAAAATGAAGAGAGTGCAAATAAAGAGAAGGCAGGGATCACAAGCCCTTGACAGACACATTGCCACCTACAGGACCCTGCACCCAGATTTCATCTGCACAATCAGCTTCTTCAAAGAGAGAGAGGCTGTTGAGTTAGTACCCATGAGGGCACAATACTAGAAATGTGTAAAACTATAAGTTTTTAAGTCCTAGAAAGTCATCATCTGTAAATAAGACTTTTGGGTATGCTTTGGGGAGGTTAAGCGGTAGAATCCCATTTCTGCTCCATATTAGATGAATCTGAAAAAATTGATTTTCCATCAGTGAGTTTGATTTCGTCATCTGTAAATTGAGAATAATTATGCCTTCCTCACAGAGTCATTGTGAGAAAATTATGCAAAAATGTAATTGTTTGTACATGTTTATCTATATATGTGTCATAAAAAAGTGCCCTTTTGCACTTTTTTTCTCTTAAAATAGTGTTTCTGAGATATCTGTAAATAAGACAACTTTGAGGCTATTTTGATATTTTTAGCCATGCTGCTGTGACCATTCTTACACAAGAGCTGGAGACTCTCTGCAGTTCAGAGCTAAGAGCATAGTACCTGATGGGGAACTCACTTGATTTTCTCAAAAATGTTGCCAAGTATCTCCACAAAGAAGTTGCACACATTTCTCCTCTCCTGGAAGAGTAATGGAGTTTTCATGGCCCCACATTGTCCATATAAAGAGGGTTCAGCATAAACACAAAATCACCAATTGAGCTTTATTTTTAAACTTTAGAATTATTCCAGAATATTATATGAGTTATAAAGTGGGATCATTATATTTGTATTTAGAAATGTACATGTGAAATATGCTGCCATGGTTAGAATGTTTGCCCCCTCCAAAATGCATGTTGAAATTTGATTGATTGCCATTGTGACTTTATTAGGAGATGGTGTTACCAGTGTGAGGTTCTTGGTTCTCAGGGTAACAGGAATTAACATGAGGCCAGGCAAACTTTTCCCAGGCAATGTTTATTAAGACTTATGCCCAGAAACACTGGGCATAAGGGAGATGGCACAGGAAAAAGAGTCCTCCAGCTGGCTCCCCAAGGGGAGCTTCTCAGCGTTTTTTATTGGGTAGGGTACAGAGATTGACATCAGGAACCTCTGCCTCCTGGAGTGATTTCTTCCTTCCTGTTATGGTGTCTGTGCATGCTTGGTCCTGGTTGAAGTCTTGGTCCATGCTCAGTGGGTTCAAGATAGTGGTGTTGCTCACTACTGCTGGCCCAGGAAGGTCATATAGTGGCCATTCTGGGGTCTCCTGTGCATGTGGATGTTAGGGTCAACTGCCTTGGGGAAGATTTATGGTTGGAGCGTTGCATATCTTAACTTCTTTAAGGTCCTGTTATCAGCAGGTATGGTGCCTTGAGTAAGATTTATAGTGCAAGGTCTGGATGGTCTAGTAGGGGTCCCTGCTGGCCACAGGGCCCCATATCAGCTTGCATTAGAGGTCCTTGGTGGAACCCAGGGGACCGCAGGCTGTGGACGTGCTGATGTGGGTGCCCTTGGCTAGGCTGAAGTTGGCAGGTGTGGACTAAAGCTGCTGCCTGCTATCGCCAGTGCCCTTGCTGTATCCAGCAGTGCCTGGCCAGCCAGCCAGCAGCAGTAACACAAGGTCCTGAGGGCGACTCATGCATAGTGCATTACCAGTGCAGAGCTGTGCACAACACTGTCATCTTCCTGGCTCCAGGCTGCATCCCAATGCTCCAGGGACAGGGTGTGTAGTGAGCTCACGACAACATGTGTGGTGGGAACCCAGCAAGTCTGGAAAACAAAAATGCATTTGTGAGGGTGAGGGCTATAAAGCAAAAATAAAATTCAAATGCCCACCACACAACCATCCGAATGGACTTCCTGTTATGCCAGGGAGGGCACTCTAAAATTTAACTTGAAGGACTGGTTCAGGTCATCACGGGAAGTGGTGGTTGGACATGCCTCATTATACCCCTCCAGCATTAATATCAACACAAACGTTAAGTCTGATATGAAACATTTATAGTCTATTCTCTCTAAAGCCTGCTACTTGGAGGCTTCATCTGCATGATAAAACCTAGTGGCTCACACCTGTAATCCCAGCACTTTGGGAGGCTGAGGCGGGTGGATCATGAGGTCAGGACTTTGAGACCGGCCTGGCCAACATAGTGAAAACGCGTCTCTACTAAAAATACAAAAATCTAGCCGGGCGTGGTGGTGGGCGCCTGTAATCCCAGCTACTTGGGAGGCTGAGGCAGGAGAATCGCTTGAACCCGGGAGGTGGAGGTTGCAGTGAGCCGAGATTGCGCCATTGCACTCCAGCCCGGGACAGTGCGAGACTCGGTCCCAAAAAACAAACAAACAACAACAACAAAAAAACCTAGGTCTCTGCAACTCCTTATCGTAACCCAGACATTCTTTCCTACAGATAAGAACTCTTTCAACCTATTGCCAATCAGAATATGTTTAACTCTACCTATGATCTGGAAGCCCACATCCCCACCCCCCACCCACACCCCCCACTTTGAGTTGCCCCACCCTTCCAGATTGAACCAATGTAAACCTTACATGTATTGATTGATGTATTATGTCTCCCTAAAATGTACAAAAGCGAGCTGTACCCCGACCACTTTGGGCACATGTCATCACGACCTCCTGAGGCTGTGTCATGGGCACATCCTTAACTTTGGCAAAATAAACTTTCTAAATTGATTGAGACTTGTCTCAGATAATTTTTGGTTTAAAGAGGCAAGTCCCATCCCTACTGTGTCTCAGTGGGACTGTCAACGAAAAAAGTCAAACTCGGTACAATATTTGAAGAGATTTATTCTGAGCCAAATATGAGTGACCAATGGCTTATGATACAGCCGAGGGATATTCTGGGAAAATATGCCCAAGTGGTCAGGCTACAGCTTGTTTTTGTTTTGTTTTGTTTTTTGAGACAGACTCTTGCTCTGTTGCCCAGGCGGGAGTGCAGCAGCATGATCTCAGCTCACTGCAACCTCCACCTCCTGGTTTAAGCAATTCTGTCTCAGCCTCCTGAGTAGCTGGGACTACAGGTGTGTGGCACTACACCCAGCTAATTTTTGTATTTTTAGTAGAGACTGGGTTTTGCCATGTTGCTGGGCTGGTCTCGAATTCCTGACCTCAGATGATCCACTCCCCCGCCACTCGGCCTCCGATACAGCTTGATTTTATACATTTTAGGGTGACATAAGTTATCAATAAATATATATAAGATGTACATTGGTTTGGTCAGGAAAGGCAGGACAACTGGAAGCCAGGGAGGGGGCTTCCAGGTCATAAGCGGTTTTAAAGATTTTCTGATTGGCAATTGGTTGAAAGAGTTATTATCTAAAGACCTGGAATCAATAGGAATGTCTGGGTTAGGGCAAGGGGTTGTGGAGACCAAGGTTTTATCATGCAGATGCAGCCTCCAGGGAGAGGCTTCAGAGCTCTTATCAGACCTAAAAAGGTGCCAGACTCTTGGTTAATTCTCTCCTGGATCAGAGGAAAGACCTGGAAAGGATAGGGAATTCTCTGCAGAATGTAGATTTTCACCAGAAGAGACAACTTTGCAGGGCCATTTCAAAATATGTCAAGGAGATATGCTTTGTTGTAAAGTACTTTGATTCCATTCAGGGCCTGCTATCTTGTGATGCTATACTAGAGCCAGTCTGGAATTTGGTGTCTTATTTGGTGTCTTTATTGCTACAAAGTCTTGTTTTGTCAGTCTGAAGATCTCTTTTAATGTTAATGCTGGTTAGTTGTGCCTGAATTCCAAAGACAGAATAGTATAATGAGGCATGTCTGACCACCCATTCCTGCCATGGCATGAACTAGACTTTCAGATTTACTTTGGAATGCCCTTGGCCAAGAGGGGAGGTCTATTAGTCTGTTGGGGGGCTTAGAATTTTACTTGTGGTTTACAGAACCTTTGAGAAGTGTTTGGGCTGTGAAGGCTCTACCTTCATGAATGGATTGTCATTATTACAGAAGGTGGTTCATTATTGCAGGAGTGAATCTGTTATAAAAGGGTACATTCAGGTCTCTTTTGCCTCTTGCCCTCTGCCCTGTGATGATACACCAAGAAGGCCCTCACCAGATGCTGGTCCCTCAATCTTTGATTTCTCATCCTCCGTAACTGTGGGCCAATAAAATTCTGTTAATTAGAAATTACCCAGTCCCAGGTATTGTCTTATAGCAGCAAAAACAGACTAAGACAGGAAATTGGTGTCAAGAAGCCTGGCTGTTGCTATAAAAAATACCTGAAAACGTAGATGCAACTTTGGAACTGGATAATGGGTGGAGGCTGGAAAATTTTGGAGGAGCAGGGTAAAAAAGCCTAGATTTCCATAAATGGAACAATTCAGGTGAGGGCTCAAAGAAGAGAACTGTAGGGAAAGTCTGAAGCTTCTTAGAGATTACTTAAGTGGTAATTGCTGGGTGAGGTGTCAGAGCCCCAGCATCAGAAAGTGGTTGACTTGCAGGTTGTTAAGAATTTACTGACAACAGTATAGGTTTGAAAAAGGAAAGTTTTATTAGAAAAAAAGTATGTTGCAGAAGAAATGCAGCATTTACGGACCTTAAAGTGGGAGCTTAAGTGTAATTTGGACCATATTAGCCATGTAGGTCATAATAAGTGATTACATTTGTAGACATTTTGGTTCCTTAATGTCAGCAAGGGTTGTACAATGAGTTTTGACATGCATGGATTCCAGAGATGTATAGAAATTCTAGTTACTTAGAAAATTTTTGAAAGAGGCCTGGAACCTTTAGGCACTAGGGAAGTTTAATTACTTCTAAATTCCTCAGATAAGGAATTTTGCCTCAGAATGGCCTGTTTGATGGTTGCCAGGTGTTTTTGGCTTTCTTCGTTACACTTCTAAATTCCTCAGATAAGGAGTTTGTGTCTCCAGGGCTTACTCGATGGCCACCTGGTGATTTTGCTCTCCTGACTTTCCCCCTGACAAATATTTTGGTAAAATCTTTGACCCTCTAGTAATGATCAGAATGTTCGTAGAAATATGGACAGTAAAGGCCATTCTGATGAGGTCTCACATATAAATGAGGAACAAAGTATTATAAACTGGAGGAAAGGCCATCTTCATTATAAAGTGGCAAAGAACTTGGCTGAATTGTTTCCAAGCCCACACAAGGGCTTTGTGGACGGCATAGTTGAAAAGCAGTGAGCTAGGAAATCGGTGAAAGAAACATCTAAACAAAAAAACGTTCCATATGTTGTGTGTCTTCCTTCAACTGCATACAGTAAAATGCTAGAGAAAAAAATGATTTAAAGATGGAATTTATAATTAAAAGGGAGCCAGGCACGGTAGCTCACGCCTGTAATCCCAGCAATTTGGGAGGCCAAGGCAGGTGGATCACTGGAGATTAGGGGTTCGAGACTAGCCTGGCCAACATGGCGAAACCCCATCTCTATTAAAACTACAAAAATTAGCCAGATGAGGTGGCACATGCCTGTAATCCCCGCTACCCAGGAGGCTGAGGCAGGAGAATCGCTTGAACCCAGGAGGCAGAGGTTGCAGTGAGCCAAGAGCACACCACTGCACACCACCCTGGGCAATAGAGTGACTTCATCTCAAAAAAAAAAAAAAAGTGGGGGTGGGGTGGGGAACAAAACTTAGAGATTTAAAGGATTCTCAGCCTAGTCTGGTGGTAGAGAATCAAAGAGCACTTTCAGGAGAGGAAACCAAGGATGTTTCCAAGTGACCGTTTCATAAGGAGATTGGTGTGGATAGAAGGAAGCCAGGGACTATTCATCAGAACAATGGGAGAATGAACCCAAAGTCACTTCAGAGATTACCAGTGCCACCCTTCCCATCACAGGCTCTGAGTGCCAAGACCTGGGTGAAGGAAATATGTCAAAAAGAGAGGCTGAGGACGACCTTAGAACCTTTGGACTCACGTCCCAGGGCTGCTTCAATTTTCTGCTCCCCATATTCCAGTGCAGCATTTCTTGACTACCCCAGTCATGGCTCAAATGGGCCAAGGTGCAGCTCGACCTGCCACACTGGAAGGTACAAGTCATAAACTGTGGTGGAATCCACATGATGCTAACTCTGCAGGTGTGCCGTATGCAAGAGCTGTATGGGCATGTCTTCCTCTACCTAGATTTCAAAAGATGTTTCAGAAGCCTTGGTGGACAAGCAGAGACTTGTTGCAGAGGTGGAGCAAAAGCAGAGAGCCCTCACTAGGGCAATGCCCAGTGGAAACTCAGCTTTGATGTGGAAATTCTGCTGGGCATTTCCTTAGTCAGGGCTCTCTCCAGTCAGAACTGTGGGGTCAGAGCCACTGCAGAGAGTCCCCACTGGGACAATGCCTCGTAGAATTTTGGGAGTGGACTGCCTGAGAGACCCCAGAATTGTAGGGCTACTACTGTGCAACACCAGCCTAAGAGAGCTGCAGGCATGAGACTCCAACCTATGAGAATTGCTGTGTGGGCTAAGCCCAGAAAAGACATAGGGGCAGAGCTGCCTAAGGCCTTGGGGGCCCAATTTCACCTCAGTGTGTCCAGGAGATGGGACATGAGGTCAAGGAAGCTTATTCTAGAGTATTAAAATTTAATGTTGTTCACCTGTTGAATTTTGGACTTAATTGGGACCCTCTTTTCTTGTCTATTTCTCCTTTTTGGAATGGGAGTGTCTATCCATTGCCTGTTCCACCATTGTATTTTAAAACACATAACTTGTTTTGATTTCACAGGCTCACATCTGGAAAGGAATTTGCCTCAGCATGAATCATGCCTTCCGTTGAGTTAAATAAGACTCTGGACTTAGGCCTTTTTAGTTGATGTTGGAACGAGTTAAGACTTGTGGGGCTATTGGGATGGAATGAACGTATTTTGTATGTGAAAAGGACATAAGTTTTGAGGGGCCATTGATGAGATGCTATGGTTTAAATGTTTGTCCCAGCCAAAACTCGTGTTGAAATTTGATTGCCATTGTTACAGTATGGTTGAGTATAACTTTTTCAAAATGCTTGGGATTAGAAGTGTTTTAGCTTTCAGATTTTTAAATATTTGCATTACACTTACCAGTTGAGCATCCCAAATCAAAAAATTCAAAATCTGAAATGCTCCAGTGAGTATTTCTGCAGGTTATATTTGCACTCAACTGCTTCTGATATTGGAGGATTTCAGATTTCATATTTTCAGATTTGAGATGCTCAATCTGTATTAAGATGTGAGATAATTAAGAGGTGATTAGTTAGCTAGGCATGGTGCTGTGTGCCTGTGTTCCCATCTGCTTGGGAGGCTGAGAGAGAATCACTTGAAATTTGAGGATACAGTGAACTATGATTGCAGCCTGGGTGAGAGAGTGAGGCCCTGTCTCTTTAAAAAACAAAAAAAAAAAAAAAAGAGAAAGAAAAAGAAAAAAAAAAAAAGAAGTGATTGGGCCGTGAGGGCTCTGCCTTCATGAATGGATTAATGCCATTATCACAGGAGTGGATTTCTTATCACAGGAGTAGTTTTGTTATACAAGGGCAAGTTTGGCCCCCTTTCACTCTCTCACTTGCCCTCTTGCCTTCCACCTTGTGATGACACAGCAAGAAAGCCCTCACAAGATGCTGACATCTTGATCTTGAACTCCCCGGTCTCCAGAACTGTGACCCAATACATTTCTGTTCATTATAAATAACCTAGTCTCAGGTATTTTGTTACAGCAGTGCAAACGAACTAAGGCATATGCCATTCATAAAGAAATAAGATAGGGAAAAGTGAAAAGTAATAATGTTGTGAAATACATTATTTGCACAGACCTAGTAAAACAGGTACTTTCATCCTGTATTTTGTTGGGAGACATTAGTATAAAAGATTTTAAAATTTAATCAGGCTAGCTTTTAATGTTCATGCTCTTTGACAAAGCAATGTTCCTATGGCAACTTATCATCCAGACACAGCCTGAAGAGGCCATAGCCATCATCACTTACATGTCCCAGCTACTTCAGACTGGCCATTTTTCTAGCTGGCTTGTTGCCTTCAGCCCCCTGCCGCCCACCCTGCTTCATCCATTCTTCCATCCAAACAAGAAAATCTGTCTCATGGCTGGATCCACCTCAAGCATTGATATAGAGCAGTACTCATGTTCTTCTACCTCTTGGTTCAAACTAGAAAATCTACCATGACAAGATGCTACAAAACACATACTCCTAACCACAATAGACAGCCGTGGAGCTACTTCAAGCATTGATATGGAACAGTGCTCAGGTCTCTACTCCTGGAGGGACTTGTGGACATCCAATCTCATCCCTGCCTGAAGAAGTCTCCCGCCTGTCCCCTTTCTGTGTCCTCAAAGGCACAGGCAGGTGAGGGGCCTTTGCTTCTGCTTCTGGCCCTGCCATAAACCTCCCTTCAGACAAGGGGAGGGGGCACAAAGGCTGGCTTCCTCCTGTAGAAAGGGTAAACACAGGGAGAACAGAGATAAACCTCGCAGCAGCACGTATCCTGATAAATTTGCTAAAGATCCCTCACTAGCAATTCAAGGTACCTAGGCTGGTAGGTTCTGTCCCTGGCTCTGGCAGTGGACCTGGTGACCAACCTCTTTACCATCTAGCTCTGTGGTTAGCAGTATCTGTTTTGTAGTCACATACATCCATGAAGAGAGGATATTGATACCTCACTAGCAGGGCTGTCATGAGATTAAATCCAGACGCTAACATGAAGAACCTGGAGCTAGGACCCTCTGAACAACCTGCTTCATAAGTAGAAGCTGTGTTTCTTCCCTGGAACAGGGAACTCATGTGACAACTTAACCTGCCCTCTCAGCCAGGGCCCCTAATCAGGATGCAAATCAGAGTCACATTGATGAGCCTTTTGTAAACCCTCAGCTGAAACTCTCTTGTTGGTGGTAATAGGACTTCTGTACAAAGGCCATTGAAGTCATTAAATCATAATAATATGGCCATAGAACCAGATATGTCCATTTGATGCCAACAGTGTATGTGAGTGCCCATTTCCTCTTTACTTTTCTGACTAGCTTTTATTGTTATTTCCAGGGTTTTTCGTTTGTTTTATTCCCAGATTTTGTGTTAGTTTTTCATCTGATCATCCCATTTTCCCCAGTTCTGCCCCATTGGAAGTATTATCTCAGATGGTTTTTAACTTACAAATTCAGAGGCTTATCCCATAGGATGGTCAGATTTAGCAAATGAAAACACAAGATGCCCATTTAAGTTTGAATTAAAAAAAAAACAAAATTATATTATGTGTCACATATACTAAAAAGTACTAGTTATTTTTCTGGATTTCAAAGTTAATGAGTCTTTTGTATTTCATCTGGCAATCCTATACATGGTGTTGCAATATAGGGTAGGACCAAGGTGCTCTGGTCTGGTCAACAGCCCCATGTGAACTCTCAGCAGGTGCCAGCACCAGTCATCATCCATGCAAGTGATCTCTTTTGGATGAACCAAACGAGTGAAGCCTCCAGATGATTAAGGTGACAGCACAGGGAGAGGCAGCCCTGGGTGGCAGACACCATATAGAACAGAATAACACCCAAATGAGCCTGTCAATACTCAGAATCTTGAGAGATAATAAATGGCTAATGTTTGGGATGCTTTATTAAGCAGAAATGGTTATCCGTGGTTTGGGTGTACTCTTCCTCCTTTTCTGCAGTCTGTTATCATTGGATAATATAGGGATTCTATTATCCATGAAGACTTGGTGGGACTTTGTTATAATTTTTGCCATAGTCTGCATGTGGGTTTATGTATGGGTGTCAGTTTCTGAAAATTTCCTCAATTCCTTCTCAAATGGATTTTCAAAGGAATTTTCATGATATATGATTTTACCCCACTCTTGGAATGTGGAACCTACTTCTAATTCCCCTCCATGAAATGAGGCTTCACTGCAGTTACACAGGTTAAAAAGTTGAGAGGCTGCTGCTACGAATGGCTCCATGAGCCACATGAAAAACCATATTCTTACAAGGTTGCTAGGTGAGTATTTAATCAGAACAAGGGGTATTTATTCACTTTGAGAAGTGTTTCTCAAAAAAGTGTCCTGAAACTATTTTATCTGCTATAGGGATAACCTTGCAAGGAAGCTACTTTCCTTCAGCACACATAGACAGGACTCTACCAGATAGCAATGTACACTGCAGTGTTTGACTTTCTTGACTGTCCCCACACAGCACCACTTAGTGGATAAGTCTGTCCAACTCTGGGGTTCATTAAGAAGAAATGTCTTCTCAGCAGATCTGAGGTACTTTTTCCAATTTCACCTTTATAAAGAATAGAGTCAATGTATTGCTTTCTTTATCATTTTTGCATATTTTTTAGTTGGCTTAGAGCTCAGACTTGTACAAGGGGTATATTTTGGGAACCCCTTTAAGTCCCAAGCATTTTGGAGTAAGAACATAGTAATAGTTGGGGTGCCAGCAAAAAGAGAAAAGGGGAGAAGAGCTGCAGGCCCACTGTTAGACCTATCCCCCAACCCCCAAGGGACATAGCAGAACATATGCTGGCTAACTGCTTATTACTACTAAGAATTTTGAAGGGAGAGAGCCTGGGCTGTGCAACCCCTGGTTCTCCTTTGAAGTACTAATCACATAAGTGATTTTTGCCATAGAGAAGGAGTGAGTGCACAGAGAGTGTATAGAGAAGCTAGAACTGTTTTTGTCATGGATGTGCCTCCATATAGGAGAAAATACCAGGAACAGAGGATAAAAATTTCCCAGGGTATCCCAATATATGACTCAATTGAATGAGTTTCTGCCAGCTAAATAAGTATAATATTCTAGCCCTGCTTCCCTGAAATAACTTTAAGATTCCTTACATGACTTTTTTTTTTTTAATCTTCCTAGGTTATTCAGTCACATGATTATGGACAGTCTCTTAGTTTTCTGCCATGGATAGCTAATTGCTTCACGGTATGTGTTTTACACATCACCCTCAGAGGGCTAGTTCGTCTCAAAGAGCCTTAGGATACCTCCCTCGGTCTCTGTGTAGTGATGGTACTTCCCTACTGTCACTTTTAAAGCAAGCAAAACTCCTGACAATGGGGAGATGCTTTGTTTCACCAAACTGGGCAGAATTCCACAAATCACCCTTGTATGGGGTTAATTCCTCTAATTCTTAATATTTCTCAGGTGGTGGCCTGAAGACTGAAGGTGTTTTGCTTTCAGGAAAAGGCAAGAGCCAGAAGGGAGGGCTGTGTGGAGGCATTTCTGGTATGCAGGACCAGCCTGAGCATGGTGGTTGCCATAGAAACCTGAAATCATTATGGCAACCGTGACAACTTTTTATTGTTTTTTTCTTTTTTAATTTTTTTAAAAATTTCAATAGTTTTTGTGGCACAGGTGTTTTTTTGGTTACATGGATGAGTTATTTAGTGGTGACTTCTGAGATTTTGGTGTACCTGTCATCTCAGCAGTATATATGGTACCCAATATATTGTCTTTTATCCCTCACTACTCTCACAATGTCCCCCTTCCCGTGTCCCCACAGTCCATTATATCACTCTATATGTTTTTGCATCTTCATAGCTTAGCTCTCACTTATAAGTGAGAACATATGGTATTTGGTTTTCCATTCCTGAGTTATTTCACTTAGAATAATGGCCTCCAGTTCCATCCAAGTTGCTGCAAAAGACATTATTTCATTCCTTTTTATGGCTGAATAGTATTCCGTGGTGTATATATATGCCACATTTTCTATATCCACTCTTTGGTTGATGGGCACTTTGGTTGGGTTCTATATCCTTGTAATTGCGAATTGTGCTGCTATGGACATGCATTTGCATGTGTTTTTTTCATATACTTACTTCTTTTCCTTTGGGTAGATAGTAGTGGGATTGCTAGATCGAATGGTAAATCTACTTTTAGTTCCTTAAGGAATCTCCATACTGTTTTCAATAGTGGTTGCACTAATTTGCATTCCCAGCAGCAGTGTAAAAGTGCTCCATTTTCACCACATCCATGCCAACATCTATTGTTTTTTGACTTTTTAATTATGGCCATTCTTGCAGGCATAAGGTGGTATCTCATTGTGGTTTTAATTGGCATTTCCCTGATGATTAGTGATATTGAGCATTTTTTCATATATTTGTTGGCTGTTTGTATATCTTCTTTTGAGAAATGTCTATTCATGTCCTTTGCCTACTTTTTGATGGGATTATTTGTTTTTTCTTGCTGATTTGAGTTTCTTGTATATTCTGGATACTAGTCCTTTGTTGGATGCATAGTTTGAGGGTATTTTCTCCCACTCTGTGGGTTGTCTGTTTACTCTGCTTAATTTTTTTTTAGCTGTGCAGAAACTTTTTGATTAGGTCCCATTTATTTATTTTTGTTTTTGTTGCATTTGCTTTTGGGGTCTTAGTTATGAATTCTCTGCCTAAGCCAATGTCCACGAGAGTTTATCTGATGTTATCTTCTAGAATTTTTATGGTTTCAGGTCTTAGATTTAAGTGTTTGATGCATCTTAAATTGACTTCTGTATAACGTGAGAGATGGGGATCCAGTTTCATTCTTCTACAAGTGGCTAGCCAGTTTTCCCAGCACCATTTATTGAATAGGGGTCCTTTCCTCAATTTATGTTTTAGTATGCTTTGTCAAAGATCAGTTCGCTATAAGTATTCGGCTTTATTTTCTGGGTTATCCATTCTTTTCCATTAGTTTGAGTGCCTACTTTTATACCAGTGCCATGCTGTTTTGGTAACTATAGCCTTGTAATATAATTTGATGTCTGGTAATGTGATGCCTCCAGATTTGTTCTTTCTGCTTAGAATTACTTTGACTATGTGGGCTGGGCAGGTTTTTGTTTGTTTGTTTGAGATGGAGTCTCACTCTGTTGCCCAGGCTGGAGTGCAATGGCACAATCTCCACTCACCACAACCTCCACCTCCCAGGTTCAAGTAATTCTCCTGCCTCAGCCTCCCAAGTAGCTGGGATTACAGGTGCCCACCACCAGGCCCAGCTAATTTTTGTATTTTAGTAGAGATGGGTTTCACCATGTTGGCCAGGCTGGTCTCGAACTCCTGACCTCAGGTGATCCACCCACCTTGGCCTCCCAACATGCTGGAATTACAGGCATGAGCCACTGTACCCAGCTTATATGGGCTGTTTTACGGTTGCATATGAATTTTAGGATTTTTTCTAGTTCTGTGAAAAATGTTGATATTTTGATGGGAATTGCATTGAATCTGTAGATTGCTTTGGGCAGTATGGTCATTTTCACAATATTAATTCTTCCCACCCATGAGCATGGGATGTGTTTCCATTTGTTTGTGTCACCTATGATTTCTTTCAGCAGTGTTTTGTAGTTTTCCTCGTAGCGATCTTTCACCTCCTTGGTTAAGTATACTCCTAGGTTTATTTTTTTGTTTTCTTTTTTTTGCAGCTGTTGTAAAAAGGATTGAGTTCTTGATTGATTCCCAGCTTGGTCATTGGTGTATAGCAGTGCTACTGATTTGTTTACATTGATTTTGTAACCTGAGACTTTACTGAATTCGTGTATCAGATCTAGGAGCCTTTTGGGTAAGTCTTTTGGGTTTTTTAGGTATATGATCATATCATTGGTGAATAGCAACAGTTTGACTTCCTCCCCTCTCTTGTCTGATTGCTCTGGCTAGGATTTCCAGTACTATGTTGAATAGAAGTGGTGAAAGTGGGCATCCTTGAGTTATGACTTTTTTTTTTTTTTTTTGAGATGGAGTCTCACTCTGTCGCCTGGGCTGGAGTGCAGTGGTACGATCTCGGCTCACTACAACCTCCGCCTCCCAGGTTCAAGAAATTCTAGTGCCTCAGCCTCCCTGAGTAGCTGGGATTACAGGTGCCCACCACAATGCCTGGCTAATTTTTCTATTTTTAGTAGAGATGGGGTTTAACCATGTTGGCCAGGGTGGTCTCAAATTCCTGACCTCAAGTGATCCGCCAGCCTTGGCCTCCCAAAGTGCTGGGGAGTGACAACTTTTTAATATAGACCAACATAGCCTGGCAAGAAAAGCAAGGTCCTGCCTTCAGGTGTTTAGGACTCAGCTGAGGGTGTGGGTGCTCTGTGGTTGGGGACTGAACCTCCCTAGGGTGTGGGGGACAAAGGGATGCCAGATCCAAGTTGCCTCGTTCCCACTTTGTAACAAGTTGCCTTAGCAGTCTCATGAGAAAGCTGGGACCCTCCTGGCCCCAGTGAGTGTGGTGTCCTGCTCGAGGTGTCCTGGGGCTACTTTCCTTGTAAAGGTGGAACACAGGAGGACGAGAGAGGTAAAGACTCGCTGAACCCAGCTTCCCCCTCTGTAGAATGGGGAGAAGAATGCTCACCTACAGGATTGCTGGAACCTGCAGTGATACACATGCAAGATGATAGATAGCCCTGTGGTTATTACTGGATGATGGATGCTTGTATGGATTCAAGCAATTTCCTATTTCTTTTTAAATTTGTTATGAGACAGACAAAGAAAGATGAAAAGGCCCCAGTGAGAAAGCCATTATACTTCCTGGTTGTTATGATCACTACCCAATTGTATCAGTGCCACTGGTCACTAACCTAGTACCCAGCATGGCGCCAGGCTTATAGTTGCTCCAGTAAAGCACAGTGATTGCTGGATTCTCTCTTTCTCTTTGCAGTTCTTCATCGGGTAATTGAGCTGATATCAGGTGTCTGAAGGAGGCAAGTTTTGAAGATGTGGGTCATGATGGCTGCTGAAGCTTCCACTCCATATTTGAAGGTCAGCAGTTCTCAGGAAACCTCTAGCACTTCCATTCCTGGTGGGATGTGATGCCTGTCTCAGGTGAGCTCATAGATGTGAACGGAAGCATGTTGTAGAAAAGCACTTGTGAGGTTCACAAAATAATCTAAAAGTAGAGAAGCTATTTTGATATCACCTTTGGAGAAGAGGTTTATCAGGTAGACTCTTACTTGGTAGTGAGGCTTTTATACATTCTATGGTAAAATTTTGTAGTAGCCAATAATTTTTGAAGTGTTAGTTTAAAATGCCCATTTAAAAATTTGTTATTTTAATAAATGACAATTACACTAGAATTTATCCTATTATAATGATACATAACCATGTTGTCTAAAATAGCCAGGTATTCTTAAATATCACTTTATTTTACCAAGTTATTACATTTTAGTTTTGAACTTCAGAAGGAAATGCACATCAACTTTCTCTACATATTTAGATACACCTCATTTCAAATGATTATTTCTGTTGTGGACATATATAGTGTGAACGACTTGATAAGACATAGTGTCCATCTGCTAATGTGACAAGGTCATGTTAGTGGGAATTGTTCTCCTGATTAATTCAGTATCATCAAATCTCAGAAAAATACAAGTATATTTCAGATGCTTTATTGAGGTATGTTTGATATGAAATATACTAAGTATATTTAAAGCCTTTACTTTAGTAAGCTTTGGCATATGTATGCACCAATGAAACCAACACCATAGTCAAAGTAATGAACATATCCATCACCCCAAAAAGCATTTTCCTGCCCCTTTGTAATCATCCCACCTACTTGTCTCCCTCCAGCTTCCATGTCCCTCCTATCTCTCTCCATTTCCAGGCAACCACTGCTCTTCTGTCATTGTAGATTGATTTACATTTCCTATAATTTTATGTAAATGGCATCATACAGTATGTATTTTTTTGGTCTGGCTTCTTACATTCAGCCTATTAACTTTTTGATTTATCTTTATTGTTGCATGATTGAATAATTCCTTTTTAAAATTGCTAAGTAGTATATGGATATACCACAATTTGTTTTATCCATTCACTTTTTCATGGACAGTAGGTAGTTTTCAGTTTGGGGTTCTTCTAAATAAAGCTGCCATAACCATTTGTGTAAATGTCTTTATATGTACACATGCTTTCTTTCTCTAGGGTAAATACTAGGAGTCCAATGGCTGGATCATGTGGTAGATGTGAGATTAACATTGTAAGAAACTGCCAAACTGTTTTCCAAAGTGGTAGTACCATTCCTTATTCATTCCCATCAGCAGTATATGAGAATTCCATTCTCCACAACCTTGCCAAAGCTTGGTATGGTCAGTCTTTTTTACTTTAGCCATTCTCATGGGTGCATAGTAATATCTCATTAGAGTTTTAATTTACTTTTTTTTTTCAAGACATTGTCTTGCTCTGTCACCCAGGCTGGAGTGCAGTGGCATAATCTCAGCTCACTGCAACCTCTGCCTCCTGGGTTCAAGCAATTCTCCTGCCTCAGCCTCCTGAATAGTTGGGATTACAGGCACCCACCACTGCACCTGGCTCATTTTTGTATTTTTAGTAGAGGCAAGGTTTCACCATGTTGGCCAGGCTGGTCTCAAACTCCTGACCTCGTGATCCGCCCACCTCGGCCTCCCAAAGTGCTGGGATTACAGGCATGAGCCACTGCACCTGGCCTACATTTTCTTAATGACTATTATTGTTAAACATCTTTTCATGTGATTACTTGCCATTTGTATATATTCTTTGGTAAAGTTTCTGTTTCTATTATTTTCCCATTTATTTATTGGAGTGTCTGTTTACTTTTTACTTTTAAATGATTTTATATATTCTGGATATAAATTCTTTGTCAGTTATACGATTTTTCAAATACTTTTTCCCAGTCATTGACTTATCTTTTCATTCTCTCAACAGTGGCTTTTAGAAGAGCAGAAATTTTTAACCTTGAGGAAGTGCCATTTATAATTTTTGTATTTAGGGTTAAGATGTTTTTATTGATGTCCTATCTAAAAAATGTTTACCTACTCACAGTCACAAGGATTTACTCCTGTCTTTTCTTGTAGGAGTTTATACATTTGGATTTTATAGTTAGGTCTCAGATTCAGTTTGAGTTGATTTTGTATATGTTGTGATATATGGATTACAGTTTATTTTTGTGTATGTATATGGATATCTACTTATTACAGAACCATTCGTTGAAAAGACTATTTACTTTTCCACTGAATAGTCTTTACATCATTGTCAAAAATCAGTTGTCCGTGTGTGCATAGGTTTACTTCTGGATTCCTTATTCTGTCCTTTTGATCTACTTTTCCCCTTCAATGGCAATAGCACACTGTCTTGATTACTGTAGGTTTATAATGAGTTTTGAAATTAGGTAGTGTTTGTCCTATACCTTTGTTCTATTTTACAGTTGTTTTTCACAGTTTAGGTGTTCTGTATTTGTATATGATTTTAATATCCACTTGCCAATTTCTTTGAAAAATGTATAGAACATTTATTGGGATTGCACTGAATCTGTATATTAGTTTGTGGGGAATAAACGTCTTAACAATACTGACTCTTCTGACTCATGAACACAGTATGTCCTTTACTTCTTTGGGTCTTCCTTCTCTCAGCAATGTTTTGTAGTATTCAATGTACAAATGTTCCATATCTACGAACAGATAATTCATAAATATTTCCTACTTATTGATGCTGCTGTCAATGGCATTATTTCTTAAATAGAATTCTTAATCATTACATTTTCATGGAACCACCAGCAACCAGATTATTAATAATGACTATTGAAGAATCTTGGTAAAAAGCACAGGCTACTCTAGGATGGAAAAGGTATTTGATGCTTTATGTGCATGTACATGTATTTCTATATCAGCTTTTAGAAATCATTGGCAATACACTGAAACTAGGGATAAAAATGTACCCCTGACAGTTCTACAGGTAATCTCCAGAAAAATCAATGACTAAAATAATATAGGTTAGTAGCTTTCAACTTTATGTTTCTGCTATATTTGAATATGTTAAAATGTGAGGTTGTACTTTTTTGTCCCCAGTAAACCCACCTTAAAAAATTCCTGGGATCTTGGATGGTGAGAGAGCACTGGGGAGAGGCAATGCATCTATATGAGTATTTGTGAATGTATCAATTTGTGTGTTGCTGAAGCTGCCAGGAATGTGTATTATGAGGTGTTGAGACAAATTACTATGTATTACGTCAGTGTTATTCATTTCCTAGCACATGTTGGTAACAAGATATAGGGGGTTGTTTGTTTTTTCCCAGTGTTCCTTGGCTAGCCTGGTTACCATGGTGACTCCATGACTCTTATGGGATTTAGTGTAGAGTGAGTGTCCATTTATGATTTTTGCCTGAGTCACTTATTTCGATGATAGTTGTGAAGTGTTGTTTTTAAAATTCTGATATTCCTTTCAAAACTATGAGTTGGCGTTTAGAAAAGGGCAGAGTTTTCTCTTCTTATTTATCTGTGTATGTATGTATGTATATCAGTGTGACTCAGAGATTCTCATATTTCTCAAAGGATTACCCTGTGCTATTATTATTATTATAAATTTCGATGCTCAAATTGTCCCAGAATTGGCCAGTGGAAGGACCTTGAAGTTGGCTTCAGTGTCCAATTCACACCTCCCTAAAATTCCTTGAGCATGTACTTTGCTCTCTGAACCTGACTATATCCCCATCTGTAGAAAGGAAGTAATGATGTCTACCTTAGAGCATGGCTTTGAGCATTTGAAGAGAAAAAGTCTGAAGATAACAACCCATATCGTGTTGCATCTAGTAGGCCTTCAACAAATGTAAGTTCCCCACTCCAACTTTGCCTCCTTCATTCTGTCAGTGCGATGCCTCTGACATTAAAATTCACATCATGAATACCAAAGAGAATACTTGGAAATGTGACAGGAAGCAGGCGTAAGTCTACATTTCTTTTTTTTTTATTATTATTATACTTTAAGTTTTAGGGTACATGTGCACAACGTGCAGGTTTGTTACATATGTATACATGTGCCATGTTGGTGTGCTGCACCCATTAACTCGTCATTTAGCATTAGGTATATCTCCTAAAGCTATCCCTCCCATCTCCCCCCACCCCACATCAGTCTCCGGTGTGTGATGTTCCCCTTCCTGTGTCCATGTGTTATCATTGTTCAATTCCCACCTATGAGTGAGAACATGTGGTGTTTGGTTTTTTGTCCTTGTGATAGTTTGCTGAGAATGATGGTTTCCAGCTTCATCCATGTCCCTACAAAGGACATGAACTCATCATTTTTTATGGCTGCATAGTATTCCATGGTGTGTATGTGCCACATTTTCTTAATCCAGTCTATCATTGTTGGACATTTGGCTTGGTTCCAAGTCTTCACTATTGTGAATAGTGCCGCAATAAACATACGTGTGCATGTGTCTTTATAGCAGCATGATTTATAATCCTTTGGGTATATACCCAGTAATGGGATGGCTGGGTCAAATGGTATTTCTAGTTCTAGATCCCTGAGGAATCACCACACCGTCTTCCACAATGGTTGAACTAGTTTACAGTCCCACCAACAGTGTAAAAGTGTTCCTATTTCTCCACATCCTCTCCAGCACCTGTTGTTTCCTGACTTTTTAATGATCGCCATTCTAACTGGCATGAGATGGTATCTCATTGTGGTTTTGATTTGCATTTCTCTGATGGCCAGTGATGATGAGCATTTTTTCATGTGTTTTTTGGCTGCATAAATCTCTTCTTTTGAGAAGTGTCTGTTCATATCCTTCGTCCACTTTTTGATGGGGTTGTTTGTTTTTTTCTTGTAAATTCATTTGAGTTCACTGTAGATTCTGGATATTAGCCCTTTGTCAGATGAATAGCTTGCAAAAATTTTCTCCCATTCTGTAGGTTGCCTGTTCACTCTGATGGTGGTTTCTTTTGCTGTGCAGAAGCTCTTTAGTTTAATTAGATCCCATTTGTCAATTTTGGCTTTTGTTGCCATTGCTTTTGGTGTTTTAGACATGAAGTCCTTGCCCATGCCTATGTCCTGAATGGTATTGCTTAGGTTTTCTTCTAGGGTTTTTATGGTTTTAGGTCTAACATGTAAGTCTTTAATCCATCTTGAATTAATTTTAGTATAAGGTGTAAGGAAGGGATCCAGTTTCAGCTTTCTACATATGGCTAGCCAGTTTTCCCAGCACCATTTATTAAACAGGGAATCCTTCCCCCATTGCTTGTTTTTGTCGGGTTTGTCAAAGATCAGATAGTTGTAGATATGTGACATTATTTCTGAGGGCTCTGTTCTGTTCCATTGGTCTATATCTCTGTTTTGGTACCAGTATCATGCTGTTTTGGTTACTGTAGCCTTGTAGTATAGTTTGAAGTCAGGTAGTGTGATGCCTCCAGCTTTGTTCTTTTGGCTTAGGATTGACTTGGCAATGCAGGCTCTTTTTTGGTTCCATATGAACTTTAAAGTAGTTTTTTCCAATTCTGTGAAGAAAGTCATTGGTAGCTTGATAGGGATGGCACTGAATGTATAAATTACCTTGGGCAGTATGGCCATTTTCATGATATTGATTCTTCCTACTCATGAGCATGGAATGTTCTTCTATTTGTTTATATCCTCTTTTATTTCATTGAGCAGTGGTTTGTCGTACTCCTTGAAGAGGTCCTTCACATCCTTTGTAAGTTGGATTCCTAGGTATTTTATTCTCTTTGAAGCAGTTGTGAATGGGAGTTCACTCATGATTTAGCTCTCTGTTTGTCTGTTATTGGTGTATAAGAATGCTTCTGATTTTTGCACATTGATTTTGTATCCTGAGACTTTGCTGAAGTTGCTTATCAGCTTAAGGAGATTTGGGGCTGAGACGATGGGGTTTTCTAGATATACAATCATGTCATCTGCAAACAGGGACAATTTGACTTCCTCTTTTCCTAATCAAATACCCTTTATTTCTTTCTCCTGCCTGATTGCCCTGGCCAGAACTTCCAACACTATGTTGAATAGGAGTGGTGAGAGAGGGCATCCCTGTCTTGTGCCAGTTTTCAAAGGGAATGCTTCCAGTTTTTGGCCATTCAGTATGATATTGGCTGTGGGTTTGTCATAAATAGCTCTTATTATCTTGAGATACATCCCATCAATACCTAATTTATTGAGAGGTTTTAGCATGAAGCATTGTTGAATTTTGTCAAAGGCCTTTTCTGCATCTGTTGAGATAATCATGTGGTTTTTGTCTTTGGTTCTGTTTATATGGTGGATTACATTTTTTGATTTCCGTATGTTGAACCAGCCTTGCATCCCAGGGATGAAGCCCACTTGATCATGGTGGATAAGCATTTTGATGTGCTGCTGGATTAGGTTTGCCAGTATGTTATTGAGGATTTTTGCATCGATGTTCATCAGGGATACTGGTCTAAAATTCTCTTTTTTTGTTGCGTCTCTGCCAGGCTTTGGTATCAGGATGATGCTGGCCTCATAAAATGAGTTAGGGAGGATTCCCTCTTTTTCTATTGATTGGAATAGTTTTGGAAGGAATGGTACCAGCTCCTCCTTTTACCTCTGGTAGAATTCGGCTGTGAATCCATGTGGTCCTGGACTTTTTTTAGTTGGTAAGCTATTAATTATTGCCTCAATTTCAGAGCCTGTTATTGGTCTAGTCAGAGATTCAACTTCTTCCTGGTTTAGTCTTGGGAGAGTGTATGTGTCGAGGAATTTATCCATTTCTTCCAGATTTTCTAGTTTATTTGCATAGAGGTGTTTATAGTATTCTCTGATGGTAGTTTGTATTTCTGTGGGATCGGTGGTGATATCCCCTTTATCATTTTTTATTGCATCTATTTGATTCTTCTCTCTTTTCTTGTTTATTAGTCTTGATAGCAGTCTATCAATTTTGTTGATCTTTTCAAAAAACCAGCTCCTGCATTCATTGATTTTTTGAAGGGTTTTTTGTGTCTCTATCCCCTTCAGTTCTGCTCTGATCTTAGTTATTTCTTGCCTTCTGCTAGCTTTTGAATGTATTTGCTCTTGCTTCTCTAGTTCTTTTAATTGTGATGTTAGGGTGTCAATTTTAGATCTTTTCTGCTTTCTCTTTGGGGCATTTAGTGCTATAAATTTCCCTCTACACACTGCTTTGAATGTGTCCCAGAGATTCTGGTATGTTGTGTCTTTGTTCTCGTTGGTTTCAAAGAACATCTTTATTTCTGCCTTCATTTCGTTATGTACCCAGTAGTCATTCAGGAGCAGGTTGTTCAGTTTCCATGTAGTTGAGTGGTTTTGAGTGAGTTTCTTAATCCTGAGTTCTAGTTTGATCACACTGTTGTCTGAGAGACAGTCTGTTATAATTTCTGTTCTTTTACATTTGCTGAGGAGTGCTTTACTTCCAACTATGTGGTCAATTTTGGAATAGGTGTGGTGTGGTGCTGAGAAGAATGTATATTCTGTTGATTTGGGGTGGAGAGTTCTGTAGATGTCTATTAGGTCCGCCTGGTGCAGAGCTGAGTTCAATTCCTGGATATCCTTGTGAACTTTCTGTCTCGTTGATCTGTCTAATGTTGAGAGTGGGGTGTTAAAGTCTCCCATTATTATTGTGTGGGAGTCTAAGTCTCTTTGTAGGTCACTCAGGACTTGCTTTATGAATCTGGGTGCTCCTGTATTGGGTGCATATATATTTAGGATAGTTAGTTCTTCTCGTTGAATTGATCCCTTTACCATTATGTAATGGCCTTCTTTGTCTCTTTTGATCTTTGTTGGTTTAAAGTCTGTTTTATCAGAGACTAGGATTGCAACCCCTGCTTTTTTTTGTTTTCATTTGCTTGGTAGATCTTCCTCCATCCCTTTATTTTGAGCCTATGTGTGTCTCTGCACGTGAGATGGGTTTCCTGAACACAGCACACTGATGGGTCTTGACTCTTTATCCAATTTGCCAGTCTGTGCCTTTTAATTGGAGCATTTAGCCCATTTACATTTAAGGTTAGTATTGTTATGTGTGAATTTGATCCTGTCATTATGATGTTAGGTGGTTATTTTGCTCATTAGTTGATGCAGTTTCTTCCTAACCTCAGTGGTCTTTACAATTTGGTATGTTTTTGCAGTGGCTGGTACCAGTTGTTCCTCTCCATGTTTAGTGCTTCCTTCAGGAGCTCTTTTAGGGCAGACCTGGTGGTGACAAAATCTCTCAGCATTTGCTTGTCTGTAAAGTATTTTATTTCTCCTTCACTTATGAAGCTTAGTTTGGCTGGATATGAAATTCTGGCTTGAAAATTCTTTTCTTTGAGAATGTTGAATATTGGGCCCCACTCTCTTCTGGCTTGTAGAGTTTCTCCCAAGAGAGCAGCTGTTAGTCTGATGGGCTTTCCTTTGTGGGTAACCCGACCTTTCTCTCTGGTTGCCCTTAACATTTTTTCCTTCATTTCAACTTTGATGAATCTGACAATTATGTGTCTTGGAGTTGCTCTTCTCGAGGAGTATCTTTGTGGTGTTCTCTGTATTTCCTGAATTTGAATGTTGGCCTGCCTTGCTAGATTGGGGAAGTTCTCCTGGATAATATCCTGCAGAGTGTTTTCCAACTTGGTTCCATTCTCCCCGTCACTTTCAGGTACACCAATTAGATGTAGATTTGGTATTTTCACATAGTCCCATATTTCTTGGAGGCTTTGTTCGTTTCTTTTTATTCTTTTTTCTCTAAACTTCTCTTCACGCTTCATTTCATTCATTTCGTCTTCCATCGCTGATACCCTTTCTTCCAGTTGATCTCATCGGTTACTGAGGCTTGTGCATTCGTCACGTATTTCTCGTGCCTGGTTTTCAGCTCCATCAGGTCCTTTAAGGACTTCTCTGCATTGGTTATTCTAGTTAGCCATTCATCTAATCTTTTTTCAAGGTTTTTAACTTCTTTGCCATTGGTTCATACTTCCTCCTTTAGCTTGGAGTAGTTTGATCTTCTGAACACTTCGTCTCTCAACTCGTCAAAGTCATTCTCCATCCAGCTTTGTTCTGTGGCTGGTGAGGAGCTGTGTTCCTTTGGAGGAGGAGAGGCACTCTGATTTTTAGTGTTTCCGGTTTTTCTGCTCTGTTTTTTCCCCATTTTTGTGGTTTTATCTACCTTTGGTCTTTGATGATGGTGACATACAGATGGGTTTTTGATGTGGATGTCCTTTCTGTTTGTTAGTTTTCCTTCTAACAGTCAGGACCCTCAGCTGCAGGTGTGTTGGAGTTTACTGGAGGTCCACTCCAGACCCTGTTTGCCTGGGTATCAGCAGCGGAGGCTGCAGAACAGTGCATATTGGTGAACAGCAAATGTTGCTGTCTGATCGTTCCTCTGGAAGTTTTGTCTCAGAGGAGTACCCGGCCGTGTGAGGTGTCAGTCTGCCCCTACTGGGGGCTGCCTCCCAGTTAGGCTACTCGGGAGTCAGGGACCCACTTGAGGAGGCAGTCTGTCCATTCTCAGATCTCAAGCTGCGTGCTGGGAGAACCACTACTCTCTTCAAAGCTGTCAGACAGGGACATTTAAGTCTGCAGAGGTTATTGCTGTCTTTTGTTTGTCTGCCCTGCCCCCAGAGGTGGAGCCTACAGAAGCAGGCAGGCCTGCTTGAGCTGTGGTGGGCTCCACCCAGTTCGAGCTTCCTGGCTGCTTTGTTTACCTACTCAAGCCTGAGCAATGGCGGGCGCCCCTCCCCCAGCCTCACTGCCACCTTGCAGTTTGATCTCAGACTGCTGTGCTAGCAATGAGGGAGGCTCCGTGGGCATGGGACCCTCCGAGCTATGTGCGGGATATAATCTCCTGGTGTGCTGTTTCTTAAGCCCATTGGAAGAGCGCAGTATTAGGGTGGGAGTGACCCAATTTTCCAGGTGCTGTCTGTCACCCCTTTCTTTGACTAGGAAAGGGAATTCCCTGACCCCTTGAGCTTCCTGGGTGAGGCAATGCTTTGCTCTGCTTCAGCTCACGCACGGTGCGCTGCACCCACTGTCTGGCACTCCCTAGTGAGATGAACCTGGTACCTCAGTTGGAAATGCAGAAATCACCCGTCTGCTGCGTCGCTCACACTGGGAGCTGTAGACTGGAACTGTTCCTATTCGGCCATCTTGGCTAAGACTTAAGTCTACATTTCTATTATCATTTCTTATTATGTGCAATCTTTTTTTTTTTTTTTGTGTTGGAGTCTTGCTCTGTTGCCCAGGCTGGAGTGCAATGGCACAATCTCGGCTCACTGCAACCTCTGCCTCCTGGGTTCAAGTGATTCTCCTGCCTCAGCCTTCCAAGTAGCTGGGACTATTATAGGCACATGCCACCATGCCTGGCTAATTTTTTTGTATTTTTAGTAGAGACAGGGTTTCACCATGTTAGCCAGGACGGTCTCAGTCTCCTGACCTTGTGATCTGCCCACCTTGGCCTCCCAAAGGGCTGGGATTACAGGCGTGAGCCACTGTGCCCAGCCTATCATGTGCAATCTTGAGTATCACTGCTGTGTGGTGGTGGGGACAGTGAGATGAAGCTGAGGGAGAGGAAAAACCTCATTGCTTAGCTTCCAGTTAACTGAATGGGGTATAGGCAAAACATCATCACACGTACAACCTCCTTACTTGTCCTCTTTCTTTCCTCACTATTCCATGTGCTTTCTTATCTCCCTTCTAGTGTAACATCAGAGAAGGGGTGTACTCTGTGCCCTAGAACTAGGAGCTAACAGAGAAAAACCAAATGTGATGTGGAGTCTGCTAGACAGGCTACTGGAGCAAGAGTGAAGTGATGAAAGTCTCATCATTGGGTCATATTAGGTGAGTCACTTCCCTTCCACCAGCCTCATCTATTCAACAGGATAATAATTCCCAATCTTCCTGACCACTCAAGAATACTCTGGAGATTAACAATGAACTCATATGGGAAAGCAAACTGTGATCTTAGGTGGGAGGGAAGGACCGGTCACTTTTGAGTAATTACCTTAACAGAGACAATCCAGATGTCCTAGAGTTCTCCATGGTGGGCATTAAATTAATGGCACAGTAATGTGAGGTGTTTTCATCAGAATTTTGCCAAGTATGGTTCGTGGACTACTTCATCAAAATCATCATGGATTGCCTGTTAAAATAGTAGATATTTGGGTCTACTATAAGTCAGCTGAATGAAAAACAGGGAGATGTGGTGGCAGGTATCTATATTTTGAGAAATTTTTCCAATTGGTTGTGGTACTCATCCATGTTTGAAAAGCACTGCTGTGGATTTGCAACAAGGTCTATGAAAAATTTGAATCCTTTCATGTCTAATTTCATCATTGGTTGCTCCTACTACTTTGCTTTTAATATCTGTGTCATTTCTGTTTTGTGAAATAGGTACCAGTTCCTTTAATTCAGTAATTTTCATTCAGTGATTTATGTGTGGAGCATTGATCTAAGCACTGGGGAAACAGCACAGAGAACAAGACAAACATGGTCCCCGGACATATCATTTCTAGTTTGAGAAAACTGGTAATAAGTAGGTAAACAGATCAATGAGCAGGGTAATTTCATATGGGGATTTGTGTTTTAACACATATAGAGTATTAAATGACCAAGATAAAGATAATTACAGATGGGGTTGTAAGTGAAGCTCCTTTTCAGTAAGTGACATTTGAGCTGAGTCCTGGATAACAAAAAGAAGCTAGGCACAGACTGATTTTTTGCCAGTGTGTATACAATGTGCATGGGCACCGTGTGTTCCAAGAGCAGGGAAAAGCTCAAGTGCCTAGAGCCTGGCAGACAATGCACAGACTGGTGAGATGAGGTTGAAGGGGCAGATAGGAGCAATATTGTTTAAGCCATTGTAAGGAGTTTGGATTGTATTGTGAGTGTGGAGGGTTAGAGAATGGGAACAATATCATCTGACTCATGTTTTCAGAAAGTGACTCTGGTCACTGTGCAAAGAATGGACTAGAGAGGGAGAAGATAGTGTGTGAGAATAACCATTAGAAAATATTGCGGAAGTCTAGGGAGGAGCAAGCTGATGGTATCAATGCTGCAGCCATGTGTAGAGGGAGAAATGGACCTTGACAGGATGTGTTTGGAGGTAGGGAGGGTAAGACCTGTAGTAGCTATGTGTGTGAAGTATGTGGGGATAAGGCAGAATAAAGTATGACCCCTCAGCTTTTTGTACAGCCATGTGGAAAAATGATAGTGCTATTTTGTGAGATCAGTCATTCCAAGTGCTTTTGAGATGTTCTTAAGTTAATTAAAATTTAGGTCATCCAAGGTTGGTTGTAGTGAAAATTAGAGATTTTAAGAATGCAGGTTGTGTATTTCAAAATAGTTAAGAGAATAATTTAGATGTTTCTAGCATAAAGAAAACAAATAGTTAAGGTGATGGATATCTCAGTTATACTGATATGATCTTTACAAATATATGAGTGTGTTAAATTTTCACATGTACCCCCCAAAATATGTAACCCTATATTATATATCAATTGAAAAAATAAATAAAGGTAATAGTAATGTTCAAAAAAAGAGATATCCTTGCTGATTCCCACTTTATAGATGAGAAACTGAGTGGCAGAGAGAATAAGGACTTTGCCTGAGACTACACAGTTAGGGAGTGGGACAGCTTGGATTTGTGTCCAGGATGTCATGCTTCAGAGCCTGAAAACTGTCACAGATTTGTTAGATGAAAGAAACAGTCTGCACAAGCGTGCATGTTTTAGGAATGCATTGAAAGTAATACTTAGTATGTTAATAGATGTATACAAACACTGGCCCTAGTAACAAAAAGGTGAATGGTGACCTTGGTAAGATCACATTCATTACAATCCTGGCAATGGAAGTCATAGTGCAGTGGGATAGGGGGTTAGTGGCGAATAAAGAATGTTAACAAGGAATGCAGAAAACTATTTTTAGAGCTTTAACTTTGAAGGGAAAAGAGGAGAGAGAGAGAGAGAGGAAGAAGAAGAGGAAGAGGAAGAAGGAGGAGGGAGAGGGAGGGGTATCTTAAGTGGAAAAGATAGGTTGTCAAAGAAGATGAGGACTGTGATTGCACTTTTGGAGAGGACTATGATGTGTGTTGGGGGTCGAACATGTTCGTGTGCACGTCACCTACAGGGATGTGTCTGGAGAGCGTGCATTATCCTAAGGGACAACAGACCCCTTGGGGCCAGGGGGTAGGAGTAGGGTCAGTGAGAGATGCAGGATGATTTAAATGTATTGAAGTGCTTTTGCATAGTGTTTGAAATTTTGTATTCGGGGGGAAAAAGTATTTTAATAAAAATTGAAAACAATACTTATCATCAGATTGACAAAAGTAATGTGCACATATATTCCATATATATATATTTTTTGCTTTGGAAAAGCATTCATTGTAGCCAATTTTATGGGGAAACAAAGCAGATTTTAAAAAATGAATGGAGAGTGTGTGTGTGTGTGTGTGTGTGTGTGTGTGTGTGTGTGTGTGTGTGTTTCTAGCTAGTCTAGCTCCACCACCTCAAGTACAGCTCACAGTTGCAGTATTATCTTCAGTTCAGACCAGGACTGGCTTCTGATCTCAGATTTAGATATCCCACAAAAAGTGCTTCTGTTAATATTCCAGAAAAAATGATGGATACAGAAGGATAGCTGGATGTAAGTGAAAAGTTCCAGAAAACCATGTCTGATCCCATTAATCAAGCTCCCAACTTTCATCCCTCCCTGCCCGCTGCTGAGTCCCCTGGTCTACACTCAGAGTTGCAATCCTGACTCTGGCCACCAAGAGGCATTACAGCTATCTCCACGTTCCTTGCTCTTTCTTAATGAAAAGGGGTAAATTTCGCAGAGTAAGTAATGTTATGAAACTTTTCTTTACTGTGATACCAATAGTTCGGAATACCCATTTGTATATTAAAGCAGGCCAATTTGCTGTTGATTCCAAATCTACAGCGCATTCAGTAATTTATTTTTTCCTTCATTAGCGTAGGTTGAGGTGTCCACGCTGTAGGGGGGGGGGTCCCTCCTGGAGAGCAGGGTGTTCACCACCCATCACTCCAACCCTGTACAGGCTTCTCAGACCTTCTCCCACTCCCTCCCACTGACCCCCCTCTCCAAGACATTGTGGACACAGCTGCCCAGACCCCACTCCAGCGCCTCATCCTTTCAGTCACTTCCTGCTGCCCTGGGCTCCCCCAATCCTGCCTCCCAGCAACAGCCAAGGCACATCAGACCTACCTGGTGTTTCATCCTATGGATGTCCCACAGTATGTTTTTACACTCTTTTTTACACCTGTCAGGGTTGTTTTTTTTTTCCAGACAGAATCATTCTGCAGTTCCTTTCATAGACTGGGTTTTAGGGGAGGATACCGTATTTTTCTGCTCCTTGCTTACACTTTGTAGAGAAGTTTGATAATAGTGGTACAGTGATGCCCCCTCATGACAGAAGCCTGAACTGCAGCAGCTTGAACATCGCTGAGCAGGAAGGTGGGAGGGAGGTGCTGTGGCCCATGCACACCCTACAGAGTTTTCTGGAAGTGTGAGTAGAAAAATGGGCATTCCCACTGTACAGGGATACTGACGGCCACCAGACAGAAAGTGTGGCCTCTTTATGTGCTATGTGAAAGCACAAAATGATCATTTCTATGTTTATGTTTTCAAACCTCTGGATAAATAGCTACAGACCTATATAAGCAAAAATGCATCTTGGCCACTAAGTGATCTTTGTGACCCACATTTGCCCTCATTGTGATCATCTTTGCATACACATGCGTTTCCATAATAATGTTTTAAATTTCCTTCCAAAAATAATTGTAGTCTCTTTTTTTTTATCAACCAGGTGGTTCATCATGTGGGTGCCCCAAAAATTCATTTAATTAGTATCCCAGTCATAAAAATGTAGTTGCTTTAACATTTTTTCCTGTTACAAACAATAGTATACTTAATATCCTCCTCATATATATGCAAATATATTTGTAAGCATTTCTGTCAAAAAAAAAAAAAAAAGTTCCTGGAAGTGGTCTTTCAAAACCCTGGGAACTGTAAAATTTTATATTAACATAGTGAAATCCAAATACTATTTCTAACTTATATTCCTTACATAACAGTATGTAAGGACCTTGTGTCTTCACACATTAGAAATAATGTGAATCATTGCTAATCTTACGGGCAACAAATCACCTCTCATCGTTATCTTCATTAAAACTTGTTTTGCTGAATTCTAGAATTCCATACTATGGATATGACATCAGTTTTCTCAAACCTGTGTTATTCAGAGTGTTCTGATATTCCCTGTTATCTACACTGTGTGGAAGACATCTTTTCAGAGTCTGTGCATGGCTGAAGGGCACAGTTCCTGTAGCTGTTTACACTGGTGAGCCAAATGGGTCCTCTTAGAGCCCTACTAACTGTCTTGGAGGTTATTACAGTACTAATAACAGAAACTGGTTGCTGTACATGTGTGTGTATTTGTCACTGCTTGTGTGTGTGCACAGCATTTCCCTCTGCTTCCTTCTGCCCCTTCATAATTTGGTGTACCGGTTGGTCTTTCTTCCTAAATTCAGGCCCAGAAATAAAGGAAGGGAATTTTCAGAATGACAGTACTTATAACCAGATGCTTATCAGCATCCTTCACAATGTCCTGAAGATAAACTTCTAAAAGGTAAATTGTTGGTGCAAAGGGTGTGCACCTATGTAGCCCTTTGATAAGTATTGCAATACTGACACCCAGAGAGGTAATGCCATTTAGATTCCTCAGGTGGAGTCACAGGAGAAAATCCCAAGAGGAGTAAAAAATAATAATGCTGATGTCATGTTAGAGTGGAGGCCCTGGACGCTGTTGTGGACCCACTCTCCAGTTTCTTCCACAGTTAGAAGATGTGGAAGTGATCAGGTGCAACTCGAATTTTTCATACAAGCGAAGCCCGAGTCAGCGTGAGGGGTGGTGGTGGTGGGGCAGGGAGAGACTGCCATTGCTTGGAGTTACTTAGGACACAGTCAGCAGGGCTGGGATACAGCTACGGTTTTATATATATTCATGGGTATAGAAAACATGGGCATCAAGGCCTTCATATGAAAAAGTTTGGTCATTACTGAGGTACAACAGAAGGCTTTCTTGCAATATAATTACAGACAATGAAATTCACAGTTTTAAGGATACAACTTGATGATTTTCAGTAAACAAAAGTTGTGCAACCATCACCGTAGTTGAGTTTTGGAGGTTTCCATCACTATAAAATGTCCCATCATACTTGAACGCAGTTGATCCCTGCTTTCACCCCCAGCTCCAGGAATCACAGGTATGCTTTGTGTTTCTGTAGATTTACCTATTCTGGACATCTCATAGAAGTGGAATCATGCAATATTCATCTTTTGTGTCTGGCTTCTTTCACTTCACATAATGTTTTTAAGGTTTATCTATTTTGTAGCATGTATCAGTACTTTATTCCTTTTTATTGATATACCACATTTTTTTATCCACTCATCAATTGGTGAACACTTGAGTTGTTTCCAGTTTTCGGCCATTATGAATTATGATGCTACATATATTTTTTGTGCAAGTTTTTATGTAGACATAGGTTTCCGTTTCTCTTGAGTATGTACCTGGGAGTAAAGTTGCTGGGTTATATGGCAGTTCTCTGCTTGACAATATGAGGAACTCTCAGAATATTTTATTGACCCTGACAGTCTTGAGGAGTACAGCCTTAATCTGTTGTCTTTTTCTCATGATTAGACCAGCATTATGGAATTTGAGAAAGAATACCACAGAGTTGAAGTGCCCTTCTTATCACATAATATTTGGGTTTACATGATGACATGACCTCACTGGTGATGTTAACCTTCATCACATAGTTAAAGTCGTGTTTGCCAAGTTTTCCAGTGTACAGTAACTTTTTCAATTCACGTACTATGTTCCTGAGAAGTGAGTTACTAAGTGTGACCTGCATTCAGGATTAAGCTTCACCTCTTGGAGGGTTAGTAGCTACAAATACTATTTGCAATCATTCCATAAAGACTGTTTGTCTTCTCACATGCTTTTCTTTATTAATTCACCAAACATTTACTTATATCAGTATGGATTTATGCATACTTCTTTTAAAGTTGAAATATTTTACTTAATGGATATATCCCCAAAGAATTCCAGCATCATTATTTCAGTGGTACAGTAAAAGAATTTTGACTTAACTATCAGGAAACTGCAAAAGAGCTCCCTATCACCGCAATTATATTTCATCACCACTATATTTTCTAATTGTGATATATTAGTGCTTTTAGATAATATATTTAATCATGGCAAAGTTTGGAACAGCATTATAATTTCACTTTATTTCATTGCCTACTTGGTACCCCTTGAGACAGAAATAAAAAACAGATAAGGCAAGATTATTGAAGTAGCCATAAAAATTACTGCTAACATAAAGTAAACCTATTTATGAACTCCCTGTCAATGAAGCAAAAGTATAAGCTGTGTCAGGTAAAATGTGTGCTTCATTTGAAAGCATATCGTCTGCAGCTTAGCCTTCTGGTTATCTGACTCTGAAAGCTGTTTTACAACTCTACCTTTTAGGTAACTGATAGCATTGCATGCTATCTTTGTCTATAGACACAAGGAAATGAATTCTGTCTTGGGGGAGGGAAACCTTTTCCCCCTGGGAAAGTACCTGTTTATCTCCATTTGAACATTTATTTCAACACTCTTGATCTATAAATGTGACAAAGAGGTGGCTGTAGACTTGGGAGAGTTCATTTCAGTGGAAGGGTGGGGGAACCAAGTCCCAGTAGATGAGAAATGAAGACTGAGGTGTAGGGAAGTGCAGAGGGAAGTGAGTTGAGTATTGAGAATTCTTCATAGAATATTGATTGTAAACGGGAGAATATATGTAAAGAGGATATCAACTAAAGATGTAGAAATGGGTCCATGGCACTGAATTATGTTTTACAATCATCAGTGATGAGTCTCTATGATTAATCTGTTAGTGGGAAGGAGCCATCTCTTCTTAGATCTGCCATCTGAATTTACCACACCCTCCTTTCCACACTTCACTTTCTTGTTTCTATTCTGGGGAAGCCTAAAACTTAACCAAAGGGATGGTGTAGAGTTTGGCCTTAATGCCTAGTAACTGTTAACTGAGGAATGACTGAATGGGTGGATGCACAATGTGTCAAACATGCTGATAATTCACAAATTTTTATCTCCCAGCGCAGAGCTTTTATGCAGATGACTGAACCCGTGGAGTTAGGTGGCTGAGAGGATGCAGCTTCCCAGGTCTCTACAACTGATGGCAGCAAGATGGGAGCACCCAGCTACAGTGTTCAGAAGTAGATTTAGGCAGACTACCACACCTTACATGCTAGAGGGATCCACACTGACCTGAGTAGGTGAGGTCTCAGACAGGCTTGTTTTCTATCATGGGGACAGGATTACAGCCTACTCAGAAGTAAGTTGTGGTCCAGCTCTTGTGTCATTCAGAAAGACTCCACAACGTGTAGATCCAGCTCCTCTCTAAACTTGAACTCAACCAATATCCCAGAGAGACATTCTTAATCTTCTAGGCAAATGCACTGTCATTAGGAGCCACCAGAGACCACACAAATACACACACACACACACACACATATACACCCTGGAGCCTTAATGCCAGCAGTAGCCCTAGGAGAACCTACAGGCTCATGTGCTTGTTGCTTATTGTCTGTTAGGCTGCATATGTAACTGGACCCTTTTGCATTTAAAAAAATAGCAATAATGATGATTAACAGAGTGTTTATTAGGGAATTATTTAAAAATTACCTTAGTATCCAGTTAAATATGATGAAAATGAGAGAATTTCCACCTGTCATGTTATCAAAGTATTTTAAAAAACCATCGAGGATTTCAGTGAGGTGTGCATATGGGTAGGTCTACTCTGTCTCATATTGGGGGAGGGGATATCACTTCGTACAACCTCTTTCCAGGTTGATTTGGCAATATCTTTTAAATAGTCTGTGCATCCCCACTCTGTATGTATTTGGAGCCTGTCCCTTCAAGTATTCATCCTCAGTGTGACAACTGCCCCTCTATTAGAGAATACATATTCCTCATGATGTAGGTTGTCTGGGAACTCTACTTTCTAAAGCACTGACCCAGACACATTCCCTTGTCTTTACAGAGCAGGATATTGATGTACAACAAGATTCTCTGATCAGAAAGAGAGGTAGAACTAGCTTATATGGCTGTTAGCAGGCCTCAGGGCCTCAATAGTTCTTGGGCAGAGACATCGATTGTCACATGGATAGCTCATATCATGGCAACTGGCTCTCCTTAGCGCATCTATAAGAATGCACAACACAGCTTTTTGTCACTTGATCTCAGAAGTGACATCCCATCCCTTCTCACATATTTTAATTTTTAGTAGCAAGTCACTAACTCTAGCCCACACTATGGGACAGATTATACAGGGAGTGAATACACAAGGAAAATGGGGATCATAGGGGACAATTTTAGAGGGTGCCTACCATAACATCATCAGACCTTCTTTCCATATTGGCTACTGGGAATGCTTTATATATCATGAGAATTAGCTCCATATAATTTGTACATATTTACTCTAACCTACTGAGACAAGCTTTAATGATTTATTTTGTCATATACAGTGTTTTAAAATTTTCAATATTATAATTTAATATACAGATCATTATATAAATAAATTAAGCAATGACCAGGGCAGCATTGATTGTTATTGTCCAGGGAGATTAGAGCATTCAGATTCCTGGAGGCTTCAGAACACATGAAAAGCTTTAGTGAAATTCCAGACTCCACTCCTGAGGAGACAATAACCAAAGCAGTTTCTCTGGTTTACACAACCTCTCTTAATTTCCTATAACTTGATCTAAACTATGCATTTAATAATAGGTTACTTGAATAAATGTTAAGATTAAAGGAGATACAACTTAGAGTACATCTTCTTTATAATTAGTTTTGTCAACATTAGTTTCCTACCCTCCAGATCTTTGTCCCACAGGAAGCACCTGTTATTCTGAATAAGCCTGTCTGCCATCTTAAATGCCAGTCAATTCACATGATCCACATACCAAGGTCTCTTGGCCCCAGGCAGAGGATTTCACTTCCACCATCATCAACCTCATCATCATCACCAAAGGGGTTGTTGAGTGAACAGGCATGGGGATTGTACAATGACCAGTCCCTAACCCTTGGTGGGGCATCATATACAGAAGAGGTTGTTGGGTGCTATACTTTGAATGTCCCCTCCAATTGAAATATAACAGCCATTGTAACAGTATTAAGAAGAGGTGACTTTAAGCAGTGATTAGCCCATAAGGGATCCACCCTTATGAGTGGATTAATGCTGTTATTGTGGGAGTGGGCTAGTTATCATGAGAGTGGGCTCCTAAACTACTGAATGAGTTCAGTCCTACTTCCTCTTTCTGTCTCATGTGCTCACTTGCCCTTCTGCCAAGTTATGATGTAGCATGAAGGCCCTTGCCAGATGCTGGAGCCATGCTTTTGGACTTCCCAGTCTCCAGAACTGTGAGAAATAAATTTTATTTATTTATAAATTACCCAGTCTGTACTATTCTGTTATAACAGCAGAAAATGGACTAACAGAAAATTGGTACCGAGACATGGGCTGTGGCTATAACAAATACCTGAAAATGTGGAAGCAGCTTTGGAGCTAGGTAGTGATGGGTAGAGACTGGAAGAATTTGAATGAACAGGCTAGAAAAAGCCTAGACTGCCATAAATGGAGCTATAATGGCAATTCTAGTGAGGACTCAGAAGAGCAGAGCTGTAGGAAAAGTCTGAATCTTCTTAGATAGTATTTAAGCCTTAAAGTACTTCAAGGGATGGTGACCAGAATATTGGTAGAAATATGGACAGTAAAGACCATTCTGATAAAGTCTCAGACAGAAATGATGGACAGCCTGGGCACAGTGGCTGATGCCTGTAATCCCAGCACTTTGGGAGGCTGAGGCGGCTGGATCACCTGAGGTCAGGAGTTCGAGACCAGCCTGGCCAACATGGTGAAACCCTGTGTCTACTAAAAATAAAAAACAATTAGCCAGGCATGGTGGCAGGTGCCTGTAATCCCAGCTACTTAGAAGGCTGAGGCAGGAGAATCGCTTGAACCCAGGAGGCAGAGGTTGCAGTGAGCCAGGATCGCGCCATTGCACTCCAGCCTGGGCAACAAACTGCATTAAAAAAAAGAAAGAAAGAAAAGAAATGAGGAACAATGTAGGAAACTGGTGTAAAGGCCATCCTGTTATAAAGTAGCAAAGACCTTGGCTGAATTTTGTCCATGTTCTAGGGCTTTATGGAATGCAGAACTTAAGAGTGATGAAGTAGGGTATCTGGTGGAAGAAATCTCTAAGCATCAAAGTATTCAGGCTGCTACACAGTACTTTTAACCACATACAGTGAGATGTGAGAAGAAATAAGTGACTTAAAGTACAATTTGTAATTAAAAGAGAAGCAGAGCAAAAAAAAAGTTAGAAAAATTTACAGCCTGGCCATGTAGAATGAAAAGGGTGTTCAGGAGAGAATACTAAGGGTGTGGCCAAGCAACTACTTGCTAAAGAGGTTACCATGGATGGAAGGGAGCCAGATGCTATTCATCAAGACAATGAGAAAAAGTCCCCCAAAGTATTTCAGAGATCTTTGAGGCTGCCCCTCTTGTCACAGACCCAGAGCTATAGGGGGACCAGCCCAGGATGCCTTCCATGGGCTTGCTGCAAAGAGACACTTGGGTCTCTTCTTCCCACATTTCAGGACAGTGCTCCTCAGCCACCCCAGTTGCTGTGGCCCAAGTGACCGCAGGTGTGGCTCAATCTGCAGCTTCAGAAGATACAAGCTGTAAACATTAGTGGTATCCATATGCTGCTAATTCTAAAGGCATACAGAGTGCAAGAGCTGTGAGGGCATGACTTCCTCCTCCTAGATTTGAAAGGATGTCTCAGACAGCCTGGAGATCCAGGCAGAGACTTGCAGGGATGGAGCTACCACAAAGAGCCCCTACTAGGGCAATACCTAGTGAGCTGTTGAGTATGGCCATCTCAGAGACCCCGAAACTATAGAGTTACCAGTGTGCAACTCCAGCCTCAGAAAGCTGCAGGCATGAGACTCCAATTTGTGAGAGCTGGTGAGTAGACTGAGTACAGCAAACCCATAGAGGCCAGACTGCCTATGGCTTTGAGGGCCCAGTTCCCATCCCAGTGAGCCCAGTATTCAGGACATGGAGTCAAAAGAGAATGATTCTCTAGCTTTAAGACTTAATGGGCCTTGCACAGTGGCTCACATCTGTAATCCCAGCACTTTGGGAGGCCAAGGCGGGTGGACTGCTTGAGCTCAGGAGTTTGAGACCAGCCTGGGCAATATGGTGAAACCCCGTCTCTACAAAACATACAAAAATTAGCTGGGCATGGTGATGCACATCTGTGGTCTCAGCTACTCTGGAAGCTAAGGAAGGAGGATTGCTTGAGCCCTAGAGGCAGATGTTGCAGTAAGCCAAGATCATGCTATGGCACTCCAGCCTGGGTGACAAAATGGGAAACTCTGTCAAAAAAACAACAACAAAAAAAGACTTAATGTTTTTGGCCCTGTTGGGTTTTGGACTATGCTTGAGGCCTGTTACTCCTTTCTTTTTGCCTGTGTCTCCCTTTTAGAATGGGAATGTTTACTCTACACCTGTGTCACTATTGTATTTTGGGAGTAGACAGCTTGTTTTGATTCACAAGCTCACAGCTGGAAGGAATTTGCCTTAGGATGAATTGGGTTTTGAGTCTCAATCATAACTGATTTAGATGAGACTCTGGATCTTGGACTTTTGAGTTGATGCTAGAATGAATTAAGACTTTAGGAGCTACTGAGCTGGAATGAATGTATTTTGTACATCAGGAAGAAATAGCCATCAGTGGCTAGTGCCTACCATATTGGGCAGCAGCAGCTCTACATATTTTTTTCTTTGCTTTTTATTCACTTAACAGTATGTATTTTGGAGATCACTACATAATAGAGTGGGAGTTCTCATTGCTTGTTATATCTGCATTATACTCTAGGAGTAGATGTATCTTAGGTTACTCGATCAGTCCCTTATTGGTGGACATCTGTCACATTTTGAGTCTTCTGCTGTTACAATTTGTTCTGCCAAGAATGAACCTTGTGCTTCTGCCTTTTTGCCTTTTTGAATTGAATCTTGGGGTTACATTCTTGTAGGTTCAAAGAGAAAATACCTGTGCGCTGTGAAATAAATTTTAAACAGAGAGCATCTGGAAATGTAGCAGCAAGAAGTGAATGTTGGTTCTATCTCATCATTTCTTTTATTCCACATACTTTCTGCTCTCTTATTTTCTTTCTAGTGTGACATGCATAAAGGAATTTCTTATTGAGCCCCAGGAAGAAGAAACACTACATAAGAGCAAATAATAAAATCGGTCAGATAGACAGAAGATGGGAGTCATCAAACCTGTATCCCTCTTGCCAGACCTATCAACTGACCATAGGACATTCAGTGAGTCCTTTCCCTTTCTTGGTCTAAGTCCTAACACAGAAAGACACTCAATATAGAAACAGTGGATAGGGAACCCTTAAATCATCTGAAACTTCATGTTTACTGACTTTAAACTAGTTGCCCCCCAGAGCAAAGGACTATTATCTTGTGATGATGTGGTTTTCACATACATGGCACACTCCCACTGGCACACCTAGTGTTGTCCACAATTCTCAGCTGTATAGCTATGAATAACTCCACCCCTTTCTCTCCCACTCAGAAAATTATTTCATAATTCAAGAGAGTGAGAGAGTTTTTATGGGTACAACACTGATTCATCTATAACATAAACAATCCTCAAGCTTCAGTAAAGTATTACAAGTAACAAGTTACTTATAATACACACAATGATTGTGACACATTAGCTTGTCATGGCACCACGAATAAGAGGCTCTCATGTAGAATGGCAGCCATTGCAAGAATGTCTTGACAACAGCTCTCATTGGAAGCCAAAAATACTGTACATCCAACCGTCTTGAGCTATCGCTACTATTAGAAATAAAAATAATATATGGCATTAATTAAGTGATTACTCTGTGCCAGGCCCTGTGTTATGTTACATGTTTTATCTTAATTAATACTTTCTTTGTATGTGTCCACCATTTTAATCTTTTTTGTAGAAAGGAAACTGAGGCTTAGAGGGTGTAAGTAATTGCTTAAGATGTAGTAAGTGACAAAACCAAACACAAATACAAGGCTGTCTAATGTCAAAGGATGTTCTTTTAACCAATGCTTTCCTTTACTAGAGGAAATTTCTCCAAATATTTGAGAATTATTTACCTATAAAGTCTTCTATATGCAAAGTAACCTCCATTTCTCTCCAGACTCCAAACTGCCCTTCCTAGTGGCACCACTATTTTGGAGTTATTGTGTATTTGTCCAGAAAAAAACCTTTTCATGTAAAACCTGTATGTGTATATGTGTATATGTGTTTATGTACTTATAAAATATTAATAATAATATTTTTTAAAAGAAACGGTGGACTGGGGTGTGGGCTTTGGGATTACAAAAACTTGGATTTGACCCTGGGAACCATTAACTGCTGTTTGTGTAATTTAGAGCAAGTAACTTATCTACCATATGTCCTATAATTGTTGTCATCTTATATTATCATTTATTATTATTACTATTTGTACTATCCATCCAAAGGCTGGATGATAGGAGTGGAGATTATACTATCTGGTATTACAATGTTCCTCAAACCTGTAATTTTATAACTGTTGGGTAGCATGCAAATTAAAGTAAGTCTATAGAAAGCTCTTGAGTACACCCAGGCATATAACATTATTTAACATGCTGCAGGTATGGCATTTCCATTCCAATGCATTGTTCAAGAATTGGGGCTGGGTCAACTGGAAAGAGTAAGATGTTCGATCTTATACCTTGTCATTTAATCAGAACACTTCATCACTGTGTTAGTATTTAAGATAAAAGCAAAAGATATAAAAAAAGACAATAAACTGCACATATGGTTATAGTAGTTACATGAATTGTATATATAATTTGCAGTACATGTGTATATATGCACGAAAAAATAACCACTGGAATGACATAACACAATCTTAATTTCAATCATGATAGAGTTACTGGGTATTGATATTTTTAACCTCTGCACTTGGCTCAATATTAAACATTTGCTGAGTATGGATTATATTTATGATTAAAAACTGTAATCCCTTAAACCTCCGCTACTTATGAAATATTTTAGAGGAAATGTATAGAGAGCTATAAAGATAATCCATGTTAGGAAAAAAGTTTACTCCTCCCTGATTGTGTCCCTTTCTTTCTTCCCTAGAGATAATCATATCCACAGTGAGATAATTATAATTCCCCTATACTACTTTTTTCTTTTACTCCATATGAGAACTCCCTAAACAAAATGTAGTATTGTTTTGCATTTTTTCACTGTCTGCACACACACACACACACACACACACACCCCTAATCCTTACATTCAAGGAAGCATTATAAGGAGTTTGTTGGGAGACCTTCCTCAAGTCCAAGCATGGTATTTGGTGCATCATCCACAATGCCAGTATTTGCTTTTTTCCCATCCCAACACTTTGATCTTTAACAAGGATGTTATTGCTTAGCCCATTCATTTCTGCTTTTGCCCTTAACTATTTTTTTCCATCTGCATTATTTTATTTACTTTGTGGGTTTTTAAATCAGGATTTTAAAATTGAATATTTAATTTTCTTTTTTATTCATGTAGATATTTAATGCTTTATAATATCTTCTGACAGCTACTCTAGCTAGATTTTGATATGTTGCTTTCATCATTATCCTCATCAAATTCTGCAATTTTAATCTATTCTCATTGGGCCCAAGATTTTGTTAACAGCCTCAGATAGAATCCATTTTCATGAATGTTCCATGCTCATTTGAAAAGCATGTGTATTGCTTAATATCAGGCTTCATAGTTCACTGTGGCTATTTATAAGCTCTACTCTTGGGACTTGGTTGTTTAGGTCTTCTCTATAATTATTAATTTTTTTCTCCACTTGAACATTTTTGAATTCAGGGAAGTATTGTGTGCTTTGGTATATAAGTATTAGTATCTCACATTTTCCTTGTGAATTGTAGCCTTTAGCATTATCAACTGTGCCTTTTTACCTCTTTAAATCCATTTTGGTCTCAATTCTACTCTCTCAAATATCAAGATTATAATTCCTGCTTTCTTGATATGGTCAATTGCTTGGTATATATTTACTTATTTTTAAACTGTTAACCTACCTGAATTCATTTGTTTAAGGTATATCTCATGAAAAAGCATAATTTTGGATTTTGCTTCAATGGGAAATTTACAAATACTTTAATAGGTGAATTAAGTCCATTTACCTTTATTCTTATTGTTCCTGGAACCAAGCCAGGTCCGGCTGCATTTTCTCGAGGCCCAATAACAAGAAGCAGACAAACTAGGAAAGAAGAGAATTTATTACTGTAACTGGATACAGGGAGAAGGCCAGAGATAATTCCACCAGACCAACTCAAGGTGTTAAATTTTCTTAAGGCTTATATAGGTTGGGGTTATGTCCCTACGTGCAGTACGGCATTCGCCTAAGTCTATTGGTAACTAATTTTGTTTCAACTAGAAGGTCAGAGGCAAAAAAATCCTTGCTAAGTCTGATTAAAAGGGCCCCAGTACCTTCAAGGACTGTCTACTGTCGTACCAGAGTGATTGTTTCTATCTTGTCTCCTTTACAGCTTGGTCCAGAGAGCTGCCTTAGACTCTCTAATGAATCTGTTCAAACAGCTGCCTCTGTTACCTTGACTTCTCTCAGATTTTGTCGACCCGAGATGGGTCCTATTGTAAAACTGTGTCTATTATTTTGGCTTGCTCCAGCAAGGGAGAAGCCCACACAAGGCTCCTACTGACCATATGTGTCATTTCTAGCTTTGATGTCTGGGCAACAATTTCCCTAGGTTTAACTATTTGCTCAATGTTAAGGCAGCGCTGTGGAAATTTGTCTGTGTAACTGGGGTGCTATGCAGGCCTGTCTGTGTGACTGTCATGCAGGCCTGCCTATGTGATTGTCAGGGAGAATTGACTTGCCACAATATGATCAAAGTCTTTGGTCATTTAAGTTCAGTTCTGTAGTATTGTCTATAAATATAAGGAAATTATATAGCCTTTCACTAGGTCATGTGTTTGATTTCCTCTTCCTATTTATTTAGTAGTTAGCATGGTTATTGTTTTGTTTCAGTGGTTACTTTTATATTAAATCCTTAACACTACATCCTTGATATGGAATGAAGTCTTACTAATGAATAGAGAAAATAATATTAACAGATAATTCACATTAAAAAACAATTATATACCCATTAAATTTTCAAAACTATGCCAGATTACAGTAACTAAAGGACTGAAAACTAATATCCTAGGCTACCATGCTGAGTGAGAAAGAAAAATTGCTGAAACATACATATAATCTGATAACTTTGGGAAATAATATATATAAATGAGTATTTTGCGTAATACCCCATTCCTGCCTCTTGATAGATGAATATGACCCTCTAGCAGTGAGTTACCCTTATTGAACCTGACCTTGCTAACCTATAAAATGGGCATAATGACATTTACTTCAGAGAGCCAAGAGGAGGAATGAGCAAACGTAAATAAAGCACATGGTACCTAATACTTCAACAAATATATGTATAATCTCCCTTATGTTCTCCCTCCCACAAGAGATGACTTAAACATCAACATCTCAAAGAGATCAATGGATTTGAACCATCAGAAAAAGAAATGCATACATATTTATATGACGTATAAGCTTTGGTGCTATTTCTTTCTAAGATGAGATACTGAGGATGGTGGAAATAAGGAAGCAAATTATAGCCTCATTACTTTTTATTTGTTGTGTTCTTCTCTTCTTTTTAAACTTCTATTTGGATGCTGAAATAGCAGCTTCCCACTGTGGGCCAGAAAGGAGACAGCACAGAATAACAGAACATGAAGATGGGTCTGCTGTGCAATGGACTGAAATCAGGAGACCTTGGCCCCCAATACCAGATCTGTCCTCGTGTACAGGACCATGGGGAGTCACTTCCCCTGTGTTGGTCTCTGTCCTTACACAGAAAAAGATTGTATACCTAATGGTTAAGGACGTGGGCATTGGCATCAGTAAAGTGAGGAGAAAATTGGGGCACATTTAATTACTGGTTTTATGATGTTTAGGAAATGTTGAGTCTCCAGATAAATGAAACTCATACATTAAATATGACTACGTAGAGAATAAAACGGGAGGAACTGCACAAAAAAGGATACATTCTTCAAAATTAATGAGCGGTGGGTCGGTACTTAATTCTTCATCTCTTGACTTAACTATGTTTTCCACAATTTCTAAATTAGTATGGTTCTTTTTAAAAGCCAGAAGTAAGCTTCAATGAAACAGTTGTTACGAAATATTTCAGAAATACAAAAATTATAGAATGTAAGAGACATCCCTGTTCTCATGTTGACATACGTAATACTATATATGCAGTTGAAACTCACTTTGAAGACTTCTCTGATTGCAAGCCTCCTTCTTTCTCAGAGGTAACCACTATGCAGAATTCGGGTTTTAGATTTTAAAGACATTGCCCTATACTTTTATTACATATGCATATATCTGTAAGTGAGAATGGTATTGTTTTGTAGCATGTTTTTTCTATAGATGCCTGGCTACCTCATGGAAAAAAAGGAAAAAAATGAAGAAACATGAGGAGAACAAACACACAATCACATTTCAACAGTGGGAGCTGCATGGCCTCCTTGTCATGTGTACTCTTGCAGACTTACTAAAACAGACATACCTATTTTCTCAGTTTATATGCTATAGGGAGCACAAACAACCTGTAGATACTGTTTTCAAATGCTTTTTCCCAGCGTGTTCAAAGTCTTAGAGTTTCTCTGGAGCTAACTGGCCTAAAACAATGTCTCAGTGTTTCCTGATATGAAACAACTTCCCATTTGTCTGGGCCAAATTGTCTGTCTTTCATGCTCACTGTAACCCTTCAAGGCCTAATCCAGAACCTAATCTGGGATATGCTGGTAAAAGATATGCCAGTCTACCACCCAAATCCCTTATTGGCTTAGGGGTGAATCTTATTTAGAACTTGATCTGATTTTGTGTTAGAATTGTTGGGTTTGTGTATATTTTCCTTCCTTTTCTTCTAATATTTTTAATTGCACAGGGAAGGTATTTCGAAAGTGTTTTAATTCACATGTGCTGATTGTTCCTGCAGTTCTTTGCTCAGTGAGACTGTGACTCAACTTTTACCCCAAACCCAGCTGTGTTAGGATCCTTCCTCTCTGGAAGCTGTGGTGCTGACCCCTGGGTGGTTTCATGCAGTCCCTCCCTCTTTCCCACCCCTGTGGCAGTCACTGCTTGGCTAACTAGGTGGGTAAACAGAGGAGCCTACTCTCCATTCAAGGGGCTTTCTTTGGGAGAGTGCAGAGAGAAGCATGCTGTGAAACTACTTTCATCTTGTGACCATCACTGAAATCCTGGAGAGTGGATTTCTGTGGATACTGACTGCTAAATGTAAGCTTCATTTGAGAGACATGTTGGCCCTTCTCCTAGGTGTCTGTAATTTCCCTGAAGCTGCCCAATTGGGGTTACCATGTGGATAGATTCATACATTAGTTCTGGGACCACCCTACTACTTAATTCCCTTGGCTTAGAGGTGTTCCCCATTCCAAAGCTGAACCGTCTTATGGGGTAGGGCTGGTGATATTTATTTTTTCTGATTATTATTTTCACCTCCAAAACCAAGACACTTTTGTTGTAGATAAAAATGGAAAAGTGAGGAAAGCAAAAAAAAAAAAAATTAAAAACTAGTAAAAGTCTACTACTTATGGAGAAGCACTGTTAACAGTTGAATATATATACAGTCACGTGTCACTTAATGATGGGGATACATTTTGAGAAATGTGTTGTTAAATTGTTTCAGTGTGCTAATATCATGGAGTGCGGTTATAAAAACCTAGTCTTCTACATACTTAGGCTAGATGGTACAGCCTGTTGCTCCCAGGCTACAAACCTGTACAGCATGTTACTATACTGAATACTGTAGACAATTATAACAAAATGGTCAGTATTTGTGTATCTAAACATATCTAAGCAATAATAAACAGTAAAATTATGGTATAAAATATACAAAATGGGGCCAGGTGCAGTGGCTCACACCTGTAATCCCAGCACTTTGGGAGGCCGAGGCAGGTGGATCACATGAGGCCAGGAGTTCGAGACCAGCCTGGCCAACACAGTGAAATGCTGACTCCACTAAAAATACAAAAACTAGCTGGGCATGGTGGCGGGTGCCTGTAATCCTGGCTACTTAGGAGGCTGAGGCATGAGAATCACTTGAGCCAGGGAGGTGGAGGTTACAGTGAGCCCAGATCGTGCTACTGTACTCCAGCCTGGGCGAAAGAGTGAGACCCTGTCTCAAAAAAAAAAAAAAAAAAAAAAAAGAAAAGAAAAAGAAAAGAAAGAAAAGATACAAAATGGCACACCTATATAGGGCACTTACCATGAATGGAGCTTGCAGGACTGGAAGTTGCTCTGGGTGAGTGAGTAGTGAATGAAAGTGAAAGTCTAGGACATTACACTCCTATAGACTATAAACACTGTACAGTTAGGCTATACTAAATTTAATAATAAATTCAATACTAAGTTTACTGTAACCTTTTTACTTTATAATTTTTTAATTTTTTTAACTTTTTGACTCTTTGGTAATAACACTTTGCTTAAAACACAAACACATTGTAGAGCTATAAAAAATATTTTCTCTCCTTTTTTTTTTTTTGAGACAGTGTCTTGCTCTGTCGCCCAGACTGGAGTGCAGTGGCCTGATCTTGGCTCACAACAGCCTCCACCTGCCAGGCTCAAGTGATCCTCCTGCTTCAGCCTCCTGAGTATCTGGAACTACAGGCATGCACCACCACACCCTGCTAGTTTGTTTATTTATTTATTTATGTAGAGACTAGGTCTCATTATATTGCCCAAGCTGGTCTCAAATTCCTAGGCTCAATGGATCCTCCCACCTCGGCCTCCCAAAATTCTGGGATTACAGGCATGAGCCACCGTGCCTGGCCATTTTCTTTCTTTGTATCTTTATTCTATATGCTTTTTGCTATTAATTTTTTTAAAAACTTTTTTTGTTAGAAACTAAGACACAAACACACATATGAGCCTAGGCCTACATGGGGTCAGGTACACGGGGTCAGGATCATCAATATCACTATCTTCCACCTCCACATCTTGTCTCACCAGAAGGTCTTTGGGGGCAAAGTAACAGGCATGGGGCTGTCATCTCCTATTGATAGCAATGCCTTCTTGAATACCTCCTGAAGGACCTGCCTGAGACTGTTTTACAGTTAACCTTTTTTAATATGTAGAAGAGTATGTTCTAAAGTAATGATAAAATGTATAGTACAATAAACACATAAACCAGCAACATAGTCATTTATTATCATTATCAAGTATTATGTATTGTACACAATTGTATGTGCTATACTTTTATATAACTGGCAGCATAGTAGGTTTGTTTACATGGGCATCACCAGAAACATGAGGAATGCATTGAGCTACGAATGTTACAACAAGAATTTACATGCAACAAGAAGTTTTCAGCTCCATTATAATCTTGGACTGCTATTGAATATGTGGTCCTTCATCAAGTGAAATGTTGTTATGTAGTGTGTGACTATATATTTTTTTCATAAATTCTATTATGCAAATATAACCATGCATATTTAGGAATGCCGTGAGATGATATCCTACTTAGAGCTGTGCAAATTGCTTTTTTTTAACAGACATCGTAATATGAATGGCAATCTATGCCAATCAATAAAAATTCACATAATAATAAAAATGGCAATATGTTAACACTGATTTTTTAAAAGGTTAATATTTATTATTGACATCCTCAGTTCCTGACACTGTTGTTAAGAGCGAAACCTATACTTATTTAATCCTCAGCATCATCTGTAAGGAGGAGCTATTGTTGCCTGCGTTTAAACATAAGGGAACTGAGGCACAGTGAAGGCAGGGCTAGCAAGTGTCGAGACTTAGATTTGAACATTGGCTGTGTGGCTCTCAAGCCCCTACATCTAACCAGTATGAGTAGCTGCCTTTCATCTGATAAGATCAGGGCACAGCAGCACAACAAAACAAATTAAGGTTTCCTGTTTTTTCTCGGTTAAGTAGGCAGACCTTTAATTTTTTTTTTTTTTTTTTTTGGTAGATGGAGTTTTACACTTGTTGCCCAGGCTGGATTGCAATGGCGCAATCTTGGCTCACTGCAACCTCTGCCTCCTGGGTCCAAGCAATTCTCCTGCCTCAGCCTCCCAAGTAGCTGGGATTACAAGCATGCATCACCACGCCCAGCTAATTTTGTATTTTTAGTAGAGACGGGGTTTCACCATGTTGGTCAGGCTGGTCTCGAACTCCTGACCTTAGGTGATCCACCCGCCTCTGCCTCCCAAAGTGCTGGGATTACAGGCATGAGCCACCGCGCCCAGCCGACAATTAAATATTGGTAATATTCTGTGTGGTTTTGAATTTGGGAGAAATATGTTCAGTAATACTGTGGAAATGTCTTATCTCCCTTCCTGCCTTAGGGATGTTCCTGTTCTGAAGTAAATAGCTTTCTTGTGGTTGGGAACACAGAATGGTTATGTTTTTCAGACATTTTAATATTTGTGTAATTGAAAGAGGAATAGTGCTTATTATAGGTAAAAATAGAAGATACAGAAAAGAAAAAATAGCCAGGCATGGTGGCTCACGCCTGTAATCCCAGCACTTTAGGGGACCAACGAGGGCAGATCACATAAGGTCAGGAGTTCAAGACCAGCCTGACCAACATAGTAAAACCCGTCTCTACTAGAAATACAAAAAAATTAGCCAGGTATGGTGGCAGGCACCTGTAATCCCAGCTACTAAGGAGGCTGAGGCAGGAGAATCACTTGAACCTGGGAGCGGGAGGTTGCAGGGAGCCGAGATCGTGCCATTGCACTCCAGCCTGGGTGACAAGAGTGAAACTCCATCCCAAAAAAAATAAAGAAAAGAAAAGAAAAAATAATACCCCAAATCCTACCACCCAAAGATAAGCCCTTGTAATGATTTCACCTACATTATATTCTTCTAGAAGTTTTCTTTTGCAGGTACATGTATATGTACATATGTAAGTATGCGTGCATTTATATATTTACATACAAAAGATACTTCATCTTACATTTAGTTTTGTAACTTGCTTGCCTCACTGTAATGGGTTGAATTGTGTCTCCTCAAAAATATGCACTAATTCTAACACCCACTATACCTTATTTGGAAATAGGATCTTTGCAAATCTAATCAAGCTAAAGATCTAAAGATGTGATCATCCAATTGCCAGTATCATTATAAAAGAAAGAGGGATATTTGACACAGATAGGGAGAAAGGCCATGTGAAGATGGAGGAAGAGATTGGAACTATAAAGTAGGAACCACCAAAAGATATAAGAGGAAAGGAAGGATTCTCCCCTGAGTCTTCAGAAAGAGTTGGCCCTGTCTAGACCTTGGTTTTGTACTTTTGGCCTTGGTTTTGTACTTTTGAACTCTGAAATAATAAATTTATGTAATTTGTTATGGCAGCCCTAGAAAATTTATACACTCACTAACAACATACCACAAACGGCATTCCTTGTGAATAAACTTTAGTCTATATCTTATTTTTATGACTATAGTGATACTAATGCCAATAAAATATATAAAGAGAAATGAGTAAAATTTCTTATGTACCATATGCATTTATGTATTGAGTCATTAAATTTTCACAGCACCCTTACAAGGTAGAAATTGTGGCTAATCTCTGTTTTATAGATGAAAAACTGATGACAGAGAGAATATGGACTCTGCCTGAGACTGTACAGTTAGGGATTGAGACAGCTTATATTTGTGTCCAGTACATCATGCTCCAGAGCCTGGGAAACTGTGAAGGCTCTGTTGATAGGTGGAAGAAGCAGTCTGCACAAGCATGCGTGTTTTAGGAGATTACTTTTAAAAAGTAATACTCATTATGATAATATATTTACACACACACACACACACACACACAAACTGAACCTGGTGACCAAAAGTTGGATTTTAACCTTGGTGAGATCATGTTTGTTGCCATCCTGGAAACAGACATCATAGTGCAATGGGATAAGGACCATGGGAAGTGAAGAATGTTAACAGAGTGCAGAAAATCCTTTTGGTACTTTGAATTTGAAAGGGAAGAGAGAGACCTAGAGATACAGACAGACATATTTATAGAGAGAAGGATTCTGTGGCTGAATAGGAATGAAGGGTTCAATGAGAGACTTTTTAAAATCTTCAATTCCATGAAACTTGAGCAAGTTTTCAAATTAATGTGAAGAAGCTGTCTTATCTCAGGTTTATCCCTCGAAGCTTTCCATATATTGATTTCCCTTGTCACATTCTTATTTCGACTTTGGAGAACATGAGACCCTTCCAATGGACTAATAGGAGTTTTGAGCTCAATATATATTTACTTGTTAGTAAATGAAAGAATGGACATTGTATGAAAGAAATGCTAGTAACTCTTGGATTTTTGTCCTTCAGGGAGGCAGCAGGTGGCTGAAATCCTGGTGTGATGTGGCTGGATCATGCATGATCTGAGGACTCCTGCACAGGTGACTGCAGGATGAGTACAGAATTTTTCTATAAATATACTAAAATACCAAGTAAGCCAGGAGCAGCCACTAGGCAAACACCAAACCTTGCATTCCTGGCCAGACCTATCACAGAGCTCATCAGGTAAGTTCAGACACACCTGTCTTCCCAGCATTGGGAACTGGATTGGGGTCTACTCAGAGGCATGATGTTGACCAGATTTTATGAAACACCCAAGAATGTAGAGAACATTCTGTCTTTAAAACCTTGAATTCAAAACATATCAGAGAGAGATTTACTTCCCTTATATGGATGTCTGTGTTCTCATTAGGAGAGAAACAATGAAAAATGACTTTTCACAATGCCTGCCTTAGCCCTGAGGCTCAGCCAACCCCCACTTCTATGTCTCAGCATTTAAAGGGCAATTGAAGTCCCACTCCATGCTATATACTCGCAAGAGGTTTTCTCATTTACCCTTCAGAACAGCTCTGTAAAGATGGTATGGTCAGTCCCATTTCACAGGTGACTAAGCTCAGGCTCACAGAGCCTAAGTCACCCCTCCAGGTAAGTGGCAGGGTTGGAATGAGGTTCTATCCCTCACCCTCCCTAGAGGACCCTGAGCAGCTTCCGTTTTAGAAGATGGGCTTCCAGGGCTTGAGAAATGGTCAGATTCCCCCCCTGGTATTGTGGCCCCACAGGTCCTCACTCCACAACCCCTCTGGGTGATGAGGAAGACAGAAGTGAAATCCTGCGCTTTGTGCCATGAGATCTGGGTGTAGGGCCACAGGAGTTAGCTAATCCTTGAAGTGGTGAGTGGGCTCAGGCAGAAGCTCAAGTGTTGGCCTTGGGACAGGTGAGCTGGAGAGAAGAAAAGTAACATGCACTGAACCACTGTAAGCAAATGCAATTTACAGCTCATCTCCTTTAATCCTAACAACCATTTAAGATACTCATCATTCTGACCATTATTCAGATCAGTGTGCTGTCTTTAGGGGAGTTTATGTAAGTCAGGGAAACAACCTAGTTGTCCTGTGATCATCAGCTAACTCTGGAATACTCCAAAGTTGTATCATTTTCTCTTGATGTCTCCAGGGCTCTGAATGTTCTAATCTCCCTGCAGGCTGATAGCGCCTGCTCCTCATGGTGTTGTTCAACATTTTTTCTTTTTAAATTATGACCTGTATATTTTTGTCACATTATTGACATTTAAAACACTTTCTCAGTAAAAATAAGGCTAAACATTTTTTAACTTAAGGGAGAAAACATTTGCAAACTACATCTCAGATACTGGGTTAGTATCCATGATTTGTGAACCACATTCTGTAACAAAATGACTGGCAGCTGTTTTCAACAGAACATTCTCATTAAAATATACATGAACAATAAACATGTTAAAATAAGTCAAAACTGGAAGTACTAATAAGATGCAAATATAAATCTTCAAAAGAATATTATGTGGAAGAAAAAAGTTGCAAAAAAAATTAGTACTGTGATTCACTTTTGGAACAGATTGTGTGTTTGCGTGCACCTCACCTACAGGGACACATCTGGAGAGTATGCACCATTCTGTTGACAACAGACCCTTTTGGGTCAGAGGGTAGACTTCAGGCCAGTGAGAGATGCAGATTCATTTCAATTTATAAATATACTTTTATACATTGTTTGAAATTTTGTATTTAGGGAAAAAAGCATTTCAATAAATACTTTTGAATAGATTGGCAACAGTAATTGTAATGTATTTCATTAATTCGAAAGTACATTCATTGTATTCAATTTTGTATTGAGACAAAGTAGATAAAAATGGAATTGATAATGTCTATGTGTGTGTGTGTGTGTGTGTGTGTGTGTGTGTGTGTGTGTGTATCTTCTCTTGCTCTATCACCCAAATAAACATACGTGCAGCTTTACCTTTAATTCAGACGGGATGGAACCAATATCAGTTTTAGATATCCCAGAAAATACTGGATACAGAGAGACAGCTACCATGAGCTGAATAATTCCGGAAAACTCCAGCTGATACCTTCTGGGAGCCAAATTCCCAAACTCCATCCCTCTTTCCCTCTTACCGAGGCCCTTGGCTGACAGAGATGCAATCCTGTCTCTGGGCACCAGATGGCATCGATCTCTCTATTTTTTTTTTTTTTTAAATAAAAAGGAGTATATTTTGTAGAGTAACGAAGGACTTAAAATGGTTTGTTTACCATGATCATAATTCTGTGTGCAAAATTCATATATTTTATTTATATAAATATATTTATGAATTTATACAAACTATATGAATTTTATTTATTTATATACTATATATTATATATCATATATACAATATATTATATTGTATATATAATATATCATATATTCAATATATTATATTGTATATATAATATATCATATATTCAATATATTATATTGTATATATAATATATCATATATTCAATATATTATATTGTATATATAATAAATCATATATTGTGTATATATCATATATTGTGTATATAGTATGTATTATATATAATATATTATATATTGTATATATAATGTATTGTGTGTATGTAATGTGTATTATATATTATATGATATATATTATATGTTATATATTGTATATATTATATATAATATGTAATATATTACATATATATCGTGTATATATTATATATTGCATATATAATATATCATATGTTATATATATGTTATATATAATATATTGTATGTATGTGATATATTACATATTGTGTGTATGTAATATATTATATATTGTATGTATGTGGTGTATTATATATTGTATGTAGTACTATATTGTATGTATGTGATATATATTATATATTGTGTATATATATGATATATATTATATATTGTATATATATATGATATATATTATATATTGTATATATATATAATATATATTTTAAAGCAGTTGCATTATGGTGCTCCAAGAATCTCATCGCATTCACTGATTTATCTTTTCCTTCCTCAGGGTAGGTTGAGGTGTCCACACTGTAGAGGGGTCCCTCCCTCCCAGAGAGCAGGCAGTTTGCCCTCCGTTACCCCACTCCTGTACAGGCTTCCCAGACCTTCTCCACCCACTTTCAGTCATCCCCTCTCTGGGACACTGTGGACACAGCCACCCAGACTCAGTTCCACCTCCCTCATCATTTCTTAGTCACCTTACGCCTGCCCCTGTGCTGTCCTATGCCAGCCGGTGGCTCCCAATGTGTGCTAGAGCTACCTGCTGTTTCATAGTATGGATGCCCCAGAGTATATTTATTTAGTGTTCTTTTGCATCTGTCAGTTTTTTCAGACAGAAAATTTTGAAAATAGGTTCACAAGCTGTGTTTTAAGGGAGGTATGGTATTTCTTTTTTTTTTAAATTTTTTTTTATTAAAGTTTTAGGGTACATGTGCACAATGTGCAGGTTAGTTACATATGTATACATGTGCCATGCTGGTGCGCTGCACCCACTAACTCGTCATCTAGCATTAGGTATATCTCCCAATGCTATCCCTCCCCTCTCCCCCCACCCCACAACAGTCCCCAGAGTGTGATATTCCCCTTCCTGTGTCCATGTGATCTCACTGTTCAATTCCCACCTTTTTGCTCATTGTATATATTGCTTTGCAGTCTGATAATGGTGGTATATTAGTGCCCCCTCGTGACAGAAGCCTAAACTGCAGCTTGAACATCCGGGAGCAGGAAAGTGGGAGGAAGGGGTTGTGGCCCAAGCCCACCCCACAGAGCTTTCTATAAGTCTGGGTGGAACAGAGGTATATCCAGTGTTCAGGGATACTGATGGCCAAACAGAAAGTCCAACCTCTTACTATGCTAAATAGAAAGCTATATTTGAGAGGAATAAAAAAAATCATTTTTATTTTTATGCTTTCAGACCTATGGATATATAGCAATAGACCTATACAAGCAAAAATAGATACAGAACTACTTCTGACTTTTGTGGGGTTTTTCTCGTCACCCAGGCTGGAGTGCAGTGGTGCAATCACAGCTCACTGCAACCTCTGCCTCCCAGGCTCAAGCGATCCTCCAGCCACAGCCTCCCAAGTAGCTGGGACTACAGGTGTGAGCCACCACCCCTAACTAATTTTTTTTTTTTTTGAGACGGAGTCTCACTGTCTCCCAGGCTGGAGTGCAGTGGCGCCATCTCGGCTCACTGCAAGCTCCGTCCCCCGGGTTCACGCCATTCTCCTGCCTCAGCCTCCGGAGTAGCTGGGACTACAGGCGCCTACCACCACGCCTGGCTAATTTTTTTTGTGTGTATTTTTAGTAGAGACAGGGTTTCACCGTGTTCGCCAGGATGGTCTCAATCTCCTGACCTCGTGATCTGCCCGCCTTGGCCTCCCAAAGTGCTGGGATTACAGGCGTGAGCCACCGCGCCCGGCCACCCCTGACTAATTTTTGTATTTTTTGTAGAGACAGGATTTCACCATGTTACCCAAGCTGGTCTCGAAATCCTGAGCTCAAGGGATCCGCTCACCTCCGTCTTCCAAAGTGCTGGGATTACAGATGTCAGCCACTGCACCCGGCCATACTACTTAGGACTTTTGTAACCTGTGTTTGCCTTTACTATGACCATCTTTCAAATTCAATTTCAATTTTTTGTATGGAGTTGGTGTTTCATCATATGATGCCCTAAACTTTATTTTCCCAGTACTCTAGTGGTGAAAATTTAATTCCTTTTAATATAGTTTCTATTACAGACAATAGTATACTTAACACCAGCTTTTATATATGCAGATATCTTTTAAAGCATTTCTTTATAAGCTCCTGAAGAGTCCTTTCAAAACCCTGGAAATTAGAACATTTTATATTAACATAATGGTTCAAAATACTACTACTAATTTACATTCCTAATGTAACCACAGAACCGTTCAATATGCTTTGACTTTGTAACAAAGTGATGAGTTGTTTTTTAGATGCAATGGATCCCCAGGTTGCAAGTCGTATAACCTGAGCATGCCCAGATGAACCAAGTATGCCTGATTGGTGAACCTGGAACTGGCCAGAACAGAAAATGTCAACCACATGCGGAATCTAAGTATTCAGATTGAGAAATGAGGACCAAAATGAGAAGTGAGAGGTTCCCTGTTTTTTTTCCAGTACAAACTTAAAAGCCAAGGACTTGGCACCACTTCTTTGCATGATCCAATCAGATCATGCCTGGTTGCATTTCCCTATGTCCCTCATAGTTACTCTCTGCCTCCAGACCCCAGCTTGAGGAAACAGATTTGAGTGTTGCTGGTCCTGTCTCCTTGCTGGTTGACCTTGCAATAAAGCTTTTTCTTTCCTCAAAAGCTAGTGCCATAGTATTGGCTTCTATGTGCATTGGTGACCAAGCCCATTGCTCAGTAACACTAACATCACAGTATGAAAGTGCCTGTTTCTACACACATTGAAATAATGGGCATGGTAGCTAATCTGATAGGCAAAAAATTCTCTCTCATCATTGTCTTCATTGTAACTCATTTTATTGCTTACCTACAATTTCATGCTGTGGATGTAACATAATTTTCAGAACTCCATGTTATTCAGAGTGTTCTGATATTCCCTATTGTCAACACTGTGTCGATGGCATCTTTTCAAAGTATGTGCTCCGCTGAAGGGCACAGTTCCGGGCACAGTTCCTGTGGCTGTTTGGACTGGTGAGCCAAATGTGTCCTCTTGGAACTCACCAAACTGTCATAGAAGAATACTAGTATTGTGATAAAAAGAGCCTGGTCCATGTATAAATGTGTGTGTGTGTGTGTGTGTGATTGTGTATGTGCTGGCGTGATTGTGTGTGTGATGACAACCACATTTTCCTCTGCTTCCTTCTTTTCCTTCATGGCTTTGCATCTCATTTGGTCTCCCTTCCTAAATTCAGGCTGAGAACAAAAGTTCTCTGAAAAGGAATTTAGAGGAAAGAGACTTTATTCCAGTGAATAGTTTGCAAATTGGGGAGATGTAGCCTTCAGTATAAAATGAAGGTGTGTTCCAAAGGACAAAGGGAAGGTTTGTCTTTTATGAAGAAAATTCCCACCCAGGTTCCCACTCAGGTCAACTTATGCAAATGAAGGATTCCAACTTGCTTAGTTCTGATTGGTTAACATAGGTGAAAGCTTATTGGTTGGTTCAAGCACCATAAAAAGGAACAGGCAGCTATGAAAGTCCCAAAGTTAAGCAGACTTTCAGGTTTTCTGAGAACTCGAAGTCATGTGTGACCTCTACTCAGCAAATGGCCACTTGGCTCTAATTTGAATTTAGGCCCAGTTGAACACCCAGGATTTATCTTGAAGGACTGGTTCTTTCAGGCTTCACAAGGCCCAGAAGTAAAGGAAGGGAATTATCAGAATAGCAGTTCTTTTTACCATATCCTTATCCACATCCTTCCTTACATTCTGAAGATAAACTTGTTCAAGGGAAATTGTTGGTGCAAACAGTGTGTACATATGTAGGTTTTTGATAAATATTGCCACACTGACACTCATAAAGGTAGTGCTATTTAGACTCCCTAAGTGAAGTCATGCAAGAAAACACACAGGGGAGTGAAGAAAGTAATAGTAATGACATCCTGTTAGACAGTAAATGCCCTATACTTTGTTGTAGACCCACTCTCAAGCCACTGCCACAGTTGGAACATGTGGAAGTGATCAGATGAAAATCAAATTTTACACCCGAGTAAAACCCGAAGTAACATGTGGGATAGTGTTAGGAGGGGAAAATCCTTGGAGGAACATATGACAAAGAGTCAGCAGGGCTGGGATACAGCTACCGTTTTACATGCATTCACATTTCTATAAAAGATGTACATCACAGCCTTTGTATGAAAAAGTTTGGTCACTACTGTGGTACAACAGAAGACCAGGACAATATCATATTTTTAAACGGCTTTCTTGTAGTATAATTTATGGACAATAAAATGCATGCTTTTGAAGATAGAATTTTGTGATTTTTAGTAAATGTATAGAGTTGTGCAATGATCTTCATAATTGAGGGTTTTTAAATCTTTTATTTTTAATTTTTGTGGGTACATAATAGGCATATATATTTTTGGGGATACATGAGATTTTGGTACAGGTAGGGAATGTGTAATAATCACATCATTAAAAATTAGGTATCCATCCCCTCAAGCATTTATCCTTTGTGTTACAAACAATTCAATTATACTCTTTTAGTTATTTTGAAATGCACACTTAAATTATTATTGACTATTGTCCCCCTGTTGTGCTACCAAGTACTAGGTCTTATTCATTCTTTCTAATTTTTTTATACTCATTAACCATACCCACCTCCCCTCCAGACTGCCACCATCCTTCCCAGCCTCTAGTAACCATCCTTCTATTCTCTATCTCCATGAGTTCAATTGCGTTCATTTTTATCTCCCACAAATAAGTGAGAACATGCAATGTTTGTCTTTCTGTGCCTGGCTTATTTTACTTAACATAATGACTTCCAGTTCCATCCATGTTTTTGCAAATGACTGAATCACATTCTTCTTGATGGCTGACTAGTACTCCGTTGTGTATGTATACCACATTTTCTTTATCCATTCATCTCTTGATGGACACTTAAGTTGCTTCCAAATGTTAGCTATAGTGAACAGTGCTGCAACAAACATGGGAGTGCAGATGTCTCTTTAATATACTGATTTCCTTTCTTTTGGGTATATACCCAGCAGTGGGATTGCGGGTCATATGGAAGTTCAATTTTTAGTTTTTTTGAGGAACCTTCAAAATGTTCTACATAGTGGTTTTACTAACTTACATTCCTACCAACAGTGTACAAGGTTTCCCTTTTCTCCACATCCTTGCCAGCATTTGTTATTGCCTGTCTTTTGGATATAAGCCATTTTAACTGGGGTGAGATGATATCTTGTTGTAGTTTGGATTGGCATTTCTCTGATGATCAATGAAGTTGAGCACCTTTTCATATGCCTGTCTGCCATTTGTATGTCTTCTTTAGAGAAATGTCTATTCAAATCTTTTGCCCACCTTTTAATCAGTTTAGTTATTTTTGCTATAGAGTTGTTTGAGCTCATTATATATTCTGGTTATTAATCCCTTGTCAAATGGGTAGTCTGCAAATATTTTCTCCCATTCTGTGGGTTGTCTCTTCACTTTGTTGATTGTTTCCTTTGCTGTGCAAAAGCTTTTTAACTTGATGTGATCCCATTTGTCCGTTTTTGCTTTGGTTGCCTGTGTTGGGGTATTACTCTAGAAATCTTTGCCCAGACCAATGTCCTGGAGAGTTTCCCCAAAGTCTTGTAGTTTCATAGTTTGAAGTCTTAGATTTAAGCCTTTAACTGCTATTGATTTAATTTTTGTATATGGCAAGAAATAGAGGGTCTATTTTCATTCTTCTGCGTATGGATTTCCAGATTTCCCAGCACCACTTATTGAAGAGACTGTCTTTTCCTCAGTATAGGTTCTTTGTTGAAAATGGGTTCACTGTAGGTGTGTGGATTTGTTTCTGGGTTCTTTATTCTGTTCCACTGGTCTACATGTCTGTTTTTATGCCAGTACCATGCTGTTTTGGTGATATAGCTCTGTAGTATAATTTGAAGTGAGGTATTGTGATTCCTCCAGTTTTGTTCTTTTTGCTCAAGATAGCTTTGGGAATTCTGGGTCTTTTGTGATTCTATATGAATTTTAGGATTGTTTTTTCTGTTTCTGTGGAGAATGTCATTGGTATTTTGATAGGGATTGTACTAAATCTGTAGATTGCTTTGAGTAGAATGGACATTTTAACAATATTGATTCTTCCAATCAATGAACATGAAATACTTTTCCATTTTTTGGTGTCATCTTCAATTTCTGTCATCAGTGTTTTATAGCTTTCATTATAGAGGCCTTTCACTTCTTTGGTTAATTCCTGTGTATTTAATTTTATTTATGGCTATTGTAAATGGGATTACTTTTAAATTTATTTTTTAGATTGTTCACTCTTGGCTGGCATATAGAAACACTACTGATTTTTGTATGTTGATTTTATATCTTGCAACTATACTGAATTTGTTTATGAGTTCTAATCGTTTTTTGATGGAGTCTAGGTTTTTCCAAATATAAGATCATGTCATCTGCAAACAAGGATAATTTGACTTCTTCTTTTCCAGTTTGGATGCCCTTTATTTCTTTCTCTTGTCTGATTGCTGTAGCTGGGACTTCATCGTTGAGTTTTAGACATTTTCATCACCCTAAGATTACCCATCCTGCTTGAATGCAGTTAATCCCTGTGCCCACCCCCAGCCCTAGGCAATCACAGATATGCTTTGTTTCTCTGTGGATTTGCTTGTTTTTGACATTTTATATAAGTGAAATCAAACAATATTTGGTCTTTTGCATCTGGCTTCTTTCACTTTACATAATGTTTTCAAAATCTGTGTTGCAGCATATATCAGTTCCTCATCCATATTTATTGCTGAATATACCACATTTTATCCATGTATCAATTGATGAGCATTTGGGTTGTTTCCACTCTTTGGCTATTTTGAATGATGATCCTGTATACATTCAGGTACAAGTTTTTATGTAGGCATATTTCTTTTGGCTATGTACCTAGGAGTGGAATTGCTGTGTCATATGGTAACTCCCTGTTAACCATTTGAGGTATGGCCAGACTATTTTCATAAGCTTGATTTCATGAGAAGTACAGGCATAACTTGTTTTTCTCATTATTAGACTGAGGTTATGGGTTTTCAGAAGGAATACCGCAGAGATGAATTGCCCTTTTTATCACACCATATATGGGTTTACATGCTACCCATATGATATCAATGGTGATGTTAACCTTCATCACTTGGTTAAGGTACTGTTTGCCAAATTTCTCCAGTGTGTGGTAACTATTTTACATTCCTATACTCTTTTCTGTAGAAGTAAGTCACTAAGTCAGCCCTGTTCTTAGGAGGTAGAGGACAGAATTAAACTTCACCTCATGAACTGAGGGTTAGCCACATATATTGTTTAGAATTATTTGATTGAGACAATTTGTCTTCTCTGACCCATTTCTTTGTCAATGGAAACAACTTATATCAGTATGGAATCATGTACACTTATCATATAGTTGTGATAGTTTACCAAATGGAAACATTCCAAAAGGAATTCCAGAATTGTGATTTGTGTGGTGCAGTAGAAGAATTCTGACCTAATCAGGAGACTGCAAGAGTTTCCTCTATCTACTATTATATTTCACCACCATTATATTACCAAATTATGGCATATTAAACAATCAGACAATGCTTTTAGGCAATATATTTAACCACGACAAATTTTGAAACAACATTTTAATTTCAGGCGATTACATTGCATACTTAGTAATTCCTTCAGAAAGAAATAAAACAATAAACAGAATTTATTGAAGTGATCATAAAAATATTGCTAACATGCAGTAAATCTATTTGCAAAATTCCTTTTATTGAAGCAATAGTATGGGATATGTTGGGGAAATGTTGTACTTCAATTGATAGCACAGTTCCTGTAGCACAGCCTTCACGTTATCTGACTGACTCTTATGGAAGCTATTTTACAATGCTAGCTTTTAGGTAAATATAGCATTGCAATATAATCTTTGTCTATACAAAAGCAACTGAATTTTGTCATTGCGGGGGAAGCTTTGTCTCCATATAGATGTTCATTTTAACACTCTTGATCTATAAATGGGACAAAGGGGTGGCTGTTGGTTTTGATAGGGTTCATTTCAACAGAGGGGTGCGGGAACAAAGCACCATTAGATGAGGAATGAGGACTGAGGTGGAGGGAGGTGCAAAGGGATGTGAGTTGAGTATTGAGAATTCTTCATAGAACTTTGGTTGCAATGGGAGAATATATGTAAAGAGAACAGTAACTAGGGTTGTAGAGAGAGGTCTAGGGTTTTAAATTATGTTTTAAAATTATCAATGATAAGAGGCTCTCTCAGGGTGGAAATATTAAGGAGAAGGAGCCATCTCTTCTTAGGTCTAGAAACTGAGTTTACCACAACCCCCTTACTTCCTTGTTTCTATTCTGGGGAAGTCTAAAACTTAACCAGAGGGATGGTGTCATTTGACTTTAATGCCTGTTAACTATGGGGATGGATAGATGGATGGATGGATGGATGGATGGATGGATGGATGGACAGACAGATGGATGAATGGATGGACAGATGGATGGATGGAAGCACGATGTGTCAAACAGGTGCTGGTATTTTATCTTCCAGCACTGAGCTCCTCACACAGGTGACTGAACCCGTGGTTTTGGTGTCTGAGAAGATGCAGCTTCTCCAGTCTCTGCAACTGACGGCAGGAAGATGGGAGCACTCAGCTTCAGTGTTCAGAAGCAGATTTAGGCCAACTGCCATACCTTACATTCTGGAGGAATCCACCCTGACCTGAGCAGGTGAGGTCACAGAAAGGCTTGCTGTCCATCACAGGGACAGGATTACAGCCTGCTCAGAAGCATGTTGTGGTCCAGCTCTTGTGTCACTTAAAAAGACTCCAGCTCTTCTCTAATATTGAATTCAACTAATATCACAGAGAGATGTTCTTAATCTTCTAAACAAACACACTGCCATCAGTATTCCCCAGAGGCCACAAACACACCCTGGAACCATAATGCCACCAGTAGCTCTACGAGAACTTGCAGGCTAATGTGCCTGTTGCTCATTGTTTTTAGGCTACATATGAAAATGGACCAGTTTGCAATAAAAATATAATGCAATGATGATTATCAGAGCATTTTGTATACTAGGGAATTTTTTAAGTTATCTGAACATCAAATTAAATATAATGACTGAAAGAATTTCCACCTGTCATATCATCAAAGTATAAAAAGAAACCATTCAGGATTCCAGTAAGGTGGGCATGCGGGGAAGCCTACCCTGTTTCATATTGGTGGTGGGGATGTCATTTAGTACAACCTCTTTCAAGGTTGATTTGGTAATTTCTATTAAAGACTCTATGCATCCCCGATCTGCATGTGTTTGGGGCCTGCTCCTTCAAGTATTCACCCTCAGCATGGCCCCTGTCCCTCTGAGAGTGCATATTCTTCCTGATACAGGAACTGTCTGTGGACTCGTTTCTAAAGCAATGGCCCAGACACACTCCCTTGTCTACAGAGTAGGAAATTTAGGTCTGACAAGGTTCTCTGTCTTTCATAAGAGAGACAGAACTGGCAGCCTGGCTTCAGAGCTGAAGATACAGATTTCAGTAGTGACCCAGGTCAGCAGGAAAGCAAGATTTGCTTGGTTATGGTGTGATGTGCAGCTCAGCATCACAGTCTGCCTGGGGGCATATAGGATGCTAGTCTCTGCTTTTCCACTTAGTGGCAGGATGCTCCCCAGCCAGGTTGCTTAACCTGCAAACATCCCTGTTTCTTAAGCTACAGGATGGTGTAGAGATTATATCCTCTACCTCCCAGGAATGTTGTGGGAAATTCATGAGATAGAAAAGTACCAGCGTTCAGGAAGGGTGAGTCCCCACAGCTCCGTGAGGCCAGAGATACTGCCCTTCTGCGGGACTTTATGTTACAATCACCCTATGACAATGCACAAATAAATGGTCATTCAATTACAAAAGAGTACAAGGACTTATATTTACTCAGTTCATCCAATATCAATTATTATAATAATCAACAGTGTAAATTGGAAAGTAACTATGTGGAAACCACTTCTCCTTCTTTCCCATCTAAGGTCTCAGAAGTGCTTTCCCAGATGTGATCTCATTAACCTCTATATTGATCTGAGAGGTGTTAACCAAAACTGGCCAGCACAGGGGAAATGACTCACCTAAGGCCTTATAATGGGCCTGCCCCGCCATGTTCTATTGCATTGTTTTTCTGCAAAGCCTCATCTTGCGGGGTTACACTATACATATTTTTCCTCTCTTTTCGTTTTACCAAAGAGAAAAATATATACTTTTTTACTGTTAAGAAACATTTTCTCAAATAAGTACGTATTTCATTGCTTACTGAAATGGTTTTTTCTTATTGATCCATTGAAACCATATTGGCTATGTTCAACATAACTAGAGATATCTTTGGTGTTTTCCTCCCTTAGCTTCATATCTTGTAGAACATCTCGTACAAAAAAAGTAGATTTACAGAAAAACATACATATAAATCACGTATTAATCCCCAAATGTAGTAAAATAACATAGCAAAAACTTTATCAAATCCATTTCATGCACAAGCTGGACAGATCTGTTATATACAATCTCTATATGCATCTGCAGTGTTTTATAAATTGGTGCTTTGACATTAAAAAGGAGGTTTACAAAAAGGCCCCTCTTGTACTATCGATGACTGAATTATCTCACTATCATTGCTTCTCAAATTTCCTTGAATTTATACTCATCATTGCCATATCACCATTCTAACAAAGGCGGTTATTTTAAGGAAAAAGTTGCAGCGTGATTATGATATAAGTAACATTCAAAATTTCACGTTATCAAGAGTTGAGCAAAGTACTAATTTCCCCCTTATAAACACACGTTTAAAACAAGAGCTTCATGCACATCCAAATAGAAATTCAAAGTCAAACTGTGTAATGTGTTTTTATTGACAGAAGGCATCACACACATTCCCAAGCAGCATGGTTCCCGTGAGAAACTGAAAACTAATTTCTTGAATCTACAATGCGACTTCCATCTTCCAGGTGTAACCAGAGTTTTTCCTGGAGCGATTCCAGCTTGTTTCCTTTTGGTGCCTTCCTTAAGAAATTTTGCAGCTGTTTCTGGTGCAGTTTTTGGGTGGGCTCTGGGGTGGGCAGACGATCTCCACTTTGCAGAGGCTGCTCTTGTGAGTGGAGCTGGTGGTGAGGGAGTAGGAGAGGCCTCGCATCATCCTGGCATTCAGGCCCTTAGCCATGGAGAAGGACTTGAGGTGGCTTCTTAAGGTACTGGGGAGCGGGAGCTTGTCCACCAGATGCACAGGTGTGCAGGACACGATGGTGCGGCAGCAGAGGTCTTGCAAGCTCAGTACCTTGCTCGGCCTCCCGAGCCAATTCATCCTGTGCCGCAGCAGCACTATCCTGGCCAGCTCCGTGAAAGACTCTATGATGTTGAAATTGCACAGAGGGCTGACCTCAAAGAAGGTCACACCCAGGCGCTCAGCGTAGGCCTGGGCCTGCTCCCTGGGCACCTGCCTCTTGAATGCCAGATGTAGGCGATTCCCCACCAGGATTTTAGGGACACCAGGGGCATGCTCATCGATCTTCTTAATCCATCGATCCATACCCTCAAAAGACCAGCGGTTTGCAATGTCGTAGACCAGGATCACTCCTTGTGCACCACGAGAGTAGGAGCGGAATATGGTACAAAATCTTCCCTGCCCCGACGTATCCCAGAGCTTCAGCTTCACCCGCTGGCCGTCCAGCAGGATGGTGGTCGTCTTGTAGTCGATCCCCCCGAGATGGCTGTATGGGGACTCAGCTGCACCATCCTGCAGGCTCTCCAGGATCTCACTCTTGCCTACGTCGCTGTCGCCCACCAGCAGGAACTTCAGCAGGAAGTCATAGGCCTGGTCGGGGCTGCCTGGGGCGCTCATGGCGCTGGCCTCGCACTCCCGCCTGAGCCAGGCCCGCAGGGTTGTGCGCAGAGGTGGTGCCGGGCCTGTTTTTCTTGAGAAATTAGCATAGAACATAAAAAATGAGATGGGGAAGTCTGTGAAATAAAGCGAAATGAGGTGGTGGCTTTGATGGATTTCTTTTACAAACCCTAGGAAACTGATTCAGCGATTGTTTTCCTTTTTCTTACCCAGCACAGAGTAGTGACACAGCAGTTAATTCATCATGGAAACCTATACATTTCCCTTAAAACTTTCATGTGATCGTTATGGAACCATGCCTTTTGGATTATGTCAAAGGAATCTCCTTTAAAGGAAGGACGGGTATGAGATAGGAAGCAGACTAAGATGTGTTGAGTACCGTATGTACCCTACGCTGTGTATGACGCTTAAAATAATTTGTTCTTTTACTTCTCAGAACAATTGTCTTTGGTAGCTATGATTGTTTCCATTTTACAAATGAGAAAAGGCAAACTCAGAAATGTTATGTAATTTTTTAAAACATTGCCATTAATATAGAGATCACAGAAATCACAATCCTGAGCCAGTGCTCTCCTCATATAACGCACTACACACCCTTTCTACTCTGTGGCCATGCTGGGTTTAGGAGTAAGTGTGAACTGTCTGTGCATGTGATCCTTGACAAGCCACGCATGTTTACATGGGCACTAATACTTTTCTTGCTGCAGGGGGACATCTCCCATAAATATAAGAGCCAAGATCTCAGAAGAGATATCTAGGACATGGATTTTGCTAGAGTGTCTCATAAATAATATTCACCCAACAAAGATGTGTTGAAATAATGCATGCATCCATCAGTGAAGGGTTTTAGGTTTAACACATGTACAGCTCCTATAACAAAATAACAAAACTGAAAAAAATATGTATATGGTTCACAGGTGAAGAAACACAAATGGCCAGTAATCACAAGAAAATGCATTCTAGCTCACATACATTAAAGAATGCTAATGAAACCATCTAAATATCCTTTTATCACCTATCATCTGACAAAATTTAAATGTAGAAAAAAACCGAAAAAGAATTTTTTTTTAATTTGCAAAAGAAAAAGGTGCAAAAGAAAAAGGCTCTGTGTGTGTCTGTGTATGGGGGCAGGATGAGGGACCAAATACATCAAGGAAATGGAAACACACTTATCAGTTATAAATACACTTAAATATTGTAACTACAACAGGTACAAAGATGGTTAAAGAAATGAGAATGCTCATACACATATAAGGGAGTTTAAATTATTGAAATCAAGCCCCAAGGGATAGATGTTTACAAATGTAATGGAGGAAAAAATTTTCACATGTCCAAAATAGCCAGGTAAGTGGTTATTTGAAATAGCATTGCTGAAATCTTTTTAAAAAGGAAAAAATGAGAAACATTCTAAAAACTCATCAATACAGAACAAACGTGAATAAAGGATAAGAAAAACATTTCTATTTCTCTGTGGGCTTCAGGGCAAATAGAGAAAAAAAAAACCTTCAGATTAATTCCAGATTTAGCTGACAATAAGGAGATAATAAAGTTGTCTCCCTGATTTACACAAACTCCCTTAAAGACAGCACCCTGATTGGAATAATGATCATAATCATCGGTACCTTGAACAGCCGTTAGGATAAAGGAGATGAAATATAGAGTGCATTTGCTTAAAGTAGTTCAGTGCAGGTTACTTTCCTTCTCTTCAGCTCACCTGTCCCAAGGCCAACACCTAAGCTTCTGCCTGAGCCCGCTCACCACTTAAGGGATCAGCCAACTCATACGGTCCAACACCCAGTCTCTTGGCATAAAGTGCAGGATTTCACTTCTGTCTTCCTCATCACCCAGAGGGGTTGTGGAGTGGGGGACCCATGGGGCCACAATAGCAGGGGAGTGGAATCTGACATTTCTCAAGCCCTGGAAGCCCATCTTCTAAAAGGGGGTGCTCAGGGTCCTTTAGGGAGGGTGAGGGATGAAACCTCATTCCAATCCTGTCACTTACCTGGGAAGGTGACTTAGGCTCTGAAAGCCTGAGCTTGATTATCTGTGAGATAGAACTGACTGTATCATCCTTACCGAGCTGTCCCAAGGAGCAAATGAGAAAACCTGTTGAGAGTATATGGCATGAAGTGGGACTTCAATGGCCCTTTAAATGCTGAGACACAGAAGTGGGGGCTGGCTGAGCCTCTGGGCTAAGAAGGCATTGTGAAAAGTCATTTTTCATTGTTTCTATTAATGAGAACACAGACATCCATATAAAGAAAGCAAATCTCTCTCTGATATGCCTTGAGTTCAAAGTTTTAGAGACAGAATGTTCTCTACATTCTTGGATGTCTCATAATCTAATAAAAGCTGTTGAACATCATGCCTCTGAGCAGACCCAAATCCACTTCCCAAGCTAGAAAGAAAAAAATTGATTGATAGATGTAAAACAAGACTGTAAAAACATATGCTCCAGGGCATGAAACACCAGGTAGCACTGACAGGGCTGTAGAAAGGTGACAGAGAGGATAGAGGTCACAGGAGCAGGGTCTGGGCAACTGTGTCCGTAGGATCCTAGAGAAGGGAGGACTGAAAGGGAATGGGAGGAGGTCTGGGAAGCCTATACACGGGCAATGGAGGCTAAATGCCCTGCTGTCTGTGAGGGACCTCTCCACAGCATGCACGGGACAATGTATACTGAGGAGGGAAGAGATAAATCAGTGAATGCCATGTAGATTTGGAGTCCACAGCCAATGGACCAGCTTTAATATACATATATTTTTCAAACAGAACTGGCATCGTAGTTTGTCACTCTTTGCAAAATGTCCTCCTTTAAAAAAAAAAAAAAAAATGGAGATAGCTGTGATGCCTCCTGATGGCCAGAACCCGGATCACAGCTTTGAGAGTCTCAGACAAGGGGCTCAGGGAAAGGGAGAGGGATGTTGGAGGTGAACTACAAAGATATTAGCCAGAGTTTTCTGGAATTATTCACCTAACGATAGCAATCTCTGTGCATTAGTCATGTTCTGGTATATGTGAAACTGAGATTGGCTCCAGCCCCTGTCTGAATTAAAGATAAAGCTGCATCTGTGAGTGTGTATTTGGAGTGATACAGCTAGACCTAGACACACACACACATGCAAATACCCTGTCAAATTATTTCCTGTTTTCACCATAAAATAGAATATAATGAATGCTTTCTCAAATTAATAAACATGTGCACAGTACTTTTGACAATCTGTTCAAAAGTATTTTGTCACAGCCATAAAAAAGAACAATATCATGTCCCTTGCAGCAACATAGATGCATCTGGAGGCTATTATCCTAAGTAAATTAACACAGGAACAAAAAACCAAATACCACATGTTTTCACTTATAAGTGGAAACTAAACATTGGGGACTCATGGACGTAAAGATAGCAACAACAAACCCTGGGGCCTACTGGAGGAGTGGGGAGAGGTGGGGCAAGGGTTGAAAAACTGTTGGGTACTATGCTCACTACCTGGGTGATGGGATCATTCATATCCCAAACCTTAGCATCACACAATATACCCATGTAACAAACCTGCACATGTACCCCCTGGATCTAAAATAAAAGCTGAAATTTAAAAGAGAAGAACATTCTGCCTCCTATAATGAAGAAACATCTCAGCTAACTTATTTTTTGGAAGACAGCAACATTTTTTCAAAGTTTGGGTACATCATTTTTAAAAATTCACTATGCCTCTTTCTTTCAGGTCCATTTCATTGACTACAGAAAGACATCAGAATATATATATATATATATTTTTTATTTTTTTTATTTTTTGGACAGAGTCTTGCTCTGACGCCCAGGCTGGAGTGCAGTGGTACAATCTCAGCTCACTGCAACCTCCGCCTCCCAGGTTCAAGCGATTCTCGTGCCTCAGCGTACTGAGTACCTGGGATTATAGGCATGCGCCACCACACCCGACTAATTATTATATTTTTAGTAGAGATGGGGTTTCACCATGTTGGCCAGGCTGGTCTTGAACTCCTGGCCTCATGAGATCCACCTGCCTCAGCCTCCCAAAGTGCTGGGATTCCAGGCGTGAGCCACCACACCCAGCTAGGCATTAGAATTTAACTTCATTGCCTTGAATATTTTAATTAATGTTTTATATTTAATCTTAAAGAAGGGGAAATTTTTATATCATTGAAGAGACACTTATGCTTACAAGAACTTTTAATAATAAAAGCAGAATTTACTAGTAAAAAAGGGAAAGAAATAGAACATTATCTTCACTTCAGGAGCTTCCTTTATGCCCTTACAAGTCATTATACCTCCAAAAGTAAACTACATTAACTTCTAACACTAGAGATTTGCCTGTTTACGAACTTTTCATATTTTATTTACCTGAAATTATACTTTTTTGTTTCTGCTTTGTTTTGCTTAATATTATCCTTGTGAGATATATCCATGATTTTGCATATGGCAACATTAAAATGAGCATTCTAATTGTGGTAGAGTATTTCATTTTATGAATACTACAAGTTATCTGTTGGATGATATTTGGGTTATGCCCACAGTTTGACTAATGTTATAGTACTACTACATACAGTTTTGTGCCTGTCTTTAGTGGGTATATGTACACGATTCTGTTGAGTATATCAAAGATTGGAATTGCTGGCTCATAGGTATGCATATAGTTAGCTTTAGCAGATATTGCCAAGTGATTTCCCAAACTGTTCTCACCAATTTACTTTCAGTAATAGTATATAATGGTTCTATTTGCCCCTTACTCTTTTTTTTAGTCCATGGGGTTACTGTAGTATCTCATGACAATTTTAATTTGCATTGTCCTAAAAACTAAAAACGTTAAGGGCCTTTTTATACGTGCAGCTGTCGTATGGGATTCTTATATTGTAAAATGCCTGTTTACTTCTTTTGCTCATTTTCTACTTTTCTCCTTGTTTCCAAAAAATTGAATCACTGTATATATAAAATCTTTCACTCTGTATTTCAATATTTTCTTTCTTAAGAGTATGTTTTGAAAGACAGTCTTTAATTATAATGTAGCTCAATTTATTATTATTTTTTCCTTTGGGATTAACAGTTTTTTGTCTAGTGATTATTTGCCACCCCAACTACATAAAAATATTTTCCTCCATTGTTATAGGTTATTCTTTTACTTTTGCATTTAGACTGACAATCTACCTGAAATCAATTCTTGTACGTATCTAATTCAGGTAGCATACTTAAAATATCATCCTTCTCCCTTCACTGCACTGTCACCTGTGTCATAAGTGAAAATGACCACATATGGATTGGGTCTATTTCTTGACTCTATTAATAAAGTCCATTGGCCTGTTGTTTCTATCCTTACACCAATTCTACATTCTCTTAATTACAATAGCTTGTTTCTTTAGATCTCAATTAAAAAAAAATTTTAATAGCTTCAGGAGTACAAGTGGTTTTAGTTATAAGGATCAATTTTATAGTGGTGAAGTCTGGACTTTCAGTGTACCCTTCACCCAAATAGTTTACATTGTACCCAGTAGGTGATTTTTCATCCCTTACTCCCTTCCCTCCCTTACTCCCACCTCCCCCTTCTGAGTTTCCAGTGTTCATTATTAATTATAATAGCTTTATATTTTAATCTTAGTTTGTAATATAATGTTTAAACTTTGTCTTTTTTCACAAAGGTTTTAAAAAACTGACATGCTTTTAAAAAATGTATGTTTTAAGTCCTTGGGGAATAAAATTTAAATCCAAACAGATCTATTTAAAACATAATCCAACATATTTTACGACAAATGAATAGATCATTGCCAATTCTTTACTTAGTTAAATTTTTAAAAACCCTAAACTCCTTACTTAAAGTATCTTGTGTGTTCAAATATTCACTAAAATACTTTTATTCTCAAATATGAAACTTCAAAAACTATACAAGAGTATATTCACAAGTCAAATTTAAACTGCACCTCTCACTGGTCCAACTCCCATCCCTTGACCCCAAGGGGTCTGTTGTCCCTAGAATAGTGCACACTCTCCAGATGTGCCCCTGTAGGCGAGGTGCACATCAACACATTCACCTTCACACACAGTCTTCTCCAAAAGTACAATCATAGTCCTCATTTTTTGCATCTTGTCATTATAAATTCTCAGGATTTAAAAATATTTGCATCTTGTTAGTTCTTGTGGTTTTTGTAATTTTTTTTAATTTTATTTCTTCTAAAAAAATGGGATACATGTGCAGAACGTGCAGGTTTGTTACATAGGTATACGTGTGCCACGGTGGTTTGCTGCACCTATTGACCCATCCTCTAAGTTCCCTCCCCTCACCCCCCACCCCCCAACAAGCCCCGGTGTGTGATGTTCCTCTCTCTGTCCATGTGTTCTCAGTGTTCAGCTCCCACTTATGAGTGAGAACATGTGGTGTTTGGTTTTCTGTTCCTGTGTTAGTTTGCTGAGGATGATGGCTTCCAGCTTCATCCATGTCCCTGGAAAGGACATAATCTAATTCCTTTTTATGGCTGCAGGTTTTTGTATTTTTTAATGTTTATTGTTCATGTATTTACTTATTTAAATTTTCTGTTCAAATCATTGCCAATTGTTTTGTTACCAAGTATGTTTCACAAATCACAGCTACTAACCCAGTATCTGAGATGTAGTTTACATATGTTTTCTCCCTTGTTTTAATACAGTCTTTAGTGGTTTTTTTTCCTTTGGAAAGTGTTTTAAATTTTATTAATGGGACCTAAACATTATACAGGTCATATTTAAAAGGAAAAAACATTAAAAAACACCTGCGGAGTAGATACTGCCAGCGTTGAAGGAGATTAGAGCACTCAGAGTTATGGAGGCATCAAGACAAAATGAAAATAACAACTGAGAAAAAAACCCTTAAGTAATTCCAAAGTTAACTGCTGATCAGGAGATAAAAAGGTTTCTCTCTAAATTACATAAACTGTCCTTAAACTTAGTTTCCTGATTGGAATAATTATCAGAATGATGGGTTAAATGGTTGTTAGGGTAAAAGCAGATGAAATATAGAGTGCATTTGCTTACAGTAGTTCAGGGCATGTTACTTGCCTTCTCTCCAGTTCACCTGTCCCAAGGCCAACACCTGAGCTTCTGCCTGAGCCCACTCACCACAAATCAAATTTAAACTGCACCTCTCACTGGCCCAGCTCCCACCCCTTGACCCCAAGGAGTCTGTCGTCCCTAGAATAGTACACACTCAGGTCTGCAGGTTTTTGTATTTTTTAATGTTTATTGTTCATGTATATACTTATTTGAATTTTCTGTTGAAATCATTGCCAATTGCTTTGTTACCAAGTATGTTTCACAAATCAGGGATACTAACCCAATATCTGAGATGTAGTTTACAAATGTTTTCTTCTTTGTTTTAATACAGCCCTTAGTGGGGTTTTTACACACTAGGTCTACACCCAGGTCTCTTGGCACAAAGCGCAGGATTTCACCTCCTCTGTCTTCCTCATCACCCAGAGGGGTTGTAGAGTAAGGACCTGTGGGGCCACAATAGCAGGGGAGTGGAATCTGACCATTTCTCAAGCCCTGGAAGTCCATCTTCTAAAGGGGAGGTGCTCAGGGTCTCCTAGGGAGGGTGAAGGATGGGACCTCATTCCAATCCTGCCACTTACCTGGGGAGGTGACTTAGGCTCTGAAAGCCTGAGGTTGGTCATCTATGAAATGGGACTGACCATACCATTCTTACAGAGCTGTATGAGGGGTTAATGAGAAAACTTTCCCAGAGAATATGACATGAAGTGGGACTTCAATGGTCCTTTAAATGTTGGAACACAGCAGTAGGGGCTGGCTGAGCCTCAGGGCTTAGGTAGTCATTATGAAAAATCATTTCTCATTGTTTCTCCAGATGAGAACACAGACATCCAGATAAAAGAAGCAAATCTCTCTCATATGCCTTCAGTTCAAAGTTTTAGAAACAGAATGTTCTCTACATTCTTTAGTGTTTCATAATTCATAAATACTGTTCAATATCATGCCTGTAAGCAGACCCAAATCCACTTCCCCATGGTGGTAAGACAGGCATGTTTGTGAACTCACCTGGTGAGCTCCATGCCAGATCGCATCCGGGACACAAGGGGCAGTGATTGTCTAATGAGTGCTCCAGCACTGTTTAGTGTGTGTGTGTAGATATATAGATATAGATATGAATATTCTGGACATATCCTGCAGTCACCTGTGCAGGGTCCTCAGATCATGCATAATTCAGCCACATCACATCAAAATTTCAGCAACTTGCTGCCTTCCTGAGAGACAAAAATCCAGGAATTACTGGCATTTCTGTAACACACGATTGTCCACTCTGTTATTAGGTAATAACTAAATATGTATTGAGCTCGAAAAACATAGTTCATTGGAGGTATCTCATTAACTCTAAAGTGGAAATAAGAGAGCAAGAAGGGAAATGAATATATGGGCAACTTCACAGGTTAAATCTGAGATGAGACGACTTCTTCACATCAACTTTTAAACTTGCTCAAATTTCAAGGAATTGAAGTTTTTAAAAATCTCTTTGGATCCCTCATCACCCAATCAGCCACAGGATCTCTCTCTCTCTCTCTCTGTCTGTCTCTCTGTCTCTTCTTTCCCCTCCCCTCTCCCCTAACCCCTCCATTCTTTCTCCTCTCCCCTTTCCTTCCCTCCCCTCTCCTCCCCTCTCCCTCCCTCCCCTCTCCTCCCCTCTCCCTCTGCCTGTCCATCCCCCTCTTCCTCTCCCTCCCTCCTTCCCTTCCTCTCTCTTTTCTCCTTCAAAGTCAAGAACCAAAAAGAGTTTTCTGCATTTTCTGTTAACAATCTTCACTTCCCACTGACTCCTTATCCCACTGCACTATGGTTTCTGTCCCCAGAATTGTGATGAAGATGCACTCCAAGGTCACATTCCACCTGTTTTTCATTATGACCAGTTTTTTTCATCATGAGCAGTTTTTTTGTATAAATGTATTAACATATGAAATATTCCTTTTTTTTTTTTTTTTAAGACGGAGTCTTGCTCTATCACCCAGGCTGGAGTGTAATGGGGCAATCTTGGCTCACTGCAACTTCCACCTCCCAGGTTCAAGCGATTCTCCTGCCTCAGCCTCCTGAGTAGCTGGGATTACAGGCATGTGCCACCACGCCTGGCTAATTTTTGTATTTTTAGTAGAGACAGGGTTTCACCATGTTGGTCAGGTTGGTCTCAAACTCCTGACCTCATGATCCACCCGCCTCAACCTCCCAAAATGCTGGGATTATAGGCGTGAGCCACCGTGCCCAACCGAAATATTCCTTTTAATGAACTCCTAAAATATCCTTGCTTGTCCAGTTGCATCTTTCACCTAACAACAGAGATTTCACAATTTCTCAGACTCTGGAGCATGATGTACTGGACATAAATCCAATTGTCCCACTCCCTAATTGTGTGGTCTCAGGCAAAGTCCTTATTCTCTCTGTCCCTCAGTTTTTCATCTATGAAATGGAGATTAGCCACAGGATCTACTTTGTGAGGGAACTACGAGCACCAAATGACTCAATACCTAAAAATCACTCAGATCATAACATATTTTAGACATTTTTATTTCTTTTTCTCTATCTTTATGGGCCATTAGTATCTCTACTATCCCTATGGTGCAGCCTGATATTTACTCACAACCTTTCATGTATGTTGTTTGTTAGACAAGCAGGTTACAAAAGTAAATAGGATGAAAGTGAGTAGAATGAAACTTTGTCTTTCACAAATACATATATAAATGCATGCAGTTCTGCTTAAATATATAAATACCTGAATAAGGAAACTTCTAAAAGAATTTATACAGATAAACTCATTACCAGGGCTTGTCTTTGAGTGTTCTGTTTGGGAATGATGTTATTTATTTCCTCTCCTAAGCTATCTATTTTTAACTATAATAAATAGCTACTGCTTTTGCAATTATACAAAATAATAAAATGGTGGTGAAACTTAACCATTTTCAGCCCTAAGCACAGGAAAGACACTGATACTTAGAATGAGGAATGTTCCTGAGACTCAGAAAGGGAGAGAAGATTTTGTGGGAACCTCATCTACATTATAACAGGGCATATTTTCCCCAAATTCCCACTCACACTGATAATTATCAATTTTAATTTTTGCCTAGTTAACTGGGAAAATCAAGGTATTATCATTTGGTTGCATTTTGTTCCCCCAAAAGATACATTGATGTACTAACCCCAGATACCTTTGAATGTGACCTTATTTTAAAAATAGAGTCTTCGACATGCACACGTATGTTTATTGTGGCACTATTCACAATAGCAAAGACTTGGAACCAACCCAAATGCCCATCAATGATAGTTTGGATAAAGAAAACGTGGCACATATACACCATGGAATACTATGCAGCCATAAAAAAGGATGAGTTTGGCCAGGCACGGTGGCTCATGCCTGTAATCCCAGCACTTTGGGAGGCCGAGGCGGGCAGATCATGAGGTCAGGAGATTGAGACCATCTTGGCCAGCACAATGAAACACCGTCTCTACTAAAAAAAAAATACAAAAAAATTAGGCGGGCGTGGTGGTGGGCGCCTGTAGTCCCACCTACTTGGGAGGCTGAGGCAGGAGAATGGCGTGAACCCAGGAGGCGGAGCTTGCAGTGAGCCGAGATCGTGCCACTGCACTCCAGCCTGGGTGACAGAGCGAGACTCCGTCTCAAAAAAAAAGAAAAAAAAACCGGATGAGTTCATGTCCTTTGCAGGGACATGGATGAAGCTGGAAACCATCATTCTCAGCAAACTAACACAAAAACAGAAAACCAAACACTGCATGTTCTCACTCATAAGTGGGAGTTGAACAATGAGAACACATGGACACAGGGATGGGAACATCACACACCGGGGCCTGTTAGGGGGTGGGGGCTAGGGGAGGGATAGCATTAGGAGAAATACCTAATGTAGATGATGGGTTGATGGGTACAGCAAACCACCATGGCACATGTATATGTAACAAATCTGCACGTTCTGTACACGTACCCTAGAACTTAAAGTATAATAAAAAGAAAATAGAGTCTTTGCAGATGTAATCAAGTTAAGATGAGACTATTAGGGTGAGCTCTAATCCAATATGACTTGTGGTCGTATAAGATAATGAAAATGCCACTAAAGACAGAGACACACAGGGAGAGCAATATGTGGTGACAGAGGAAGAGACTGGAGTGATGTCCCTGCAAGCAAGCAACATCATGGATCTATGGCCATCACCAGATACTAGGAACAGGAAAGGAAAGATTCTTCCCATAGACTCAAAAGGAGCAAGGCCCAATTGACACCTGGATTTCAGACTGATATTCCTTGAGTTCGATGTTTTGTAGACAGAAGGTTATTGACATTCTTGGGTGTTTCAAAAGTGTTGCATCCAGAACTGTGAGAGACTAAATTTCTGTTATTTTAAGCCACAAGTTTGTGATACTATGTACAGCAGCCATAGGAAACTAATACAAAGCCTTAGTTTTGGTTAGCTGTTTTTTTTTTCTGTGCCCTGATCAACAGTAAGGCTGGAGATCTAATGAGCAGGAGTAGCACATGCTGGTTAGATAAATTTACTCGGGAGCCACACAGCCTGTGTTCAAATCTCAGCCTCACAACTTGCTAGCCCTGCCCTTGTTGTACCCCAGTTCTCTTGTGTTTAAAGTTGGAAACAACCACTCCTCTTTATAGATGGTGGTGAGGATTAAATGAAGTATAGATTTAGAATTACAGCAGTAGCAGGAACTGAGAAAAATCACAATAAATATTAACCATTTCTATCATTATTTCATACCCGGATTGACTAGTACTGTTTCTACTGCCATTTTTTATTATAATGTGGATTTTAATTTGTTAGCATGGGTTGACCTTCACAATATATATTTGTCATAAAAAAGCAGTTTACAAAGCTAAAAGTAGGATACTATTTTATTTCTATTCTTAAATATATAGTTACATTTGCATAATATAACTTCTGAAAAAAAATTCAAATCTTGACAGTGCTTATCCATGCATAATAAAATTTTAAGGTTTTTTAAAGATTTTATTCCTTTCAGGCATTTTCCATTTTTATCTAGAAGAAAAGTGTCTTGGTTTTGGAAGTGAAAAAAACAATAAAAACAAAATACCCCTGCCCTTTTCATAGGAAAGTTGCTCACCGTTAGGAATGATAACATGTGTAAGCCAAGACAATTAGGTACTAGGGTGGTCCTAGAATTAAAGTATGAATCTATCTACATGACATCCCCAGGTGGGCAGGTTTAGGGAAATTACAGACACCCGGGGGAAGGGCAAGCACGTCTCTCAGATGAACCTCACATTCAACAGCCAGATGACATTTCTACTTTTCAAGATTTTAGTGAAGGTCATGAGATGAAAGTGGTTTCACAACATGCTTCTTTCTGCACTAGCACAAATAAAGTCCTTTGAATTGACAGCAGGCTCCTCTGTTTACCCACCTAGTTGGCCAAGCAGTGACTGCCACAGGGGAGGGAAAGGGGAGGGACTGCATGAAACCACTAGGGCTCAGCACCACAGCTTCCAGAGGACAGAATCCTAACACAGCGGGATTCAGGGTAAAAGTAGAGTCACAGTCTCACTCGGCCCAGGGCCCCAGGAGTAATCAACACACGTATGAAGTACCTCGCTTATACAATTAAAAATATTAAACCGAAAGGAAAATATACACATGCCAATCACATGTAATAACAAATCATATCAAGTTCTAAATGGGATGCATACCTAAACTAACCGAGGGATTTGGATAGTAGATTGGACACATAAAAACCAACTCCTGGCAATCACTGACTTTTTTTCACCAAGACTGCCCAGATTAGTTCCAGATTTACAGACATAGATGTGTAATAGCGTGAATAAAAGTTGGGAAATTATGCCTGGACAATGGGAAGATATTTCACTTCGAGATACACTGCAAATCCCAGCTACTTGGGAGGCTGAAGTGAGAGGAACACTTGAGCCCAGGAGTTCTAGGCTGTAGCGTGCTGTGATTGTGCCTGTTAATAGCCACTGCACTCCAGCCTGAGCAACATAAGGAGGCTAAAGAGCTCCTGTCTCAAGAAAACACACACACACACACACACACACACACACACACACACACACATTGCAACATTGTTTTGGGCTGGCTATCACCTGGGAAACTCTTAAGACTTTGAACACATCACATTTTTTTAAATGACTGAAAAATGATATGTACCAATTCTGTTAGTGCTCTCTATAGCATGTAAACTGGAAAAGTGGTGTGTCTGGTTTAGTAGCTCTGAAAGACAGTACACATGTAAAGAGGCATATATGGCAGGTCACAGTGTTGAGATATGAATGGGTATTTGTTCTTCTCATGTTTCTTCCTTTCTCCTTTCCATAAGATAGCCAGACAACTACAGATAAAACACGCAACAAAATAACACCATATTTCATGCAGAAATATATACATATGTAACAAAGGATAAATAGTGAAAAGTCTAAATGCTTGTTAATGATTACTCCTTTGTAAGAAGGAGGCTAATGCAAGCTGAAGAAACTTTGACTTTCTTTTTTTTGTTGTTAAGACAGGGTCTCACTCTGTCACCGAGGCTGGAGTGCAGTGGTACAATTATGGCTCAGCACAGCCTTGACCTCCCTGGCTCAGGTGATCCTCCCACCTCAGCCTCCCAAGTAACTGGGGCTACAGTCCTGTACCACTATGCTCAACTAATTTTTGTATTTTTTTGTACAGATGGGGTTTCACCATGTTGCCCAGGCTGGTCTCAAACTCCTGGTCTCAAGCGATCCACCCGTCTCAACCTCCCAGAGTACAAGGATTACAGGTGTGAGCCACTGCACCCAGCCCAGACTTTAAGCGAATTTCAATTGTACATATAATGGTTTATTTCTTAATATGAGTATATACAGTATATTCTTTTTGTAAGTTTCTTTATGTCTAAAACATTTCAGAACAATAAATGTTTCTATGACTAGTTCTGATTATAAAAATGATTTGTATCAATTTAGAAGTTGTGAAAAATATAGTTATGTCCAGAAATAAATATATAATTAATCAAGTAATCCTATTACTCATTAACTTAAAAAAAGAGTATTATGTTTGTATATTACCCCCATTATACTCTGTATGTATGCATCATAATGTACATTCATTGCATGTGAGTCTAATATATTGAGACATTCAAGATTTGCCAGACAGCATGAAATGAGTTATTAAATGATTCCAAGTTCAAACTAAACTCTGACTCTCAAGTCACCATCCCTAACCATTGGGATATACAATCTTTTTCTGAATAAGGGCTGTGTCGAGCTCAGGGAAAGTGTCTTCTAGACAAGGACAGGTCTGGCATTCAGTCCCCAGGTCTCCTGTTCAGTCTGTTGTACAGAATACTCATCTTTATGCTCTTTTATTCTGTGCTGCCTCCTTTCTGGGGTTGAAACAAAGGTTTCTATCCCAGTGTCAAAATGGAAGGTAAAAAGGAATAGAAGAACACATCAAATAAAAAGTAACGAAGTGATTATTTGATCCCAAACTTCCACCATTCTCAGGTATCTCATCCACAAAGAAATGTCACCAAAGGTTCTATAACATATGAGTATGTTTGTTTCCTTTCCCAATGTTTCAAATTTAAATAATCTCTGTGGGATGTTCATGTTTAAGTCTTTTGAGGAAGGGAAAACAAAGGGGAGACCAAATATATATTTATTGAAGTATTATGTATCAGATGGTTTCTTTAGTTTTGCTCATTTCTCATAACACTCCTGTGAGGTAAATAGCAATATGCTAATTTTATTGATGAGCAAGGTAAGGTTCACTAAGTGTAACTCACTACCATAGCATCATACAATAGAAAAGAGTGAGTACTCATCCCTCATCCCAACTTCATCACATTGCATAGCACAGAGATGGCACCTAACCTCCTACATAATATAGATGAGTGTGTGTGGTTCCCTTACATTCCCAAATACTCACTAAAATATAGTGATGCTATCCAGATTATGAAACAACATCCCTGTTAAAGATCAGAAGAGGTGAGATGGGAAGGAAGCAAACACTGGCACTGTGAATGACACACCAAATACCGTGCCAGCATCTTGACAAAGATCTCCCCTTGAACATGTCATAATGCTCTCTTGAGTGTAAGGATCAGGTGTATGTGTGTTTGTGGTGAAACATGCAAAACAATACTATGTTTTATTTAGGGAAGCTCTCATATGGAATAAAAGGATAAAGCAACATATGGGAATTATAATCATTGCTTTCTGGGTGCTGATTATCTATAGCAGAGACGGAAGGAGATACAATTAGGGAGGAGTAAAGGTTTTCCTAAGCTGGACTAATTTCATAGTTCTCTCTGTTTTTTATCTGAAACATTTCACAAGTAGCAGAGGTTTTAGGGGATATAGTTTTTATCATAAATACAGACATTCCCTGACTGTTGATGTTTTGACTTATAATTTTTCAATTTTATGATAGTGTGAAAGTGGTACACATTCAGTAGAAACTGTACTTCAAGTTTTAAATTTTGATCTTTTCCTGGGCTAGCAAAACGCAGTATTATACTCTTGTGATGCTGGTTAGGGAGCAGCAGTGAGCCACAGCTCCCAGTCAGCCATGCAATCACGAGGATAAACTACTGAGACCCTATAGTGTACAGTGTTGCCAGCATTTTTTTGATATTGTATTTTCACATCTCGTCTACAAATGCCCATTTTTGACCTACAATTATTTTCAACTTACAATGAGTTTATCAGGATGTAACTCCCATAGTAAGTCAAGCATGGGGTATGGAGTATGTACAATCCATACTCTCACCTTAGCAAATGTTTAATATTGAGCCAAATGCAGAGGTTAAAAATATCAATAGCCAGCAATCCCATCATAATTAAAATTAACATGGTACTAGATCTTTCTAAGGATTTTTTATACATGGATATATGCACATGTACTGTACATGCATTACAAATGCAATTCATAAAGCTGTTATAATTATATGTACAGTATAGCATCCTGGGTTTTTTGTTGTTATTTTCAGTTTTGCTTTTGTCTTAAGTACTAACATGTGGATGAAACATTCTAAGTACATGACAAGGTATAAGATATAATCTAACTTTGCTTTTTAATGAACCCTTTACAGCTGGCCCAGATCCAATTCCTTAACAATGCATTTGAGTAGAAATGCCATACTTGCAGCATCTTAAATGACGTTATATGCCAGGGTCTACTCAAGAGCTTTCTTTAGACTTCTTTAACCTGCATGTCAACCACTCTGTCCAAAACTTATGAAATTATACGCTCAAAGAACACTTTAATACATGGCAAAGTAATCCCCACTTTTATCATTCAGTCTTTGTATGCGTGATAGGAATAATAATAAAAGACATAAATAGTTACAGGGCACACAGTAGATAAATTGGTTGATACAGATCATGCAACCAGCAAGTAATGGTTATCAGGGTCAAATCCAAGTCCTTCTCACCCAAAAGCCCCCTCCCCTAACCACTGTTTCTATACTGAGTGTCCTTCTGTGTTAGACCAGAGGCCAACAGAGGAAAGAGACTCACCCCAAAAACCACAGTCAGTTGATGGGTCGAGTAACTAGGGTACAAATCTGATGACTCCTGTCTTCTGTCTAGCTGACTCATTATTATTCTTTGCTCTTCTGTACTATTTCTTCCTCCCATGGCTCAATAAGAACTCCTTCACCCACGTCACACTAGAAAGAAAATAAGAGAGCAGAGAGTACATGGAATCAAAGGAATGATAAGATAAAACCAACATTCATTTATTGCTACTATATTTCTAAATGCTGTCTGTTTCAAATCTTCTATTTCATAGGGCACAATTATTTTATCTTGGAACCAACAATCTTCGGAGAATGTATCCCAAAGATACAATTCAAAAAGACAAAAAGGCAGAAGCACAAGGTCATTCTTGGCAGAACAAATTGTAACAGCAGAAGACTGGAAATAAGACAGATGTCCACCAATAAAGGACTGATTGAATAATCTAAGGTGCATCTACATCCTAGATTTCAATGCTGGTATAACAAGCAAGGAAGATTCCCTCTCTCTGCTGCTATGTAGTGATTTCCAGGATATACCATTAAGTGAATAAAGCAAAGTGCAGAAAAATGTGTAGAGCTGCTGTTGTCCCATACCATACCCACTGGCCACTCATGGCTATTTAAGTTAACTAAATTTAAATGGAATTTTAAATTCACTTCCTCAGTCACACTCACCACATTTTAGGTGTTTAATAGTCACAGGTAGCTAGTGGCTACTATGTTGGACAGTTTAGACATAGAATATTTTCACCTTTGTAGAAATACTATTGGACTCCACCAGTGTAGAATATGTCACCTTATATATATGGAATAGGAGAAAACTAGTAGAAACATTCTATTTGCTTATATTTTTAAAATTGGAAAGTTTTAATGAAAATTGATTTAAAAAATCATTACCTATAAAGAGAAGGAAAAACAGCCCAGGACAGAAGCCAATAATGTCTTTTCCCTTAAAAATATAGTATATATACACTGGCTCCATGCACTAGAAAGGTGAAGAAACATGATAGACCCAGTAGCAATGAGCAACTCTAGTGCCCATATTGAATCCACTTAAAACACATCACACTGAAAGGAACTAGGTTATCTTAGAGAAATGACTGAGTTTAGGTCTGTGTAGCCATTCTACTAGATGAATCTGGACCAAACTATCATGCCAGAGAGTGCGTCAAAAAGACTCAGAAGCCAAGCTTAAGGGGCTCTCGCTGGACAAAGATGAAGCAATTTGAACATAAAATAAAATAATAACTACTATGGATTAAAACACATTATAATATAAAAACTTCTACAGCTCATGATGACACTCTAAAAGAAAAATAAAATAAAACAAACAATATCAACTCATTGCTTGCCTTTGGAGAACCCTAGGGAAACAACTCATTGTTTTGAAAAGTGGAAATATTGCAAAAGAATTAGGCACTCATCCAACCCTTTCTATACATACTACCCCTCAGTGTAACCTAATGGTTTATGAAAGGAAGTTTATTTAATAGAATAATTCCAGCTAATAAAGCAGAGAAAATTGTAGAATTAGAATATCATCCTTTTATGACCTTTAATGAATATAGAACTAAGCAACAATCCTTAGACGCTGCAGAAAAATCGAGGTGAAAAAGGGATGGGAAATTTTATAATGGATGGATCAGCTTAACAATACTTGAACATAGTAATTAATCTTAACATCACAAGAGGAGAGACAATTAGACACAATGAGCCCCCTGTGTAACACTATAGGAATAAACAATACCACATATGAAGTACTTCTGACCAAAACAAATCTAAATTGAATCAAGCCTCTGAATCTAACACCATTTTGTTAAATTTTTTTATTATACTTTTAAGTTCTGGGGTACATGTGGAGAATGTACAGGTTTGTTACATAGGTATACACGTGCCATGGTGGTTTGCTGCACCCATCAACCCGTCATCTACATTAGGTATTTCTCCTAATGGTAATATAAAAAGAGAAATAAATACTTGGAATTTGATTTGGAAAACCTTTCTCCTGTAGCCAGTCCACCTCCATGTGCTTGATACAGTTGACACTTCTTACCCTACAGAAGATTATTCAGCCTATCAGCCAATCTAGAAAATAAAATCATGAGGATCCATGTTTGGTGGTACAGGAACTATTAAGTTTATATTGGAACATTTTGCAAAACATGTTAAAATTAAGTTAAAATGAATGTGGCTCGAAATTAGGATTGTAAGATTTTGGATTTCAACTCAGTTTCCACAGAGAAGTTTGGTTGACCTAAATTTTAAATATGTTAGGAATAAGCCCCTGCTGCACATCATTATATTCAAAGTTCTCTGTAGCTTCATTTGTGAAAACAAATGGATGAATGGGTATATATTTGTAAAACATGTCTTTGGGATAAAAAGGCATTTTGAGTTCTTGGTTTTCAGGATGTTCCTTCTGGTATTCTTCAAATAAATGCTTCTATAGTATTATAAAGATAATTTCATTAACCTGCTAAAATGGGAATGTATTTGTCTATAGCTACAAGGTAAAAAGTGTTATGAATAATAATTTTAAGATGACAGATATTAAATAGTTCAAATATTATTGATAATAAGATTTTTTTAAAAAAGAAAATATATGTTCATCCAAAAGAATGAACATGAACATTCATAACACCATTATTCATGAGATGTCAAAAACTGGAAAATACACAAATCTCCATCACAGATAAATATAGTGTGAAATATCCAAATAATATAATACTTTACACCAATGAGAATAAGCAATCTACAATATAGACCACAATAAATATTAATTTCACATACATTATGTTGACTGAAAGAAGCAAGACACAAAAGAGCACATGCTGTATGATTCCAAGAATTTCTCTTCTAACCTCCCAATAGAGATTGGGGCAGGAGAGGAATATCAACAACTCATTTCCTTTTATTTCAAGGTACTTAGTGTCTTTTTATGTTATCTGTAGCTTAACCTCAGATAAGTGAAGAAACTTTCTTCTGAGCCCTTGAAAAGTGATTAATTACACATAAGATGAAAAGCTAATACTATATCTGATGGACAGGCAATGTGGTGTGAGAGATTCGGGCAAGAATCCTAAATGGATGCTCAGTCTGCACCAAATCACACCGCAGTCACTGAGTCACCATGGTAACCATTCTGGCCAAGGAAAGCTGAGAAAAAACAAACACCACTATCCCGAGCTTGTTCCTAATATGTACTAGGAACTAAATAGGATTGACATGATGCACAGTAATTAACCTCAAGTAGTCCTTACAATAAAAATTCCTGACAGCTTCAGTGACATACAAATGTATACATACTCACATACATATATGCTTGCTCACCCTCTCACCACTCCAAATTCCAAGAATTTATTGAGGTTGATTTACTGGTGGGTAAAGAAGTAAATCTCGCCAGGCATGGTGGCTCGTGCCTATAATCCCAGCTACTCAGATGGCTGAGGTAGGAGGATTGCTTGAGGTTAGGAGTGTGAGAGAAGTCTAAACAACATAGCAAAACTCTGTCTCTGAAAAATGTTTTTAAGTTTAGCTGAGCATGGGGGCACACACCTGTAGTCAGTTATTCAGGAGGCTGAGGTGAGAGGATTGCTTGAGCCTGGGAGTTCAAGGCTGCAGTGAGCTATGATTGCACCATTGCACTCCAGCCTGAGCCACACATTGCAACAAAATCATTTCTGACCACACATATAAAGTTGAAAGCTACTAAACTATGTTCTTTTGGTGTGATTTCTGAAGATGACCTGTAGAATTGTCTCTGGAACATTTTCCTCCATAGTTTCAATATATCGCCAATGACTTGTAAAAGCAGATATGGAAATACAGGTAAACACAGGTTAAGGATCAAATACCTTTTCCATCCTAGAGTAAGCTGTGCTTTCAACCAAAAAAATGCCTCACTGATGTTAAACACTTGGTTGCTGATAGTACTGTGAAAATATAGTAATTAGCAATTGTGTTTAACAAACAAAGCCATGTATAGCATCATCAAGAGTATGAAATATTTATGAACAATCTGTCCACAGATGTGCAGTGCCTGTACACTGAACACCACACATCATTGCTGAGAGAATTAAAGACCTAAATAAGTGGAGGACTTACCATGCTCATGGGTCACAAACAATACTGAGAAGATTCAGTATTGTTAAGATGTCAATTCTTCCAAAACTGATCTATAGATTCAGAGCAATTCAAATGGAAATCCTATTAAAAAATTTTTAAAGAAACCGACAGGCTGATTCTAACATTCATATGGACATGTAAAAGACCTAGACTACTCTATTAGTCTGTTCCCATATTGCTAAAAACAAACACATGAAACTGGGTGATTTATTTTAAAAAAGGGGTTTTCGTGGCTTACGGTTCTGCAGGCTATATAGGAACCATAGAGGCATCTGCTTCTGGAGAGGCCTCAGGGAGCTTTAACTCATGGCGAAAGGTAAAGTGGAAGCAGGCGTTTTACATGGCAGGGAAGGTGCTACACACTTTTATACAACCAGATCTTATGAGAATTCTATTATGAGAACAGAACCAAAGGGAGAAATGCACTCTCACAATCCAATCACCTCCCACCAGTCCTCATATCCAATATTGGGGATTACAATTTGACATGAGATTTGGGTGGGGACACAGTTCCAAACCATATCAACTATGAAGTACAACTTTGATAAAGAACAAAATTAGAAGACAAACACTACCTGATTTCAAGACTCCTTACAAACATACAGTAATCCAGACAGTGTGCTATTGGCATCAAGATGGATTAGTAGATCAAAGGAACAGAATAGAGTCCAGCTATAGACCCACAAGTATATGGACAACTGAGTTTGACAAAGATGCAATGGTGATTCAGTGGAGAAAGGATTATTGTTTCAACAAATGGTGCTGGGACAAGTGAATATTGACATGCACAAATATAAACTGTGACTCAGATATCACACTATATACAAAAGTCTATTCAAAATGGACCTGAGATCTAAATATAAAATTTGATGCTATAAAACTTCTAGCAGAAAAAAAAAAAACAGGAGAAAATCTTTTTGACAATGGGTCAGGTGAAGATTTCATAGATGAGACAACAAAACCACAATCTATAAGCAAAGAAATTGAAAAATTGGACTTCCTCAAAGTTAAAAACTTTAGCTTTCCAACTACATGGTTGAAAAAATAGACAAGTAAGCTGCTGATCGGGGTAAAATGTTTGAAAATTATATATCTAATAAAGGACTTGTATCCAGAATATGTTTAAAATCTTAGTAAGAAGAAAACAGACACACCAGTAAAGAAACAGGCAAAATATTTGAATAGACATTCCACTAAAGAAGACATACAAATGTCATGTAAGCACAGGAAATGATGCTCAGCATCACTCGTTATAAGGGAAATGTAAATGAAAACTTCAATGAGATCCTACTAAACTCCTGTGAGAATTTAAAAAATTAAAAAGACAGATTATACCAAGCTCTGTCGAGGTTGTGGAGGATGAAACAGTGATACATTACTGGTGGTAATGAAAAATGGTACAAACACTTGGAAACAGGCAGTTTCTTACAATGTTAATCTTACATCTACCACATGATCCAGCCATTGCACTCCTAAGTATTTATTAGAGAAAGAAAGCCTATTTCCATGGAAAGACTTATTCACAAATATTCATAGCAGCTTTGTTTACAAGAGATCCTAATTGGAAATAATTAAAATATCCAACAACAGGTGAATGGATAAAAAATTTATGATATAGCCATATACTGGAATACTATTCAGCAATAAAAAAGAAGGAACTATTGATATGTGCAACAAAATGGATACATCTAAAAATAAATTGGGTGAATGAAAGAAGCCAAACCAAAAATCAAAAACAAACACAGAAAAACATTTCTACAATTCCATTTAAATAAATGTCTAGGACATAAAACTTAATCTATAGTGACAAAGTATTGTGTTTGTCTGGGGACAGGGCAATAGGAGGGATAGAGAGTCCTAGTAGTACAGAACTGAAAATCTTATGTTCTGGGAAACAATGATAATAATATTTAGGCCTAGCTGGTTATTTTAGGGGACATGACTGGGTATCATTATAATAGAGCAAATTATACGGAAATTATTATTTTTCAAAATATTGAACTTTTGTATCTGACATTTTGACAGTTTTAACTAATACTTTGTACATTTTTGCCTTCTTAAAAAATGTATTACAGAATGGATAATTAACGTGGTTACCATTGAAAAATGCATATTACAATCTCCAGTTGCTTGGAAGACCTTCTGACCAACTGTGTATTTCAATGCCCATCTGAGAGATACATGGGAATCACTGATCATTATTTATACAGGCAGAAAACATATGTAAATTTATTTCAAATACATGTTAAACATCAAGTTGATTCCCCAAATGAATTATTCATTGCTTTGTGACAACGAAAGGCATTTTAAACATGGGCCTCAAGGGCGGTTTCAAAGCACATAGCTGCTGATGAAAGGAAATTGCACATGCTAAACCTCTTCTCCAAAGATGGGATCAAAGGAGTTTCTCTGCTTTTAGACTATATTATAAACCTCACAGAGGTATTCCACAACATGCTTTTGTTAGGATCTATTAACTTACTTGTGCCAGGCATCATATCCCACCAGGGATGGAAGTCTTGGGGGTCTCCTTAGGACTGCTGCCCTTCAAATCTGAAGTAGAAGCTTCAGCAGCCATCAAGACCCAGATCCTCAAAGCCCATCTCCTTCATACACCTGTTATGAGTTCAATAACCTGATGAAGATCTGCACAGGGACAGAGAGAATCCAGCAATCACTGTGCTTTCTTAGAGTAACAGTGTGCCAGGAACCATCTTAGGCACTGGGTCAGTGACCAGTGACACTGATACAATTGGGTAGTGATCATTACAACCAGAAGATACAATGGGTTTCTCACCTGGGCCTTTTTCTCCTCCTTTCCTCCTCTATCTCCTAACAACAAATCTGTAAAGGACTAAGAAGAGGCCTGATTTCACACAGGCATTCCTGATCGTGCAGTAACCACAGGGCTATGGGCTTGCACCTGTGTTATCACTGCAGCTTGCAGCAATCCTGCGGGTTGGCATAATTATCCCCATTTTACAGAGGGGGACACTGGGCTCAGAGAGTCCTTACTTGTCTCATCCTCCCACGTCCCACCTTTACATAGAAAGTAGCTCCAGGACACCAGGAGCAGGACACCCCACTCACTGGGGCCGGGAGGGTCCTAGCTCTCTCCCTCATGAAACAGTGAGAGCAACTTGTTTCAAAGTGGGAGTGAGGGGACTTAGATCTGGGATCCCTTCGTCTCCCCACATCCCAAGGCACTTCAGCCCCCACTGTGGGGCACTCACACCCTCAGTTGAGTCCCAAACACCTGAAGGCGGGACCCTGCTATTCTCCCCAGCCCACAGGGGTCTCTATTAAAAGTCATCAAGGTCACAGTAATGACCTCTGGTTTCTATGGCAACCGTGGTGCTCAGGCTTGTCCTCCACATCAGAAATGCTTCTGCACAGCCCTCTGTCCCCTTGCCTTTCTCAAATAAATAAATAAATAAATAAATAAAAACTTCACTCTTCCACTCTTCAGGCTACCTCCTGAGAAAGCTTACTAATTAGTGGAACTAGCCTCAGACAAGGGTGATTTGTGGAATTCTGCCCAGCTTGGTGAAACAAAGCATCTCCCCATTGGCAGGAATATTGTCTGCTTTAAAAGTGACAGTAGTTGAGTATCATCACTATACAGAGATGCAGGGAGGTATCCTAGGGGCTCCTGGTGATGAGCTAACCTTCTGAGGATGATGTGTAAAACTTACACAACACGCTAAGCAGTTAGCTATCTGTGGCAGAAGACTAAGAGACTGTCTATAATCATGTGTGTAAATGATGTAGGAACACCAAGAAATGTCATTTAAGATATCTCAGTTATTTCAGGGAGGCAGGCCTATAATAATGTAATCATTTAGTAGGCAGAAATCTAGTCAATTGAAACATACATTGGCTCATTTTGGGGAATTCTTATCCACCATTCTTAATATTTTCTTCCATGTGGAGAGACATCGATACCCAAAACACTTCTAGCCTCTTGATACGCTCACTCCTCTATCGCAGGAATGTCTCATCTAGTTGGTGGGTTTGGAAGGAGAAACAGGTTGCACAGCCCAGGTCCTCTCCCTTCAAAACTCTTGGTTGTAATCTTCACTTAACCAAGCATATGTTCTGCTCTGCCCTCAGGGGTGGGGCTTACAATAGGTCCACAGCTCTACTCTCCTGTGTCTCGCTGGCTCCCCAACTATTCCTATAGTCTTGCTTCACAATGCTTGGATCTTTAAGGGGCCCCCAAAAATGCCCTCCAGTTCCAAGTCTGAGTTGTATACCAACTGAGAAATACCACAAAAGAATAAGAAGAACAATAAATTGACTTTATTCCTTATAAAGGTGATACTGGAGAATGTGACATAGATTTGGTGGCACATGGGTTTCCTATGAACAAACCCCAGAATTGGACAGACTTATCCAGTGATACATTGGGACCATCGCAAAAAAACAAGGCCTGCATTGCATATCTATCTGCTGTCTGCTGAAGGAGCCCTGTCTATGTGTGCCCAAGGAAAGTGACTTCCTTGTTAAGGGCTATCCCTGTAGCAGGAGAAAATATTTCAGGATACCTTCTTAGAGAAACACTTCTCAAAGTGAATAAATATACCTTGTACTCCTTGCATACTCACCAAGCAACCTGCAGAAGATACAGCTTTCCATATGGCTCAGGGAGCAGTTTATATCAACATTCTCTCAATTTCTTAACACAAGTGAGTGCATCAGAGGCTTATCCTATAGAGAGAGATTGGAATTATGTTCTAAATTGCAAGAATAGATAGAAAAGCATATTTTATGAAAACTTCCCTTGAAAATCCCATCAAGAAGGAATTAATGGGATGTTCAGAAATATATACCCACACATAAACTAACACGTAGACTATAGTGAAAATTATAACAAAGACCCCCGCCAAGCCTTCACGATCTGTGATCTGAGAACAGATCACAGAAAATGAAGAAAAGGTCACCAAAACCATAATGTTTTAGATAACCACTTGTGCTTAACAAAATGTCCCCAAACAATAGCTATTTATTATCTCTCGGGATTCTATGAATTGACTGGGCTTTGCTGGGTGTTTTCTATTCTGTGTGGTGTCTGTCACCTGGGGCTGCAGTCATCAGCACGCTACACTTGCCTGGGACATCCAAGAGAGCTCACTCACATGGATAGCGAATGGTGCTGGCATCTGCTGGGAGCTCAGCTGGGACTGTTGCATGAAGCACCTTGGTTCAACACAGAGCCCTCTGTGAGTAGGGCTGTCAGAAAAAACAGAATACACTCAGTCAAATTTGAATTCCAGATAAACAATGAATAATTTTTTAGTGTAAATGTGATGGTGACTTTATGTGTCAACTTGGCTGGGCCACATTGTTCAAGTATCTCAACATTATTCTGCACATTCCTGCAAGGGTGTTTTTAGATAAGATCAACATTTAAATTGGTGGACTTTGGGGAAAGCAGATTGCCCTTTATAATGTGGGTGGGCCTCATCCAATCAGATGGAGGCCTGAATAGAGCAAAAATCTTAGCTCTTCTAAGCAAAAAAAAAATTCTACTAGCAGATAGCCTTCAGACTTGAACTGTAACACTGGATATTCTCTAGTCTCCAGTCTGCCAGCCCACTCTGCAGATTTTGGACTTTCAGCCTCCATAGTCATGTGAGCCAGTTCTTGAAAATTAATCTCTCTCTCTCTCACCATATACGTGTGTGTGTGTGTGTGTGTGTGTGTGTGTGTGTGTATACACACATTAGATTGGTTCTGTTTCTCTGGATGTGACATGCAATTTTTTATTTGAATACAACTGGGCATTTTGTATTTTTATTTGCTAAATCTGGAAATCTTAGGAGAAGAGCCTCTAAATATGTAAGTTTAGTGACCATCTGAGATGACCTTCCCAATAAGTCAGGGCAGGTCATGGGACAATGAGCAGATCAGATTAAAAAAAAAAAAGACAAAAGCTGGTAATACCTAGTGTTGGTGAAATAAAGGAGAAACAGACTTTCATATACACTATTGGTGCCACATCGAGGTATCCATTTTCTTAGGCCCATATTATTACAGCCGAATGACTTGAATGGCCTTTGTACAGAAGTCCTATTTCTACCAACAAGGGGGTTTCAGCTGAGGGTTTAGAAAAGGCTCATCAAGGCGACTCTGATGTGCATGCTGGTTAAGGGGCCCTGGTCGCAGGGGCAGGTCAAATTGACATATGAATTTCCTGCTCCAAAGAGGAAAGATAGCTTCTACTCATGGAGCAGAGTGTTTAGAGGGGCCCAGCTCCAGGTTCTTTATGTTAGTGTCTGGATTAGATCTCATGACAGCCGTGCTAGTGAGGTACCAGTATCCTCTCTTCTTCACGGATGTCTGTGACTACAAAGCACATGCTCCTAACCACAGAGCTGGATGGCAAAGAGGTTGCTCAGCAGGTCCACTGCCAGAACTTGCCAGCCTAGGCACCTTGAGTTGCTGGTGGCAGATCTTTAGCATCAGGACATATATTGATAAGGAGCTTAATATCTGTTCTCCTTGTGTTTACCCTCTGTATTAGTCCGTTTTCACACTGCTATGAAGAACTTCCCTGAGACTAGGTAATTTAAAGGAAAGAGGTTTAATTAACTCACAGTTACACATGGCTGGGTGGGCGTGTGTGGGGGAGCTCAGGAAACTTACAATCATGGAGATATGTGAAGGAGAAGCAAGTACCTTCTTCACAAGGCGGCAAGAAAAGATAGAGTGTGAAGAGGAAAGTGCCAAACACTTATAAAACCATCAGCTCTCGTGAGAACTCACTCACTATCATGAGAACAGCATGGGGGAACCACTCCCATGATCCAATCACCTCCCACCACATTCCTCCCTCAACACCTGGGGATTACAATTCAAGATGAGACTTGGGTGGGGACCCAAAGCCAAACCATATCACCCTCCCTGCATTTCCAGAACAACAACAAAAAAAAGACTTGGGCCTCTTTCCCCCTGTCTCAGGGAAGGTTTATAGCAGGGCTAGAAGCAGAAGCTGTCTGAAGCCAGTGTTTGCTTCATCCTGTGTGAAAACTTAAACTTAAGGAAAGGATTGGACTGCTTGTACTTGGCAGGGAGGGGAAGGGTCCTGAGGACACAGAGAAGGGAGAAGAGAGATTTCTCCAACGCAGGGATGAGGTCAGAGGTCTACAGGTCCCTCCAGGAGTAGGGACCTGAGCATTGCTCCATGTCAATGTGGAGAAGCTCCGTATATGGTTCATCAAGGCTGGGCATTCAGCCATGAGACAGATTCTCCTGTTTGGTTGGAAGGATAGATAGCTCAGGGTCGGGAATGGGGCTGGGGCTGAAGGTAACAAACCAGCTAGGGAAATGGTCAGCTCAGCCCTCAGCAGTAGGGACACATGAGTGATAATGACAGGGGCCTCCCAGGCTGTATCTGAAGGATATGTTTCCACAAATGATTATTTTTGGTCAAAGAGCATGACTATTTTTAGTATATACTGTCTAGTTGAAAGTTAAAATCTCTTTACTAATGAATATCCCAACCAACTACAAGATGAGAGCACCTGTTTCTCTAGATTTGTGCAATAATGGGTTTCCCAACTTTATTAATATTTGCTACTTTTATATCCTATCACTATAATGTTAAAATACTTTTCATTTTTCTCCATCGATATCCACATAAATGGCATATTTCACATGTGCATTTCTAAACACAAACATAACAGTCCTACTTTATGCCTCAGAATATGTCCTGGAATAATTCTAGAGTTTGATGAGAAAACCTGAAAAGTGAGTTTGTATCTATGCTGTGTCCTGTTTACATTGAAATTGTGGAGTCATAAAAATCCTATACACTGCTGCAGGAGGACAAAATGGTACAGAGTATATTTGCAGATATACTCGGCAACATATATGAGAGAAGCAAGCATAGCCCCATCAACTGCTGCCCTCTCAGGTCTGCACTGCAGAGAGTCTCTGGCACGGGTGCAAGAATGGTCATGGCAGCATGGCCAAAATATCAAAACAGCCCCAAAGTCACCTTATTAGAGACATCTCAGAAACAATATTTTTAGAAGAAAAAATTTCAATAAGTGTTTGCTACGGTTTGGATGTTTGTCTCCTCCAAACCTCATGTTGAAATTTGGTCCCCAGTGTTGGAGGTGGAGCCTAACAGGAAGTGTTTGGGTCATGGGGGTAGATCCTTCATGAAAGTCTTGGTGCCAACCTTGCTGTGATGAGTGAGTGCTTGCTCTATTAGTTCCCACAAGAGCTGGTTGTTGAAAAGAGCCCAGCACCTCCCATCTCTTTCCCCTCTCCTGTCATATGATCTCTGCACAAGCCAGCTCCCCTTGGCCTTCCGTCGTGAGTGGTAGCTTCCTGAGAACCTCATCAGAAGCAGATGCCTAATCTTGAACTTTCCAACCATCAAAATTGTTAGCCACATAACAATTTTATTATGTTTTGTTTTGTTTTGTTTCTTTATAAGTTATGCAGCCTCAGATATTCCTTTTTAACAATACTAAATGGACTAAGATAGTAGTATAAAAATATATAGTTTATTCCATTTACCCATCAGGAGAGCAGTGTGAAGAAAATATGGTGAGTCCCATCTCACAGATTATCAAGCTCTGGCTCACAGAGACTAAGATCCTCTACAGATAAGTGGCAGAATGGCAATGAGGTTCCATCTCTTGCCCCCCACCCCCAGCAGCTTCCCATTTGGAAGATGATAATTTTACACTTTCCCAGTATTGTGCCCTAAGGGTACTCACTCAACAGCCCTTCACGTTGAAGAAAAGGACGGTGGAGATGAAATCCTGCCCTTTGGGCCATGAGGCATAGCTGTGGGGTCATATGGATTACCAGGTTTCTGAGGTTAACTGTGGGGTGAAATAAAGAAACATGTGGAACAAGAAAGAACAGCGAAGAGAACAGAAAACAGCAGGCCCTCCAGGGATCACCTCTACCTCTCTCTGTCTTTGCTCCTTTCCCCACCCCATTTGTCCCCTGCTCTTTGTGACAGTATGGGATGTAACAGGAATCCAAGGTACTCTGAGAGACGACCGAAAGATGGGAAGACCCAGACCATGAGAAGGGTGAATCAGGCAGCACAAGTCCTGGAGCCTGTGCCCTGGGTGTTGGCTCACCCCCCAGGCACTCCATCTCTACCTGCTTCTGTGTGCCTCACCATCACTCTACCACACAGCAATGAAGCTCCCACATAACAGAAATATGCACTTTCTAAGGGAGGCTAGCAGGAGAAGTGACTTACCCCTCAGTCAAGAATGTCCCAGAGTTACTGGTTTGGGTTTGGTGCCAGGATGCAGAGAGATCTCCAGTATCTCTTGCTCCAGTGTCCTGTCCAGCAGACATAGTATAAGGTTTTCATCAAGCCCCTCAGGAGCGCAAAGGAAACATATTTCTGTCATATACAACAGGGTGGGGGGAAAATAGGAGGTAGGAAAAACTATGAAACAGTAAGAAATGGGGTGAGTGATGACTTCATCCCTGTACCCCAAACTCCACTCATGGGGTCCATGACTCAGTTGGATGGAGATGGTAGAACCGCTTTCTTCCCTTCCCCCAGGCCCAGCAGGGTGCTCATTCCACCACATAGAAATGACAGTGACTCACAGTGAAATTAGAAACATGTGTTTTCCTTCTTCTCTCCACATGCTCTCTCGATACAGGAAAAATAGTTACTGTACACTGAAGAAACACGACAAACACCATCCTTAACCAAATGATGAAGGTTAACATCACCAGTGACATCATGCAGGCATCGTATACTCCCAGATATGATGCGACAAGAAGGGCACCGGAACTGGTGGTATTCCTTCTCAAAATCTGTAACCACAGTCAAATCACAAGAGAAGCAACAGACTGAGCCTGTACTCCTCAAGACTGTCAGGGTTATGAAAGTCGTCTGGCAGTTCCTCAGATGAATAAACAGAGATTTACCATATGACCCAGAAATCCCAATCCTAGGTACATAGCCAAGAAAAATGAAAACCTATGTCTACATAAAAACTCGTACATAAACGTATATAACATCATCACTCATAACAGGCAAAAAGCAGAAATCATCTAAATGACCATCAATAGACAGATGGATAAACAAAATGTGGTATATCCTCAGAATAGAATATTATTCAGCCTTTAAAAAATGAATGAATTCTGCTACATGCTACAATACGCATGAACCCTAAAAACATCATGCTAAGTGAAAGATGCAAAAGACCAAATACGGCATGATTCCATTTATATGAATGTCCAGGATGAACAAATACACAGACACACAAAGCATAACTGTGGTTCCAAGAGCTGAGGATAGGTGCAGGTTTAACTGCATTGAAGCACAATGGGAGTTTTGGGGACAATTGAAATTTCTAAAACTCAATTATGGTGATGGTTGTACAACTCTATACATTTAATAAAAATCACCAACCTTAAAATGAATGGGTTCCATTGTCTATAAATAATATTGCAAGAAATTTGTTTAAAAAATATTGGCCAAGGCTTCTATTGTACCACAGGAATGACCAAAATTTTTCATAAAAAGGCCTTGATGAACACGTCTTATATAAACACGAATGTACATAAAGCTGTAGCTGTATCCCAGCCCTGACTCTACGTCCTGTGTTCCTCCAATGACCTTTCCCCCACCCCACATGCTACCTGAAGTCTAATTCAGGTCTGATCATTTTCATGTCTTCCAAATGTTGTGATGGCTTGAGAGTGGGACCACAACAGGGTCCCGGGCCTTCCCTCTGTGACAGGATGCCAGCATTATTACTTTCCTCACCCCTCTCCAAACTTTTTCACATTGTTCCACTTTGGGGAGCCTAAATGGCACAACATTCTGGGTGTCAGCATGACAATACTTATCAAAAGGTTACATAGGTGCATACACTAAGCACCAACAATTTCCTTTTTAAAAGTTTAACTTCAGGATGTAGTGAAGGATGTTGATAAGGGTCTGGTTATAAGGACTGCCATCCTAACAATACCCTCTCTTCACTGCTAGACCTGAATTTAGAAAGGGAGACCAAACAGGATGCAAAACCATGAAGAGGCAGAAGGAAGCAGAGGCAAGTGTGGTTGTCAGCACACACACACTTGCACACATTCACACACACTCCCCCACATTCATGCGCTAATTGGGTTCTATTATCACAATACTAGAATTTTTCTAAGACAGTTTGCTGTGTTCCAAGAGGACACATTCAGCTCAGTGCAAACAGCCACAGGAACTGTGCCCTTCAGCAGAGCACAGACCTTGAAAAGATGCCAGTGTAGATAAAAGGAAATATCAGGACACTCTGAATAACATAGGGTTGTGAAAATTGATTATGTCACATCCATACGATGGAATTCTAGGAGGCAGTAAAAATAAGTTATAATGAAAACAATGATGAGAGATGATTTCTTGCCTAACCAGTTAGCAATAATCAACATTATTTCCAGTGTGTGAGCAGACACTTTCATACCATATTAGTAGGAATATATATGAGTAATAATGTTATCATGTATTGTGTTAATATAAAACTTTATAGATTTCATAATAAAAGAGTATTTTGACAATCTCATAAAGAAATTCTTACAAATATATTTGCATATATGTGAGCAAGGATGTTATGTTTGCTACTGTTTATAATAAAACATGGTAAAGGAACTACATTTTTATCTCAAAGTGAAATAAATGTGGTACCATCCATATGATGAAACATCCAGTTGATGGCAAAAATAAAAACTAAAATTATGTTGTAAAGTAATTTAAAATGTTATGGTAGACATGTATTTTCATGGAAAAATTGTCATAATAAAGTCAAAGGCAGGTCACAAAGATCATCAGTAGCCAGGATCCATTTTTGCTCATATCCATCTACAGCTATTTTTGCAGAGGACTCAAAGCATACAAATAAAAATAATCTTTTTCTTGCTCCCACATAAAGCCTTCTCCTCAGCATAGTGAGAGGCTGCACTTTGTTTGGAGGCCATAAATATTCTTTTAGCCTGGAATTGCTCCATTTTCCATCCAGACTTCCAGAAAACTCCATAGAGTGGGCTTGGGCCAAACTGCTCCTTCCCACCTTCCTGCTCAGACGTAAAAGCTGCAGTTCAGGCTTCTGTCACGAGGGGGCACCAACGTACCTTCATAATCAAACCTCTACAAAGACGTTTACGCAATGAGCGAAAAAATAAAATACCCTCCACTAAAACCCAGTCTATGAACCTATGGACAGAATGATTCTAATTCTTCCAGAAAAAAATTGATAGGTGTAAAAGAACACTGCAAAAACATGTACTCCATGGCGTCTATACAATGAAACACCACGTACGAGGAGCGAGCCTTGGCAGTCCTTAGCAGGCTGGTGTAGCGCAAACCAGCGCAGCGGGAGGTGAGTGGAAGAGAATGGGGGCACTGGAATGGGGTCTGGACGGCTGTGTCCATAGCGTCCCGGAGAGGGGATGCCTGAGAGGAGGTCTGGGAAGCCTGTTCAGGTGTGGGGTAATGGAGAGTGAACAACCTACTCCCTGGGAGGGACCACTCTACTGTATGGACACCTCAAACTGCACTAACAAAGGAAGAAATAAATCAATGAATGAGATGTGGATTTAGGGTCAACAGCAAATGGACCTGCTTTAATATACATGTGAATTTTCCAAAGAAAACTTACAGTAAACAAACAATTCCAAGACATTTGCCACTCTTTGAAAAATATACTCTTTTTCATTAGAAAAAGGAAAATAATAATGGAGTTAGATATCACTTCGGGCCAGAGTCAGGATTGCAGCTCTGAGAGTTTCAGACTAGGGGGTTCATCAACTGGGAGGGACAGATGGAGGTTGGGAGCTTGGCTGAAAACTTCAGTATCAGCCAAAGTTTTCTGGAATTATTCACCTAATGGTAGCAATCTCTCTGTATCTTTCATTTTCCTGTATATCTAAAAGCAAGATTAGTTCTAGACCACCAACCTCTAAATTGAAGGTAAAACTGTACCTGTCAGTGTGTATTTGGAGTAATTTAGCTGGAGGAGACACAGATACAAACACACACACATGTAGAAACACAGTCAATTCAATTTTTATCTATTTTGTTTCACTATAAAATCGAATACATTGAATGTTTTCACAAATTATTGAATACATGTATACAATTCTTTCGTCAGTCTCTTCATAAGGATTTTTTGTGTTCAAGTTTTTATCAAAATACTCTTCTCCTTAATATAAAGTTTCAAAAAATATGCAAAATTATACTCAAAAATAGGAATTTTATCCTGCATCTCTCACAGACCTGACTCCTGCCCCCTGACCCCAAAAGGTCTGCTGTCCCTAGGATGGCACATACTCTCCAGACGTGTCCCTGTGAGATGCACATAAACGCGTTCACCACCCCCCCCACACACACACATTGTCTTCTCCAAAAGTGCAATCACAGTTCTCATCTTGTCATTTCCACTTATTATAATTTATCAGGATTTTAAAATATTTGCATCTTATTAGTTCTTGTGGTTTTTGCATATTTAATATGTTTATTGTCCATGTATATACTTATTTGAATTTTCTGTTGAAATCATTGCCAATTGTTTTGTTAATGAGTATGTTTCACAAATCACAGACACCAACCCAACATCTGAGATGTAGTTTGAAAATGTTTTCTCCCCTGTTTTAATACAATGGTTACTGGGTTTTTATCTTTCATTTGGAAAATGTTTTAAATTTCCATAATGGGACTTAATAATTATACATGTCATAATTGAAAAACAAAAAACATTCCAAAACACCTGGGGAGCACGTACTGTCAGCCTGGAGGGAGATTAGAGCATTCAGAGACCTGGAGGCATCAAGAGAAAATGATAAATCTTTAGAGTATTCCAGAGTTAGCTGCTGGTCAGGAGATAACAAAGTTTCTCCTGGATTGCAAAAACTCCCCTAAAGGCAGCACCCTGATCTGAATAATGGTCATAATAATGGGAACCTTGGATAGCAGTTAAGATTAAAGGAGGCTAGTTGAGGTGGTTCATGCCTGTAATCCCAGTGCTTTGGGATACCATGGAGGGAGGATCTCTTGAGGCCAGGAATTCAAGACAAGCCTGGGCAACATAGCAGGACCTTGTCTCTACCAAAAAAAGAAAAAAAAAAAGATTAAAGCAGATAAAATATAAAGTGCATTGGCTTACAGTAGTTCAGTGCATGTTACTTTCCTTCCCTCCAGCTCTCCTCTCCCAAGGCCAACACCTGAGCTTCTGCCTGAGCCCACTCGCCACCTCAGGGATCAGCCAACTCATGTGGCCCTACACCCAGGTCTCTTGGTACAAAGGACAAGATTTCATCTCCTCTGTCATCTTCATCACCCAGAGGGGTTGTGGAGTGGAGGACCCGTGGGGCCACAATAGCAGGGGAGTGGAATTTGGCCATTTTTCAAGCCCTGGAAGCCCATCTTCTAGAAGGGAGGCTGCCCAGGGTCCTCTAGGGAGGGCGAAGGATGGAACCTCATTCCAATCCTGCCACTTACCTGGGGAGGTGACTTAGACTCTGTGAGCCTGAGTTAGTCATCTGTGAAATGGGACTGACCATACCATCCTTACAGAGCTGTCCTGAGGGGTTAATGAGAAAACCTGTGGAGAATATATAGCATGGAGTGGGACTTCAATGGCCCTTTAAATGCTGAGACACAGAAGTGGGGGCTGGCTAAGCCTCAGGGCTAAGGCAGGCATTGTAAAAAGTTATTTTTCATTGTTTCTCTCCTAATCAGAACACAGACATCCATATAAGGAAAGCAAATCTCTCTCTGATATGCCTTGAGTTCAAAGTTTTAGAGACAGAATGTTCTCTACATTCTTGGGTGTTTTCTAATCTCATAAAAGCTGTTCAGCGTCATGCCTCTGAGCAGACCCAAATCCACTTCCCCATACTCAGAAGGAAAAAAAAAATGATAGGGGTAAAAAACAAGACTGTAAAAACATATGATCCAGGAAATCCATGCCATGAAACACCAGGTAGCTCTAGTGCATCTTGGCAGTCACCAGTCGTCATTGGTCAGTGCAGGGCAGGCAGGAGGTGGCTGAGAGTGGATGGGTCACTGATATAGGACCTGGGCAGCTTGTTCATAGTATCCAGGAGAGAAGATGACTGAGAGGGGTTGGGAGAAGGCCTGGGAAGCCTGTACAGGGGTGCAGTAATGAAGAATGCAACACCCTGCTTTCTGGGACGAACCTATCCACTTTATGGACACCTCAACCTACACCGTGGAGGGAAGAGATAAATTAACGAATATGATGTAGATTTGGGGTCAACAGCAAATGGACCTGCTTTAATATGTGAATTTTCCAAATAGAACTGGTGTCAGAGTAAACAAATCACTTCATAACATTTGTTACTCTTAGCAAAATGTACTCCCTTTTCATTAATAAAAGAACAAAAGACATGGAGATAGCTGTGATGCCTCCTGGTAGCCAAAGACAGGATTGCAGCATTGAGAGTCAGACCAGAGGCTCAGCAGGGAAGGGAGAGGGATTGAGGTTGGAAGTTAGCTTCACTATATCAGCCAGAGGTTTTTTTGAATTATTGATCTAATGATAGCAGTCTCCTTGTATTCATCATGTTCTAGGACATATAAAACTCAGATTGGTTGCAGCTCCCATCTGAATTAAAGATAATGCTACATCTGTGAGTGTGTATATGGGGTGATAGAGCTAGAGGACACACACACACACACAGATTCAATTAAATTTTTTATTTCTTTCATAATATAACACAATGAATTCTTTTTCAAATTAATGAAAATATGTGCATATTATCTTTGACAATCAGTTCAAAACTATCTTGTGTTCAAATTTTTATCAAAATATTTGTATTCCCAAATACTGAATTTTAAACAATATATGAGTACATTCATAAATTGAAATTAATCTGCACTCTTACTGGTCCAACTCCCACCCTTTGATTCCAAGGGGTCTACTGTCCCTAGGATGGTGCATACTCTCCAGATGTGTTCCTGTGAGGTACACATGAACACGTTCACACACACATGCGCACACACGCACACACACACACATATTGTCTGTTCCAAATGTGCAATCACGTCCTCATCTTTTGTATCTTGTTGTTTCCAATTATTATAAATTCTCAGGATTTTAAAATATTTGCATCTCATTAGTTCTTGTGGTTTCTGTGTTTTCTAATATTTATTGTTCACATATATACTTATTTGAATTATCTGTTGAAATTGTTGCTAATCATTTTGTTACTATGTTTCACAAATCACAGACACCAACCCAATATCTGAGATGTAGTTTGAAAATGTTTTCTCCCTTAATACAATTGTTACTGGTTTTTTATTTTTCATTTGGAAAGCATTTTAAATTTCCATAATGAGACTTAAAAAATTATACATGTCATAATTTAAAAAGAAAAAACTTTGGAAAATACCTGGGGAGCCCGTACTGTCAGCCAGGAGGGAGATTAGAGCATTCAGAGACCTGGAGGCATCAAGAGAAAATGATAAAACTTTAGAGTATTCCAGAGTTAGCAGCTGGTCAGGAGATAAAGTTTTCTCCTCGATTCACAAAAACTCCCCTAAAGGCAGCACCCTCATCTGAATAATGGGTACCTTGGATAGCAATTAAGATTCAAGGAGGCCAGGTGAGGTGGTACATGCCTGTAATCCCAGCACTTTGGAAGGGTGATGTGGGAGGATCACTTGAGGTCAGGAATTCAAGACAAGCCTGGGCAACATAGTGAGACACTGTTTCTACCAAAACAGACAAAAACAAAAAGATTAAAGGAGATGAAATATAGAGTGCATTTGCTTTCAGTAGTTCAGTGCATGTTACTTTCCTTCTCTCCTGCTCACCCGTCCCAAGGCCAACACCTGAGCTTCTGACTGAGCCCACTCACCACTTCAGGGATCAGCCAATTCATGCGGCCCAACAACCAGGTCTCTCAGCACAAGGGGCAGGATATCATCTCTCTGTCTTCTTCCTCACCCAGAGGGGCTGTGGAGTGAGGATGCATGAGGCCATAATAGCAGGGCAATGGAATCTGACCGTTTCTCAATCCCTGGATGCCCATCTTCTAAAAGGGAGGCTGCTCAGGGTCCTCTAGGGAGGGTGAGAGATGGAACCTCATTCCAGTCCTGCCACTTTAGGTGGTTTAGACTCTGTGAGTCTGAGCCTGATTATCTGTGAAATTGGACTGACCATACCATCCTTACAGAGCTGTCCTGAGGGGTTAATGAGAAAACCTCTTGAGAGTATATAGCATGGAGTGGGACTTCAATGTCCCTTTAAATGCTGAGACACAGAAATGGGGGCTGGCTAAGCCTCAAGGCTAAGGCAGGCATTGTGAAAAGTTATTTTTCATTGTTTCTCTCCTAATGAGAACACAGACATCCATATAAGGAAGGCAAATCTCTCTCTGATATGCCTTGAGTTCAAAGTTTTAGAAACAGAATGTTCTCTACATTCTTGGGTGCTTCATAATCTCATAAAAGCTGGCCAACATCAGGCCTTTCAGCAGACCCAGTTCCCAATGCTGGGAACATGGGCATGTTTTTGAACTCACCTGGTGAGCTCAGATATCAATCACAGCAGAGAAGCAAGGTGTGGTATTTGCCTAAGGGCTGCTCCTGACTGCTCAGTATATGAATATATTTGCAGAAAAAAATGTGGCCCCATCCACAGTCATCAGTATAGGGGTCCTCAGATCATGCATTATCCAGCCACAGCACGCCAGAATTTCAGCTGCCTGCTGCCTCCCTGAGAGGTAAAAGTCCAAGAGTTATGAGCATTTCTTTCACACAGTTTTCCCACTTTTAATTACTAATAACTAAATCTGCATTGCACTCAAAGCCCATAGTATTCCAATGGAGGTGTCTCATTAACTCCATAATGAGATGGTAGTAGGGAAATAAATACGTGGGCAACTTCAAGGTTACATCTGAGATTAGAGAGCTCCTTTACACTAGTTTTTGAATGTACTTAAGTTTAAAGGAATTGAAGATTTTAAAATATCCCTCCTTAACCCCTTATTACCCATTCAGCAATAGGATATTTAATTCATTCTCTCTCTGTCTCTCCCTACCCCTCCTTCAAATTCAAGGTACCAAAAACAGTTCTCTACAGTCTCTGTTAACATCGTTCACTTTATTGACTCCTTATCCCCCTACCATGGCTTCTGTTCCTTGATTGCAACGAACAGGCTCTCCAAGATCACAAACCACCTTTTGTCACTAAGTCCAGTGTTTGCATAAATGTGTAACTATATTAAAATACTTAGTATTACTTTTAATGACCTCCTAAAATACGCTCACTGTGCAGACTGCTTTCACTTAACAAATTTGTGACAGCTTCCAGGCTCTGGAGCAACATGTACTGGACACAAATCCAAGCTGACCTACTCCTTAACTGTGTAGTCTTGGGCAAAGTCATTCTCTCTGTCCCTCAGTTTTTCGTCTATAAAACAGAGATTAGCCACAATATCTATCTCGTAAGGGAGCTATGAGCAGTGAATGACTCAATACATATAAAAATCACTTGGTACAAGAAATTTTAGTCAATTTAAAAATTTCTTTAATGTGTCACTGATATTACTATCTTTATAGCCATAACAATATAAGACATAGACTGGTGTTTATTTACAATTAATGACATTTTAGATATTATTGACATTTAGATATTGTTTAGATGTTGTTAGTGAGTATATTAGTTTCCTAGGGTTGCCACAACAAATTACCACAAAATTTGTGGCTTTAAACAGCAGAAATTTATTTTCTTACAGTTCTGGAGACCAGAAGCCTGATGTCAAGGTTTTGACAGGGTCACACTCCCTATGAAGGCTTGGGAGGATAATTTTTTTCTTGCCTCTTCCAGCTTCTGATGACTCATAGCTTTCCCTGGCTTATGGCAGCATAACTCCAATCTCTGCCTCCTTCTTCACATGAGCTTCTTTCCTGTGTATGTTAAACCTCCCCGTCCTCTCTGTTACAAGGACACTAGTCATTAGATTTAGGGCCCACACTAAATCCAGAATCATCTCATCTTGAGATCCTAAATTATATGTGCAATGACTCTATTTCCAAATAATATCACATTCACAGGTACTAAGGGCTAAGGCTTGGACATATATTGTTGGAGGATATTATCCAACCCACTATATTGACACAGGCAGGTTAAAAAACTAAAATGAGATCTTATCTTTTTCATATAAATATATAAATGCATCCATACATGCATAAGCATATACATTCCTACATGAGAAAACTTCAAGAAAATAATGCAGATGAAAACATTATCAGGTCTTATCTTTAGGTGTTATGTTTGAGGAATGGTTATTTTATTTTATGTCCTATGTTTTCACTTTTTTAACTGTAATAAACACCTATTGGTCTTATAAATATACAAAAGGATAAAATCACTGGGAAACATAACCATTCTCTGCTCCACCTACAGCAAAGCCCCTCCACTCAGAATAGGAACGTCTTTTGAGAAACAGGAAGGGAGACAAGATGCTGGTCAGCGCCTTCCACAGTATTCCAGGACACATTTCCCCAAATTCCAAATCACATTCATTTTTTCAATATTTTAAATCTCTGCTTAGTCAAATGGGGGGAAACGTAGTATCTTAATTTCATATATTTTGCTTTATTCTGATAAATAATAAGGTTGGTGTTCTCATATGAGAGGCAGTGGCATATACTGATTACATGTAGGAGCTCAGGAGCCACACTGCCTGTGTTCAAATTGAAGTCTCAGCACTTGCTAGCCCTGCCCTCACTATGCCTCAGTTCCCTTATGTTTAAAGTCAGACAACAACAGTGCCTCATCATATAATGTGGTGAGGATTAAATGATTAAGTATATGTTTAGCACCTGCAACAGTATCAGGCATTGAGGAAATCACAATAAACATTAGCTATTATTATTATTATTATTATTATTATTATTATTATTATTATACCTGAATAGACCATTACTGTTTCTATGGCCATTTTTGTTATTATGTGGATTTATATTGATTGATATAGATTGACCTTCAAAATATGTTTTTCATAAAAAGGCAGTTTATAAAGCTGTAAGTAGGATATTATCTGATTTTTGTTTTAAGTATAGTTACATTTGCATAGTAAAACTTCTGGAAAAATGTTTATTTCTCTTAATCCATTTTCTGATGCTATAACAGAATACCAGAGACTGGATAATTTATAAAGGAAAGAAATGTATTTCTCACTGTTCTGAAGGCTGGCAAGTCCAACAGCACAGTGCTGGCATCTGGCAAGGGTCATCCCATGATGGAAGTGTGGAAAGCAGAAGTGAGTGCAGAAGACAGAGAAAACCAGGCTGAAGTCATTCTTTTATTAGAAGCTTATTATCACAATAATGGCATTAATTCATTCATGAGGCTAGAGCTATCATAACCTAATCACCTCTCAAAGGCCCCACCTCTCCACACTGTTATAATGTCAATAAAATTTTAATATGAGTTTTGGAAGGGATATTCAAACCATAGCAATATTCAAAAGTTAACAGTTCTTATCCATGAGTAATAGAATTTTTAGGGTTTCTAATGATATTTTTCCTTTTGTGCATTTTCCAACAAAAGCATGTTAGGTTTGGAAGTGAGAAAAATAATCTAAAAAAAAAAAAAAATCTCCAGTCCTTCCCATAGGAAAATGGCTTAGCATCAGAATGAGGAACATCCCTAAGCCAAAGGAACTAGGTAATATGGTTGTCACAAAACTAATGTATCAATCTATCCACATGATAGCTTCAGGAAAAGCTGAGCAGCATCAGGGAAATTACAGCCCCAACTGAGTAGCTTCAGCGACATTACAGATGCCCAGGGAAAGGAGAAGCATGTTTCTCAAATGAACCTTACATTTTGCTGTCAGACAATGTCTCTTCTTCCTAGGATTTTAGTGAAGGTCATGAAATGAAAATGAAATGAAAGTAGTTTCATAACATGCTTGATACAGTTTGGATATTTGTCTCCTCCAAATCTCAAGTTGAAATGTGATCTCCAATGCTCAAGGTGGGGCCTGGTGGGAGGTATTTAGGTCATGGGGGCAGATCCCTCATGAATGGCTTGGTGCTATCCTTGTGGTAATGAGTGAGTTTTGGCTCCATTAGTTACCATAAGATCTGATTGTTAAAAAGAGCCAGGCACCTCCTCTTTTCTCTATTGTTTCCTCTCTTGCCGTGTGACATGCCACCTCCCCTTGCCTTCTACCATGAGTAAAAGCTTCCAGAAACAGATGCTGGCACCATGTTTCTTGTACAGTCTGCAGAACTGTGAGCCAAATAAACTTCTTTTCTTTATGAATTACCTCGCCTTAGGTATTATTCCTTTATAGCAACTCAAAATGCACGAACACAATGTCTCTCTCTGTATTCTCCCAAATACATCCCCTTAAATTGAAAGTAGGCTCCTCTGTTTAGCCACCTAGTTAGCCAAGCAGTGACTTCCACAAGGGATGGAAACGGGGAGAGACTGCATGAAACCACCCAGGGCTCAGCATCACAGCCTCTGGAAGGGGAGAATCCTGACACAGTGGGTTCGGGGTACAAGTTGAGTCAGAGTCTCGCTCAGCCCAGGGCCCAGGAACAATCAGTATATGCACATTAAAACACTCTTAAAGTACTTTCCTTGTGCAATTAAAAATAATAAAAGGAATGGAAAAGATACACATGCCCAGCACTTATAACACAAAATCAGGTCAGGTTCTAAATGGGATGCATCCCTAAACCAACCAAGGGATTTGTGTAGTAGTGTGGACACATGAAAACTAAATTCCAGAAATCACTGCCTTTTTGCACCAAGATTTTCCAGATTAGGTTCCAGATGTACAAGTATAACAATGTAATGAGTAATAGTGTAAATGAAAGATGGAAAACTAAGCATGGACAAATGGAAAGATGTTTCATGTTCATTACTTGGGGCTAGATGGCACCTGGGAAACTCTAAGACTTTGGACACTTTCGATTTAAAAAGTGACAGCAAATATTATCTGCAGATTCTGTTAGTGCTCCCTGCAGCATATAAACTGAGAAAATGGGTATGTGGAGGCTAAAGTTACTCTATCTTGGATGCTAATCTGCCATATTTACTTCTGATTAACCTCAGTTCCAGGAAAGCCTCTAAAAATTTCCAGTTTATCTATTGTTCCTTGTGTAACAGTACATACTTACCATAATTCTTGCCCTTAGGTCAAAACAATCTTGATGTTATTGTACTTCAATTTTCCTACACATTTCTTCTGAATCATGTATACCCTTTCCTTATGATATGTAAGCCCTGGATTTGGAGGGTAATTAGGTGGGAATCCACCATCTTGTCTCACCACTGTCTGAGGCACAGACATAGCTTCTGTTTGTTAGTCCCTATTACATGTTTCTTTCTAAGAAACTGGATTTATCAGCCTCTTTCTTTGGCCCCTCAGCTTCCTTGGACTTTGGGGGGTAGGTTTGCATAGACCTGTCCACCACAGAACACGGTGTGCCTGTTTGAGCAAGTCTGAAAGAAGATACACATAACAAGGAGGCATATATGGCAGGTCCCACTGATGACATGTGAACATATGTTTGTTCTCATAATTATTTTTTCCTTCTTTTCCATGAAGTAGGCATCTATAGATAAAATCATGCAACAAAAGAATATCATATTTTACTTTAGGAGGAACTATAAAGAAAAGTCTCAAAAATTTAAAAAAAAAACTGACCAAGGTGGTGGAGTAGGAGATATCAGCCTTCATCCCCCAACAAAAACAAATACAAACATCTATTCACAAACCAAAATAGACCAGAAAGGGCTCAAGGGTCCAGTAAAAAGTCTGCAGCAGCACAATGGAGAAAAAAAAGGAGATTACCCACAGAGAAAGTATTTCTGGTGAGAACAGCATACTTGAGACACCAGGAGACAGCTATGAGCAAAGAAGAAAGGTGCCATGTCATCCATGCACAGGGAACTGTCGTGGTACCCAGAGGAGTGCTCCACAGAGGACACCAGTATCCCTTGCCACTGAGGTAACCAGCAGCCATTCCTACCAGGGAAATCCAGAGAGGGAGACACAGCTGCATACCTCTCCCTCTCCACAAGAAGTGGCCACCCCATTGAGCTGCTTCAGGAAAGGAACCACCACCTCTTCCAACCCTGAGCATTCCTTAACGTAGAGCCATAACCTCTTTGCGAGTGATCACACTCCAGACCCAGGCTCTGTGGCTACACTGGGCCCACTGATGACTCAGACACCAGAGCCATTGCCATAATGAGCTAGTCCACACTCCAGGCTCAAGAACCAAGTCCTCGCTATGCATGACCCAACCCAAGGTGCTAGCTCAGATGCCACAGAGAACGAGACCTTCCCCTAATGACAGAGTCTGTCTTTGTGTGCATCTGTGCTCCCATTCTTGGCTCTCTAGCTACTTCACGAGAATTTTCACCTTACATATTGCCATAACACAATAGCAGGAGTGCCAGCACCCCAGACATCAGGTACATTACTGCACCGAATACCAGAGCCATAGTCCTTTCATGCATACCTGTGCTTTGTACCTCAGCAGAATATACATTCTTCTCAAGCACATATGGAATATTCTGGAGGGTAGATCATATGTTAGGCAACAAAAGAAGTCCTAACAAATTCAACATTAAAATAATACCAAGTGTATTTTTTACCACAATAGTATAAAACTAGAAATCAATAGCAGAAGGAATTTCAGAAATTTTATAAAAATATGGAAATTAAACAACATTGTCCTAAACAAGCAATTAAAATTGCTTGTTTTAGTAAAGAAATTAAAAGGGAAATTTTAAAATACCTTGAGACAAATAGAAATGGAAACACACCAAAATGGAAACATACCAAAACTTATGAGTTGTGGCAGTATCAGTTCTAAGGGAGAAGTTTATAGCAATTAATGTCTACATCAAAAGAGAAGAAGATTCCAAATAAACCACCTAATGTTATACATCAAGGAACTAGAAAAATAAAAAAAAAACTAAGCCCAAAGTTAGTAGAGGGAATGAAATCATAAAGACCAGATCAGAAATAACTGAAATAGAGATGAGAAAAACGATAGAAAAGATCAACAGCAAGAGTGGATTTTATGAAAAGATTAAACAAAATTCAACAAAACTTTAGCAAGACTAACAAAGTAAAAAAGACAGATGGCTCAGATAAATAAAATTAGAAATGGGCCCGGTGTGGTGGCTCATGCCTGTAATCCCAGCACATAGGGAGGCTGAGGCGGGCATATAGCTTGAAGCCAGGAGTTCAAGATCAGCCTGCTCAACATGGCAAAATTCTGTCTCCATAAAAAATACAAAAATTAGCTGGCGTGATGGTGCACGCCTGTAATCCCTTGAGAGACTACTTGAGAGGCTGAGGCATGAGAATCACTTGAACCCGGGAGGTGGAGATTGCAGTGAGCCGAGATCGCGCCATTGCACTCCAGCCTGGGTGACAGAGCAAGACTCTGCCTCGGAAAAAAAAAAAAAAATATATATATATATATATATATATATATATATATATATCAGAAATGAAAGAGGAGATATTACAACTGACATCACAGAAATACAAAGGCTCATAAAAGACTACCTCAAAAGAGAAGAAGAACAGTGTGAAGAGAAGTGAACAGCTATATGGCAAAAAATTGGGTAACCTGGAAGAAGTGGATAAATTCCTAGATGCATACATCCTACCAAGACTAAACAATGAAAAAGTAGAAAATATGAAAATATGAACTGACCAACAAGGGGATTGAATCAGTAATAAAAAGTATCCCATCAAAGAACAGCCCAGGACCTGATGGTTCACTGCTAATTTTTACCAAACTTTTAAAGAACTAATACCAATTCTTCTCAAACTCTTCCCAAAAATTAAAGAGGAGGGAATACTTCCAAATTCATTTTACAAGGCCAGTATCACCCTGGTAACAAAGCCAGACAAGGACACTACAAGAAAAGAAAATTGCAGGCCAATATTCTTGATGAACATAGATGCAAACATCCTCAATAAAATACTGGCAAACCAAATTAAATAGCACATTGAAAAGATCATTCAACATGATCACGTGGGATTCATACCTGGGATGCAAGGGTGACTCAATATATCCAAATCTATAAATGACATTAATGGAATTAACAACAAAAACCATATGTTCATCTCAATAGATGAATAAAAGGCATTCAGCAAAATTCAACATCCTTTCAGGATAAAAACTCTCAGCAAATTAGGTATATAAGAAATGAGCCTCAACATACAGACACAAAACCCATATCTGACAAGACCACAGCTAACATTATATTCAATGGTGAAAAGCTGAAAGCTTCCTTTAAGATCAGTACCAAAGTAAGGATGTCCACTCTCACCACGTCTATTCAACTTAACACTGGACATCCTAGCCAGAGAAATTAGGCAAGAAAATGAAATGAAAAGCATCTAAATCAGAAAAGAATACATTAAATTATCTGTTTGCACATGACATGATTTTCTACGTATAAAACCCTAAAGACTCCACCAAAAACTGTTGGAATTGATGAATGAATTCAGTAAAACTGTGGATACAAAATGAACATACAAAAATCAGCTGTGTTTCTATACTCCAACAACAAACTATGTGAAAAAGAAGTCAATCCCATTTACGATAGAATCAGAAAGAATAAAATACTTAGGATTAAATCTAACCAAGTAGGTGAAAGATCTATTTCACATTGGATAATTTGACCAAGGAGGTGATGCAATCCCTATCAAAACTCCCATGACTTTTTTCATAGAAAAAGAAAACACAATCCTAAAATTTATAAGAAACCACAAAAGACCCTGAATAGCAAAAGCAACCTTGAGAAAGAAGAACAAAGCAGGAAGCATCACATTCCCTGATTGCAAACTATAGGACAAAGATATAGTAATCAAAACAGCATGGTACTGGCATAATAAAAACAGTCACATAGACTAATAGAACAGAGTATAGCCGAGAAATAAGTTCACACATACAGGGTCAACTAATCTTTGACAAGGGCACCAAGAATACACAATGATGAAAGGAATGTGTCTTCAATAAATAGTGTTGGGAAAACTGAATATCCACATGCAAAAAAAAATGAAATTGGACCATTGTTTCATACCATATTCAAAAATTAATTCAAATGCATTAAAGACTTAAACATAAAATCTGAATCCATAAACCTCCCAGAAGATGACATAGGGAAAAAGCTCCTTGACATGGGTCTTGGCAATTTTTTTTTGATATGACTCCAAAAGCAAAGGCAACTAAAGCAAAAATAAACAAGTAGAATTACATCAAACTAAAAAATTTCTGCAAGGCAAAGGAAACAACAAAATGAAAAGGCAACCTATGGGATGAGAGAGAATATCTGCAAACCACATAGCTGATAAAGAGTTAACATCCAAAACATGTAAGGAACTCACACCATGCAATAGGAAAAAAAAAAAAACCCAAACAACTCAATAAAAAATAGCAAAGGACCTGAATTGGTACTTTCCAAAGAAGATATAAAAATGGCCAACAGTATAGTGTAGGAAAAGGTGCTCAATATCACTAATCATAAGGAAATGCAAATCAAAATCACAGTGAGATATCACCACACAGCTGTAAGGATGGGTATTATCAAAAAGACAAGAGGTAACAGGTGTTACCAAGTATGTAAAGAAAAGGGAACTTTTGTACACTGTTGCTGGGAAAGTAACTTGGTACAGCCATTATGGAAAACAGTATGGAGATTCTTCAAAAAATTAAAAATTGAACTACCATACAATACAGCAATCCCATTTCAAGGTATATATTCAAAGGAAATGAAATCAGTATCTTGAAGGAATATCTGCATTCCCATGTTCATTACAGCATTACTCAAAATAGCCAAAATATGGAATAAACCTAACTGTTTATCAGTGAATGAATGGATATAAAAAATGTGGTGTGTGTGTGTGTATATATAATATGTCATATAATATATATATATATATATTATTCGGCCATAAACAAGAAGGAAATACTGCCATTTGCAACAACATGGATGAACCTAGAAGACATTAGCAGTGAAATAAGTCAGACACAGAAAGAAAAATATTGCATGATCTCACTTACATGTAAAATCTTAAAAGGTCAAACTCATAGAAGCTGAATAGAGCAGTGGTTGCCAGAGGCTAGAAAGTCAGGGAAATAGGAAGGTGTTGATCAAAGGGCATAAATTTTCAGTTTTAAGATGAACAAGTTCTGGGAATCTAGAATAAAGCATGAGTGGTGATGGATGTGTTATAATTTGATTGTGATAATCATTACATAATGTATAGGTATGTCAAATCTTCACATTGTACAACTTAAATATATAGAATCTTTGTTAATGAAATATTTTTTTAAAAATAAAGTTTAATAATATTATCACTACTTGGTGTTACATTTCCAGATATTCTCTCTGGTAATCATGCTATTATGTTTTTGTTTTTGTTTTTGAGACAGAGTCTCATTCTGTCAACTAGGCTGGAGTGCAGTGGCATGATATTGGCTCACTGCAACCTCTGCCTCCCAGGTTCAAGCAATCTTCCCACCTCAACCTTCCAAGTAGCTTGGATTACAGGAGTGCACCACCATGTCTGGCTAATTGGGTTTTGTTGTTGTTGTTGTTGTATTTTTAGTAGAGTTGGGGTTTCACCATGTTGGCCAGGCTGGTCTCGAACTCCTGACCTCAAGTGATCTACCCACCTCAGCCTCCCAAAGTGCTGGGATTACAGGCACGAGCCACTGTGCTACTATGTTAATGTCAGTAGCATTACAATGACAGAATGAAGGCAAGTGGGAATGGACAACTAAAATTTGTTTAAGGCCTACTAGATGCTACACATGTGGTAGGTTGTAATTTTCAGACTTTCACTCTTCAAATCATCAGAACAATGCTCTGAGGTTGGCATCCTTTTTACCTATGGGGAGATAGGCTTACATCCTTTTTACCTATGGGGAGATAGGCTTACATCCTTTTTACCTATGGGGAGATAGGCTCAGAGAGCAAAATACATGCTCCAGGAATTCTAGGAAGGCATCAAATGGACTGAGGTCAACTTGAGGGGCTTCCACTGGCCAATTCTGGAATAATTTGAGCATCAAATAAATATTTATAATAACAAATGTTATATCTTTGAGCAAAACAGGAATCTATGAATCACAGTAATATAAATAAATAGCTGGGTGTGGTGGCTCACACCTGTAATCCCAGCACTTTGGGAGGCCAAGACAGGTGGATCACCTGCGGTCAGTAGTTCGAGACCAGCCTGGCCAACATGGGGAAACCCCGTCTCTAGTAAACATACAAAAATTCACCGGGCATGGTGGCGGGTGCTTGTAATCCCAGCTACTCAGGAGGCTGAGGCAGGAGAATAATTTGAACCTAGGAGGCGGAGGTTGCAGTGAGCCAAGATCGCGCCATTGCCCTCCAGCCTGGGTGACAAGAGCGAAACTCTGTCTCAAAAAAAACAAAAACAAAAACAAAAAAAAAACATATATATCTAACAGTCAAATGTCAATTAATAAATCTAAACAAAGTGACAGAATTATAAAAGCAACCCTGACAACTATCACAGTAGTAAATGATTCAAGCAAGAATCGTAAATAGATTTTCATTCTGCACCAAATCCCATAGCAATCACTGAGTCGCCATGGTAACCATGCTGGCCAAGGAAAGCTGGGAGGAAAAAACAAAACAAAACAAAAAACCAACCACCTCCTCGATCTTATTCCTAACATGTGCTAAGAACTGAATAGGACTGACATGATGCACAGTAATTAACCTCAATTTTTTCTCACAATAAACATTCCTGGCAGCTTCAGCAATATACACCTTCATACATACCTAGATACCCACATACATACATGCTCTCTCCCTCTTTTTCTCATCACCCAAGTATCCAAGAATTCATCAAGGTAGATTTGTTTGGGAGTATAAAAAGAAAACTCCACAATTAAAATCTACCCACACACAGAAAGTCAAGAGCTACAAAACTATTTTATTTTAGTAATTCATTTTTCTGGAGATGATCTTTAGAAAAATGTCTCAGTGACATTTTCTCCCTGGTTTCAGTATATTACCAATGACTTATAAAAGCTGATAGTGGAAATACTGGCAAATGTATGCTGTGATGACTAATTTTATGTGTCAACTTGGCTGGGTCATAATGCCCAGATATTTGGTCAAACGTTATTTTGGATGTTTCTGTGAGGGTGTTTTTGGATGAAATTTACATTTAAATTGGCAGACTAAGTAAAGCAGATTGCCCTTCCCAGTGTGGGTGGGCCTCATCCAGTCAGCTGGAGTCCTAAATAGAATAAAAAGCTGATATCCTCCAAAGAAGAGGGAATTCTGCCAGCTCACTCTTCAGATTTCATCTGTAATATTGGCTCTTCCTGGTTTATCAGTACACCGCCTTTGGACTTTAACTTCAACTCTTTCCTGAGTCTGAAGCCTGCTGGACTCCCCCATCAAATTCTGGACTCACCAAGCGTCCAAAATCACATACACCAGTTCCTTAAAATAAATATCTTTATATATATATATATATATATATATATATATATATATATAGATAGATAGATAGATAGATAGATACATATATAAAGATATATGGATATATAGATATCTTATTGGTTCTATTTCTCTGGAGAACCTTGACTAATACAGACATTAAGTATTAAGCATCTTTTCTATCCTAGAGTAGCCTGTGCTTTCAACCAAAAAGGTTCCCCAGCAGCTAGTATTAAACACTCAGCTTCTGACAATTCAGTAAAAATATAATACATTGAAATTGCAATTGAAAATACTGCCATTAGGCCAGGCATGGTGGCTCATGCCTATAATCCCGGCACTTTGGGAGGCCAAGGTGGGAGGATTGCTTGGGACCAGGAGTTTGGGACCCACCTGGACAACAAAGCAAGACCCTACCTCTATTTAAAAAAATTTTTTTTAATTTTTTAATTAGCCAGGCATGGTGGCAAGCACTTGTGGTCCCACCTGCTCGGTAGGCTGAGATGGGTGGATCACTTGAGCCCAGAAGCCCAAAGCTATAGTGAGCTGTGATCATACCACTGCACTCTAGCCTAAAAAAAGAAATACTGCCATTTATAATAGCATCAAAAAGTGTAAAATACCTGAGGATAATCTGTCCACATGTATGCAAGGCCTGTACATTGAACACCACAAAACATTGCGGAGAGAAGTTAAAGAAGACCTAAATAAATGGAGAGAAATGCCATCATCATGAGTCAGAACACTCAGTATTGTTAAGATATCTACTCTCCTCAAACTGATGTATAGATTCTATGCAACTCCAATAGAAATGTTAGCATATATTTTTAAGAAGAAATCAATAAACTTATTCCAGAAATCATGTGGAAATGCAAATGACCCTAAACTATGAAAAACAACATTGTAAAATAACAAAGTTGGAGGAAAAACACTACCTAATTTAAGCTTCATTATAAACTTACATTAACCAAAACAGTGCATTATTGCCTTCAAGGAAGAAATGTATATCAAAGGAACAAAGTATAGAGTCCAGAAATAGACCCACAAATATAAGGACAACTGATTTTTGACAACAATGCAAAGACAATTCAGTGCAGAAAGATCATCCTTTCAACAACTTGTGCTGGAACAGGTAGATAACAAAAATAAGCTTTTATCTATACACCACATCATAAAAAACTCAAAGTGGATCTTAAAAGAAGATTTAAATTTAAAAGCTAGAACTATAAATTTTCAAGAAGAAAACACAAGAGAAAATTGTTGCAGTCTTGGCTTCAGAGAAGATTTCTTAGATATGACACAAACAGCAACATCCAAAGCATAACAAATTTGGAACTATTCATATATACAACAATATGGATAAATCTAAAAATAATTAGGTCAAATATGTAAAATAACATGAAATTTCAGGATCCCCAAATTCATCATGCCAAGGGAAAAGTTAAGCCTGGGAAATGAATTGTGCAACATTACCAACCTTTGTCCCCAGATAACTGTAATTTCACAACCCTGTGTCATAGCGTAATACATAATCCAGATTCCCACAACAGTAAAAGGCATTATACCTTCCCACATGACCTTCCTCAAATATTGCTCACAAGGAAATTCCTTGCTAGCCCCTAAATCTTTCAGGATACATATCCCCCTATAAAACCAACACATGCCAATTGTAACCTTAAGTCTGCAACCTAAGTTTAACTCCTAAAACTGAGTTTTGTTAAATCTTACACTGACAGTGTCAGTTACAAGCTTATCTTTCCAGAACAAAGACAAGATCAATCACTCTTCCACCTACCCTGAAACGAATACATAATTGACTCTTTCCTCTCTCTTTTCAAATCTTATCTTATGTAAAACTCAGATTTACTGACCGCTAATTAGAGCCTCACAAGAATGTAACCATTTGCCTCACTGCCTACCCTCTCTCCCTTTTTCCCTCTTGCTTGCTCTCTGCCCTTAAATACTGAGTTCCCAAACCCCTCTTTGTAAAGCACAAGTCAGAGATGCTCCTGTGACTTGCAGTTTTCCCAGGCATGTCCTCAAACTTTGGCTCAATAAACCTCTAGTGATTGAGACACTTGCCTCAGTCACTTTTTTTGGGGTTAACAAATGAATTAGGTCAGACAAAAGAGAATAAGCATCCTATGATTCCATTTACTTAAAAGGGCAAGAAACAAAAACTAACCTATGGTAAGAGGAGACCAGTGATTGTCCGGGAATGGGACAGGTTGGCATGGAGAGGGAAGCTAGAGACAGATGGAGAGGATTACAAAGGTGCATAAGGAAGCTTTTTGAGGTGATGAATATGTTCATTATCTTGACTATAATATTGGATTCACCAGAGAGAGCATACATATGTTAAAACTTATTAAACTATATATTTTAAACATGTACGGTATATCGTATGTCAACATGGCTCAAAGAAAGTATTTGAAATACATTTGTATAAGTTTTTGATGCAATTAAATCATCCAAAAGATTCCAACTACTACACTCTTGTTATATTACCAGATCATTACTATGTCTGATCAAATTGTTCTGCACTACATACAACCATAATAATCACTTGCAGTGTTTAAATATTTTTGGAAAAGTGGATGTTCATTTCTTTTTGAGGTACAAAAATAAAAATATTACATTCTAAGAAAATGATGATGATACTTAAGAGTAACTGTTTACTTTAGGGAACATGGCTTAGTATCATTATAATAGAGCGAATTCTAGGGTAATTCTTATTTCTGAAACTATTAAGGTATAGTAACTGACATTTTAACTAACACTTGCAAAATTTCTGGCTTAAAAAATCATTATAGGATGGAAAAATACCATGGTCACCAGGAGATAATTTATATAATTTATATTACAATCTCAAAATGCTAGAAAGACCTAACGACTGCATATTTCCATATCCATTTGAGAGATACATAGGAATCACTGATGATTATTTACATAGGCAGAAAAATATATGTAAATCTATAGCAAATGCATGTTAAACATCCAGTTGCTTCCCCAAATGAACTATTCATTGCTTTGTGACAATGAAAGGCATCTTTAACATGGGCCTCAGAAGCTACCACAAAGCACATAGCTGCTGATGGAAGGAAATTCCACCTGCTAAACCTCTTCTCCAATGATGAGATCAAAGGAATTTCTCTGCTTGTAGGCTATTTTATAAACCTCACAGAGCTATTCCACAACATGCTTCTGTCCAGATCTATGAGCTCACTTGAGCCAGGTGTCATATCCCACCAGGGATGGAAGTGTTGGGGGTCTCCTTAGTACTGCTGCCCTTCAAATCTGGAGCAGAAGCTTCAGCAGCCATCACGACCCTGATCCTCAAAACCTACCTTCTTCAGACACCTGATATGAGCTCAATCACCTGATGAAGAGCTGCACAGGGACAGAGAGAAGCCAGCAATCACTGTGCTTTCTTGGAGTAACTATGTGCCAGGCATTAAGCTAGGCACTGAGTCAGTGACCAGTGACAATAATACAACTGGGTAGTGATCATAACAACCAGAGATACAATGGGATTCTCATCAGGGCCGTTTTCTTCTCCTTTTCCCATCTGTCTCCCAATAACAAATTTGAAAAGGAATAAGAGGCCTGAATTCATACAGACATTCACCATCCTGCAATAACCACAGGGCTACCTACCGGCTTGCACCTGTATCACTGAAGCTTCCAGCAATCCTGTGGGTGAGCATTTTTATCCCCATTTCACAGAGGAAGACGCTAGGCTCAGAGAGAGTGTTTGTTTACCTGTCTCATTTTTTGGCACCTTGCCTTTACTTGGAAAGTAGCTCCGGGACACCCCTGGAGCAGGACACCACATTCACTGGGGCCAAGGGAGTCCTACTTCTCCCTGCCTCATCAGACAGCGAGGGCAACTTGTCCCAAAGCGGGAACAAGGCAACTTGGATATGGGATCTCTTCCTCTCTGTACATCGCAGAGCACCCGCAGCCACAGTTGAGTCTAAACACCTGAAGACGAAACCCTGCTCTCCTCACCAGGCCAAGTCGGTCTCCATTAAAAAGTCGTCATGGTTGTCACAGTCGCCAAAATGACGTCAGGTTACTATGGTAACCGCGATGCGCAGGCTTGTCCTCCACACCGAAAATGCTTCTGCACGACCCTCCCCTTCAAGCCTTCGCCTTTCCCTGGAAGCGAAACACCTTCACTCTTCAAGTCACCACCTGAGAAAATTTAATAGTAATAATTAGAGGAACTAGGCTGGGACCCAAGCAATTGGAGGAATTTTACAGGTTGTGGAAACAAAGCACGTCTCTGTTGTCAGGAATTTTACTTGCTTATAAGTGACAGTAGAGGAGTATCATCAGTACACAGAGACCCAGGGAGCCATCCTAAGGCTCTTGGTGATGAGATGGCCCTCTGAGGGGGAACATGTACAACTCACAGATCATGCTAAGCAGACATCTGTGGCAGAAAACTAAGAGACTGCCTATAATCATGTGACTGAATGACCTAGAGACACCAAAATATGTCATTTAAGAAATCTCAGAGTTATTTCAAGGAATCAGGACAAGAATATTATACTTACTTAGTAGGCAGAAACTTATTCAATTGAATCATATACAGATGCTCATCAACTTAGGATGGGGCTATATCCTGACAATCCTATCTTTAGGTTGAAAATATCATAATTCAAAAATGCATTTAATACATCACTAAACCTATTATAAAGTGGAAAAACCGTAAGTTGAACCACCATAAGTCAGGGACCGTTGGTATTGAGTTACCCTGGGAGATTCTTACCCTCCATTTCTGATATTTTCATCCATGTGGTGGGGCATCCATGACAAAAGCAATTCCATCCTCTCTGCACACTCACTCCTTCTCTATCACAGGAATCAGCTACCTGATTAGCAAGTTGAGAAGGAGAACCACGGGTTGCACAGCCAAGGCCCTTTCACTTTAAAACTCTTGGTACGAAAGAAATAAGTTCTAATGTTTTATAGCAGAGAAGGGTGACTATAGTTAACAACAATGTATTACATATTTCAAAATAGCTAGAAGAAAGGACTTGAAATGTTCCCAACATATAGAAATGATAAATACTCGAGGTGATGGATACCCTAAATACCCTGACTTGATCATTACATATTCTATGCATGTAACAAAATATCACATGTACCCCATAAACATGTACAATATTATGTATTAACATTTTGAAAATGTGTTCTGCTCTGCCCTCAGGAGGGGGTCTTCCAATAGGCTCAAATCTCTCCTTCCATTTTCTGGGTCTCACTGGCTTCCCAACTGTTTCTATGATCTTGCTCCAAAATGCTCGGGTCTTTAAGCGGCCTCCAAAATAACTCCCACTCCAAGTTTGAGCTCTAAACCAACTAAGAGTTATGGCAAAAGCATAAGGAGAATAGTACATCAACTTTATTCCCTGTAAAGGTGAGATTGGAGAATGTGTCTTAGATGTGCTGGCATGTGGGCTTCCTATTAATGAGCTACAGAATTGGACAGACTTATCTACCCAGCAGGGCCACGCTGAGACAGCCACAAACGTCAAGAACTAAAATGCATATTCCATCTGCTATCTGCTGAAGGAGTCCTGCCTTTGTGTGCCCAAGGAAAGTGACTTCCTTGCTAAAGGCTATCTCTATAGGAGGAGAAAATATTCCAGGACACCTTCTTTGAGGAACATTTCTCAAAGTGAATAAACACCTCTCTGTTCTGATTGTATACTCACCAAGCAAACTTCTGAGGGTATGGTTTTCCATATGGCCTGCAGAGCCATTTATGACAACACTTTCTTACTCCCTTAACAAGCATGATTACAGTGGAGGCTCACCTTATGGAAAAGGATTGGAATTGATTTCTAAATTCCAAGAGTAGAATGAAAATCATACATCAGAAAAATTTATCTTGGAAATCTCTTCAAGAAGGAATTGATGGAATGTTCAGAAGTTTATACTCACACATTAACCCACAGACAGACTATATCTAAAATTATAACAAAGTCCTACCAAGGCTTCTAGAATAAGGGAATACCTGTATTATCCAATGATAGAAAGACTACACTCAAATGGCATGTTTTGAATATCCATTTCTGCTTAACCAAACACCCCAAAACAATAGCTACTTATCTCTCAGGATTCTGTGTGTTCACTGAGCTCTGCTGGTTGTTTTTTGCTCCATGTGGTGTCTGTCACCTGGGCTGTGGTCATGGAGGCTACACTTGGCTGGGATATCTGAGAGTGCTGACTCACGTGAATGACAACTGGCGCAGGTGTGTGCTGGGAGCTCAGTGGTGGCTGTTGACTGTAGCCCTTTGGTTCTACTTCACAGAGTCCTCCATGTGTATGGTTGCCAGATTCAATTTATTCTAAGCCAGTTAAATTTGAATTTCAGATGAACAACAAATAATTTTTAGTCTGATGCAATATTGTTTTGTTTATCTGAAATTCAAATACAATTGGGTGTCCTGGATGCATGCTTATTTGTTAAATCTGGCAGCCCTAGGGGAGGAGAATGTTAATCTATAAGCTTAACGACCCTCTGGGATGACTCATGCAATGGGGCAGATCTGGAAAAAATGAGCAGATTACATTGGCAATAAAGAAAATACCTGGTGCTGATGGTATGAAGGGGAAACAATCACATACAGTGTTGGTATCAAATGGGCATATCACTTTTCTGAGGCCCATATTATTATGGATTAATAACTTGAATGCCTTTTGATACAGAAGTCCTGTTTCCACCAACAAGTGACATTCAACTGAGGGTTTAGAAAAGGATACCACTCGGATTCTGACCTGCAATCTAGTTAAGGAGTCCTGGCTGAGGGGGCAGTTCAGGAGCCACATGAGTTCCCTGTTCCAGGGAGGAAAGACAGATACTTATGGAGCAGAGTGTTTAGAGGATCCAGCTTTAGGTTCTTCATGTTAGTGTCTGGATTTAATCTCATGACAGCCCTGCTAGTGAGGTGTCAGTATCCTCTCTTCATGGATGTCTGTGACTCCAAAGCATATGCTCCTAACCACAGAGCTAGAGGGCAAAGAGGTTTCTCATCAGGCCTCTGCCAGAGCCAGAGATAGAACCTGGCAGCCTGAACCCCTTTATTGGCTAATTGCGTAGCTTTAGCAAATATATCAGGACACGTATTGTTGAGGTGGTTAATCTCTATTCTCCCTGTGTTTATCCTCCTTGCATCAGGGAGTGCCCCTTCCCCTTGCCTCAAGAGAAGTTTATGGCAGAGATGGAAGCAGAAGCTATCTGAAACCAGTGTTTCTTCCATCCTTTATGAAAACTTAAATTTATAGAAATGATTGGGTTGTTTTTACCTGGTAGGGAAGAGAGGACCTCTGAAGACACAGTGAGGGTAAGGAAGGGAAATTTCTTCCAGACAGGGATGAGGTTAGAGGTCTACAGTCTCCTCCAGGAGTAGCGACCTGAGCACTGCTCCATATCAACACTTGAGGTAGCTCTGTGGATGGTTTATTGAGGCTGAGCATCTGGTCATGATATATTTTCTAGTATGGACCAAGAGATGGATGGAGGAGGAATAGGGTTCCAAATTTTGCCTAATCACAATATACCATGCGTTCTCAATATATGTGGCATTATGCCCAAGGGGCCAAAAATTAGATTTTGGGGGTAGGGTTTTCATAGATATTACAATAATATTTGACCCTCCAAAGGACTACAGTACATAAACATATATACACTACATCTGTGGTATTAAAAATCTCACCTTCTGCAGTTGAGAGGGGTTGATTAGGAAAAAAATGTTTGAAAAGTCTCCTGGAGTTAGGGGGAAGTAAGAATGAAAGAACATTGACAAACACTTCACATACATAACAACCTCTTATGTAGATGATGGGCTACAGGAACTTAGGGACTGATTATTTTATACTTCCTCATGGATACGCACTCAGCAACCTCTTTTGGGGGTTGATGGTGGTGGTGGTGATGATAATGATGATGACAATATAAATGAAATCCTGCCCCTGGAGCTAAGAGACCTGGATATGGTGATTATTTGAATTGATTGGTTTTTAAGGTGGTAGACAGAAAGTGCTCAGTCAGAAAAACTGTTATTTCCTCTGAGAAAAATGATCTTGATAGTGGAAAATTAATGTTTACAAAAGTAATATAAATAAGTGGTACTCTAAATTTTATAAATTATAAAATTTATATATATTCTTTAATCTTAACACTTATTCAAGTTACCTATTTAATTCTATAATTCAGATCAGGGTATAGAAAGTTAGGGCAGATTAAGTACTTCAGGGAAACTGCTTTAAATGCCTGCTCAGTAGTGGAACCTTGAATTATTCTAAAGCTTTTCCCATTGTGTCCTGAAATTGCCAGGGCTCTGAATACTCTAATCTTTCTGGGCACTGGCCTTTGATGCTGCCCAGGATACCGTTTAAATTTCTATTAATGACTTATATTGCTTTTAAATTATAATATTATTGACTATTTTTAAACAGTGAATGGCAAATTTCTCATTCTTGCTCATTTCTGCCCCAATTTGTGACTCTAAGGAATTCTAACGAGGAAGTAAATATGAAGATATAGCTGAATAGGTTTCCAAAAGCATGAGAAATGTTGGAAAACCACAGCAAAATATAATATTGACTGATGGGGTTCTAAATAATTTATATATAATAGATATTTATGTATGTTTCAACATAGATATAATTTATAAGGAAACTGTAGCATAAAGCAGGGAGGGTAAGGGGACTTTTTAAGGTGAGGTTTCCATATATTAATTGAAGTGGTAAAACAATAATTCTAAATAGGCTGTAAAAAGTTAAGTAGGTAGATTGTAATTTATAGAGTAACCACAAAAATGTTATATTATACAAAGAGATATATTCAAGATCACAATAGAAAAATTAAAATGGGGTACTAAAAAGTGTTCAAATCCAAGGAATGCAAGAAAGAGGAAACAAGGTAATGAAAATCAGATGGGGTATAAAGTAGTAGACCTAAATGGAAACATATCAATAATTACATTAAATGTTAATGGTAAAACACATATTAGATGAGGTTATCAGAATGGATTTTTTAAAAACAACAAAAATAAAAACAGCCCAACTACACACTGTCTACAAGAAACTCACTTCAAATATAAATGATATAGATAGTTCAAAAGTAATAGAATGATTGAAGAAATACCATGCAAACATTGATCAAAAAGAAGCTGGTGCATCTATATTATCAAACAAAGTAGACTTGAAAATAAACAAAATTACTAGGAATAAAAAAGGCCAATTAAGCAAGAAGATATAACAATTCTAAGCGCATATATTTATATAGATATGCATATCTATATAGATATAGATATAGATATATATCATCAGAGCCTCAAAATACATGAAGCAAAAGCTGACAGACCTGAAAGAGAAATAGATAAATTATAATGGGAGGTCTTCAACACTCTTCTCTCAGTAATAGATAGAATTAGTAAACCAAAAATCAGTAAAGTTATAGATGAACTGAACAACACCATCAACCAACTTCATCTAATTAACATTTACTGGACACTCCACCCCAAAACAGCAGAACACACACTCTTTCCAAGTGCACACGAAACACTCAGCAAGACAGACTACATCCTAGATCATAAAACCAACTTTAACAAATTGAAACTGAATAGAATGTGTTATCTCACAATAGTGAATAAAACTAGAAATCAACAACAAAAGACAACAGAAAAGTCTCCAAGAACTTGGAAATTAAACACATATCTAGTTAATTCATGAGTCAATGAGGAAGCCTCAAGGGAAATAAAAAATACATAGAACAGAATTAAAATGAAAATGCAAAATGAAAACCTACAGCTATCAAAATTGGAGGGTCAGAAAACAAATAGTTCATTGCCAGGGTTGGGGTGTGGAGAACAGGCTGATTGCAAAGGGGCACAGGATGCCCCTTTTTGGAGTGATGCAACTGTTGTATGGCTTGATTTTGGTAATACTTACACAACTGTATGCGCTTTTCAAGACTTGAAGAACTGTACATTAAAGAGAGTGAATTTTACTTTACCTAAATAATAGCTTAATGAAAATGATTTTTTAAAGTGTGCACCTTGTTATGTGAAGAACACAACTAGCACATCAGTGTTATTCTGTGATTGCAGTTTGGTATCTTAAAAATAAATAAATCAGTGTAGCAGTGGTTACCTTTAGAGAGTAAGATGGGGGAATGTTGGTCAGGAAACAGAATTTCACTTTGTCTAGCTGTGGGGACATTTTCAGCCACATGTAAATTATTTATAATCTATTACAAACCAGTATCTATGGAAGATATTCTGATAAGCAGTAAGGGTACAGAGGAGAATAAAAGTGATTTTCATATACACTTAAAACACCCTTGTCTCTTTGTTCCATTAAAATTAATTTAGGAATGATAAGTAGTTCCATATGATTTATGATGTAAAAACACAAAAATTATGTTCAGTAGGATACAGCTAAAAGTTTAAATAAATGTGATCTATGCTCCTTCTGAATTATAATTCATTAAGGGAAATGGTTATGCTCTGGTGAATAATAATATCTTTTAAACAATATCAGAATGATCAAGAATTGTGGCTGGATATGATTATAATAGGGAAAATATAATGGAAGAATATGGGCCTTTTGTCACAAACAGAAGAATTTCTAGGTGTTTCAGCTTTTTAAAATCCTATACGAGGGGCCAGGTGTGGTGGCTTCAAGCCTGTAATCCCAGCACTTGGGGAGGCCAGGGTGGGAGAATGACTTTAGCCCAGGAGTTCAAGACCAGCCAGGGCAACATAGTAAGACCTTGTCTCTACAAAAAATAAAAAGGAAATTAGCTGGGCATGGTGGCATGCACTTGTGGTCCCAGCTACACAGGAGGCTGAGGTGGGAGGATTGCTCAAGTCTAGGAGCTGGAGCTTTGATCGTCGCTGCATTCCAGCCTGGGGGACAGAGTGAGACCCTGTCTCAAAATATATATATAATATATATTTATATATGTATAATATATATTTTATATATTATATAAAATAATTATATATTTATATATAATTTATATATAAAATATTTATATATTATATTATATATTTATAGATAATATATTTTATATGTATATATATAGATATATAAACATTTTAAAAGACCTATATGAAGGAAGTGGGACCATGTATCTCAGTGACCTTTGTCCTCTCTTAATATGGTTAGAGCCAGACCTAAATTCTGTGAGGGATCAACTGTCCTCCAAGCCTCTTCACCTCGGGCAACACACTCACTGGAGTAGAGCAATGAGGAGAGTCCCACCGGCCAGCCCCACGTCCTGTCACATGTCCTCATTACCACTGTCACCAGCCCAATGGTAGGTTTCCACAGTAAACAGGACAGACTTCTGTCACTTCAGCAGCAGAGGCTCCATCCACAGGGTTACTCCTCATGGCTGCTCTGCTTCATTCAACTCTGAGAGCAGTATTTTTACCCTCAGCGTCCAACACCTTCCAGGCTGCCAAAAGCAAATGGGATCACATGTGTTTACAACTCTCCATGCCTTGCCAGAACTCAGCAGGTAAAATGCAGACTCTGTATTATATAGCCTGCAGAGACCTGTTCACTCTGCCCAGTGTTCCTTACTACCCTCATCTAAGGCCACTCCTCTCTCACTCACTCTGCTACACAGGCCTCCCCCCAGCCCAAATGGGCCAAGCTACTTCCCACCTCAGGGCCTTTGCACATGCTGCTCCCACTGCCTGGGAATCTCTCCCACCCTAGCTTTCTCCTATTCACACTTCAGGCTGCCATTTAAAGGTAATTTCTCACAAGGGATTTCTGTGCCCCCTCGCATCTAAATTAGATTCCCAATGTTGTTCTCTGGGATGCTGGACTTTGCTTCATGAAGGCCACTTGAGTAAAAGTACTTGACTAAAAGAGAGAAACGCAAATAATGCAAATGGTACAGTGCTTGGAACATAGCAAATCCTCAGTCTAGGTACCAGACTCCCATTGACTTGGCTCCCTGGTGTTATCCTCTTTGGTAGCTGAGGAGAGGAGAGAGGAAATGACTCACCTGATGTCCTGTCAACAGTGAAGGCTCAGGCACTGAAATTCAGGCAGAGCTCCTGATTCTTGTTCCAGTGTCCCTCCCTGCAGATCCACAGTCACCAAATGCCTAGTGTTTCTGGAACTCCAAGAAGATCCCAGACTCTTAAATCATGGGAACACCTGAATTGAAACTATTGGACCCACAAAGCCACAAAGACCACAGGGAAGGTACAACCATTCAATAGGAAAGTGTGCACTTTTTTCCTACCTGTTTTTATCAGACAACTCATTCTATAACATTCTGTCTCACAGAAATGGCCTTGAATCTGTTACATAAGTACATGAGCGTGTTTATTTTTTCTTCTCCTTTTAACATTCCCAAAATGCTAAGACATAGCGATGATCTTGAGGTTAAAAATAAAATCTCTCTTTAAAAAAGATAGAATGGGAAGGAAACAGACAAATGCTGTCTTTCTATATGTTCTAGATATTCTATTTGGTATCAGGATTTCCTTTTACAGATTATAAGACTGAGTTTCAGAGAGGTTAAGTACAGGTTCCAGGGTAACACAGCTTCTAAGAGAAAGAGCTGCTATCTCAATCCCCATGTGCTTGACTAAAAGGCCTGTGTTTGGAACCAGGCACTCAACCTCCTCTTTAGATGAACAAGGTAGACCAATGAGACCTTCCATACACAATTGGTTAGATTGTGACCTGGCATACATATAGACTTTGCAGAACATTTTGGTCATATCTAGCAGACTGTACCTATTTGATAACACCTCAAATGGACTCACAGATATATATATATATGGCAGATGTATACAAGGAGATTTGTACAAAATGACCTCTGTACCACTCTTTTTTAAAAACCTTTTTATTAGGGAAAATTTCAAATATATACAAAAGTAGAGAAAATAGTCTATTAAACACCCATTTCTCATCACCTAATTCCAAGAATTATCAATTCACAGCCATATACTCCACATTTTCCCACCTCCACCATTTTGAAGCAAATAATATATTTTCATCCATAAGTATTTCAGTATGAATCTCTAAAAGATTAGAGCTCTTTTTAACATAAGCACAATACCATTGTCACACCTAGAAAAAATTTGATAGTAACTCATTAATATCAAATATCAATATCAATTGTTGCACAAATGCTTTTTGTACAGTTGGTTTGTTCCAATTATGGTCCAAACAAGGGCCCCATATTGCACTTGGTTGATATGTTTCTTAAGTGTCACAGACATGTTGAGCAAAAGAAAGTTGAACTCATGGAAATAGAGAGTAGAAGGATGGTTACCAGAGGCTGGAGAAGGTAGTGGAAGGATGAAGGGGAAGGAGGGATGGTTAACGGGCACAAAAAGTAGTCAGAATGAATAAGACCTAGTATTTGGTAGCACAACAGGGAGATTATAGTCAATAGTAATTTTATTATACATTTTAAAATAACTAAAAGAGTATAATTGGATTGTTTGTAACACAAGGGATAAATGCTTGAGGGAATGGATACTTCATGTTCTGTGATGTGATTATTTCACATTGTATAACTGTACCAAAACATCTCATGTATCCCATAAATATATACACCTACTAGGCACCCGCAGAAATTAAAAATTTTAAATTTAAAAAAACACAAAAGAAGCCAAGCAAAAAAAGGGAATACTGTATAATCCCACTGGTATGTTTAAAAAACAGGTAAAATTAATATTTGTGCACCACTGTTTTTAATAGCACAAATCCGAAAACAATTGAAATGTCCATCAACAGATTATTCTGGATAAATCATACTACAATCATACAATGGAACACAATATACCAGTAAAAATGAATGTACTAAAGCTACGGCAATTAGAATGTAGATAAATTTCAGAAACAATATTTGGTGAAAATTGCAAGTTACACAGTAATACCTAGTTAAACCTGTGTACATACATCTGTAAAATATTTCCTATGAGGCTTTATTAAATTATAGATGTTTAGGATCTACTCTGGACTTACTGAATCTCAACTTGATATTCTATTGGTATATATTACTACTGAATTCTTAATATACTCATGGTATATTATGTACATTGTGTGTTCTTGAATTATTAAATCCAAATATTTTTCCTTTATAAAAATTATGTTCATCTTTTTTGTAAATCAGATGTAATATTCACTGTCTTCACTGAAAATCTGTATAATGACTATCTTTAAATACATTGTGTTTAAAACTTTGTGGATTAACTTTATTACCTTTGTGTCACAGAAATAACCAAATTTTCTGTCGATTGCATTATTCTTGTTAGACACATCAGTTCTTTCACTTCCGAAAATTACCATCAAAAAATTAACCACAGTCCCATTTTAAGCCTTTGTCATCCACAAATAGTTTTTGTTTTACTCTGAAGCTTGCCAGAAGACTCTGCAATCAGTCACAGGCTGGAGTTTGTCTCCTCAAGAAAGGAGGACTGTCTCAGAGCCCTGCGGAAATGGATGTCAACACTGAGCAGGGTGGTAGATTTGGTCAGTAAAGAAACAATTAGCCCTTATCCGATTCAGAGAGTTTATTACTTACATACATATTTTTTAATGAGTAGCAAATTGTCCCCTGCATTGGGCAAAATAAAAGGGGCCAAATGACTGCAACATGAGTGAGAGGGCATCCTGTTCCTAAGAAGTCAGTGCTGTACTACAGCCATAGTTTTTTAAAATTAATTTTTATTTATAATTGGCACATGATAATTGTATACATTTATGGGCTACAATGTGATGTTTTGGTGCATGTATAAATAGTATAATGATCAAATTGGGGTAGTCAGTTACAGTTAGGCAGGAAGAATAAGCTGGGTGTTCTATTAGAGAGTAGGGTGACTTATAGCAAATACCAATGTATTGTATAGTTCAAGATTACTAACAGAGTAGGTTGTGAATGTTGCCACCACAAAAAAAAATGATAAATGCAGCTAAAAAGTTTTACAGCCTGCAGCTGTAATCCAAAGAAGTAGGGCAGAATGACTCACACCTCATCAGAATCCAAGAGGCAATAAGAAACTCTCATGATAGTCTCCTGCTAGATAGGGAGGCAAGTGAGAAATGGTGTGGTTAACAGCTGCTCAGAGACTTGCCATGCTTTCATGCTCAAGCAAGACCAAAAAGGTATTATTCCAAGATTTAGATGAGCAGGGGTTCAAACTTTGCCTACATGGCCTATGTCAATACATGTAAAGATGTTAGGGTGCTGGAAAGGAGCTGTATCCCTCCCCCCAAAACTATGCTATGTATTTTAGTCTTTTGACACATGAAAGGTACTGGCTGCTGCTTCTTTTTTTTTTTTTTTTTTTTTTTTTTTGAGATGGGGGTCTCCCTCTGTCACCAAGGCTGGAGTGCAGTGTTGTGATCATAGCTCACTGCAGCCTCTAATTCCTGGGCTCAAGCAATCCTCCTGCCTCAGGCTCACAAGTAGCTGGAATGGCAGGTGTGCACCACAATGCCGGGCTGAGGTATTTTTGTTGTTGTTGTTGTCGTTGTTGGTTGGTTGGTTGGTTGTTTTTTGCAGAGATGGAGGTCTATTTTGGCCAGGCTGGTCTCTAATTCCTGGCCTCAAGCAATCCTCTCACCTGAGCCTCCCTAACTGCTGGGATTACAGGCATGAGCCACTGCGCCTGGCTAACTTCTGAAGTCACTGCTTCAGCAACTTAAAAACCATACCAATAGACTGAGGATTTCCAGAATTTTTTTAAATTGAGAAGCAGATGGATTCATGAGACTGCTAACCCCAAATCCATCAGAACAAGAGTTAATCATATATGACTGAATTATCTGATGAGGGATTATTGTAGTTTTTTAAAAAATATTGCTGATGTTGTTCTATGTTCTGGATATATAATGCAGACTTGTCTTTCTTACATATCTTTAACCCATAACAATTTAGTAGACTTGGCATTTGTAAACTGAAACAAAATATTTGCAAATTATCTTTTTCTCTCTGATACCCCCACCATCTGTAGAATTCACAAATTCAAATTAGGTATTCTACTTTTCATGGTAATATAGTGATCTATACAGGTTCAATAAGAACTTGTCCTCCTTTTAACCAGGATATATTAATAATTGGCAAATTTGGTTATGCAAATAAGGCCTTGTCTAAAATATCATATTTGAGAATGATGCTCACTTAATCAAGTATAACCAGCTACAGTTAGAGAATTAAAATTTAAACCAGAGAGCCCACTGAGGAAAACTGACTTAGTACCTGGCTTTCAGGGTCCCAGCCTTATAGGTGAGAAACGAAGGCCAGGACCTCTGAGATAGTTTGATAACCTCAAGAAGAAAGAATTGGCCCAAATTATATATAGTGCAGGTGAAATCCAGTGAGAAAAGTTTCTTGAGTTTCCTTCATAGCCTCAGGATGAGCAAATAATAAGAGGCTTTTAAAAATCCAATGTGAAAAACCCACAGCTAACATCAAATTCAATGGTGAAAGCCTGAAAGCCTTTCCTTTAAGATCAGGAACAAGACACCTGCATTCAAAATAATTTTGGAAGTTCTAGACAAAGCAATTACATGAAGAAAAAGAAGCATTCAAATTATAAAGAAAGTAAAATTATTTCTGTTCACAGGTGACATTACCTAGTTTGTAGAAAAATTTAAGGATTCCACAAAAGAACTGTTCGAACTAATAAATTCCGCAATGTTGTAGGATACAAAACCAACACATAAAAATCAGTTGCATTTTTATACATTGACAGTGAACAACCCAAAAAGAAAATTAAGAAAACAATTCCATTTTCAATAGCATCAAAAAGAATATAATAATTAGGAATAAACTTAACTAAGGAGGCAAAAGACATCTGCACTGAGAACTACAAAATGTTGATGAAAGAAAATTTAAAAGACAGAAATAAATGGAAATGCATTCTGTGTTCATGGATTGAAAGACTTAATATTGTTAAGATGTCAGTACTAACAAAAGTGATCTATAGATTCAATCCCTATCAAAATCTCAATGATGCAATGATGTTTTTTGCAGGAATAGAAAAATGCATCCTAAAATTCATATGGAATCTCAAGGGATACTGAATAACTAAAACAATCTTGAGAAAGAAGAACAAAGTTGGAGGTCTCACACTACCAGATTTTAAAACTTACCAAAAATCTACAGTAATCAAAATAGTATGGTACTGGCATTAAAGACAGACAAATAAACTAATGAGATAGAATAGAGAGCCTAGAAATAAACTCTCACTTATATGATAATTGATTTTTGACAAGGGTGCCAAGACCATTCCATGAGGGAAAGGACAGTCTCTTTAATGAATATGTGAGGAAAACTGAATATCCACATGCCAAAGAATGAAGTTAGATACTTCCCTTACACCATATACAAAAATAAACTCAAAATAGATCAAAGCCCTAAATGTAAATCTAAAACTATCAAACTCTTAGAAGAAAACATAGGGGGGAACCTTCATGACATTAGTTTTGGCAATGATTTCTTGGATAACAAAAGCACAGGCAACAAAAAATAGATAAATTGGATTTATCAAAATAAACTTATGTGCATCAAAGGACACTAACAACATGGTGAAAATGCAATCCATGCAATGGGAGAAAATATTTGCAAATCATATATCTCATAAGGGACTAATATTTAGAATATATAAATAACTCCTACAACTCAACAATAAAAAAAATAATCGAATTAAAAACTCGGCAAAGGACCTGAATGACTATTACTCCAAAGGAGATATACAGATTGCCAATAAGTACACGAAAAGATGCTCAACATCACTAATTAGTAAGGAAATGCAAATCAAACCACACAATGAGATACCACTTCACATTCATTAGGATGGCTATTATACGAGAAAAAAAAATAACAAGTATTGGCAAGGATGCAGAGAAACTGGAACCCTTGTGCATTGTTGATGGAAATGTAAAATGGTACAGCCACTGTGGAAAACAGCATGGCAATTCCTCAAAAAATTAAACATACAATTAATATATGATCCATCAATTCCACTTTGAGTACATATCCAAAAGAATTGAAAGCAGGAGCTTGAATAGATATTGTATGCCAATGGTCAATAACAGCATTATTCACAATAGCCAAAAGATGGAAACAACCCAAGTGTCCACCAAGGGATGAATAAATAAATAAAATGTGATATAGACATACAATGGAATATTATTCAACCTTAGAAAGGAATAAAATTCTGATACATGCTATAACATGGATGAACCTTGAAGACATTATGCTAAGTGATATAAGCCAGACACAAAAAACAAATATTGTATGATTCCATTTATATGGGGTACCTAGAGTAGTCAAATTCATAGAGACAGAAAGTAGAATGGTGGTTACCAGGGACTGGGTTTTGGGGGGAATGGGAGGTTGTTGTTTAATGGGTACAGCTTCAGTTTGGGAAGATGAAAAAGTCTGGAGACAGATGGCGATAATGGTTGCACAACAATGTGAATATATTTCATGTCACTAAACTGTACACCAAAAATGATTTATATGGTAAATTTTGTTTTTATATATATATATAAATACAGTAAAAAAGTCCAATGTCATCATTATGAAAACTCTTAGCAATGCATACTAAAGAAGGACTATATAGTAAATTAGGATTTCTGCTGTACCTGTGTAAATAAACAAGCCAAATCTAATGAGTTCAGCCTCATTTTGTGGTCAAGAATAACCATACTTTGAAATTAATGTTTATCAAAAATAGAAAAACTATAGGAAAAATGTTCTTCAAAGGAAAATTGTGTGTTATTTATAGTACACCCTTCTGGGTTGTTTGATTCTGATTCTATGGGAGCAATATTATAGCTCTGTACACTTTTAGTTACTTAAAGAAATGGAAATAATTCCAGTCTATAAATATGCAAATGAATTTTGTACAGTGAGGGTGTGGAAAAGAATGGCCTTCCTCTCTTGCGGCAAAGCCTGAGAAAGAGGCTATTTTCAGTTTAAAAATAATGAAGCTTTAAAATTTCATGCAGTCATATCTGTTAATATTTATTATATTAAATAGTAAAACAGAAATTTTTAATATATTTATATTAATTCATGTTAAACTTACAATAAAATATCCATTACATTCTGTAAACCTACATTGTAAATTTATATGAAAAATATGTTTTCTAGAACAAGTCATAAGGAGATGGACTTTTTATTTGAAAATCTCTTTAATATTTATTCTAATAGAAGTCTGTTGAATTCTTATATATGTTCCTGCAATTAATCTGTTGAATATAATATATAAGGTATCTCTGGAAAATTTCAGCATATATTTGTGAGGGAATGAGAATGAAAAATATAGATAACATCTTACAGGTCCCGTGAATGGCTTACCTACAAAAATAACTAAAAGAACTGATTAGTTAGTAAAGTGGTATAATGCAACATTATTAAGTATAACCCACTATTTTATTTTTTAAACAAATTGGACCATAGATACATTAAACTAAAATTGATAATATCTAGTTTGTTGTAAAAAAATGTTTTAAAATTAGCAGGACATCACACTTCAAGAACTAAAGTAGATTCAATGTTACTGGAACATGGTTCTTACCTTTGGTTTTCAATACAGCGTGTTTGTGGATATCCCCAGACAGCATCAGGCTCGGGTGGTCTGGATCTCTCTGGAGGTGATAGTGGAGCACTCAGTGTAGCAACCTGGCAGCCAGTCTTGGTGGTGATGTGCTCAAAGATGTCGATAAGAAAATCATTCATGATGCCCAAGAAATTTAATGTAGTGCTGATATCAGGATGAAATTGCTTCAGAACCCTGTAAACATAGATGTAAATATAGACAGTTACTCAACTGTCTCCATAGCATCTCTTTTCACATCTTCCCCTTCTGTGTTTTGGAAATGACTTTCTTAAAGCCCTTTTTATTAAAGTCAGATTTAGAAGAATGCTCAGCCATGACGGACATTGTTTTCAATACCTTGAAATGAAAAAGATAGTGGTTGGTGACAGGGTGGTGCCCATGTATAGGCCCTGTATTCAAATGAAGTACTGGGTACACACACAATTTCTAATTAGATGAAATGTAATTCAAGGAAACCCTGCCAATAAACCACACAATGGCAAATGTGATTGGATAGTTCTATGTGGCACAGTCCAATGAGAAGGCATGAAACGGTCAGGCTGACTGAAAGCTTCCTGTAGGCTCCACCAAGAGCACTTTGAAGATACCATCTACAGCAGCTAAATTGTAGCAATTTCAGCTTCAACTTGTTGAGTGATTCTGATCTCCATAACCCGGTCCGTAATGCCAGAGGAATGATGCTGGCCACGTTCGGGCCATTTGTCCAGTAACCCAGAATCTAATGTCACCCTGGGCTAAGCCACTGTGGCTTGAGCAGGAATCCTCCCACATGGGAGAGGAGCTCGTGGAAAACAAGAGACCTGGCTAACAAACCACTGCCTCCCATTCTTATCAAAAACCTCAGTGACTCAAGGAAAGATGACAAAACTATGGTCTCCAAACAACACACACACAAAACAGGAATATTTATTAAAATGTAAAATATTCATGAGCAATAAACAATTTAAAAATAGTTTTCTTGACAATACTTAGGTCCTAGAAACATACTTTAAACTGTATAATTTGTGGATAAATATCAGGGCTCTTGGCTGAAAAAAGTTACTAAACTAAACATCTAACTAAACTCCTTAGGGAGAAAAGGGAAATAATGTAGGAAATATTATTCAATGGAAAGGATATCTCTTTCAAATATCTATGATAATACAACTGAAAATATTGAATGAATGTATAAATTTGTGGAAAATATAAATGACAGAAACTAAACCCACTCTCCTCCCCACAAAAGAGATTTAAGGACTAAGAAGAATAGAAGAAATCGAGGTCACCAGTGAGCTACCATCCCAAAAGGCCAGGCTTCCAAAAGTATTTCATGTCAAACCACTAAGGAACAGGTGTTCTTTTCTCTTAATGGAACGGTATCAGATTATGAAGGGAAAAAATATCATTTTGATGTAAGGAAAATATGCCAAAAAGAGTTCTGAGCAGTGACATTTATAAGCAAGAATATAAAATCCTACATAAAATATTAGCAATTACATCTGGCATCATAGTTAATGATGAACAAAAAGGGACAAAGCAGGATTCATCCAAAAATACAAAGATGTTCCAGTAAAATACAAGTATGATTCACCTTATGATGTTAAAGGAAAAAAGGGTAATCTTCAGTTAATCTCAGTACATGATTTAACTTCCTTTGCTAATATAATGAGTTACACAATGTTTGTTTCATGGTAAAATACTAGCATTACCATCATTAGAGTCAGGATTCAGAAAAATTGAGCCCTCTCATCAAGACTATTATTTATCAAGATCTGGTGTATTTTTAAAAACCTTATAAAAGGACTTGAAAAAGGATTTTACTGCAGAGGAGACCTGGAAAACTACAACAAAATAATCTGCAAGTAAACTGCCCAAAGAGGTACCACATGATTGACTTACACATTTGGGACAACATTTTGGGAAACCAAGGCTTTTTTCAGAGCCATGTGTGGCTTGAAAAAAAGGCTTTCTCTTTCAGAGAAAGAGCTGTGGACATATTTGTAAAAAAAATTTCATTAAGTCACTTAATTTATATCATGCTGCTTCAAAATGCCAATGTCTGCCAGTGTGCCATACAAATGTTTTACCAAAATTATTCTAGCATATTGGTCTCATACACATTGTATTATGGAAAAAGGCATTTTTAATATATCAAATCCATGAGGACAGTTATAGCGCTTTTGCCATTTTCCTCTTGTAAATTCAGAAAGTAAATAGAAACATTAGTGAAAGAACATTAAAAATGCGTTATAATTTGGTGAGAGTGCAGGGGTGATTGAGATAGATGAATCTGGTAAGTAAAGAAAAAAAACAGGGCTTGATGCTGAAAGGCTAGATGGGGCAATGAGTACATCTGATTATTAACCTGGTGGGTGCATGACGAACAAGGAGACTGGGCAAGAGTGCTCTAATTCTGTGTTAAAAAAAAAAAAGACTAAGGGAAACAGCTTTAACTGCTGTAAATAACGTACTATAAGCAGGACTCCTGGGGAAACAGTGTTACTGGAATAAAAATATCACAAGCTTTTTTTGAATTCATGTTAATACATGATGAAAACAAAAAGCACAGAAATATATATCATAAATTTCAAGAAACAGTCCAATCCCCTTACCAAGCTCTCTGGACTCTGAAATTTGTATTCTATTTCATTGAGGCTTATTCAGTTCTGTTCTTTCCCAGTCAAAAGTCTTTTTAAAAATCATAAATCTAATGAGCTGCAATTATGCCTGACTCAGATGATGTGAGCATTCAATGAGTGCAGCTCATACCCCACTCTCTGCTGGGTCAGCCAATGTAGGACCCGCAGCCCCTGAGCTATTGGCCCAGAGTGTGGGGAGGTGACCCTGCTGAACCAATAAGAGCCTTCCTGGGATGTTCAGCCTTGGATGTTGAAGAGGAAACTGGTGTGGCTCTTTGCTTAGGTTTGGTAGCTTTATTGTCTAATCTTTTGCTTCCAATCATGGAGATTTAAGGATATAAATTCAGGGCTAGTAGTTGTGGACATAATTCCTGCCTCATACATCATGTTAGTCCATTTGTGCTGCTAAATACCTGAGACTGGGTAATTTATAAGGAACAGAAAGTTATTTCTCACAATTCAGGAGGCACCAGCAAGTTTGATATCTGGTTGAAGGATCAGGTTCTGCTTCCAAGAAAGCATCTTGTTGCTGCATCCTCATTTGGAGGAAAGTGTAGGGACAAAAGGGGCCTAGGCAGTTCCCTCCAGCCCTTTTATAAAGTCATTTATCCTGTTCATGAGGGCAGAGCCCTCATAGCCTAATCACCTGCTAGGGCCCCCACCTCTGAATACCATTACATTGGATATTAAGTTTCAACATGAATTTTGGAGTAGACACAAACATTCAAACCATAGCACATGGCAACTGATTAAGAAAAATAATGTCACACACACACACACACACACACACACAAGCTAAATGAATGTTCTTATTTTTTTCACTTCCAAGCACATATGCCTGAAAATAAAACCCACCACCTCAACTTGGAAGGATGAAATCCCAGCTCCCAGTGCAGTCACCAGTACAATGGGTTTGGTCCTTATTCCTGGCCCCTTACTGCCCATCTCCTCTTTGATCCTGGCCTGTTACTACTGGATAAGAGGAGAATAAGGATGGTGTGAGGAGGAGAAAGTTTGAAAAAGTAGCCACTCTTTCCCCTTATTTTGAGGGACTTTAAAAACAAATCTAGGGTCATAGGCAGGTTTTGCCCAGTCCCTGAGGAGGACATTAGGGGAACATGAGAGCACCCAGACTTCTCTTTAGTGGGTCATCAGTCCAGTCCTTGCATGCTGACCCGTGGTCCATCTGAGAGATGTGATAGGCCAGCGTGCCCCTCATGGCTTCTACTATTACTAAGTAATACCAAAACCCATCCATAATTTAACTACCTCTGCTTCCAAGATCTTTCCACACAGAGGTAAGTGTGAACAACATCAGCCTTTGGAGGTTGAAACTAGGCAGGGACCATATGGCTTTGGGTGGACCTGATGCTTGATCAGATATTTTGTCATGCACTATAAGGAACCTTGTTTTAAGAATAAATAATATGCATAGTCATTACACTTGTTAAAATAATTGTGAATAGTGAATTCTGTCCCTTCTAGTAACTGAGAGTCCTTTCCCAGATGGAATCTTCTCACAGAACTGAAGGACCTTACCCATGGCCGGGTAGGTTTTGGGTTAGGTCTGACACCAGAACCCAGGACGATCTCCTGAATTTCACTCCAGCGTCTGCTCTATCAGACATGGCATTAGACTGAGTGTTTGAGCCTATCAGAGACTCATAGAAACTGTGCCTCTCTGCATTAACCTGCTTGCCAAGAAATACGTTAAAATAAAATCTAAATGCTATGTTGATTTGCTTGATCTCCCTCAATATTCACTTGGGTAATTAATTCAAATTAAAATGTGTAAGCACATTTTTCTCTTAACAAACTCCAACAACTGGGGATATCAGCAATCATGCTGAATTCCAGGGGCTGCTTCTGCTTTTCACTGTCTTTGAATTTCTTCTTGTGGCCTCAAACCTGAACCCATTTTCAACTCCATAGGTATGTGGTTTTGTAGACAGGAGGGTGACAGAGGGATTACAATGGAAGTAGCAGTGCTATATTTGTGTTTTTATCCCATGTTGTTTGAAGCTGTAATTTGTTCATTTTCATTTCTGTGTTGTAATGCATTATAGGACTATAACACTATTCTTCTGTTGATGAACATTTGCATTGCTTTATGTTTTGTACTTAATGATCAATCTTGTTCACATCTTTTGGTGGACATAAAAACTCATTTCTGTTGCATATATACCAGGAGTGCAACTACTGAGTCAGAGCATACATGAATGTTTAACCTTAGTAAATACTGACAGCTTTCCAAAGTGCTTTTTCAATTCGTAGTTCCAGCCAGAATGTATATGTGGGTTCTAGTTACTCTGTATCCTTACCAACTCTCCACATTATTTGTATTTCAACTATTATACGCCCATTTCACAGATGGGCTAACCCCTGGGCCTAGAAGAGGTTACTTTTCTAAAGTAAATACCAAGTCTGAATTCTAGATTCTTTCCACTATGCCAGGTTTTCAACTTTTAGATTATGAGTTTCCAGTACTAAGTATTGGTTGTTCCAATTACACAGGATAACACTTTTGTAACTTTAAAATTATATGTATTTTGGCCGGGTGCAGTGGCTCATACCTGTAATCCCAGCACTTTGGGAGGTCGAGTCAGGTGGATCACTTGAAGTCAAGTGTTCAAGACCAGCCTGTCCAACATAGGAAACCCCATCTGTACTAAAATACAAAAATTAGCCAGGTATGGTGGCACACGCCTGTGATCCCAGCTACTCAGGAGGCTGAGGCACAAGAATTGCTTGAACCCAGGAGGCAGAGTTGCATGAGCCGAGATGGTGCCACCGCACTCCAGCCTGGGTGACAGAGTGAGACTCTGTCTCAAAAATAAAAAATAAAAATAAATTACATGCATTTTGAGTTACCCCCACAAATGAATAGAATGATACCTGTACCCTGATATGCATCTATATTAGTAGTCACTCAACATCACATCTCAATGATGACGATTGTTGTGGTGGTTGAGGTTAAATTGTTTCCTTTGGTCTAAGACATGGGCTGACAAACTTTTTCCATAAAGGGCCAGAAAGTAAATATTTTAGGCTTTGTGGGATATCTATTTATGATTTATTTTACTCCTAGTATTATTTCATCTTTAATACAGGTTATTAAGGTTAGTATTGCTGCATAACAAATTACTCCAAAATTTAACCATTTATATTCAAGAAGAGTTCAGCTGCTAGGTTCTTATTCTGGGACTCTCATGATGTTGAGGTCAAGATGTCAGCTGGAGGCCAGGCGCCGCGGCTCACGCCTGTAATCCCAGCGTTTTGGGAGGCCAGGGTGAGTAGATCACCTGAGGTCAGGAGTTTGAGGCCAGCCTGGCCAACATGGTGAAACCCCGTCTCTGCTAAAAATATAAAAATTAGCCTGGTGTGGTGGCATGCACCTATAATCCCAGCTACTCAGGAGGCTGAGGCAGGAGAATCGTTTGAACCCAGGAGGTGGAGGTTGCAGTGAGCTGATATTGCACCACTGCACTCCAGCCTGGGTGACAGAGCGAGACTGTCTCAATCAATCAATCAGTCAATAAAATATGTCATCTAGGACAGCAATCATCTTTAAGTTGGACTAGGATGGAAATCCAAGAGGGCTCACTAACAGGGATGGCAGTTATTGCTGGCTTTTGGATTACAACACAGCTGGAGCTGTCAATCAAAGAGCAAATATATGGCCTTTTCAGCATGGTGGTTTCAGGGTAGGAAGAATTGTTACATGGCAGCTGCTTCTCCAAGAGTGAATATTCCAAAAATGCCAGGCAGATCTTTGTGGGGTGTTTTGACCTAACCTCAAAAGTCACACAAAGTGATTTACACTGTATTATACTGATCAAAATAGTCGCAGGGCCTCCCAAATTCAAAAGGAAGAGACAAAGTCCACATCTGTCAATGCGAAGAATGGAAAGGTCACATATCATATGTGGAGCGGGACATAACAACTTCGGAAATTAAATCTCTTCCCCAGGTAAATAAATGGATGCAATATGCATATAGATATTCAATAGATCAATGTTGTTAATAGTAAAAGTATGGAACATTTCTAATGCTAATCAATGGGGAATTGATTAAATAAACTTTGGTAACTCTAAAGAGTAGAATATTATGCAACCATTAAAATGTATAAGGTAGTCCTATGTAGACTGACATGGGAATGTTCTGAAGATATAGTTTTAAGTGAAAGAATCAAGTGGCAGAACAGTATATACAGTACAATTTCATTAAATATACAAATTGTATATGAAATAAGCATAGAAAAATTTAGTAAAATATAGCATACAACCCCACCCTCTACATTATATGTATGTTTGATTTTCTGTAGTTTTTATAATTAACAACATAGTAAACATTTAGCTACATATATCAATAAATCTTAAAATTCTCATAACTTTTGATCTATTAATTCAAGTTCTTAGAATAAATCCAAATAAAATAATCAAGGAAATGTACTAACATATAAATATTAAAACATGCATAATAGAGAAAAATTATGTGACTTTAATTCAATCCATTATAGTGAAAATCTGCATATATAATACTTTGAAATAATCAATATTATGACAGATTTTTATCACAGCTTTATTGAGATATAATTCTCATGCCATATAATTCGCCTATTTAGGGTGCATAATCCAATGGTTTTTTAATATACTCACAGAGTTGTGCAACCATCATCACAATCAACCTTAGAACATTTTCATCACCTCAAAAAGAAATCTCATGCCCATTAGCAGTCACTAACATTTTCCCTTCAATTTCCCACCCCTAGCCCTATGCTACTACTAATTTACCTTCTGTCTCTATGGATATACCAATTCTAAATGTTGCATATTAATGGACTACTACAATATGTAATAATTTGTGACTGGATTATTTCACTTGGCACAAGGTTTTCAAGGTTCATTCATGTTTTAGCATGTATCAGCACTTTGTTCCATTTTTTTGCCAAATAATATTCCATTGTACAGACATACCATATTTTATATATCTATTCATTGAGTGATAGGTATTTAAGATATTTCTACTTTCTAACTATAATGAATAATGCTGCCAGGAACATACACATTCAAGTTTTGTGTAGGCATATTGTTTCATTTGCCTTGGGGATATACTTAGGAGTGGATTGTTGCGTCATAAGGTAATGCCATGTTTAACATTTTGAGGAACTGCCCAACTGTTTTCCACAGTAGTGTGCCATTTGATGTTCCCACCTATAGTATGTGATGTTTCCAATTTCTCTACATTTTTGCAAACACCTGTCATTATATTTCTTGTTTATTATATCCATCCTAGTGGGTATAAAGTGGTATCTCATTATGGCTTTGATTTGCATTTTCCTGATGGCTAATGATGTTGGGCACATTTTCATGTATTTATTGGCCATTTGTATATTTTCTTTGGAGAAATACCTATTCAGATCCTTTGCCCATTTTAAAATTGGGTTTTTAAAATTATTTAGTTGTAAGTATTCTCTATGTATTATAGATACAAGTCCCTTATCAGATACATTACTCGCAAAAATTTTTCCTATTCTGTTAGTTGTCTTCTCACTTTCCTGATGATGTCCTTTGAATCATAAAAATTGTGCATTTTGATGGAGCCTCATTTATCTATATTTCTTTTGTTTCTTGAGCTTTTGTTGTCATATCTAAAAAACCATTGCCTAATCCAAGGTCTTAAAGAATTACACCTAAGTTTTCTTCTAAGAATTTGATCGTTTTAGCTCTTACAATTAGGACTTTAATCTATTTTGAATTGTTTTGTAGATGGTGTGAAAAAGAGGCCCAAATTCATTTTTTCTGCAGGTAGATATCCATTTGTCTCAGCACCATTTGTTAAAAAGACTATTCTTTCATAGTTGAATTTTCTTGGCACAACTGTAGGTATGAGGGCTTATTTCTGGACTCTCAATTATATTCCATTGATCTATATGTCCTTATGCCAGTACCACACTGCCTTGATAGAAATCTGGAAGTGTGAGACCTCCAATGTTTTCCTTTTTTTTAAAATATTGTTTTGTATATTCTGGGTTTCCTGCATTTTCATGTGGATTTTGGGATCAGCTTACCAATTTCTGCAAAGAAGCCAGATAAGATTTTGATAGAGATTACATTGATTCTATGGATCAATTTTGGAAATACTAAGTCTTCAGATCTATGAATATAGAATGTTTTTCCATTTATTTAGGTATTCTTTTATTTCTTTCAACAATTTTTTTTAGTTTTTGGTGTACAAGTCTTGGACCTTTTATTGAATTTATTTCTAAGTGTTTTATTATCTTTATGCTATTTTAAGTGGAATTGTTTTCTTACTTTCCTCTTTGAATAGTTCATTGCTAGCACATAAAATACAATTAATTTTTGTATATCAATCATATATTCAGCCACATTGCTGAACTCATTTGTTATTCCTACAGTTCTTTAGTGAATTATTTGGGATGTTCTATATGCAAGATCACATCACCTGCAAATAGATAGTTTTACTTCTTTCCTTTCAACCCGGATGCCTTTTATTTCATGTCTCTTGCCTACCCTGAAGATATCTGAATGTATGTCAGAAAATAAAGCTCTTCATTTTCCCTCAAATATTTAACTAATTATACAAATATAGTTTCTATAATAGCCTATTTTTTACTACTGATCAGAAATGTTTCCCTATCACACACTAAAAACTTGTATATTTGGGTGTGTTAGTGGGCTTTCTTGTTTTATTTCTCTTACTGTGCTTATTTCAGTACTATATTGGTTAAAATTGTAGCCTTATAAGTCATTCTGCTTCCTTGAAGTGTGAATTGTCCCACCAGGGATAAATGAAATAGCACGCCAGATAAGACAATGTAGCTAGCACAGTGCTGCTAACGTAAGTGGCATCTCTAGAGGGCAATATCACTTACTTGTGGCTGTCCTTTGTGTCCCACCACACATAGTAGTGTCACTATCAATTGGGTTGATGAACAGTTAATAAAGAATTATTTTTACTGTGTATTAAGTGCCCAATATATAAGGATTAATTATTTTTATAAACCAAACACCCAAAGATAACCAGATTAAACGGGTATACTAAGAAGATTATGTAACTAAATCTGTAATGATGGACATTTGTGCTGTTCCATTTTTTTTAAATTATAAACTAAGCCAATGGAATCACTATTGTAGTTATAATACAAACAAAGAATAAGTGTTCAATAAATAATTGCTATGGGAATCTTTTTAACATAAATTTTTTGAGACAGGGTCTGGCTCTTTCACCGAGGCTGGAGTGCAGTGGCACAGTCACAGCTCACTGCAGCCTCTACCTCCCGAGAGCAATCAATCAATTCTCCCACCTCAGCCTCCCAAGTAGCTGGGACTACCGGTGTGCGCCACCACACTGGGCTAAATTTTGTAATTTTTGCGGAAACAGGGTTTTGCCATGTTGCCCAGGCTGGTCTCAAACTCCTGGGCTCAAGCAATCCACCCACCTTGGCTTCCCAAAGTGAAAATTTGAAATATAAGACTATTAATTATCTCTGTGGGTACATCAAAAAGCTAGAAAGATATCAAGTTAACAACCTAACATCACAACTAAAAGAGCTAGAGAACCAAGAGCAAACAAACCCTAAAGCTAGCAGAAGACAAGAAATAGTCAAAATGATAGCTGAACTGAAGGAGATAGAGCTATGAAAAACCCTTCAAAAAATCAATGAATCCAGGAGCTGGTTTTTGGAAAAAATAAAATAGATAGACTGCTAGCCAGACTAATGAATAAAAGAGAAAAAAATCAAATAAACACAATCAGAAATGATAGGGGGATATCACCACTGACCCCACAGAAATATAAAAACCATCAGATAATACTACAAACACCTTTATGCATGTAAACTGGAAAACCTAAAAGAAATGGATAAATTCCTGGACACATACAGCCTCCCAAGATTGAACCAGGAAGAAATTGAATCCCTGAATAGGCCAATAACAAGTTCTGAAATTGAGGTAGTAATAAATAGCCTACTAACAGCAACAACAACAAAAAAGCCCAGGACCAGACATATTCACAGCTGAATTTTACCAGAGGTACAAAGAACAGCTGGGATAGTTTCTATTGAAACTATTCCGAAAAAATTGAAAAGGAAAGACTCCTCCTTAATTCGTATTAAGAGGTCAGCATCATCCTAATACCAAAACCTAGCAGAGATACAACAAAAAAGAGAAAACTTCAGGCAAATATCTTTGAAGAACATTGATGCAAAAATCCTCTATAAAATACTGGCAAACCAAATCCAGCAACACATCAAAAAGCTTATCCATCACGATCAAGTTGGCTTCATCCCCGAGATGCAAGGTTGGTTAAACATATGCAAATCAATAAATGTGATTAATCATATAAACAGCACTAAAGACAGAAACCACATGATTATCGCAATAGATGTAGAAAAGCCCTTTGATAAAATTCAATATCCCTTTATGTTAAAAACTCTCAATAAACTACATATTGAAGGAACATACCTCAAAATAATAACATCCGTATATGACAAACCCACAGTCAATATCAGACTGAATGGGCAAAAGCTGGAGGCATTCCCCTTGAAAACCAGCACAAGACAAGGATGCTCTCTCTCTCACCACTCCTATTCAACATAGTATTGGAAGTTCTGGCCAGGACAATCAGGCAAAAGAAAGAAATAAAGGGTATTCTAATAGGAAGAGAGGTAGTCAAATTATCTTTGTTTGCAGATGAAATTCTCCTATATCTAGAAAACGCCATTGTCTAAGCCCAAAAGCTTCTTAAGCTGATAAGCAACTTCAACAAAGTCTCAGGATATAAAATCAATGTGCAAATATTGCTAGCATTCCTATATACCAACAATAGGCAAGCTGAGAGCCGAATAATAAATGAACTTCCATTCACAATTGCTACAAAAAGAATAAAATTCCTAGGAATATAGCTAACAAGGGAAGTGAAGGACCTCTTCAAGGAGAACTACAAACCACTACTAAAAGAAATCAGAGAGGATTTCAGTGAGGACCCAAACAAATGGAAAACATTCCATTCTCATGGATAGAAAGAATCAGTATCATGAAAATGGCCATACTGCCCAAAGAAATTTATAGATTCAACGCTATTTCCATTAAACTACCATTGACATTCTTCACAGAATTGAAAAAAACTATTTTAAAACTCATATGGAACCAAAAAAGAGCCCAAATAGCCAAGACAATCCTAAGCAAATAGAACAAAGTTGGAGGCATCACACTACCTGACTTCTAACTATACTACAAGGCTACAGTAAACAAAACAGCATGGTACTGGTACAACAACAGACATATAGACTAACAGAACATAATAGAGAACTCATAAATAAGACCACACACCTAGAACTATCTGATCTTCAATAAATCTGACAAAAACTAGCAATGGGGAAAGGATTCCCTATTTAATAAATAGTGCTGGGAGAAATGGCTAGCAATATGCAGAGAATTGAAACTGGACCCCTTCCTTATACCATATATAAATATTAACTCAAGATGGATTAAAGACTTAAATGTAAAACCCAAAACTACAAAAACCCTATTAGAAAATCTAGGCAATACCATTCAGGACATAGGCACAGGCAATTGCAACAAAAGCAACAATTGACAAATCAGATCTAATTAAACTAACGAGCTTCTACACAGCAAACAAAACTCATCAGAGTGAACAGACAACCTACAGAACGGGATAAAATTTTTGCAATTTATCCATCTGACAAAGGTCTAATATCCAGTCTCCAAGAAGCTTAAACAAATTTACAAGAAAAAAACAACCCATTAAAAAGTAGGCAAAGACATGAACACACACTTCTCAAAAGAAGACATACATGAGGCCAAAAAACATGTGAAAAAAAGCTCAACATCACTGATAGAGAAATGCAAATCATAACCACAATGATATACCATCTTAAGCTAGTCAGAATGGCTATTATTAAAAAGTCAAAAAACAACAGATGCTGGTGAGGCTGCAGAGAAAAAGAAACACTTTTACACTGTTGGTGGGAGTATAAATCAGCAACCATTGTGGAAGACTGTGGCGATTCCTCAAAGACCTGGAACCAGAAATACCATTTGACTGAGCAATCTCATTACTGGGTATATACCCAAAGGAATATAAATCATTCTGTTATAAGGATACATGCACCCGTATGTTCATTGCAGCACTATTCACAATAGCAAAGATATGGAATCAACTGAAATGCCCATCAGTGATAGACTAGATAAAGAAAATGTGGTACATATACACCATGGAATACTATGCAGCCATAAAAAGGAATGAGATCATGTCTTTTGCAGGCACATGGATGGAGCTAGAAGCCACTACTCTCAGCAAACTAATGCAGGAACAGAAAACCAAACACCATGTGTCCTCACTGGGAGCTGAATGATGAGAACACATGGACACATGTCAGGGAACAACACACACAGGGGCCTGCTGGGGGCAGGGAGGGAGAGCATAAGGAAGAATAGCTGGTGGCTGCCAGGCTTAATACCTGGGTGATGAGATGATCTATACAGCAAACCACCATGGCACATGTTTATCTACATAACAAACCTTCACATCCTGCACATGTGCCCCTGAGCTTAAAATAAAAGTTGAAGAAAGAAAATTATCATTGTGGGTAACTATTAGAAGTGAAATTACTGGCACAAAAGATCAAATATTAATTTTTTTTTTGAGACGAAGTCTCACTCTGTCGCCCAGGCTGGAGTGCAATGGCGTGATCTCGGCTCACTGCAACCTCTGCCTCTCGGGTTCAAGCAATTCTCCTGCCTCAGCCTACCGAGTAGCTGGGATTACAGGCGCCCACCACCACGCCCAGCTAGTTTTGGTATTTTTAGTAGAGATGGGGTTTCACCATCCTGGTCAGGCTGGTCTTGAACTCCTGACCTCAGGTGATCCACCCGCCTCAGCTTCCCAAAGCGCTGGGATTACAGGTGTGAGCCACCGTGCCTGGCCGATATTTTTATTTTTAAATAATTTACAAAGTTGATCTTCAGAAAAATTTCACCAACATATTCAATAAGAACAGGGGAGAGTGCATGTGTCCCCAATCCTTCAACAAATCTGTTAAAAATTTTCATGTAATCTAATCTATCAGCATTTGTCTCTTTGTTGTACAGTCACACTGCGTATCGATTGGTCAACGACAACGGACAGCATAGAATACGATAGGCTATAGTATGTAGCCTAGGAGTGTAGTAGGCTATACCATATAGATTTGTATAACTACACTCTACGATGTTCGCACCACCACGAAATTGCCTGATGCATTTCTCAGAACATATCCCCGTTATTAAGTGGTACGTGACTATAAAGGCCTTCCACACCAAAAGCTTATGTGGAGATAAACGGAGTCTACCCATAAGAGAACAAACAAGTGCTACTTATTCACAGCTTTTTTATAGCAAGGAAGTCAAGCCACCATCATTTGAGTCTGGCAGAGATTCAAAGACAGGCAGGGGAGTGGGAAAGCTTTATAGTGGAAAACAAAAACACAAAGACTTCAACTACGCTCTGATTGGATGTTGTTGACGTGAGGAAGCTAGAGGCAGGCCAACTAGAGGCAAGCATCCTATGTGATTGAATATGGGTTCATATTTGGGTTTTTCTTGTTTGTCATCAGGTCAAAAAAATTAAAAAGGCCAGAAAGGCTAGCAAATTGATTAAAGTCCTGAACATTTCTGCAGATGCTATACTTTGGCTTTTTGAGCTGCTTGCAGCAAAGGTTGTGGGTCACAGTTCTATTTTCGTATGTGGTCTGGTCATTGTATATTCAGTTTCTCACTTAAGATAAATTAATCGTTGTTTTATTTTGCTTCAAATATAACTTTATTTTTTATTCATTTGAAAATTTATGTTTGTACATGTCAGGAAAAAGGGACAATTTCATTTATTTTGGAAATTTTTTCTTAAGTTTTTTCTAAAGGGCAATATTCTATTCTTTATACAGTACTTAAGTTCACATTCATACGATTTTATCGGGTGGGTCTACGTTATTTCAGTGGAATTTAAGAGCAACATTATCAAGACTCCTCTTCTGGACCGCCCAACTCATTAAAAAAAAAACTGTGATTTTCATTAAGATTCTTTCTTTGATTAATTTCTTAACAAGAAAAAAAGGACAAAAGGGCCCAGGGAGGTAAGAGGGTACCTGCTGGAGAGAGGTGGTGGGTGGCTGGAAGCGGCTGGCTAGGAGGCGGGGCGTGGGGCGGTGGAACTCCTGTGCTGCGGCATTCACGTGATCTGCCCGGACGCAGATGTAGGCACCGGTCCGAGTGCCTGCCCTCTGTCCCCGCGGCTGGGTCTCGTCTGCTCCGGTTCCTGGGCTCCTAATTCTTGGTCCAGCTTCTTCCAGGTCAGTGTGCGGGCCTTCCACGCTGCCAGCGGAACACTGGAATGGCGGAAGGGGAACGGGTACTGCAGGGGGAAAGGCTGGGGGTGGGGTCGGGTCGAGTCGAGGGAAGCTGGCCCGAGTGTGGACAGAGATGGCGGTGGGAAAACGGCTAGGGGTGGCTGAGGGGGAGCACGTAGGCAGTGGGCAGAGGGTGAGGAAGGCGAGCACCCCCAAGTATCCATGCTCGCTTTCCAGGCACATCCTCTTCTCTGCCCTCCGTCCATTTTGGAGCCGGAGATGGTGGGCTGGGGACGCCCCAGTAGTGAGACAGTGGAAGTAAACCCCATCTGCCGTTCCCGTGCGTAGAGAAAAACGTTGACCGCGAGGCTGGGGAGGAGAGTTGCCTCTGAGGAAGAAGGGCACAGAGACCCAAAATTAGTTTGGAAAGCATCCTGGTTTGGTGCCCGAGGCCTGGAAAGAAATGGCGGCTGGGGTGCGGCGGAGGTAGGGGAGGAAAACGTTGGATGAGAAGGGCCTGGACTCAGGAAAGGGAACCGCGTCCCTGTGAGCCCGCTGAGCGCGCAGACCCTGCCCCTGTCTCCTGTCTGTCTGCAGGTCTGCGTGTCTGTTGTTCCCAGCGCTCTGCGAAGCCTGAAAAGGAGGAGCAACCTGTCCAGAATCCCCGCAGGTCCGTGAAAGTACGGGGCTGCATGGACAGGGGCCCACAAGGGTTGAGAGTGTGGAGGGCCCGGCCGGGACCGAATTGGGGCCTTTCCCATTCCCCCACCCACATGAACACACACCTTACCAGGCTGAACCAGTGCAGAGAAAGTGGCAGAGCCTGTCAGGCAATGGCTGGCTCACGTGTGTGGGAGGAGTGGCGGGCTACGTGGTGGGCAGAAGGCCCTCTTGGAGGCCCGGCCAGCTTAGGGGAACCCTCATCAGGGGTGAGATGCAAGTACTATCCAGACCTGCATTCCACCCCATGTACTCAGTCTCCCATGTCTCCTCTTTGTCTCCTCTTTCCTCCACCCCCATCCCCCAGGACAGGAAAAGGAGGGGAAATCTCGACATGGAAAAACTCTACAATGAAAATGAAGGAATGGCTTCAAACCAAGGAAAGATGGAAAATGAAGAACAGCCACAGGACGAGAGAAAGCCAGAAGTAGCTTGTACTCTGGAAGACAAGAAGTTAGAAAACGAGGGAAAAACAGAAAACAAGGGCAAAACAGGAGATGAGGAAATGTTAAAGGATAAAGGAAAGCCAGAGAGTGAGGGAGAGGCAAAAGAAGGAAAGTCAGAGAGGGAGGGAGAGTCAGAGATGGAGGGAGGATCAGAGAGAGAGGGAAAACCAGAGATAGAGGGAAAGCCAGAGAGTGAAGGAGAGCCAGGGAGTGAAACAAGGGCTGCAGGAAAGCGCCCAGCTGAGGATGATGTACCCAGGAAAGCCAAAAGAAAAACTAATAAGGGGCTGGCTCATTACCTCAAGGAGTATAAAGAGGCCATACACGATATGAATTTCAGCAATGAGGACATGATAAGAGAATTTGACAATATGGCTAAGGTGCAGGATGAGAAGAGAAAAAGCAAACAGAAATTGGGGGCGTTTTTGTGGATGCAAAGAAATTTACAGGACCCCTTCTACCCTAGAGGTCCAAGGGAATTCAGGGGTGGCTGCAGGGCCCCACGAAGGGACATTGAAGACATTCCTTATGTGTAGTGTCCCTGGCAGGCATTTACCAGGCCATGTGCTTTAACGTTACGGTAATACTTTACTTTAGGCATCCCTCCTGTTGCTAGCAGCCTTTTGACCTATCTGCAACGCAGTGTTCTCAGTAGGAAATGTTCATCTGTTACATGGAAAAAATGTTGACGGTGCATTGTAAAATTAAAAAACACAACTTGCAGAACCAAATATATGGCATCAGTACATTTTTGTAAAACTACAAAGATACTTACCTAGTAATATAGTATAGAAAACAATTCTGAAAGCTGTGTCCACTAAAAGATTAACAGTGGTTATCTCTGGGTGATTTTTTCTGTTCTTTTTTGTTCATCTGTCCATTTTTCTCCTAAAAACAGATTTCTTTAGTCATAAAAATAATAAAATATAAAGTATTGGAAAACAGTGAATATTTGAATTTCATTCATTTGAATAAGCATTCAAATGAACTGCCCAGTGAACTTATAAAGACAGTGGATATACTTAAAATTCTTGTTGTGAGGACATAAAATGATAGGTAAAAGTTGCATTACCTCTGGGACTGGAAGCTGGAGGAGTCAACTCGATGGTTATTACAGAGCCATTGCTGTAAGGGACAGCCTTGACATCTGTGAAACGGGGATAAAATTAGCCTAGACATGTGGAGAAGATCAAATGAGGTATTGAGTGTGTGAGCTGTGTTAGGCTGGCTCCTACTCTCTCCCCTTGCACTAGCAGAACCAGTGCCCAGTCAGATACTTGGGAAGGGCTGAAGGAGGGTCTCACCTGTGCCCAGAAATAAGTTCAGACAGCTGAGAGATGGGTGCCACTCTTCCTGGGTAATGCCATACTTGAAAGGTAGTGTGCCCCTTCTCATGGATCCTGCACCCTCCTGAGGCCCCAGCTGCTGCTGGTGGGCTGAAGACCATGATGGACTAAGCAACACTGTCCCAACAGAAAAGTGGAGAATTCCCTCTCTACCTACAATAGAATTATCCTAACTCAGGTTGTTAGTACCCAATTGTCACTTGGGCCTTGATGTTTTATGAAGTTTTTACAAAACACTGCTTTCCATGTTTTTTGTTGATTTGTGTATATTTTTGCATATAGCCGTTTCCACCGGATTTAGATAGTGGAGATTGAGCCAGGAGGAAAAGCTGAGTGACGAGATGCTGTGCTATTCTCATTTGTTAATCTCTAGTCTGCTAACACTTTTTTCTTAGGAATTGTCTCCCAGGAAATTTCTGTTAAGCCCTGCTTTACTATTTCAACAGACCCATCTACCTATGTGATTTTTTCCCCCTGGCTCTTGAGTAGCTTTTTATTTCCTTACAGTATTTTTTTTAATAAACTTTTAGGATGGTTTTAGATCTACACAATTATTGCAAAGATAGTACAGAGTATCCCATATGCACTGTCCCCTATTATTAACATCTTACATTAGTATGGTACATTTGTCACTGTTAACCAATATTGATACATTATTATTAACTAAAGTACGTACTTTATTTGGATTTCCCTTAATGTCCTTTTTCTGTTCCAGGATCCCATTCAGGTTACGTTTAGTCGTCATGTCTCCATAGGCTCCACTTAGCTGTGAGAGTTTTTCAGACTTTGCCTGTTTTTGATGACCTTGACACTTCTACGAAGTATTGGTCAGGTATTTTGTATAATGTCCCAAAACTTGGGTTTGCTTGTCTTGTGATTACACAGGCATTATGTGTTTTGGGAAGAAGACCAGAGGTAAAATGCCATTCTCATCATATAAAGGGGACATACCATCAATATATTTACCACTGTTCTTATCCTTGGTAACCTGACTGAAGTAGTGTTTGTCAGGTTTCTCCAAGGTTAAGTTTTATTTTTCCCTTTCCATACTGTATTCTTTGGAATAAAGTCACTATTGGCAGCCCACACTTAAGGAGTAGGGCATTATTACCTCCTTGAAGGCAGAGTATTGACAAAAATTATTTGGAATCCTTCTGCAGAGGATATTTGACTCTTATTCCCCCACTTATTTATATATTCAGTTTATTTGTATCAATGTAGACTCATGACTATTTTATACTTTGGATTAACGCAATACTACTTTACATGTTTTTGCTCAAATTGTTCCAGCTTTGGTCATTGGGAGCTTTCAGTTGGCTCCTGTATTCATTTGACACGCTTCCATTGTTATGCTGTAGAGGGTTTTTTTTTTTTTTTTTTTTAGTATTTACTTACATTCTGGCACTACAAGATGCTATAGCTTTATCTTTCATATTGCCCAAGTCCTAGAATTAGCCATTTCTCCAAGTAGCCCTGGTATCTTATGTTGGAGAATGGTGTTAGAAAAACAAGATCTGGGTGCTAGACATACTCATTGCTGCTGAAATATAATTGCTTCTAGGCCCTCTCAGTTGACATAGCAAAAAGATATATGTGTATATAATACCCATACATATATAAAGTATTTATGGAAATTAAATATTTCTGTATATAACCATCTGTATTTATATAAGGCTAAACATAAATTTATACTAGTGTCTCCAACTACAGTCTATTACTGCATGGATCATTCTAGCCTCCCCTTGCTTATTTGTAACCTTCTACTCCAACTGTGAGAAACCTGTCTCCTACTATCTGCCATCCATTTTACTAATTGTTTATTAATTATATAAATATATAGTGGCTTCAAAATTGTAAACCTGTGCCCCTGTGGAAAACAACTTTATCAACTGGAGTAGAGTGCTATGTACAGTTCCTTTTGCCTTTAGTCTTACAGACTCCACTCATTTCCAAATTTACCTATGTCAGTACCTTATTCCCCCATCCCTTTCAGTGAGATTGTTTCATACATTTGTGATACATTAAAATTCTTTTCTCACATTCTGCATTTGGGGACTGCTATTGTAAATGGTACTTTTACATTTCAAGTTCTAATTGTTCATTGCTAGTATATAGGAAAGCAACTGACTTTTGTATATTAATCTTGTATGCTGGGACTTTGCACCAGGCATTTGTCAGTTCTTTGGCAGCCATGTCAACTGCAGATAAAGACAGTTTATTTCTTCCTTTCCCATCTGTATATGTTTTATTTCCCTTAAAAAAATTTATTTTGTAGAATTGGTACATTTCATCTATATTAACAAATTTGTAGGCATAGAGTTGTTCATATTGACTTCTTAATGTCCATGGGATCAATAATGATAACTCCACCTTCATTTCTTTTTTTAAATTTTTTGTAGAGCTATGTTGCCCAGGCTGGTCTCAAACACCTGAGCCAAAGCGATCCTCCAGCCTCAGCCTCCCAAAGTGCTGAGATTAGAGGTATGAGCCACAACGCTTGGCCTCATTTCTGATATTGTTAATTTGTCGTCTTTCTTTGTTCTTGGTTAGCTTGGCAAGTAATCTGTCAATTTTATTTACGCTTTTTGAAGAACCAGCTTGTGGTTTCATTGATTTCCTCTGTTGTTTTCCTGTTTTCAGGTTCATTTATTTCTTCTCTAATTTTTACTATATCTTTTGTTTGCTCTAGGCTTAAATTACTCCTCTTTCTCTAGTTTCCTAATTTGAAAGCTTAGATTATTGATTGTAGATTTTTCCTTTCTCATATATGCGTTTAAGCTAGAAATTTTCCCGTAAGCACTGCTTTAGGGAATCCCACAAATTTGGTATGTTGTATTTTCATTTACTTCAAAATACTTTTACATTTCTCTTGAGGATTCTTCTTTGAATTGTGTTATTTAGAAGTATGTTTAACTTCCAGGCCGGGTGCGGTGGCTCACGCCTGTAATCCCAGCACTTTGGGAGGCCGAGGCGGGTGGATCACGAGGTCGGGAGATCGAGACCATCCTGGCTAACACGGTGAAACCTCGTCTCCACTAAAAATATAAAAAATTAGCCGGGTGTGGTGGCGGCCACCTGTAGTCCCAGCTACTCAGGAGGCTGAGGCAGGAGAATGGTGTGAACCTGGGAGGCAGAGCTTGCAGTGAGCCGAGATCGTGCCATTGCACTCCAGCCTGGGCAACAGAGCGAGACTCTGTCTCAAAAAAAAAAAAAAAAAGTATGTTTAATTTCCAGATATTTGAGTTTTCCATCTACCTTTCTGTTATTGATTTCTAGTTTAATTTTATTGAGAGCATATTTGTGATTTCTATCATTTGCTATATCATATTTTTCCACAAATTTGATGTTATATTTTCATTTAGTTCAAAATATTTTTTCAAAGTAATTAAATGTTTATTAATAACAACTAGGTACAGATGAACCTATACTGAATCATAGCTTCCCTGTGGACTTTTTTTTTATGATTCTACAAAAAGAACATTTATATACTACAGCAAATTCTCCATTTCTCTCCTTTACACCTTTCTTGCACATTGTGGGTGCTTTTTCACTTCTCTAATTCTAAATTCTTGAAAAATTCCTTCTCTAATCTCCTGCTCTCATGGTTTTAACTCGTTCTATGTTTTCCTCCTCAGTATTAATAAACAGATTGGCAAATTATTTTGCTAAGTCACCCCCTTTCTCTATTACCAATCTGCTCCTGTTTTCCACCCATAACCATCAATTTTTCATTAGCCCAAAAGAACAAATCTGTCCAGAAAGGACCATCTTCGAAGAATGGGTAAGGGGAAGAAAATAAAGTAGCAAAGTAACAAGTTTCTTTAATGTTGGAGGGTAAGGTAAAAATTGGCAAAAATCCATACATTAACCATACCAGTCTGTTCGGGTTGCTATAATAAAATACCATAGTCTGGGTGGCTTATAAACAACAGCAATATTTTTTTCCTCACAGTTCTGGAAGTCTGGAAGTCCAAGATCAGGTACCAGCATGGTTGGGTTCTTGTGAGGGTCCTCTTTCAAGTTGCAGACTGTGAACTTCTTGCTGTGTCTTTTTTTTTTTTTTTTTTTTTTTTACTACTTTAAGTTCTGGGGTACATAAGCAGAACGTGCAGGTTTGTTACATAGGTATACATGTTCCATGGTGGTTTGCCGCACCCATCAACCCGTTACCTATATTCGGTATTTCTCCTAATGCTATCCCTCCCTTACCCCCCTACCTCCTGACAGGCCCTGGTGTGTGATGCTCCCCTCCCTGTGTCCATGTGTTCTCATTGATCAACTCCCACTTATAAGTGAGAACATGCAGTATTTGGTTTTCTGTTCTTGTGTTAGTTTGCTGAGAATGATGGTTTCAGGCATCATCCATGTCCCTGCAAAGGACATGAACTCATCCTTTTTTATGGGTGCATAGTATTCCATGGTGTATATGTGTCACATTTTCTTAATCCAGTCTATCATTGATGGGCATTTGGGTTGGTTCATTTCTTTTGAGAGCTCTTTTTGAGCTGTGTTATTTAGACGTATGTTTAATTTCCAGATATTTGTTTTCCATCTTTCTGTTACTGATTTTTAGTTTAATTTTATTGAGAGCATACTTGTGATTTCTCTTATTTTTAGTTTGTCATGGTATCTTTTATGGACCAGAATATGTTCTCTCTTGGTGAATTTTCTATGTGAGCTTGAAAAAAATGGTGTTCTGCTGTTGGGGTGTTCTGTAAATTAGATGAAGTGTCATTTAGCTAAAGTTGATTAGTATGCCTTTCAGATCAACTATATCCATATTGATTTTCTGCCTGCTTAATCTATCAATTACTGAGTGGCAGGAGGGGTTATTGAAGTCTGCAACTCTAATAATGGATTTTTGTCTATTTCTCCTTTCATTTCTATTAGTGTTTGCCTCACATATGTTGACACTCTATTGTTAGGTACATAACTAATTATAATTATTATGTGTTGGAGAATTGTTCCCTTTATCATTATGTAATGCCCCTTTTTATCTCTGATAATTGTCTTTGTTCTGAAGTCAGTTCTGTCTAAAATTATATAGCTACTCCAGCTTTCTTTTCATTAGTGTAGTAGGATATATCTTTCTCTATTGCTTTATGTTTAACCTCTCAGTCTTATGTTTAAAGTGGGCTTCTTGTAGACAACAGGTAGTTGGGTTTTTTCTTTTTTTTGAGATAGGGTCTCATTCTGTCACCTAGGCTGGAGCGCAGTAGCATGATCATGGCTCACTGCAGCTTTGGCCTCCTGGGCTCAATCGAGCCTCCTACCCCAGCCTCCTGAGTAGCTGTGACCATAGACACATGCCACCACACCTGGCAAATTTTTGTATTTTTTGTAGAGATGGGGTTTCACCATGTTTCCTAGGCTGGTCTCAAACTCCTGGGCTCAAGTGATCTGCTCACCTCGGCCTCCCAAAGTGCTAGGATTACCGGCGTGAGCCACTGTGCTTGGCCTAGTTGGTTTTTTTTAAAATTCACTCTGACAAATTTTGTCTTCAATTGGTGTATTTTGACCACTCACATTTAGAGTGTTTCTTGATATATTTGGATTAATATCAACCATGTTCGTAACAGTTTTCTATTTGTTGTCCAAGGTTTCTTTTTCTGCCTTCTCTGGTTTTAATTATTTTACATGGTTTCATTTTGTCTCCTCTCTTAGAGTATCAGTTATACTTTTTTAAACAACTTTTACTGATTTCTCTTGAGTTTACTACATATTTTAACCAATCTAAGTCCACTTTCTTTTTTTTTCTTTTGAGACGGAGTCTCACTCTGTTGCCCAGGCTGGAGGGCAATGGTGCGACCTTGGCTCACTGCAACCTCCACCTCCTGGGTTCATGTGATTCTCCTGCTTCAGCCTCCCGAGTAGCTGGGACTACAGGCATGTGCCATCACGCCGGCTAATTTTTTTTTTTTTTTTTTTTTTGAGACAGAGTCTCGCTCTGTCGCCCAGGCTGGAGTGCAGTGGCGCGATCTCGGCTCACTGCAAGCTCTGCCTCCTGGGTTCACACCATTCTCCTGCCTCAGCCTCCTGAGTAGCTGGGACTATAGGTGCCCACCACCTTGCCCGGCTAATTTTTTTTTGTATATTTAGTAGAGACAGGGTTTCACTGTGTTAGCCAGGATGGTCTTGATCTCCTGACCTCGTGATCCACCTGCCTCGGCCTCCCAAAGTGCTGGGATTATAGGCGTGAGCCACCGTGCCCGGCCAAGTCCACTTTCAAATAACACTCTTATGCTTAACTTGTATGTAGTGCACATACCTTAATGCAGAGCATTTGTCATTCACTTCAATTACTCATACACTATAATCACTCAGTATATTGTTGCTATTATTTCTTCAGACAGTTATCTTTTAGATCAATTAAGAATAAGAAAAATAAATATTTTTCTTTACTTTCATTTATTTCATTTCTAATCCTCTTTCATTCTTTATGTAGATCTCAGTTGCCTGAAGAAAATCTTTTAACATTTCTTAAAGTGCAGGTTTGCTGGTGCTGAATTCCATCAGTTTTTATTTGTCTGAGAAAGTACTTATTTCATTTCTCCTTCACTTTTGAAGGATAATTTTGCTGGATATAGAATTTTAGGCTGGACACAGTGGTGCACAACTGTAATCCCAGCACTGTGGGAGGCCAAGGCGGGTGGATCACTTAGCTCAGCAGTTTGAGACCAGCCTAGGCAAAATGTAGAAACTCTGTCTTTACAAAAAGATACAAAAATTAGCCTGGCATGGTGACATGTGCCTGTAGTCCCAGCTACTCAGGAGGCCGAGGTGGGAGGATAGCTTGAGCCCAGGAGGTCTAGGCTGCAGGGGGCCATGATTGCACCACTGCTCTCTAGCTCGAGCCAGGGTGAGACCCTGTCTCAAAAAAAAAAAAAAAAAGAATTTTAGGTTGGTTGTTTTTTCTTTCAACAGTTTAAATATTTCACTTCACTCTCTTCTTGCTTGCATGGTTTCTGGTGACAATTCCACTGCAGTTCTTATCCTTGTTCTTCCACAGGTAAGGTGTTTTTTTCCCCTCTGGTTTCTTTCATTATTTCCTGCTGGGGATAGGCTCCCAAATCTGGCCATAAACTGGCCATAAACAAAATCTCTGCAAGACTGTGACATGTTCATGATGGCCATGATGCCCACGCTGAAGGTTGTGGGTTTACCGGAATGAGGGCAAGGAACACCTAGCCCACCCAGGGCGGAAAACCGCTTAAAGGTGTTCCTAAGCCACAAACAATAGCATGAGCAATCTGTGCCTTAAGGATATGTTCCTGCTGCAGAGAACTAGCCAGAGCCCATCCCTTTGTTTCTGCCCATCCCTTTGTTTCCCGTAAGGAATACTTTTAGTAAATCTATAATCTATAGAACAATGCTTATCACTGGCTTGCTGTCAATAATATGTGGGTAAATCTCTGTTTGGAGCTCTCAGCTCTGAAGGCTGTGAGACCCCTGATTTCCCACTCCACATGCCATATTTCTGCGTGTGTGTCTTTAATTCCTCTAGCGCCACTGGGCTAGGGTCTCCATGACCGAGCTGATCTCGGCAATTTCCTCTTTGTTTTTGGTTTTATGCAGTTTGAATATTATATGCCTAGGTGTAGTGGTGTTTTCTTTTGGTATTTATTCTGCCCATTGTCCACTGAACTTCTTGGATGTATTGTTTGGTGTCTATTAATTTTGGAAAGTTATCTGCCATTATTACTTCAAATATTTCTTCTGCTTCATTCTCTATTCCTTCTTCTGGTATTCCAATTTAGCACATGTTACTTGTGTTGAAATTGTCCCATAGTTCTTGGATATTCTCTTCTGTTTTATTTTTTAGTCTTTTTTTTCTATTTGCATTTCAGTTTGAGAGGTTTCTACTGACATATCTTTAGCTCATTGATCTTTTTCCTCAGCTATGTCCAGTCCATTGATGAACCTATCAAAGGCATTCCTTGTTTCTGTTAGTTTTCTTTTTAATTTCTAGTATTTTCTTTTGAGTCTTTATTGGCATTTCCTTCTCTCTAGCTTCATTATCCATCTATTCTGGCATGTTGTCTGCTTTTTCCATTAGTGCCCTTAATGTATTGATCATAGTTATTTTATTATTTTTTTAATTTTTTTAGAGACAAGATATTGCTCTGCTGCCCAGACTGGCATGTGGTGGCATGATCACAGCTCACTGTAGCCTCAAACTCCTGGGCTCAAGCAATCCTTCTGCCTCAGCATCCCAAGTAGCTAGGACTACAGGCAGGCACCACCATGCCCAGCTAATTTTTTTTTTTTTAAGAGACGAAGTCTTGCTCTGTTGCCCAGACTGGTCTTGAACTCCTGGCCTCAAGCAATCCTCCTACCTTGGCCTTCCAAAGTGCTAGAATTACAGGCATGAGCCACCACACCCATTCTGATCATAGTTATTTTAAATTCCTTGTCTTACAATTTCAAAAACTGTATCATATCTGAGTCTGGTTCTGAAGCTTGCTTTGTTTCTTCAGAACTTTTTTTCCCCTTGCTTTTGCTGTCTTGTAATTTTTTGTTAAAAACCAGACATGCATTCAGAGAAGGACTGTGTGGTAGATAGAGCTCCCTCTCCCCTCTCCCCTCTCCCCTCTCCCCTCTCCCCTCTCCCCTCCCCCCTCTCCCCTCTCCCCTCTCCCCTCTTTCCACGGTCTCCCTCTGATGCCGAGCCGAAGCTGGACGGTACTGCTGCCATCTCAGCTCACTGCAACCTCCCTGCCCGATTCTCCTGCCTCAGCCTGCCGAGTGCCTGCGATTGCAGGCGTGCGCCGCCACGCCTGACTGGTTTTCGTATTTTTTTGGTGGAGACGGGGTTTCGATGTGTCGGCTGGGCTGGTCTCCAGCTCCTAACCGCGAGTGATCTGCCAGCCTCGGCCTCCCGAGGTGCCGGGATTGCAGACGGAGTCTCGTTAACTCAGTGCTCAATGGCGCCCAGGCTGGAGTGCAGTGGCGTGATCTCGGCTCGCTACAACCACCTCCCAGCCGCCTGCCTTGGCCTCCCTAAGTGCCGAGATTGCAGCCTCTGCCTGGCAGCCACCCCGTCTGGGAAGTGAGGAGCGTCTCCGCCTGACTGCCCATCGTCTGGGATGTGAGGAGCCCCTCTGCCTGGCTGCCCAGTCTGGAAAGTGAGGAGCGTCTCTGCCCGGCCGCCATCCCATCTAGGAAGTGAGGAGCGCCTCTTCCCGGCCGCCATCACATCTGGGAAGTGAGGAGCGTCTCTGCCCGGCCGCCCATCGTCTGAGATGTGGGGAGCACCTCTGCCCTGCCGCCCCGTCCGGGATGTGAGGAGTGTCTCTGCCCGGCCGCCCTGTCTGAGAAGTGAGGAGACCCTCTGCCTGGCAACCGCCCCGTCTGAGAAGTGAGGAGCCCCTCCGCCCGGCAGCCACCCCGTCTGAGAAGTGAGGAACGTCCTCCCTCCTCGTCTGGGAGGGAGGTGGGGGGGTCAGCCCCCCGCCTGGCCAGCCGCCCCATCCGGGAGGTGAGGGGCACCTCTGCCCGGCCGCCCCTACCGGGAAGTGAGGAGCCCCTCTGCCCGGCCAGCCGCCTCGTCCGGGAGGGAGGTGGGGGGGTCAGCCCCCCGCCTGGCCAGCCGCCCCGTCCGGGAGGCGAGGGGTGCCTCTGCCCGGCCGCCCCTACTGGGAAGTGAGGAGCCCCTCTGCCCGGCCAGCCGCCCCGTCCGGGAGGGAGGTGGGGGGGTCAGCCCCCCTCCCGGCCAGCCGCCCCATCCGGGAGGGAGGTGGGGGGGGTCAGCCCCCCGCCCGGCCAGCCGCCCCGTCCGGGAGGGAGGTGGGGGGGATCAGCCCCCCGCCTGGCCAGCCGCCCCGTCCGGGAGGGAGGTGGGGGGATCAGCCCCCTGCCCGGCCAGCCGCCCTGTCCAGGAGGTGGGGGGGGCGCCTCTGCCCGGCCGCCCCTACTGGGAAGTGAGGAGCCCCTCTGCCCGGCCAGCCGCTCTGTCTGGGAGGGAGGTGGGGGGGTCAGCCCCCCGCCCGGCCAGCCGCCCCGTCCGGGAGGGAGGTGGGGGGTCAGCCCCCCGCCCGGCCAGCCGCCCCGTCCGGGAGGGAGGTGGGGGGGTCAGCCCCCCGCCCGGCCAGCCGCCCCGTCCGGGAGGGAGGTGGGGGGTCAGCCCCCCGCCCGGCCAGCCGCCCCGTCTGGGAGGGAGGTGGGGGGATCAGCCCCCCGCCCAGCCAGCCGCCCTGTCCGGGAGGTGAGGGGCGCCTCTGCCCGGCCACCCCTACCGGGAAGTGAGGAGCCCCTCTGCCCGGCCAGCCGCCCCCTCCGGGAGGGAGGTGGGGGGGTCAGCCCCCCGCCGGGCCAGCCGCCCCGTCGGGGAAGTGAGGGGCGCCTCTGCCCGGCCGCCCCTACTGGGAAGTGAGGAGCCCCTCTGCCCGGCCAGCCGCCCTGTACGGGAGGGAGGTGGGGGGTCAGCCCCCCGCCCGGCCAGCCGCCCCGTCCGGGAGGTGAGGGGCGCTTCTGCCCGGCCGCCCCTACTGGGAAGTGAGGAGCTCCTCTGCCCGGCCACCACCCCATCTGGGAGGTGTACTCAACAGCTCATTGAGAACGGGCCATGAAGACAATGGCGGTTTTGTGGAATAGAAAGGGGGGAAAGGTGGGGAAAAGATTGAGAAATCGGATGGTTGCTGTGTCTGTGTAGAAGGAGGTAGACATGGGAGACTTTTCATTTTGTTCTGTACTAAGAAAAATTCTTCTGCCTTGGGATCCTGTTGATCTGTGACCTTACCCCCAACCCTGTGCTCTCTGAAACATGTGCTGTATCCACTCAGGGTTGAATGGATTAAGGGCGGTGCAAGATGTGCTTTGTTAAACAGATGCTTGAAGGCAGCATGTTCGTTAAGAGTCATCACCACTCCTTAATCTCAAGTACCCAGGGACACAAACACTGCGGAAGGCCGCAGGGTCCTCTGCCTAGGAAAACCAGAGAACTTTGTTCACTTGTTTATCTGCTGACCTTCCCTCCACTATTGTCCTGTGACCCTGCCAAATCCCCCTCTGCGAGAAACACCCAAGAATGATCAATAAAAAAGAAAAAAAAAAAAAGAAAAAAGAAAAAAAAAAAAAAGAAAAAAAAAATGTATTTGATTGATGTCTCATGCCTCCTTAAAATGTATAAAACCAAGCTGCACCCCAAGGACCTTGGGCACATGTTCTCAGGACCTCCTGGGGACTGTGTCATGGGCCATGGTCAGTCATATTTGGCTCAGAATAAATCTCTTCAAATATTTTACAGAAAAAAAAAAAAAACCAGACATGCTATATCAGGTATATAGGAACTGAGGTAAATAAGGTAAATAAGCCTCTAGTGTAAGGAGCTATGTTAATCTGGCTAGGAGTTGTGATTTGATTAATGTTTGCTATTGCTATAGGTGCTAGAGGCATCAAATTTCTCAGTGTTCCTGTTTTTGTCTCCCCTCTTGACTTTGGGCTTCCCAAACAGAAAGACTCTGGTTTTTGCAGCTCTTTCCATTGTAATTTACTATTATACTAGAGCCCTGATGGTGTAGTGATAAGACATTGGGGATAGGGAGTATTCTATAATCTTCCAATTAAATCTCCATCTTTTAGTGGACCTATGTCTCTGGCCTGTGACCTTCGCAAGTGTTTCTTTTTGTATAGCGTCGATCCTCCCCTTAGATGACACAAGAAGTGTAGAGGGTGATGGAGCTAGGTAATCACTGTTACCCCACAGCTCTGAGACAGAGCTCTGGTAAAATCTTTCCCCCTAGAGAGTAGACATTTGTTATGAAAAAAGCTCTGAGATGTAGAGAGCAGGGCCTTCTTAAATTACACAGGCCAGTCATTGAGTTTACTGAGAATAGAGTCCACAGACTTAGGGTCCAGGACCAGCTGTCTTTTTGTCTTCAAAATGGAGCACAAAGTAGCTGACTCCTGCCCATCACCACACATACAACTCACAGGATATGAGAGATGCAGTCTAGCAGAGTATCTTAAGATCATGGACTATTGGGGTCATGAGTTCCAGTTACTACTGGAACTTACTATCAGCTCTTTGATCTTGGAACCATTTTTTGACCACTCCAAATATCAATTATCCCATATGTACAGTAGATTTGATGACTCTCCTTTCACTTGTGACCCCCACTAGTTATATTGGGCCAAAAAGTATGCCCCTCATAGAGCCTGAATTCTCTAACACCAAATCAAATTCTCTTGGTACAAAATGCCAGGAGGAATGATGTGAGAAAAGGGCAAAAATATTCCCAAATATGGAAATTTTCTAGTTTTCTTTTTGTTATTAATTATTGATTTCTGTATAAGTGTATTGAGGGTCAGAGAACATGTGTATAACTGCAATCCTTTTGTATTTATTGCGACATCTTTATGACCTAATAATTAATTTTTGTAAAAATGTTTCATGCCTACATTTACTGGGTTCAGAGTTCTGTGTACGTCCTTTAGAAAAGTTTGTCAAATTGTTCCAAGCTTCTTTATCATTTCTGAATTTTTATCTGCTTGCTCTATCAGTTACTGATAACAATTTAAACTTAACATATTAAGTTTCACATTATGGTTGTGAATTTGTTTCTCCTGTGGTTCTGCCATTTTAACATTTGATCATGAAAGATAGCACACATATAGAGTCACACACATTCACAAGATGTAGAGCTAAATTATTTATTACAAAATGAAAAGCTGGGTAATCACCACTCATGTCAAGAAGTAGAATACTGTTAGCAGTCCAGAAATGCCATTGATGTCCCCTTCAGTCATCCCCCTGCCTTACCACTAGAGCTAATAATAATCCTGAAATTTATGGTAACCATTTCCTTGTTTTTCTTTATATTTTATATCCTAAGCAGTACAGTTTAGGATATTGCCTGTTTTGTGAACTATATATAAATGGAACTATACAGCATGTATTTTTTATGGCTGGCATATTTTATTCAATACTATATACAATGAAACTGAATGTTTATGTCCCTCCCCCAAAAAATTATATGTTGAAATCCAAACTTCCAAGGTGATAGTATTAGGAGTTGGGGCCACTGGGAGGGATTAGTGCCCTTATGAAAGAGACCCCAGAGAGCTCCCTCACTCTTCTACCATGTGAGGTTACAGTGAAAAACAGCCATCTGTGAGGAAGAGGGCCCTCACCAGACACTGAATCTATCACCTTGATCCTGTACTTCCCAGCCTTCAGAACTATGAGAAATAAATTTGCTTTTTATAAGCCATAGTATTTTGTTATAGCAGCCTGAGCTAAAATGTTATGTTTATGGTATGAATCCATGTTTCTATGTTTAGATTTAATTAATTTACTTGCATTGATGTGTAGTATACAATTATTGAACATATCACAGTTTATGCTATTGTTTTGTTCTTTATATAAACTTAGGTTATTTCCAGCTTTTCAATATTATATATAATGCGGCTATGAAAATTCTTATATATACCTCTCAGTATACACGTACACAAATTTCTGTTGGGTAGCTATCTATGAGGAGAATTGCATGTTCAACTGTAATATATGATGCCAAACTTCCAAATTGGTTGTATCAGTTTACACTTCCATCAGTAGTGATAACAGTTCTTGGTGCTCTACATCACCACCATTGCTTGTTATTATCTGCCTTTTTCATTTCACTGATAACTAATGAAGCTGAGCACACTTTCATTTTTTTGGACAATTTAGATATCCTCTTTTACGAAGTGGTTGTATTATTCCCATTCTACTATTGGCTTATGTGTCTTTTTCACATTAATTTGTAGGATTTTAAAAATATATTCTGCATCTGAGCTCTTTGTCAGTGAAATGTATTGCAAATAGCTCACGAACTTTGTGGCATGTCTTTTTACTCTCTTTGTGGTATGTCTTTTTACTCTCTTTGTGGTGTCATTTGACTAATGGAATGTCTTAATTTCAATGGAATGATAGTTATGATAAGTACTCTTGTGTCCAGTTTAAAAAGTCTGTGCCTACATCATAGTTATAAAGATATTCTATATTATTTTCTAGAAGACAGATGTATAATTGACCACAAATTAGTTTTTGTGTATTGCATTAGGGTTTTTCAGAGAAACAGAACCAATCTATAGCAAATATATATAGCACATATATATATATATATATATACACACACACATATATATATATATACATATACACACACACATATATATACACAGAGAGAGAGAGAGAGAGATTACAAGGAATTGGCTCATGTGATTATGGAGGCTAAGAAGTCCCAAGATCTATAGTCAGCAAGTTCGAGACAGGCTCAAGACCCAAGGACAGTTGATTTTTCTGTTCAAGTTTGAAGTCAAGAAAAGACCAATGTCCCAGTATAAACAATCAGACAGAAGTTCCCTCTTACTCAGCCTTTGTATTCTATTGAGGTCTTCAATTGGTTGGATGAGGCCCACCTATGTTAGGAAGGGCAATTTGTTTTATTCTGTCTACCAATTTAAATGTTAATCTCATCCAGAAATACCCCAGGATAACATTTGAACAAATGTCTGGGCATTCTGTGGCCCAGTTAAGTTAACACAAAAAATTAACCATCACATGTTTAATGTGAGGTAGGGGTCAAGATTTACATTTTCCATATTATATATTGCAGTTCATTCAGTGTCATTTGATAAAAGTTATCCTTTCCTCCAGTGCTTAACAATGCACGTTTATTGTAAATCAGCAATCCATAATGCATGGGTCTGTTTCTGGGATCTCTCTTTGATTCCATTGGTCTCTTTGGCTATCCTTGGATTAGTATCACACTAAACTACTATGACTTTATAACGTGTCAATATTTAGATTTTATAATAAGTTTTGGTATTTAGTAGACAGAGCAAAGTCCTCCAGATTGGTATTTTTTCAATAATGTGTAAGTTATTCTTGACTTTTTGTGTTTGTATATAATCTTTAGAATCAGCTTGTCAAGTTCCATGAAAGGAAGGAAGAAGGGAAGGAGAGAATGAAGGAGGAGTTTTGTTTAGGATTGCATTGTAATTATAGGTCAGTTAGAAGAGAATTGACATCTTCCTAACACTGAGTCTTCCAACCCATGACCATGGTATATATTCCATTTATTTATTTAAAGATCTCAGTAACATTCATCATGTATTGGATTTAAAACTTCCATTTTGTAACTGTTTTTTTGCTGATTAAGAAATGCAACTGAATTTTGTATATTGTCATATCCAGAACACTTGATGAACTCATTTATTCATTCCAAAATTTTTATATATGGACTCTTTTAGATTTCCTAAATTACAGTCATGTTGTCTGTGCATGACAGTTTCATTTCTTCCTTTCCAATTCCTTACCTTTTCTTTCTTCTTCCCTTCCTTCCTTCCTTTTGCCTTCCTGCCTTCATCTTTTTATTTTCACTGGCCTGGGACCTACAGTCAAATTTTAAGAAGATCTGGGGCTTCCTAATCTCAGCTTCAGCTTCAAAGAGAAAGCTTTCTATACTCATCATTATATTTTATGTTTGCTATATGTTTTTTATAAACATATTCTAACAAATCAAGGAAGTCCCCTTCTGTCTCTTCCCATTTAATAAGGGCTTCTATTATAAATACTTTTTTCTTCATCTATTAAAATAATCATATGATTGTTAGACTTTATTCTCTTAATGTGGTAAATTACATTAATTGATTTTCAAATATTATACCAACCTTTCATTTCTGGAATACCTTAACTTGTATGTAGTATATTATTATTCTCATATATGGTCAGGTTCTTTCTTCTTTAAATTTTTTTTCAGTTATGTCAATGAGTTACATTGACCTATATTTTTCTTTTCCCATAATGACCTTGTCGGGTTTTGATATTAAGGTTATACCAAATCTTAAAATGACTTGCAGAGTATTCTTTTTTAATTATCTGGAAGACTGTGTTGGATGGATATTATTTTCTTCACTAGTGAAGTTATCTGGGCCTAAAATGTTCCTGGTCGGAAACATTTTGGAAGATTTTAAATATGAATTTTATTTATTTATTTCTTATTTATTTATATTGAAATCTTCAAGATGAGGTTTTATCTGAATACAGTAAGTATTGTGGTTTAATAATCTGTACCTGATAAATAATTCAAATCATATTGATCTATTTGTGTTGCCTGTTGTTTCTATTTCTTACTCATAACGTATTTTTTTTCGTGCACCTGGTTATCTTTGTGTGTGGATATTGTATTTCAGCAATTGTTGTAATAATCTAAGGCCTAAGATGATAAAAATCTTACTCTAGAGAAGATTTTATTTGCATTGGTCAGGCCCATAAGAGTGCCTCCTGGCCAGGTGCGGTGGCTCACGCCTGTAATCCCAGCACTTTGGGAGGCCAAGGCAGGTGGATCACAAGGTCAGGAGTTTGAGACCAGCCTGAACAACATGGCGAAACCCCGTCTCTACTAAAAATACAAAAATATTAGCCAGGCGTGGTGGTGCATGCCTGTAATCCCAGCTACTCAGGAGGCTGAAGCATAAGAATTGCTTGAACCTGGGAGATGGAAGTTGCAGTGAGCTGAGATTGCGCCATTGCACTCCAGCCTGGGCAACAGAGTGAGACTCTGTCTTAAAAAAAAAAAAAAAATGCTTCCTGTTACCACCATAATATTTGTTCAGAACTTACAGTTCACTAGTCCACCCAGATGATGCAAAGCCAAGCTACAAGACTTTGTAAGGGCTAGTATATTTTTTGATTACAATTACCCTGAAGGTATAAACATTTGCGGTTCCCAGCATACTATGGGTGATGGTTTGTCAGGAAACACTCCACCCCTTTTGATGGGCCTTGGGCTCTGACTTCTGTTACTATAGTGCCTTGAATGTGCCATAAGTTCCACGCAGTTTGGCACAGGCTTATTACTCAACCACAGATGCCTTCAATAAAAATATAGTTTTAAGTCCTAGGCTTACCTCTCTGGATGCTTCTGTTCTCTTGTAGTATAACCTAGCAATTCCTCACAATTGTATTAATTTTGTAGCCTTTTAGAGATCTGATGTTTTGTAGTTCTTTTCAATGGGTGGGTTGCTCTAAATCATCTAGTCCGCCATTACCAGAAGCAGATACACACACACACACACATATATACATATACACACACACACACACACACACACACACACACACACACACACACATATATATACCTGTTTTCATCAATGGGATATTTGAATAATCATGCAAGAGGATGCAAAGATGAATATGGCACAGTCTCCATCTTTAGGGGGCTTATAGGGAGATACAGAAATGGAAAGAGCCAATTACAAAACCTAATGAGTGTTAACAATGGGGAAATAACGGTGCTAAAAGAACAGATAAGGGATCTAGACTTGAGAGTTCAGGGATGGCTCTTCTTTCAGAATGTGATTAATTTCTTTTTATATCAAAAGCCCATTAAACAGAAGAGGAGTTAAACCTCTACTCCAACCTTTGTGAACACAGAAAGCAGGTTCAGCTATGAGCCAATTGGAAAACAGCTTCTTCGGAGACTGAGATTTTCTGAGCAAATCACCATGTATCAGCATAGGGACCATAGAAGACAAGATCATATCTGATGTCCCACATCTGACCACCTCCCTGATGAGCTACCACTACTCTTTCTCCCAGTGCACACGTGCACACACACACACACACACAAACGTGGAAAGGTACAAGGATATATGGTACAAAAACCTTTGTTAAGGGCAACATGAAAGGTAGAGACCCTGTGCAACAGGGGAAGGAAAGATCACTTCCAGCTAGGGTGGCTTCAGAGGCTGAGTGATGAGGGTTGGCCTCTAAGAATGGGCAGGACTAGGACCTCTAGGGGGAATAAGAAGGCAGTTGGCAGGAAGTAAATGACACATAATGACAATGAGAGGGAAGAATAAGGCATACTTGGGGCACATTGAGTGAGGGCAGAGAAGTGCATGACTAGGTTGAGAATGTGTGTCCTGGGGCTCAATTCTGATGGATGCTGAATGTCAGGATGAAGAGTGCAGAATTTACTCTGTGGGTGGTAGGTTTACCGTCAGCGCCTTCAAGCAGGAGAATGGCAGTTAAAAGCAGGGAAGAGTAAAGTTTAATCTGATGGTAATGTACAAGATTTATCTTAAGGAAGGGGCAGGGCTGGAAGCAGGAAAACTAGAGAAGAGATTATTCTAAGAGTTCAAATGAGAAATGGTGAAGCTCTAAGGTAGTGACAGATTCAGGAGATACAACGAAGCAGGAAGGAGAGCTTTGTCTGTGGGAGAGGGAGAAATCAGATGAGACCTTGATTTCAAGTTGGGGCAACCTGACCATTTAATAAAGATAGGCCAGTATAATTAATGTAAGACCAGGAACTATAGTCAAACAGCTGAGTTTTCCCTCCCTACCTCCTTGTAGGTCCTGCCTATCATCTGAGGCCCAAGTCAAGGTCCTTTTCCTCCTTGAAGCTTTCTCTGTCTATTTCCAGCAAACCTGGCCATTGCCTTCTCTGAGCTCCTATTGGCCCATTGACAGTGGCCCAAAGTCACTGGCCTAGTGACTTTTCCTTTAGCTCTTTCTTCAAGTGGCCTCATGTGAAGAGGCTCTCTGTCTACCCAGAGAGCATATCATTCACCAAGGTGAAAGATCTTCCTCCTCTGATACCTAGCCCTTTTCTCTTAAAGAACACAGTAAAGTGTTAGACATCGGTAGGTCCCTGAGAAATAATTATTGACTCATCAGTGATCACAGGGAAGGAAGTTGAGTAGAGAAAATGGGAGATAACATAGGGACACATTGAGATAGTAGTCCTCATTCTAAGACCTAGGTTGGTTCTCAGGCTTGGCAGTAACCAGCTTGTGTAACCTTGAACAGTTTACTTAAATCTCTCTGAGCCTTGGGTTTCTCATTCATCTAATGGGGCAAAGACCCTTTACTCACAGGCTGTTGAGAGGGTACTTGGGATATCCCACTGTCCCACATAAAGCAGCTATCCCCATGTAGGGCACATCCAGGCACTCAGTTAATAGTGAGGTTCCCAAAGGTCTCTAGAGGAAAGTATTGTTTCCTTGTGGTTGGCCTTTGTCTCCCTCATCCTGACATACCCCAGTAGATATACAAGAAATAATTATGATTGCCTTTTATTGAGTGCCCAAGATGTGAAGATCTTGGTGTGTTACAGAGGTGATGTCAGAACATTAGGAGTGACTTACCCAAGGACACACAGTAGTGATGATTCTGTCTCTGGGGACTCAAAGAGGTCTCCTGACTCCAGTTTTCTGTCCAGACAGAAGAGGCATCCACAGTGCCTTGTGTTTCTGTGCCTCATATACCTGTGCTTCCCAGATGTTTATCTAGAAGTTAAAATAATGGGGCAGAAGAGCAGCTGATAGTGCAGTGTTTTTTCCCATCTCATAATCTATTGATCTGATATCATTGAAGCTCATATAGTATATATAGTTCCTCTTATTATATTTCCAAATGATGCCTCTGATAGCTATGCAATTTTTTTTTTTTTTTGAGACGGAGTCTCGCTCTGTCACCAAGGCTGGAGTGCAGTGGTGCGATCTCGGTTCACTGCAAGCTCCACCTCCTGAGTTCATGCCATTCTCCTGCCTCAGCCTCCAGAGTAGCTGGGACTACAGGTGCCCACCACCATGCCCGGCTAATTTTTCGTATTTTTAGTAGAGACAGGGTTTCACCATGTTAGCCAGGATGGTCTCGATCTCCTGACCTCATAATCTACCCACCTCGGCCTCCCAAAGTGCTGGGATTACAGGCGTGAGCCACCGTGCCCAGCCAGCTATGCAAATTTTTATTGCAAAATCATGTATTTTATGGGAGGTTGAAGGAACTATTTATTGAAGGTCTACTATGTGTTAAACACTTTATATAGCAATTGTTATTTATAATTCACAATAATCCTGATACAGAAAATCTTACTCCCATTTTCTAGAAGAGAAAACTAAAGTTCACAGAATTTTAGTAACTTTTCTAGGTTGACACAACTAAGAAGTGGCAAAGCTGGTATTTTAGCTCTTGATCTCCACAGTAAGTAATTAGACTGGTTGCTATAGTATATGTTATATGGTGACCATGTGATGTCATGCACATAAAGGAATTCAACAACACCTGTTGATGAGGATGATAATAAACATGAAATAATCTCTCTTGGGTTTAGACACCTGGGTTGTGGTGTTCATATGAATTTAGTTAGAGCAAAAATTCAATGTATTGTACTCACTAAAGCCTAGCCCAGCTTTTGCACTAGGTTGAAATGCCACCTAATCTGTATATTAAAAGCTCATTAAAACCTAGGTGTGTAGAAGAGCATTCTTGTCTTTTCTTTGCTAAATTTCTATTTTTGGACCTGTGCCATACTGCTTGGATTATTACGAGCTCTCATATGTTAAACAACTAGAACCCCTTTATTGTGACTTTTATTAATTTCTTGCCTATCTTTTTCCATTTGATTTTTTTCAAGAGACCTTTGAAGGAAAATCTACCAAACTTCCAAATGCCGGCAGGGTTGGGGTCAGGAGTGATAAAATTCACAGCTTTACAAGACTGAATCATCCCATCCAGGAATCTGGCATCCTAATTGTCTAATTATCCAACAGGCACATTTCTTTTCAATTATTTCAAAATTCAGAATTTACTTTAGATCTTCAATAACTGCTAAAAGTTGATCTGAAAATAATCAGGCTAAAGACCAAGGCCCTTTTTAACCTGGCCTGTGGAGTGGTTTCTATATAAGAGGTAATTAGTGACCTACCTACTTCAAGTACTGTAATGAAGATGAAACAGAAAAAGGCAGTGGGACAATATGATATATATTAAGGAGAGCAAGACTTGAGGTAGCAAAACCAGAAAGGGATCTTCCACCATAGACCAGGAGTGGGGAGTTGTTTGCCTAAAAAAATGTAGCAAGAGTGGAGATGGAAGAAAAGTGGGAAAATCCAGATATTTAGAAGAGAAGGTCAAGATTACTTGGTGGGAGGGAGGAAGAGGGAATGAGGGATGATTCCCAGATTTCTTGCTTAGGCAACAGTGTGGGTTCTGGAGCCATCTATTAAGATAAGAGAAATGAAGAGGAGGGAGTTTTGTGTGTGGAAAAGATCAAGGAAGGATGGTAAAATCACTTGGGACATATTGCATTTGAGGTCCTTCAGGGACATTCAGGTGGATATATCTAATCGTTAATTAAAACGGATCTGAATCAAATTTATGCTGAAGTTCATGTAGAAAAACAAACATACAAGAATGTGTTGGAAAAAAGAGAATCTACTGAGGGGACCTAGCTCTACCAGATATATGAAATTATATATCCTCTATAATTCAACTGGTATATGGATAGCAAACAGACCAATGAAATAGAATAAAAAGCCCAGAAGGTTTTCCAAGTACATATGGATATTTGATATGTAATAAAGGTGGTATCTCAAATCCCTAAAGCAAAGATGGACTTTCTGATGCCAGAACAACTGAGAAACCAATTGGAAAAAGAAAACAAAAGATCCATCAATACTTTATGCCATACACAAATATAAACTCTAAATGTAAAGAAAACCATATGAATACTAGAAGAAAACATGGGTGAATGCTTCTTGGACCTTATGTAGGAAAAGATTTCTTAACTATGAATCGAAATCTAGAGGCAATAAAAGTTAAATAAATTTGACTACTTTTTTTAATGCATGGCAGAAAAACACCATAAACAAAGCCAAAAAGCAACTGACAAACTGGAGAGAAAATTGCAACATATATAACAGTTAATGTATTAAGAAAACTTGAAAATTGAGGTGAGAAGGACCAACAACCCACTAGAAAAATGTGGAAAAGACATGAACCGACAATTCACAAAGAAAGATATTTAAATTGTCCTTAAACAGAGATAAGGCAAAATAAAATGCCATTGAGATATTACTTCTCAACTATCATATCAGTGAACATTTAAAAGTATGTCATAGGTTATGTTGGGAAGGGCGTTGGGAAACAAAACACTCCCCTATATTTCTGATGGGAATGCAAAAATAGGTCTGAGATTCTGGGGAGGGAATAGCCTGGAGACGTAAATCTGGAAGTCATTGGTCTTTACTGGAAATGAATGAGATCAAACAGGGAGACAGAACTTGAGGACTGAGGAGAGAGGAGGCCCAGGACAGAACCCTAGGAACACTGCCACTCAAGGTGGCAGCTCAGCTTCCTGGCAGGCAGCACCACCCTGGGCTCTGGAGTCAGGCAGAGACAGTCTTGAAAGCGGGCTCTGGAGTTCTGGGGCTGAGCGCTCTTGGCAAAGTCGGGTACCCTCTTTGATCAGCTGTCACACCTGGCGATAATGGGCATCAGAGAGAGATACCCTGCGAGGATGCCGTGAGATGCGCCAGGTAAAGCACCTGGGGTCAGAAAGCCACCCCCTCCTCCTCCTCTCCGTGACCCCCCTTTGCTACACAAACACACCACGACCCCGACCGTCCCCAGCCTCCCGGTCCTTCGGGGTTGGATGGTGAGGTGGGTCAGGCAAGGGGGGCCGAGCTCGGGTGACGCGGCGCTCACGTGACCCGCCGGGCGCCTACGTGGGCACCAGCCCCCGCGCCCGCCCGCCCGCCCTGCGGTCCGGTCCCGGCGCCCGCGCAGAACCAGCTGTCTGAGCTGCCCGGGCAGCGGGGGAGCAGCGAGCGGGCTTCCGCGAGCCGGAGGAGGCACAGGCCTGTCCCGGGTCCCGGCAGGTCAGTGTGAAGGTGGGCGCTGCCGGCGAAACCACGGAAGGGGTGGAGGTGGCTGGCAATAGGAGTAGGGAGGGGGCGGAGAAAGGATCCGGGAGACTGGTGAGGAGGGGGAAGCGGAGCGGGCGGAGGCAAGGGCGGGGGAGCCTGGCCTGCCTTCTCGACGACCCCCTGCACTGAACCGTCCATCCATTTTAGTACTGGAAATGGAGTACGGGGGGGCAACCCCGCAGTGCAACAGTGAAATGTAGACATATTCTGGAAATAACCCCCTCTCACAATCTGCTCCCATGGAAACATCTGACCTCCGCAAAAACGGGGTGGCGCTGGGACAGGTTGCCTCCAGGGGAAGGGGACACAGAGACAAACGCAGTTTGGAAAGCATCCTGGTTTGGTGCCCGAGGCCAGGAAAGAAATGGCGGCTGGGGTGCGGGGGATGTAGGGGAGGAAAACGTTGGGTAAGCAGGGCCTGGACTCAGGAAAGGGAACCGAGTCCCTGTGAGACCGCTGACTGCGCAGCCCCTACCCCTGTCTCCTGTCTGTCCGCAGGTCTGCGCGTCTGTTCCCAGCGCTCTGCGAGGCCTAAAAAGGAGGAGCAACCTGTCCAGAATCCCTGCAGGTCTGCGAAGGTGGTTGTGGGGGAGCTCAATGGACAGGGCCCTATAAGGGTTGAGAGTGTGGAGGGCCCGGCCAGGGCCGAATTGGGGCCCCTGCCCATCCCCCACTCACATGAACACACACCTTACCAGGCTGAACCAGTGCAGAGAAGGTGGCAGGGAATGGCTGGCTCACGTGTGTGGGAGGAGTGGCAGGCTACGTGGTGGGCAGAAGGCCCTCTTGGGGGCCCGGCCAGCTTAGGGGAACCCTCACCAGGGGTGAGATGCAAGTACTATCCAGACCTGCATTCCACCCCATGCCCTCAGTCTCCCATGTCTCTTATTTGTCTCCTCTTCCCTCCATTCCCATCCCCCAGGACAGGAAAAGGAGGGGAAGTCTCGACATGGAAAAACCCTACAATAAAAATGAAGGAAACCTGGAAAACGAGGGAAAGCCAGAAGATGAAGTAGAGCCTGATGATGAAGGAAAGTCAGACGAGGAAGAAAAGCCAGACGTGGAGGGGAAGACAGAATGCGAGGGAAAGAGAAAGGATGAGGGAGAGCCAGGTGATGAGGGACAACTGGAAGATAAGGGAAGCCAGGAAAAGCAGGGCAGGTCCGAAGGTGAGGGCAAGCCACAAGGCGAGGGCAAGCCAGCCTCCCAGGCAAAGCCAGAGAGCCAGCCGCGGGCCGCCGAAAAGCGCCCGGCTGAAGATTATGTGCCCCGGAAAGCAAAAAGAAAAACGGACAGGGGGACGGACGATTCCCCCAAGGACTCTCAGGAGGACTTACAGGAAAGGCATCTGAGCAGTGAGGAGATGATGAGAGAATGTGGAGATGTGTCAAGGGCTCAAGAGGAGCTAAGGAAAAAACAGAAAATGGGTGGTTTTCATTGGATGCAAAGAGATGTACAGGATCCATTCGCCCCAAGGGGACAACGGGGTGTCAGGGGAGTGAGGGGTGGAGGTAGGGGCCAGAGGGGCTTACACGATATCCCATACCTTTAATGCCTTTGGCCTTCCATTCTGATTTCTCTGATGAGAATATTGCTGGCCCTGCTTTCCCTGGTAGGTATTTGCCAGGCCCAATGCTTTAACCTTAAGCTGATACTTTGCTTTAGATGTCAGTCTCGTTACCAGCAGCCTTTTGACCCAACTACAGCGCTCTATATTTTAGTAGAGGATTTTCACCCATGTGCATGGAAAAGATGTTCATGGTACATTGTAAAAAAATAAAATAAAAATAAAAAAAAGTTTGCAGAACCGCATATACAGTATCAGCCCGTTTTTATAAAAATGTAAATGTTTGCATAATGCATTTGTGCACAAAGAAAACTCTGAAAGCATGTACACTAAAAAGCAGCCAATGGTTATTCCTGAATGGTATCCAAAAATGAGTTCAATCACTTGCTGGGTAGGTACCTCCATGCCATTCTGCTGTTGTTGTGCCCATCCTCATGTCTTCCCTAGGTGTAACTAGGTGAGTGGGCACTGCTACCCCTTCTCCTGGGTCCTTTACCATCCTATGGCTCCCCCATAGGATGCGATTCTTTTTCTTTTCTTTGCTCTCACTCATCTCTACCTTTTCTTAAAGGATATGTCCTTTTGTCATAACAATAATTTTAAAAACTAAACGAGAAAACAATACATAAACAATTGAACTGTTCAGTGAGCTTATGAGGGTAATAAAGACACTTAAAATTTCTGTTGCCAGAACATAAAATGATAAGTAAAATTCATATTACCTCTGAGACTAACAGCTAGAGGTATCAACCTGGCAGTTATAACAAATCCATTGCTGTAAGGGTCAGTCTTGCCATCTGTGAAATGGGGATAATACTTATCTCACAGGACTGCCCAGTGGATCAGATGAGGTATTGAACATGTGAGCTGTCCTTACAGGAGCAGGACCCAGCACCCTGTCAGACACTTAAAAGAAGAGCTGAAGGTAGGTTTCACCTGTCCCCAGGAACAACTCCAAGCAGCTGAGTAGAGGGTGCCATCCTTCTCTGGATACTATCATATCTGCTGGGCACTTCTGTTCTGCTATGCCCTGTATATGTACTGTCTGCTGACAGCCACTGATATAATGGAGTACTCATGGTGACAAAGCCCTCCTGATTCCCTACAGTCCCCAAAGGGCCACAGTCCCAATTGCAGGTGGTTCTACTCTAGGGCTTCTTGGAGCCCACTGTATTACACAGTTCTTAGCAAAGTAGCCATTAACATTTTTAGTTCATTTTATATTTGCTTACAGCTTCATTTCTCTTCTTAGGATTTGAGACATTTTGGGTCTACTTGGGACTGTGTCCTGAGTCTAACCTATTGGCTAGATAATGAACTGTGTTTGAACCAAACACCCTACCCCAGTACCACAGGTGAACCCTATCTAAATTTTTGTACCTTTCTAAGTGTGAGTTTTCTCTAAAAAGCCTCATTGACTGGCCTACTATACAAAATCAAGGGACTTATCCATACATAATCACAGAGATAACCCTGTGTGAAACATCCCTTCCCATTCTAAACCACTTGCAACTGAAAGAGGTACAGTGCTCTTAAAAATATTAAAAACTCTTAGGCATTTTTATTTAGCCCACCAGTATATTCCCTTATCAAAACAGACTTTTAAAAAATTCATCCTGATATCCGTTGCACTGTACTTGACACATATATTTAACAATTACTTGATTATGACTGAGTCAGGAGCCTTGAGTTTTTGGCCCAGTGTATCCTTGGGCAAGTAATTTCACTTGTCAAAAATACAACTTGAAATTCAAAAATAAATAATACAGGAGAAGTGATAATTCTAAATCCAGCTCATAAACCATTTTAACAATGTATAAAAATGATTTTTTTCAAAATACGTTCAAAATATGTTAAACGACTCCCTGGGAACCTCCCTGGTCCCTGGCACAAACCCAGAATTTCTAGGAATATGGATCTAGAACCTGCAATTTCCACAAACTCCCCAGGTGATTCTGATGTACAGTGAAGTTTTACACATTGCATGATCTCAATTACATTAAATATAAACCATAAAAAAGTAGGAGGAAGTATAAGGAAATGTTTATCTGAATTCAGTAGGCACAAAGCACATATGTACCAACATCTTTTAAAAAATCAAACTATGTGCTAGATTTGTACATTGACAACTACAAAACATTGATGAGAGAAATTAAGATTTAAATAAATGGAAAGATACATTGTTCATGGATTAGAATGGCTGCAAAGAAACAGTGGCACAGGACTCCCTCAAGGTGGATGCCCTAACCAAGGTTCTGCCTGTTTTTACCTTTTGGGAGGGTCTTGAAATCTAAAGACTACCAGGCCACATCCCTTCTAAATAGTCCATATCTGTTTATTCAGGTAGTGAGTGTACCCACTGGGGGCATCCACTGCAGAGGAAACTATCAATAATTGGGAGGAAAAAATGACCATCTCTGTAGATATCATTCAGCCTCCCCATTCCCCTGCCACTGCTATCCCAATGTTTTCTCAATGGGCCCTTGTACAAAGTGGCCACAGAAACAGAAATAGAACTATGTGAGAGCTCAACAATATTGACTTCCCATACCAACCTGATCTGACTACTCTCATAGCTGAGTATGAAACCTGCCAACAGCAGAGGCCATTGCTGAGACCCTAATATGGTATCATTTCCAGAGGGAATGTTGATTACATTACTTTGTGCCCTATAAATATATACAATTATAAATTGTCAATTAACAATAATTATTTAAACTATGAGAAATAATACACAAGTACAATGTAGCAAGATATAATATCAATATACAAAATCAATTGTATTTCTTTATAGTAGAAATTAACAATCTGAAATGAACTTAAGAAAATGATTCCATTTACAATGGTATCAAAAAGAAAAACAATCTTGGGAATAAATTTAACAAAACAAATGCCAGACTTGTATATGGAAAAGTACAAAATGTTGTCAAAAGAAACTAAAGACAACCTAAATAAATGGAAATAAATTCAATGTTCATTGATTGAAAGACTTAATATTGTTCAGATGGCAATATTCCCTAATTGATCTACAGACTTAAGGCAATCACTATCAAAATCTCCCCTGGCTTCTTTGCAGATAATAACAAAGTGATCCTAAATTATAATGACCCAAAACAGACAAAACAATCTTGAAAAACAATAACAAATGGAGTTCTTACACTTTCTAACTTCAAAACTTACCACAAAGCAATAGTAATCAAGACAGGGTGGTCCTACCATAAGGATAGATATATAAATCAATGGAATAGAATTGGGAATCCAGAAGTAAACTCTCACTTTTATGCTCAATGGATTTTCAACAAGTCTGCCAAGACAATTCAAAGGGAAGATAATAGTTTTTAAACAAATTGTGATGAAACCATTAGATATCCACATGCCAAAGAACGAATTTAGAACATTATGTCACACCCTACATCAAAGTGAACTCAACACAGATCATAAATATAAATGAAAGAGCTAAAACTATACAGCTCTTAGAAGAAAACATATGCATAAATATTCATGACCTTGAGTTAGGCAATTTTACTTAGATACGATAACAAAATCATATATGACAAAAGATACATTCTACTTCATGAAAATGGAAACGTTTTGTGCTTCAAATGATAACATCGAGAAAATGAAAAGATGATCCACCAGATGGGAGAAAATAACTGCAAATAATACATTTGATAAGGAGCTAATTTCCAGAATATATAAAAAACTCTTACAACTCAACCATTAAAAAAAAAGAGAACCCAATTTTAAAATGGGCAAATGATTTGAATAGATATTTCTCCCAAGAAGATATACAAATGTCCAATAGGCATATGAAAAGAAGCTCAACTGTATTAGTCACTAGGGAATGTAAACCAGAACCACAAAGTGATACCACTTCACACACAGTAGGATGGCTAAAACGAAAGAGATAGAAAATAAGTTTTGGTGAGGATGGGGAGAAACAAGTCCTCATACATTGCTGATGGGAATGCATTTGCTTGGGATAACAAATTGGCAATTCTTTAAAATGTTAAACATAATGTGTCATATGACCCAGCAATTCCATTCCTAGGTATATACACAAGAGAAATGAAAACATACAGTCATGCAAAATGTATACACAAATGTTCATAGCAGTATTGTTCATAATAGCCAAAATATAGAAAAAAAAATCCATGAACTGGTGAATAAACAAATATGGTATATTATACAATGTATTTGGCAATAAAAAGGAAGAAGTACTGATACATGGCATAGCATGGATGAACCTTGAAAACATTATGCTAAGTGAAAGTAGGCAGTCACAAAAGACCACATAGTTTATTATTCAATTTATAATAAATGGCCATATCAACAAATCTATAGAGAAAGTAGATTCGTGGTTGCATGGGGCTTGCAGAAGGGCAGGAATGAAAAATGGTAATAGGAAGGTTTTCTTTAGGGGTGATGAAAATGTAAAATTGGATAGTGGTGATGGTTGCCCACCTCCATAAATATTCTAAAAACCATTGAATTGTGCACTTTACATGGGTGAATTATAAGGCATATGAATTATATCTCAATAAAGCTGTTAAAGAGAAATAATTATCTACAATAAAAATAAGAACAATGTGTTACATGGCTTGTAACATATGTAGAAGTAAAATGTACAATGTGGTGGTTAATACTGAGTGTCAACTTGATTGGATTGAAGGATGCAAAATATTGTTCCTGGGTGTGCCTGTGAGGGTATTGCCTAATGAGATTAACATTTGAGTCACCGAACTGGGAGACGAAGACCCACCCTCAATCTGGGTAGGCACTATCTAATCAGCTGCTAGCCTAACTAGGATAAAAGTATGCAGAGGAACGTGGAAAGACTAGAATGGCTTAGTCTTCTGGCCTACATCTTTCTCCCGTGCTGGATGCTTCCTGCCCTCAAACATCAGACTCCAAGTTCTTCAGTTTTTGGACTCTTGGACCTTCGATCACAGACTAAAGGCTACACTGTCAGCTTCCCTACTTTTGAGGTTTTGGGACTCAGACTGGCTTCCTTGCTCTTCAACTTGCAGACGGCCTATTGTGGGACTTCACCTGGTGACTGTGTGAGTCAGTACTCCTTAATAAATTCCCCTTTATATATTACATCCATCCTATTCGTTCTGTCCCTCTAGAGAACCCTGACTAATACGTACAACAATAGAAAAAAAGATGGGAGGGGGAATGCACAGTTGTAGGGTTCTTCCATTATCCATGAAATCATTTACAGTTGACCCTTGAACAACACAGGTTTGACCTGTGTTTTTTGATGTGGATTTTTCCAACCAAACTGAGATGGAAAATACTGTACTTGTGGAATGTGAAGTCTGCCTATAGCGAGGGCTGACTTTTCACATAGATGGGTTCTGCAGAGCCAACTCCAGGACCCACCTAGGTATACATAGATTTGTGTATCCTGGGGAGTGGTGGGTCCTGGAACCAATCCCCTAAGTATACTGAGAGATAGCTATAATATTATTTGAAGGTAGACTGTGATAATCTATGATACATATTACAAATACCAGAGCCATGGCTCAGAGATTTTGCCTGAGGGAAGGGAGGGAAGCAGGATGTAAAATGGAGAGTTCTAAATTTTTTCCCAAAGGAAAGGAATTCATTTGCAACAGAATATGGAGAAGTCCAAGTTCAAGGGAGCTCTCAAAAACAGTGGAGGCTCTGGTGCATGATATATTAAAAATATATATTACAGTATATATTTGGTCAATGTCCCCAGTTCCTGGCACAGAGCTCCTAAAACCTTTGGGATTTTCTGAATGATAGGAGTGTCTTTTGTTATTCATAATGAGCCCCTTTTGACTACTCCTGAATTTATGCTAATGAGGTGACTTAGGGTAAGACCCCTAGATAGCTTCAGGATGGGGACTGGACAACAGAAAGACCAAATACATGATTACAGGATGGGAACTTTCTGCCTTGCTCCTGACCTCCAGGGATTGGAGAGGGGATAAAAATTGAGTTCAATTACCAGTGGCCAATGATTACATAAATCATTCCTATACGATAAAACCTCCATTAAAATCCCTATATGATGGGGCTCGGGAGCTTCTGGGTTGGGAATACATTGATGTACTGATCAGATGGAGCACCCAGAAAAGGCATGGAAGCTCTGTGCCAAATATACCCCATATCTTACCTTATGCATGTCTTCCATTAGGCTCTTCCTGAGTTGTATCCTTTACAATAAACTGGTAATAGTAAGCAAAGCAGTTTTCTAAGTTCTGTGAGTCATTCCAGTAAATTACTGAACTCAAGAAGGGAGTCATGAGAACTGTGAATAAAAAATAGACTCTCAGGACCCCAAACTCACTATGGCAAAAGGGAAATTAAGCTTGGGAACTGAGTCATCCAAAAACTGCCTTCCATTTGTTCCCAAATAGCTGTAATTTCACATGCTTACTTTATCTTATGTAAAATGTAGATGTACTGAGCATGAGATGAATGCATAATTGACTTTTCCTCTACTCCTTTCTTTTTACATGTAAAATGTAGATTCACTGAGTGCTAATCAGAGCCTCACAAGAATGTAACCACTTGCCTCATTGCCTACCCATCCTCCTTTTTTTTCTTCCCCTCTTGCTTGCTCTTTCTCCTTTAAATACTGAAGTTCCCAAAGCCCTCTGTGGGAAAACCACAGGTCACCAATCCTACTGTGACTTGTGTTTCATTTTCCTAGGTGTGTCCTCAACCTTGGCAAAATAAACCTCTAATCAATTGAGATCTGCCTCAGTCACTTTTTGGTTTACAGAACCCTCAAATTTGTACTAGCCCAGGCTGAAGTGTGGGTAGGTTGGGCACCCCATTTGCAGCTGCCATCTGAAGTGGAGGGCAGTCTTATACTTAAAAGCCCTTAAACTGTAGGGTCTGCACTAACTCTGAGGAATTAATATCAGAATTAAATTGAATTGTAGGACACCCAGTTGGTGCCAAAGAATCAGAGAATTGGTAGGTGTTAGAAAACACCACACATTTGATGTCAGAAATAGTGCCAGAAAACACCACACGTGGTGAAAGGCAATTGAGAGGACATTGGTAGATTCATTGGAGATGCAGACTAAGCTGTAGGCCCACTAGTTTGCTGGAGACAACCTGGGACAGAGAAAGCTGGGAGGAGACCTACTGGGATTAGAACAAATCTGTCTGTGGAATCATTTATGCCCCAGGGCATTGTTGAAAACAATAGGGCAATCAGCAGGTAATTAGTGGAGCTAAACAGCTGGGTATGGTCAGGGAAAAAAACAGTCAAGGAAAGCCCTGCCAAAGGTGACTGTGGGCACAACCAAGGCTGAGCCTTCTGGTGAGCAACATAACAGGCTTCACATTGTGCAAGCACAGACTTTACTAAAATAATCTAGCTAATCACTAAATAAATAAATATGCAAATATCAGTAAAAAGCTCCAGATGGGGAAGAGGAAAATAGTACCCAGAGGTGCTACAATATATTATCCAAAATGCTCAGTTTTCAACAAAAAATTATGAGATTTGCAGGGAAACAGGAAATTATAACCCATATACCAGAAAAAGGCAGACACTAGGAGCTCCTTGTGAGAGTGGCCAGATGTCAGTTTGAACAAAGACTTCAAAGTAGCTATTATTAATATGTTCACAGAACTACAAGAAACCATGATTAAAGAAGTAAAGAAAGATATGATGATGTTGCATCAAATATAAAATATCAAAGACATAGAAATTATTTTTAAAACAAATCGAAATTCTGGGATTCAAAAGTACAATAACTAAAATGAAAAATTCAGTATTACATTTGAACTGCCAAAAGAATCAGTAAACTTGAAGGTAAATTGATAGAAATTATGCAATCTGAATAACCAAGAGAAGAAAAGACTAAATACAAATGTACAGTGCCTCAGAGAAATGTGGAACACCATTAAGTATTACATTAGCAAAGGAATTACTCCCAACAAGAAATCCATAGGAACCAACTGAAGAGATCTAAAAATGATATCTAAGAAGGTCAAAAGCTATTAACATATACTCGTTCTCCTCTCTTCTCTCAGCTTCTTTAAAATACATAAGTTCATATAAAGCAATAATTATAATAATGTATTGTTGAGTTTGTCAGATGTATAGTTGTAACATACATAACAATAATATGACAAAAATGGAGAAGGAAATAGAATGATATAGAAATAACATTTCTATATCTCACTGGAATTAAGTTAGTATAAATCTGAAGCTGATTCTGATAAGCTAATATGTATATGGTAAGTCTAGAGCAACCACTAAGGAAATAACGAAAAAATATGGTTTAAAAATCATTTTAAAAATTAAAATGCTATATTAGAGAATATTCAGTTAATGCAAAAGAAAGTGGTAAAGGAAGATTCGAGGAAGACAGGAGACCTACAGAAAACAAAAAGTAAAATGGCAGGTATAAATCCAACTAAATCAATAATAACATTAAGTCTGAATGGGTTAAACTATCCAATAAAAGACAGTTGTTAAAATGGAAATTAAAAAACCAAGATCAAACCATTTGCTGTCTATAGCAGACAAACTTCAGATTCAAAGATACAATAGACTGAAAGTAAAAGGATGAAAAAAGATACATCATTTTGTCTGATTTTACTATAGCCAGCTCTCTGGAGTGGCCACAGTAATATTAGACAAAACAGACTTTAAGAAAAAAAAAAGTGTTAGTAGAGATAAAGAAGGACATTGTATAATGATAAAAGGGTTAATCCATCAGGCAGATATAACAATTATAAACATACATGCACCTAACAAAAGAGCACCAGAGGGCTGGGCGCAGTGGCTCACACCTGTAATTCCAGCACTTTGGGAGGCCGAGGTGGGTGGATCACCTGAGGTCAGGAGTTTGAGACCAGCCTGACCAACATGGTGAAACCCCATCTCTACTAAAAATACAAAAATTAGCTGAGTGTGGTGGCACACACCTGTAATCCCAGCTACTTGGGAGGCTGAGGGAGGAGAATCACTTGAACCTGGGAGGTGGAGGTTGCAGTGAGCCAAGATTGTGCTGTTACACTCCAGCCTGTGCAATAAAAGCAAAACTCTGTCTAAAGAAAAAACAAAACAAAACAAAAACGAAGGAAAAAAACCACACCAGAATACCTGAAGCAATTTACAGAAATGAAGAGATAAATAGACCACTCAACAATAATAGTTGGGATAGTTGGGGACTTTCAACTTTTAATAATGGATAGAAGAACTAGGCAGAAGATCAACAAGGAAATAGAAGACTTGAACAACACTATAAACCAACTAGACCAAACAGACATATATGGAACATTCCACCCAACAAAAGAATATACATTCTTCTCCAATGCACATGGGACATACTCCAGAATAGACCATATGCTAGGCAATAAAACAAACCACAATAAATTTGAAAGATTAGAGATAATTCTAAGTATTTCCCCTAGCATAGAATGAAAGTAAAAAACAATAACAGAAATAAATTTGGGAAACTCACAAATATGTGGAAATTAAACAACACACTCCTAAATCACTAACAGATCAAAGATAAAATAAAGAGGAAAATTAGAAAATATGTTAAGACTAATGAAAATGAAGATACAAAATACCAAACCTTACAGCATGCGTCTAAACCAATGCTTAGAAAGACATTTATAGCTGTAAATGCCTACAGTAAAAAAGAAGGCTGGGCACAGTGACATGTGTCAGTAGTCCCAGCTACTTGGGAGGCTGAGGTGAGAGGATAACCTGAGCCCAGGAGTTTGAGACCAGCCTGGGTAACATAACAAGGCTCTATCTTCAAGAAAAAAAAGGAAGAAAGATCTCATATCGATAACCTAACCTTCCACCTTAAGACACTGAAAAAGAAGAGCAAACTAAACCTAAAGCAAGCAGAAGGAAGGGAATAATAAAAACTAGAGCGGAAATTAATAAAATAAAGAATAGAAAAATAATAGGAAAAGTCAATAAAAACAAAAGCTGGTTCTCTGTAAGGATCAACAAAATGAACAAACATTTAAATTGATTAGCCTGGAAAAAAAAAGAGAAGACTCAAACAACTAGAGTCAAAAACGAAAGAGGGTACATTACTATTGACTTTACAGAAATAAGACGGTTATGGAGGAACACTATGAATAACTGTATGCCAATAAATTAAATAACTTAGATTAAATAAATGGATTCCTAGAAAGACACTACCAAAACTGACTCCTGGATAAATACAGAATCTGAATAGACCTATAACAAATAAAGAGAATGAACTACCAATGAAGGAACATCCAGGCCAAGATGGCTTCATTGGTGAATTCTACCAAACATGTAAAGAAAAATTAATATTCGCTTTTCACAAACTTTTACAAAAAAAGAAGAGGAGAGAACATTTCTCCACTCATTATATGAGGCCAGTGTTACCCTGTTACCAAAACTATACAAAGACACCACATGAAAACTACAGGGCAATATCTCTTATGCTGTAGATTTTTTTGAGGATGCAAAAATCCTCAAAAAATATTTCAAACAAATCCAGCATCATATAGAAAGAATTATACAATATGACCAAGTGAGGTTTATCCCAGGAATGCAAAGTTGATTTAACATTCAAAAATCGATCAATGTAATACACCATACGAATAGAATAAAGCACAAAAACTACATGATGATCTCAAAAGATGAAGAAAAAAATGTTCAACAAAATTCAACATCATTTCATGATAAAAACACACAACAAATGAGGAATACAAGCAAAATTCCTTAACCTGACAAAGGGTATATATGAAAAAGACACAGTTAACAACATACTTAATGATGAAAGACTGGATGCTTTCCCCTTAAGATCAGGAACAAGACAAGAATGTCTGTTCTCTCCACTTCTATTCAACTTTGCACTAGAGGTTCTAGCTGCGGAGGTTAGACCAAAAAAAAGAAAAGACATCCAGATTGGAAAGGAAGAAGTAAAACAACCTCTGTCTTAGTCCATTCAGGCTGCTATAACAAAATACCATACACTGGGTAGCTTATAAACAACAGAATTTTATTTCTCACAGCTCTGGAGGCTGGAAGTTCAAGAACATGGTGCCAGCAGATTTGGTGCCTGATTAGGGCTGAATCTCTGGTTCACAGATAGCACCTTCTAGCTGTGTACTCACATGGTAGAAGGGGCAAATAAGTTCCCTCAGGCCTCCTTATAAGAGCACTAATCCCTTATAATGCTCTGCCCTCACAGAGCACTTCATCAGACTTGTAATTTACCAGAAATGAACAATCCAAATAATAACAAGTATTGGTGAGGATGAGAAATGGAAACCCTCATACGCTGCTGGTGGAAATGTAAAATGACAATTCCTCAAAATGTTAAACACGGAGTAATCATATGACCCAGCAATTGCAGACCTAGTTACATACCCAAGAGAAAAAAACCCCACAAATACATGTCCACACAAAAACTTACATGAATGTTTATAGCAGCATTATTCATAATAGCCAAAAGGTGAAAAGAATCTAAATGTCTATCAACTGATGAATGCATAAACAAAATGTGGTATATTTAGATGATGGAAAACTATTTGGTCATTAAAAATAAAGTTTTGATACATGCTACAATATGGATGGGCCTTGAAAACATTATGCTAAGTGAAAGAAGCCAATCACAAAAGACCATATATTGCATGATTCCATTTATATGAAATACAGAGAATAGGCAATTCCATAGAGACAAGGAGTAGATTAATGGTTGGCTAGGGTTGGGGAGGATGGAGGGTAGAGAGTCTTAACCTAAGGGTATAAACTTTCTTTATGAGGTGATGAAAATGTTCTAAAATTGATTGTAGTGATGGTTACACATATCTCTTAATATACTAAAAGCCACTGAACTGTACACTTTCAATGGGTGAACTCTATGTCATGTGAACAACAACTTAATAAAACTTTTTTTTTAAAAAAAAAAGAATGAAAAGGGGTCATTATTACAGATCCTCTAAGAATGTAAGGGACAGTATGGTAGTATTATGAATAACTTTATGCCAATAAATGCAATAATGTAGATAAAATGGTCAAATTTCTTGAAAGATACAAATTACCAAGCTCACTCAAAAAATAAATAGAAAACCTGAACAGAAGAGTGGTGTTTAACCACCAGGTCTCTGAAAGAAATTAAAAACCCTGATTCATAGAGTATCTGACTTCTAAAGTGTAAACTATGGCCAATTTTAATCAATCAGTGCATCATCACTGAATGTAGATTTGATAAGAGAGAGTGACAATCAGCTCTCAATAGCTGGCACAGGCCAGTTCCAGTATACAACTGTCTATATCTTTTTTTTTTTTTTTTGAGACGGAGTCTCACACTCTCGCCCAGGCTGGAGTGCAGTGGCGCGATCTCGGCTCACTGCAAGCTCCGCCCCCCGGGTTCACGTCATTCTCCTGCCTCAGCCTCCTGAGTAGCTGGGATAACAGGCGCCCGCCACCACGCCCCGCTAATTTTTTTGTATTTTTAGTAGAGACGGGGTTTCACCATGTTAGGCAGGATGGTCTGGATCTCCTGACCTCGTGATCCGCCCGCCTCCGCCTCCCAGAGTGCTGGGATTACAGGCGTGAGCCACGGCGCCCGGCCCTACCACTGTCTATATCTGTAAAATAAAATTAATTTGTTATTAAAAACTTTCCAAGAAAACTCCAGACCCAGATGTCTTCACTAGTGAATTCTATCAAACATTTAAAGCTGAAATAACACAAATGTTAAACAAACTCTCAGAAAGTAAAGGAAAAGGCCTCCTCTCTACATAATGAGGCCTGAATTACCCTGATGCCAATACAAAAACATTACAAGAAAACTATAGACATTATGTTTATAGATGCAAAAATTCTTAACAAAATTTTGGGAATTTGAATCCAGCAATAAATAAAAAGTATATATATATTTATCATGACCAAGTGAGGTTTATCACAAAAATGCAAAGTTGGTCAAGTACTTGGAAGTCAATTTAATTAAACATATTAACAAAATAAGGAGAAAAATATGACCACCTCAATAGATACAGAAACAGCATTTGATAAAAGTCAATAAAATCTCTCAGGAAACAATTAGAAAGGAACTTCCTTAACCTGAAATAGGGTATCTATTAAAAAAAAAAAAAATCACAGCTGACATCACACTTAATAATGAAAGAATGATTTCCTCTTATGATAGGGGATCATGCAAGGATGTCAGTTCTCACCACTGTTATTCAACTATGTACTGGAAATCCTAGTTAGTGCAATAAGGCAAGGAGAAAAGGTATGTAGAGGCCAGGCACGGTGGCTCACGCCTGTAATACCAGCACTTTGGGAGGACAATGCCGAAGGATCACCTGAGGTCAGGAGTTTGAGACCAGCCTGGTCAACATGGTAAAACCCCATCTCTACTAAAAATACAAAAAATAGTTGTGCGTGGTCATGCGTGCCTGTAATCCCAGCTACTCGGGAGGCTGAGGCAGGAGAATCACTTGAGCCCGGGAGGCAGAGGTTGCAGTGAGCTGAGATCGTGCCATTGCACTCCAGCCTGGGCAACAAGAGCGAAACTCCATCTCAAAAAAAAAAAAAAAAAAAGAAAGAAAAGAAAAGAAATGTAGATAGGAAAGGAAGAAGTAAAAATGTATTCATAGAAGACTCATGATCATGTACATAGAATGCCTTAAGAATCTACAAAAAGTTATTGGAATTACTAAGTGAATTTAGCATGATCTAAAGATAAAAGGTCAATATACAAAAATCAAGTATATATTTTATATACTAGAAATAAACAATTAGAAGACAAAAAATTTAAAGTACCACTTGCAAAGGCATCAAAAAGCATGAAATAATTAGAAATAAAGTTTATTAAATATGTGAAGATTTTATATTGAAAATTATAATACATTACTGAGAGTAATTATGGAAGACCTAAATAAATGAAGTATAATACCATGTTCACGTATCAGAAAACTCAGTATTGTGAAAGTGGCAATTCTCCTCAGATTGATCCATTTATTCAGTGTAATTCCAGTTAAGATCACAGCCAAGAAAAGCCTAAGACAGCTTACCAACTAAAAGTAATATAGTATTCTAGATGGCATCCTGGAACAGAAAAAAAGGATATCAGGTAAAAATGAAGAAAATGGGAATAAAGTATGGGCTTTAGTTAATGACAATGTCTCAATATTGGTTTGTTAATTATAACAAATGCACCATAGTAATGTAAGATGTTAAAAATAGAGGAAACAGGGTTTGGGATATATAGACACTGTATTATTTTCCAGATTTTTTGGTAAATCTAAAACTATTCTAAAAAAAAGAATTATATTTTTAAAATAAAAAAACACGACGTTAAAAAAAAGGCAACAGGAGAAAAAAAAGCTTTATATTTTATTACCTAAAATGGTACTTTTTTTTCTTGCTTTTTGAATAGAGGCCTTGCATTGTCTTTTACACTGGGCCCTGCAAATTATGGAGCCAGCCCTGCCTCTGTCCCAGCCTCCTTCCCAGGCCTCAGGCTGAGGTTGTTCTGGGTGCTTGTAAAAGTCCCTGAAAGGCCAAGGCTAAGCTGTGGCTCTGTTGCAGCCCAGCAGGGAAAGCCAAAATAGAATGAGTTATGTGCTCTGAGCTTGTCTGGATTCTGGGAAATGCAGCAGCAGCCACAGTCCGCAGGTGGTCCCCACTCAGGCCAAATCGTGTTCCTAAGCAAAGGCCCTCCCACCTCAGTATGGTGGGCAGTATGGAATCATAGCTTCCTAGAGCTAGAAGGGACCTCATTCATGGTTCTACCACAGCCCTTGCCCCCACCATTTAGGGAGAAAAATGATACAAATAGAGGCAAGGAGAGGGGTAGGAGGCTGCCACACCTCCAGAGCCTCCAGGGAGTGAATGACAGCATAAGTCTTGCCCAGACCCAAGCCTAGTACTGTCTCTCTTCAGCCCAGGTCTGGACCCACCTTCCCTGTCCCTGTGCATTTCCAACAGCCTGAGTTGCTACTTAGCCTTTCCTCAGAGCCCCTTCCTTGTTTCTCTGAGCATATACAGGGTGTGTGTGTGTGTGTGTGTGTGTGTGTGTGTGTGTGTGTGTGTGTTTGAGCCCCAGTTAGGATGAGGCCACAAGCAGAAACAGAAAAGAGGAGGCTCCTGTCATTGCTTTTCCTACTTGGGAATTTCCCCTGGGGCAGGGGTAGGGGAGGAGCCCATGAGAGTCACAGGCTGGACAGGGCCTGCTGCAGTCAACAGGTCCAGGTCTGAGAGCAGGTACTGCTATTAGTGCCATTAGGAAAGAATGCAGAGGCAGCAGCCACAGAGGGAACGTCTGGGCTGGAGAGGGCAGAACTCCTCAAGTCCAGGCAGACAGGGCCTGCAAAGTGAAACCAAGGGGACTCGCAAAGAAGGAGGGTTCTGTTCCTGCCACAGAAGTGCAGCCTCCCCAGCAACAGGAATCCCTGGAGGAGAAACCCACCCTGGGCTTTCTCAGATCCCCCAGAGAAAGGCCACACCACTTGGAGACTGTTGTCATGGCAGCAGCTGCCCAGTGCTGTGTGTAAATGTGGGTGGAGCCCACTGCCCAGGAGCAGTTTTACATAGTGGTTAAAGGTACAATCTCTCATGCCACACTGCCTATGTTTTGTTTTTTTTTGTTTTCTTTTGTTTTCAGATGGAATCTCTTATTGGCCAGGCTGGAGTACAGTGGCACAATCACGGCTCACTGAAGCCTTGAGTTCCCAGGCCTCTAACCTCGGCCTCCCAAGGAACTGGACCACCTGGGACCGCAGGTGTGCACCACCATGCCTGGCTAATTTTTATTGTTTCTAGAGACAGGATCTCACTATGTTACCCAGGCTGGTCTTGAATTCCTGGGCTCAAGCTATTCTCCCATCATGGCCTCCCAAAGTGTTGGGATTACAGGCGTGAGCCACTGCACCTAGCCTTAGGTTTTAAATCCCATCTCAGCTACTTACTATCATCTGTGTTTCCATGGGAACAATTTGTCACCTCCCAGAGCTCAGTTGTCACACTTTTGAAATGGGTTTCAAAACACTTAAACACTCATTAGTAATAATGGACCAAGCAATATACCCTCATAGGACCCTAAATCAAGGGTATCAAATCAAATCCATCAGAAGGACAGCCCCACCCCAACCCCAACCCTACACAAACAAGTAGCAGATCACACTTCTTTGTAACAAATGATTGTCATTTGGTGGCAGAATCACCTTTACCTTATTCCCTCTTGAGAGTCCTTTCTCTTAAGGGAACCCGAGATCAGCTACTGCTGGGCAGACTTAGAGCCCACATGGAGACTTGGTCTTCATTCCTCCTCTCCTGCTTCTATTTCCTCACACCTCCTTATCTGCCCTCCATATTTACTAAGTTCTCATCAAAGTTTAATTTATACCAGTTCAGGAGCTTTCAGGGACTATAGTGTCTTCTATTAGCAGCACTAGAAAGCAAGCAATCTGAGAAGCCACATGAGAGATGAGAGGAAGGGAACTAGCTCGGCAGGGCATACTCCTGGTTTCACATGCAATAAGGAAAAGAAATTTTTTTCACTTGGAGTCAGAACTCTCTGCTGAGATACCTATAGATCTTTCCTGAGTTTGCTGACTTTATCATCCTATTTAGTACTAGTGGCATGCTTTAAATTAATGATTTGCAGCTAATATACAGAATGATAGAATCTGGATTCAAAGATTGAGGGAGTGAATCTAACGAGACAAAATTTAACCCAGAAAAAATTAGAAGCTTCTATACTTGAGTTAAAACTAAAAAGATTTACAGAAGTGGATTAACAGCTTGAAGTATGAAATAAGGGAGGGGTCTAGTTGACTGCAACTTAAACTGGATTCAATTGTGTGACATGGCATTCACAAAATCTACTATAATTTTAGGATGCATCCATAGATGTATAGCACCTATTCTAAAATGAAGGAGGTGATAAGATCACTCCATTCTGCACTAGGCAGTATATTCAGTGTTTTCAGAGACATTTACACATTCAGGAATGTGTAGAATAATGAATGACTTTGAAAAAATATGTCACATCAGAAATGGCTGAAATAACTGGGGAGGTTAAACCCCCCAAAAAAGTCTTGGTGAGAACATAATTCTTTAAGGATTATGTGAGATGGCATATTGAAAATACTTAGTGCAATGCCTGGCATAAAGTGCACAATTAATCTTAATATTAAAAGGATGTTAATTAGTAGTATTGTTAGCACTGTGTCATACTATTATTATTACTATTATTATAGTTAATGCTTATAGAGTGCTTTCTATGTGCTAGGCTCTATTCCAGATCCTTTACATAGGTTGACTCATTGACTCAGTTATTCCTCTTACAATTCTATGAGGTAGGTACTATTATTGTCTCCAATGTTGTAGATGAGGAAGCTGAGTCACAGAAGATTGAGTAGATTGCCTAGTGTGTCTCACAGAATGGAAGGGGAAAGAACCAGAATAGAAGCCGTGGCAATTTTAAGCTGTCAAGGATGAAAGGTACTTTTATTATTTTATACCTGTTCTGTACCACTCCAAAGGGCAGAGCCAGGACCAATGTGTGTAAACTACTGGGAGGCAGATTTTAACTCAACAGAAGCAAAAATCAATTAATTAATTAATTTTAAAACTCTGAATGATTAGAACTTTCTGAGATTTCAGTGAGATATCTTATAAGGCAGTGAGTTCTCCATCACAGGATTTAAGAAGAATAAGGATAGAAATGAATGAAATGGGACTTCTCTAGGAAAGAAACTATACAAATGAGAAACCAACCCTTGATGAAAAAATAAGAAGGCATAGTGAAACTTGGTTTTAAAGACACATCTCACAGAGAAATTGGAAAGTAAAACAGTTATAAAAAAGATATGAAGGTAAACTAATATTTGTCTAAATGCTATCTCAACACAAAGTTAATCAGATGTCAGAGAAAAGCAACAAACAGTTCTTAAAAGGGGAAATTTCACATGAATTTCTGTTCAGAAACTTACTAAACAGCCTGGCTTTAAAACAAAATCCCAGGATCCTCACAGATCAGATGGTCATCTACCCTGAAAGTGTAAAACACAGAGGGAAGGGAAGTAGTATGCTCTGTAGGGGAAAGAGCATCTGCATAAGAAAGTAGCATCCAGGCTGATGTGAGTAGATGAGAGGCAGGCATAAGGTTAAAGATCATAAAATACTGTTAGATAAAAAAAAAAAAACATATTGCAATGACAATTGAAAATGCTAGCATAATTGTAGTCCTGCTATTCAGTATGTGGTCAACAGAATTATTGCATAGTTTAATATGGAATGCCCTCCCTGCTGCATCTATCTTTTGGGGTCCAGCAGTCCCAGAACTCAAATATTTGTTGATTTAGTGAATTAATATAAACTTCCTCAACCAGAAGCACCAAGAGGTGGCTGGTTAAGGATTGAGAGTCCCAGTAAAATCTATTTATTCTATTATGAATAACTACTGAATAATTTATATATATGTACACATGTATATAAATATAAATTATTTTATAATATATTCAGTGTGTATACATGCATATATATGCGTGTATATATATACACGCATATATATGCGTGTATATATATACACACATAGAGAGAATAATGCCAAGCTCTCCACCAAGGACTATCCCATTTCAGATAATAAGTGTTCTGGACTGTTTGTACTTAGATGGACAAATACATATTTGATTTATGAAAATCAACGTATTCATTCTTTTTAGATCTACAAACTTTACAAACTCAACTCTTTCTACAGGTCTCGAACTGAATGATTACCAATTTAGATCTGGGGGCTCAAAAAAACAAAATGTGATGTCAAGAAAAAGTGAAAGATTGTCTCCCATGAAAGTGACAAGAGATGAAACATGCTGAATGAGCCTAAATGGACATGATGGAGATATGGATGTGGATTAAAACTGAGAGTGTTGGGATATAAGGATATAATACTGATTTATGAAGGTGAACAGTCAAACGTCAGTGCAGGATCTGAACTGCAGGGGGAATAAGGGGCCTTGGTGGCTAAGGAAGGGAGGAGGGGAGAAAGAGGTGGTACTAGGGGAAGTAGCACAGAGGAAGAGGCAATACTACCCGAGACTAGATGCGGACCGTCTCTGGCAACCAGGAAAAGGCAAATACAAAGAGAGGTGAGTGACAATGCCTGGTGTGTCTCGGGTCAGAGAACACTAGCAGGCACTAGCAGGTGGCTGCGGCAGGGCCGCAGATCAAAGTGGTAACTGGGGATCTGAGTTCGGCAGTGACGCGCGTCCCTCACGTGACCAGGAGCCTCTATGTGCCCAAGTCCCTCTCGTCCCGGTCTTTTTTTTGCCTGTCCACCATCTCCCTATTACCCTTTGGTCGAGAGGGAAAGCAGAAGAAGTAAGTTCCCTCTACCCTCTTAAATCGGTGTGAGTGTCGGCGCTGCCTAGTAACCCGGGGAATGGGGGTTGACAGAATCGGGAATGGCGGAGTCCAGGCCTTTCCCTAAGCTCCAGCCCCGCCCCCCGCGCCCACATTTCTGTGCAAAATATGGTGGTCTTTGGGGCGGGGTGGGGAGGCGAGTACCTCCCCCGTCCCCCGGGAGGGGGGTACAGACATTTGGAAATAGTTTCTAAGAATGCTTCGCTTCCACTTCTCATCTGAAAAGAAATGGCAAGCTTTGCGGGGTGGAGAGGTGGGGGCACGGAGGACGAAGCTTGACGCAGGGGCTGAGACGAAAAGAGAACCCGAGGGGTGGGGGGCGTGCAGGCAGTGGCCGGTGCCCAGAAAGTGGGGGGTGGGGGGTGTCAGTCAGTCCGTCCCTCCTCCCCACTCCCCGCCCCCTACCCTGTCTTGCGTCTGTGTGCAGGTCTGCTGGTCACAGCGGGGCACCTCGAGGAGAGGACGACTAGGAGCACACGGCCCGGAAAGGTCCAGGTCAGGGAAGGGGTACGCAGTGGACCGGGACTGGGGCGCGAGGGTGGACGCCGAAAGGCATGGAGTCTGCAGGCCGCACTGTCCCGCCCCTGTCACTGCGGGCGAGGCCTGTAGCAAAGCCTGCTGGGAAAATGGTGGGCTTTCGGGAAGGAGGGGGCGACCGGGAAGCGGCGGAGTCGGGAGAGCCGGAGAGCCTCTGGGAAAGCGCAAGGTTGAGGACCTGGCCCCCGAATCAGGAAAAGGCAGGTATTGGAACCCACGGTCTGGGGGTTAGTCCAGCCGCTTAGTATTCTGACTCTATTCTGCCTTTCTTGTCTCCTAAGAATAACTGTGCTTGAAGAAGAAAATTCCCAACATGGACAAACCACGCAAAGAAAATGAAGAGCCGCAGAGCGCGCCCAAGACCGATGAGGAGAGGCCTCCGGTGGAGCACTCTCCCGAAAAGCAGTCCCCCGAGGAGCAGTCTTCGGAGGAGCAGTCCTCGGAGGAGGAGTTCTTTCCTGAAGAGCTCTTGCCTGAGCTCCTGCCTGAGATGCTCCTCTCGGAGGAGCGCCCTCCGCAGGAGGGTCTTTCCAGGAAGGACCTGTTTGAGGGGCGCCCTCCCATGGAGCAGCCTCCTTGTGGAGTAGGAAAACATAAGCTTGAAGAAGGAAGCTTTAAAGAAAGGTTGGCTCGTTCTCGCCCGCAATTTAGAGGGGACATACATGGCAGAAATTTAAGCAATGAGGAGATGATACAGGCAGCAGATGAGCTAGAAGAGATGAAAAGAGTAAGAAACAAACTGATGATAATGCACTGGAAGGCAAAACGGAGCCGTCCTTATCCTATTTAATGTGTTCGGCCTTTAATTCTGTTTTGCCTGCTAATAGTATTGCCATTGCCACCTGGACTTTCTGTTTGCATTTTCTTAATACCTTTTCCCATATTCTGAATTTTAACTTTTTGTGAGGCTTTATTTTAGATGTTTAGCATGTAACTCGCTTAAAGTTGGGGTTTCCCCCTAAAATCTACAAGTTTCCCTCTTTCAGTCATGAGCCCTACACATTTGCATGAAAGATGTACATTATATATTGTGAAACGAAAAAAGCAATTTTCAAATGGTATATATTGTATCCCATTTTTGTAAAAAAAATGTATATTTATATATTAATATGCAAAGAAAAAGCTAAAAGTATATACTTCAAAGGCATAACAGTGGTTGTGTGGTAAGATAATAGGTGATTTTTTAAATTTTTGTTTTATCTGAATTTCTCATTTTTTCAGGACAAACGTTTTACTTGTGTTGCAAAAATATATAATGAAAAAATCACACAATTTTGAAAAAACTGTCAATCAGCTTATAACGACAATGTGGCACTTAATAAATACTTGTCAGAACTTTTAAAAAAGTGAATCCTATGTTTTTTTCTGAATCTCTTAGGCACAAATATTAGCCAGATATTGATTATATTTAATTGTCATTTTGTTCTCATTTAAATAGGAATAATACTTGCTTTACAGTGCTACTGTGGGACCAGATGAGAAAAAGGTTGTGTGAGCTATGTTCGGGGTCTTTATTCCACCTGCACAGGCAGGACCCCAACCCCTATAGATTCCCTGCAGACATAGGGAAGGTACCCAAAGGAGATCTCACTTGTGCTCACAAACAATTCCGGTGAGATTCCAAGTGAGTGCCACATTCTATTCATGTCCTGCTGTACTCTCAGATACCTACCGTATCTGCTAGGCACAGCTGCTCCTTCTCCTGGGTCCTGATCCTTCCACTGGCTCTCATCCCTGCTGACGTGCTGGACTGCTTAAGGTACAAAGCCTCACTGATTGCTCTGGAGTCCCTGGTGGGCCCAAGCTGAATTGTGTCTCCTGCAGATACATGAATGCCCTTCTTCCAGCTTTAATATTGCACTTAGCTAGGAGGCTACCATCTCAATGCTGCTTAGACATCAATGTCTTTAAAAAATGCTTAGTAAGGCCGGGCGCGGTGGCTCACGCCTGTAATCTAGCATTTTGGGAGGCCGAGGCGGGCAGATCACGAGGTCAGGAGATCGAGACCATCCTGGGGAACACGGTGAAACCCCATCCCTACTAAAAATACAAAAAAAAATTAACCGGGTGTGGTGGCGGGCGCCTGTAGTCCCAGCCACTCGGGAGGCTGAGGCAGGAGAATGGCTTGAACCCGGGGGGCAGAGCTTGCAGTGAGCCAAGATCGCGCCACTGCATTCCAGCCTGGGAGACAGCAAGACTCCGTCTCAAAAAAAAAAAAAAAAAAAATGCTTAGTAAAATAGTTTTTCCATTTTTTTTTTTTTTTTTTTTCCATTTAGGACCTTCCTTTTCTCCACTGGACTCAAACATGAGTCCACCTTTTCTCCACCTGACTCAAACATGATTCCACTAGGTCCTGGGCTAGGAGACAAAATTATTGAGCCAGACACCGTGCTGTGTACTCAGAATTGGAACTTCCCTCCCAAATATCCAAGGATAACTATCATTTTAATTGTCTAACTTGCCTTAAGATGAGTTCTCTCTCAGGGGCTTCTGGCAAGCTTGCCTTGCCAATTCAGCTGACTTGCTCAACTTGTATAAATTAAAGAGGAAGATAATGCTTAGGCTCAAACTAAGACATTCCCCCTTCTACACTGCTCCATATCAGCAAGACACATGCAAAACTACTTTCTACAACATTAAAGTACTATATATGTATATGTACATAAACATATATATTAGATATGATTTCTCTACTAAGCTACCTTTATAAATCCTAAGATTTTGTTTTATTGATTCTGTTAGTGCTAGAGATACAGAGTGGTTAATAATGATTAAAAATCATGACCCAGTCATGAATTCTGAGATTCTCTTTGATTGACTATATAAGCTTTACTGTGTTGACTTCTCTAGAGCTATGATTTGCAATTCCAAAAGGAACATGGTGAAGGAGGGATTGTTAACTGAAATTCAACATTAAAATTATTTAAATATTTTATATATCAGTGTTTCCCTTATAAAAAATGCAGAAACCCGTTTTCTACGCCAGACCCAGTAAATCTGCTTTTTCATAAATTAGCACACTAAAAGTTGGACAGCCACTGGCATATACGGTATACTTCTGATTTTATTGAGAATAAACTATGATGTAAATGGAAGAAAATACAGATAATTGTGTCAGAATTAAAAGGGTGAAAGCCTCATCCAAGCATATTTTTAAGTAAGCAACTAAAGATAGTCATACAAATTTTATAACATAAAATTTAGATTTCTTACAGCAAAGCAAGACCTTACACAAAATTAAAACCTAAGAGACAACTTAATAGAAATGTATTTTCCATGACTGATGTTATATAATACCTTACATTCCATACTTTCAATATGAGTAAAATGCATCAGAAGTAAATTCAAAGTTCTCCTTTAGTAATGATCTCAAAAAAATGGTTGAGCCAGCCCTGTACCCTTGGCTTTCTTTTGTTTTTATATTTTTACCATACAATGCCATTTGGAGGAGGTCTTCATGTCTCCAGAACACTCTTCAAGGCCAATGACAGCCTGATGGGTGCTGGTAAAACTGGAATTCTGGCTGGAGTGAGATCAGGTTCCAGGCTCACTGGAATTAGTTTTATAAGAGAGGATAAATCCATCCCCCTAACGATAAGAGTGGTGGTGCTTAGGCAGGAGGTGGAAGGGCTCACTCAGGCCACATTCCCCTCTGGGGTGGGTCTGACTTTTGTTTCTCTGCTCCAGCCTACAGCAGGCACAGGGCCCTCTTAGGCTAATGGCCAAGCTGCCCTGCACAGACACACCTGGAGGAGGAGAACTGACTGCCCTATTGCAGGTCAGAGCACTTTGCCTTTCCCTCCTTTTCCCTCTCTCTTTTAGGGAACATTTTGTAGGGGAGGAGATAAAGCCCCAAAGTGTCCTGACAGGAAACATTCATTGGGATAGTCTTTGAGCAAGCAGATATCTGAACAGATCTGACCAGGTAACTTGGGGTTGAAGCAGAAGGGGCTGACCCGTCTCTCAGAGTCCAGTGAAGTAGCCCCCAAGAAGACTGGGGCAAACATAGAATTAGACAGCACACAAAACCTCACCCATCCCTCTCCCACCCACCTTGCTCAGAGTCCCAGAAGGGCCTTGATGTGCCCTGGCCTGTTTGGTTGGTTCTGCAAAGACTTTAGCTCTGTGTCTGCCTGGTGCACTATATTTGATGTCTGAGTCAGCACAGACCCTGAACTACAAGAGACCCCAGATAAAGGGAACTTGCAAAGACATGTGGTCCTACAACTCAGGAGAAAAGTGGTGTCGCCTCCTATCTGAAAACCCCCATGCACTGCAGGCCCAGCTCACGACTTGGGAGCCAGGACAGTCAAGCTGTGAATTGGTGTGAAGATGCTTTTTAAGGCATTGGTGGTGGAGGGTCAGCAGCATCCAGAGCCCCTGGGCCTCTGCTATGATTGAACGTGTTTCCCACAATTCATATGCTGGAAACTTAATCCTCAATGCAACAGGGGATGTGGGATATGGGGCTTAATGGGAGGTTTTTAGGTCATGAGGGCTGTACTCTCATGAATGGATTAATGCCATCATAAAAAGGGCTTGCAGGAGTGGGTTCTCTCCCATTCTCCTGCCTCATGAAAACACAGAGTTCCTCTTTCTTGCCTTCTGCCTTCCTGCGTGTAAGAATGCAATAGGAAGGCCCATCCCAGATGCCAGTGCCTTGATCTTGGACTTCCCAGCCTCCAAAACTGTAAGATAATAAGTTTCTATTCTTTATCAATTATCCTAGAGCTGGGCACGGTGGCTCATGCTTGTAATCCCAACACTTTAGGAGGCCAAGGCAGAAGGATCGCTTGAGCCCAGGAGTTCAATACCAGCCTAGGCAACATAGTGAGATGCCATCTCTACAAAAAATAGGAAAAAAAAAGCTGGGCATGGTGGAGTGTGCCTGTAGTCCCACTCACTTGGGAGGCTGAAGTGGGAAGATTGCTTGAGCCCAGGAAGTCGAGGCTGCAGTGAGCCATGACGGTGCCACTGTACTCCAGCCTGAGCAACAGAGACCCTGTCTCAAAAAAAAAAAAAAAAAAGTTATCCAGTCTCAGGTATTCTGTTATAACAGCAGAAAATGGACTAAGACAGCCTCTCCCCACCTTCCTGTCCACACAGAAGGCTGGTATCTCTATCACATGTCCAAACAGCAACTTGCCTGTCCAACTCCAGAGCACAAAGCATTGAGGGTCCAGGACCATGGAGAGAGAGCCCTCTGCTAACCAGGGTCCCCCTGCTCTTAGGAAACAATGCATACGACTGCAAACTCCCAGGAGTGGTGAAGCAGCATAGATGGGATCAGGCTCAGGGTCCCTAGAAAAGGACCAGAGACAACTCCTTCCCCCATTAGGAAACACTAATCTAAACAAATAATTATTTTTACAAATGAGGGATAATATTTTGCAGATAAATAGGAGGCAAATCCTGTGTTCTAACTCAGATTTGTTTGCATCAAATTCTGTGTTCTTCCCACTCTACCACACGGCCACCAATTTAGATAGTAGCTTTTCAGGGCTTAGGGCATCATTGATTTAGACTTGCTGAGTATGGTATTCTTGTTGGTTTGTGGATTTGAGTGAGTTTTCTCATTTTTATCTCAATCCAGGTAGAAATGTCTAGTAGGCAGTTAGATATGTGTTTGAAGTTTGGAAAAGAGATTAGAATGGAAATATCAATTTTGGCTTATGATACCAGGAACATAGCAAGTGGCCCAGGAGTATTTGTTGAATTAAATGAATGAATGAAGAATGCAATTGTATACTCTTCTATCCTTTTCTATGAATATGTATTTTTCAAACAGAAGTGGGATTCTACTGAACACACTGGTTCATATCCTGTGTGTAAAAAAAATAAACTTTTTCTTTAAACTTTCTTTTTACCAAGATAATACCTGTTTCAGGAGAATGTTTACATATTGAGGTAAGTGCCACCCGGTGATCAGAGTCAGGATTGTGGGTCGAACATGGCTAACAAAGGAGAGCAGGGAGGAGAGAAACTATGAGAGGAGAGCTGGTGGAGAGGCTTGATATTTGGGAAGGGAATGTCTCAACCCTGACTCACACTGGAACCACACAAGTATCAGGCTCTTCTTGGGGATTGAGGTGGCCCAAGAAGCAACATATAGTTAGGTGGTTTTTCCTTGTCTCAAGTCAGATAAGCGTGTGCATCTATGTGTGCGTATGTATGTGTGTTTAAACTGAATTGTCTTATACTATTTTCACTTTTTCTCTGATTGTAGAAGTTATATGTTTCTACTAGAAAATATATGGAAATGCAGAAAAGTGTAAGAAGATGCCTATAGTTCCCAATATTGAGAAGCATGTACTTACATTGTGTGTGTATATCTCCTTTTATGTATTCAATCCATTTACTTTGTTATAAAGTATACATATATATTATATTACATATATAATACATTTAAATGCCTTTATGTATTCATTTTTATATATGTAATTATATCTTACAGAGCATATGTTTTCTTTTCTTTTTCTTTTTTTTTTTTTTTTGCTCTGTCACCCAGGCTGGAGTACAGTGGCACGATCTCGGCTCACTGCGACCTCCACCTCCTGGGTGCAAGCGATTCTCCTGCCTCAGCCTCCCAAGTAGCTGGGACTACAGAGGCGTGCCACCATGCCTGGCTAATTTTCTTTTTCTTTTGTATTTTTAGTAGAGATGGGGTTTCACTGTGCTAGCCAGGATGGTCTTGATCTCCTGACCTCGTTTTCCACCCACCTTGGCCTCCCAAAGTGTTGGGATTACAGGCGTGAGCCACTGCGCCCAGCCTATTTTCTTTATTCTCTTACTTTTATTTACATATGTGCCATGACATTCATCTGTATGAGTATTCCATCAACCACACTTCTTGATGGTGATGTCAATGATGAAAATAAAATTGTGCTCTTTGGTCTCAGAGACCTATGTCTGAGGGCCACATGTATGGATGGGCTCCCCAAAAAGCATAAGGCAAGGGAAAGATCACTGGCTTTGTTTGGAGTTGAGGAAAGAAATTTAAAATGGTCAAGCACCTGCTTTGGGACAGATACTTCATACTTGGAGTTTCCTTTAATCCTTTTAACACTTTTAGGAAGGTATTGCTTATTATAGATGAGAAAACTGAAGCCCCGAAAAGTTTAGGTGGCTTACACAGGGTCACACAGCCAGTCAATGGAGGAACTTTATTTGAACTCAAATTTGTCTGACTCTTAAGTCAGACCTTTTAACCATTATGCTTTGCTTGCTCCTAAAATTTCACACTTTATCTCTCATTGCCAAATCTAGTGGCATTCATCTTTTAGATGTCAGAAAATTTGTGAACACTCTGCTATTCTCATGCCCCACTGTTATAGGGTTTGAATTTTTATGCTACAAGCATGCTTCTGCAATCAGAAAAATTAATAAAGAATTATCTTTCAAAATATTTAAAGTAAAAAATGTATCTCAAAGAATATTAAATGGCACATGAGAAACTGTAATGAAATATTTAAACATATATTATAGATTTAGACATAATATCTTTTAAAAGTAAAAAACTCTGTTCACCCAATAGAAAATGGGCAAAGTACATGGAGCAGTAACTCACATAAGAAACTATATATATACATATATATACACACATATATATGTGTGTATATGTATATATACACACATATATACTTATATACTATATGTTATAATAAAAACATATTAATAGATGCCATGTATACATATATAATATACTTACACATACATAAATATAAATACATATATAGTCATAGGCTCTAAATGACATTACGTAAATGGCATCCTATCCTATGTTTCATTCAGCAAAATGTTCTTTTTTTCATTCAATAGTATGTCCTGGAAATCTATCCATATTATTACCTATAGATCTAGTTCATATGTAGCTGCTGCACCTATTGCAGACTCTGAACATACTGCAATGTATTCCCTAATTATAGAGATTTAGGTTTCCAGTGCTTTACTGTTATAAACACGCTGAAATGGCCTTTCTTGTTCATGCCTCCTTGTATATCTGTGTATTTCTTAGGATTGGTGACTAGAAGTGGAATTGTTGGGTCATGAGGTGCATTTAGGGGGCACTGCCAAACTGGCTTCTCTAATGGACATTTGTCATCTGAATTCTTGTGAGACTTTGACTGGTCTGGTCTAGTCAAGCCTTTGAGGCTAAGCCTGCATGCCTTTGCCGATGCTGCTACTTCTCTCTAGACTGCCCTTCCCTTCTCTGCTCAGCAAAATTCTATTAAATCATTAAAACTCAACTAAAGTACCACTTACTCTCAGATGAGTTAAGTGTTCTTTCCTGGTTCTCCTGAAGTATCCGGTGACTTAGACTTCATTATCATGTACTAAAACTATGTTTAAGCATGTATATCCTTTATAAGTTAATGAACTGCTCAAGGACATTTGTGGCTTATTCATCAGCATATACAGGACAAAGGACAGAACACTCATTCAATATATGTTTGTTGAACCAAATATCAAGGACTGACTCATCTCCTCTGTTCCAACCTCTGTCACCCATACCTCAGACTGAGGTTGTTATTGGCCCTTTAAAGAGTACCTGAAGTGAAGACTAAGCTGTGACTGTGTTGGAGCACAGCAGGGAAGGCCAAAATAGAATGAGTTATGTGCTCTGAGCTTGTCTGGATTCTGGGAAATGCAGCAGCAGCCACAGTCTGCAGGTGGTCCCCATTCAGGCCAAATGGTGTTCATCCCTCCTCAGCATGGTGGGCACGATGGAATCATAGCTTCCTAGAGCTAGAAGGGACCTCATTCATGGTTCTACCACAGCCCTTGCCCCCACCATTTAGGGAGAAAAATGATACAAATAGAGGCAAGGAGAGGGGTAGGAGGCTGCCACACCTCCAGAGCCTCCAGGGAGTGAATGACAGCATAAGTCTTGCCCAGACCCAAGCCTGGTACTGTCTCCCTTCAGCCCAGGTCTGGACCCACCTTCCCTGTCCTTGTGCGTTTCCAACAGCTTGAGTTGCTACCTGGCCTTTCCTCAGAGCCCCTTCCTTGTTACTCTGAGCATATACAGTGTGTGTGTGTGTGTGTGTGTGTGTTTGGGCCCCAGTTAGGATGAGGCCACAGGCAGAAACAGAAAAGAGGAGGCTCCTGTCATTGCTTTTCCTACTTGGGAATTTCCCCTGGGGCAGGGGTAGGGGAGGAGCCCATGAGAGTCACAGGCTGGACAGGGCCTGCTGCAGTCAACAGCTCCAAGTCTGAGAGCAGGTACTGCCATTAGTGCCATTAGGAAAGAATGCAGAGGCAGCAGCCACAGAGGGAACGTCTGGGCTGGAGAGGGCAGAACTCCTCAAGTCCAGGCAGACAGGGCCTGCAAAGTGAAACCAAGGGGACTCGCAAAGAAGGAGGGTTCTGTTCCTGCCACAGAAGTGCAGCCTCCCCAGCAACAGGAATCCCTGGAGGAGAAACCCACCCTGGGCTTTCTCAGATCCCCCAGAGAAAGGCCACACCCCCTGGATACTGTTGTCATGGCAGCAGCTGCCCAGTGCTAACTCCCTTCTCCCTTTCCTGCATGGCTGTCCTGCCTGCGTTCTGATACTTTCAGCTCCTGCTTCCTGAAAAGATCTGTGCTGCCCACCCTGGCAGTATGCAAACGTGGCTGGAGCCCACTTTCCTGGGAGCAGCTTTCAACAGGGGCCAAACCTTGAAACACATTCTGAATAACTTTAGAAGGTGCAACATTGAGAGCAAGGCCCTCCTGAATTATACAGGCTCATTATGGAGTAAAATAAGAACAGCTGGGAATCCATAGATGTGGGTTCCAAGGCCAACCTTTTTCCTGCTAGATGAATTTAGCAGTTTATTTCATCTCTTTTTGTTTCTGTTTTCTCATCTGTAAATGAGTTCAACAGTAGATTTATAGAATTGTATCCTTATAGCACTTATATATATATTTGTAAATTTTCAAAATCTATTCTGAATTCAGGGATGTGCAAAAATGACAATTGACTTCATTCAAACTGGTGTTAGGTTGGTTATTACTAAGGTGGCATATATGTGGCTGGGTGTGGTGGCTCACGCCTGTAATCCCAGCACTTTGGGAGGCCGAGGCAGGTGGATCGCTTGAGCTCATGAATTTGAGACCAGCCTGGGCAACATGGTGAAACCCTATTGCTACTAAAAATACAAAAATTAGCCTTGCGTGGTAGTGTGTGCCTGTAGTCCCAGCTACTCAGGAGGCTGAGGTGGGAGGATGGCTTGAGCACGGGAGGCAGAGGTTGCAATGAGTCAAAATCACACCACTGCACTCCACCCTGGGCAGTAGAGACAGACCTTGTCTCAAAAAAAATAAAAATAAAAAAAGTGGCAAATATGCAATGCAAAGAATATATAAGAGATGACAGTGCAAGTGATTGAATGCAGTAATTCATTGTGTATCTTGTATGTCATTATGGTCTTAACATTCTTTCTGTGACAGCACTGGGAATGTCTCTGCTCTGTGTTTATTCTACAGGGGAGACATTTTTTAATGCATGTCAGCTTAGGAGCCTTTTGTGGACAAGGCTGGCTATAATCTTCTTCGGTAGGAAGGGAATTTTTCTACCTATGTTCAGTTTGGCAGAAGAAAAGTCCTTGTGTATTTATCCAAAGAACAAATGAAAAGAAATTGAGGAACTTATAGCATAAGAGGACGTGTAAGAAAGGATAGGAGAAGAGGTCAAAGATATTCAAAGTGAAGGAGATCTGTATGTACTACATCAAGTGATGAAACCAGACACAAACTACAAACAAATGGGTGTGTCATGTTCTGCAAGCATCCCTTTTTCACTAGCCTGAGCTATACTAGCTGGTTTTCTCCAGAAACATGATGATGTAAAGCCTGTGCTGTCATAGGGCTGGCTACTAATGGTTCTCAGAACCTGTGGTCTATTTTCATGCTCCTGAAATATCCCAAGGAGCAAAGCCTTTATGTGATATAGACCTTTATACTACCAGGCCTAGCAGAATTACTCATTCTAGGAGAATGGCACAGCAAGGGCACAGAAGGAAGTGTAAAGTATGTTTGAGTCACACTGATGGTGGGGGTCTCTTTTAGCTGGAGCAGAGGAAAAATGAATGACAAAGCTTAGAATCTGTGATTCAGGCTGGATTCTGAAGAGCCCTAAATGCCAGGGCCTTTGAGAACAGGAGAATGACAAGGCAAAATCAGGAAATAAAGCAGACTAATTTGGTCATTTACTTGTTCTTTGATTTTTTTGTTGTTGTTGAGACAGGGTGTTATTCTGTCACCCAGACTGGAGTGCAGTGGTATGATCATGGTTCACCGCAGCCTCGACCTCCCAGGCTCAATCATCCTCTTGAGTAGCTGGGACTACAAGCACATGCTTCCATGCCCAGCTAATTTTTGTATTTTTTGTAGAGATGGAATTTCGCCATGTAGCCCAGGCTGGTCTCAAATTCCTGGACTCAAGTGATCTGCTGGCCTTGGCTTCCCAAAGTGCTGGGATTACAGACTACAGACGTGAGCCACTACACCCAGTCTGTTCTTTGAATTTTTCTCTAATAACTCCAGTCCACACTAGACATTATCTTCTCCAAATTACTATTTACCTGGTAACAATCCCTACCTCACACACTGGTGAGGGGACATAAGGGTTAGCCAGTCAGCCCACATAAAGCGGCTGTCCCCATGTGTGGCACATGGCAGATACTCAGTAATGGTGAGATTCCCAGAGGTTTCTAGAGAACAAGTACTCTTACCTTGCAGTTGGCCTATGTGGCTCTCCTAACCTGCCATACTTCAGTAGATATATGAGAAATCATTATGATTGCCTTTTATCGAGGGCCCAAGATGTGAGTATCTATCATCTCCAATTTAGGTAAATGCTAAAAATCTTAGTAGCAAAAATAATGTCAGGAAATTAATCATGTAACTTCTGTTAGAATTGTAAGCAGTAACTAATCCATGATTATATATGAGTGAGGTTAGGAGCTCATTAGCAGAATACGTTTGCATGAGAGAAGTGAAAAAGTGAATGGGTGGAGGCAATACAGAGGCGAATTCACCTTGAAGCTAATGACACTTAAGTTTCAAGTCCCCTTGATTTATATGGGCGTCATCTAAGGCCTCTAAGGAAGATTGTGGTAGTCAAAATTTTAAGATGATCCCCTGTGATCTTCATAGTTGTATAATTACCTCTTCTTGTTTAAAGATGAAACCTATGAGTATGATGAGATGTCACTCCTATGATTATATTACATTTTTTGGCAAAAGGGATTTTGCAGATGCAATCGAAGTCTCAAATCATTGAGTTAATCTAAAGGGCAATTACTAGATGGGTCTGCTCTGGTCATGTTAGTCCTTAAATTGATTAGTTTTTCCTTAAGTCAGAGAGATTTGAAGCATAAAAGATTTTCATTGTGAGGGAGATTTTCCATTCTGGCTTTGAAGATAAAGATAAAGAGGCCATGTGTCAAGGAATGTGAGTGATATCTGGGGAATGAGTGGCACCTGGCAGATAGCCAGGAGGAACGTAGGAACTCAGTTCTACAACTCCAAAAAAAAAAAAAAAAAAAAAAAAAAAACCTAAATTCTGCCACAACCACGTAAGCTTGGAAAAGGACCCCAAGCTCCAGATAAGACTGCAGCCTGATTGACAACTTTTCAATTTTAGCGTTACAAGACCCTCAGCAGAGAACCCAGTCACACCATGCCTGGACTTCTAACTTACCCATCTGTGAGCCAAATACATGGGTTATTTTAAGCCACTGAGTTTGTGGTATTTTGTTACATGGAAATAGAAAACTAATGTAGAAGATATATGTCTCATATTTTTATTAGGTTAATAAAAGCAAGAATATTGATCAAAATTTGTCAACCTCAAATAATGAGGTTTGTAAAATATGATTAAGTATAGAGTTTATTTGAGCCCAAAGCTTTAGGATGGCCACGTTGGAGCATAGATTTAAGGTGTCCTGAATATACACTTCAATTAACAGGAATGACAAGAAGATTTTTAAGGAAAAAAGAAGAGGCAGTTTGCAGAGAGCAAAGCAGTACAGGGCTCAGCTGGCATCTGCATGCAGAGGTAGCATTTGAACCAGTGCTAGCCAGAGGGGAATCACCTATCCCAGCAGTCAGAACTGAAGTTTTGGCAAGCCTCACCACCTTGGGCTAAAGTGCTCTAGGGTCCTAGGTAAATTTGAAAGGCAGTCTAGGACACAAGGATTACAATTTCTAGACAAGTCCTAGTGCTGCGCTGGGCTTAGAGCCAGTGGACCAGGGCAACATAAGCCCTAAGGAGACACCAGCCAGAGTAGCTAAGGGAGTGTTTGCACCACCCCTCCCCTACCTCAGGTAGCTCAGCTTGCAGCAACGAAAGTGACTCCTTCTTTTCTGTTTGAATAAAAGAGAGTGAAAATAAAGAAGACTTTGTCTTCTGTATTGGATACCAGCTCAGTCATAATAGGACAGGGCACTGGACAGAGTCATGAGGCACCTATTCCATGCCCTAGCTCCAAAATGACATTTCTAGACGTATCCTTGGCCATAAAAGAACCTGCTCCCTTGAAGGGAAGGGCCCAATCCTGGCAGAATCCATCACCTGCTGACTAAAGAGCCCTTGGGCCCTTAATAGCCAACAGTGATACTCAGGTTGTATGCTGTGGGTCTTGGGTGAGACTCTGAGATGTGCTGGCCTCAAATTAAATTTAGCACATTCCATGCTGTGGTGACTACCATGAAAGACTCCTTCTGCTTCAGAAAAGCCGACGGAAATGTAAACAGGACTTTGCTTTGCACCTTACATACAAGCTCGGCCACAGTGGGATAGAGCACAAAGCAGACTTTTGGGGTCCCCAAGTCCAGACCTAGGCTCCTGGGACAGCATTTATGGACCTGCCCTGGGCCAGAGTGGAGCACACTGCCCTAAAGGGTGAGTCACAGACCTGGCAGCATTCACCAGAAGCTAAAGGAAGAGCCCTTGAACTTTAAGTGAACATTGGTGGTGGTCTAGCAGAATTCCCCAGGGGCTGGTGGTGCTGGTGGCCACTGGGAGAGGGTCCTTTAGCTGCAGAAAGGGGAGAGAAAAGTGGTATGGACTTTGTCTTGTGGTTTGAAGGCAGGCTTACCCACAGTACAGTAGAGCACCAGGTAAATTTCTAAGGTTTTTTATTCCAATCCCTGGCTCCCAGACATCATCTCTGGATCTGCCTGGGGCCTGGAGGGAACTCATCACCCTGAAGGGAAGGACACAAACTTGGCTGGATTCTCCACCTGCTGATTGTAGATCCCTAAGGCCTTGAGTAAACATAGGCACTAGCCAGGTAGTGATCACAATGGGCCTTCAGTGAGACCCAGTGCTTCAGGTCTGACCCAGTACAGTCCCAGTGGTGGTGTCTACAGGGGAGCATGTATCATCCCACCCCCAGCTCTAGGTGGATTAGCACAAAGAGAAAGACTGTTTGTTTGGGACAAAGTAACGGAAAAGAACAAGATCCTCAGCATGGTAATCCAGATAATTCTTCCAGATCTTATCCAAGATCACCAAGGTAGTATCTGTAAAAGTCTGCAAAAACCACAGCATTATTGGGCTCAGGGCCCAAGTCCCTTCAAATACCTGGAAAGCCTTCCCAAGAAAGACAGGTACAAACAAACCCAGACTGTGAAGACTACAACAAAAACCTATCTCTATGATTCCAAGACATCACCAAACAACCACAAGCACCAAGATCATCCAGGAAAACATGACCTCACTCAACTAAATACGGCACCAAGGACCAATACTGGAGAAACAGAGATATGTGACCTCTCAGAAAGAGAATTCAAAATAGCTGTATTCAGGAAACTCAAAAAAATTCAAGATAGCACAGAGAAGGAATTCAGAATTCTATCACATACATTTAACAAAGACACAAAAATAATTTAAAAGAATAAAGCAGACATTCTAGAGTTGAAAAATTCAATTGACATATTGAAGAACGCATCAGAGTATTTTAATAGCAGAATTGATCAAGCAGAAGAATTAGTGAGCTTCAGTACAGGCTATTTGAAAATACACAGAGGAGACAAAAGAAAAAAGAATAAAAAAAGAATGAAGAATGCCTTCAAGATCTAAAAAATAGAAATTTGCCCTCAAAATGGCAAATCTAAGAGTTAGTGGCCTTAAAGAGGAGGTAGAGAAAGAGATAGGGGTAGAAAGCTTATTCAAAGGGATAATAACAGAGAAAATCCCAAACCTAGAGAAAGATATTAACATTCAAGTACAAGAAGGCTGTAGAACACCAATCAGATTTAACCTAAAGATGACTACTTCAAGGCATTTGATAATCAAACTCCCAAAGGTCAACGATAAAGAAAGGATTTTAAAAGTAGCAAGAGAAAAGAAACAAATAACATCCAATGGAGCTTCTATACATCTGGCACCAGACTTTTCAGTGGAAACCTTACAGGCCAGGAGAGATGCATAACATACTTAAAGTGCTGAAGGAAAAACCTTTTTACTCTAGAATAGTATATTCAGCAAAAATATCCTTCAAGTATGAAGGAGAAACAAAGACTTTCCCAGACAATCCAAAGCTGAGGGATGTCACAAACACCAGACCTGTTCTACAAGAAATGCTAAAGGGAGTTCTTCAATCTGAAAGAAAGGGATGTTAACAAGCAATAAGAAATAATCTGGGTTGGGTGCATTGGCTCACACCTGTAATCCCAGCACTTTGGAAGGCCAAGGCAGGAGAATTGTTTGAGCCCAGGAACTTGAGACAAGCTTGTGCAACATAGCAAGACCCCATCTCTACGAAAAATTTAAAAATTAAGCAGGTGTATTGGCACATGCCTATAGTTTTAGTTAGTTGGGAGGCTGAAGCAGGAGGATCACTTGAGCCCAGGAGGGCATGGCTGCAGTGAGCCATGATCAAACCACACTCCAGCCTTGGCGACAGAGCAAGACCTTGTCTTGAAAAAACATAACAAAGGAAAAGAAAATCAATAATCTGAAGGTACAAAACTCACTGGTAATAGCAAGCACATAGAAAAACACGGAATATTATAACACTGTAATTGTGATGTATAACCTACTCTTCTCTTAAATACAAAGACTAAATGATGAACCAGTCAAAAATAATAATTAAAACAACTTTAAAAGGCATAGACAGTACAATAAGACATAAAGATAAATAATTAAAAGATAAAAAGCAGGGAAATGAAGGAAGTTAAAGTGTAGAGTTTTTATTATTTTCCTTTTTTTCTTTGTTTGTTTCTTTGTTTATGCAATTGGTGTTAAGTTGTCATCAGTTTAAAATAATGGGTTATAAGATAGTATTGGCAAGTTTCATGGTAACCTCAAGTCAAAAATGGATACACAAAAAATAAAAAGCAAGAAATTAAACCATACCACCAGAGAAAATTACCTTCATTAAAACAAAGACAGGAAGGAAGGAAACAAGGAATAGAAGATGACAAAACAAGCAGAAAACAAATAACAAAATGGCAGGAGTAAATCCTTACTTATCAATAATAGCATTGAATGTAAATGGCTGAATGAATTAAAAATCAAGACCCAATGACCTGTTGCCTAGAAGAAACACACTTCACCTATAAAGATACACATAGACTGAAAATAAAGAGACGTAAAAAGATATTTCATGCCAATGGAAACCAATAAAGAGGAGGAGTAGTTATATCAGACAAAATAGATTAAGACAAAAACAATAAGAGACAAAGAATGCTATTATATAATGATAAATCAAACTCCCAAAGGCCCCCTATAATGATAAAGGAGTTGATTCAGCAAAAGGATATAACAAGTATAAATATATATGCACCCAACACAGGAATACCCAGATATATAAAGCAAATATTATTAGAACTAAAGACAGATATAGACCTCAATACAATAATAGTTGGAGACTACAAACCCCACTTTCAGCATTGGACAGATCATCCAGACAGAAAACCAACAAAGAAACATTGGACTTAATCTGCAGTATAGAACAAATGAAACTAATAGATATTTACAGAAAATTTCATGCAACAACTGTAGACTACACTTTCTTTTTCTCAGTGCATAGATCATTCTCCAGGATAGGCCATATGTTAGGTCACAAAATAAGCCATAAAATATTCAAAAAAATTCAAATAACATCAAGCATCTTCTCTGAACAAAATAGAATAAAACTAGAAATAAATAACAATAGGAATTTTAGAAACAATGCAAACATGGAAATTAAACAATAGGCTCCTGATGACCAGAAGAAATTAATAAGGAAATTGAAAAATGTCTTTAAATAAATGATTCTGGAAACACAACATACCATAACCTATGGGATACAGTAAAAGCAGTACTAAGAAGGAAATTTATATCTCTAAGTGCCTACATCAAAAAAGAAGAAAAACTTCAAATAAACAACCTAATGATGCATCTTAAAGAATTAGAAAAGCAAGAGCAAACCAAACCCAAAATTAGTATAAGAAATAATAAACATCAGAGCAGAAATAAATGAAATTGAAATGAAGAATCTACAAAAGATCAATAAAAAAGTTATGTTTTTTGAAAAGATAAATAAAATTGACATACCTTTAGCCCAACCAAGAAAAAAAGAAAGAGAGCCAAATGAATAAAATCAGAGATGAAAAAGGAAACATTATAACTGATATCACAGAAATTCAAGGGATCATTAGTGGCTACTATGAGCACTTATATGACAATAAATTGGAAAATCCAGAGGAAATGGATAAATTCCTAGGAACATAAAACTTACCAAGAATGTACAAGGAAGGAATCCAAAACCTGAACAGACCAATAACAAACAATGAGATTGAAGCCATAATAAAAATTTTCCCAGTAAACAAAAGCCCAGGACCTCGTAGCTTCACTGCTGAATTCCTACCAAACATTTAAAGAAGAACTAACATCAATTCTACTTAAACTATTTCAAAAAACAGAGGAGGGGGCAGTACTCACAAATTCATTTCACAAGGCCAGCATTACCCTGATACCAAAACCAGACAAACATAGATCCAAAAATAAAAATAAAAATAAAAAAAGCTAGAGGCCAATATCTGTGATGAATATTGATGCAAAGATCCTCAACAAAACACCAGTAAAATGAATTCAACAACAGATTAAAAAATGATTAATCATGACCAAGTGAGATTTATCTCACAGATGCAAGCATGGTTCAACATATGTGAATTAATCAATGTGATGCATCATATCAACAGGATGAAGGATAAAAACCATATGATCATTTCAGTTGGTACTGAAAAAGCATTTGATATAATCAACATCTCTTCATGATAAAAACTTTCAAAAAACTGAGTATAGAAGAAACATACCTTGATACAATTAAAGCCATATGTGACAGACCCACAGCTAGTATCATACTGAATGGGAAAAACTGGAAAGCCTTCCCTCTAAGATCTGGAACAAGAAAAGGATGCCCACTTTCACCATTGTTATTCAGCATAGTACTGTAAGTTTGAGCTAGAGCAATCAGAAAAGATAAAGAAATTAGCGACATCCAAATTGGGAAGGAAAAAGTCAAATTATCCTTGTTTGTAGATATGATCTTATATTTGGAAAAACCTAAAGACACAACCAAAAAACTATAAAAACTGATAAATTAAATAAACTTGTAGGATATAAAATAAACACACAAAAATCAGAAGCATTTCTGTATGCCAACAGTGAACAATCTGAAAAAGAAATAAAAGAGTAATCCTGTTTACAGTACCCACAAATAAAATTAAATACATAGGAATAAACTTAACCAAAGAAATGAAAGGTCTCTAAAATGAAAACTATAAAACACTGGTGAAAGAAATTAAAGAGGACACCAAAAAATGGACAGACATTCCATGTACATGGATTGGAAGAATCATGTCTACACCACTCAAATCCACATACAGATTCCTTGCAACCCCTATCAAAATACCAATGACATTCTTCACAGAAATGGAAAGAACAATCCTAAAATTTAGATGGAACCACAAAAGACCCGGAATAGTCAAAGCTATCCTAAGCAAAAATAAATAAATAAATAAAATTGGAGGAATCACATTACCTGACTTCAAATTATACTACAGAGCTATAGTAACCAAAACAGCATGGTACTGGCATAAAAGCAAACACATAGACCAATGGAACAGAATAGAGATCCCAGAAACAAATACATACATCTATAGTGAACTCATTTTTGACAAAGGTGAAGAGAATATACATTGTGAAAAAAACAGTCTCTTCAATAAATGGTGCTGGGAAAATCGGATATCCATATGTAGAAGAATAAAACTAGACCCCTATCTCTTGCCATATATAAAAATCAAATCAAAATGAATTAAAGACTTAATTCTAAGACCTCAAGCTATGAAACTACTACAAGAAAACATTGGGGAAATTCTCCAGGACATTGGCCTGGGCAAAAATTTCCTGAATAATACCCCATAATCACAAGCAACCAAAGCAAAAATGGACAAATGGGATCACATCAAGATGAAAAATCTTCTGCACAGCAAAGGAAACAATCAACTACTACTTCATTCCCCCCTCAGACAGTAGATATTCATCCTTAATCTTAATGGGGCTGCAGAAGGGCAGAAGTCCATCTTCTGTAACTGCTTCCTGCTGAGTTTATGGGAGTAGGCAGTGCCTAGCACCAGATGACTAAAAAATCTCTGGACACCTGATCTAAGTGGCCCAAGTCAGTATGACTTGGAGAATGAAAGCATCCTGCCTCTAGGCCCCTTATTTCAGAGGGATGGGTTGGAAGCCTTGTGCCAGCATTGTCTTTACTTAGAACTGTTTTAACCTAGAAGACACAAACTTTACTAAGAGGTTAAACAAGCAAGGGCCAAAAAAATATGATAACAACAGGACAGACGGGGTTTCTACTAAAAATGAAGACAGTGAAGAGACAACCCACAGAATAGGAGAAAATATTTTGCAAACTACCCATCTGATAAGGAATCAATAACCAGAATATATAAGGAGCTCAAACAACTCTATAGGAAAAAATCTAATAATCTGATTAAAAATAAGCAAAAGCTATTAATAGACATTTCTCAAAAAAAGACATAGAAATGGCAAACAGGCATATGAAAAGGTGCTAAACATCAGTGAACATCAGAGAAATGTAAATTAAAACTACATTATCATCTCATCCCGGTTAAAATGGCTTCTATTCAAAATATACGCAATAACAAATGTTGACGAGGATGTGGAGAAAAGGGCACACTCATACACCATTGGTGGGAATGTAAATTAATACAACCACTATGAGGAACAGTTCGGAATTTCCTCAAAAAACTAAAAATTGAGCTACCATACAATCTAGCAATCCCACTGTTGGGTATATACCCAAAAGAAAGGAAATCCATGTATCAAAGAGATATCTGCACTCCCATGTTTGTTATGGCATTGTTCACAATAGCCAAGATTTGAAAGCAACTTAAGTGTCCATCAATAGATGAATGGATAAAGAAAATGTAGTGCATATACACAATGGAGTACTATTCAGCCACAAAACAGAATGAGATCCTGTCATTTGCTACAACATGGATGACACTGGATGTCATTTTGTTAAGTGAAATTAGCCAAGCACAGAAAGACAATCTTCACATGTTCTCACTTATTTGTGGGATATAAAAATCAAAACAGGCCGGGCGCGGTGGCTCACGCCTGTAATCCCAGCACTTTGGGAGGCCGAGGCGGGCGGATCACGAGGTCAGGAGATCGAGACCATCCTGGCTAACACGGTGAAACCCCGTCTCTACTAAAAATACAAAAAATTAGCCGGGCGTGGTAGCGGGCGCCTGTAGTCCCAGCTACTCGGGAGGCTGAGGCAGGAGAATGGCGTGAACCCGGGAGGCGGAGCTTGCAGTGAGCCGAGATGGCGCCACTGCACTCCAGCCTGGGCGACAGAGCGAGACTCCGTCTCAAAAAACAAACAAACAAACAAACAAAAAATCAAAACAATTGAATTCATGGAAATAGAGAGTAGAAGGAAATAGTAGAAGGATGCTTACTACAGGCTGCGGATGGTAGTAGGGGAGGTGGGGAGTGGGGATGGTTAAAGAGTACAAAAAGTAGTTAGAAAGAATGTTATTCTTTTGTATATAAAGTATTTATTTTTATGCACATATTTACCTACAAAATTTACAAAAAATAAAACAAAGCAGAATATATAGAATACCCTCTTCAGACTTCTTACAGCAAAGCTGTATCACTTATTTGTTTTATTGCTACAGTTCAAAGAATAAAATTTTATCCATATGAAAGCTAAGATCAACACATTTACGTGAAAGCCTTAAGCCTTGTTACAAAGTTTTTTATCCTGTTATTGAATTTTCAGTTTTACGTTAAATGAAATTTAAAAGATTGCTCATGAAATAATTTAAACCTTTTCAAAATCTTCTAATAAACAGGTAAAAGCACTTCCAGTACTTTAAAGTGTTTATAGCCATCCCAATAGCTTAATTTTAAGGGTTATTATAGTACATGTAGTTATTATGCATACATGGCATGTCATTAACACTCTCTAAACAGTGAGAATTGTAGACTCTAGTTTGTGGCACCACTCCCATGTTATTCTGGTGATGGCGTAGGATGATCAATTACACCTGTGCAACACTAACGTCACAGTCTGTCTACCACAGCGTAAAATCCAGTTATCTATCTGGATTTTAATAAAACAATGTCTATCAAAGTCCCAGACAATACATAATTTATAAGTAGACTTGTATATTCACAAGCCTTTGGGGTATTTAAAAAATTATTTTAAAATATTAAGGATATTTAGCACTCAATGAAAACAATGAACTGAAAAATAAACCACAATAGTTGCTGGAGTTCAATATCTGGTTTAACAAAAAGTGTTTATCAAAACACCTATAATTTCTTACAACATTATGGAGAGGAGTTTTCCTCAGTCTAAGCTGAATCCAATGTTTTTCCTACAGTATGATTAAAAGTGTAAGAATGAAAGGCACACATAATAGCCAGTTTTAAAGAGCTGTGGGGATGGCAAGCAGATGTTCCTGAAGTACTGGTGCAGGAGAACAAAGACCACACAACATTTTCCTCTTTGTTTACCATTGGCATTGATTTGCTATTTACAGTAGTTTGCAAAAATACATTATAAAAACTGAATGAGGTTCTATTTTTAAGTTGAGCTTCATAACATATATACACACTTCATCTGCAAAAATCTTTGAAGGATCTGAAGTAATAAAGTGACACTAATACTGAAACACAGGTAATAAAAGGTACCAAAGCACTGATAATGTGAATCATCATCATCAAGATAATCTGGGTAAATATTGCACACATCTTGTCAGTTGTTGCTATGACCTTTACATATCCAACTGCAAAAGGAATCCTTTATGGCTTTTTGCTGTATCACTTATTCGAAGAAGGGCTGTTTTACGTCCAATAGCAATTAGTGAAGATTGGCATTGAACATGAGGCCTAGGTTTCAAAATTAGTTTTCCTGTATCATCACAAGACATATTGTATTCTGCTAATATCGTTTGACGTTGAGCAGCTATAATTGATGGTGCAACTACTCTCTTGTGTATTCCAGCAAAGAACAAGCCTATTAGAGGGATATAGCTAATGGTAAAAAATGGATGATTCCATAATGATGTGAAGAAGGACACCTTTTGTGTCTCTGGATCTATCAACCAGTTCCAGGCACCAGTAGCGTACAGACAGATATCACTAGAAGAAGCATTCTCCAACATCCAGCAGCAGGTTGCAAACAATGAATATATTCAGTAAGTCTCCTCTCAAAAGCCTTGAGCTCTTCTGCCTGCTCCAGCAAATTCATGTCAGGTGGCAGCTCAGGTCACTGCCATGGCCCTGTCCACCAGAAAGAATGTTATTCTTATTGACCTAGTATTTGGTAGCACAATAGCATGACTCTAGTCAATAATAATTTGATTATACATTTTAAAATAACTAAAAGAGTATAATTGGATAGTTTCTAACACAACAGATTTAAGGCATGCATACCGCATTTGCCGTGATGTGATTATTATGTATTGTGTGACTGTATCGAAGTATCTATACACTCCATATATATATATATATATATATACCTACTATGTACCCAAATATTTTTTTTTTGAGATGGAGTCTTGCTCTGTTGCCCAGGCTGGAGTGCAGTGGCATGATCTCAGCTTACTGCAAGATCCACCTCCCCAGTTCACGCCATTCTCCTGCCTCAGCCTCCCAAGTAGCTGGGACTACAGGTGCTCGCCACCACGCCTGGCTAATTTTTTGTATTTTTAGTAGAGATGGTGTTTCACCTTAGCCAGGATGGTCTCGATCCCCTGACCTTGTGATCTGCCCTCCTCAGCCTCTCAAAGTCCTGGGATTACAGGCGTGAGCTACCGTGCCCGGCCCCAAACATTTTTTAAGTGGACAAAAGACATAAACAGATACTTCTGAAAAAAAGGCATACACATAGCCAACAAGTGATGCAGGGCAGGCAAGACCCAAAATTGGGGCTTAGCCTGGGAGGGCTTTTGGCTTAGCCCAGGAAATAATTAAAGGGTAAGCCAGTGGTAAAAGTAAAAGTAGACAGCAACTTTTATTGAAGCAGCAGTGTACACCAGCAGCAGAGCTACTGCTCCTTGTGGAGCAGGGCTACCCCATAAGCAATGTACCCAGAGTAGCAGCTCAGAGGCAACTCTGTGGTCATATTTATATTGACTTTTACTTATATGCAAATTAAGTGGTGGATTATGCAGAAATTTCTAGAAAGACCGGAGTAACTTCTGGGTCACTGGGTCATTGCCATGGAAAGGGGCGGTAACTTTCAGGTGTTGCCATGGCAATGATAAACTGACATGGCAGACTGGTGGGCATGTCTTATGGAAAGCTACTTCTGCCCCATCCCTGTTTTAGCCAATCCTCAATTTGGTCGGGTGTCTGAGCCCCACCTCTGGAGTCAAGTCCTGCCTACTACTTCATTCCCCGCTCAAACAGTAGATATTCATCCTTAATCTTAATGGGGCTGCAGAAGGGCAGAAGTCCATCTTCTGTAACTGCTTCCTGCTGAGTTTATGGGAGTAGGCAGTGCCTAGCACCAGATGACTAAAAAATCTCTGGACACCTGATCTAAGTGGCCCAAGTCAGTATGACTTGGAGAATGAAAGCATCCTGCCTCTAGGCCCCTTATTTCAGAGGGATGGGTTGGAAGCCTTGTGCCAGCATTGTCTTCACTTAGAACTGTTTTAACCTAGAAGACACAAACTTTACTAAGAGGTTAAACAAGCAAGGGCCAAAAAAATATAGTAACAACAGGACATCTATCCAAGATCCTAGGAGAGGTAAAAACCAGGTGAAACTTGGGAAGGCACTTTTGATAGTCTACCTGATATAGTGGAGTCAGTGCCCTGGTTATATCTATGTAACCAGGTAGCTTGTTCATAGATTTTTTTGAATGTAACCTCAACTTGTCCAGAGTTGTTAATATATGTACAGCAGGTTTTATTAATAACTGCACATATTCCACCTTGTTCAGATAGTAAATAATTCAATGCTAGTCTATTATCAACAGCTACATTTGCAAAAGAGTCCAGAGACTCTTGAATTATCTTTAATGACTGACCTGTGTTGGCAACTAGGAATTCGAGTTCTTTAGGGTTGACTTATGGTAAGCAAAGCTGCTGCAGGGTGACACTAGTCCTATTGCTGCCTCGATTTCCACCAGAATTAATCCTATTGCTCACTTATTTCTAGTGTTTGGGGGTCCTATGCAGTTATAGACTGTGACCCCTGGAGGGGCAAGGGTGGCCAACATACTTTCACCTCTGTCCCAAGTTATTGCTATACAAGGGAAAGCTACTTCTAAAAGAACAGATGGCTGCCTGGGGAGTCAGGAATGGTTACGGGACGTACCTTTTCTCCATTTGTGGCCACAAAAAAATGAGCCAAGTTGGGGCACAAATAGAGACACTATGGGGTGTGGTGTGTATCCATTGCTGCCAAATTGGGCCTATAGAGATGTTCTTTCCCTGTTGCAATGGGAGTGGCCAAACAATCTTCTTTTCCAGAAGGGAATGGTACTCTCCGCTCCCAAGATTAGATAACTGTTTTCCCCTGTACGTTCTGATCTAGGAAAAGGCATCATATTTGCTCTCCTCACTTACAAATGGAATCCCATTTACCTCACTGCAGCCTCGAGAATTTGACAACTAAAGTTGCATCAGAGCATTGCAGGGAAACTTCTACTTTTGTGTCATTAACACAACAGTGAGCGCAAACAGTAGAAACATTAGTGCACTGGAGATAAAAATACCCAACTTCCCAGGTCTACATAATAGTGGTGGTGGGGAGTTCAGGTGGAATCTATTAACTGTAGGAGAGTTCCAGTTAACAAATAGGGGTTTGGGTACTTTGGGATCACCATGATTAGTCAGAAGGTCTGGAGAGATGGCCATGAGATTTTCTGGATAGGCCAGAAAACAGAACTGTCTATCCTGGAGATGTTAATGACAAATCCAGCAACCATAAAGATGATTCCCTGATGCTATAATTTTGAAATATTTACTATATAGTTTTGTTCCCATCCATACTGGATCAGGGTAATTGGGAGAGAAAAGAGGATTAACAGTGGCAGCATAGTGTACAGTTGGGCCTTAGATTGGCTGAACACCCAACAAGGACAAAAGAGATATTTCCCAGGAGGAGGCAGCTGGCTAAAGTGATAGAAAAGAAGTATTACAGTAAAAAAAGAAAAAAAGAGGTAAAAATTAATGCTCCTATTCCCACCCACAGCATTAAGTTATCACTTCTGGCTGAGTGTTGATTCTTTTAAATGGGTAGGAGAGGTTTATAGATGTAGTGTATTAGTCCATTTTCATGCTGCTGATAAAGACATACCTGAGACTGGATAATTTATAAAGAAAAAGAAGTTTAATGGACTCACAGTTCTATGTGGCTGGGGAGGCCTCACAATCATGGCAGAAGGTGAAAGGCATGTATTACATGGCGGCAAGCAAGACAGAATGAGAACCAATTGAAAGGGGTTTCCCCTTATAAAACCATCAGATACCATGAGAATTACTCACTACCATGAGAACAGTATGGGGGAACCACCCCCATGATTCAATTATCTCCCACCGGGTTCCTCCCACAACATGTGGGAATTACGGGAGCTACAATTCAAGATGAGATTTGGGTGGAGACACAGCCAAACCATATCATGTAGGTTGTGCTGTCCTCCCTTTGTGCCTGTGACTCATAAGGAACATATTTAATCCCAAATAGGTGTACCCAAGTAGTTATTCCCTGAAGTTTAATGGTGGTGGGGGTATTTAACAATATCTGATAGGGGCCTCATATGGTTTGGATCTGTGCCCCCATCCAAATTTCATGTTGAATTGTAATCCCCAGTGTTGGAGGTGGGGCCTTGTGGGAGATGATTGGAGCATGGGGTCATATTTCTTGTGAATGCTTTTGTATCATCCCCTTGGTATTGTACTCATAACAGTGAGTGAGTTCTCATGACAGCTGGTCATTTAAAAGTGTGTGGAACTGGCCAGGCGCAGTGGCTCATGCCTGTAATCCCAACACTTTGGGAGGCTGAGATGGGTGGATCACGAGGTCGGGAGTTCGAGACCAGCCTGACCAACATGGTGAAACCCTGTCTCTACTAAAAATACAAAAATTAGCCAGGCATGGTGGCACGCACTTGTAATCCCAGCTACTCAGGAGGCTGAGGCAGGAGAATCGCTTGAACCTGGGAGGCAGAGGTTGCAGTGAGCCAAGATCTTGCCATTGCACCCCAGCCTGGTGACAGAGTGAGATTCCAACTCAAAAAAAAGAAAAAGTGTGTGGAACCTTTGTATCTTGCTCCTGCTCTGGCTATGTGAAGTGCCTGCTCTCTCCCTTTGCCTTCCACCATGATTGTAAATTTCCTGAGGGCTCCCCAGAAGCCAAACAGGTGCCAGCATCACTTCCTGTATAGCCCACAGAACCATAAGCCAATTAAACCTCCTTTCTTTATAAATTACCCAGTCTCAGGTATTTCTCTATAGCTACGTGAGAACAGCCTGATATAGGACCTTTTCATTTGGGTTGTAATTGATCTTCAGGGGATCCTTCTTTTTAGTAAGACTAAGTCTCCTGGTTAGAGGTGATACTTTATTTCTATATTCTTGAAGGGCCTTGTGAACAAAGCCTAAATTTCAAAGAGGGCATAGTGAGGTGTGTCCAACCTCCTGTTTCCCATCATGGCCTGAATTCTTTGTTTGTTTGTTTTAGACTTCTTTGGAATTTCCTTTGGCCAAGAGACTTAGAGTCAAAAAACTGCCATTGTGGGAAGCTGTCCATTGGGCCAAGGGTCCAACATTCCCAATAAACTTACTTGAGGAGGCAGCTCACTGGGGCTAGTAAAAGAAGGTTAGCTCTAATAGTGATTGGGAGCTTTTTTATGTGTCACCAGGGGCAGTTAGTACATTCTCATTGCCAACGACCCTTTTGTTTATACTGGGCATGCTGATTCTGGCCTAGTGAATCAGTGGGCCAGTGAGTCAGGGCTCTTATCTGGGCATATCAGATGCCAATCTCGTGATGCTTTCTTGGGATGGGTAATTCTGACGTGGCAGGGGACTTAAAGCAACTGTTAATGATTGCACTTTTTGGCTATTTTTTGTTTTTGTTTTTGTTTTCTCACCTATTTTGCCCTGTCCCTATTGTTGTAAACTTTAAAGTCCTCATCTAAGATCTGGGTCTTAGGGGCTGGGTGCAGTAGCTCATGCCTATAATCCCAGCATTTTGGGAGGCTGAGGTGGGTGGATCACTTGAGGCCAGGAATTTGAGACTAGCCTGGTCAACATGCTGAAACCCTGTCTCCACTAAAAATGCAAAACTTAGCCAGGCATGGTGGCGGGTGCCTGTAATCCCAGCTACTCAGGAGGCTGAGGCATGAGAGTAGCTTGAACCCAGGAGGCGGAGATTGCAGTGAGTCAAGATGGCATCACTGCACTCCAGCCAGGACAACAGAGCAAGATTCTGTCTCAAAAAAATAAATAAATAAAGAGAGTTAGCTCATTGGGATTTGAGGCCTCATTGCTGCTTTTTGTATCTTCCTCCTAATGTCAGGTGCAGGATGAGTAATAAAATGTACACCCAGGAAAGCTTGCCCTTCTGGGGGGTCTGGGTCTGTACTGGTATATTTCCTGAGTCCCTCTATCAAACGACCCAGAAACAGAACAGGATTTTCATCTTTTACCTGAGTTATATTTCTAGCTCTGTCATAATTGACTGGCTTAACCACAGATACTTCCCTCCACTTTTTTCCCACAGCACAGCGAACAGATAACAATATTTCTAAGTCATGACAAGTTAAATCAAAGAACATGGTCAACATAACACATGCCTGTATAAACTTTTCTGGATTTTCTGAAAACTGGCCAAGTTTTTCCTCATATAAATCCAAATTAGATATAGAAAATGGCACATGTAACCCCATTTCCATTAGCTACCTCCTGCAATGGACACAGATTTTACTTTAGGGGCTAATATGAGGCTCCACTCCTGGTAGTATTGATTGGGCTTATTTTGGGGGAAATGGGGGTATAAGCTGGGGCTAGTTGGATGAGGGGGAGGAGTGTCTGATGACCTTGAGCTAGAATCCTTTGTTAGAGTACTGGCAGGACCCCCCTCAGAATTGGGGGACTGAGGAGACTCTGGGAAAGGCATAGGCCTTCTAGGAGAACCAGCAAGGAGGGGATCCTCAGATGGAGCTGTCTGGTGCCTGGAAGTAACATGAGCCAGTAAAGGGTCATAAAACCCTGTACATAAGGGACCTCTTCCCATTTTCCTTCTTTTTTACAGAATAAGTCCAGTTGTAAATTATCATTACAATATATAGAACCATGTTTACGCCAAATTTGGTTTTCTAATTTGTACGGAACCCAAACCGTGTTGCAATAGAAAATGAGTTTCTTTTTCATTAAACCAAATTTGAATTTGCTCCAATAGCCTAAAAGACATCCTAGTCGTGAGTCCTCTGAGACGCTCGTCATTGTCCCCATGGATACAGAAGTTTTAGAGGACACAGAAGTCTTCCTAAGTCTAGCAAAAGGGAAAGCAACTGAGTCATTATTTTTCGCTTTTAGATTCTCTCACTTCCTGCAGAGAAGGTGTAAGTATACATAGCAAGGCATTACAAAAGTGGATTACAAGCTACAAATGGGCAGTAGAATGTTGAGCCTAAAATCCACAGTGAGGTTTAAGCAGAGACGAGGGCTAAACAAATGGTGAATGGGAAGGGAGGAGGGGAAGAGGGAAACAGTATTACCCAAGGGGACACCTCAGAGGTATTGACTTGCTGGAGAACCTATCCAGCAGCGGAGACACCAAAATAAATGTTCAGGCAACCACTTTTCTACCGTTGTAGGTGGTTGTCTGTCAGGCCAGGAGCCTAGGAACTCCGTGTTCCTTCAGCTTAGAGAGGTTTGAGCAAGACAGTTGCTCAAGTCAGCACACAAGAAGGAGTCTGTGACTGCCTATTAGGGAAATAATAACTTCTAACTTCAGGGCAGAAAAAGGCAAGACCACTATTCCCCTAGGGCGAGGGATTATAACCCACAATCCTAGAGGGAATGTCAATGCTGAAAACCCCAGAGCATCTGGAAGGCAGCTGAAAATGCAAATGCTGAAAACCCAGAGTACCGGAGTTTCAGCCAGTGAGGGTCCCATCACCAAATGCCAGGGGCATCCATCCAGGGGGTGGCCAACAGTGAACCCAAACCCAAGTTGGGGTCACAGAACAATGTGACTCTGGTTTCCCAGAGTCAACACAATAGGGAGCCTCTCACAACCAAGTGTCCTGCCTTAAACAAATGCCCATATACAGTTATCAGAAAATCAAAGCAAACATAAGACTGCAAACAAAACACACATTTCAGAAATGAAAATAAAACAACTGGTGGAGCAACAAAATGAAGTCATAAGAGAAAAGACTAGGGGAAGGGGTGACAAGGACGTGTTTCAGGGCAATCAAACAATGGGCGACTTTTAACTGAACACATAGCCAAAGGCTTTTATTCCCCAGCTTACCTAATATTGTGGGAGAGGGTGGAGGGAACAGTCATTCATGCACAGTAGCCAAAATCATGATGACCAATGTTCTATGTGGGACCCGGGTGAAGGTCTCTCCAGGTTTCCTCAGCTTGGATGGTGATATGATTTGGCTCTGTGTCACCACCCAAATCTCATGCTGAATTATAATCCTCAATGTTGGGGGAGGGTCCTGGTGGGAGGTGATTGGATGATGTCATGATAGTGAGTGAGTTCTCATGAGATCTGGTTGTTTGAAAGTGTGTACCTCGCTCTTTCTTCCTTTCTTTCTTTCTTTCTTTCTTTCTTCCTTTCTTTCCTTCTTTCTTTCTCTCTCTTTCTCTCTCTCTCTCTCTCCTCCTGGCCATGTGAAGATGTGCTTTTTTTCCCCTTTGCCATCTGCCATGATTGTAAGTTTCCGGAGGCCTCCCCAGCCATGGTTCCTGTACAACCTGTGGAACTGTGAGTCAATTAATCCTCTTTTCTTTATAAATTACTGAGTCTCAGGTAGTTCTTTATAGCAATGTGAGAACAGACTAATACAGGTGGGCTTGGCTGCCACATGGGGGCTGGAATGGACCAGTAACCCACCAGCCTGCTGGTCAGAATGGTGGGTCTCACATGAGACAGCAGCACTATGACCACTGGCTCATCTGCTCAGGTCCACCACCTGCCAGGGAAAATGATATCTCTGAAAAGAGCCTTTGGTTAGTGTTATAGCTCTGTAGTGTTAGCAGCTCTTTATTGTTACAGCTTTAGTGTTATAGCTCTTGCAGCTTCTCCATCTCTCGCCATTTCTCCACTTGTCTCACTGACTGCCATCTCTCGTCATTGTCTCTCACCAATTACCACCTCTCAGCTGATCACTGATTGCCACCAACTCTGTTGTCTTGCCATCTCACCTCTCCATCCATTGCTGCCATTTTCACTGTCTTTATCCCTTCATTGGTTGCCAAATGATGCAGGGCAGTTGAGCCCCAAAACTGGGGCTTAGCCAGGGAAAGTTCTTGGTAAGCCAGTAGTGTTAGACAGCAACTTTCATTGAAGTGGCAGCATACAGGAGCAGCATAGGTACTACTCCTTGTAGAGCAGGAATACTCCATAGGCAGTGTGCCCACAGTAGCAGCTCAGTAATTTTTACAGTAATGTTTATACTCACTTTTAATTATATGCAAATTGAGGGGCAGATTATGCAGATATTTCCAGAAAAAGGGTGGTAACCTCCAGGTGTTCCCATGGCATTGGTAAACTGACATGGCACATTGGTGGGCATCTCTTATGGAAAGCTACTTCCACCCTGTCCCTGTTTTAGCTAGTCCTCAATTTGGTCCAGTGTCTGAGCCCCACCTCCAGAGTCAAGTCCTACCTCCTAGTTCAGGATGCTTAGGATAATGGCCTCTAGGTCTATCCATGTTGCTGCAAAGGACATGAGCTTCTCAACATCATTAATCATGAGGGAAATGCAAATGAAAAAGACAATGAGATACCATCTTATACCAGTCAGAATAGTTATAATTAAAAAATCAAAAAATAACATGCTGGCAAGGTTGCTGAGAAAAGGGAACACTCATACACTGCTGGTGGGAATGTAAATTAGTTCAGCCATTGTGGAAAGCAGTTTGGAGACTTCTCAAAGAACTTAAACAACACTACCATTCGACCCAGCAATCTCATTACTGGGTATATACCCAAAGGAATATAAATCATTCTACCATAAAGACACATGTATGCATATGTTTATCATAGCACTGTTCACAATAGCAAAGATATGGAATCAACCTAGGTGCTCATTAGAGGTGACTGAATAAAAAAAAATGTGAGACATATACACTACGGAATACTATGCAGTCATAAAAAAGAAGTTCATGTCCTTTGCAGCAACATGGATAGAGCTAGAGGCCATTATCCTAAGCAAATTAGAAAACCAGATAATGCATGTTCTCACTTATAAGTGGGAGCTAAACAATGAGTATACATGGACGCAAAGAAAGAAACAATAGACACCAGGGCCTACCTGAGGGTGGGGTGTGGAAGGAGGGAGAGGATTTAAAAACTACCTATCAGGTACTAAACTCATTACCTGAGTGATGATATAATCTGTACACCAAACCCTCATGACATGCAATTTACCCATATAACAAATGTGTACATGTACCCCTTGAACCTAAAATAAAAGTTGGAAGAAAAATAATTACTCCTCAGAGGATGGCAAGAATAGAATTCATAAAGTCTGTTATACAGTTCATTACAAGGTATGCTTAGCAGAATCATCTGTGCATGTTTTTGAAAATATAGTACTTGAGTCCCTAGCAACAAAGATTCTGACATAGTACAGCATAGGTACTACTCCTTGCAGAGCAGGAATACTCCATAGGCAGTGTGCCCACAGTAGCAGCTCAGTAATTTTTACAGTAATGTTTATACTCACTTTTAATTATATGCAAATTAATGGGCAGATTATGCAGATATTTCTAGAAAAAGGGTGGTAACTTCCAGGTGTTGCCATGGCAATGGTAAACTGACCTGGCACATTGGTGGGCATGACAGGTCTAGGATGACATTTGTGTTTTAAAAACCGTCTAAGGCAAGACGCTCAAGGTAAATAAAATTCTTGGAGCTCCTACAAGAAGGTTTTTCTAATCTGAGTGAAATAAAAAAGAAAAAAGACTACTGTTTCTTTCTACTCCAATTACCCCTCCTCTTCTTGGTGATGAGATGGATGCCAGCATGTTAGAGAGCAAGCTAAGAGGAAAGTTGATTGGAATTACATTTAGTTTGATTTTAGTTGGATAATTTACTCATTTGTTTCTTAATCTCATGTATAATTAGGCAATTACCAGTGAGATTTCTCAAGGTAGCAGGTGGAAGCTCTAAGAGTCAAACGAGGGTTGTCAGACTCTAATGATAATGAGCCTAACACTATACTCTATTGTCTTTCATATGCTTAGTAAACCATTGAAAAATCTTAGACCTCACTTTAAAAGCATGGTGGTCTGTCATCGGCCTCCTGGCAGCATTTGATACTATTTCCTATTTCCTACCTGATTTTTTTAGTCTTAGTTCCCACTGCTGCCCAATAAGTAAGTATCATATGATTAATCAAAAATTGACTATTGGCCTTTTTTTTTACACTAACCATGCCTGTGGCTTTGTCCAATCACATCTACATTAGTTCATATTAATTTCTTGAATGAATTGGCATGAAGTACTGACACTGACTAAAATACCATAAAACACAAAATATACCACTACAATGAGGACATTAACATTACACTGATTTGTGTATGCTATTGAGTATATTTAAGATTAGTATCTGCACAAGAAAACTTGAAGTGTTCTGAATTCTTAAACTTGACAGAGGTTGACAGCAGTTTCCACAAATTTGACAAAACTAAAAATTCATCCATCGCCAATGATAAGTTGTAAAGCTGAAACTTTTATCAATAATAATTTTAAAATTGACTATGCCAAAGGAAAGATTGGAGTATCTTTTTTTTCTAGAAAATATGTTATTACAAAAAAAAAGAAAATATGTTATTACAAAAATGTCATAAGAAGAAAAGATCAAAGAATTCGTAGCCAAAAATTGTAGGGAAAAAAAAAATCACTGTAGAGGTATGCCAGGCAGTTAATTAAGACAATGTTATTTTTCTGGAAATTTTTAAAAAATATGTCAGCTGTTCAATTTTGTAATTTGTTGTGATTTCTCATAATAAGTAAATGTTGACTTTCGTACATAGTTGCTTGAAATGCTCATACTTTTTAATATTCTTTTTCTTAGAGTCCTCCGAATTATAAATTTCATTACCCACAACCCGAATCTGTCCCTGAGGTCATAAAAAGTAGGAGCTTCTGAGTTGCAATTGCAAAGGGTTAATAGGGATGTGGATGTGGTTGAGAACTGGGAAATATAGCAATTGTGGAAGTTGAATTAATATAATTTGTAAAGACCACAACATTATGACCAGCTACTGAAATCTGAAAATCCAAGGTGTCCTCAGTACTACGGGATTATGGGACCTCGGTGTCTGACTTCATGGAAAAGCCTCACACAACATAGTGGCCCCTCATAAGGGGAGCCTCCAGCTGCTCTGTACATTTCAAACATCCAAAATAGTGGCGCCTAGAGTATCTATATTTGTATTACCATTGAGCAGCAAAAACAGTTGGCTGGGTTATTTACCCACATGCATACTTGAATCTACCTCCTGCTTCCCATCTGAAAATAAATAGCTCTTTTCTATTTTCTAGTGACAAACAGGATGTAGGCTGTTAGTAATAATAGTAAAGATAATAACTATAAGGAACAGAACATACAAATAAATATTGAAAAGAATTGGTGAAAACCTCTCTCACTCTCACTCCCAGTCTTGTTTCCTGAGCCCCATTTCAGCGTCTGGACAGAACTGCCAGGGAACTGCTAGACTTTAGGGTCTTGGGGGACGGGAGTTGGAGAATTTAGAGACAGGAGAGGAAAAAAGAAGACAGGATCGATTAACTCTAAAAGGCTGATCCTCCCTGATAATCTGAGAAAGGCGAATAAATACTCCAGGAAGATGATACCCTTTCGGATTGTTAGGTTGGGCTGGGGATGGGCAACCCGGCTTCTGCTGAAGTGCTGTTGGGAGGATTAATTAGGGATCCGAGCTCACTGTTAACACACGGGCCTCACTGGACAAAGGGCTGACGTGAATTGAAGTCAGTATGTAGTCTGAGTTCTCTTTCCATCCTGAGCACCATCTCCCTATTGCCTTAGAGGCAGGCGGGAGCGCTTCTTGCTGCTAAACAGAAAAGGAGGAGACTACTGTTGGCTGCGGATCTGAAAAGGTTTGAATGATTAAAGGCTGTCTGAAGGCGAAGGAGAAGATCATAGCGCATGCAAGACTACATTGCCTATACCCCTTTCCGGCCCCTACTCCGATTTATTTTAGGGGAAAAAAAAATGGTGGGCTTGGGGGAGGGATCTGGGATGGGGATGGCGGTCAGGTTTGGGTACCGTGCCCCTATTGTATTGAAAGCAAGCTGGCTTCTCGCTTAGGGAAAGGAGATGAGAAAAATGTCCTGGCCCCCCGCCAAGTCGGTGTGAGGGTAGGAATCACCTGCAAACCTCTGGAATGGAAAACGGACACCGCAGCGGGTCTTGTACTGCAGTTCCCACAGCCACGCCCCCTGCCCATTTTGATTCAGAAAATGGTGGGCAGTGGGGAATGCTGGGGAGATGAGCAGAAACCCTGCATAGGTATTAGCTTCCTATTGCAGAGGATGTGGGAGTTTTGAGTGAAACATAGAAAAAGAGGTATGCACCCCGGATCCCTGAAGGTGGGCATGAGAGTGGTGGGTGGGGTCGGGTGCCCTTCTGAAACTGCATTCTCTACACTCCTGCCCTGCCTCCTCATTCCCTTTTGGGGAAAAAAATATCTCAGCAGCTTAACACAGCAAACGTTTATTTCTAGCTCACAATAAATGCCGAACATGTGTTGGTGAAGGTGTGGGGTGGAAGGGCCCTGGTCCCCAGTCTCTCAGGACCTCAGGCTGACAGAAGCTCTACAGCCTGGAACATCACTGATCACTATGGCAGGGGGAGAGAGTAATGGAAATCTCTCATCCCACTATAGGTTAGTCCAGAACTAACATGTTACTGCGGTTCACAGCTGATTAGCTAAAACTATCATATGGTCTCACCTCATAGCAAGGGGATAGAGGGGACAGGGGATTAGAAAGTATAGTTTTCTGTGTAGGGTGGGTGTAAAGTGAGAAAAAGAAACTATAATAAAATATTCATAAGAATTCAAGGGGAGAATGCCTTTCTAAAGTACTAAAGCGAAACAAAAAATTAAAAGTTCTGAAGAAAAAGTAGTAAATGTAATATAAGAAAATTAAGCTTCTATGGAGCAAAGCAAGAACGAATGTGACCTTGCTTTTGGTTTTCTCTGTGATGCCATTTTGGGAGCTCTTCATGTCTCCAGACCATTCTTCAAGGCCAGTGGCAGCGTGATGGGTGTTAGTCAAACTGGAATTCTGTCTGGAGTGAGATCAGGTTCCAGGCTCACTGGAATTAGTTTTATAAGAGAGGATAAATCCATCCCCCTAACGCTAAGAGTGGTGGTGCTTAGGCAGGAGGTGGAAGGGCTCACTCAGGCCACATTCCCCTCTGGGGTGGGTCTGACTTTTGTTTCTCTGCCTGCAGCAGGCACAGGGCCCTTTTAGGCTAATGGCCAAGCTGCCCTGCACAGACACACCTGGAGGAGGAGAACTGACTGCCCTATTGCAGGTCAGAGCACTTTGCCTTTCCCTCCTTTTCCCTCTCTCTTTTGGGGAACATTTTGTAGGGGAGGAGATAAAGCCCCAAAGTGTCCTGGCAGGAAACATTCATTGGGATAGTCTTTGAGCAAGCAGATGTCTGAACAGATCTGACCAGGTAACTTGAGGTTGAAGCAGAAGGGGCTGACCCTTCTCTCAGAGTCCAGTTAGCCCCCAAGAAGACTGGGGCAAAAACAGAGTTAGACAGCACACAAAACCTCACCCATCCCTCTCCCACCCACCTTGCTCAGACTCCCAGAAGGGCTTTGATGTGCCCTGGCCTATTTGGTTGGTTCTGCAAGGACTTTAGCTCTGTGTCTGCCTGGTGCAGTGCATCTGATGCCTCAGTCATCCCAAGCCCAGAAATACAGAAGACCCCAGATAAAGGGAACTTGCAAAGACATGTGGTCCTACAACTCAGGAGAAAAGGGGTGTCACTTTCTATCTGAAAATCCCCATGCACTGCAGGCCCAGCTCATGACTTGGGAGCCAGGACAGTCAAGCTGTGAATTCGTATGAAGATGCTTTTTAAGGCATTGGTGGTGGAGGGTCAGCAGCATCCAGAGCCTGCTTCTGTGGGCCCCTCACCACCTGCCTACCCACACAGAAGGCTGGTATGTCAATCGCATATCCAAGCAGTGACTTACCTGGCCAATTCCAGAGCAGAAAGCACGGAACAGCCAGAACCTTGGAGAGAGAGCTCTGTGCTAACCAGGATCCCCCTGCTCTTAGGAGACAGTGCAAAAGAGTGTGAGCCCCTCTGGTGGGGCAGCATAGAAGGGATCAGGCTCAGGGTCTTTGCAAAATTTTCAGGGTTCAGTCAGCAGAAGGTAAGTGGACAGCAAGGAAGCAGTCACTGAGTCAGTCTACCCTTACATTCATGATTCATGCTAAGGACACACTTTTCCCAGACTGCTCCCACACCATGACTTAGCACAGCTGAGCCACTAGAGCCATGCCATTTCTGCTCAATGGGAGACTTTTAATCTTTGCTTGTACTCCCCATTGGCCTGGTCCATAGCTTCTCAAATGAACTGAAGTCTGGGACTCTTTCTACCTAATTCTTCTTCCTTCCCTCTGCTTTCACAGATGTGACATGTGGATCACAGTCTAAAGGCTCTCCCCATCTTCTCTTGCTCTTTCTCCCTTTATCTATTGTGTTTCCCCAGTAAATCTATTTATGTCTAATCTTGTTTTGACATCAGCTTTTAGGTAGGCCTGTTATACAATCATGGTGCTTTCACAAATGAGATCTCATGTTTCACATTTCTCAAAACCTGCTCCTTTTCAGAGAGCCAGGATAGTACAGTAGCTAACAGCTGTCAAGAGTAGTCACTAACTGGGTTCAAATCCCAGATCTGCCACTCTTAGCTGTGTGTCCTTGGCCTCTGTGCCTCTTGTAAAATGGGGATAATTCCATTACTTACTCTTAGGGTTGTTGTGAGGTTTACACAAATTATTACGTAGTCCATTTAATGTCAACACATAGTAAGTAATAAATATCAGCTGTTTTTTGTTGTTGTTGTTGTTGTGGGTTTTTTTTCCATCTCTGATAGGTGAAGTCAGAGAAGGGGGAAAGATCTCACCAGGTCCAGTAGCTATTAAAGGGTTTGGCACTGGAACTCTCATTCTAAAGTTCTGGAGCTCTAAGTACATATGCTTTATTGATTTTTAACCTATAAGCTAAAATTAAGTTTCAGGAAAACACATGAAACAGTTAAATAGCTTGATTATTGTTGCCCCCTACTTTCAACTTCACTGGATGTGTAACTCCCAAAATGAAAATGGTATGATGATATTGTTCCTTTTCCTGTAGGATCCATCAGACAGCTCATTCTGGAATACAGAAATGGCACTGAAGATCATACCTGCGTTTTCCCCTTCTTGTTATTACCTTTGCAAATGTTCTTTATAAAGTAAAGAATGTCAAAGGCATAACTTTCAAGGAAGGGAGGAAGCAGAGTAGGAAGGGAACTAATATTTGTTTGAGTGTCCACTATGGGCCAGATGAAGGGTTTCATGTTTTAAGTTGGTTCTCTCTTTAATTGTCATAATTCTGTAGGCAGGCAGAATTGTTTTCTACCAAGGTAGGCAGCCGTATCTTCCCTAAACGAAGAAGTAAATGGAACTCAGAGGTTGAGTATATATTCCAAGGCCCTAAATCTAGTAAGTTTGAGAGCTTGGATTCAAACCCAGGTCTGTCACACTCCAAAACCCACACTCTCCCCCACTCTACCTTAAAAAAAAATTCTAATGTTATACTGTGATCTTCCAGGACTCAGGGACTAGTTGGTTTAAATTTCCATGACAGGATGTTAAATTAAAAGTTTCCTCTTAGGCATTAACATATAACAGATATGAAATCAAAGCCAGGTTTCCAAAGGAAATAACTAAGCGGCTCTAAAACCCACAAGGAGGATTAAAAGAGTCAAGAGAGGAGATATGAAAAAGGAAGTTTTGCGAGGAAGATTTCTTTGGGATGAGCTTCCAAGTTGGAAGAGTTGAGGTGCTTTCCTTTTCACTCCATGGATTCAACTGGACCCCCTAAAGCTTGATATGTGTCTCCTGGAGTTGGAAGGCACAGTGGAATGTGATCTACCTCCAGACTGAAAAATCTTACTGGCTAGAGAATGTGGCTGTGGTGATGGTGGGAGTGGTAACTGTATTGTGATCTGTCCGCATTTCCAGTTTGTTGGGGGCAAAAGATAGATAGGTGTTTCCCATGTACAAGAAGTGGGCCACGAAGGAGAGCAAGCTGCTCTCAAAGAGAGCTGTTTGGGGGTGCTACAGATTCCAGCTGAAAAAACCCTATGGAATGGACAGCTGAAAAACTCAGAGCTGAAGGAGAAACAGCAATAGCATGTTTCTTTTTTCTTTCTTTCTTTTTTTTTTTTTTGAGACTGAGTCTCACACTCTCACCCAGGCTGGAGTGCAGTGGCGCGATCTTGGCAACCTCCACCTCCCAGGTTCACGCCATTCTCCTGCCTCAGCCTCCCGAGTAGCTGGGACTACAGGTGCTCGCCACCACGCCCAGTTAATTTTTTTTTTTTGTATTTTTAATAGAGACGGGGTTTCACCGTGTTAGCCACGATGGTCTCAATTTCCTGACCTTGTGATCCGCCTACCTCAGCCTCCCAAAGTGCTGGGATACAGGCATGAGCCACCGCGCCCGGCTGCATGTTTCATTTTTGATACAGAGGTAGCAGTAAGGGAGCCTCTGATGAGAGTCCCCTTTAAACAGCTAGATCCGTAGAGAGTAAAGCCAACTTACTATATAACCAGACAATAATTTTCTGCTCCTTTCCCCCTTACTCTTTCCCTTCACTCTAACCGCGGACAGGCCTGAAGTCAAAATTAGCAAGCTGGGGAAGGAAGATGGGCAAAGAGAAGAAACTCAGTGCATCCCTTTGCTCAAATATGAGAGGTCACCTGAAGTTGATGCTAGGCGAGCAGAGAAGGTTTAACTCTAAATCAAGTTCAGTGGCCCTTTATTATTTGGAACTTCGTGTTCTAATCACTGAATTCAGGCTCAATTTGTGATTTAAAGTGACTGTAAGGTGGCAGGAAAGCCATGGGGCCTGAGAGAAATGTAATTTTAAAAGTACAATATTAGAGACAAAAGTAAAGTTGCATTTTGATTGTATTTCACCAGTAGTTCTTGTTCAATATACTGACTACATTTGCTTGGTGCGTTGTTTGTGATGTGCCAAACTCCTGTGGATGAATACTACTACTGTTTTTGCATTAATTTTGCTACACCAGCTTTCTTTTGCTTAGTATTTGCCTGGTATATTTTTTCCATCCTTTTATTTTGAACTTTTCTGGATAATTCTAAGTGTGCCTCTGAGAAAAGGCATGAAACTAGATTCTGTGTCTTATAAAAAAAAAAACAATCTGAGGTTTTCTTTTAATATGTGAGTTTAATCCACATATATTTATTATTACTGATCTATTATAGATATATTTCTACCTTTTTACTTTGTGTTTTCTATTTACCATGTATTTTTATTTGCATGTTTCCCTCCCCTCCTTTCCTGCCTCGTTAGACCAATGGAGTTTTCTTTGGAGTTTTGGAATTTACACATTGTCATGGCTTTAATGTGTCCCCCAAAGCTCATGTGTTGGAAACTTAATCTCCAATGCAAGAATGTTGAGAGGTGGGACCTTTAAGAGGTGATTAGGTCATGGGGCTCTTCCCTCATGAATGGATTCACACTGTTACTGTGGGAGTAGGTTTGTTATCTCAAGAGTGGGTTCCTGATAAAAGGATGAGTTCTGCTGCCTTCTTCCCCACCCCCTGCTCTTTTGACCTTCTGCTTTCCACCATGGGATGAAGGCCCTCACCAGATGATAGCACCTTGATATTGGACCTCCCAGCCTCCAGAAACGTAAGAAATACATCTCTATTTATGAATTATCCAGTCTGTGGTATTCTGTTATAGTAGCACAAAATGGCTTAAGACACATGTTCCATTTTTAATCTTGTAGTGCTTATCCTAAGATTGTTTTCTGGTTTTTTTTTGATGGAGTCTTGCTGTGTTGCCCAGGCTGGAGTGCAGTGGTGTGATCTCAGCTCACTGCAACCTCCACCTCCTGGGTTCCAGCAATTCTCCTGCCTCAGCCTCCCTAGTAGCTGGAATTACAAGCACATGCCACCATACCGGGCTAGTTTTTGTATTTTTAGTAGAGATAGGGTTTTGCCATATTGGCCAGGCTGGTCTCGAATTCCTGACCTCAGGTGATCCACCCTCCTTGGCCTCCCAAAGTGCTGGGGTTACAGGCGTGAGCCATCGCGCCTGGCCTCTTTTTTTTTTTCTTTTTTTTAAGTTGTGGTTTTGCTATGTTGCCGAGGCTGTACTCAAACTGGTGGGCTCAAGAGAGCCTCCTGCCTCAGCCTCCCAAGCAGCTGGGATCACAGGTGCACACCACCACATCTGGCAGATTTTTCTAAATTATTTATCTAACTTTATATTTTTTAAACAAAATTTAGAGCATCTCCAACTTCTATCCTCTTCCTTATACATATTTTTTACATTTTGGAGATATATATATATATATATATATATACACACACACACACACAACTTATATACAAATATATATACAAAAATATATATACAACTTAAATACATATATATATACAACTTCTGATTATTGGCATTTGTATAAGCAAGCTAACTATTAATCATTATTATTACAATTCATAGTTAATAATACACTTTTAAATATATTATCTCATTTGATTCTAGAAAAAGTTCAGCTAAGTATTACCTCCATAATGAATTAGGAAGAAAAAAAGGAAGAAAGAAAGAAGAGACAAGATGGAAAGAGAAGAGAGCTCCTCAATTCTTAATGGTATCTTCTGGGGACCTCAGGCTGAGAACTACAGATCTTGGGAATATATTCTTTACCCTTTCCTTTTGGAAAGGGAGGAAGGAAAGAGAATTGTAATTTTTGAACATTTATTCTGTGTCAAAAACTTGCTGTAAGCAAGACAAACCTTACATTTACTAACTACTTTCCTTTTCAGGTGTTTCATGAGTGTCATGCAATTTATTTCACAACATGCTTCCGTACCAATCCACATACATTCTCCTGAATGAAAACAGGCTTATTTATGTTGATGATGAAGACATTGATAACAATAATAAATAACAGTTATAATAGCTATTTGTTATGGACCCACCTTGTTAGCTAGGCACTGAATGTCATGGGGGTAAATATACTCTTTAAACTGCCCTTCAGTTTTAGAAGGGAAGCCATCTAGATGTCTGGATAGATAAAGCGACATCATCTCTATAGTGTTAAAATAGAGAAACTTGCAGAATCAACAGAGTCCATGTGTGAATTTGTGTCCATGTGTCCACTTATGATAACTGCCCCCTTTTTTAAATCAATAGGATGGCCCAGTTTTGGATCTAATAAAGTACTTTATGACTTTCCTGAATATTCCTAAGATTTTTTTTAATGAAACAATTAACAAAAAGAAATCATCCAAAATAAAAGAAACTACCTATATGTTTAACTGGGACATATTAAATTATCAGTTTTTGAAATATTACCAGCTACGTAGGAGGCTGAGGTGGATCGCTTGAGGCCAGGAGTTTGAGATCAGCCTGGGCAACATAGTAAGACCCCCATCTACAAAACAACAGCAACAAAAAAATTAGCCAGCCTTGGTGGCATACATCTTTAGCTCCAGCTACTTGAGAGGCTGAGGCAGGAGGATCCCTTGATCCCAGGAGTTCGAAGTTGCAGCGAGCTATAGTGGCACCACTGCACTCTAGCCTGGGTGACAGAGTGAGACCCCACCGTCTCTAAAAAAAGAAAGATAAATATATATTAACATGTATATTGTGTTCTTATATTTTTCTCTCCTCTCATTTCCAGCAGAGATCCAAGAGAGGGAGATTTGTGGCAGATCTGGAAGTAGAAGCTGCTTGAAGCCGGTGATGTTTTTTTTTTTCTTTAGACAGGGTCTTGCCCTGTCACTCAGGTTGGACTACAGTGGTACAATCATGGCTCACTGCAGACTCAAACTCCTGGGGTCAAGGGATCCTCCCACCTCAGCCTCCCAAGTAGCTGGGACTACAGGCGCACATTAGCTATTTTTTTTTTTTTTTTTTGTAGAAATTGGGTCTTGCTATGTTGCTCAGGCTTGTCTTGAACTCCTAGCCTCAAGCAATCCTCCTGCGACTTCCCAAAGTGCTGGGATTACAGGCACGAGCTACTGTGCCCAGCCCATATATTCTGAAAAGGATTATATTCATTGATGAAATCAAGCCAGATGTCCCTGGATGGGAATGGAGGGCATTTTAGGGCAGCAAGAGAATAGAGGTCAGGTTCTATACTTCCTTTCAGTGGCAGAGACATGAGCATTTCTCCATATCAGGACCCAAAGAAGACTCTGTGATGGGCCGGGGGAAGCTGGTTGCCTAGTCTTGGCAAACATTCCACTACCCAGAGGGTTGGATAGAAGCAGCAGGGACAAAGGATCTGAAGATACCATGCCAGTTCAGTAAATGAGCACCTCATCCCTAACCAGTGTGGACAGACAGCTGAAGACAGCAGGGATCTCCTCAGGCTTTGGTGCTAGATAAGACCATAGAATGCCTGTACAACTAATGGAGATGAGGAATCCCCAGTAATAAGTGATGTGGATTTCCCACTAGCATGCTAGGGTTTGGATATCAGTCATATTTATGTTCATTTAAAGGCGCTTTGAAAATGTGACATTTCTTATATGCTCAAGGGTGTGAACTAAGATCCATATCTGTTTGGTAGGCCTCCTATTCAAAATTTCATTAACAAATCCTTATTTTCTTTTGGAATGTTTTCATGAGTATTGTGGGCTATTTTACAACTGTCTTCTTAATGGGATAGGAGTCAAGAATTCAATTAGTTGGCTAGGCCCTAGATTCCACAGAGTACATGAGGATGAGAGGCCCCAAGCCTGCCCATCTGGTCACCCATCATTCACTAATGCAAAATTTGAATCATTTCAGCCATCTGACACCAGGGATTTGCCTACTTAAATGAAGTATTCACTAAGACGCAAAGTCTAAGTAGTCTTCATTGAATACACATTTAATGAGCAACTTCTACATGCTAAGTACCAGTGTTAGAGAGATCTGATAATTAGGTTCAGTAATCAATGGGCTGCATATAATTATAAAACCTCCTTTCTTCTTTACATTGATCCTTTCTCCTGCCACTCTCCCACTACAGAATTTGGGGAAGAATAATTGACACCTGATGGGTCTAGTCATCACATGATGGTGTGATGGTCACAATGCAGCCAGCCTACAATGTAGCCTGGTTTCTGCTACTCTTGACAATATATTGACTAGACACCTAAAAGCATGTTCAATAACTTACTAGCACCTATTGCAAGGAGGATGACAACAGTGATAGAAAATACTTCATTATTTTAAGTATTTATGTCTAAGGAAAATGAACCTGTTTACTTGCAATTTGCAGTTCTTTTCACAACTAGCCTATGTGCATCTATGGCCTATCTCCCTTGTCTCTTTTTAAATTTTAAAGATATTAACAATTTGTATTTATGTGTTGTGACTATTCTACTGTGTTGCATGCCTAATAATTCCCTTCATGTTGTTTTATAATAAAGTTATTTAAAGTATTTATGTATTAAAATCTATCCACCTTTTCCTGTAGGCATCCTGTCAATAATATTTAGAAAGGTCATCTGAGCCAAGATGATAAAATATCCTTCATTTTAAGCAAACAATCTATGGTTTCACTTATCAAATGTAAATCTTTAATTCGTTTGGAATGTACTTTGGAATAAAGTGTAATGCAAAAGATCTAACATTCCCCTCCAATATTTTGACTATCCCATTCTTTCACTACTAATTCAAATATTACCTCTAACATAACTAATAAGTTAAACACACATACACAGACACAGATATTTCCATTCTGTTACCCTGATCTGTTTTGGTGCCCAAAATACACTTTTAGAGTACCATTTTATAACAAATTTTTCTATGTGGCAACTTCTCTTTAGTTTTCTTTCTCAGAATTTTTCCATTTTCATGTTTTATTTTCATTAAGTCATTTAAAAATAAACTAGTTTTATTAGCCTTGAACTTCCTTTGTATATCAATTTGGGGAGAAAAAGAAAACCATACATATGATCTGATCCCAATTTGTTTTAAAAATGTTGTATGATCTTTATTACAAATATTTACATATACACATAATTCCAAGAATATCTGGTAAAGTATTAACTATTTCAGGTGTGTGCTAGGTATCTCCCATTTGTCCTCCTCCCACTTACCACCTGCAACCACCCTCCTCCACCCCCCTCCCCACCATCTACTTTCCTTCCTGCTCTGTGTCCCCCACACTTACCAACACAGACTATACAAAAGGTCTTCCTTGCCCTCTGGCTTCCAGTTTGGACAAAGGGAAATACCCAGCAGGCGATGTTCGGAAGAGAGCAAAGTCAAGCATTTATGCCCTCTCATTGCATTTTCTCTTCTCAGGGTCGCTGTGAGCTGACTGCATCCTGAAGATTACAGCTACTGTCAGGTGGACCTTTCCACACAGCTGTATACCATTCCATAACCCCTCCCTTCCTTCCCTCTGCTCCTCCCGTCCCTTCCCCGCTTCGTCTCCTTTGCAGAGGGGTAGTAACACTGTTATGCCCTGAATTGTGCACCCACCCCTCCCCACACCCGCCAAATTCATGTTGAAGTCCTAATCCCCAATACCTCAGAATGTGACTGTAGTTGGAAATAGGGTCTTTACAGAGATAACTAAATGAGGTCACTGGGGTGTGTCCTAATCCAATGAATAGTGTCCTTACAAGAGATTAGGATACAGATACACAGAAAAAGGCCATGTGATGACAAGGAGGACGGCCATGTAGAAGCCAAGGAGGCCTCAAAAAAATCCTCTGGCAACACCTTGATCTGACTTCCAACATCCAGAACTGTGAGAAAATAAACTTATTGTTTAAGCCACTCAGTCTGAGGTACTTATGGCAGCCTGAGCCAGCTAATATACACCACAACCCTACCCCTCTGGTGGCAACTCAGGGAAAAAATTCTTTAACTCTCCTCAAATCACCCATTTTTGAGTCCCATTTATTTGCTGGGACCTTGAATGATCCAGTAGAATTACATGATTCTTATTTGCATTTGTTCTTACTATGTTTTCTAAAATTTCTACAATAACCACAGAATACCAACCTTATTTCTACAATAACCAGAATACCAACCAGTAACATGAAAGGCACACTACAAATTACTTGCTTTGAAATTTAGAAACAAATTTTATTTAAGATCTGAAATACAATTCCTAAAATATCAACTTTTCCAGAAAACCGTGGCTACACAATAATGCATTGCCTCTATCATGTTAGAACGTGCATTAGACTCAAATACAAAAACCATGAAACAAATCACCATCCTTCAACAATTTGAGCAAAGATAGAATGCCTAAGAACAACATAGATGGACTTGCAGAGGATGGGCTGTTTTACTTCAAGCACCATAAAAAAAAAAAGAGCACAAATGCATGGGTTTTCAGGTATATACATTAAGTTGAACCTTTGGCACTAGGAATCAGGGCGTTTTGTCACATAGCATTAACACATATTAGAAAATTGTGTAGTGTCAAAGGGATAGGAACCACCAGCATTCAAGCAATGTTGTCAACTAGGCAATAAAATGTTCTACTGAATGTTTCTTCTTTGTTCTAATTACTGCATACACTGGTAGCAACTTTGAAATGAGAAAAGGAGCTTACACTCCTTTTATTTTCTGTTTAAAACAGAACGGAAAACAAACTGAAACATAAGCCCTGTTATACATTAACGATTTTAAAGAACATCAATTTTACAAGAAAAAGACTAAGAACAAAAAGTGTTTACAGATACAGGACAAAAATGGTGAGCTGTCTGTAGACGCTCACAGGGCTTTGCGGTGGTACTCAGCAGAAGCCACTTTGTAATCACTGGCAGTAAAGAGAGATGCAGAATTCTTTGCCAGATATTTTAGGAAATCATGCAAATAGCCCAACAATAATGCAAGGCTTTTCTCATCAAGGGGCGTATAGGCCAACATTGCTCCAATTCTTACAAATAATCTCAGTAGGTGTGGTGCTCCATAAACCTGGGACATTGGAGCATCAGGGTGAGCCAAGAGGATTTCAGCATACTGGGGCCTCTCAAATTTGTAGAGCAGCTGAGTGCCCAACATCACATTGAAATATTCTTTTATTCCTGCCACAACTTCATTAACCGCATATTCCTTATTATCAACATTTCCCTGCGATTTCTTGCAATTTGCATACTCCTCCAGAATTGCATCTACATTTTTCTTGGCAGGGAGTTGAAACAGCTGCTTCTGCCTGGTAACTAAGTCCCAGTCCTCAACAAGCCATGGTTTTAATTCTTCAGGAATCTTCACTTTAACCTCCATTCTATTCTTAAACGCCTCCTCACTTTCAACAGTGGGGTCTGCCCGGGCCCTTTTCTTCCGAGGGGGCTGAGGTGCTTCGCTGGTACTGCCACCGTCTCCGTTTCCAGGAGTCTTCTGCTTGTTCTTTCTGGTCTTCCTCACGGATCCTGAAGGGGGGTTCTCTGCAGAGCGACCCCCCCATCTTCCTGGGAGAGCTGGTTCAAGATTTTTCTGCTGTGGACCAGCTGTCTTCTTTCCTGAGGAGGCCCCTCTCATTTTACTTCTCTGCATGTTGCTTCTAGTTGGTTTTTTGAAGTTCTCTTCTTCTGCAGATTGCTGTCCACGAGGTTGAGAACCCTGCTTTCTGGAACTCATTCAACCCTGTTTTTATTCCAACCACTGTAATATATAAAATATTTTACTTGGTTGTTTTCTATGGCAACCTTTAACTATGTTTCTTAAAGGCCCATCAGAGAATAACACATTCTAACTCCCTTAAAATCTGGATTTCAAATCCTATTTCAGGACCCTTTATAAGTGATTTTTTATTTTTTTACCTCCTTTCCCTCTCTCTGATCCTCACTACCAGCCACTACTCTCATCTCACCCAAATACTCATCACAACTACCCATAATTACTCTGTTGATGCCACTCACAAGATAGGAAAGCAATTTTCAAGAAAGAAGGAATTAAATGAAAAACTATAAAAGACAGTGGAGTTGAAATTTAAGACTTTTGAACAGGAGAAATGACAATATGGAATAGGGAAGGTTATATTTAATTGACTAAGGGCAAAATGAGTAACAGTAAAGGTTCTTGTATCAGTCCAGAAAGGCCTGAATTAGGATGATGACAGAGTCAAGAGAAACTGAAGAATACAGAAATCATGAAGAATATAGTAACCAAAGGAGGGAGGAATCTGCAATTTCAAGCCTGGGTAATTAATGAACTTAATAAAAGCACTGAATTTAGGGTTTAGTTTGGAATCAGAAATAAAATGACAGAACATAGGTAATTCATCCATTCATTAATCTATTCAGTTTGTCATTATACATTACTGCATATCTGCTTTGGGACAAGTACTATGGTAGTTGCTAGAGATCCAAATATCTAAAGTGACAATTATAAAACGGTAAGGTTAGTATAATGACAGTTATAGGCACAAATAGTTTGGGAGCAGACACAAGAAATGGTACATGACACCACCGTCAGTGATTGTTTAACAAGGTAAAAAAAAGATTGGTGAGGGAGGAGTCAGTGATGACTCCCAGGTATGGGTGATTAGGTCATTAGTATCATCACCAAATGATAATACTCCTCCATTTACAGGTGGAGAAAATGGATTGGAGGAAAAGTTGTGTTGGGCCTATTGTGTGTGAGATGTACAGTTAAACATAAAATTGTAAAGCTCAGTTTTGTCCAGCTAACTGGGTACCCACCCCGCAACCCAAAACAAAAAAAAAAAATAAAGCTCGGGTGAGAAGTAAAAGCCAGAAATGGAGATCTGAGAGTAACATCACATAGCTGGTAGTGGACACTACGAGGGCCAATGAAATCAGGGAGAAGAGAGGAAGAACTTCAAGTATGGAATTCTGGAAAACCTAAGGACGAAAGGCATTTAAGGGATGCGCAGAGACCACAAATGAAACAAAAATGTTAAGAGTAGCCATAACAGAATTAGAAGAATGTTATTTTGGATGCCAAAGATGATGAGCGTTCCAAAAAGAAAAAGGTATAATCTACAGTGTAAAGTGCAGCAGGGAGTGCTAGAAAGATAAGGATGCAAAAAATAGTCTTCCATTATTCTTATGGTGTGACAGAGGAAACAATTCCTTTGACTTACACAATCTTCCTTCTTTCCCTTCCAAGAACTCCTAGTGATTTCCCAGATGAAATCTTATAGATCTTCTGGGATGGTCTAGAAGGGTGAAGTGGGAGATACAACCTAGAAAGAAAGGCAGGTATCTGCAATGAAGATGAACTTTTGTGAAATCATCTAAGAAAAAGAAAAAAAATGAGTAATTTATAAACATGTGGTTTATATGTTTACATTTAAACACATATATGAATCATATACCACAATTGTAAATCGTGGTATCAGAGAAAATACTTGAGTTCTGCTGTCAGACAGATCTTTACTTCAATTAGGCTCCGTCATTTATGAGTTGTGAGACCTCAGGCAAGACATGTAAGCTCTCTTAGCCTTTTTCTCATCTGTGGAATGTGGCAAATTACCTATAGCCTTCACAGGTTCCTGTGAGAATTTCATAAAGGTGATGTGGCTGAACAGCTAGCACTGTATGTTGCGGGAATATTTGCACATGGATACAAAGATGTTCAATGTAGTGGTGTTTGCAATACTGAAGAACTGGAAAACACCTACCTATTCTTCAACAGGAAAATGATAACATAAATTATGTATGAATACTACAGAAGAACATTCAAATGAATTAAGCAGAGATCTGTGTACTGACATGGAAAGATGTTCAATATATATTATTAGGTAAATAGGCAGGTGGCATAATACTACAGGATCCCAAATGCAATAGGATCTTAAAGAGACAGATAAGGCCGGGCGCAGTGGGTCACACCTGTGATCCCAGCACGTCGGGAGGCCAAGGCAGGCAGATCACGAGATCAGGAGTTTGAGACCAGCCTGGCCAACGTAGTGAAACCCTGTCTCTACTAAAAATACAAAAAAAAAAAAGTAGCAGGGCATGGTGGTGCACGCCTGTAGTCTCAGCTACTCAGGAGACTGAGGCAGGAGAATCGCTTGAACCCGAGAGGCAGAGGTTGCAGTGAGCTGAGATTGAGATCGCACCACTGCACTCTAGCCTGGGCGACAGAGACTCCATCTCCAAAAAAAAAAGATAGTACAGGTAGAGAAATAAGCATTAGTGTGAAATAGTTTTTAGGAAGAGTGTGCTGTCATTTGTGTGTGTGTTTTAAACAGATGTCTATAAATATGCACGGAAATATCTAGACAGATAAATACCAGCCTGTTAAAATCAGGGTAACCTCTGAGAAAGGGATGATTGTAGACTAGCCTTAAACCAGGTTTCTCTAGTAACTACAACTTTCACCCACAGAAAAAGCCCAGCAGCCATTCTGTAGGCATTAACACTGTGTAGGCAGGTGTCAGGGAGGCTCTGAGAAGAAAATCAGAGATAAGAAATGTTTGTTAGTAGCACCTGTGGGCAAAAAAAAAAAAAAAAAAAAAGAAAAGAAAATAAGGCCGGGCACGGTGGCTCACACCTGTAATCCCAGCATTTTGGGTGGCCGAGGTGGCCAAATCTCTTGAGGTCAGGAGTTCAAGACCAGCCTGGCCAACATGGTGAAACCCTGTCCCTACTAAAAACACAAAAATTAGCCAGGCATAGTGGTGCACACCTATAATCCCAGCTACTTGGGAGGCTGAGGCAGGAGAATCACTTGAACCTGGGAGATGGAGGTTGCAGTGAGCCAGGAGATCGTGCCACTGCACTCCAGCCTGGGTGACAGTGAGACTCTGTCAAACAAACAAACAAATAAATAAATATGCATGCATGCATGCTTGAAGACTAGATCCCTGAACCAGGAAAGCCAGTTATTGGGAAGAAAGGCCTGGATGCTAGTACTTTCACTAAGCAAACAATATCCTCTAACTGAAAAAGCACAAAGCTTTGAGCAGAAATTCAAGGGTAAAGTCAGTCTTCAGAAAGCATCAAAATCTGTAAATATGGAGACTGATCCCTGTGGGAATCAGAAACCTTCTGGCTGAGAGGGACACGGAGACACATCCTGTGAAGGATCAGACAGTGGTGATAGTGGCCACTGTATCATGGCATTAAATTGTAAGCTATCATGCTTCCAGAATAATGTTTCTAAAAGAATTGCTTTGTGACCAGGACAGACCAGATACAGTATCTGAAGACTTCAGAGAATTGTTAATACAGGTTGAGTATTCCTTATCCAAAATGCTTGGGACGAGAAGTGTTTCAGATATTGGAATATTTGCATATGTGTGAGAATATCTTGGGGATGGGACCCCAGTCTAAACAGGAAATTCATTTATGTTTCATATACACCTTATACACATGGTCTTGAAGGTAATTTTATACGGTATTTTAAACATTTCTTTGCACCTGTCACATGAGGTCAGATGTGGAATCATCTACTAGTGGCATGTTGGCACTCAGAAAGTTTCAGATTTTGGAGCATTTCAGATTAGGGTTACTGAACCTGCATGAGTAAATCCAGAAAGCCCATCTTGGGGCTCATAGTGCAGAGGTTCCATAAAACAAAGGGATGATAGTGAAAATACCACCTAAAGAAAGCAACATGACCTAGTGCCAACCAGACTGTGTAAAACACATTAAGTAGAGCCAAGCTGGACAAAAACCATTCTGGAAGTCACATTGGTCCCTGGTGGGTATATAATTGTGAATTGGGGTGGAGGGGGCTGTGACTCAACACATGGAGAAAATGAGGGCACAAATTAGGGACAACAGTCACCAACTATTTTGCCACCTGTTCCCTACAGGTCAGCTCTAGGGTAAGCCAGAAATTCAGAAAACACATTTGTACTTATGTTTGTCTTAGTTTTCTATCTTTAATTTTACACCAGTTTAATCTCTGTATAAATAATACATTTAAACAGAGGTGAGCTCATAAGGGCTATCAAATCTTAGATTTTTCCTTTTAAAAAATTTACTATGATAACCAATAATCTTCCCATGTTAAGGTTATTATATGCATCCATTTTGAGTCATATAATAGATATTCTGTCAAATGAGCATACCTTAATTTACTTAGCCACTCCTTCCCTGGAAATATCCAGTGCACACCTCCCACCAATATATTCTTTAATAATCAATGAAAACATTTTGTGTAAACATTTTTTTGCTCTCGCTTCCTATTGTTCCTTTAAGACTCTCAGAAGCGGGCTTAGTGAGTCAAGAGATAGAACACTCTCAATACACTGCCAAATTACTCCCTCTGCACAAGTTGTGCCAATTTCTAATCCCACAAGCAGTGTGTAAAAATATTTACTATGCCTCATGCTCTGACCAGTACTGGGGATCATTTAAAAAATTTTTCCTTTCATTTTTAAGTTTAAAAATTAAGAACAAATACTTTGATAGATTTCTTTTATATTTTAACTCCTTAATCCATCTAGTAGTCTGCAAGTCATGAACTGACAATCTTCATTCACCTCAAGTAATTAGATCTTGTGGTACCATTTATATTTCCTTTTTATAACTATAGATAACAAATTATATAAAGATGTGAACATTCTTCCCTTATCACCTCCCCCTCTCCCACCCCAATCCTAGGAGTATCCTGAGTGAGCATGTATGCCTTCAAATCTTTTCATGTACACATTCACATAAAATGTAAAGACTCAATGTGTATATTATACACATAGGTATGTGAATAGATAGCATGCATTTATTTAATTTGTTTTGACAAAGGTGAGATCCATACTGCTCTGCACCTTGCTTTGCTCACTTCTCATGGGCATCTTTCCATGTCAGTACATACCTACCTCTTCTTTTTAATATTCATAACACATTCTATAATGTTATGTACTATAACCAGTCTCTGAACATTTAGGTTGTTCCCAATATTTCATTATTACAAAAATACTGCAATGCAAATCAGTGTATACAAATATTAGAGCATTAGTTAAGTACCTCTGAAGGATATATTCCAAGAGGAACTATTTAGCGAAAGGATTTGCTTATTTATAACTTTGATGAGATAGAGCCAAATTCACCTCACAAAGAACTGTTTTAATTTGTACTCCTAACAAAAATATAAAAGTTCATTTTTTCATGACTTCAAGAACACTGGAAAAACATCTTTTTGAAAAAAAAAGGAGAGCGACTTTTCTTGGGCCAATCTAACATGTAGTAAGATAATTTCATTTGAATTTGTGTGATATCATCCTTCACACATTCAATGGTCACATGTTATCTTATATGAATATTTTTGTTCTCTCTTCTACCAGGTTGTTTGCTATTATTTTCTAATAATTAAATATTAGTTTTATTTTATGTTGGAAATTTTTTTCCAAACCATCACTTTCTTTTGTCTAATGGTGTCTTACTATGACTGTTGTATGTATATGTGCATACATCTCTCAATATCACAGACAAATCTATCAGTTTTTTCCCTTGTGACCTTTGGCTTTTATGTCATGCTTAAGGAAAATGCTCCAAAAATACTGCAGAAGTGATTTCCTACTCATTATTGGTACTTTTATAGTTTTCCTCAAATGTATAACTAACTTTTTCTAATATTCGTCACTGAAGAGTTTATCCTTTCCCCATTGGTATGAAATACGGTTTTGTAACATTCTAAATTCTCAGAGGTATATGGGTCTTTTAAGGTACTCTCTTCTGAATGATTTTTGATTATTTAACTTTTTTTTTTTTTCTTTTTTTGAGACGGAGTCTCGCTGTCACCTAGGCTGGAGTGCAGTGGTGCGATCTTGGCTCACTGCAACCTCCACCTCCTGGGTTCAAGCAATTCTCTGCCTCAGCCTCCTGAGTAGCTGGGATTATAGGCGCCCACCTGTATTTTTAGTAGAGACGGGGTTTCACCATCTTGGCCAGGCTGGTCTTGAACTCCTGACCTCGTGATCCACACGCCTTGGCCTCCCAAAGTGCTGGGATTACAGGCGTGAGCCACCGCGCTCAGCAATTATTTAACTTTTAAAGGTATCACTGTCTCTAGGCCATCTGTTCTGTCACAGTGGTATATCTGATAGTTCTCACCAGTATTAATTTAATTATCACAGTTTAAAGGCATAAATTTTGCTCTTGAAAATAACACTTGTAAATGGATGGCTACACTAAGAATATTTGATGCAGTATTATTTTAAATAGCAAAACACTAGGACCAATAGAAAAGGTTATCAATAGTGATTTCACATATTATGTGATTAACATTTTATAATAAAATATATATATTTAAAACTCACACTGACTTTCTGATCTACTTTTATTCATGGATCTCACAAATGACCAGCCCAATTTTTCAGTTAATCATCATTGCATATTGTATACTTTGTAGACATATCATTCAGACTGGGCTCATTCCCTCCTTCTAAGTTCTACCCATCCTCTGTGGCTCAGGTCAAGGTCCTCTTCCTCTGTGAGGCTTTTTTTCCTCTATTTCAGGTCACCCTGACCCTTGCTTTCTCTGAGTCCCTGTTGGCTTAACAGTCCACCCCCTACCTTTGGCCCCTAATCATTCTCTAAATGGTCTCATGTAAAGGTATTCTGTGCCTACCGATCTAATGCATCTCTTCCAGGAGGGCAGTGCCCTCCTCCGAAACCTACTTTTCAGAAGGGAGAAAAAAAAGGAAATTACAGTGACTCCATATGTAGCTGTCAAAAGGCTGAAAAACCTTCAAACCCTACTTCATCTCTCCACACAAGCAATGGGCCATTTGGGAATCAGACTGCAAATGCTAACATCTTTTGTGTATGCATGTGTCAGAAAAGAGTGTGAGTAACATTTTGTTGGAATAAACCTTTAAATGCACATATACCATATCAGTTACATTCGTATCAATTTTCTCTTCTGGATCTTGAAATATTTCCATTACATGTAATAGATTTTTTTTTTTAAGTCTGAGACAAAGGAGGAATGATACAAAAGCTGTTAGCAGACTGAATATTCAGTGAAAAGATTTGCTTATTTATAAATTTGGTTTGAACTGCTAGCTAAAATTATAGCTCCTGGAAATTCCCTCATAAATAAATATGATCAATATATTTAAAACCTTTCTAGATTGTTAAGACAAGCCAGAAGTCATAATTTCGGAATTCAGTTCTAGTGGTAACTGCTGCTTCTGGAAAATGAGAAGAGAAACCAACGGTATTAATTATTATTTTTTTTTACACAATTCCAAAAAGAAATATATCCACTGCTTTTAGAAGTAGGTGTAAATGTGTAGATAAAACATGAGATTATCAGGACTAACAGAACCATAATTATTATTAAAGCAAATACTTACATGTGCCATGCACTGTCCTGGTACTTTACATGTAATCCTCTCAACAATCCTATGAAGTAGGAACTATTATTATCATCTCTGTTTCATATACGAGGAACTTAGGTATAAAGTGAGTAAATATCTTGTCCAAGATCACATAGTTAAGTGGCAGAGCCAGGATTTAAATTTAGGAAGTATTTGCTCTTAACCACTAAACTATGCTGCATATAGGATGCTCCAAGGAAAAATGTAATATATGGAACTGTGGAACTACTACAGGGGATTGACTGTAGTATCTTTTATCAAGGGATGTAAGATTACAAAGCCCTCTGTTGCTTATGCACTTTCTATACTGGAACTATCAATGGACTTAGCTCCACCCTTCCCTTCTCAGAATTTAGACTACTTTCCCAGATAGGAGCTTATTAATTTTCAAAATATTCCTGGACAGTTAGGAAGGTTATGTGGTATTATCCTGTTTGAGAACTGAGGCCAGAAGGGAGGCACTTACCGAAGATTCTGTAATCAGGGAAGGTTCTGCAATCAGGATCAGATCTCCTGATCCTCACTATACAGCAAACTTAGCTTTTCTGATGGTGACCTAGAAGGTCAAACAAAAGGACAAGAAAGAACATAAAATAAAAAGATATGAGATATGGCTTTCTTCTACATCAGCCAATGCAATTTCATCACACACAAAGGACACCAAAGCTGATAAATAATGTACAAGGGTTTCTTTTTCCTTTCTTGTGGCCACATTTTCAAATTTAATTTATTGTACATTTGTATAATTTCTGACAAATTTGTTTTTTAACTTTCCTTAAATATAATTTCAAATGGATGAAATAAAAAAGAAATAGTATTATAAACCTACACGAATCCATCATCCAGCTTTCAACAATTACCAACTGAAGGCCATCTTGTTTCATCTATAACCCCACCCACTGCTCCCCCCCACCCCCGACTTTTTCAAGCTCACCGGAATATCTGACTTCTGTATTTTATTATAGAAAAATTTAAACGTATACCAAGGAAAGCAGATTAATATACGCAACCCACTGCCTATCACTCAGCAAAAAAATATTATTAATTTAGGGACAATTTTGTTTCATCTATACCCCTCCCCATTTCCCCCTACCGCTGAGATTATTTTGAAGCAAATCCTAGTCATTAATGTATTTAGAAGCCAATCCCAGACATTATTTAATCCGTAAATATTTTCGTATGTCTCTACAAAAAAGGACAATTTGAAAACATAATCACAATACTACTGTGACGCCTAAAAAACTGACATCAATTCCCTAAAAAACATCAAATATCGAATCCGTGTCCCAATTTTCCCGATGCGTCTTAAACATATTTTTACAGTTTGTGTGTTCGATTCAGGATCCAAACAAGGCCTACTCGTCGCATGTGGTTCATCTCCAGCTCGCTCTCGTTCTCCATCTCTTTCTTTCTTGCACTCCCCCCCCCACCTTTTATTTAACTTTTCAATATAGGAAAATTACAATCCCTGCTATTTTGAGGCAATTCCCAAATAACAAATTATTTCATTGGTAAAAATTGATATATCTATTTTATCTTTAATTTATTCTAGGAAAGAAGTTGATGGCAGAAAGGGCACTACAATTAGCGAATTTATATAATTTATAATTTTTCTCATTCTATTACGCGTATTATTTATCTCCATAACAATAGCTAATATCTTCAGGGGCCAGGCTTCACATTACGTGCCTTATACGCACTATTATACAGTACACGTCTCTGAGGTAGATACTATTATTATCACCATTTTACAAACATGGAAACCGAGACACAGAAAGAACAGGAGCCTTGCCCAAGCTGGGCGTTGGCGAGCAGGAATCTGAATCCAGCTCTGACCGATTGTGAAGGCACTAGGTAATCCCGTCTATACCCGACGAAAAAAGGAAATCATCGACCCTTTCTCCCCACTCCCACCCCGAAACCTGAAACGAGAATCCAGATCTTCCCAGCAGCCGACGTGTGATCACTGCCGTTCCTCCAACCGCCATAGTAAAGCCAGGTTTCTCTGGCAACTGATATCCATAGGCAGACACGTCACCCTGGAGGAGGGCGTATGCCCTTCAGCCAATCACAATCGTCTTGTCTAAGTTTTAGAATGTTCCATAACCAAATGATTGGACAACCACCCCCACGTCAGCAATGACACTTCGCCGCAGTAAAGGCGGGTGCTAGCAACCTGCTTCTTCACTGTTAAGGTCTACAGCAAACCAATCCTCTTCCTCCGTTAGTGCGAGTTCCGGCCAATGACGTTCGCCCTCTTAGGTTTTTTTTTTAGCCCGCCCTCCAAAAGAGTGACAGCCGTTGGGTCATAAGTCTACAGGGCAGAATGTTCACGTGGCCTATTTCACGACCCAGAGTTCCTCTGACCAGAGGGTTTTTTTTTTCCTTTTCCTTTTTTTTTTTTTTCCTGCAGGGAGGCATTATGGGTTTGTGTTTTTCCCCCCCCCCCCCACTGGGAGAGGAAGTGTCTACGTGGCCTGCGGAAATAGGATAGGCGGAAATGAGCTAAGGTTCCCGCGAGTGGGGAAGCGCGAGGTCAAATCTGGGGCCACGCCCCCAGTCCTGTGGCGCAACTCCCCGAACACGGAAAAAAAAGGCGCAGTGGGAGTTCTGCTGTGTTTGCAAGTGAGGGTCGTGAGTGCAACGGGCGCAAGGCATTAAGGCCAGTGTGTTAGTGCGCGGGCAGGCTCGCGTGGTCCTGGGGTTGCTGTGTGAGCGGCCCTCGTGGCTCGGGAGGTGCTGTGTTTGCGCAGGCGTGCGCCCCTGGCGTCGGGACTGGTGAGAGCCACGGCGGGCGCGCGCGCGTGCGTGATGGTGGGGGCGGTGCAGGGAGGGGTTAGCTACTGCGCGCAGGTTGTTATCTATTTCTGTATTATATTTGAAAATGTTCTAATGAAAAGGAAAATAAATAATTAAGGAAAGGCGACAATAACAGATAAAGGGGCACTGTCAGAAATATTTTGGCTTTCCGTACTGATTTAATTACTTTAAAAATACACTTCCTACGTTTTCCTCTGTGCCAAAATCCTGTCGTAAACCACAGCCCTCCAATGATTCAGAGCCAAACCCTTCCATCGCCGCATTAGCAACTCCAAAGGGAGGCTTCTTTCAAGTTCTCTAGTATCGTCCTCCCTCCCCTCCTCCACACCTCCCCCCTCCCTTCAAGGTTGCGTGCAGTTCTCTTGGCACAAATACAATTTTCCTATGAGGATATCTATCTACGACAGCCTTCCCCTCCGTTAGGGACTCCGGATTTCTGTGGCGACTGAGGCGCTCTTACCTTTGCGTCCTGATCTCCAAGCAAGCACACTAACCTTCTTCAGGCAAATACGCACTGTTAATTTTCCAGAAAGTTCTGTGGGTAAGGTTTATACCTCTCGAGTCTGCCACTAGATGCCGCCAAATCCCAGCAAAGGATTGGCTGTTTGGTCCCTGGGATTCTGGGATTTTGTTTCCCTCCCCCCTCCCCTTTCTGATTTGCTGAACGGTAATATCTATAGGCATCATGGATATCGTTCATTCCTAGGAAAAAATAAAATCAACTTCTGTAAATAGCACTAGTAGGCAGGGGACTGTGACCCAAGATCCAAATAATTTTGCTCATTTCTTTCCTTTTCTCCTTGGGTTAAAAAAAAAAAAAAGGCCCCTCTCCATCCCTCTCTTCTTTTGTCTTTGCCTTGTTTAATCAAAGAGTTAATGAATGACCCAAGCACTGATGCTGAAGATCCTAACCCTTTTTCCTCACCTTTTCAAATGCTTGCAACTCACCCAAACTGAAAATACAGATAGCTGTTCCGTCAGTAAAGATAGATAAGAACTCATCAGTAAAACCTGGACCCTGGTATTGAAAACTGATTTTCCTTTTCTCTTGAAATTTGTATCAGATATGTGTTTTTGCACCCTATTTTCTGTAGTGGTATTGGTAAACTTTATTGTGTCTTTGGAGTAAGAGAAAGAGACCTAATTGTAAACCTCATTCCACCACTTACTAGTCTCAGTACCCTGGGCAAATGATTTATGTTTTGTGATCCTCAGTTTTTTTGTATGCTTTCTATATTTTAGATGCTGTGTTATATCGTTCACGTCTATTTTTTTATTCATCACCAAGTCCTTATTAGATGAGCACTACTGGATCAAAGTCAAACAACAAAAATCATACCCCTTTCAATTATCTATCTTATATACTTGTACACCACACAGGAGGGATTTTTTTAGAGCACTGGTTCCCAAGGTGTGTTTCCTGGATGTACCAGAAACATCAGCGTCACCTGAAAAGTTGTCAGAAATTCGGATTCTCAGGTCCCACCTCAAACTTAATGAATCAGAAGTTCGCAGGGTGGGGTTTAGTAATCTGTGTTATTACAAACTATCCCAGTGATTCCAGCACACACTGAAGTTTGAGAGCCACTGCTTTGGAGAGTAGAAATGCAATGCATATTTTTGTACACACCACTAGAGGGTGCTACAGAATGTAAAGCAAAATAATAAATGATGCACAGTATATGTTTTCAGACACCCTCCATATTATCAGTCCTATTTTACAGATTAAAAACTAATGTGTAGATATGTCAAATTATTTTCTTAGTGTACGCAACAAGTATGGGAACCAGGATTTGAACTTCACCTGCCTCTAGCCCAAGCCCCTAATAGTACTCTGTTGTTTAACCATGATGACTTGTCTTTCCAAGCCTCAAAATACATTAGAAATATCTTGTTCCCTGCTTTGGCTAATGTTGACTGGAGTGTCAAGAAGAGTGCAGGAAAACAAACCAAGTAAGTGGAAATATTTCGATGTTTCATTCTCATACCCTTCCTCATCTCCATTCTATAATAGGATATCACATCAAGGCTTCTAAATGTTTTCTTTCTTGTTTTTTAATTCCCCAAATAATGTTCTCTTTACTCTGCAGTTGCCTTTTTTATTTATGTCTAAATCTCTTTTTTTTTTTTAACGGAATTTCTCTCTGTCGCCCAGGCTGGAGTGAAGTGGCGAGATCTCAGCTCACTGCAATCTCAGCTCACTGCAATCTCCGCCCTCCCCTCCACCCAACCCCAACCCTGGTTCAAGCAATTCTCCCGCCTCAGCCTCCTGAGTAGCTGGGATTACAGGCATGTGCCACCACGCCCGGCTAATTTTTCTATTTTTAGTAGAGATGGGGTTTCACCATGTTGGCCAGGCTGGTCTCAAACTCCTGACCTCAGGTGATCCACCCGCCTCGCCTCCCAAAGTGCTGGGATTACAGGCGTGAGCCACTGCACCCAGCCATATGTCTAAATCTCTTCTATGTGTGTTGAAGTTATCAGGGTGGTGAGGAAACAGTTAGTGAAAACCTGTTATGGGCCACACACTCTATACACCCATTAATCTCAACAATAGGCCTGCAAATTGGGTGATATCATCATTATTTTATAGATAATGAAAGTGAATTCTGCAGTGTGTAATTACTTATCTTTGGTCATATAACTTGTAAATAGTGGAACCTGGATAATTCCTGGCATATCTGCCCATATTATTTTACTAAGCTTTCTACTTTTTGGCTTTGAAGCTGGTTTAGTTATTTACTTGTTAAGTGACTTTAAGTTATTTAACTTTTCTAAGCCTCAGTGTCACATATTAAATAGGAACAAATATTTCTATTTCATAATCTTAGAGCCACACTATCCAATACTGTAGCCATTAGTCATATGTGACTATTTAAATTTAAATGCAGTAAAATTTAAAAATGTAGATCCTCAGTTGCACTAGTCTCATTCCAGGAGCTCGATAGCTACTTACAGTTAGTGGCTACCATATTAGACAGTGCAGATACAGAACATTTCCACCACCACAGAAAGTTCTACTGGACAGTGCTGATTTAGAGGATATAAGGTATATAAAAGGGCCTAACACGGTGCATATCTCATGGCAGATGCCCGAGAAAAGTGATCTCGTCTGCTTTTTTCTTTCAGCATCAGAGCTAGGGGTGTTCTCCTGTTTTATTGATGGGGTTGGGAGAGGGAAGTAACTTACCCAAGGTAGTGTGATAGGGGATATATCTGGCACCGGGACCCACATCTCCTAACTCTTGCTCTAACATTCTGTCTAGTATACCCATCCTTATGCTTTACTCTACTGAGTGAGGTTTCAAGGCCAAGCATGTGAACAGTGTGAATTAACTTTGGAATCAGGGTGGTAGCAGAAAAAGGCATAGGAACTGAATGTCTCCTGTGTGCCACATAGCACTGTGCCCAGCTTTTTACATCTGGTATCTTAGCAAATCCTCAGTGAAGCCCAGAGAATAAATACCCCAAGTTGCTCAGCAAGTAAATGGCAGACCAAGCCCAGGCTTTTTCCCATTATGTCATGCTACTCCCTCAAATGTGAATACTCCCCTGCCACCTCCACTTACTAGTGGGTCCTCAGAAAATGGGAATTACTCCTCTTTTGAATGTATAGCTGAACCGCTGTCTTCACAGTCTGTTTCAACTGGAATGGAAAAATAGCTTAGGTCAATGTTTGTTTGGCTGCAAGGCCAGACAGAGAATATTTATGGTCCCAGCCTTCAAAGGACAGGCAATGCTCTGAGAACCCTGTGTTAATTTTCAAGGCCACCATTAGCTCATACCTTGCTTTTGTGCTAATTAGAAAAGCATGCCACCTGGGGGGGCAGACAAATTGTAGAGAAGGGCCCATTCCAGTGGAACAATGAGAAAAATAACTTTTCTTTCTGTAGGCTGTTGCAACCTCACCAGAACAGCTGAAGAATGAATTTCAGCCTGGACTCTACCTTATTAGTTGGGCACCCTTGGGGAGGGTGCAACCTGCCCAACATTTTCTGCTGGCCCTGTCTTACCTCATGACTAAGAGAGCCTTCCTAGGTCTGGAAGGTAGCAGTCAGTCTGTTCTGGAGGGTGGAGAGGGACACCAGTGTTTTCCCATGGTTTCTGGGTAGTAGATAAAATTGGTCTATTCTAAGGTTAATTTGATATTTTAAAATTTTGATTCTGACTAGCTTATTGGATTTTTTTGAATAATGTTTGATTAATGTAAAGGTTAAAAATAAAACCTAATATTTCAGCTAAGCAAATGGTATTTCTTTAATAAGGATGTATTTCTATCTATTTATACCTGCCTCATTCCATAGGAATTTTATAAAGCCAGTCCAGGAATGTAGTCTGAATCAATCTAGTTTGCTAGCCTGTGAGACCAGGGCAAAGATGAAAATAGTCATGGGAAAGTTTTATCCTTTTAGGGGTATCTGTCTTCTTCTAGTTCCTCTCTCCTCCTTTGACAAATCCCCACCCCGAGACTGACCTACCCATTTGACAGAATGAGATTACTTCTTCAAATGACCCAAAACACTGAGATCCTGAACCTAATCAATGTCCTTGGATGACCTTGGGATGCCAGATTCACACATAATTCCTTGTTGTCCCCTTCCTGAGTTAATAGTTTAGCATACAATTTACCAAAATTTGTGGTTTCCTGAGCCACAGACTTCACTTGGAATGATCATATAAAGTCATCCATGCTACATACCAACCCACAGAAATGAGGACCGCTTTCCTCCAGTGTATGCTGAGTCCTACAATCTGAGCACTGCTTCAAGAGGATGCCTTGAGTCATTTTTCCAGAGTTAAATTTGCTTATGCTTCTAACCTCCACCTACAGTCCCCGTTACACTGGGAATGATAAAAACTATGCCTTTTGAAAATATAAGCTGTCATATTATTAAAGATGACAAACCAGTAGTAGTTAAAGTGCTGCATCTAAATTGTTGAAGCTTGTTACGTGGGAGTTCATTAGACTGTTTTTCCTACTTTTGTGTATTTTTGAAGTTTTCCATAATAAAACATTTAAAAAGACAAAAAATGTTTTAAAGTGCTTCATCAGTCCTGAGGAAGAGAACGCACATGGGTTTCTCTTTAGAAGAGTACTTATTAACCAAGGGGTTGGGTAGAATGTACACCCTTTAGTAGAGACATACCCTGTAAAAATCTGGGGAGGGGGGCGTTTTAGATTGAAAAAGCCTCTTTGCCAAAAATTCTGGTTAGGTCTTCTAGAAGGGAAATATCCTTCTGCCTGCAATCCCCCTCCACCAAACCCCACAAGTAAGTCTTGCTGTAATGAACCACTATTGGTGAAAGAAGTATATCATATCCCTTGGGCGATTGAGAGTGGAGGGAGCTTGAAAACCATGGAAACAGACCTCAGCTAATTGGCAAAAACTGTTAGCCAGCAGGAAGAGAAGCACAGGCAAAGGGAATATTGGGGCAGGAGATGGAACTTGGAGTGTAATGGGGCTTCATTCTCACCCCAGGTGAGTGCTGGAGAGGACAAAGCTGCTAATGACAGAGGACACCAGGGAGCAGAATATGTGGCAAAGAGGTCCTCACTGAGGACCTCAGGGTATTCTTGGAAGGCTCTGGGCCCCATCTGACTTGCAGGTTTTTGTTTTGTTTCTTTGTTTTTCGTTTTTGAGACAGAGTTTCACTCTTATCGCCCAGGCTAGAGTGCAGTGGCGGATCTCAGCTCACTGCAACCTCCGCCTCCTGGGTTCAAGCGATTCTCCTTCCTCAGCCTCCCAAGTAGCTGGGATTACAGGCGCCGGCCACCACGCCCAGCTAACTTTTTGTATTTTTAGTAGAGACGGGGTTTCGCCATGTTGGGCAGGCTGGTTTTGAACTCCTGACTTAGGTGATCTGCCCGCCTTGGCCTCTCAAAGTGCTGGGATTACAGGCGTGAGCTATCATGCCCAGCTGACCTGCAGTTTTTAAAACAGTGGGGTGGATCCCTGTCTCTCACCATACACAAAAATCAACAACAACAATAAAACAATGGGAAAGCTGCCTGAAGGCAAAGATCACACACACACACACACACACACACACACACACACACACACACTTTCAAGGACTTGGAACCTGACTGTTCCAGGTCCAACCTGAACCTGCTTGGAAAGGCGGGTTCCATAGAGTACCCATTGAAAACTATGTGGTTTTGTTCGTTCTTTGTTGTGTTTTCACTGTGTAACTAAGCAAATGACGGGGTTTGTACACTGCTGGGAGTGAGCAGATATGGTTGGAGAGGTGGGGCACTGTTTAGGGCATGGGGAAATCAGAGCACATGTTCTCTCAAGGTCCTGAGGTTGAGATAAAATGGTTTGAAACTGGGGACAGAGAAGGGAGCAAGGGCAGTTCCTAAAAGGTACAAAGCCGAGATTCACCCTGCTGCTTCCAGGCCAGAGTTCTGGGTAGGACGTCAATGAGACCCAGGCCGGTACAGCCAGCTTTCAATAGAGCTGGTCTGTGAAACTTGGCCGAGAGGACAGAGGAAGATTGATGTTTGCTCCAGAGTGGGGCTGTCAGCTGTGCTCACCACCTCACCATGCTCCCAGCTGTAAACAAAAGTCCTGGCCCTTCATGGCACTGCAGAGCAGTCCAGGCTGGCGTAAGTCTCTGAGGACAGCTAGACCATTTTCTCATCCTGGCTGAGAACCAGAAGACAGAAGAAACAATAGAAGGTGGTGGGTAGGGGTGGGCAGTATTGCAAGGGGGTGAGAATCAGTGACCAGAGGGAAGGAGCTGTCAATTTCAGATCTTAGGTTTGTGCATCCAAGTACTTAGTACAAATCTTATAGGGAAAGCAGACCCCTTTCCTTGTCAGCTTCACAGATAATAGTGAACTACCAAAGGAGGCTTGCAGGGACTCTAGTGCCTCATTCATTCATTCATTCTTTCAGTGAATACCTCATGTGCCTGTCACTGGGCTAGATACTCTGGGTGATGCCAAAGTAATACAAGACAGCTCGTAAATTCAAGGAACTTACAAGAAGTTTGTAAACGTGTAACCTTAAGTCACAATACCAATAGTAAGACTTTAAATCCTAAGTGACAGACATAGAATAAGAGTTTAGAAACGAGAGTAGTCATATCTGGTCATCATCAGAGAAAATGGAGTTTGAGAGGGCTATAGAAAGATAGACACAATTTGGCCAAGGAAAAAAAGATACCAGGCATTCCAGGCTAGGACCAAATTGTTAGTAACAATGAGGCCTGCCTTTGCGAAGGCAGAAAGTTAGTATGACACAGACTCTCTTCAGTCTTCACCTCGTCATGTTCCTCACCACAGCTAACCCGGTCTTCAAAACTCACTTAAATGTCACTTCCTCAGGGAGGCCTTCCCTGATCTCCAGGGCCAGATTAAGTACTCTTGCTTTATGTTCCCATAGCACCCATTACTTTCCCCTTTCTAAGACACCACTATTTTCACCTGATGACCTACTCATGTCTCCCTACAATTTGTTCTCCACTCTGCAGCCGGAATTTTTTTGCAAATGCAAATCTGTTACATCACTTCCCTCTTGGAAACTCTCCTACCTCTAACATCTTCCTTCTCCTTTGCCTTCCTGGTCCTTCTTGCTTCTTTCCATCTTACTTTTCCTTCTGGTCACTTCTTAAATGTCTCTATCTAAGTTTGTCTCCCCTGCCAGAATGTCAGCCCTCTGAGGGCAGGAGTTATGTTTCTTCCTCACCATGTATCTGTGTATTTAGCACAGTGCCTGGCATATTGTGTTAGGCACTCCACAAAAATTTGTGAATAAATCCAAGGGAGATAAGGCAATATTAGTAGCCAACTGAAGGATTAATCTTACACTTCTGTGCAAAGGGAAATCTTTAAAAGTTTTTAAATAGGGGTATAAAAAAATCATGAGAGAACCCTGCCTTCTGACAAAACAAACAGAACAAAGCAAAAAATGATCAAACAAAACCCAGAGAACTCCAACCTCAGCTTACCCTAAACCCGGCCTCCCAATGATCTTGTAGACTCATGTTCTCTTCCTTTGTGTTTCCCCCACCACTCCCTCCTCCAAAAACACAAGAAAACTTACTTATTGATCCTTCCAACCAGAGAAATTTGGCAGTATGGCCAAATACACTTACTTCCACATTTGTAGTTGTTCGTTGGGCTAGCATTTATTGCCCACCTCCATTGTTCCAAGTGCTGTGCTCATAGCTATAGATGGAGACTTTTTTCTTACCTCGATGGTGCTCGCAACTGAGTGAACCCCTTACACTTACCACTCACTTCGTGACTTCAAATTTCTAGTGAAGGGCTTTGCTTTACCTGGGCTCAGTGATGGAGACTTTTCAGGGTACTGGAGCCTGCAAAAGACCTCAGTTTCAGGACCATCTGTAAAACTGGGGACTCAGTGAGACTCAGAGGATGGATAATTATATCAGTTTACACTAGACTGTTACCTTTCTGTGAGGAGGCTAAATGGCAGGGTGGTGAATATCTGGAAGGGTGGTTAGGCATCAGCCATTTCTTAACCTTATTAGGTTGGGCTTACTAAGGCAAACAGGCCACCAAAGTGCACCTCTTGAGTGAAGCAGCATGGAAAAACTCAAGGAATGACAGGAGAAAGAATTGGATTTCTCATTAAAAATAGAGGCACTGCCTTGCACTTTGAGGGGGGCTGAAATAAGAATGCAACTCCAAGAAACCTTCCAAAGATAATCAGAGGACACCCACTCACCCTGGGGTAGCCCTTAATGCCAGGGTATGGTTTTTTCATCTCAGATTCAGTTCCCAGCTAATTAGGGGGTAGCAAATTAAGACATCAGAGAGCCAGTGCACGTTCACCCCTTCACACCCCCCACCCCCAAAGAAGGGTGAAGGAAAGAAATAGATACTATTTTGTAGCTGAAGTCCTAACTGGATATCTCTTGGCTGAAGAATAACATCATACATGGTATCAGTGACACTTTAAAGATACAGTCATTAGTTTTGACCCTCTCTTTCCCCCTTGAATCCTTTACCCTAAACATGAATCCACCACCAGGATGTTAGGGAGAGAGACTATATGTAGCAGATGGAGACAAATGAGATTAACTTCCATGATTCATTACTTTTGCCTGTTAGGTAGCCTTGGGTGAAGACAGTTCATACACCTGGAATTTGACATCCTAATGAGATGGGACAGGAAGGGTTAACTCCAAAATCAGTGAAGTATATTTCGTAGAAGAATAACAACACATTCACGAGAAACCATATTGTCTCCTTCCTTAATAGACCAACCTGAAGCTTAGGCCAATCAAATGATGATAACAGGTTGTGTTTCTGCTACGCAAAGACTAAAAGAAGTATAAGTCTAAGGGATTAACAAATTCACAAAGAAACCCTGGTGAAGGAAATCCTGAATTTCTGCTATTTGGAGCTTGGCATGACCATTTCACACCTGTAATATCATTGTAACTGTTGCCAAGATTTTTGCTATATCCCGTTTCTGTGGGGACTGTGAATATCTAATATGAGTGTCGTCAACAGATGAACAGGGCAGAGGTTGGGAACTGAATGTTCATCACAGAAACAGTTTTTTCCCTTGCAGATTACCTTTGGCCTTGAATCTGTTGCTGTCTACAAGTCAGAGCCGTCCCAGAAGTGAGCCTCTGGAGCTAATAAATGATGACACACTCTAGTCTTTCCCTTCCTGTTCTATTCTTTCCTTTCACAGCTTCAACTAAGTTGAGAAAAAAGGGGGACTACACTGAGGGCCTGAGCTTTGCCCAATCAAGCCCTCAGTATCCCCATGTTGTCTGATGAGCAGACTAGACTAAAATTCTTTTTTTTTTTTTTTTTTTTGAGACGGAGTCTCGCTCTGTCACCCAGGCTGGAGTGCAGTGGCGCGATCTCGGCTCACTGCAAGCTCCGCCTCCCAGGTTCATGTCATTCTCCTGCCTCAGCCTCCCAAATACCTGGGACTACAGGCGCCCGCCACCACGCCCAGCTAATTTTTTGTATTTTTAGTAGAGAAGGGGTTTCACCGTGTTAGCCAGGATGGTCTCGATCTCCTGACCTCGTGATCCACCCGCCTCGGCCTTCCAAAGTGCTGGGATTACAGGCGTGAGCCACTGTGCTCAGCCGCCAGTTTCTAAAATTCTAAGACATTGTTATCTGTTGAGCCAGTTGTCTTATGGGAAATCCCATGAGACATTTGTTTTCTAAAAGAGCCAACTGTTTATTTCTCTGCATGGGCATATTGGTGAGAGTTAAATGCAGTCAGGATAGCAAATGTGTTGCTGTGGCCAATTGTCTTAAGCATTCTTGCCCTTCTGATGGTCAGGGCTGTCTTTGTAACAATGATTCTCATTGTCTGAAGTAGTTAAGGATTAGCATTAAACTGAGGACTGATAAGACTGAGGTCATTAGCCAGGCATTGTTAGTAAGTAAAAGGGGAGGTAGGGTGACAAGTATTCAGGACTTCTGTAGGTTGATAACTTGAAGAGGGGCTTAGAGTCAGAAAGATGCCCAATTGTTAGATTCCTTTGTCATCATAGCCCTTGACTTTAGCCTATTCTCAAAAAATGATCTTTCTATAATATTGCCAAATAATACAGCTGAAACATCCCTTGACCTGTTAAATGGCTTAAATTGAAAGTTATAGATGATGCAGTTTTGATTTTCAAATTTTTTAAAGAAGCAGTAAACTCTTCTCATCCTCTCTCCTCACTCCAAAGAAAATATTATGGTAAAGCAAGTATATAAACTGAGAGTGGAGTTATGCAGATTGAAACGTCTGTATATATGTGTGGGGGATGGGTATGGCTGCCTGTCCTTCCTTCCCTTCGCATGAAACCCTAGGACTCCTTGAAAATGACTTTGAAAATCCTTTGCCAAATAGATAAATTATTGTACTGTACTGAGAAATAGGTAACTTTGGGTAAGTCCCTTAAGGTCTCTCAGCCTCATTTCCTCACCTGTTACATGGATACCTGGTTATCTTACCTCAAGTTTGCTTTGAGGATGACATGGCACGTAAGAGCTTTGAAAAGGGGGAAAAAAAAACCACAAAGATACTTGTTACCTTGATAGTGTAGTACTTCATGACACGACCCTTGCAAAGAAAGTATAGTTAGTGAGAACTAGCACAGCAATTGGGTGGTTAAAAATTTTTTTGAACTACAGTACTCATGACTTTTAAAAACTTATATAGTAAACACTAATTCATTTCTTGCTATGAGCTTGGTATGAGGAATACAAAGATAAATACCTTATAATCCCTGACCTCAAACTCATTTATCTGTGAGGGAAATAGACAAAAGAACAGTATCTAATCTTACAAGTACAAATATAGAGCTATGTACAGGGCATTATCAGATAACCTAAATCTATCTGGATGTTAGGGTCATAGCAGTTTGAGAATGCCTCACAGAAAACATGATATCTGGCGAGAGCCTTGACAGATGAATAGAATACCTCAGGTGGTCAAGGGAAGGCGTTGAAAGGCTAAGGAACAGCATGTGCAAAGGCACAGAGCATTAGACAGGATCCGGCTTGCTGGGTTCAGGGATCTGTGGGTGGATCAGCACGGCCAAATTAAGGATGCATTTAGTGGAGTGAGGGGAGTGATGAGAGAAGAGGCTGGAGTCACTGGCAGGAGCCAGAGAAGAAAATTTCTGGTAGGCCAACTTAAGCCACTTGGGCTTTTTCCTGAGGCAATAGGGAGCCGTTGAAGGATTCAAAGCAAGGAAGTGTCATAAATAGACAGTTTTAGAAAGGTCAAATTGGCAATAGTGTGGAGGATAGGAAACCACACTGGAGTCAAAGATTGAACCAAGATGAAGTCAGGGAGTATAGAGAAGGAGGCAGGAGTTTCAGAAATATTTGAACGGTAAACACAGCAGGACTTGGTAATTGATTTTATCTGAGGGCTGTGGAAGAACTAGTTTTCAAGGACGACTCCCAAGTTTCTGGCTTAGATGATTCATCAAGATTAGGAAAATTGAAGGACAGAGTGGCAGAGAAAGTTTGAAGGAGGTTGTGAGTTTTTTGGCTTTTTTTTTTTTTTTTTTTTTTGAGATGAAGTTGCGATCTTGTTCCCCAGGCTGGAGTATGATGGAGCGATCTCCGCTCACTGCAACCTCCGCCTCCTGGGTTCAAGTGATTCTCCTGCCTCAGCCCCCTGAGTAGCTGTTACAGGCGCCTGCCACCACGCCTGGCTAATTTTTGTATTTTAAGTAGAGACGGGGTTTTACCATGTTGGCCGGGCTGGTCTAGAACTCCTGACCTCAGGTGATCCGCCTACCTCGGCCTCCCAAAGTGCTGGGATTACAGGCGTGAGCCACCACGCCCGGCCATTTTTTGGCTCTTGAGGTACCCATGGGATGAAGTCAGAAATGTAAGAATCATCAGCACATAGGTTATCACAACCATGGAAACAGTCAAGAACAGCCAAGCAGTAGGCGTGTGGTGAGGAGAAGTGAAATCAGGAGATTAAATCCTGGAGAATAAGAACACATAAGAAGGTACGGCAGAGGGTCAAGAGAAGAAATTAGAGAATGAAGTCCATGGGAGAAGAGAATCTCAAAGAAGGTGTGACAACTCTGACAAATGTTACAGAGAAATCATGGAAGGTTAGGGCAGAAAAGTGTTGACTTGACATGGAGATTAAGAAGGTAGTATGAGGAGGCCGGGCACGGTGGCTCACGCTTGTAATCCCAGTACTTTGGGAGGCCAAGGCAGATGGATCACAAGGTCAGGAGATCGAGATCATCCTGGCTAATACGGTGAAACCCGTCTCTACTAAAAAATACAAAACATTAGCCAGGTGTGGTGGTGGGCGCCTGTAGTCCCAGCTACTCAGGAGGCTGAGGCAGGAGAATGGCGTGAACCCAGGAGGTGGAGCTTGCAGTGAGCCGAGACCGTGCCACTGCACTCCAGCCTGGGCAACAGAGCAAGACTCCGTCTCAAAAAAAAAAAAAGAAGGTAGTATGAGGAATATGGGAAAAGCATTTGAGGGGTGGGTAGGGGGAAGAAGGCGGAAGATAGATTACAGTGTGTTAAGAAGTAAATGGTAGAAGTGACAATGTGGAAATGGCTAGTAAGAACATTTCTTTTAAGAAACTTGGGCCGGGTGTGGTGGCTCACACTTGTAATCCCAGCACTTTGGGAGGCAGAGGCAGGTAGATCACTTGAGGTCAGGAGTTCAAGACCAGCCTGATCAACATGGCAAAACCCCATTTCTACTAAAAATACAAAAATTAGCTGGGCATGGTGGCACACACCTGTAGTCCCAGCTACTTGGGAGGCTGAGGCAGGAGAATCTCTTGAACCTGGGAGGCACAGGCTGCAGTGAGCTGAGATCACGCCACTGCATTCCAGCCTGGGCAACAGAGAGACTCCATCTCAAAAAAAACAAACAAACAAACAAAAAAAAACAAAGAAAAAAGAAACTTGGTGGTGAATAAAAAGAGGGCAATAGGTCAATTAGGTCAATGGAGAGAAATTCAAGGTCCAATGGAGAGTAGTTTGTCTCCTTATTTTTTCTTTTAGATGGAAGACTCACTTCTTCCTCTTTTTCTTTTTCTCCTCCCCCTCTCCCTCCTCCTTTTCCTTCTTCCTCTTCTTCTCCGCACCTGAAAAAGCTGAGGCTAAGAGAGATTAAGCCATTTTCCATGGTTGTATAGTTTTTAAACACGTTTTATGCCAGCAGGAAGAACCTAGTGTCAGTTGAGAAACAAAATATAAAGAGAAGTGATTTTAGCTTGACCCTTTTTGTGAGCGTGGGCTTAGCAAGTGAGACTCACAGCATGGAATTTGAAGAGAGATTATGATGATGTAGTCTGGTCATGTAAAAGCTAATTTTAATTGAGCACTTACTATTTGCCAAGCACTGACTTAAGCACTTTACCAGCCGGGCGCGGTGGCTCACGCCTGTAATCCCAGCACTTTGGGAGGCCGAGGAGGCGGATCACGAGGTCAGGAGATTGAGACCATCCTGGCTAACACGGTGAAAGCCCGTCTTTACTAAAAATACAAAAAAAATAGCTGGGCGTGGTGGCAGGTGCCTGTAGTCCCAGCTACTCAGGAGGCTGAGGCAGGAGAATGGCGCGAACCCTGGAGGCGGAGCTTGTAGTGATCCGAGATCGCGCCACTGCACTCCAGCCTGGGCGACAGAGCGAGACTCCTTCTCAAAAAAACAAAACAAAACAAAACAAACAAACAAAAAAGCACTTTACCTGCATTATCTCTTGCTTTCTCTCTTTTTTTTTTTTTTTTTTTTTTGAGTCAGGGTCTTGCTCTGTCACTCAGGCTAGAGTACAGTGGTGCAATCACAGCTCACTGTAACCTCAAACTCCTGGGCTCAAGCAATCCTCCCACCTCAGCCTCCCAAGTAGCTAGGACTACAGATGTGCACCACCATGCCCAGCTAATTTTTACATTTTTTTTGTAGAGACAGGATCTCTCTATGTTCCCCAGGCTGGTATTGAACTCCTAGCCTCAAGCAATTCTCCTGCATCAGTCTCTCAAAGTGCTGGGACTACAGCCGTGAGCCACTGTGCCCAGACTGCATTATCTCATTTAATTCCCACAACAACCCTATGAGGTAGGTATTGTTATTGCTTTCATTTAACAGATGCAAAAGCTGAAGCACAGAAAAATTTGATGATTTACTCAAGGCCACATAGTTACTTCATGCTGGATATTTCAGAGCCTTCAAATGTCCCTTTAGAGGAGGAAACTGAGACTGAGGGAGGTGAAGTCATTTGTCCAAGAACCCATATCTAGTAAGTGCTGGAATTGTAATTCAAACCCAGGCTCTGTCTGGTACCAAAGCCACCAGTAATCACTACACTGTCATGAATAGAAGCTATTAAAATAGAGAATATGTGTGCATTTTTCTCGATCCAGCTCTGTAAGGCTAAATGTTCCTTGAATTTAGATGATGGTAAGAATTTTCCCTATTCCATAAAATTGATAGTGAGAGCATGTACTTCCTTGGTAATGCCCCATACGGTATAGTGCAACCAGGATATTTGTAGAAAGCCTCATGGTGAAAGCAGAGACTGAGAAAAACAGAGCTACACAGGCAGAGTGACAATAGCTGAGTTCTCATGTGACTTCTTCAGGTGGCTCCCTGACATAAGATTTACTTCATCATCCTTCCATGAAGAGAATGCTTTGTGAGGGAGAAAGCCCCTGGCTCAGATGCCCTTCTAGGATTTCCTAACAAGCTGTTCTGATACCACCAGCCCAAGTTCATAGACTGTACGCATTATCCTAGTTGTGAAGTCTCATCATGTAGCGAAGAGTGTGAGCTGAGAAGACCAGCTTAATTGCTATCCCCTCAGAGATGACTGGCTTTCCAGTGAGAGCAATGTGTGGAGCATGCAGAGGCCAAAATCCCTGCTACTGTACTCACTAGTCACTGCCAGGGCTTTTATCGGGTGATTGGTTTTTGAAATATAGCTTGATACTAGTCTTCAGATTTGGAATATTACTAATGTTTAATCAGAACATTATCATTTTTTTTTCAGAGCAGGAGTGGAAGTTTATTAAAAAGCTTTAAAGCAGGAAATAAAGGAAAGTGCACTTTGAAGAGATCCAAGTGGGCGACTTGAAGAACAAGTGCCCCGTTTAACCATGATCCTAGGACTTTATAGGCTGGCCCACCTCCGGTGTCTTGCGCCCCTTTCCCATGATTCTTCCCTTAGGGTGGGCTGCCTGCATGCACAGTGCCCTCCTTACCCTCGGGAAGTGAGCATGTGCAGTGTGTTTAGGAAGTTGTACGCTTGAGAACATTGTCATTCTTAATTCAGGGATACAATTTACAAGGTTCTGCTGTCTTCTTAGCTTTGGTTCTGTTACACCCAAAGAGCAGTTTGTGTGTGTGGTATGTATGCATGCATGTGTGTGTGTGTGAACTCTATCTGGTTTTATAAAGTCTCTTTTTGGTCTATTTTTTCTGTGACCAATAAGTTCACAGAAAGAGAATGAATGTAGTATACAGTAAACCGAATGGGAAGTCACACTATCATTCTACATGTACCTACTGAGTGTTGCTAGGAACCAGGAGCTATGTGAGCTAAAAAGTTGTATAATTGTCAGGCATGGTGGCTCACCCATGTAATCCCAGCACTTTGGAAGGCCAAGGGGGAAGGATCCCTTGAGCTCAGGAGTTCAAGACCGGCCTGGGCAACAGAGTGAGACCCTGTCTCTACAAAAAAAAAAAAAAGGTGCATAAGACACAGTCCTTGCCGTCAAAGAGCTTATTCTACATTTCCTCCACTGAGCAGATGATAATGCTACCTGGCTTCCTAATTCCCTGGTGGTTCCCATGCTTGGTTGATTTTGTCTTTCATTAGCAGCACAGCCTAGGAAGACCATTAATCCTAACATAGTGAAATCAAATTTAAGATTTTGATAGCAAGAAAAGATAACATAATAATATTCCATTGAGAGTGCAGAGAGGCAAGTGGGAACACACGGGAAGATTCCCAGGAGGTGATATGTTCTGGACAAAGTTGAGATAGTTGCATGGCCCAGTGAAAAGAGAAAATAACTTCAAGAGTCAAATAACCTTTCAACTAGAAGCATGCCCATTCTTTGGTGACAGGTAGGGAAAAATGCTTATGGGAGAAAGCTAAAGGAATAAATTTTCTTCACTACCTTTCTTCCATGTAGAAAGCTCTTTTTGCTTTGCCTGTGAATTCTGGGAGAACAAGAGGCTGTGCTTGTAGAATGAGGTAATAAAAGATGACAGACCACTGGTTTTCCAGAGAGCAGAGCAAACCAAAGGGAAGATGGAGGGACTGATAGCCTTAACAACAACTGAATAAATAAAGCGCTTTCCCTGGAAAAATATATGTATAAAATATTTAGCTGGCATTAAATATTAAAAATGAATTAATGAAAACACCCAAAACACTTTATTTATGTAGGAAGTTTTTCCTCTTTAAAAAATGCTGTTCTAAATCTCAACATCACTTCAGATGTGATCTAGGCAGAAGGTAGTGTGGTCTCTGGAGGGGTAAGTACTATAAGAATGATGATAAATGGAAGCAACCTCCAAGTGAGCCTCCTGTGACCTCCTGCCAATTCACTGTGGTAAGAAGGGTTCAATTTTTATTGTATGATTGAGAGATTGCTAGGTGACAGATGCTCCCAGTGAGACCCAGTATTTCCCAGCCCCTGTACATATGTGGGAAGGGTGAGGAAAATGAAAGTCATCTGCACCTGATTCTGACACCATGCATCTCCCTTCCCTGCTTGGGGGCTCCAATGGGGAGGAATAGCACCTTCCACCTGGCATTGCCTCTGAGTGGCTTTGTGTGCTCCTGTGGGCTATTATGTTGGTTGGTACTTTGGCTTCTTTGGCTCCCAGCACCAGCTGATGCCCTGATCTGAGTCCCAGTTGGGCAGGCTCTATTGCTCAGTGCTGTAGCTGTCTCCAGGGCATTGTTCTTGAGACTTCCAACAGGGCAGATTTGTGCAGTTGGCCCATCTGGACAAGATCTATAACAAGTAGAGCTCTGTGCAATAAGCTCATCTCCATAGTCCACCCTCCCCGCTACCCCCGCCTTCGGGCTGCAGCAGCCTGACACCCCAGCCCCTCCATGGAGAGTATCAAAGAGATGCTCTCTGCTCCTTTCAAAGGAGTATTGCTTGTGGCCTCTCATTGATTGGCACTACCTGGGCAGAAATAGGAAAACAGGGGTTTTCTGCCCTTCTCAATTCAATCTGCTCCCTTATGCCAGTTATTTTGTTTTAAATCTGCTTGGCACCAGAGTTATAATATTGCCAATAAAAATAATTTCTGGACCAGCTACCCTGGTCAGCTCAGAATGCTCTCCTCAAAACTAAGAGACAGACAAGAGGAGTATCTCAGTGAACAGGAAAGAGCAGACAAGCGCAATAGGAAAAGGGATAAAGACAAATCAAGCTCTTGGTTTGATTATAGGATTAGCTTTGGCCATTGGATTTATTGACTTTCAATTTGGATCACCATATGGAGGGAGGGAGGGAGGGAAGGAGGAAGAGAGAGAGAAAAGGAGAGAGAAAGAGAGAAGCAGAGAGAGAGACTGGACTTATGTGCTTAATTATTCTAGGTCCAGAGAAAAGGACAAGATGTCTAAGAGATCATTTGATCACTTCTTTCTTCCAGTGTCAGTCCCACACTTTAATCTCTCCTGTTTCAGTTACTCACAGTTGGTCACTTCAAAGGTCTCAGTGTGCCAGGCACATGCTTCCCCATGTCCCAGTGGTATGTCAGGCCTGAAGTGGGCTCTTCCACACCAACTCTCTCTATTCTGACATTTCTGGTAGCTTCAACTGACTGCTACACCTACTCACTGCTTCCCCTTATGGAGCAAGAAGGGTGAAGAAACAACTCTGAATTATGGCTCTTTAACTTCTACAACTGCTACCCTGATGTTGGTCAAATCAATGTTGATCTAGTATAGGGGTCTTCTACATGCCTAGTTCCTCCCCAGCAAACCTGAAGCCCATTCTATCCTTAACAAGGTTGCAGCGGCACCTTTATTTGCATACCAAAAGGAGGTGAAAGACCAGGTTGGAAATGAAGGGCCCTGGAAAATAGACTTTGGTGAGAAAGAAGAAACAAATGAAAGCCCAGCCAACAAAAGACACTCTGAGAATAGTTTCTCTATTCTACTCCTCCTGGGTTCCACTACCTTGGATCTCACTTTTCTCAAAAGTTTTCTAGCATCATAAAGTAAGTTTCTTAAAGAACAAGTATTTTTCTCTTTTTACACTCCCCAGCTGTCCAACAGATCCTGCCACCATGCTAGTTAATTAGGGAACGGAACAAATATTTCTGAGACCAGAATGTTCAGGTGGATCTGGAAGGTTAGTCTTTTTGAGAACCCAAAGTCTCTGCCCCAATTCTGACAGTAATTTCTGAACCAGCTACCCTGGTCAGCTCAGAACGCTCTCCTCAAAACTAAGAGACAGACAAGAGGAGTATCTCAGTGAACAGGAAACAGCAGACAAGCGCAATAGGAAAAGGGATGAAGACAAAGTGTGGGGCTTCCCAAGAGACTTGAACACCTCTCTGTTGGGCCATATAGTCGCTAGCCCAGTGCAGCCTATGACTGTTCCAACCCTCTCGAGAGGTGGGGAACTTGCAGCTTTGCCTTCCTCTCACTTCAAGGAAACCTGACTAGGCCCCACAGGGCAGCACTTGTGGATAGGAGAAACTCACCATTTGAATCTGCAGCAGGAGGGACAGAGGACAGAGTAATGGCCAGGCTCTGGGTGGGAGGTGGCAGGGGGAGAAGTGGTGCAGATTAAGATGACAAATGCCAGAATCTAGCAGCAGTGTTCTGAATACTCTCCACTGGAGTATTGGAAAACAGGGAGGCTCCAGCAAGGGCAGAAGGTCATCCTGGCCCCAGGAATGTGGCCAAACCTTAGTCTCATGAGAAATGGGAAAGTATGGAGAAAATATGGACTAGGGTAGATAAGCCATCTTTATAAGTACAGCCACCATTGGCACCATGCAATATAGGCCCACATAGCTTTGGGACTGGTAGTTGAAGTTCTGAGTGGGAGATCAGGAAGGAACTGTCCAAACCCCTAATGGAGTCTAACTGAGGGAGAAAGCCCACCCAGGAGGAAGCAGGAGGCCAGCAGCAGGACTCTATAGCTCCCACCCTATTCACAGAGCCTGGTGGATATCTTCTGACCGTAGCACTTTATAGACAACCCAGTAGAAGATATTGAAGATGAGGAAAGTGAAAGGGAAGACAGCCCGGGAGATGGTGTCAATTCTCTTGGCTCGGTCCATGTAGAGTTTCCGCGTGGTTTCTCCTTCCCTTAGAAGAGGGGCTGGAGGTTGGGGACTATAAATGCCAGAACCTTCCATTGGACCTCCATCTCTTGCCTGCAGGCAGTGGCCCAAGCCATAGCCACGGAAATAGAAACGACTTTCTTGGATGATATCTTCCTCCTGGAATTACAAGGAAGAAAAGGCAGAATTTGAGGTCAAAGCTCAAAGGCAGAGGGATAGAGAACAGACCACCCATCAATATCTCATAGGGAATGTTATGCAGACAAGGTGCCTTGGGTACACAGGCCCATTGCATGCTTTTTATGGTCACAACACTACTCATGAGATAGATGTATGCTAAGCAGCTCTACGTGCTTTATATAGTGTATGTCATGATTCCATGGCAGATAGGCTCTAAGCTACCCATGTAAAATGCAAAACATCATTTAGAGCTATCTAAAATCCAGTGAAGTGCCGGCCACTGTGAGAGGACATCTCAATGTCAAGTTATCTCTGACTGGTAATAAACAAAACAACAAAACTATTAGATAGTGAAGTTGAGATATTCAGTCTTAGTAAACTTGACTTTAATGACTTTCAAAAGCTTCAGAATTCATTCCCCTTTTGAATCGTATCTTTTAAAATTTATCTCAACTTAAAACTGAAAATTCCAAAAGTTTTAAATAACCCAATGAGTTATCCAAATTAGGATAAACACATGCCCAGTGAGGGGTAAATTTTATATAAGCACTAAGTAACGCGGCAGACTGCCAAAAGTCCATTTTCCAATAGTTAGCTGACAACCTTTAGTAGCTAAACGCAGCTAGGAGCCAGGAAGTAGGGACAGAAAGATAAAGTTGAGAGAGAAAGAGAGCGAGAGAGAGAGAGAGAGAGAGAACCAAAACCTCTGAGTGTCAATAGAGAGAGCTTTACTTATATGAGGCCCTCAGGCCCCCATTCACAGCCTATTTAGTCTTATTTTATATGCAACCCTAACAAGCCTAATTTTATTTACTTCTAAAGGACAGGGTTGAGAAATGCTTCCTTCAAAGATGGTGGTAATTTCTTAAAGTATTCATGGTTTTAGAGTCAAAGTTTCAGGTATCTAAGAAATCACCTGAAGTGCAATGGCCTCTTGGAGGACGATGCAAACTGTCATCTCGGTTTGTCCAGAACGGAAGGTGTTCCTAAGACTTGGGTCTTTCAGGGCTGAAACTGGGGAAGTGCAAGGCAAATCAGGAAGAGTTGGTCATCCTGTGGCTACCTGAGGTATTTATTATAAGTTATAAGAAAAAAATATGTGTATATTGTATAGGTATGACATAGATATATACAAAATGTGGATAAAGTAGATTTTAAACACTCTGTCTCTCTCAGTTAGAGGGACACCACAGGGTCTTTATCGTGGGACCTCTGCAGCTATGGCAACACACTGAAAAGTGGCTTTGCCAGACACGGTGGCTCACACCTGTAATCCCAACACTTTGAGAGGCTGAAGCTGGCGGATCACGAAGTCAGGAGTTCGAGACCAGCCTGACTAATATGGTGAAACCTCTTCTCTACTAAAAATACAAAAATTAGCCAGGCATGGTGGCGGGCACCTGTAATCCCAGCTACTCAGTAGGCTGAGGCAGGAGAATCGCTTGAACCCGCGAGGTGGAGGTTGCAGTGAGCAGAGATTGCGCTATTGCACTCTAGCCTGGGTGACAGAGCGAGACTCCATCTCAAAAAAAAAAAAAAGAAAAAGAAAAAAAAAAAGAAAAGTGACTTTGTGTATGAGATGTTGGTGTTGTAGGTCCTAGTAACCCTTGATAATGACATGACTAGAAACTGACCTGTCATCATAAAGACAGGCCTTGGTTCACCTCACATGTACTCTGTAATTCATTTTTACACTATTCTGACAAAGGAGGTTGTGCTGGACCCATTTTTGAGGTGAAGAACCAGAGGCAAACAAAATATTTTGCAATAATTTTAAAATGAGGGGAGTAAGTAAAATGGTTTTCTCCCTTGATTTCCAGTTCAGGGTCCCTCAGATGACCCTGTTGCCCAGTACTCACCCTGATCCCCTGAGCCCTACCCTGGCTAGAGGATGTAAGCAAAGGATGTTGGCAAAAAAGCTCTGAGGGGGAAAGTTGGATCCAACTGCTATTTCTGTTTCTATAGATCTAATTATTTTCCCTTTTCTCCAATCATAGTAAATCTAAAGGGAGTTATTTGGACACATTTCCCAGGCTGGAAAAAGCCATTTCACACAGGAGAGAAAATATGGCCAACAGAGTAAGCTGGTCTTGGCTTTTTGTGACTTTAACATACTGCATCTGTTGTACCTGGAGGAGCAAAGATGAGTGGCTTGAAATCCAGGGGTGGGGCATCCTGCATTTGGGTATTCTCTATTTAGGCCAAATTCTGAGGGGTGTTTGTGTGTGGGGTGTGTGTGTGTGTGTGCTGGAAAGGAACATTGGAGCCTTAAATACCACTTTGTGGCTTACATGCCTATTAAAATAGAACTTTTTTTCCCCTGGCTATCTATAGGGGAGAAGGACTGAGAAGCTAGAGAGGGAAGATATCTCAAAACCACGCTAAGGAGGGAATGCACAGTGTAGGAGGTAAAGTGTGGAGATGGGAAAGAGTGATTTGTATTGAAGTGAGAGGGGCTAGAAAAAAAGGGATTAGAGAATGGGGAATGAAGAGGGTGCTGGAGGATGAAGAGAGGTGGGCAGGGTTCTGGGACCAAGCCCTTGAGAGGACTGGGCAGTATTTTGAAATTTCTTCCAGTTATCAAGTTATTCTATTGATCATGGCAAAGCTTTTGCTCTGTCCAGTTTGAAAGACAGTCCTCTCCAATCAGCCTGTAAAAGTTGGTGAGCTGGGTTACATGACTGCTGTGGCCAGAGCCTGGTGCTAAGGCCTGCTGAGGAGATGAAAAAGAGCTTCCCTTTCCTGGGGAAGCTTATGGACTAGCCGGGAAGACAGTGTAGGATTGCATGGGTAAAAAGTAAACCACTTTAGGCAGTGACATGAAAGGGGGCCACCATGCTATGGAGTTGTTGGTTGAGGAGAGAGTTGAGAAGAAAAGATGTGAATGGCTGGCTGGTTCCTAGAACACTCCTAACTGACTCTTGGCTAAGGGTTCCCTGGAGATCACATGGATTTTCTCCCTGCCCTCTCAGACTGAAGAATTCTTTTTCCCTAGCTGGAGCAGTAGGGCCCGGACAGAGGTTCTAGAAATGGATGAACTCTCCAACAATTTTTTCAGCCTGCTTGGTGCCTCCAAAATACCTGCTACAGGTCCTGGGATAACAGTGACTTTAGAAGACTCAAAAAAGGACATGACGAATGGCACGGGTTTGATTTTCAGTTTTATTCACGTTAATAATAATAATAATTCACGTTAAAAAAAAGCCTCAGCCCACTTTTAGGCAGGCCCCAGAGTCCTAAGCAAGGCCCAGGCTGCTGTTGTAACTTTGTAATAATTGAGCACTGGTCATGACAGACTCCATTATGAGCTCAGGATCAGCCTATATATATGAGCAGGAGGGGACAGGCTGCAGGCAGTTGCCGGTTGCAGGAGTTCAGGAAAGGAGGTGGGACTAGAGTCAACCTGTAATAGCTCTACAGTAACAATGGCAGCCTTTTTGTTGCTGGGACATCCATACAGGCAACTTAGCTGGTGAAAGGACTCTGGATTGGTTGGCAGTCTGCTTTTTTTTTCCAAGGTAGGCATTGAGAAGGCACCAAGATCAAAACTCCTATAAAGATAAGATTTTGGTACCTGCAGGCAGTTTTGTTCGACACAGCTAAAGAGGGGGTGGGGACAGTTAGCTTAGAAAATGGAGTGTCCTGGCCGGGCGCGGTGGCTCACGCCTGTAATCTCAGCACTTTGCGAGGCCGAGGCGGGCGGATCACGAGGTCAGGATATCGAGACCATCCTGGCTAACACGGTGAAACCCTGTCTCTACTAAAAATACAGAAAATTAGCCGGGCGTGGTGGCGGGCGCCTGTAGTCCCAGCTACTCAGGAGGCTGAGGCAGGAGAATGGCGTGAACCCGGGAGGCGGAGCTTGCAGTGAGCCCAGATCACGCCACTGCACTACAGCCTGGGCGACAGAGCGAGACTCCGTCTCAAAAAAAAAAAAAAAAGAAAAAAGAAAATGGAGTGTCCTTTTTTCTTGCCCTTCTGCTAGGTGTATACACATATTTTTCTAACCCTTGGTATGGGTTAGGAAATGCTTTTAGGTTTCTTGAAGAATGAGTCCTACTCGAGGACATGTAGTTGTGGATTAGTCCACTAGAGGGCGTACTGCCCAGGGACCAACTAAAGGACTAAAGGGTAGGGACTGATAAATTCAAACCACTAGATGAGACAGGAGCCCTGCCCTCAGCAGAAAGGGACCTTAGCAAGGGACATGAAACCAAGGAGGTAGTTTGTGAGATATTTTTAGTGCGGACATATGGTAGGGGTGCCCCTGGAGCAGCTGAGGTGGGAGGTGGTGTGTTAAGAGGAGAGAACATTCCTTGTGCTAGTGTGGCCCAGACAAGCTAGAGTCAGGATTTTAAGAGTGGGTTCACAGCATTGTTTCCCATCCACCAGAGGTCATTATGCTCTTGCCTCTCTGGCTTTAGAGCCTCCAGATTAGACAGAAAACATGGAGTCAGAGCTGAAGACAGACCAGAACTCTGTGTCTCTAATGGTTAAGCAACCAGTATGTAGCTCAGCTAAGCCTTTCAGCTTTGCTCATAATTGGACACTTGCTTCTGTGAGGCTGGCCCAGGCACCTCTGTTGTCATGACAACTTACCTAGCACCTATTGTCTGGGCAATTGGGGGTAAACTGCCTCTGTTGTCATGACGACAAGATTTCTTTTATATTTCCCCAGGTGATCACTTTACTGTAGAAGAAATGAGGTTAACAGAAAAGAGTGAGGGAGAACAACAACTCAAGCCCAACAACTCTAATGCACCCAATGAAGATCAAGAAGAAGAAATCCAACAGTCAGAACAGGCAAGTGGTGGTTTCTCAATTCCAACTTAGTTATGGGGGTCCTCTTATAATGCTCCCCTAGAAAGACACCAATGCCTGATTGTTGAATTCTTAACCACCAATTAGTGTATGACAACCTGGGCTACCTTCCTCCCGGTTGTGGGGGAGCAATTACTACTCAAAGCAATCTCTTTTTATTTATTTATTTATTTACTTATTTTTTGAGATGGAGTCTCACTCTGTTGCCCAGGCTGGAGTGCAGTGGTGTGATCTCAGCTCACTGCCAGGTTCAAGTGATTCTCCTGCCTCAGCCTCCTGAGTAGCTGGGATTACAGGTGCCCACCACCACACCGGCTAATTTTTGTATTTTTAGTAGAGACAGGGTTTCACCATGTTGGTCAGGCTGGTCTCGAACTCCTAACCTTGTGATCCACCCGCCTTGGCCTCCCAAAGTGCTGGGATTACAGGCGTGAGCCCCCGTGCCTGGCAAAGCAATCTCTTATTAGCTAACTTGGTAAGGTTCTACTACTAGCTAACATATCTTCAGTGCTTATTCTATGTCAAGCAGTGTGCCCATGCCCTTAATCAATCTACTATACTGACTTACAGAATCAAAGAGATTAAAGTAATCAAAGAGATTAAAGTAATCAAAGAGATTAAATTAATCAAAGAGATTAAAGTACTTAGCTTAACAGTGACCAGCTTAGTACTAGAATCCAGGTTTCTTTCTTTCTTTTTTTTTTTTTTTTTTTTTATGAGAAGGAGTTTTGCTCTTGTTGACCAGGCTGGAGTGCAATGGCTCAATCTCGGCTCACCGCAAACTCCGCCTCCTGGGTTCAAGCGATTCTCCTGCCTCAGCCTGACAAGTAGCTGGGATTAGAGGCATGCGCTACCATGCCCGGCTAATTTTGTATTTTTAGTAGAGACAGGGCTTCTCCATGTTGATCAAGCAGGTCTCGAACTCCCGCCCACAGGTGATCCACCCACCTCGGCCTCCCAAAGTGCTGGGATTACAGGCATGAGCCACTGCGCCCGTATGAATCCAGGGTTTCTGATTGCCTATCTAGTCCTTGCAGCCCTGGGGTGGGTCTTGGTTTGTGGGGAGGTGGAGTAGGGAGGAAGGAGTCCAAAGGAGAAAGGCAGTGGGCCGCTCCCTAGTTGTACTCACCAAGCGTTGGCGCCTCTGTCTTCTTCGAAGTCGTATGAATTCTTTATGCTGACGAGAAACAAAATTTACAGCAGCATACTCCAGCAAGGCAGCGAACACAAAGAGCAGACACACAGCCATCCAGATGTCGATTGCCTTCACGTAGGACACCTACAACATCCAGCGACAGAACGATCAACCTTCTTGAAGTCCTTCCGTGGCCTACTGAGTGGATTTTCAACCCCTATCGATTGCCTGCTCTTTTTGAGCTTTATCCTGAATTTCTTCTGGTGTTTAAAGAAGCCTTCCACGACATATCCCATTGTCTGAAAGCCCAGATGGAAAAGATCGGACTGCCCATCATACTCCACCTCTTCGCACTCTCCACCCTCTACTTCTACAAGTTTTTCCTTCCTACAATTCTTTCCCTTTCTTTCTTTATTCTTCTTGTACTTCTGCTTCTGCTTTTTATTATTGTCTTCATTCTGATCTTCTTCTGATTCTTTTGTTTCAATAAACAGCAATGAGCATGAACACTGCATTTGTCTTCCCTCTGTTATCTCCTAGGGTCCTCACAGCCTCAGTGGTAATTGGTCAGGCAGCGTTCACAATTCCGATGTGAGACACATGAGGACACTTAAGGCCCAGAGCAGATGGTCTTAGCCAAGATTACCCAGTGAGAAGGTGGCACTAGGACCTGAGGGTTCTGGGCTTTCAATTCAGTGGCATTGCCATTTACTTAGGCTGTGGTCTCACTGACAAACTAGGAGTTCCTTCCTTTCCCTCCTCCACCCCTGTTCTTCCCTTGGTCCTGTGGTTTTCCTTGTTGCTCTTTTGGAAAGGATCTGCTGATAAATTTAGCTCAGTAGTAAGCTGGGGCCTCATCTCTCACCCTGGAGAGAACAGGGCAGGGATACTGAGGGAACACCACCCACCCCTTTAAGGATGCTTTGCTAGTTGCAAGATGTGGTTGGCATCCACCTATCCAGTCCCTTGTACTCTCCTCTCACTGCTTTCCTTGGCAGCCTCTAAGTACTTTTGTCTCCCACTTTCTGGCCTCTTCCAGGCATTGCAGCTGGATGGGGCCAGGAGTGGGGGACAGAGCTCAGGTTTAGACCTTTTCATCTTCTCAACCAAATTACCTGCTACTTAGTTTTGAGCTGCTGAGCTTACCACATAGCGCACCCCAGCAAGAACAGAATTTCGGACAGGCCACTTCTTTCATCAGCCGCTGCTATGATGGGAAGTGAGGGTGCTGCAGACCCCAGGTAAGGAGCAAGTTTCACTGGATAAATAAATCCTCTGCTTCAATGATTCTTAACTGGGGACAACTCTGTCCCCCACCAGGGACATTGGGTAATATTTGGAGACATTTTTGGTGGCACAATTTTGAGGGAGGAGGTGGCTACAGACATCTAATGGGTAGAGGCCAGGGATGCTGCTAAACATCCTACAGTACACAGCTCCCTGCCTGGCCTTCAACACACAGACACGCACACACAAACACACATACAGACACATACAGACACACACAGACACACATACAGACATGCACACACACACACACATGCACACACACAACAAAGAATTATCTGGCCCCAAATGGCAAGAGTGCTAAGGGTGAAAAACCCTGCTCTAACTCTTTTAGGGCAATGTCACTGAGATGGTGGCAGTGGGTTACTAGACAACCCTGATGAAGCATCCTTTGGTGTCTCTACTTTGCCACTTACTAAGAGGGCATCCTATTTCATTCACCATCCCTCAGTCCCACAGTGCTCCCAAGGATATCAAATACCTGCTATCAAGATCAATAATGAGGTAATTACTCATTATTATAAAGAGATGGCCATGAAGGTCCTTAGACCATCAAAGAAAAAGACACTTTAAGCACTAGGAAGAAAGTCCTGTTAATGATAAGTGTGTCAATAATACATCTTAAAAATCTCGGCCGGGCGCCGTGGCTCATGCCTGTAATCCCAGCACTTTGGGAGTCCAAGAGGCAGATCACTTGAGCCCAGGGGTTCGAGATCAGCCTGGCCAACATAGCCAAACCCTGTCTCTACTAAAAACACAAAAAATTAGCTGGGTGTGGTGGCGGCGCATGCTTGTCATCCCAGCTACTAGGGAGGCTGAGGTGGGAGAATTGCTTGAACCTGGGAGGCAGAGGTTGCAATGAGCTGAGATCGTGTCACTGCACTCCAGCCTGGGTGACAGAGCAAGACTCTGTCTAAAAAACAAAACCAAACAAACAAACAAAAAAACAAAAACAAAAACTCAGGAATCTGTCCACTTGCTATCCTAGCACATCTGAAGGGTTGCAAGTTTTCTGAATGGTCTCCTTGCATCTACTCTTGCCACCTCCAATCTGTTCTCCAAACAGTAGCCAGAGTTGTTTTCAAAATGTAAATCTGATTATATCACTCCCCTTTATGATCCTTCAGTGGTTCTCCATTACCCTTACGATACAGTCTTTGCTCCCCTTATCATGATATCTAGCCTTTGCCTACCTGTTCAGTTTCATTACTCCCCTTGTAATCTGCTGTGGTGTAGTTTCCCAAAGAGCCAATCTCCTCTAACCTTTCTCTCATTTACCTGGATAACTTTTACTCATCCTTCAGCTCTCATTTTAGATACCACATCCCCTGGGAAGCCTTCCCTAATCATCCCAGTCTGTGTTGGTTGTCCTGCTGTATGTGCTCAGGTTACCTACAACTTCTTAGCATCCATCACATACCTGGCCATTCCCTCCACTAGACTGTGAGCTCTTCGATGGCACGGACTGTTTCTATCTCGATCACCGTTCTGCTTCCAATGCCTAGCTGAGTTTCTGGATTATAGTAAATATTTTTTTGAATGAATGAACAGATAGATGGTTTAGCAACATGTGATGTGTATATCTGCTGGCTTCTGCTTGCTCTCTACCCTCCTTTCCACTACCTGCCCCAATAGCTGTAGGCCATTTAGATGATAGGATCTAGATAGAAGTGGCTCCTTCCCTGCTGCAACTTTAGGTCTAATCTCCTAGCCTCTGGAATAAATTTCCATTTAGTCCTTCCATTCTGCTTTGAGCTCCCTGCAGTTGAGGGGATCAAAGTCCTGGCAAAGAGATGGTAATCAGTGCCTTTGGTGGCACCATAAAGGCAAAGTAACAGTTGTTTCCTGGGAACATGAGGAATGGCCACTCCAATCTAGTTCCCTTACAAAGTAAGCCTCTACCACTCTCATTCTGGACACTAGAGTTGTATTAGGGGTGTGAGACTGGTGTGACTTTTGGAAGCCCCTGGCCTGACCTCATGGGCACCCACCAAACTTAATGTTGCACAAACTCAAGAGTGAGCAGACAGTCCCTGGCTTACTGAGTCCCTTGCTCTGAGGGGCTGGTTAATGAGGCTATTTAGTTCAGGGTGCAGGCCTGGATATTTTGCTTACTGGCCAATGAGGCCATGAAGAAGTCATTAAAATCTGACAAGAAGGTACCAAATGCTGCAAACAACCCTCAAACAGAGACTTTTTTTTTTTTCCAAATAAGGAAACTAAGTGATTCCTGGGAGCAGATGGATTATGTTCACTCACAGGAGGGAACCAGAAAAGGAAGTTCTCTTGGCAAGAATAAGGCATAAATTGCGGTACCTCCCTGCTTTAGAGATGAATCACCTTGCATGGCAGAGGCAATAAACTAGGGCAGGGTTCTTAGGTCTGAACTACTTTTCTGCTTCTGGTCTCCTTACAACATCATTATCAAAACATGACCATCACAGCCTGGTCTGGCCGTGTAGCCCTTGCCTAAGTCCAGCCTGCCTCTCAGAGCCTTGCCAATATCCCTGTCCATCTAGGAAACACATTTACAGAAAATGATCTCTAACAACGTTTCCTGGGACATGTGATTCTGATCTGAGTTTTGTTACCATTTATCCCTATAGGGTTTTGGATCACCTCAAAGGGTTTCTGACAACTCAAAAATAATTAGGGACAACACCAGCTGCTTTAGCCCGAGATTCATCACTCAGTTTTTTCAACGTTGACACCTGATAATTATAACAATAGTTAACATTTATTGAGCAGTTATTATGTGCCAAACACTGTCTTGTGTGTTAATACATTATATTTTGCAATAACCCTATGGAACTGGTAATATTCTTTTTTTTTTTTTTCTCTCGAGACAGAGTCTTGCTCTGTTGCCCAGGCTGGAGTGCAGTGGTGCGATCTCAGCTCACTGCAACCTCTGCCTCCCAGGTTCAAGTGGTTCTTCTGTCTCAGCCTCCCGAGAGCTGGGATTATAGGCACACACCACCATACCCAGCTAATTTTTTTGTATTCTTAGTAGAGATGGGGTTTCACCATGTTGGCCAGGCTGGTCTCGAACTCTTGGCCTCGTGATCCGCCTGCCTTAGCCTCCCAAAGTGCTGGGATCACAGGCCTGAGCCACTGCTCCCAGCAGGAACTGGTAATATTCTTATTCCCATGTTATAGGCAAGATGATTGAGAGGTTAAGGAATTTACCTAAGGTAAATTATTAGTAGATGATGAGCCTGGGAGACAAACCCAAATCTGTCTGACCCCAATCTCCTACTCCTAATCACTAGCTCCCCAACCCCCGCCATGTAGCAAATTCATAAATTCACCATGGATGTCTGAAATTACCTGCTGTGTAAGCCCCCAGTAAAAAGTCTTCTTAGGAACAAGCACTGAGAGATGGGAGATCACAGGGCCTGGTTCCCAACAAATCAGTGCAAGAGGGAATATGTTCATTGTAAGATCCACAAGGAACTGTGTTGCTTTTGCTTCCTGTTATTTTTCCATGACAAAGTTCAGTGGCTGGTACATAGTACATGCTCAATAAATATTTATTGAATGAATAAATGGCCTTGTTCCCTGATTCGTTCAGAGTCTTGCTGACTGTAAGGACTTTGAGGTGACCTCTAAATTCCCTACATGAAGACATGAGGCAGGGAGAATCTGTGCCCAGTCCCATCAGCACAAATCTTCCTGTGTAATCAAAACATCACTGGGCCCAGACAACTGGAGTTCACTGACTTTAATTGCTATTTTCTACCTCAATTTTCTCATCCCAAAAGAATGGATAATATCTCTAGAGCGCTTTGTGATAGTTTCTAATTTCTGATACAGTAAGATGAGAGAAATTGGTTCAAAACTCTGATATTCTTTTGGTTGTTTCTTATAAGGCATGATCTTAAGAAGGTTAGTTTACCACTCTGGGCTGTATTCTCCTCATTTGTATTATGAGGCAGTAGGACTTTCTACTTGCTGAGGATCTTTTGACCTTGGACATGCTAGTATTTCCTGAAGAGAGTCAAAGTAAGGCACTGTCTCTCCTCATTCCCTAGCCAGATAGTATCCCTAACCCCAGCCTCCACATTGTCAACAATGTTATTAGCAGTATATTACAGGGAGAGAGAATGCAGGACACCAGCTTTTGCCCAGTGGGTCTTCTCAACCTTAAATCCAAGGTAAATGGTGAGCAGGAGGGCACATTGGGATGAATGGGAAATGGGGTACTCTATGGCAAGCAAGTTCCCTTGCATGTCTCTTCACCTTAGGCAAAGAGGCCCGGGAGCCAGAGCTCTGGGTGGTCATGGTGAGCACGGTGGTGATGCCCAGGCCCACACGGGCAGGGGCAGCATCCATGTTGATCCAGAAGGAGACCCAGGACAGGATGACAATGAGTAGGCTGGGGATGTACATCTGAATCAGATAGTAGCCCATCTGCCGTTCCAGGTGAAACTTTACCTCGATGCAGGTGAATTTCCCTGCAAGGAGAGAGGTGAGGTGTCAGGCCCCAGGTACCCAGCCTGTAGCTGAGCCTGAGGGGATTAGGACAGGATTAGGGCAGCCCTCTACTGACCAGCCTCTGGGCACCTCAGCTGGGCCCATGAATGAGCCTTTCATGATGGCCCCAGGTAATGCCAGATGTATGTACTAAGGAAGCTCTCAGAGCGACCATCAAAGACTTGGCCTTTGGCTCCCAGCACTTTCATTTCCAGCGGAAGGCCTTTCACGTGACCGCACAGCAAGAGGATAAGGAGCAGGAGGGCTCCAGAGTCAGACTGCCTGGGTTTGAATCCTGAACCTTCCACTGTGTGACTTTGGGCAAAACACCCAAGCATTTTGAGCTTCAGTTTCCTTGCCTGTAAAACAGAGTAGTGATACCAACTGCATCACTGGGCTATTGGAAAAATTAAACAAGATAATGTATTTGAGGTGTTTGACACATAGGTAGCTGTTACTATTGTTATCATTATTAACAAAACAATTAGCTTAGACTCCACTTAGATCTCAGGGACCATGCTTGTGCTTGCTAGTGCCCCAGAAGCTCTCTAGCAACAACAATTCACTGGGATAAACACTGCTTGTGTCTTAAGCAAGTGAGAAGAGCCAGATAGCAAACATCTGAAAACAGTGCCCAACAGAGACCAGCTCCAGACAGCGGGGAGCAGGTTCCCATAGAGCATCAGGCTGCAACATTCTATTCTACCAACAAAAAGTGCATTGGCCCAGGCACACCGACCAATGCTCCACCTCCTTTGCCAGACTTCACTTTACTCTGCTTTCCAGGGCCCTAGGGCTAAGAAAATACTAACGCAGAGCTTCTCTTGGAAGCAGAGGCTCAGGATAATCCAAGCAAGAAGGAGAAGATGCATATATTGTTATTTTATTCTGGCCTAGGTCTAGTCTTATCAGGCCTACTTGATTCTTCAAAGTCAGTGATTTTGTCAACGACTGATTATGGCTTTGACACATTGTATGATGCTGTGACCTCTTACTGTTCCCTGAATCCACCTCACTTCATCCCACCCTGGGATTCTTGCCGTGACATGCCTTTATTAGGTACCTATACTTTCTTTCCTTTCTTTCCTTCTTCGTCTTCTTTTTTTTTTTTTTGCAATAGCAGTTTTGTTTTTAATTCCAAAATTAAAACTTGTTTAGTATAGAAAAAATAAGAAGTAGAGAAGGAATAATAATATTCATAAGCTTACATTTATCAAACCCTTACTAAGGGACCTGACTTTATATACTTTACCTCATTTAATCCTATAGCAACTCTTTGGGGCAAGTAAAATTATTATCTCTCATATTACAGATAGGAATACGGAGGCATGAAGAGATTAAATTATATTTCTCAAGGGCGCTCAACTAGTAAATGATGGAGCCAGAATCCAAACTCAGCTCTATCTTCCTCCAAAGTTCTTGCTCTTATCTGTTGTATCACATTACTTTAGAGACATTTAGTGCTATTTCCACCTAAGGTTTTTAAATGCATGCTTTTGGTTTGTTTCTTTTACCATAATATAATCTATTCTGTATTTATACCTCCGAATCTTACCTTTTTTCACTTCTACTTTCCCACATTGATATAAGCACCTTGTAACCATTCCTTTTAATGTCTGCATACTAGTCCACCAAGCAGACGCACATGTAATTTACTTAACCTCTGCCCTATTGGTGGATATTTAAAACAGTTCCAAGTTTTTGCTAATATAAACAGCCACCCAGGAGCCCCCTTGGGGTCTAAGGCCAATGCAGTATTTTGGAATATTTCCATATAATACATTTCAAGGAGTAGGATTCCTGGATAAATAAGTAGAAACACAATTTTAGCTTCTAGACTAAAGTTTCTCAAAGCATGTTTGCTGGACCACCTGCACCACAATCCTCAGGATGTTTGTTAAAATGCAGATTTCTAGGCATCACTCCAAGTACAGGTAACCATAATCAGAATCTCTGAGAGGTAGAGCCCAGGAGTCAACATTTTAATAGACTCCCCAGGGGAATATAGTGCACATCAAAGTTTGAAAACCACTGATCTATATACAAATTGCCAACTTTTTTACTCCAAAAAGTTTATATCAATTTTCATTCCCCCTTGCATTTTCTAAATTCAATGGCCTTTTCCTCTTCCCACTCCCCACACCCCCACATACATGCACACACATATTCATGGGGCAGCACCCAAAACATATCAGCCCACCATGGAAGGGACCCGGGATCTCCCCTCTTCAGGCTGCTGCCTCTATTTCAGGGTCAGAGCTCCACACAGACAAATTGTCAGGGAAAATGTGGAGCCAGCAACTCTTAGAGAAGCTGCAGGGGGGCAGATGCTCAGCCTGGGAAAGCAGCCCTTCTCCACTTCTTAGCTGACATTTCACACCTGGGAAGTTCCTGAGAGCTGGCAGTGGTAGCGACAGTGGGAGGTGTGGACTGTAAGCTGGCCACTGCCCTCAGGCCTGTTCCCTCTGGGTTCAGCATAGTCACTCCCTATTACCAGATGTGGATTCCCTGCTTCCACACAAAGTTGACCCCAGGAAAAGTGGGAAACTGTCCACCCACTGTCATTTGCTCTGCAGCATGCGACAGGAACAAGAACACGGACTTTGGAGTTAGAAGGCTTGGATTTAAATTCTAAATCTGCCATTTACTAGCTGTGCGACTTGGACACTTGATTTAACTAACTTCTTAGAACCTCATTTTTCCCTTTCTGAAAAATGGTATTTATAGTTGCTGTCACAAATAAATAAGTTATATGAAGCACCTGGCCCCATATCTGACATAGATTGAACCTTCGATAGAGGCCAGCTGCCTTGTCCCCTTGCCTCACATCTGAAGGTTCTCCTGTGGCTCACAGCCAATAAAGATCCTGGTTTTTACCTGTGTTGTAGTGCTTGGTACAACAGCCTAGATCCTTCTCATCCCGCAAGATAAACTGGGGCAGAGTCAGCCCCTCAGCCACTTGGACAGCAGGAGCATCTTCCAGCCACTCAAACACGAGGTCATTCATGGTGTAGCCAACTGAAAGTGACAGAGATGGCAGAGGGCTGCAGAGTGTGGATGCTGGGTGGGGGTAGGGGTAGGATCAGAACAGGCAGGAGAGAACAGGTGAGGAGTAAGGTCTGGGGTTTAGGAGCTTCATGCTCATTATGGAAAGGAAAACTTTTCTGGAGAGGACACTTGGTCAGTTGTCTCATGGGCCCATCCTGAGTGGGCAGGTAAATCAGGAAGATTACAGACTCCTCTCCTACCCTGTTCTCAAGCTTGAGAAAAGCCCAAAGAGAAATTATTCTGACAGACCTAGAAAGCAGGTCAAGAGGGTTGGAAAGATGTCAAGGAACACAGCTGGGAGCCTCCTGCCATATCTCAAGCCGAGGGGAGTAAGCATGTGTACCGAACACATGTCTTAAGCTGAGCTAGCCTCAGAGCCAGGGCTTCTGCCACATCACCTCAGGGAGGAGACAGCTATTTATATCCTGCCAGTCATGCATGGGACAATGTGCATACCATAGATCCTAGCCAGGGCCTTGAGTTGGGGCAAATTTAAAGCTAATGTCTGAACATGTCAAGTTATTCACACATACATAGCAGTTCATGAGGGCTCATGCCACGTATATGACCATATTTGCACATGTCAGGTAGAGATGGGAGCAGAAACACCAAGGCTCACAGACATCCAGTGTTGGGCCTTGACCCAGAGTAGCTCTGTGACTTTGGGTAAGTCGCTTCCCCTTCTGTAAAATGGGAATTATAGTAGCTGCTCTCCCCACTATTCAGCGTTGCCGTGAAGGGATATTGAGAGCCTGGATGTGAAAGTGGTTTAAGAACTCTAAAGAGCTGACCACATAGGACACATTCTATTCATCACAGTTATTTTATGCTGGAAACAGCCTTATAAGCTTTCTTCTGTGAACATCTAGTGGATGGCTCCAGATCTAACAGTCTCCCCTGACCCAGGAGATGAGGAGGGAGTGGAAATAAGTGATGACCCAACCTTGTCATCCTTGGTTCCTCTGCACTTTGGGCAGCCCCTCTAGGCTGGCACCCCTGCCACAGAGGAGCCCTTGGCTGACCTCTTCATTCTAGGCACTGTCTTGTGCCTAGAACTGTCATCTCCTACCTCTCTACAAAGGTTATCTATGTTTGTGGGGAATCAGGGCTCCACGAGTGCCCCCACCCTGCCCACTCTGGCATTTTTATAGGCATCTTCAATGTCTTAATTCAAGAGAAGTAAAGGTGGAACTACTTCCGGCACTGTGAGAGGGGACATACGTTTGGGCAGAGAAGATGTCGCTCAAATCGCCCCCCAAAACAGCACAAACACATTTGTGCGTAAGGCTGATGCCTTCCCATTCCCCAGCCCCATGGAACAGCCAGATCAGCAAATAACGTGGGGATGAAAAACACACTGGGCTAGGGGTTAGGCAGCCCTGGTTTCTAGTCTCATCTGTGCCAAGAATTGGCTGGGTGTGCTTGAGTAAGTTCCTCCCAACTCTGAGTGGCCCTTTTCCTGTCTGTGATGTCATGAGGTCGGGTTAACTGGCTGTTATTCCAGGCTCTCTGTGACTCTATATAGACACTTACAGCTCTCCAGCTGCATCGTGCAGGTCTGGATGTCCATGGGGAAGTTCTTGAGGTCCATCGGGCAGGACAAAATGAGGGTCAGCCTAGTGGGGACAGTAAGAAAGAAGTGACATCGGCTTACTGGGGCCCATCACAGTGCAAGGGAACCCTCCTCCCACCCCTCAGTCTTCATCCAAATTCTTCCCCTTAACGCAAACTCTCCTGGCTATCCACCCGGTGCACCTGATGCTGTACAGCACATTCCCATTCTTGAAGAGGCGCAGTAACTTGTTGTCCGTGGTCACCTCATGGAAGTTGGCCCCTTTCTCATTAGCAAAGAACAGGTCTGGCTTCCAGATAGAGTCCAGCATGGAGGGATCGAGGTCCAGAGAGTCATCAGGATATTCTCGGTAGGACAGGCGAGGGTCATTCCACTGTTGCCGCAAGAAGACATTCACCCGGTAGTCCTGGGAGGGTGCAGATATGGGCCCTTCAGAAACATTGCCATTCCCAGGGGCCCAGCAAGCCTGTAGGGGCAGGAGGGCCATGAGGAGGAATGTTGGGAACACATCTCAGGGGCAGTAGGCATTTTTCACTGGAGAAGGAGCCTTCCTTGGGCTGATATGGCAAAAGATGCCAGCTTGTTATCTGGTGGGCTCCTCCCACTCACACTAGGCTGGAAGTGGGGAGCAGGGAGATCCCTTACCATTGTGGTCTCGGTGACGGAGCTGAAACTGTTGATGAAGATGTTGCAGGTCACGTTCACGGGTGGGCCTGAGGGTAGCAAAGCACAGGCCATTGGCAGGGCATTCCAGGAGGCTGGGAGCAGCTTCCAGAACTCCTTCCCTGAGCTGCAGGCCAGGGCACTGCTGGGAGAAATCAGTGCCAGATACACAGGCCCATGGACAATGGGGTGAGGAGGCTCCTTCTGAGCTGTTAGAACCAGCCCCAGCCCTGGACCTCCAGCCTCCTTTCCTTAGGGAAGGCAATAGGGGCTGGCTGGCTAGTGTGCTGCCAAAGGTGGTGGGGAGGGAGGAGTTTTTATAGGATGAAGATTTCTTACCTTTAAAATTGGGCCGAATCCTGGCATCATATCCAGATGTTCGCCCCATAAGTTTGTCTAGGAAATCAGAGGGGGACATGGGCTGGGACCCCTTGGTTCCAGATTTGACTTCCTCTTTTGCCAAGGCCACCCTGGACAGGAGAGGTAAAAAAGTCTGAGGCCAGTTGTGTGCTGCACTTATCACAGACTCTCAGTTTTCATACCCCTCAGGCAGGAGGATAGAAGACAATGGGTCTCTGGGTGCCATTTGCAAAATGAGAACAAAAACGCCATAAGTCAACACGGCAGCCTGCCAGTTAGTACTAGTAAAGTGTTTTCGCAGACAGCAGGTCTTCTTACCCTCCCAGTTCTCAGTGAGATGGGAGTGAGGACTGTTATTCCCATTTTACAGATGAGAAAACTGAGGCTTCAAAAGGAGGACTGACTTGTTCAAAGTCTCAGAGCTAGTGACAGGGTCAGGACTCAAACCCTAGGCTGAGGCCTCATCCAGTGTTCTCTTTCTGAAGGTACTTGGAAAACACTCAATGAGTGATGTCTTGTGGGAAATGATGTGGCTACTACAAAGTTTTGCCCGTCTAGCCTAGTCAAGGATGGGAAGGGCTCAAGGACAACTTGTATTTCTGAAAGTTGGCTTCAGTTGCTTGGGCTTTATGCTGGGCTGCTCAGGAAGTAGGACCCAGCTTCTGAAGAGGGAGTTTTGGCTTCTGGTGTGTGCTCCAACAGGAAGCTATGTTTGAGCTACGTTTTAGTTAAGGACCATGCCACTGCAGGCAGGTGAACTAGTTTTGGCAACTATGGTGGGGAAGCAGGACTCTAGGGATGGGAAAAAGCCTCCTGGTAGGGTAGACATGCTGAGGTCAACTCCCGTATTTTCCCCGCTAACAGCTTGATTTTGAGGAAGGAGCCAGCGTGCTTTGGCATAGCTTAGAAGCCAGCCCCCTTTTCCCCTAACGGGTTTCCCTCTAATAGCAGCAAAGCCCCTTTCATATGCCTACTTACCAACTTGCCAGCTAACAGATAAACTAGGGACTAGGAGCTTAGCAAAGCCTTGGGGACAGGAGCAGTGCTCAGGGCTGAGCTCAGCTGGACTCCAGGCTGGGCCAGGCACCTCCTGCTCCCTCCTGCCTGCTGTCATTGCTCTATAGCCGACTCCACCACTGTCACTGCCGCTGCCACACTGTAGGACTGGGCAGCAGGGTAACTGCTGTCCTGCTGGGGACTAGTCTTCTTTGAGCCAGTGGGCTCCTCTTTCCCAGTAGATCCATGTACTATCCAGTGACGGATAGAATAATAAAAATAGCTAAGGCACCATGCTAAATGCTTTACACACTCTGTCTAGTTTAGTTCTCACGTTAGTCCTCTCAACTAAGTATTATGATTACCCCCATTATATAAATGAGAAGACTGAGGATCAGCAAGGTGAGGTGAATTCTTCATGATCATGCAGCCAGTGAGTGGTAAAGCCGGGATTCAAATCCAGAGCTACTGACTTCAAAACTAGCTCTATCTATCACAATACTATGGTGCAGGCAGCCCAGGGTGGGCTACCAGGGAGCCAAAGTAGGGGAAGGTCAGTGGCAGCCCCACCTTGACCGTCTAGAGTCCTGCCTCCTTGAATCTTCTAAGGAAGAGGAAGCCCTTACCCTGGGGACAGAGGCAGGCTCTGAAAATCCAAGGAGGCTGGTGGTGGTGCTGGAGCAAGCAGAAGTCTGTGACTTCACCACGCTAGCCAGGTGCTGCTGCTGCTTCTGGCCACCTGCCACCTGCCTGCTGGGAGGCCACATGGTCCTGCACGTGGAGAAACTGGACCCTCCCCGCCGTCCTCAGCCCCACTCTCAGGTCACCTCTCCTGCTAAGCCTAGACCTAGTATCCTGGGACAGGCTATGGGCTTAGCAGTCTTGGTCCCCAGCCCCTGTTGCAGTACCCTCTTCTGGGGCTAACTTGTCTGAGGACCTGAGAGCAGAGTCACCGTGTGCAGCCACTCCTTCCTCTCTTTCATTCCTGGAAAGTCCTAAACACCTTCAGGACCTAGGAGGATCCAGAGCTGACAGTCTTTCTCATGTAAAGTCTTGGGGTGGCGCAGGGAGAGAACTCTAACTCTGGTGCTAGGTAGCTGAGCCACCCTGGGCAGGTCACTCCCCATCTCTAGGCCTCAGTTTCCGTATGTACAACGAAGGACTTGGACTCCAGACTCTCTAAGGGCCCGTTTTGCTCTAACTGCCTCTGCTTTCCAAGCCCCAGTGGGAATGCTGCTACTGGAGCTTGAGCTTTGAGGCAGCCTCCCCTCCTGGAGGGCCTGCAAGGCCCAGTGTGGTGCCCCCTTCTGCCTGCATCCTCCTGTCAACTCCAGCTGTGCTGCCATTCTACTTTGAGCTGCTTTTCACTCTTTAGAAGTTTATTGCCCTGCTCTGCATCCCTGCCTGCCTGCCAGCCAATGTGTCTGCAAACAGTGGGGCAGGAGGCTTTGCAGACGCAAGCAGCCCTGCGATGTTTCTTGGATTAAGAGGAGGAGGAGGAGGAGTATGCTGCAGTGGTACTGACCCCCTCCACCTTGGGAGGCACTCCTCTTACGATCAGGTCAGCCCAGGCTACAGCCATCTTTCCTGTTCAGCTCACCCTGCCAACCTAGGCTGGCTCCTGGTCTAATGAGAAAGGGGCAATTGGTGGGGGAACATTTACAGGGAGCCCAAAGCCTGTCTTTCCTGCAAGCCCAGGAAGTGACTGCTACTTTTTCCCCCTCAAGGAATAGGGAGCAACCAAGTGAGCACAGGCAGGGTGACTGCAGAAGGCCAAAGAATGTCTAGCCCAGCTCCATCCTGATGTGGTCTTGGGGCAAACCCCTGCTACCTGAAGCCTCTTGGGCTGGCAGTTGACAGATGTTGCCATCATTTTTAGCGATCTGAGCAGTGTGTGGCCCAGATGATAGGGAAACAGCGTTAGGTGGCTGGGCAGACACCCTCCATTTTGAGGCTTAGTTGCCTAGCCCCTACCCAGGCCTAGGAAGTTTCCACCTGTGCAGAAACATTCCCAGCATGACCGGTGCCTTGACATCTCTAATAAAAAGCTCTTGGGGTCCTAACTGGGGGAGGGCGTGTCCTCCCCTGAAGCCCTCCAGACTGCGGGCTTTGTGCAAACTTAGAGGAAAGTGTGCCAGATGCCCAGGTTGCCCATCCCCCTTGGCTAGTGTTTGCATGCACCTCCTTCTCACCCCCACTCAGCTCACCTGAGGAGGACCTGCCCTGGCAGGGTCCAGAGAAGAAGGAAGGAGAGGGTTGCAGGAACAAGAGTTGTCATTCTGCGGGGATCTTGAAGCCCTTTCTCAGCCTGGCTGCCAACGTGAGAGGGGATATCCCCGCAGGAACGCCAAAAGTACAGAGCCTTTCTCCAACCTGGGCTGCTCGCAAAGAGCCTGCTTTCTCTCCTCTTCTGCCTCTTCTCCTCTGGCCTGTCTTTACCTGCCAGGGGCCAGAACTATTCCCCCTGGAAATGATCCTGACACAGATAACCCTACTGGCTTCTGCTTGGGCTCGCCTTGGGCTCCGGAGGGCCTTAGCCTGCCAGCTGGGAGCTGGAAAAGATTCTCTCTGGGCAGCAATCACTCTCCAAACCCTGAAGAGTCTTGGAGGGGAGGGAGGAGGGAGACCGGTAGGAAGATGTTTTCCTGCCTCCCACCTCCCCCTAGATGCACCCTCCGAAAGCAGTAATTTAAAGGCACAGTCGGCAGCAGCTGGAGTGGGGTTCAGAGCCTGCCCGTGTGCCAGGGAGGAGCTTGGGCTGCCATGGCTGCTTGGGGAGGGCCAGAGGTGTTCTGTCCAACCTCTAACTCCCCAGCTGCAGGAGGGCATGTAAGCGGCCCTGCTCCCCCCGCCCCCCACCTCCCACTCCCGACCAGCTTTCCTTTCATCCTGGAGCCAAGCTGGAGCCCAACAGTAAAGTCCTAATGATTGTTACCAGGGGGAAAAAGACCTGAGAGGGTTTAGGCAGCGCCACCAGGTATTCTCAAGCTGACAGCTTCAGGTTAGAGAGAAGGTGAAGAGGCTGAGGGCAGGAATAGCTTTCCCCCAACTCTCTGGACAGAGACACAGAAGGTGCATGATACAGAGGAACTTGGGAACTCTCCTCAAGTGCGGTCTGCCTGCTTGACAGTCTGTCTGTCCCTTCATCTGTCTACCTGCCCCCATCCCACCTCGCCCTTGTAGTTAGTTGTGCAGCCATTCCCGTGCCTGCTTTCCTCCTTCAGGTCGTCTCTTGGGGTCCTCTATAGCTCTCAGAATTCCTCCTCCCAGACACTCCTTCCCCAGCCTGGCTCATGGGAAGGGACAGAGATGCAGAGCAAGGCTGGGACACAGTAGGCTTTGCAGGCTTCAGAGCAATGGCAGCGGGTCAAGAGCAGTGACCTAGTGGCCCTCAGCCCTGGATGGAGGACAGAGGCAGAGGGGTGGGCTGGCCTCCTCCCTTGCCTCCTGCACATTTGCTTACAGCAACAAGGTGCTTTGGCAGCTCCATTTTCTCCTGCCTGACTCTTCCTCAAATGTTCCGGTGTGTTATCTAAACACCTCTGAGACTTCTCCCCTCCCCCATTTCGTCTTGCTCTCTCTTCTTTTTTTCACTCTACTCCTCTCTTCCTCCCCCCTCCCTGAAATTTTCCTTCACGGACCCTCTGTCCATCTCCATCTCCAATCTTCCTCGCAGTTTCTTCTCTGCGTCTCACTTTCTGTGCCTGTCTGCCTTGCTTCTTTCTTCTTCACTTTCTCTCCATTCCCGGTTTTCTCTTTCCACCTCCCCTGTATCTTCACTCTCTCACACTCTCCTCCAAAACGACAACAGTGAGAAGCCAAGCGTTTTCATTTCTCCCTCAGGGGGAACTCTCCCGCCAGTTCTGCGGAGTTCTGATTGCATACTGTGGGGAGGGGTCTGTGCCACCTTCTGAGGTTCAATCCTGGAGCTGACTGTGGCCTCCTCAACCTTGCCAGAGAAGGTTTGAGGGGATTGGAAGCTCCTCCACATGGCCTATTGGCTATATGGAAGGATTAATAATGAGGTAGCCGTGAGTGGAACCTGTGCTGCAGCTCCCTTTTGGCTGTGTTATTATTAAGGAAGAGAAATTTTCAAACCATAAATGAAAGGGTAAGAAGAGAATTTTAAATGCACACTAAAATATAGGCAGGGGTGCTGGGCTTTTGGAGTTGGGACTGAGAACATTACAAGTCTCAAATAATGCCTATATGGTCAGTAAATGTAAAATAACCTAAAACATCTTTAGCTGCCCTTTCATCTGCTCACCCTCCCTCCTTGTTTCCTTTAAGCATCATGATCCCCACTCCATGGGCAGGAACTGAGCCTTACAGAACCTCCCAGGACAGAGCTCCTTGCTGGGGGTCTGGCGGGGAGGGGTGTGGCTCTTGTCTCCTCTGTGTAACTCACTTCCTCTGGCAAAACTCAACATGTCACTTCTCCTGCTTCAACAGTTCCCCATTGCTCTCAGGCTGCAGCCCAAGGTTGGTCACTCTGCTTGTCCCACTGATGCATCTAGAGTTTCCTGTTCTGTCTCTCCAGCTTCCTGGTGTTTTTGTATGTTGTTCCCTTTATCCAAAGTACTCTTCCCTCCACTCTTACCCTTCTGGACTGAGTCTCGTTGTCATTTTGTAAGGAACACTTCTGGAGCTGCCCCCATGTCCCTTGGGTATAGGATAGGAGACTGTCCAATGTGTTCCCACAGGACCCTCACCTTTGCAGCACTCTGTCACACTGTCACATTACCAGATTACTTGCCTGTCTCCCCTACTATCGCAAGCTCCCTGATGAGCAGAGACACATCATCCACCAAATCCCCAGCACACTATAGGCAATTAGTGAACATTTGTTAAAAGATGCATCCTGGGCAGGAATATTTCCTCAAGCTCAGTGCCTCTGCATCTCTCTCTGTCAAACAAGAAGTTTGACACACAGAGAGAGGCCAGCATGACGTAATGATAATAAGGAAAAATGAGAAAGCAGTTTTTATTCCCTTGTCCCTTAGGTCTGCGGCCTCACACTCGGTCATCTGGAATTCTTAGCTAATGGAAGGCATAGGCCCCTGGGGACCTGTCTATTGTCTCGGTCCCACCTCCTGTGTGCCAGATTGGATCTCTGAGTGCTGAGATCATAGCAGGATCAGCTTCATGAGAGGAAAGATCCCTTCTTGTGAGAGGCTGTAGCTATGACCAAATGTTTGGCTGACATGGTGAAGAGATACAGCTTTCCTAGGGTGCTGGAATCAGGCTCTTGGGGTATAGAAGGGAGAAAGGGAGGTAAAGAACTGGGTAAGCTGCACTAGGTGTTCACAAACAGCAGGAGAGGTGGGAATTGGAAGAATTCCCTGTAACAACAGGAAGCGACACTTTCCAAAGATGACCTCAGCATTTTCTGCTGTGGGAAGAGTACAAAGTTGTGTTGAGCCTCACCCCATAACCTTTTTCTCTTCTCATCACTAAGCTATGGAGTATATGCATCATCATGTTCCAAAATGTATCGCACCCTTTTCCTGTTTTGCAACTGGCTGCCATACTCACCCGAGAACTGGCTTTATTGCAGTGCTGAAGTTGTATAGAAGCTACAATAGGCAAAATGTTTTTCAGAATGAAAGATATTATTTTGTCATGAAAAAACTACCAAACTGCTAAAAATGAATTAAGCACATTTTCGTAAGTGTTGCATTCCAGAAAAGAGTCTGCCACATTTCAACCCTATGCAGGGAAAATTGCAACTGTGCCCTGCTGATAAGCAGGCTTCCTGAAACCTCAGTCTGAGGAGCAGCAGGTCTGCATTGGGATGGGTATTGTTTGGTAAATTCAGTGACTTCTAGGGCTACATTTTGGGGGGCAAAGTTGGAGAACCATTTGGCATACCTTTCTGGACTCAACTTCAATTACCCAGATGGTATGGCCCCCGGATTGCCTATCTCACTTATTGAAGTAGAGAGAGAGCTGAGAGGTACCTTGAAAGGCAGGCTGTGTTCCCCAATCTGAGGAAACTCTCAGAGCTTTAGCTACTCTTCAGAAGCACTAGGGTAAGAAGTTGGAGGGGGGTTGAAAAAAAGACAGACGCCTTTTTAAAAATCTGCTGACAATGACCGTGGCGTTTCAGTTGGATCTCTAAGGAGCAAGGCTGCATCTTTTTGCTGCGTGTGAATTTTTCTTTTCAGGGTTATTTTCAACTACCAAAGATATGACAATTTACTTGAAAGCGGAGGCTCAACTTCTGGTGCTGAGGAGCACTGGCATCAGAGGCAAGAAGCTCTTTCACCCTTGGGAATTAAGGGGATGGTGCCCAGTGTGTGGGGGCAGTAGTGGTGGTGGAGGTTTCACAGTCCTAGACTCAGGTGGAGTAAGGAAGAACAAAATTGCAGATATGATAGACACATTCAGTGCTCTCTTGACTTTTGGACAGTGACTGGTTCAAGTCTGATGCTTCAAAGATTTGGCTTCATTCTTTTGTTTAATAGAATATTTCAGGTATGAGTTTTGCAGACAAAAACGTGAAGTATGTGAACTTGGGGAGGCCAGTGGAGAGGTTAACCGAATTCCTCTCAGTCTCCAAAGACAAACCAGATGTGAGCACCAGGATGGCACCAGTGAACAATGGCCCTGCCTCTGTTGCTGGGCTCTCTGTTAAGAATCCAGGGAAAAACAGAGTGGTGAAGCTCCAGCTAGGGAAGGTGTAGTGACTAGCATCCAGATATGCATCATTTCTCTCCTTCTGAATGGACCTTCAGAATCGTTACTCATCACATCAGCCACTTGAGAGCAATTCACTAGCTGTGCAGAAGAGTTTCATTAAGGTTTCTACAGAGTTTGCATTGACTTTCCTTGTCTCTTGGCTCTTGTAACTCTGCAACATTCTTGTTAGGGGATGATAGGACCATGTCATGCCTCTCCTCAAAGGTAAATTGGTTTTTGCTTGTGATCATGTTCATGAATATCTTATTTTACTCATTTGGGGATTGTGATAATGCATGCTATGTAAGGCATGAAGCCCTTACATAACATAAAAGCAACAGAACTTGGAAAAATGAATATTTACTGTGTGGAATGGATCACACTCCCACTAATTCATGCATGCATTCAACAAATATTTATTGAGTGCAAATCATATGCCAGATGCCAGATATTCTAGGCTCTGGAGATACAACAGTGAAAAAAGCAGATGGAGTCCATGCCCTCATGTAGCTTAGATTCTAGTGGGTCACTAATGTAATTCCTTCCCAAAGAAGGCTTCTGCCTGAGTCATCAGCAATGCCCCAGGGCCTGAGTGCCTCTCACAGCATATGAGTAGGGCATTTATTATATGGCCTAGAAAACAGACTATTTTTTTCAGCAGGCAGTAATGAGCTTCATTTTTATCTATCCCAGAATCTTTCTGCTAGTCACATCACACAGGTCACCAGCTGCTAGACACCCTTTCAAGAAGCTTATCCTTCAATAATCCAACCCTACAGAACACGCATGCCCAAGAACCCTGAAAAGATAATCTCATGATTATCTCATGATGCATACATATTTGTCTGCAACTGTTAATAAGCACCTTCCTCACTAGAAGAGTTAGGCGAGATTAACAGCATCCTTAGCTGTGGTGCTTCTCTGAGTGGTTCCAATTATTTAGGATCCTTCCTTCCTTCCTTCTTCCCCCTTCAATCTTTTCACTTTATCTTTCCTTCAGTCTATCTTTCTGTCTGTTCTCCTGTCTTTTCTTCTGTTTTTCTTTTTTGGTTTTACTATGAATAAATTTAATGTTTGTTGTAATAGGACACTGGACACTAAAGTAAAGAACAGTTTGGTTGATTACTACATAGAATTGTGTACAAATCTGAATTTGCATTACTAACACCAATCACATAGTTATAGTTGGCAAATGTTATATGCCAAAATTATAAATTTAACATTACAAATGATGTACTAGCCTAAACTTGCACTTCTGTAGTGTTCATTATCTGAGTATACACGTGCGCATGCAGACACACACACACACACAGAACTCTCCTTGATAATCTGAAGATGATATCCCTGTTGCTAACAATTATTATCCAAGAGTGTGTGGCCAAAGAAATTGGAGTGTGATGACTAGTCCATTTTATCCTGAGTACAGGTAGATCTTGTCTTTGTTTTGTGGCTGAGGTCTCTACATTTACTGTGCTAATGAAGTGCTTCTAGCCAGTCACTTGCCCAGAATAATTGGAATCCCTAGGTAAGATGCCAAATTGAGCCACTTCTCTTTGTACAAGGTAGGGGAGGTATTCATTTTGCAGAGTTATGTCACATATGGCCCCAAATCACAGGTTCTAATCAATGACAGGCACTCCTAAAGAGTCATCTCAGATACTAATCAGACAATAGGCAACTCCAAACCACATAGCAGGTCACACACATGAGCTTTTGCTGCCACCCACTCCTGCACTGTCAGCAACATCATCGTCAGACACTGAGAGAGTGTTGCTTTGAGAACTCTGACTTTTCTTTCCTGCCCATTGTCAGTTTTTCTGTAACCTTTACATTGCCTTTCTAACCACACATTAAATCCCACGTGTTCTATAATCCCCTCACTTTCCACAGCAGTGTGCCCACTGCTGAGTCAAACGCAGGTGCTGTTTCACAACTGCAAATCCAGTACAATCAGCCTCAATTATGGTCCAGTTTCAGGAAAGACAAATAGGATGCTGAGGACTTGACATTTTCAGACAAGCCATGGCATAGATCCAGGAAGTCTGCTCAGTTGCATCACCTTAAGTAAAAGCACTTGGGAGAACAAATTATTTTCCGTGTACAGAACCAGGTATATGAAATGGTAGGATAAAGTAGAAGAGGACTATTTAGAAAGTTCACTGAGTAGGGATGAACATTTTAGCACTGCAGATAAACACCCAGGAGGAAACTGGAAGTGAGGGCCAGGGAGTTCAGCTCATCCTGAGCTCTGGAGGTAGAGAATTTGAAGTGGCTCTTTTCTGATGGCTCTGATTCTGGCTAAATGTTTGCTGAGATTCTGTTCAAGATAAAGTAGCAACCAGCAGCAGTCAGATGATTCCCAGAGAAGTCTAAACTAAAGAGATAAGCCTCAGACCAGAGACCAAATCCTGGAGCAGCTGTTAATCAGTGCTAAGAAGACCAGGGCCTGGGGAGTCTTAGCTCATGTTAATTGCATTAATTAAATCCTGGTGTAGGCCGGGCACGGTGGCTCACGCCTGTAATCCCAGCACTTTGAGAAGTCGAGACAGGCAGATCATCTGAGGTCAGGAGTTCGAGACCAGCTGGTCAGCATGGCGAAACCACTGTCTCTACTAAAAATACAAAAATTAGCTGGGCGTGGTGGTGGGCGCCTGTAATCCCAGCTACTCGGGAGACTGAGGGAGGAGAATCGCTTGAACCCGGGAGGTGGAGGTTGCAGTGAGCTGAGATCGCACCATTGCACTGCAGCCTGGTTGATAAGAGCAAGACTCTGTCTCAAAATAATAATAATAATAATCCTAGTGTAGAGCTCAGTTCACCATAGATTCTAATGGTTCCATAGGTCCCTCCCCATTTCTTTACCCCAAAAAGATTCTCTTGACCCTATGAAGACTGGAAAGTCATTCTAGTTACTATGAAAGAGAAGTTTCTGGCCCTCATGTGTGTCCAAATTATCAGAGATCAGGAAAATCCTTTGTTTCAAGTTGATGGAATACATATCAATTATTCAATCAATTTCAGTGTCTTTAACTCCTAGTTTGAATGTGATCTACTATTATCGGTCTTTCTTAGATTCATTTTACAGATGGGAAAAAGAAGACTAAAAACTATACATCTCTGTCTTCTCTGCCTCACATTTTATACTTCCACTCTCATTCCAACTCCACTTTCCCAAACATAACTAATACCATGTTTGCAAGTTGGTGAAAATCAAGCCAACCAAAAAGATAGACTGGAGCAGAAATAATGCAAGGCTTCTTTTTGTAGTTAGTGTTCTGAAAATATTTAGATGTGTGTCTCATGTCCAGTTTCATATTCAGTCTTTGGCCTCTCCACTGCTCTGCATCTACTCAGACCTCTACTCACCTGCAGGTTCAGAGTATCATCTTCCAGAGATCAACTGAAGTCTCCTGATACCCAATAGGAATCAAGGTCATTCTCTTCATCTGAATAATGGTGCAATAGGAAGTATAGAATGATCTGTTCATGAGCCTTGATTCTGCCATGCAGCTCCCTTTGGGCTCAGCAGATGAGTAGAGAGTAGAGAAAGGATAAGCATCCTGCTTTCCTAGGAATCAAAGGCCCCCCTGGAGACTCTTTTTTTTTTTGAGACAGGGTCTCATTCTGTCACCCAGGCTGGAGCACAGTGGTACAGCCACAGGCTCACTGTAGCCTTGACCTTCCGGACTCAAGCAATCCTCCCACTTCGGCTTCAAGAGTAGCTGGGACTACAGGTGCATTCTACCATACCTAACTAAGTTTTTATTGTGTAGAGATGGGGGTCTCACTTTATTGCCTAGACTGGTCTTGAAACTTGGGTTCAAGTGATCCTCCTGCCTCAGCCTCCCAAAATGCTGGGATTACAGGTGTGAGCCACTGTTCCTGACCTCCTGGAGACTTTTGTAGGAAGAAACTAAACTTTCTCCAGCCTGCATTCCACAGAGCTTGGTGATGGCATAGGCCTTTTTCCCAAAGTCAAACAAGTTCATCATCAAGTCAAGAGACAAAGCCACGTAGGCCTATCCCCCAACTGGCTGCTCCGGTCAAGTAAGAAGAAACTGGATCCTTAAATATTAAGTAACAGTGAGTAGTTGTGATCAATACTTCCTCCCAAATGAAACTTTTCTGTGACTTATGGTGAAGTTGTCTCCATCCTAGTAAGGGGATCATTTCAGCCACTAGACAAATCACAGATGAAATGAATATGGTGGTTTTTTTTTTTTTAGGGGTTAAATCTTCTTTGCTCCACCACTTCCTGACTCCTGCCACCAACCCTCTTCAACCCTGCCCTATAGCTTGGCCTAGCACTACCATGAGCAGAGATGGAAGTAGCCTTGACTGTAATTTTCGACAATTTAGAAGTGCCTTGTGGCTTCTATTTGGTGCCTGAAATATATTGATTTGGTGAGGAAAGGGAAAAAGACTGAAATTCAAGTGGAGATTCTTGCATGGGGCAAAGGAACAAGAAGGGCTAGAATCCCCCATACTCCCCAACATCTCATGCAAAACCACCAAGTTATATAACGTTAGAAATGACCAGATATTAAAGATCTAATTCAGTCTCCTCTTTTTGAAGGCCACAGAAGGGTGAAATGACAGGCTCAAGGTGATCCGTGATTTGGTGCAGGGTTTAGATTAGATCTCAGAAACTTTGGCTTCCAGGCCAGCTGCCCCCGTCACATTACTGCTTTCCCCCAAAAGCTCAAACCTGTCCTCTGCTTTGTGCTTTGTGACATTTCCCCTTGGCCTCTCTCCACAAGGCACCCATGTGCACTCCTATACACAGTGCACTGCACCGTGTAGCCATGAACTCTCCCTGACAGGCACAGGCCCAGGCAATCTGGCCTTCCCAAGTTGCAGAAAATGTTCAGCAGTGGGGCCAAGGGGATCCTTTAATATTAAGCCAAAAGTCAGCTAAAGTATCCACACACAAACTACTTCCTCCACTATTTACTCAGTAACTCATTCTCCTTCTTAAATCAGAGCTGAGAGAATAAAGAGGATAAGAGAGAGAAATGGAAATGGCCAGATTTCCTTAAAATTATTTGTACTCTCCTCCCTTACCCAAATAATTTATTTAATGTCTGTTCTGTGGAACCACCTTCCCTTGCAACCCTGGGCATACATTGTCTCAATATAATAATAATAATGTTGCCTCAGCAGTGTCTGTCTGTATCTAGAGACTTTGTCAGCACAGAAGATTGGTTTTGGAACCAAATTCTTGCTTTGCAGAGGGCTGGGTCTCTTTTTCTACCACAAGAAGTAAACCATCCGGAAAGAGGAAGCTGCTTACTCTAAGAGATAAGTAGGGGCATGCCATGGGCAGCCTTGGGTTTCCCTGCTTTGAGAGAGCCAACCCTGAGAGTTGGTAGGAGCCAAGCACCTTCAGGCCCATCTCACCTCTGGGAAAATTCAGCACCACCCTGCTTTGTTTCTGGTACAACTTTCCCATGTAGAAGTGATTCTGCCTCTAAAAAATTAACCCCTCTATGTCAGGCATCATGTTAGGTGTTTCCATAGCCGTGATTTTTGTCAACTCGTAAGCATCATTGTCCCCAGAAACAAGCTCAGAAATGGCAAGTGGAGAGACAGACTTCATAGACAGGATTCCTGACACTCAGCGGTCTCTCCACAACACAGTTTCCTATGGATAGGCTGGGCAGAGCCTAACTCATGGGAAATACTTGCTAAACGTGTGTTGCATGAATGAACAAATGAGAGAATGTGTGAACGAACTGAAGAGAGAAGAGGCTCAGGGTGAGAGCTCCTCCACTCCCTTTCTGCTTCACTGCTCCCATGGACCTAAGCAGAAGGACATGTGTTTTTTTTACAGGACAGTTTTATTGACCAGGGACACCCTTCAAATAATGCTGATGAAAGGGTTTGCCAGGACCCCATTCCCATTCAATGAATGCAGACAGGATCTTCTTTTGAAACCTCTTCATGAAAGGGGGCAGACTTGGCTGTCAGACTGCCTAGGTTTAAATCCTGACACTACTACTTACTAGCTCCATGACCTTTCCCAAGTGTCATAACCAGTCTAAGTCTCCGTTTCCCTATGTGTGAAGTGAAGTCATAAATAATACCTACAAGGCCGAGGCAGGGGGATCACTTGAGATCGGGAGATCGAGACAAGCCTGGCCAACATGGTGAAACCCCATCTCTACTAAAAATACAAAAATTAGCAGGATGTGGCAGCGGGTGCCTGTAGTCTCAGCTACTTGGGAGGCTGAAGCAGGAGAATCGCTTGAACCCGGGAGGCAGAGGTTGTAGTGAGCTAAGATCGGGCCACTGCACTCCAGCCTGGGTGATGGATCGAGAGTCTGTCTCAATCAATCAATCAGTCAATAAAACCTATGCCATCAGAATTGTCATGAAGATTAAATGTGACAATAGATATAAAGCTCTAAAGTAGGGTCAGGCATATGATCAACACTCAAAAAACCCCAACTGTTACTATTCTCCACCTTGCAGCCTTTGTTTCCCTTCATCTGCTCTGTGGGCTAAAATGGTTTTACTAAACTGTGTCCCCTAGCTCAGGGAGATGGGATGGTGGTGGTGTGGTGAGACACCAGAAGAGAGGGCATGGGATTTCAAGAGAGCACCATAGAGAACTCACCCAATGCAAAGACCAACACTTACTAGGCCATCAGAACCGCAGCTGATAAAATATCCTGGAAGAGGGCTTAGCTCTGGGAGAAGAGAGGTGGTTGGAAATATTTGTCTAGGGAAGCAGGGACAGGAATTGTGGGGACAGAGAAAAAAACAGAGATCGAAGGGAAAGGAAGGATGGGAGACAGGAGAAGAAAAGGTTTGGGAGAGACAGGGAGGGGCTAGGAAAGCCCAGAAGGAGCTAAATTGCTACTGGAACATTAAGCACAAATGAGGGGGAATAAAATTAACATCTTTATTGAAAAGAAAAACAAGGAAGTAAGAAATATCCCTGTTTGGGGAAATCTTGTGTAGAATGGAGCAGGTGCTGGGGGCCTTTGGAGGCTGGTTGCCATGGCGATGCTATATGTCATCTTTTCTATTACCCTGTGAATATGTTAGCTGATAGTTTCTTTCTGCTCCAGTTTCTAAGACCAGGGCTTAGCCCTTGGTAAAGCTTTGATCATTCCCATCTCAAACACATTGGTTATGCTGTGGGACCTACTGGCTTATTGTCATGTCTCCTTTTTGATATGACACTGTCCAGAAACAAACAGGAGAAAGCATGCATGCTGGGGAGTTGGAGGGAGAAGACTTTTCTGTGCACCTCTTGTCACATGGATGAGAAGGCAAGTTTGGCAGGTGGGAGCACCTTGGCAGTAGGGAGACTGGGGAGACTTTTAGTGACTCCTCCCTTTTCTAGGTGAATCCAGCTAGGCACTTCTCTAGGACACTAGGTTAACCAGTCATCCTCATTTGCCAAAGATATTAGGGATCCAATTAATATCAAGACTGAGGATTTCCTGGGACACAGAATTTTCAATGCTAAAACTGGGAGAGTACCAGGCAAACCAGGAGGGTTGGTCTCCTTAAGAAAAAATCCACTTAGAAATTCCAAGCTGGCTGGGCGCGGTGGCTTAAGCCTATAATCCCAGCACTTTGGGAGGCCGAGGCGGGTGGATCACCTGAGGTCAGGAGTTCGAGACCAGCCTGACCAACATGGAGAAACCCCTTCTCTACTAAAAATACAAACAAACAAAACAAACAAAATTAGCCGGATGTGGTGGCGCATGGCAGTAATCCCAGCTACTTGGGAGGCTGAGGCAGAAGAATCTCTTGAACCTGGGAGGCGGAGGTTGCGGTGAGCCGAGATTGTACCATTGCACTCCAGCCTGGGCAACAGGAGTGAAACTCTGTCTTAAAAAAAAAAAAAAAGAAAAGAAACTCCAAGCTAAGGAGAGCCTACACTCTTCCGAGCCTGATATTAGAAAAAACGACATGCAGAGACCAGAGATAGCTTTTGAGAGAAAGTCACTATTAAACCCAGGCTTGTAAATATGGGCGGTGGTTTACTAGCTCAGTTTTTGCCACCAACCCATTTTCCTCATACTATGTAGTATGTCAAGAGATTCCCGGCCAGGCACAGTGGGTCATGCCTGCAGTCCCAGCACTTTGGGAGGCCAAGGCAGGTGGATCACCTAAGGTCAGGAGTTTGAGACCAGCCTGGCCAACATGGTGAAACCCCATCCCTACTAAAAATACAAAAATTAGCTGGGCGTGGTGGTGCATGCCTGTAGTCCCAGCTACTCAGGAGGCTGAGGCAGGAGAATCACTTGAACCCAGTGGGGCAGAGGTTGCAGTGAGCCAAAATTGCACCACTGCACTCCAGCCTGGGTGACAGACGAGACTCTGCCTCAAAAACAAACAAACAAACAAAAAAAACAAAAAGAAATTCTCCAAGCTTGAGCAACCTCTTGGGGTCCTTGTTAAAATGCATTCTTGGGCCCCACCATTACTGCTTGGGCCCCACCATTCTTGGGCCCCACTATGACTGCTCACTAAAATGCTCTCAGGCGAGTGCAGCCTAGGTATCTGTATCTTATCAAGTTTTCCTGGTGACTCTGATACACGTCGTATGTGGGCTAGGCTTTGGGAAAGCCCATGTGGTGGCAGTCAGAGTTTGACAAGTGGAAGCCAATAAGCATCCAGACCTCAGAGAGCCTCACTCCTCTAAGACAAAACCGTTTGGAAATGACCTGGGCCAGGGAAAGGAACTCACCTTGCCCTTCCACCTGCACCAACTTCTCCTTCACTCTTTGCCTGTTTGATGCCTTCTCTTTCTTTCTCAGTGTTCAGATTTAAACATCATCTCTTTGGCGTTCTTATTTATTTATGTGTTTTTTGACATGGAGTCTCCTTCTGTCACCCAGGCTGGAGTGCAGTGGTGCACCTTGGCTCACTGCAACCTCTGCCTCCCGGGCTCAAGCAATTCTGCCTCAGGCTCCTGAGTAGCTGGGTTTATAGGGGCCTGCCACCAGGCCTAGCAAATTTTTGTACTTTTTTAGTAGAGACGGGGTTTTGCCATGTTGGCCAGGCTGGTCTCCAACTCCTGACCTCATGTGATCCACCCACCTCAGGCTCCCAAAATGCTGGGATTACAGGCATGAGCGACCTCGCCCAGCTGCCTTGGAGTTTTTTCCTGGCCCCTTACCCAATCTTATTGGTGCTCACAACATCTTGGGTTTTTAAAAAACTCTATTGTGTCTCATATTCATGTGTGTGATTCTTCAGAGATGCTCCTCCTTAGTAGCTTCTAAGCTCCACGAGGGTGAGGCCTGGGCCTGATTTTCTCATTGCTGTGCACCCTACAGCACCTAGCTTAGGGCCAGGCACAGGGTAGGTGCCAGCTAAACATTTGTAAATGAATACATGAATGAATAAATACAAGAATGGATGAGGAGGCACTGGTGCCTGCCCTAGCTTGGACAACAGTGCTGAGTGTCAGTTGCTCCATGGGGGCTCATCTTAGCTGCTCTGGTGGCAAGGTTTCTTGCAGCATCATTGTCTTAGTCAGCTAGGGATGCCATAAAAAAATACCACTGACTGGGTGACTAAAAAATAAGCGAAATTTAGTTCTCACAGTTCTGGAGGTTGGAAATCCAAGACCAGGGTGCCAAGATGGTCAGGATCTGCTGAGGGCCCTCTTTCTAGTGAAGGAAATCAAAATATTTTACCCCAAAATATAATTTTTTGACATATTTTGAAATGACTGCTCAGAGGGCCTGCAAACTCAAGTAGCCTTGCAAAGCTGTCTTCTGTAGGGGAGATTTGCATTTGTAGAGAAAAACCTGCATCGCTACAGCCAGACTTTCCAAAGGCCTTTCCTTTTCAGGATCTAGGAATGATTAACTGAGATTCTGACAACTTTAAAGGTCTGAAAGGAACATTTACCACCTATTCTCTGTGAGAGCTGCTACTTGTGAGGTTTCATTTACATAACAAGACTGCATTTGTTGGCCAGGCCTCCTCTTCTTTCTCTCATTAACCTGTTTTGCCACTCCAGGCCCCCATTCTTTCTGTAAGAGAGAGAGAGTGCGTGCACCCTAGTCTCTTCCTCTTACTTTTATTTTATTATTTTTTTGAGATAGTGTCTCATTCTGTCGCCCAGGCTGGAGTGCCGTGGTGTGATCACAGCTCACTGCAGTCTCAACCTTCCTGGCTCAAGCGATCCTCCCACCTCAGCCTCCCGAGTAGCTGAGACTACAGGCACTTGCCACCACACCCGGCTAATTAAATTTTTTGTTTTGTTTTCTTTTAGGGCTGGGGTGTCACTATGTTGCCCAGGCTGCTCTAGAACTCCTGGGCTCAAGTGATCCTCCTGCCTCTGCCTTCCAAAGTGTTGGGATTACAGGCATGAGCCACCATGGCTAGTTTAAATGGTTTTTCAGGGTCACATATCTCGGAAGATATGTGGGATGTAAACCCAGCAGCCTGGCCCCAGAGCCCATGGTCTTCATGGCAGCAGCATGTGTGCCGCCTCTCATGTGTGCAAGTGAATGAAGAATGAAAGGTAAGCAGCGCACCGTGGTCATCCCCGCAGCCAGGAGCCTCCAGAGGTGCCATTCAGTCTCTCAAGTCCCAGGGTTTTGGGGACTCCCTGTCACAACCCCTTTGGGGTAGCCTCCCACCCCTGCCACTGCATCTCTTCCTCCCCTTGTCTTCTCTCTGTCTAATTGTGAGTGCTGCGCTAAGTAGGTCACTCCCACTGAGGGCTTTTTTTTTTTTTTTTTTTTGAGACAGAGTCTTGCTCTGTTGCTCAGGCTGGAGTGCAGTGGCCTGAACTCACTGCAACCTCCGCCTCCCGGAGTCAAGTGATTATCCTGCCTCAGCCTTTCGAGTAGCTGGGACTACAGGCGCCTGCCATCACATCCTGCTAATTTTTGTATTTTTAGTAGAGACGGGGTTTCACCATATTGGCCAGGCTGGTCTCAAACTCCTGACCTTGTGATCCGCCTGCCTTGGGCTCCCAAAGTGCTGGGATTACAGGCATGAGCCACCGCGCCCGGCCTCACCCAGGGCTTTTAATGAGAAGTTTTGCCATACCAAGGCAGCAAAGATGAATAATTCAGTGAAGAAGGAATGTTATTCTTTTTTTTTTTTTTTTTTTTGAGACAGAGTTTTACTCTTGCTGCCCAGGCTGGAGTGTAATGGCGCAATCTTGGCTCGCGGCAGCCTCTGCTCCCAGGTTCAAGCGATTCTCTTGCCTCAGCCTCCCGAGTAGCTGGGATTACAGGCATGAGCCTCCATGCCCGGCTAATTTTGTATCTTTAGTAGAGGCTGGGTTTCTCCAAGTTGGTCAGGCTGGTCTCGAACTCCTGACCTCAGGTGGTCCGCCTGCCTCGGCCTCCCAAACTGGTGGGATTACAGGCATGAGTCACCACGCCCTGCCTTTTTTTTTTTTTTTTTTTTTTGAGACGGAGTCTCGCTGTGTCACCCAGGCTGGAGTGCAGTGGCACGATCTCAGCTCACTGCAACCTCCACCTCACGGATTCAAGTGATTCTCCTGCCTCAGCCTCCCGAGTAGCTGGGACTACAGCCACCCACCACCACGCCCTGCTAATTTTTGTATTTTTAGTAGAGACGGGGTTTCACCATGTGGGCCAGGCTAGTCTCGAACTCCTGACCTCAGGTGATCCACTCGTCTCAGCCTCCGAAAGTGCTGGGATTATAGGCTTGAGCCATCTCGCCCGGCTGGGAATGTTATTCTTTCACAGAAGACTCCCTTGACAGTGGGAGAGGCAGGGAAGGACTGCTTATTATGGGAGGAGTTGGGGCTGGGGTGACGGAAGTAGAGAGAGGTGAGGAGGAAAGCCCCACATGAATCACTAGCAGAATTCTGAGGGATCCTTGTCAAAGCCTCTTTGCCATTTAGGAGTTAAGCCTACTTAGGCTGGTGCAAAATCCCCAGTAATCTGATGGCTTTTGCCCCATAAAGCAGTGATCTCTTTATGACCAATGCCTACTTCCAAAGAGGAGAGGTGTTGTTATATCTAGGGGTGATGGCCTGTTTTCTTAATTCATTGAAATTTCAAAATGATTAAGACTGCTCAAAGGGGAAAGAGGACAGATGGAGGGGAGTGATGTGCATTCCCAGTCTTCATTCAATGCCTGTTGTGGGGTGGCAGGGGGGTTGCTAATACTTAGACAGCAACTTTCAGAAGACATAAAAAGGTTTTCCTGATGATGTGTTTCGAATTCTGACAGAACATATGAGATGCAAGCCTTCTTCTCAATTGTCAGTTAGCCATTTGGGACATAGAACTGGGGCTCTAGTTCCCCCTTGTCTGAATAAAATGCAGCAGTCTTTTTTTAGATGGAATCTTTCTGTGTTGCTCTGGCTGATCTCAAATTCCTGGGCTCAAGATATCCTCCCCTCAGCCTCCTAGGTAGCCAGGAATGCAGGCATAGGCCACCAGCAAGTAGTAATCTTTTTGTGGGAGTTGGCATCTGACACAAAGCAAGGTTTCTAATGCTTTATGTGCCAAAAGGATCCAGTGGCTTATACTCTGGTGCTCTAGAATAAGAAGAGTGGATTTTAGCCCCTGTTCTACTACTTCTTGGCTGTGTGACCTTAGACAATTTATAACACTTCCCTGATCTTCAGTGTCCTTATTTAAAAACTGAGTAGCTGTAACAAAACTCTCTCATGCTTGCTGTGAAGACTGTAGGAAATAAAAAAGTATTTTTTTAAACGGAAACTTTGTACATATGTAAGGGATATTTACAAGTAGAAAAGGGTACTTGGCAACTTCTCTCTACTTAGCACACTCTCACCTGAGCCCCTTTGGATAAACTGATTTGCTAGGGTTGAGAACAAAGTATGTGGCCATGGAACTGTTTCTGTGCAAACCTAACTGGCATGTCAGAAAGCCAAATAGTGATCTTAGTCTCAATGGCACTTTCCTATCACCAGAGGCATAGAGAGGCAATCTTTGGAGTCCAAGGTATCTGAGTTTGGTACTAGGTTCTGCCATTTATTAACTATGTGGGAAAATTAATCAACATTCTTGAGCCTCATGATTGTCATCTGTGGAACAGAATTAATAACAGTTTCTGTCCCTCAAAAATGTCCTAAGTTTTAAATTAGAATGTCCATATGTAGTCCATAGCACAGGCTCTGTCTGACACAGTAGCTTTTCAATAAATGGAAGCTTTAGATGCTGCTGTTATTTTAAGTGAGCGAAAAACTCTGAGATTACACATACACATAAGATTCGTTTAAAATTTCTTCACTATAGTCTGGGCAATATAATGAGACCCCATCTGTACAAAAAAATTTTAAAAATTAGCCAGGTGTGGGGGTGAGCATCTGCAGTGCCACCTAACTACTTCGGAGGCTGAGGTGGGAGGATCACTTGAGCAGAGAAGGTCAAGGCTGCAGTAAGCCATGATTGCACCACTGCACTCCCCAGCCTGAGCGACACAGTCAGACCCTGTCTCAAAAAAAAAAAAAAAAAAGGATCTTTACTGAATGCCAACCATGTGCCAAGGAATACTAGAGATACAGTGGTGGCCAAATTACCTGACTTTCAACAAGCATTTGGGAGTAAGTGAAAGCAAGACTCTATTCTGGCTCAGAAATTAATATGCCTAAGCTATTAAGGTCTTGGGGGCTGAGGCTGAAGCGGAGATGATTTTTTTTTAGACTCTGGGACTCAGCTACTCACTAAAGGAATGGGAAAGTGTGCAGATAGTATCAGGCACAGGAGGACATACAGAGGAAGAAAGGTAGTGTTTTTAGGGAGAAAGTAGTACTACTTCCCTTTGCAATAGGAAAAACCAAACCAAATAAGGAAACAAAATGAACAAGTAACCATTCACTAGCTGTGGACAGGACAAAAACACCAAGGGGCCTCACCTGAGTCCTTCCTTTCCAACATTCTGCCTTTTCCTTGTCAAAGCAGGAATTTAAGAAAGGACCTAAGAATTCATTCATACCTCCGTGTTGTAGGACCAATGTGAATTGCCTGGAAACTAGCCTCAGGAGTGATATCATAGTCAAGTCCCAGTTCATTGTGGGTCAAGGAATCTGGCTCCAGCCTCAGTTTCTTAGGAAAGAAGCCAGTGGGAGTTACACAGCCTCTGATATAACTTGAAAAACTGCCCACCTTGGCAGATGGTTATCCATCCATGGGGCTCAGTGACCTGTGATCAGATGGAACCAAATGAGGGCTGTGGCAATGGTGCCTTTGGGAGGCTTGGTGAGGCAGAGTTGGAGGTCAGAGAAGCTAAGTTGCCCTGAACCTTTCCTGAGGAATGTGTCTTCTGTTTCTTTAGAGAGTTACACTCTCACCAATGACCAGCTGCCTTCTGGGTGAAGTGAAAGTAAGTACCCTGCTGACTTTGACTTTCTGTCTCCTCTTCTTGCCTTTGGTTCAAGACGGAGCAAATCACTTTGTGCTGCAAAGAGCTGACTGACACCCCCACACACTGCATCATCTTGCCTTTGGGGAATGGGGAAGAGAGTGGGCAGGGTTGGCCTTCATCAAGACCGTTGAGGGTTAACACAAGTTGGCATTGGAGGCCCTTACCACCTTCCCAAGAGAGATCCTGAGACATGCTGCCTAATGGAAACTTGCCATTCCTCACTTCAGCATTCCCTTTCCTCTCTCTGCCGCTTTCCTCCTTCAACTTCCACAGCTCCCCAGGACCAGTTTAATTTGTCCAGTATTGAAATCATCCCAGGCAAAGCAGCCAGCCTCCTCTCTTTACTAACAACTGGAGTGAGGACTGAGGAGGCCTGGAGGCTTACTGGTTGCCATGGTAAGAAGTAGGCCCTGAGAGGATTAATGAGCAGAGAGCTGGAGTTTTTTTGTTTGTTAGTTTTGATGAGTTTTGTTTGTTTTTCTTCCTCCACCCACCTGCCCCACTGTTCCCCTCCCACCTACCCCTCCAGAGTCTCAAACCACTAAAGCAGAAGGAGATTACTAGGAGCAAAATCAGCTCCTGACGTGGGCTACACTAAATCCAGGCTGCCCTGCTGAGGGTAATTGGTGTACACTTTGTAATGTAGACTCTGGGAGAGCCAAGTTTGGAAGGCAAGATGTACCACCTTTGTGGCATGGCACAGCATCCTGAGGCAGAGGGGGCCTGCTAGGGGAGGAGGGGGGGTTGAAGCTCTCTGAAGCCTCCACACTTTTTCCTTTCTGGCCAAATAGGAAAGTCACAGGCAAACTAAAAGCCAGTTTAGGCTGAGAAAGGCAGCTAAGTCCTGACCTTCTGTCCTGTGTCTGCCACACCCCAAGATCCCTTTCTACCAGAGTCCAGGCCCCCGCTCCACAAAATCTCCTTCAATCAGCTTCCTCTCTTCCCACTGGTGACCAAGGTAGATCATATTCATAGAGAAGATATGAGCTCCTGAAAGGGTGTGAGGTTATTATGTTACAATTATTCCTGTTGTTATTAGTGTTTTTGTGTTATTATTATTATTTTAAATTAGTTCCCTTCAATTTAATCCATGGCTCTGAGAATGGAGACAGCTGATTCAGGGAGATTTTTTGGACTGGGTACCTGAACTGCACTAAAAAATGACCTTGCTTCCTTATTAATTAGTAATTTGGGGCTGAGGAGCAATAAGAAAGGAGAAGGGCATGGGAAGGAAACTCTGAGCGGACCAGCAAGGCCAGATAATGGCCAATGGTGAAGTCTCAGTGTCTCCTATCTCCTCTTTCATTCTGTGGCAACTGCATAAAGCTACCTTGGTTCGAGGATCATCTCAGAGTGAAAATATCCAATGGTGTCCCTGTACTTCTAGTTCAATCCTTTTATCCATCCCAGCCTAGGAATGGGTACCCTGCTCCCTTTTTGACCCTCCAAACATGTATTCTCAGTTTCCAAGGTTTCTATTTATCCTCACTTAGGTGTTGCTTTATGTATACTCTCAAAACCTTTTCTTCTGTCCATGGGGTTTATTTTCCCAGCAAGATGGCATATTTCCTGAAGGCAGGTCCTGTGTCATAAACTCCACTAGAATCCCGCTTCTTCAGGGCTCTGAATACGATGGGAGCTTGGTGAATGTATCTTGATTTACTGCTCATGAAGCAAGAGCCACAGGAAAGGTCCATGCTATGAATAACAGGCATAAAATAGGAGAAATTGGTTTATAACATAGAAAAATAAGATTAAATGCTTATGTCATGCCACGTACGTAATAAACATTAGAGGTACTGCACACTTAAACATGAAAGGCAAAACTATACAACTATAGACATACTGGAGAGGCCAGGCGCGGTGGCTCATGCCTGTAATCCCAGCACTTTGGGAGGCCGAGGCAGGCGGATCACGAGGTCAGGAGTTCGAGACCAGCCTGGCCAACATGGAGAAACCCCGTCTCCACTAAATTTTTGGTAGAGACAGGGTTTCTCCATGTTGGTCAGGCTGGTTTGGAACTCCTGACCTCCAGGTGATCAGCCCGCCTCGGCCTCTCAAAGTGCTGGGATTACAGGCGTGAGCCACCATGCCCGGCCAACATTTCTATATCCCCCTAGAACTACTCTCACAGGTACACAAAGTAGCTTGCATGAAATGTTTGTTGCAATATTGTAATACAGAGAAATTGAAAACAACCTAAATGTCCATCAACACAGGAATGGATAAATAAAATGCAAAATATGCAAATCATGGAATATTATATAGTGGTTAAAATGAACATATTAGTTTCACAGTTATCAACAGAATTAGCTCTCAATAATTATAATATTACATGAAACAAAGAAGCAGAGAAGATGTACAGAACAATACCATTTATGTAAATCAAACACACAAGAGTGCATATCTGGCCGGGTGCAGTGGCTCACGCCTGTAATCCCAGCACTTTGGGAGGCCAAGGCAGGTGGATCACCTGAGGTCAGGAGTTTGAGACCAGCCTGGCCAACATGGTGAAACCCTGTCTCTATTAAAAATACAAAAAATTAGCCATGCATGGTGGTGGATGCCTGTAATCCCAGCTACTCTGGAGGCTAAGACAGGAGAATCGCTTGAACCTGGGAGGCGGAGGTTGCAGTGAGCCAAGATTGCATCATTGCACTGCAGCCTGGGCAACAAGCGTGAAATTCTGTCTCAAAAAAAAGAGTGCATATCCATCATGAAAGGAGATGGGATTGGGAAGGGTGATAAAGAGGGAAATAAAGCAAAAATAAATAAAAATAGAAATAAAATGATACAAAGTGGGCCATGCATAAACTGATGATGATAATATGACTCTAACAGTATTCCAGTCAATGAAATTCTTTGCACCTGAAGCACATCCCTTACCCTGAAAGAAAAAAAAAAAAAGAAAGAAATGAGATAAGGTATAGGAAAGTGCCCAAAGCAGTGTCTGGCAACCAATACTTCCTCAGCAAATGCAAGTTTCCATTTTCCTGCTTCACCCTTCTTCTTCCTTGAGAGGGAAGTGGTAGTGAGCAGGGAATACTAAGAGCCCAGAAGCTAAACATCTGTTGTCTTAGTCTGTTTTGTGCTGCTATAACAGAAAACCAAAGACTAGGTAATTTATAAAGAACATAAATTTATTTCCATAGTTCTAGAAGCTGGAGAGTTCAGGATCAAGGCGCCAATAGATTTGGTCTCTGGTTCCAAGATGGGGCCTTGCTGTGTCCCCAGCATTGAAACGGATAAGGCAGAAGGACTTGAGAGTGAACCGACTCCCACAAGCCCTTTTTATAGTTGACATTAATCCCTTCATGTGGTTGGAGCCTCCCAAAAGGCCCATATTCCAACACTGTCACTTTGGAGATTAATTTCCAGCATATGAATTTTAAGGAACACATCGAGTCCATGGCACCTGAACATTTAGACCTGTCCTTGGATGTCAATTGGTCCACCTGGAGGAGGTGCCCCTGCTGAAGGGCACCAAAAGTGAAACAAAAGCACCTCGTTGGAGACCAGCAAGGGGCCTCCACATCCTGAATGTTTCTCATTGGGATGTGGGCTCCCTTTGTTCCTCTTAATCCCAATTCCACCATCTTTGTGCTGAGAACTTGATCCAAGGAGCCTAATCAGTAAGGCTGCCAGCTTGGCAGTCCTGTATTTAATGAACCTAACCTCTCTATTCACTCAAGGATCATTAAAAAGCTTTATTTCTTCTTCTGACAGATGCAACACTACACTTGCCCAGAGATTCCCCTGGCTGCTCTGAGAAATGGGCAGCATAGCTCAGGAAGCTGAGGGCCGAGACACCTGACAGCTGGTTTAAGGAAACTGCCAGGCCGGGCATGGTGGCTCACGCCTGTAATCCCACTACTTTGGGAGGCTGAGGCGGGTGGATACCTGAGGTCTGGAATTCGAGACCAGCCTGACCAATATGGAGAAATCCCGTCTCTACTAAAAAATACAGAATTATCCGGGCATGATGGTGCATGCCTGTAATCCCAGCTACCCCGGAGGCTGAGGCGGGAGAATGGCTTGAACCCGGGAGGCAGAGGTTGTGGTTAGCCGAGACTGCGCAGTTGCACTCCAGCCTGGGCAACAAGAGCAAAACTCCGTCTCAAAAAAAAAAAAAAGAAAGAAAGGAAAGAAAGAAAGACAGAGAGAAAGAAAGAAAAGGAAAGAAAGAAAATAAATAAAGAAAGAAAGAAAGAAAGAAAGAAAGAAAGAAAGAAAGAAAGAAAGAAAGAAAACTACCTTTCTTGAATAGGGACACAGAATATGAACACAAAGGCAGGGATGGTGTTTGACTGAGTATACCCAGACACTTAGCTGAAGGGTCTCTGGTAGGGAAATGCTCAGACAGCCTGCTTTTTACCTGTTTCAGCCTTGATTTCTACTGAAGGCTGATTTTAGCCCAACCTAGCTTCAGCCTGAGGATGGCCAGTTCTAGGGATAGTAGCCTTTAGAGACCTTCTGCTAGAGAAGAGAAGAGAAAACAATGGGCAAAGCCTTGCTCCCAAGGACATGGTTTTAGGAAGAGCAATCCCTGAGACTTGAGTGGTGACAATGGAGACAACCACACAGGAATGCAAGTCTCCAGTCTGGCTCTGACCTACTTTATTGCTGGGGAATAACATTCCCTTGCAGTGGTCCCAAGACAGAAGCAGGCCAGTTTTCTACAAACTAGGAAAATGGTATAGATGAGAAAGGAACAGACAAATATATAGGGGGTCATAAAAGGGAAAGACTTCTGCAAAGAGCACTTGCTTATCATTTTTTTTTTCACTTCTTCTGAGCCAAGCTCCTGCTGGCTAGGATTGTCATTGGGCCAGTGTCAGGACCTGACATTAACCTTGGTTTTAGCAATACCGAGAAACAAGGAGGCCTGGTCCTACCAGGCCACAAAGCTGCTTGACTGTCTGCCTAGGGGAAAAGGAATTCGGCCACATGGTAAGCATCCCTATTTGTGTGCACTTGTCTCCTCGCCTTCATTTCGTCTTTATCTCTACCTCCTCCCCCAACCCCAAGCTGTGGGGTATTTGGTCCTCCTGGCTCCTTTCTCTACATCTGTTGTCTATCTGTCTTTTTTGCCTCCAAGATCAGGCAATTGGGATTTGCTGATTTAAAATTTGTATTTAAAGGTTTTGCATGCTGCCAGCTCAGGAACACAAATGGAGTACCAGTCCGCTCTGGATACTCTTTCGTCCAATGTCCTTGGTGGGATGAGGGAGGGAGGCAGGAGGAGCTAGGGCCAGGTGATAAGGGAATATTGCTGGTTATGTGTCCCAAAGCATACTTCTTCAGCTCTATTACCAACTGCCCCTCCCCATCCTCCCGGACTCCTGAAGAGAGAGGCACTGAGGTTGGGGTGGGTGCAGAGAGAAAGGAAGAATTACTGTGTTATGGAGCACTCACTACATGCCTCCAACCATGTCAGGAACTCTACATATATTGCTTTACTTCGTGCTCACAACAGGCTGTGAGGTTAGTAATATTATCGTTCCCTAGTTTATAGTTGAGAATACTGAGCCCCAAAGAGGATAAGCAACTTCCCTCAGGGTCTCACAGACAGTAATAATGTTGAGCCAAGATTCAAACCCAGGTTTGGCTGACTAGCTGTAATGCCCTTAACAGCTGCTCTGTTAAGAGCACTAGTTAATGTTCCTGGCCATGTCACCAATATATACTATTTTATTTATTTATTTATTTATTTATTTATTTATTTATTTTTTGAGACGGAGTTTCCCTCTTGTTGCCCAGGCTGGAGTGCAATGGTGCAATCTCAGCTCACTGCAATCTCCGTCTCCTGGGTTCAAGTGATTCTCCTGCCTCAGCCTCCCGAGTAGCTGGGATTACAGGCATGCACCATCACGGCCAGCTAATTTTGTATTTTTAGTAGAGACGGGGTTTCTCCATGTTGGTCAGGCTGGTCTCAAATTCCTGACCTCAGGTGATCCACCCGCCTCAGCCTCCCAAAGTGCTGGGATTACAGGCGTGAGCCACCACACCTGGCCCAATATGTACTATTAGTGAAAAAATCTGTTTGGGCCCCAGATTCCTCTGGTATAAAATGGGAATGATGGCCCTTTGCCTGACTACTGGGCTTGCTGTGAAGGTCAAACTGGTTAAGGCATATGGAATAATAAAGAACCATTTCCCTTTGTGTGAGGGTAGGGAATCAAAGCCTGATCTATGACCTGGGCTGCCTGGGTTCCAGTCATGGCTGTGTCCTTCCCTGGTTCTTGACCTTGGATAAAATTACTTCAGGTTTCTGGGCCTCAACTATAAACTGAAGGAGGTGGCCTCAAAGGGCTCCTGCAGGTCTATGGGGCTGTGATCATTTCCCCTCTCTGAGTCTTAGGCTGTCTGCCTGCTGCTAGAGGGAGATGGTCCCACTCAGCCTTCTCCCTTCATTCTGCTTACATCGAATGGATCTGAAATAGTTTGGAATGAACAAGAAGCCAGAGTCCCAAAGTCCCCATGCCTTCTTCTGTCTTCCCTAACCTTCTACCATCACAGTGTTGGTCCCAGGTATTGCTCTCATTCCCACCTCCTTGTTATTAATGAGGGGAGAGACAGGGCCTTAACGCAATCTCCTCATAGCCCAGCATAGCCCTACTCCCAGTGTACCCTTCTAAAGAAGAAGTTGTGAAGTTGGCTTCACTTGTGTCATCTGATGATGCTCTTGGGGACTACGGGTAGGGCCTAGTCCAAGTCGTGGGCCATGAAGCAACTCACAGTAACAGAGGCTTGATAGTCATTTGCAATCCTAAAATGCTGCACTTCCTCCCAGTCATATCTTGAATTAATGAAGAGCCATTTTATTGGGAGTCTACTATGTACAAAGTACTCTGTTGGGCACTAGGAAGGGAACACTCAGACAAGAAGCTAACAGGCTGGTGGGTGAGATGGATGTGTTTTCTAGCACATAGAGCACTTCGTGTACTTCACAAGAGCATACAGGACTTTATCTCATCAGATTTTCAAAACTTCTAGGAGATATACAGGACAGTACCATCCTTATTTTAGTGAACTGAGTCGCATAAGTACACGCGAGCCTGTAAAAGTAAGAATAAAAATAGAAGAGTAGGTGCCAATTGCAGAGATGTCTGATGATGTGAGGTAGACAGGTTCTAACCACACAGTACAGTGAGCTTTTGGGAGAGAAGCACTATGGGAAGACCTTGCTTTCATGTTTAGCCAGCTTATTCTTGGAAAACTGAGGGGTCACCAAGACTATTTTTATGCAGAGGAGTCAAAGCCTAAGGAACTGATGAAGACTGAGTTCTGTTTTCAGGTAGCCCACTGATTGAGAAGATGGAGGGGTTTCTGCAGAGTAATCAAGGCCAAGAGAAAAATTGCCACTAAGCCTGCCTTAGGAAGGTTCCAGAATGGAGTCTTAGAACTTGATCAAGAAGAGTCCAGGAGGCTGTCCACAAAGCTTGGCTCAGAGTTTTGAATGAGCCTATCCTGCAGCACAGCCCGAGGTCCTCTCAGCATCTGCCCTCTCTGGAGGCACTCTCTAAGCTCCTGGAGTTCTGCAGGTAACCCAGCCCCCAAAGCTCTGGCTTCTTTCAAAAACAGAGCTGGAGGGCACATCTGCCAAACTCCTTCACTGACAAGCAATCTCTTCTCTGGCAGCCCTGCTCTGCCCTTCCGCTGGAATAATTGAGCACAGATGTATGTGCATGCGAGTGCATGGATATCTGTGTACTTGGGAGAGGTGGGGGATGCAGTTGTATTGCCTGGGGAGGAGAGGATTCTCGCTGTTCTGTTATCTTACTAGCTGCTTCCAGGTATTTGCTTTTGCTGCCCTCCCTCCTTTCCTATCCTGGCCCTCCTGCAGATTCATTGGAGGGGCTCTCTCCTTGCTCTGTGCCCTAAGGCTACACTGTCCCAGAGCCCGACTGCAGCAAAACACTAAAAACCCTGCAGGCATCAGGAACCAGGTCCTGAGTGAAGGACTAAATCTGGAAGTGGAGATTCAGGAGAGGGTACTCATGTACATGTCGTGTGCCTAGTGGTTAGGAGCCTGGGATCAGCACATGCCTGTAATCCCAGCTACTTGGGAGGCTGAGGCAGGAGAATTGCTTGAACCCAGGAGGCAGAGGTTACAGTGAGCCGAGATCGCGCCACTGCACTCCAGCCTGGGTGACAGAGCGAGATTCCGTCTCAAAAAAAGAAAAAAAAAAAAAAAGAACCTGGGATCTGATGACAGATTGTCTAGGTTCATAATGTTGTTCCGTATTCTACCACCAATGTAACCTCTCTGTGCCTCAGTTGCCTTGCCTATAAAATGGAGATAACAGTACCTTCCTTATAAGAGTGTTTCACAGAATCAATGCATAATTATCTATAAAGCAGTTAGAACAGGTCTGGACATATACCAAGTAATCAAAAACTATTAGCTGTTAGTTTCAGTCTGTCTTCTAAGATTTGTTTCCAACTCCCAAGCTGCCAGGGAATCCTATTAGTTGCCTGCCCTGATGAGGGTGCCTGCCCTCTTTAAGGCAGGTGCCATGGCACCTTGTAAAGGTTTCTCTCCGTGGAACTTGGGCTCAGCCCTAGCCAAGTGTGATCAGCTCTGAAGCCTTGGAGATTTCTAGGAAGTGCTGCTTGTGCTGGCTCCAATGCTGTGATTCCTTCAGGAGCTTAAGGCCCAGTAGTCTTCTCCACACAGAGGGCAGAAGGAACTAGATTTGGGCAAGAGGTAGATGCCTGAGTAGAAAAAAAACATAAGCTGTTATTCTTATGCTCTTACCCAACAACATTCAACATGGAACACTTCTGTGACCAAATGTGTGGTGTGTTTCCGAATTTCTCACACACCAAGCAAGCAACTCTGCAGGAGACACCAGCTGGATGTCCTCCGATTCAATTCTGATGCTACCTACCTGGAGATAGCGTCAGATCCTGCAGGTTGAGGGCTCAGTCCCCAAGCCTGTCTCCCACTTCCAGTGCCAATCACAAGCCCCAGGTTATTTTGCCTCTGCTTCTGACTGACTGGCTATAAATCGGGGTTCCCATGAACCCCTCCGCAGGTTTGATCAGTTTGCTAGAGCAGCTCACAGAACTCAGGGAAGCACTTACTTAATTTTACCAGTTAGAAAGGAGATTTTAAAGGATACAAATGAATGGCCAGATGAAGAGATACACAGGGTGAGAGCTAAAGTCCTGAGCACAGGAGCTTCTGTCTCTGTGGAGTTGGGATATGCCATCCTCCTGGTGGGCAGATGTTCAAACTCCATGTATGGCTATCCACAGGCTTTTCAAACCCTGTCTTTCTGGGTTTTTATGAAGGCTTTATTATGTAGGCTTGATTGATTAAATCATTAGCCATCAGTGATTAACTTAACTTTCAGCCCTTCTCCCCTCCTAGGAGGCTGGGGGTGTGGCTGAACATCACAATCCTCTAATTCTGCCTTGGTCTTTCTGGTGACCAACTCCCATCCTGAGGCTACCTACCTGCTGCCAGCCATCAGTCAATTCATTAGCATACAAAAAAGCATCACTTTGAAGATTCTAAAGATTTTAGGAATAGTATAGCCAAGAACAGCATGAAATGCCAGAAAAGGGTCAGAGAGGGAGTCTTGGCTTGCAAGGGCTGAGGAAGGCCCTTCTTGCCCTCAACAAGAGCATGATCCCCACTGACACCCACCTATGCAGTTTGCCAAAGAGGTTACCTCAGAAGGTTCATCAGCCCATGGCCTAAAGGATTAAGAGAGTTTCAAATTGATGAAAACTCCAGTGTAGAGAAAAGAGGAAAAATAGCTGTGAGCTCCAGGCCAACTTTTGGAGAAGCAAAAAATTAAAAATAGCTGAGCTTTAAATCTTTTTTTTTTAATTTGGTGTGGTGGGGGGTGGTTGGAGCTTGAGGAGGGCTGGAGCTGAGCAGGATGCAAGAAACATTTGTTCTGCTTGCTCCAGGAAGAAGTGAGTGTGTGTGAATTCAATTTTTTGGATCACTGCCCAGAGTGGTCACACACCACCACAGATCAAGGATCCCCTTGCCACCAGAATTCTCTTTGCACTGAGCACCTCACCCCTACTCTCTGCCTGCAGCTGTTGCAACTTCTGGTCTTCCTGCTAGTGGCAAATCTGTACGGGTCTGCAGCAACCTCAATTCTTGACTCCTCAGAAGAAAGAATTCGATGGAGGGTCATAAGGCAAAGGGAAAGACTGAGGCAAGTTTTAGAGGAGTGAAAGTTTCTGAAGAAGTTTTAGTGTAGGAACAAAAGGTTGTAACGTATACTTGTAAGAGGACCAAGCAGGCGACTTGAGAGGTTCAAATGCATGGTTTGACCTTCGACTTGGGGTTTTATATGTTGGCATGCTTCTGGGGGTTTGCATCTCTTCTCTCTTGATTCTTCCCTTGGGGTGGGCTGTCCACATGTGCACTGGCCTGCCAGCATTTGGGAGGGGCCGTATGCACAGTATGTTTACTGAAGTTGTAAGCATGCTCACATGAGGCGTTCTTTCCTTATCAGTTGAGTGTTCTAGAGGAAGGCCATATACCAGTTAAACTCTGCCATTTTGCCTCTTAGTGCACATGCTTGAACCCACTAGCCCAGCTCCTGAGATCTTATCAGGAAGCTGCTGATCACCAGTTTTAGGTTTTTCTATCTATTGGGAGACATTCCCTGGTGCCAACTGCAACCAATTATTATTTTAGAGAGACAGTTTAACAATCACCTGTCCATCACCTGATGGTCACCTGACATTCCTGGTTTTGGGGGAGCCCTCTCCTGCCCTGCTCATGTCTGACTACCTACTATAACATTTCCAGGGCCTGGGCATGCCTCTTTGCAGGATTCAGTGGCACCAGATTGGCTCACACTTGAAGAATACACATCTGGTCCTTGTGCATTCAAGGTGGCATTCAACTGGACACTGGCAGTGGAGGGAGGCAGCATACCCCTGGCGCAGCTCAGCCACAGCGGTCAGCTCAGAGGACTCCAGAGGAGGTTGGAGCTGAGGGCTTGAGTCTGGAAGAGGGACATTACCCATCCCACAACGACTTCTAAAGAGGTCCTCAGTAGAGAGGACCTCTTTGAAACTGCCTTTGCAAAAATTTTAACAGTGATAAAATTATGACAGTGAAAGAGATCTTACCTAACCAACTCCATCTTGCCTTTAACCTCCAAACTGCCCTTGATTATTCCTGGGTGTGGGCCAAGCTAACTTTGGTAGAAATTTATAGACTGAATGGTAATAGCCCTTCCCAAAACTAAACTGCCTTTATAAAACTAATACAAGGCCACAAGTTTAAGATTATGAAAGGGGCCTGAATTCTGCTAAGATACAGGTGTAGTGAAATGATTAATAGCCATTGTTCCAGAGATCACAAGATTTGCAACATTGCCAATTGCTCCTGTAAATAACATCACTATTGTGGAACTTAAGATTGGCTTTTTAAGATGTCTTTTCAGACTTTTACATTTCTGACAACTGACTGGATGACTCCACCTGGAACAGCGACTCCTCTGTGGTCCCAAGCAGAAGTGGACTCAGCACATAAGGACCATTTTCCACAGCCCTATGATTGTCTCTTGAATATCCATATCTGTATTCTTCCTATTCCCATTTCCTCTTTTGGCTATAAGGTTTACCGCTACCAGTTTTTCAAAGGGGAGGGAGTAGCGGGACAAAAAAGCAGGTTGATAACTGCCAGAGTTCACACAGAACCAAACCATCCTTGAAAAACCTTACCCTTCAAATTTTCAGGGAGGCTGATTAGACTAATAATAAAACTCCAGTCTCCTGTTTAGCTGGCTCTGCATGTATTAAACTTTCTCTATTGCAATTCCCCTGTCTTGATAAATTGGCTGTATCTAGGTAGCAGGCAAGAAGAATGCCTTGGGTGGTGTATTAGTCCATTCTCACACTGCTGTGAGGAAATACCTGAGACTGGGTAATTTATAAAGAAAAGAGGCTTAATTGACTCACAGTTCTGCATGGCTAGGGAGGCCTCAGGAAACATACAATCATGGTGGAAGGCACCACTTCACAGGGAGGCAGAAGAGAGAATAAGTGCAAACAGAGGAAATGCCAGATGATTCTAAAACCATTAGATCTCATGAGACTCACTATTACAAGAATTGAACGAGGCAAACCGCCCCCATGATCTGATTACCTCCACCTGTTCCTGCCCTTGACACATGGGGATTATGGAGATTACAATTCAAGGTGAGATTTGGATGGGGACACAGAGCCAAACCATATCAGGTAGTTATAGCTTCACTTAGGACTTTGACATTTGTCTGGGATAGGATGAGGATGGAGCATGGACTAGTTCCTCAGGGTGAGATAAGGGAAAATGCTGCCAAGAAGACACTGGCCAGGAGGGAGCCGGATGCTAGTAACTGAGACAAGAAGCCTGCCAACTCAAGCCAGACCTTGGGCTATTGGGATGTGGGAAGGAATTAAAGAACGAAGATAACAGCAGTATCTATTGGATTTGATAAGGATTAATGCAAGTGAAGCACTTAGTACAGAGCCTAGCACACAGTAAGTACTTAACTAATGGCATCAAGCTGCAAACTCTATCATCTCTGTCTTTTAGAGGCCATAATGCATGTTAGCATAGTGGAGGTTTTGTAAAGTCTCCCAAGTAGCTGAGACTACAGGCGTATGCCACCACGCCTGGCTAGTTTTTGCATATTTAGTAGAGACGGGGTTTCTTCAGGTTGGTCAGGCTGGTCTCGAACTCCCGACCTCAGGTGATCTGCCCACTTTGGCCTTCCAAAGTACTGGGATTACAGGCATGAGCCACTGTGCCCGGCCAAAAAAAAAATCATTATTTTTTTTTTTCCTTGAGATGGAGTCTCACTCTGTAACCAAGGCTGGAGTGCAGTGGTGTGATCTCGGCTCACTGCAAGCTCCGCCTCCTGGGTTCACGCCATTCTCCTGCCTTAGCCTCCAGAGTAGCTGGGACTACAGGCGCCTGCCACCATGCCCGGCTAATTTTTTTTGTATTTTTTAGTAGAGACGGGGTTTCACCGTGTTAACCAGAATGGTCTCGATCTCCTGACCTTGTGATCCGCCCCCCTCAGCCTCCCAAAGTGCTGGGATTACAGGCGTTGAGCCACCGCGCCCTGCCGAAAAAAAATTTTTTTTAAGAGTCAGTGTCTCACTCTATTGCCCAGGTGACAGTGCAGTGGCATGCTCCTAGCTCATGGCAGTTTTAAACTCCTGGGATCAAGCAGTCCTGCTTCAGACTCTTCAAGTAGCTAGGACTAGAAGTGCGTACCACCATGCCTGGCTACAGAGACACTAAAACAAACAAACAAACAAACAAAACAAAACAAAAACAAAAAACTTTGGTTAACCCAGGCTTCCCCAAATATATTTGCCTGCAGATTTTTTTTTTTTTTTTTTTAACATTAGACCTTTCACCATCCAGTGGAGATGACAATCTCTGGTCATGCTTTGGGAAACTCCACTCTCCTTCCAGTGAGGGGCTCTAGGAACATTTGTCACTGCTTTAAAAATGTTTCAATTTGATGTCAATTAATACTTTTTTTTTTTGAGACAAGGTCTGTCTCTGTTGCCCAGGCTGGAGTGCAGTGGCATGATCTCAGCTCACCGCAACCTATGCCTCCTGGGCTCAAGCCATCCTCCCCCTTAGCCTCCCGAGTAGCTGGTACGCACCATCATACCTGGCAAATTTTTGTATTTTTTGTAGAGACAGGGTTTTCCCATGTTGCCCAGGCTAGTCTCGAACTTGTGAGCTCAAGCAATCCACCCACCTTGGCCTCCCAAAGTGCTGGGATTACAGGCATGAACCACTGGGCCTGGCAATACTTTCTTTCCTATTCATTAGCTCCTATTTGGAGAAGAAGTTGAGGGAGGTTCTCTTTAAAAATAGAGACTGTATCATCAGGGCTGCTGGGGAAAGGGAAAGAGACATTGTATCTTTGTTGGAATTCGGGCTTTCTAAGAGGAGGAGTAGAAACTATGCTGGTGGTTATGGTGGTTGTGGGATGAACAACAGGATGGATGTCCAGATGGACCAAGTCAGCCCTCTATTCTAATTCCTGGATGAAAGCTTGAAGGACCTAATCTCAAGAACACCAATGATCCTACTGTCCTCCTATATATATGAACAGAGATGGGAGGATGTTCTCTGGTTATTTAATAAAGGCCAGCCACAACCAAGGCACCATACTAGGTTTCATGCGCGTCCATGTGAAATCACCAAACAGGCTTTGTGTGAGAAATAAAGCTTTTTAATCACCTGGGTGCAGGCAGGCTGAATCCAAAAAGAGTCAGAGAAGGGAGATAGGGGTGGGGCTGTTTTATAGGATTTTGTTAGGTAGTGGAAAATTACAGTCAAAGGGGGTTGTTCTCTGGCTGGCTGGGGTGGGGGTCACAAGGTGTTCAGTGGGGGAGCTTTTGAGTCAGGATGAGCCAGGAGAAGGAATTTCACAAGGTAATGTCACCAGTTCATGCAGGAACTGGCCATTTTCACTTCTTTTGTGATTCTTTACTTGCTTCAGGCCATCTGGATGTATATATGCAGGCTTGGGCTCAGAGATCTGACGTTCCTGTCTTCTTATATTGATAAGAAAAATAAAATAAAATAGTGTTGAAGTGTTGGGGCAGCAATAACTTTTGGGGGGTGGTATGGAGATATAATGGGCGATGTTTCTCAGGGCTGCTTCAAGCGGGATTAGGGGAGGCTTGGGAACCTAGAGTGGGAGAGATTAAGCTGAAGGAAGATTTTGTGATAAGGGGTGATATTGTGGGGTTGTTAGAAGAAACACTTGTTGTATAGAATGATTGGTGATGGCCTGGGTGCGGTTTTGTATGAATTGAAAAACTAAACGGAAGACACAAGGTCCGAATAAGAGGAGAAAAACAGGTATTAAAGGACTAAGAATTGGGAGGACCCAGGACATCCAATTAGAGAGTGCCCAAGGAGGTTCAGCATAGCCCTGCCAGTAAAGATTATTTATTTACTTTAAGAGGGAGTTAAGAGTGGTGGGCGGTTTGGGGATAGCACCAGGAGATATCAGCTGTGATGGCTTGGAGAAACAGTGTAAACCGGCAGTGTAAACAAGAGCAGGGCATTTATGAGTAGTTGAGAACGGTGAATAGGAGTATAACTAGACAGAAGATAGTAGGGATGACAAGTTTTTGGGGCACAGCCCAAGTTGGGCTGGTGTCTGGAATGAGACGGGGGCCTAATAAAAAGGAGTGTCTATACAGGAGCTCAAATGGGCTGTAACCTGTAGCATTCCGAGGACAGGCCCGAATTTTGAGAAGGGAAAGTGGTAAAAGTATTGTCTAGTCATTTTTAAGTTGGTGGCTGAGCTTGGTGAGGTGCGTTTTTAAAAGACCATTAGTCCATTCTACCTTTTCTGAAGATTGAGGATGGTAAGAGGTATGAGGGTTTCACTGAATACCAAGAGCCTGAGAAACTGCTTGGGTGATTTAACTAGTAAAGGCTGGTCCATTATTGGACTGTATAGAGGTGGGAAGGCCAAACCAAGGAATTATGTCTTACAGAAAGGAAGAAATGACCGCAGTAGCCTTTTCAGACCCTGTGGGAAAGACCTCTACCCACCCAGACCAAGAGGTATTTTAGTTTCCTGACTCGAGGCATGTGAGTAAAGTCAATTTGCCAGTCCTGGGCAGGGGCAAATCCCCGAGCTTGATGTGTAGGGAAGGGAGGGGGCCTGAACAATCCCTGAGGAGTAGTAGAATAGCAGATGGAACACTGAGAAGTGATTTCCTTGAGGATAGATTTCCACGGTGGAAAGGAAATGAGAGGTTCTAAAAGGCGGGCTAGTGGCTTGTAACCTACATGGAAGAGGCTATGAAATGACGACAGAATAAAATCGGCCTGTGAGGCTGGAAGGAGATATTTTCTTTCTTCTTCTTTTTTTTTTTTTTTTAAATAAGAGAGATTTTATTTTATTTTATTTTATTTATTTATTTTTTTGAGACAGAGTCTTGCTCCTGTAACCCATGCTGGAGTGCAGTGGCATGATCTTGGCTCACTGCAACCTCAGCCTACTGAGTTCAAGCGATTCTCCTGTCTCAGCCTCCCGAGTAGCTGGGATTACAGGCACCCACCAGGAAGGAGATATTTTCCTTGGTTCAAGAACCATTTGCCTTGTGTGGGAAGAGATTGATAGGTGGAAGTTTCAGTAGGGGAGTAGGTGGGAGTGACCGATGAGAAGGAGAAAAACTGGCCATGAGGGACGAAGTTGTACTCTAGCTGCTTTTTTAGCTACCTTATCAGCATAAGCGTTGCCCTGAGCGATGGGATCTGACGCCTTTTGACGGCCCTTGCAGTGAATGACTCCAGCTTCCTTTGGAAGTAAAGCAGCCTTGAGAAGAGTTTTTATTAAAGAGGAATTAATGATGGAGGACCCTTGCGTAGTGAGGAAACCTCTTTCTGCCCTTATAACAGCATGGTGGTGCAGAATATAGAAGGCATATTTAGAGTCAGTATAAATATTGATGCATAGTCCTTTTGCAAGAGTGAGGGCTCTAGTTAAGGCAATGAGTTCGGCTTGCTGAGAGGTAGTGGAGGGGGGCAGAAAGTATGTGCATCTGGTGTGAGGAAGAAAATAGATTTTGGAAGTTATGAGAACTGTAGAGAGTGAGTTGAGCACAGTTTGTGATTTTGAGGGCCTCTAAAATATTAAAACAGAGGCAGCTGCCGTATGCAGACATGAGGGCTAGGCTAAAACAGTAAGCTCAAGTTGTTTGGATAAAAAGGCCACAGGGAGTGGTCCCGGTCCTTGTGTAAGAATTTCGACCACACAGCCCTGCACTTTGGCTGTGTGTAATGAAAAAGGGTTGGGATGAGTCAGGGAGAGCTAGTGTGGAAGCATTCTCTAATGCTGTCTTCAAGGAACGGAAAGAGGAGTGGGAAAAGGATTTAGGATCTATGGCATCAGCTAGGTTTTCTTTTGTGAGTTTACATAATGGTTTTGTTAGGATGGCAAAACCAGATATCCAAAGGTAAAAGTATCCAACCATGCCCAGGAAGGAAAGGAGTTGTTGTTTTGTAGAAGGGGTTGGGGTTTGAGAGATCAGTTGGACAGGATCGGCAGGGAGAGCACCTGTGTTTTTATGAAGAATTATGCCGAGATAGGTAACAGATTAAGAAATTCGGGCTTGACTGAAGTAATGGGGGCTGTCTGTGAAGCCTTGTGGCAGTACAGCCCAGGTAATTTGCCGAGCCTGATGGGTGTCAGGGTCAGTCCAAGTGAAAGCGAAGACAGGCTGGGATGAAGGGTGCAAAGGAATAGTAAAGAAAGCATGTTTGCCACACAGAACAGAATAATGGGTTGTGAAGGGGTTGTGGAGGGAGGTATTGAGGATAGGAGAGTATATGGGTTTGGCACCATGGGGTGGATAGGCAAGATAATTTGGTTGATAAGGTGCAGATCCTCAACTAACCTGTAAGGCTTGTCTGGTTTTTGGATAGGTAAAATGGGGGGATTGTAAGGAGAGTTTATAGGCTTTAAAAGGCCACACTGTAACAGGCAAGTGATAACAGGCTTTACTCCTTTTAAAGGCTGCTGTGGGATGGGATATTGGCGTTGAGTTGGGTAAGGGTGATTAGGTTTTAATGGAATGATAAGGGATGCATGATCGGTCACCATGGATGGAGTAGAGGTGTCCTATACTTGTGGATTAAGGTGGTGAGATACAAGGGGAGGATGTGAAGGAGGCTTTGAACTGGGGAAAAGGGTGGCAATGAGGTGTGGCTGTAGCCTAGGAATAGTCAGGGAAGCAGATAATTTAGTTAAAATGTCTCAGCCTAATAAGGGAACTGGGCAGGTGGGGATAACTAAAAAGGAGTGCATAAAAGAATATTGTCCAAGTTGGCACCAGAGTTGGGGAGTTTTAAGAGGTTTAGAAGCCTGGCCATCAATAACCATAACAGTCATGGGGCAAGGGAAATAGGCCCTTGAAAAGAAGGTAATGTGGAGTGGGTAGCCTCCGTATTGATTAAGAAGGGGACGGACTTACCCTCCACTGTAAGAGTTACCCAAAGCGTATGTGATGGTCCAGGAAGCTTCTGAGGTGATTGGGCAGCATCAATCTTCAGCCGCTAAGCTGAGATGATCTGGGAAGGAGTCAGTCAGAGAGTGTTGGGCCAGAGTTCCAGTGGCTCTGGGAGTGGCTGCCAGGTGAGTTGGAGAGTCCAATTTCCAGTGGGTACCTGCACAGATGGGGCACAGCTTAGGAGGAATCCTGGGCTGTGGGCATTCCTTGGCCCAGTGGCCAGATTTCCAGCACTTGAAGCAAGTTCCTGGTGGAGGTGGTCCTGGAGGAATGCCTGGCCACTGCGGTTTATGTGTTTGGAAGTTCCTGTGTGCTGGAGATGTGGCTGGGGTTTCTCCCACACTGGAGGCAAGGAATTGCAACTCAGAAATATGTTGCTACTTGGCTGCCTCTACTCTGTTATTGTACACCTTGAAGGTGAGGTTAATTAAGTCCTGTTGTGGGGTTTGAGGGCTGGAATTTAATTTTTGGAGTTTTATTTAATGTTGGGAGCGGATTGGGTAATAAAATGTATATTGAGAATAAGACGGCCCTTGACGTTTTAGGGTCTAGGGCTGTAAAGCGTCTCAGGGTTGCTGCCAGATGAGCCATGAACTGGGCTGGGTTTTTATATTTGATGAAAAAGAGCCTAAACGCTAACTGATTTTGGAGAGGTTGGATAAAGAAAAAGGAGCATTAACCTTGACTATGCCTGTAGTTCCAGCTACCATTTTAAGAGGAAATTGCTGGGCTGGTGGGGGAGGGCACATAACGAAACTGTAAGCTGGACTGGGTGTGAGGAGGGGAGGTGATCAAAAGATTATAGAGTGGGGGAGCGGAGCTGAGGAAGAATTGGGACCTGGCTTGGCCTGGTGAGGAGCAGCCTGGGGAGGAGGGCAGAGGTCAGATGGGTCCATAAAAAAGGAAGATTGGAAAGACTCAGCAACACTTGGGGTTGGGACTGAGGGGACAGGCAGGAGGGAAAGAAGGAAGATTTGGGAGGAGCTGCATTGGGAACAGAGACTAGGGACGGACCGATGTGTAAAAGAATGCCTGGATGTCAGGCACCTCAGACCGTTTGCCCATTTTATGACAAGAATTATCTAGATCTTGTAGGATGGAAAAATCGAAAGTGCCGTTTTCTTGCTATTTGGAACCACTGTCGAGTTTGTATTGGGGTTAAGCAGCATTGCAGAAGAAAATAAGGCATTTAGGTTTTAGGTCAGGTGTGAGTTGAAGAGGTTTTAAGTTCTTGAGAACACAGGCTAAGGGAGAAGAAGGAGGAATGGAGGGTGGAAGCCTGCCTATAGTGAAGGAGGCAAGTCCAGAGAAAAGAGAGGGTAGAGACATGGAGAGAAGGGGTGGGGGATGCTTGCCCCCCAGGAAAGTGGAGAAGGGGTGGGGGGTGCTTGCCCCCCAAGAAAGTAGAGAGAAAAGAGAGGGTAGAGACACAGAGAGAAAGGGTGGGGGGTGCTTGACCCCCAAAAAGTGGTGCTTGCCACTAAGGGTGAAGGATCAAGGCAGGCGTCTCCGTGGTGATCAGACACCTCTGAAATGTGGGTGAATAATCAAGCAGGCGTCCTCACAGTAATTAAACACCAAGGGAAGACTTTCTTTCCGAGTCCGTGACTGGAGCCGGAGTTTTGGGTTCACGGATAAAACGCATCTCCTCTGTCTCTACCAGAAAAGGAAAGAAACTGAAATTAAGAGAAGGGAGAAATTGAAGTGTGGCACCAAGATTGAAAGGAGAAAGAGGTTGAGGGATAGTGAGAGAGGTTGGAGAAGAGAGTAAAGAGATGCTGCTTACCGGATTTAAAATTGGTGAGATGTTCCTTGGGCTGGTTGGCCTGAGGACCAGAGGTTGTAGGTGGATCTTTCTCATGGAGTAAAGAGCAGGAGGACAGGGGATTGATCTTCCGAGCAGGAGGACAGGGGATTGATCTTCCAAGGGAGGTCCCCCGATTCGAGTCATGGCACCAAATTTCAGATGCGTCTGTATGAAGAGACCACCAAACAGGCTTTGTGTGAGCAATAAAGCTTTCTAATCACCTGGCTGCCGGCGGGCTGTGTCCCAAAAGAGAGTCAGAGAAGGGAGACAGGGGTGGGGCTGTTTTACAGGATTTGGGTAGGTGGTGGAAAATTACAGTCAAAGGGGGTTGTTCTCTGGCTGGCTGGGGTGGGGGTCACAAGGTGCTCAGTGGGGGAGCTTTTGAGCCAGGATGAGCCAGGAGAAGGAATTTCACAAGGTAATGTCACCAGTTAAGGGAGGAACCAGCCATTTTCACTTCTTTTGTGATTCTTCACTTGCTTCAGGCCATCTGGACGTATACGTGCAGGCTTGGGCTCAGAGGCCTAACACTAGGCTAGGGCCTTGTGGGGAGAGGATGTCTTGTGCTTATAGCTCCTACATGTGGGCTCTGTCCAGCACACATCTCTACCCCTACCAGCCACAGTGCCCTTGAGGGAAGGTTCTGAGTACAATCTCGGACAGCCCATAGCAGCCACTGACTCAGATGATTCTCAGGAAAAAGGCACTGAATCTGACACAGTTTGGAACCTGGCAGCCCCTTCTCAAAACTCCAGACCCTCCTCCTTGGTCCCATCTCATTAGCTTCCTGGGTTTCCTGCCTGGCCCAGGGAAGGAGTCACTCTCATGACACTGTGAACCAAAAGTATCTGAGAGAGATCTCAATAAATTTAGAAAGTTTATTTTGCCAAGGTTAAGTTCGTGCCTGTGACACAGCCTTAGGAGTTCTGACAACATGTTTTCAAGGTGGTTGGGGCACAGCTTGGTTTTATACTACATTTTAGGGAGACATGAGATATCAATCAATATACGTAAGATGTACATTGGTTCAGTCCAGAAAGGCCGGGCTACTCGAACTCAAAGAAGGGGGCTTCTAGGTCATAGGTAGATAAAAGAAAAATGGTTGCATTCTTTTGAGTCTCTGATTAGTCTTTCACTGAATACACAATTTACATGTGAGAGGTGGATAGAGGAATAATCACTTATGCCTTAGTCTGGCTTTGTGAATCTGCATTTTTACATAAACAATAAGGCAGAGGACGTGATCAGATATGCATTTGTCTCAGGTGAGCGGAGCTATAACTTTGAGTTCTGTCTGTTTTCTGGTACCTATGAAGATAAGCTATCAGTTTACATTGCCAGGGTGAAATTAAACAGAGCTCTTTTAGGGTAAAGATCTTGAATCCCACAAGAAATTTCCTTGTGACAAATTATGAGGGAGGTATGTAGCTTTTTATCTTTGTAGCTATCTTACTTAGGAATAAAATGGGAGGCAGGTTTGCTTGACATAATTCCCAGCTTGACTCTTCCCCGGGCTTAGTGACTTTGGGGTCCTGAGATTTATTTTCCTTTCACAACACCTTAGAGCAGCTTTAGCTCTACTTTTACTGATACAAGCTACCAACTGCTCAGCAAGCCACCCAAAATGAATGCATAATTCAAAAAAGGGAAAAGGCACACTCCCTTGTTCCCCTAAGACACATTTCAGATAGCTGTCCCTAAGCCCCTGCTGCATAAAATGCCTAAAACTTTGTTGCCCTCCTCCTTCCCTACTTTATTCCTCTCCTCCTTCCCTTTCTCTCACCTCCCCAGCCCTGGAGACCTTCTTGTCTGGTCTTTATCCTAGAGCTGACATGCCTAGGTCAATGAATGCTTACATTTTTTTTTTTTTTTTTTGAGACGGAGTCTTGCTCTGTCGCCCAGGCTGGAGTGCAGTGGTGCGATCCCAGCTCACTGCAAAGTCTGCCTCCCAGGTTCAAGCAATTCTCTGCCTCAGCCTCCTAAGTAGCTGGGATTACAGGCGCCCGCCACCACGCCTGGCTAATTTTTGTATTTTTAGTAGAGACGGGGTTTCACCATGTTGGCCAGGATGGTCTCAAACTCCTGACCTCGTGATCCACCCGCCTCAGCCTCCCAAAGTGCTGGGATTACAGGAGTGAGCCACTGCCCCCGACCCGAATGCTTACAGTTTTCATCTAAGGTCTCTTATGCCTGTGTTTCATGCCCACATCAGCCAGCATATCTACCCTCTGCCCCCAAGAGTATTTCTTTTAGCATCTCAACACTTGGTCCCACATGAGAAGGAAACAAGAGAAGGCAGGAGACAGTCTCAGTAGGGGAGGCTGAGGTAAGCTACCCAGAGTAGAAGCCATATGTTATACCCCTTCTGAACCCCTTCCTGCTCCTCTTGTGTCCAGCACATGGTGGGCAGGAGGCTGATGGCAGTAAGAATCCACTCCATCTTTGCTGGATGACTGATGGTGATTTTCCACCGTCAGCACTAAACAGTCAGAAGCTCTGCAGAGGCAGCTTGGGCCCCTTTCTTCACGCTCTCTTGAAACTCCTGTGCTGAGCTAGCAGCAGCCTCACCATAGCCTGGCAAGTTCTCAGCTCTGTTAGGGCCAGCCTGGAAGGGACCTGAAGAAAAAGATTCTGCCTGTTTTTGTTCTGTGCAGATATGGTCGGGGTGATTCTAGTAACCAGGCACAGCTCCAGACACACACACACACACACACACACACACACACACACACAGAGTTAAATGAGCAACTATAGTGTGCCAGGTAAATGAGAGCAAAGTGGCCAAGGATAATCATGGAAGGGATGATATGCCAATATGTCAACTAATAGTAAGATGCAGACTGTTGGAAAATGAAATTTTCTTTAGAGGAATAGCCAGGAATGTAATAGAATCCCCCTTTAAGCACTCTTTTAAGGGCAGTGTGGCACACTGCAAAAAGCAAGTCCTAGTTCTTGTATGGTTTCTCAGCTGACTAGCTGATCAGTCTTGGGAATGTTAAATTCTGAGCCTCACTTTTATTATCTGTAAAATGGGGGTGACCATCATTTCTTTCTTGTGGGATAAAAGTGAGATAATAAATTGCAGTAAGGGAGAGTGCACACTATGAGGAATCGGGGAACCTCAGTAAGACAAGTGTTAGGAATGACTTATAGGATTTGGATTTAAGTGATTTTGGGGAGGGTCTAAGGAAGTGGGGCTTTACTCTTGATTGGATGCTGTCAGGAAGCAGGGTAGTTCTATAATTGGGTATTTCAATAAGTGCTATCTATAAGGACGGATGATTAGAGCAAAGATAAAGATGTAATTAAAGAAGAAGCAGCCATTCATATTCCCCAGAATAGAGGGAAGTTTGATCACGTTTACGGTTTAAACACTGTTTATGTTTTATCTGTGTTCAGATCTGATTACACCGTGGTGTTGTTATGTCTTGATCCATCATGGTCACGGAGTGGCCTTGTCTGATGTTGATATTCTGTGAAATTGTTTAGCAGTAGAACAGTAAGTCCCAACTGATAGGGCCAGGCCAGGTCCTAGCTGACAGGGGCTGCTTGTTTCTTTCTGAGTGCCTCCCTTATAGCCAAGGGCCGACAAAGTCAAGCTGCAGATAATTAATCAATGATATACAGGTTTTCACCATTGCCAAGATTTTGCTGATCAGGAGGTTGTTTAGAGAATGTAATCTGGGCCTTGCATGGTGACTCACGCCTGTAATCCCAGCATTTTGGAAGGCCGAGGCGGGCAGATTGCTCGAGCTCAGGAGTTTGAGACCAGCCTGGGCAACATGACGAAAACTCATCTCTACAAAAATACAAAAAATTAGCCGAGCGTGGTGGCTTGTGCCTGTAGTCTCAGCCACTTGGGAGGCTGGGGTGGGAGGATCACATGGGCTCCGTAGGCAGAGGTTGCAGTGAGCTGAGATCATGCCACTGCACTCCAGGCTAGGTGACAGAGTGAGACCCTGTCTTGGGGAAAAAAAAAAAAAGAGGTTGTAATTTGTTAGAATAAGTCTGTTCTGCTCATTATGTTGCAGGATGAGTTGTTGCCTACTCTAATAAGACAATGTTTGTGCAGTAGCACTTGAAACTTTGGCAGGACACATGAGCCAACTGTACTACTAACAATTATTAAAAAAAATGATTATTAGTCCAGGAAACAAACGGCTTTTTCAGCTGTTCTACTTACCTCGTAGTATATAGGTGCAGCAAGAAGTATTTGCTATAGCATAAAATTCCCCTTGGCTAGTTAAGAGGAAATCAAGGGTAATGTGGTTGTCCATAACAATCCTAGCTACTAAATTTAGAATAGTTTATTGGGCTTTGGGATTAAAAGTTATGTTATTTAGGACTTTTGCTAGGGTCAGAAACACATTTTGAACCATTTTTGCAGTTGTATTATTTCTAATGTGGGAATTGTTGCTCGCATAGTATGCATGAAGAGGCAATCTAGGTGTTCTCCAAAGTAGCCTTCGTGTGCCTCATTTTGGAGGTAATTGGGCAATTTTGGAATAATTTGAAAAATTATTTTTAGAGAAACATCAACCTCTGAAGGAGTGGTAATTTTAAATACCTGAAAGTCTAAAAACTATGCTAAACCTGCAGCCTAAGTTAGGGTGTGACCTTGACACCTGATGTCCACATATGAAGTAGTACCCTAGTAGGATGCAGACTATATTGGTAGCAAAAGTATTATTAGCATTTATGACAAGAAGAGTGAGCCCATTTTGTATTCCTCAAAGTTGACAGGATTTTTTAGTAAACAGTTCTTGCAAAGCAGGCTGGTGTCTCTGAAGGTCTGTGTAGGGTATGGGGAATTCTCTAACAGAAATAAGCAATGTAGGTTGTTTTTTCTTCAAGTCAATGAAGAAGCATGGCTGAGTTTAGAGTGTCACAGCAACAGACAGTGTGAAGGGGAAAACAATAATATTTCCTAGGAGGTTAGGCAACGTGCTAAAAAGTGTTGAGCAGTTTTTGTCAGTAGAAGAGTTTGCACAGCACGGGTAACCATGACATTTAGTGGAGCTCTAGAACTAAGCTAAAGTTTTTACATGTTTCGCTATTACTGTTACAGCTTTTAGACAAAATAGCTATGCCTGAGCTACTGGATCTAATGAAAGCCTGAAATAAGCAATATACCTCTGACCATTCTCATGAGAGTAAGTACTCTTAGCACCTACCCAGAAACTTTATGAACAAAACAAGGGAAAGGGGCTTGTGAATCTGAAATCTTGGAAGAAATCTTTTGGTAGACAGGAATTATATCAGTTGTTGTGCTTAAATATGATTACATTTTTTTTTTAACTTGAAAAGTATTTCATCATTGAAAGATATTTATATTTCCATCTTTCACTTATCTCCAGAAGATAAATTCTATTTTTAATTTGTCAGGTTATTTTATACTAAATTTGATAGACAAAATTTTCATAACAGTTTGACTTAATTAAAAGTTGGAAAAATTTACAGAAGCCTAATTATTCTTATTGCCCTTTCTTTAATAGGGTGAAAGGGCAAATTTTTGTGTCATTTCATGGCTATTTTAGGAAACCCAAATATAGTTTAGGCATAAAAGATATCTTAATAGATGTATTATTCCGCATTTAGGAAAGGCAAAATTAATAGTTGTTAGAAAGGACAAGGTATAAGTCATAAACATCTAAAGTAAGACATACTTGTAGTCAACATTGTAAAATCACTAAGCAATAAGCAATGGCTATTGGAAAATTAGCTTTTTGTTTAAAAATAAAGACTCTTATAAATAAATGTCTTTAGAATATTTTGCAAAACTCTGAGAATTAACAATAATTTGGTGACAAAAAGAAACCTCTACTAGCCTGGGCATGAAATAATTCAGTCATTCTGAGATGGAGCAGGGATCCCTCTTAGGGGCCTGCAGGCCCCCAAGCATGGAAATAAACAAAAGTCTTGGGTTCCTTTGAGGGAAATTCCAGGCACTTAGCTAGTAAATAAGCAACTTAATAAACAGGAAGGTAATATAATAGTAGCTTAAAACAATAGCCAAGGAAGTTGGAATCACAGGATGTTTGATTCCCCTATAGAAACTAAAGATAACATCTTAACGTATGTCCCTCAGTTGTTTTTCAGAAACTTGGACCCCCACCAAACGGATCCACTGACACGCAGACCTCAGATAGGGAGGAACTGAGAACTGAATTCTGCTGTTGTTGTTTTACATTTCTTCCTGAGGGGCCTGGAGGAGGTCACACCCAAAAGCCAAAGCTAATATTCTTTTCTGCTGATTCCCCCCACCCCCATTTTTTTAAAACACGGTTTCACTCTGTGGCCCAGGCTGGAGTGCTGTGGCACAATCATGGCTCACTGTAGCCTCCACTTCCAAGGCTCAAGTGATCCTCCCACCTCAGCCTCCCGAGTGGCTGGGAAGACAGGCATGTGCCATCATGCCCAGCTAATTAAAAGAAGTTTTTTGTAGAGGTAGTCTCACTATGTTGCCCAGGCTGGCTGACACCACATTTTTTTTTTTTTGAGATGGAGTCTCGCTCTTTTGCCCAGGCCAGAGTGCAGTGGTGCAATCTCCTCTCACTGCAAGCTCAGCCTCCTGGGTTCACGCCATTCTCTTGCCTCAGCCTCCCGAGTAGCTGGGACTACAGGCGCCCATCACCATGCCCGGCTAATTTTTTGTATTTTTAGTAGAGATGGGGTTTCACCGTGTTAGCCAGGATGGTCTCGATCTCCTGACCTCGCGATCCGCCCGCCTCTGCCTCCCAAAGTGCTGGGATTACAGGCGTGAGCCACCGTGCCCGGCCGACACCACATTTTTAGAACAATTGGTCAAGGCTTCATCTCCTTGACCAATTGCAAATCAGAAAATCTTTGAATCCATCTGTGGGCCCCTGCTTCGAGATGTCTTGTGTTTTAAGGTCAGACCAATATGTAGCCTTCATGTACTGATTTATGACTTTTGCCTGTAACCTCTGCGACCCACCTTTAAAAATCCTTACCTGTAAGCTATCCTGGAGTTCTGGTTTTAAGCATTAGCTTCCCAATTCTCCTTGCTTGGCACCCTGTAATAAAGGCCTCTCTTTCCATGCAATCTCAATGTCAGTGTTTGGACTTACTGCACAGGGCAGGTGGACTTAAGTTCGGTTTGGTAACAATTTCACAAAAAAGTCTCAAATTCTAATTTTACTCTTTTGGCACATTATTAATATAACAATTTGTAAAAGATTTATTAATATACTTTATATGTATGCCTTTATGCATATGTAGATATATAAATATAAAAAGAGGTTATCATCTAAAGCTTGTAACTAGCTTTAAACAGAATTACCTTATCAGTATGTTAAATAAAATAATATATATCATACTAATCATGTGAATAAACTATAACAACTTTCTTAATAAGGTGAATAAAAATAATAATCATTATCTTACATATTTATATTTCTCTGTAGTTGTTATACCTACTATAGATATTTTTATTATTATTTTTAATTAACCAACTTTTTTCAGACACAAGAGAAAACTAGAGAACAGAAAAGTAAAAATTATTTGGCTTTTTTTCCTCCACAATTAGTTAATATAATTTTACAGCTTTAGGAGGCAAAATGTATACAAAACATTATCCAGAGGCTTTTGTATGTTTTGTTAGTTGATAGTCATTAAAAAAAAAAAAAAACACCTATGTATCTGGTTTTTTTTTCTTTTCTTTTTGAAAGTGTCCTGACATCCAAAGATTATTTACAGTTAATTTAGGTGTAAGGTCTTTTAAAAATTTATTTATCTATTTTAGAGATGAGCATCTTACTCTGTTCCTCAGGCTGGAGTGCGATCATAGCTCGCTGTAACCTTGAACTCCTGGGCTCAAGCAATCCTCCTGCCTTAGCCTCCCAAGTAGCTGGGACCAGAGGTGCACGCCACTGTGCCCAGCTAATTTTTCATTTTTTGTAGAGACCGGGGCCTCACTGTGTTGCCCAGGATGATCTCGAACTCCTAGACTCAAGAGATCCTCCTGCCTTGGCCTCCTGAAGTGCTGAGATTACAGGCGTGAGCCACCACATCCAACCTGTTTTTTTTTTTTTTTTAATAGAAATCAGGAAAGAAGACCAGGCGCGGTGGCTGAAGCCTGTAATCCCAGCACTTTGGGAGGCTGAGGAGGGCAGATCACTTGAAATAAGGAGTTCAAGACCAGCCTGGCCAACATGGTGAAACCCTGTCTCTACTAAAAATACAAAAATTAGCCGGGTGTCTAAAAGTCTTCAGAGGCTGGATGATACTCAAGCTCATTTCTCTCAGCCATTGTACTTTCCTCCCCAGAGGTCCAGCAACTGAACCAGGCACAAGTAAACTTCTTATTTACCAATATTACAGTTCCAGAATGGTGTTCTACAAAGTAACAAAGAGCTAACTGGTTTATCTGCAGAGTAAGCATCCCTCTCTCTCTTGCTGATATTAGTGTGAGTAGTCTCTGCATCTAGTAAGCTCTTTGACATCTGGCACTATTAAGGAATGGAGTGTCTAGTTAATCAAACAGTGTAATTAATGTAGAGCTACCATATAAACCATATGTATGAAATGTGAAATTTCCAAGTCATGAATATGATAATATAAATTCTGACTAATACTGTCTCTATCCTGTCTTATTTCCATCAATGGTACCATCACTCTTGCAGCCACGTAGAGTTTCTTTTTCTGCTTCATTCCCTTAACTCATTCATCCTTACTTTGTAAAATTTTTTGGCACTCTTCCTTTTCTACTCTCCTTGCGCATCTTTTCTTTTCCTTTCTTCACACTACCATGACCCCAGTTCGTGCCCTAATCACACTGGGTGGAGCCCATTATATGAACCTCTGAACTGCATCCTCTATCTGATAACTGGCTGATTCACTTTTCTTCTCAGCATAGACACACACAACTATTAGACTGGTGCAAAAGTAAGCCATAATGGTCATAATGGCCAAGACTGCGACTACAAATTACTTTCAATGGCCAACACTGTGCTTATTTTTTCACTTAATACAACATTAATCTCCAAAATCGTAATTTTTATTGTTATTTACCTGCTCCAAAATCTTCAATTGCTTCCAATTGCCAATCAAATAGCATTCAAAAAGATTAAAGGACCTCTGCAATTTATATCCTGTTTACTCCAATTCTCTATTTCTCTATGCAAATGTCCATTCTTCTATGCAAATTGTTACTGCAATCTCATCTGTTCACTCCCCCCATGCCATAGGTGCTTTGCATCAACCCCTGCATCTAAAATTCCCCTCTTCCTTATTCGGTTAGATAAATTCTATCACTCCTCAAGATCTTGCTTAAGTCTCACTTCCTCTATGACGTGTTCCCTGGCTAGCTTAGCTCTCTCTGAACACCCAGATAACTCACTACCAGGACAACTCACCTCACTCTTATTTCTAACTTGCAGTTACTTCTCTACTCTTGTGAACCCAGCTTCTTCCTCTGCTTTTTATTGCTTTAGATATCCTTGCATCCCTCATGTCATATTGCACGTTGTGCTTTCATATATCACATTAAATATTGATTGAGTATAGTTTAATCTTTCATATATCAGAAGGCACTTCAGAATTCTAGAAGGCCCCTAAGACAGTTTTGAATGCTAATTCTCATTATTCTGTTTATGGAGAAATACTAGTCAATAGAGAATGTTGATGTCAGAGTCTTTCACATATGGTTCACACAAATTCTTTAGGCAGGGTTCAAGTGCATCTGTTTGGTGGAAGAAAGAGTGAATGTATGAATGAATAAATGAATGAATGAATAAAATGTACAATTAAAGAAAAAAAAATTAGCCGGGCGTGATGGGCGCGCCCATGGTCCCAGCTATTCAGGAGGCAGAGGCACGAGAATCACTTAAACCCGGGAGGTGGAGGTTGCAGTGAGTCGAGATCGCACCACTGCACTCCAGCCTGGGTGACAGAGAGAGACTTCGATTCCAAAAAAAAAAAAAAAGAAAGAAAGAAAAGAAAAAGAAATCGGAAGGTAGTGGCCATAAAAGGTGAACTGAAACCAGAAGTTCCTTAGGAGCCCAAATTCAGAACCACATGGAATTCTGAGCCCTTTCAGAATTCTCAGAAATCTTGAGGAAGACACTGGACTTCCCTGGTAAGGGGTAACATGGAACTTGAACCAATTATATTTGAACTGGAATGGACAGGATGACACTCTGCTGACATTTGGCTTACTTGTGCACTTAGGGCAGGGCAAGCACAGCATAGGTGCTCAATGTTAGTTGTGTCTGAATTTTCATTTTGTTAACGTCTGTAATATTCCTTCCAGAGGAGGCTGTAAGCTCTCTCAGAACAAGGGTTGCATCCGGAAACCATCCCATTTCTCTGTATTCCCCTCGATGTCTGGCAAAGTGCTAGATACAGGATAAGAAGAGAAAAGAAAAGACAAAGGTCTGCAACTAAGTAATTTTTTTTTTTTTTTGAGAGAGGGTCTCACTTTTTTGCCCAGGCTGGAGTGCAGTGGCACAATGAGGGCTCACTGCAACCTTGACCTCTCGGGCTCAAGTGATCCTCCCACGTCAGCTTCTGAGTAGCTGGGACTACAGGCATGCACCATGACGCCCAGCTAATCTTTAAATTTTTTGTAGAGACGGGGGTCTCACTATGTTGCCCAGGTTGGTCTTGAACTCCTGGCCTCAAGTGATCCTCCTCCCTTAGGCTTCCCAAAGTGTTGGGATTACAGGTGTGAGCCACTGTGCCTGGTGGCCTCTAAGTATTAACAGGGAATTGCCATTTACTGTGCTATGTCCCAGACTGAGGGGGGATATGAACCCAATTTGGCTACCTACAAAGCCTAAACTCCTAACCATTATGGATTATGTATCCTGCTTCAGGACCCATCTCATCTTGCCTTGCCCCAAATGATCCTCCCCAGAACAAAGCATGGCTGGGGTGCCCAGGGCAGGCTCACAAGATGAAGAGATTGAGGGCTGAGATGCAGAGAAGAAGGTGTGTCCATAGGGAACATGATTTCCTGTGTGAGATTTCCCTAGCCATTCTCGTGGCTCACACCCCAAAAGCCAGCTTGTCTTGCCACAGCAGACTGCCCTTGCCTGTAGGGCTGCCGGATTCACTAATAAAAATACAAGGCATTCAGTTAAATTAGACTTTCAGACAAACAATGAGCAATTTCTCAGTATAAGTATGACCCATCCAGTATTTCGGATATACTTAAATGATTATTCATTGTTTATCTGAAAGTCAAATTTAATTGAGTTGAGCATCATGTATTTTATCTGACAACCCTACTTGCCTGGGCGTGATATTTCAAAGAGCAGAAGAATGGGGGGCTTTGGGGATTTCCCATTTAGTGATTTCAGCAAGGGGAACCTAACACCTGCTTTTGTTGTTGGCAGCCCTTGAGGCAACTGCTTCAAGCACAATGCTTAAGGCAGTGTTCCAGTGCTGGTGTAGGCTGACCAACTTGTTTTGGTTTTCCCAGGCTGTACCCATTTTTAGCACTGAAAGTCCCACATCTTGGGATCTCTTCGTTCCTGGCAAACCGGGATGATTGGTGATTGGTCACCCTAGTGATAGACATACCCAGAGGTGCTGGTGGAGATGTTAGAAGACAACAAATACACAAAGAAACTGCTAGGTGTGTCTCAAAGAGTCTCAACACTTCTTCCAAGCACATATCCTTGGCTCCATTTTAAAGATAGGCAGGTTCAGGGGAAGTATAGGAATCCTGGATCTGAAAGGTGTTGGTTCTAGAGATCACTAAAGTTCAGCCTCTATTTTTTAAATGCTTATCAAACATTTGCAGAGATACTCTGTCACCCCATCTGGTGATTATTATTATTATTGTTATTATACTTGAGCATAGGCACTATGGTAAGAATTTTATGTTCAGTATCTTGTGTAATCTTTTTTTTTTTTTTGAGATCTGTCGGAACGCAGTGGCACCATCTCGCCTCACTGTAACCTCTGCTTTCCGGGTTCAAGCACTTCTTGGGCCTCAACCTCCCGGGTAGCTGGAATTACAGGCATGCGCCGCCATGCCTGGCTAATTTTTATAGTTTTAGTAGAGACAGGGTTTCGCCATGTTGACTAGGCTGATCTTGAACTCTCGACCTCAAGTGATCCTCCTGCCTCAGTCTCCCAAAGTGCTGGGATTACAGGCGTGAGCCACCACATTCGGCCTTGTGTAATCTTTTTAATAACGCTGTGAAGTCACCACTATTATTATTCCTTTTTTTTTTTTTTTGAGACAGAGCTTTGCTCTTGTTGCCCAGGCTGGAGTGCAATGGTGCAATCTCAGCTCACTGCAATCTCTGCCTCCTGGGTTCAAGCGATTCTCCTGCCTCAGCCTCCCAAGTAGCTGGGATTATAAGCATATGCCACCACACCTGGCTAATTTTGTATTTTTAGTAGAGACGGGGTTTCCCCGTGTTGGTCAGGCTGTTCTCGAACTCCCAACCTTAGGTGACCCGTCTGCCTCAGCATCCCAAAGTGCTGGGATTACAAGCGTGAGCCACCACGCCCGGCTATTATTCCTTTTTTAAAGATGAAAAAAGGAAGACTCAGATAAGTTAAATCATTGCACAAAGTCATGGAGCTGGTATTTGGTGGAGCTGATATCAAGCCCAGTTGTGCCTGACTTGTGGGCACAACTTTATATATATATATATATATATATATATATATATATATATATATATATATACATACTATATATATATATATATATATATATATATATACTATATATATATAATAATATATTAACTACTATATTCCACTGCTCATAGAGAGCCCTGGTCATCTGGAAGGCTCACTTAATGTCTAGCTAAAATTCTTCATGCTGCAATTCTAACAACTTCCCTCTTGCTCAGTTATAAGTTATCAGTGGAAGAGGATAGTTACTTCCAGGAAGCCCAGGAATAACCATTCTCTCCAAACCCAGCTCTCACTAGGAGATCCAGCTCCACCTCAGTATCCACTAGCCACCTCCATGTCGCCCCTTTTGAGGACATTTGAGGACAGCTGAACAGCTCCTGCCCCCCATAATGGAGAACTCTATTGGCTCTTCATGCTTGTAGCTTAGGTTTAGTGGCTCTCTCTAAAGCCAGCTCCTTGGAAGGGGTCTCTTGGGCAAAGAACTGAATGGACCTTCTGTGGATGGGCAGCAGCAGTAGAGCCAGGGTGGAGAGGACATCCCAGTGAGAGTCTGCTTTTCTTTTGAAGGTTTCTGCTGTAAGGAAGGAGAAGAGGCTACAGGGAGCTGCTGCCACTGTATCCTTTGAAACCCTTCCAAGAACTGCTGGATTCAGCCTGTGGAAATAACTGCAGTGCTTTAGAAATTCTGAAGGATTTTCAAGGATAACGCAAGGAGCATGTAAAACCCTCTTTGGAGGGTCCTTAGGGGGAATCGCTTCTTAGACTTTATGGTTTTGGACTAATTGTGCTTAAAAAAAGAAACCATTTTTCTCTTGAGTGCCAGGGTGTGCACAGCCTAGGGGAGGGCAGGCCAGGATGCAGGATGCATTAACCCCTCCCTACTGTGGGGGCTGGAGGTAGGCGACAGCTCAGCAGAGCCTGCAGACAGCATCAGCTCCAGGTCCCAGTGCCTGTCATGAACTCCGGGCTATCACAGAGAAAATCCCATAGCAACAGAGTTCCTCAGGAAGGAATATTTGAAGGGTGGGGGCTCCCCAAGGTCCAAAGAGCCTGCTCCTTCCTACTTAAAGGCAGGAGGAGGCAGCAAGTCTCTTCCCTCCGTGTGCCAGGATATAGGCTGTCACTTGGGTGCATGACGGTGGGGAGAGCAGCTGCCCAGGCCTCCTCCTGGGCTTGACCAGGACTGGGGAGGAGGCAGCGGGGATGGCAAGCCTCAGCTAAGAGGCAGGGACGGGGTAGGTCTCTGTGTGGGGTATTTGCTCTAAGCTCCAGCAACATAATCTGTGCTTACTTGGGAATGTGCAGCTCTCATCAGGGAGCACCGAGGTTCCCCTTCTTCTTCATCTTGACTGCTGGCACAGTTTCCCAAGGAAGGTACTCCAGCCTCAATGTTAGATAATCTGCTCCATAGGAGCCCAGCTTTGGGTTGAAGTGTCACCCACAGCCCAGAGTGACACCTTTCAACCAGTCAAGCAACCAGAGATGAAGGGCTTGGCCTGGTTTCCCTGAAAGGGACAACATATATGGTGATGATGATCATGATGATGATGATGTTGGAGGGGGTGGAATCACATCTCTAAAAGGCTGCTCCGGGCAGTGGCTTTGAAAGAAGGAGGCCTGGGCAGCTGCCAGAGCCTGGACCTTCAGAGACAGATATAGTTCTCAGTCTTTGTGGGGTCAGTAGATGGGCAAGGAGGGGGCTTGTTCCCCTGGAAGGCTGCCTCTTGAGTGGAGGACCTTTCTGGCTTTCAAGGGCTCATGTGTTGCCCTCCCACAGGTAGCAAAGCAAGAGCAGCAACTCCTCTTCCCCATCCTGCTGTGCCTCCAGAGAGGTTCCTAGGAGTCTTCTCCTCAGGTTAGGGGCAACCTATATTTCACAATAGATCAGTGTTTCGGAGAGATACAGGCAGAAGGGGGTAGGCAGAGTGGATGTTTGCGTGAGGACAGCGGAGGCTAGCTAACCTGCCATGGTGACGGCGTCACTCTCATGATCCACCTGAGGTCAGTGGATTATGAGAGTAGACCCTGAGGGGCCTGTGGACTTCTGTCACTCAACCCAGCCTGAAGGACTTTTCAAATGAGATTTTCAATAGAATAAGTCAGAAATGCATAAAATGACAAATTCCAACCATACTAAAGGGCATGGAGTGAAAAGTCTCCCTTCCACTCCACACCCCCAATTCCCTTCCCCAGAGGCAATCACTCTTACCAGGCTATAGGCATCCTTATAGAAACATCAGAGATTTCTCTTGGAAATGTATATATTTTTGCTTCCCTCCCTCCCTCCCTCCCTCCCACCTTGTCTCTCTCTCTCTTTCTTTTTCTTTTCTTTTCTTTTTTTTTTTTCTTTTCAGAGCCTCCCTCTGTAGCCCAGGCTGAAATGCAGTGGCATGATCATGGCTCACTGCAACCTCAACCTTCTGAGCTCAAGCAATCCTCCCACTTCAGCCTCCCAAGTAGCTGGGGACACAGGTATGTGCCACCATGCTCAGCTCTAATTTTTATTTTTTATTTTTGTAGAGACAGGGTCTGACTGTATTTCCCAGGCTGGTCTCAAACTCCGGGACTCAAGCAGTCCACCAGCCTTGGCCTCCCAAAGTCCTGGGATTATATGTGTGAGCCACTGTGCCCACCCTTTTTTTTCCTTCTGGATCAGCCTGAAGCATAATTCTGATGGCTTCTCTTTTCTGTTCAATTATGCACAAAGTAGAGAAAATAGTATAGTAAACCTCCATATACCCATCTCGTAGTAATTAGCAGTATTTGACCAATGTTATTTCATCTAACCTTGTTACACTAAAATTTTCTGGAGTGAGAAAACCCCAGGTATCATAACATTTTACCTATAAATATTTCTCTATTCATATCTAGTGGATAATGACCCTTTTAAAAACATAATCACCACGTTATTATCACACCTAAGAAATAGAACAAAAAGTCCTTAATATCCTCTAATCCTCACTGACTTTTACTGACTAATTTGGAACCCCACTGATCCTACAAACTGCAGGAAGTTTGCCTCTGCCCTGGGTTTCAAATAGCGGCCTCCTACTTAACCTGAGAAGTGTAGAAGGTTGAAAACTTGGGCTACAGCAGCCCGAAGCCTGTCCATCCTCCCCCCAGCCCCCGGCTGTTGTTGCTCAGGGCAAAGGCTCTCTATTCACACATTTTTTCACAGCAGAACAACCTCCCAAGCAACTTCCAAGCAATAAGAGTCTGGAGACAGGCATTCTCTAGAGATGGCTCTGGTCTTTGCTTGCTAGGTGCCATTGGGAAAGTTGTCTCAGTATCCCATCAGTCAAATTGAACAAATAACATTGGTTCCCCAGAAATAATACTAGTTTTATTTCTACTTTGCTCAGAAATCACATCAAACAAGCATCCTCCCTGCAGGGGCAACCCTGCAAAAGCTGGCCAAGTTTTTATGTTGGTGGAGGTGGGTTCTGTGGACAGCTTGTTTCTTCACATTGCTAGTAGCTATGTGGTGCTCCTCAGGCATTCTTTAGCTGAGATTTTTCATGTGATTATTTTGGCTTCCAGGCTACTCTTTACTCCATCCCAAGCCACGGGCATCTCCCCCTCACAAATACACCCCATGGCCTGCCCCTATCCATCCTCCCATTGTTCCTTGAACCTTCAGGAAAGGCAGAAGATCACCCTCCACTCTCTACCCCTGTCTGCCAGCTCAAAGTATGTGACATCTCTGGCCCTCAGCCCTCGGTTCTCTTGGCCAGAAAGGCATAGTCTAGCCAATCGGCATGAAGTTGGGTGTGGAAAGTTCTAGCCACAAGTACATAGGACATAATATACTGCCTGCCTGCCAGCCAGCCAGTCTTCTATGCCAGGGCTAGGAAAGCTGTAAGACGCAGCCACTTGCCTTCCAAAATTTGGTCTGGGAAGACATTATCCTGGGAATGAGAAGCAAAGCCTCAGCTCTAGAAGCCCAAATAATAGCAGATGACCCCAGGCTCTCACTGGTACTGTGCTTTCTCTCTTCCCCTTTATGTTCTTCTCTGTGCTCAGGGAGAAGTTGGCCACTAGATTGGGCACTTGATCCCTTATCTAGTTTTTCCTGGGAGAAATTCACCGGACTTCTCTGAGTTTTAGAGTTCAGTCTACACAATGAAGCAAGGAGAACCCACTTGATCTGTGGCCTTCAATAATCTGATACTATGGGATCATAGAGCAGAGAGTGGAGGTAATATTCAAGTGTTTTCGAGTTATTTGCAAGAAAGCTGCACAGTCAAACCAAGCTATGATCAAGGGGGCCCAGATTCTCTGAGGTACCATCAGAATTGCATGAAGCAAACTGTTTACGAGTTTTATACAATCCTGCATTGTTCCCACAGGCACCCAGTACAGGCAGCAGGCTGCCACCAAGAAGGCTGGCAGTGCCCTCTTGAGGAATCCCTTGGCAGTGCCAGGAGCCTAGCTGGACTCAAGAATATTTTGCCAAGGGCACCCAGCAGAACCAATGGAAGCAGAATCACAGAAATAGGTGGGGGTATGTAGATAAAAATGGGCTCTGGAGGACCTGGGAAGATACCCTATGAGGTCTGTAGGGAGCCCTCAGGAAAGGTCTGCTGACGAGGTACTGAGGCAGAGTGTCGGGATGTACAGAGCAATGAGAACACACTAGATTCTAGGGAGTTGGGAACCTTAAGGCACTGGGATGAGTGAGACACGGTCACCTGGCTGGGTCCCTTTTCTGGCCCTGGGCATAAGAACAAGCATAAGAACAAGGCAAAGGCAGGGAATATGGAGAGAGAAAAAGGAAACAGAGACAGACACATAGAGAGAAACAGAGACAGAGACAGGTAACAGAGACAAAGAGATTGAGACTTGGGGAGAGGATAGAATGAATATTAAGGCAATGGAGATGGAAGAAAGGAGAAGAGAAATGTGTGTTAAGGGAATGTGGTTGATAAATTGGTATCTGTGGGTTTATTGGGAACACATATTTTCTTTCCAGTAGAGTTGCTGTCCCCAGAGCTGCTGCTGAGAACTCAGGGGAAGCTTTGTGAGAGGGCTCAGTCTGAGTGATGTCCCCTGTGTGGAGAGCTGTCTCATCTATTCGAGCTGTGAAGGATCATTTGCCTCATCCTCTAAATCTGAACTCCCAAAGTTTGGGCTCACTCCTGCCATCTGATGAGCTGAGGAGACAGACACATTTGGCAATTTCTTGCTCTTGGTCCTCCCCCTTCTCCAGGGCCATTCCGACAGTGACCATCCAGAAGTTTATTGCTGGCTCAATCCTACAGTTGAGCTTCCAAAGCAGGCATAGTCTGTGGCTGGCGAGCAGGGCTGGGGAGGGCGAGGGGCCCTAGGACCCTTTTCCATCAGTCACATGGCCTTAGTCTCGTCTGCTCTGGAAAGCTACTATTATACCGTTTTGCAAGGGGCAGCATTTCCAGAGATCCTTTTTTCTTGGGGCTGATACAAGAGCAAAGGATCTAGAGTTCTAGTACTCTAAGCAAGCCTCAAACAGTGCAGGATTTGGCCCCAGTGGGCCCACAGGGGCATCTGCCAAAGACTCGTCCATTTCCTAACAGCAGAGCCCAAGCCAGTAACATGTCCAAAGTCACAGCCCAAAGAGAAAACTGTAAGACACAATCTTGCCTTTCTCCCACCCCAACTAGTCTCTGCTCAGTATCTCCCTCCTCTTCTCTCCTCTCCCAAGGCAAAATCACAGGAAAAGTTCCAGGAGACCATACCTTCCTTCTCCGGAGTCTTCCAACAGGTGCCCCTCTTATTATATGCCAGCCAGTTGTTTTAAAGGCCATCCATGGGAGGACACCGGCCTCTAGGTCAAGGGAGCTGTGAAGGGAGACAGGACTGACAAGGAGCCCAGACAGACACTGTTTAAGATTCACCTGTTCTAGAAAACCTTCCCAGGCTGATCCCATCTAGCAGTGGGCATTTAAATACCTTCACAGTCTTTAGAAATAACTTATTGCTAAGGCAGGTTTTATATAGTATTTCCCTGTTTTTGCTGCTTAGCCATTTTTGTCTTACCGCTTCTTTCTCTGTGGCAAGGACTATATTTCATTTCTTCTCTCCACCCTCACTGCCACCTGCTGCTTCACTCTAACCCACTCCCTGCCTCTCGTCTGCCTGGCTTAAGCTCTCTGATGAAGATATTACACTCTCAGGATAGAATACTGACTACCTGATTCCCAGATCGTGTTCTTGACTTGTCTTGAAGTCGATTATCCTTCTTGGAAATCACCCACATCTTCAACGCTGGCCTTTTCTTTAACCTAGTCTGTGAACTTGCATAGGTCTTGCCCACTTCTGGGTCTTTATTATTGTAGCTATAAAATTATTACAATTCTAGCCTCCCCCAGCCTAATCACAATCTGTTCATCGAATTAACAGCCTGCATTTTGTCTTCATGCAGTTGAAACTGAGAAGGATTTGGAGGAAATTATCTTAAAAGACAATTTTTTCTTCTCTATTGTGTTCGTAGAGCTGGGGGTGGGGGTGGGGGAGGAACGCTTATTTTCCAAGGAATCGGGAGGGGAAAGGTGGAGAGGGCCAAGGGCAGCTAGGAGTGATGTGAGGAGCTGGAGCAGATTTGGAAGGACTTTGGGAGCTAATATCTAGGTTTTTGACTCTGAGCCCCTGTCGGGGCTCTCACTTCATGGCTTCTCACGCTTGTGTTGCATATCCCACACCAATTAGACCCAAGGATCAGTTGGAAGTTTCCAGGACATCTTCATTTTATTTCCACCCTCAATCCACATTTCCAGATGTCTCTGCAGCAAAGCGAAATTCCAGGCAAGCCTTAGGGAAAAAAGGAAAAACAAAGAAAATGAAACAATTGGCAGTGAAAGGCAGAAAGAGAAGATGGAGCCCTTAGAGAAGGGAGTATCCCTGAGGAGGTGGGGAAAAGGGGAGGAGAAGGGGAGGAGGAGAGGAGGAGGAAAGCAGGCCTGTCCCTTTAAGGGGGTTGGCTGTCAATCAGAAAGCCCTTTTCATTGCAGGAGAAGAGGACAAAGATACTCAGAGAGAAAAAGTAAAAGACCGAAGAAGGAGGCTGGAGAGACCAGGATCCTTCCAGCTGAATAAAGTCAGCCACAAAGCAGACTAGCCAGCCGGCTACAATTGGAGTCAGAGTCCCAAAGACATGGGTAAGTTTCAAAAACTTTAGCATTGAAGATTCAAGAGGACACAGGAATTCACAAGAGAATTTCCAACTTTGGGATTCGGGGGTTCCATGGTTTAAATGAGTCGTGTTTTGGCACTTGTTTTCTTTTTAAATTCCTTAACATTCAGTTAGATTAACTCCTTCTCCGCTGTACTTATTACCAAAGAATTCCAGCAGCACGTGGAGAGTCCCACAGATCTCTGGAGAGAGTGCCCAGCCGGACGGATGTGGTCATGTGTCCTCCTACCCCCTCACTTCCCTCTATCTTCTCTTTTCCCTTGGTTCCAAGGCCCTGGTAACGGTCGGGTCAGCTTGCCCTCCTGGTTCTGCTGGAGGCCACTGAGCACTGTCTAGCCCTCAGATGTACAAAATAACTGCTTGCTTGATGCAAACTTTGAACCATGTTTGGCATCAATAGGAAGCTGGGGATCGGGCAAGCTGGACTCAGGCTTGGCTATGGCTGAGGAGGCCATTCTCAGGTTCAGGAAATGAAAGTAAAGTCCTCAATGGCTTGACCATGGGAAACAGATATGGGTAGGAGTGTGTGTGTGTATGTGCATATGTGCATGTGTGTGCACATATAGGGTTGATCATTTCTAGCAAATATCACAGACACAGCTTTCCTGAAGGCTCTTTGCTGTGACAAGGAGGATGCTGGGACATTAGGGCTCTTGCTAAGTTGGCTGAGTATTGAGGGCTTTTCTAGGTTCCATGAACAAAGACAGAAGCTATGAGGTTCTGGTGGTAGTTTCTACTCAGAGTAATGTGTGCAGAGCACAAGGGTCTTTGTCCCTATTGGACTCCACAGAGTCCTGTAGACATTGCTAACATTTGGCAAAACAAAGATAGCAGCTTAAACACATCCTAAATGAAATGAGACTCAGTTGCCCCATGTATTCCCTATCAAATGTAGCATCCAGTAGACAACATCCACAGAGATCAATTTGCAATTATACTGAGCTGGTTTAGCCTTTAGGTTGTTTCATCATGAAACACAGAGAGAACACTTTGAAGCATGTGTTCAGGTAAAACTGGAGGGAGAGCACTGGACAGGGAGTCGGAAAAATCAGATTCAAATCCCAGATCTGCTACTTATGAACTATGTGACCTTGGACAGGTCACTGAATCACCACTTCCTCATCTGGAAAATGGGGACAGCAATAACTACTTTGTCTACTTTCAGGGTTGTGAGAATCAAGTAACAATAATGTCAAAGTCCTTTGAAAATGGGCAAGATCTATAACAACTGTAAATCATGATAATACCTACTATTAGACAATAATGTGTATACAGGCGAACTCTTCCTCTTTCCAGGGTGGTTGGGTTTTCTTTGCGTGCTTGGGTCAGAATCATTTGACCAATTATGTGTGACCAGATGAGAGGTGAATGTTGGAGGAACTCAATTCCTGCCCTGGGTAACATCAGGAATCCTATCTAATGTCAGCCGAGCTGATTGGATAGGTTGTGCATTAAAAACAGAGAGGGAGTAAAGAAGGATGTTGAATATTACTTCCTCAGGGGATGAAATCCCTGAGGAAAGGCAGGAACAAATAAAGTGACCACAGGGCCTGTTATGGAGGTGGGGTGGTTTCCTCCAGAGGAAGAGTGCCACAGATAAGGGCACGATTGAGGATGCACATTGGGTCCCAGGTCCTAAGGGTGGACGATACTTGGGCCAGGTACATATGATGGAGCAGCCACTGAGTTTTCATTTATTCTATAACAGAGTATCTAAAGTACTTTGAATTATAGATCATCTCTAACAAGGTACTGGACTGCCACTACTTCTGATGTGGAGTGCACTGCTGTTCAACAATTGCAGTAAACACATTGTATCATGGAATCTGGGATTGGAAGGAACTTTAGAAGTTGTCTGAGCCAACCTTCAATGCGGGATTCATTTTTACAACAACCAATTAAGTGTTCGTACAGCCTCTGCTTAATCACCTCCAGGAACAGGGAACTTACTACTTCAACCATATAGAATCCCTTAGGATTGGAAGCAAGGAGGAACACTGATTCAGTAGTGTCTGCACAAAAGATTTATGGGGAAAATGATAGCTCATTAATTTTTGCCTTGATTTGGAAGGGGAATGTTCCAAGTGAGTCTTTGGGATAATGATGGAACCAGAAAGGAGCCAAAGAGCAGTAGCTGATTATTGTCTGCTCTGAAACACAATGCCATTATTGAACAGCAAAACATTGTCTGCAAGCCTGTTGTCGTCTGAGAACAGTGGCTGTTACCCTGGTAACCAGACTGTGATGCCTCCATCCAAAAGTGGCTGTTTGCCAAGCAGTGTAGTTTTGGCTGGCTTGCAGTAAGTGGGTGTAGCCCAGGCAAAAAGTGTGGCGGCAGAGCGGGGGTCCAGTTTTATAAAATGCCCGAAGACTAACTGAATCCCATCAAAATGGCAAGAATGCCCCAAGAATACCAGGAGCCAAAAATAAACCAGATCCCAGCCAGTATGTTCACCTAGTCTTCCTGGAGACACTGACTAAAATAATCAAGTGCAGCCTTCCCTACCTCACTTCTCCCTTTGGCCGTGCAGAGCCAGAGGAGTTCTTGGAAAGCCAGGCAGTTTGAAAGGTCTACCCTGCTTTAGGGGGCCTTGGGCTTGGCTCTGAGCTAGGAAAGCCAGAAGTTTACTTAACAGGCTGACAACTGGAACTGCTCTCTCAGAGCAATCTGAGTAATAACAACCTCAACCCTGGGAGGTGGGTGGGAGGGGAAATATAGTCTCCAAACCCATTAAGGTAGAACTCCAGCCAGTAACATCACTTTCCCCCATTGCTTTTGTCTATCATCCTGAAGCCTTGAAAGCCATCCCCTGGGTAGAGGTCTTTGTCTTGAAAGAAAGCAACAGTAGAAATGCCTTCCCTGCCCATAGCACTTCAGGTCTAAAGAAGACCAAGTGAGGACAGTGACATGATCAGGAAGGGTCACAGCAGCCATGGTAGGTGAATGGAGCAGCTTTTCCTTCCTTTCCTGCTTTCAGAGCCTACTCAGTGCCAAACTTACATCAAAAGCTCAGCAAGTACTGATTGATTAATCCCTCTTGCCTACGGCAAAATGGCCCTGAGGGCTATCTCTCAGCTCGGCACTGGCCTCTGAGCTGTCTGCCAGGCAGGGCTCTAGAAAAGAGTCCCAAGGAAGAGAATAAGGTTCCCCAAATCAGCTTCACACTGCAACAAGGAGAGAGGAGGAAATGGTGGGAGACTGACCTGAGGAACAAGGTATGGCTACTATTGTCTCTAGTACCAGTTACTTCCCTTTCATCTTCCCATTCGTGGGCAAGGTGGAGACAATGTGCCAAGGATAAGTTTTAACAATCAAAGTCCTACCTCAGCTTCCCAATGCTTGCACATAAATTAGAATGTGTACATCATTCATTCTCTGTGTGTGTGTGTGTGTGTGTGTGTGTGTGTGTGTGTGTGCGTCTGAAGAGGAGTGGGGAGTATAGGAAACAAGATAGTCCAGATGCTGTTGCCGTGGTAATACTAAAACGTGTCCAAAGAGGAGGCTGAGATTCCTTTTTAGTTAACCTTGTCCACATGATTTGACTATCCAGCAGGCTTGGATTCCCAGGCCCCAGAGACTTCGGGACTGTTTTCCAGCACTTGAATGTGGTATATAAGTGCTGATATCACAAGGGATATGTAGGAAAGACAAGATTATAGGCAGGGCATTGTCTGACCAGGACGAGGCCCGAAGCAAAAGTCTTTGTTTGTCTCTGGCACCTCTTGATAATTGTTGTTTTACTCCTAGAACCCACCCACTGATCCCCATCCATCCCTAGTACCAGTCACGGCTGCTCTAGCATTTCGGCCTTGTCAACTACTGCAGGCCCTGATCAAGGAGGCCTCTGTTCATGGGGTAAGGTTAAGGGGTGGGTTCTGGGAGGAGGGTAAGACTGTAGTGCAGATTCGAGACCTAGGGAGATGGGGCCAGTTTCTCACTCAATGAGCCTGCCTGTTGTTTAGCTCTATTGTATAGGGTTCTTCTATCTCTCCCTTTGTCAGCTGGATTCAAGGGACAGGCTGGGAATTGTGCAGGGTACAATTGGTCTCTTTCTACCATTCCTTTCGATGAAAGCCCTTCCTCTCCTTCCTTTGATGAGTTCCCAGATTCACACTGAATTTCCATCATGGAGCTGGTCCTTGAGGCGGGCCCAGGGCATGGGAAAGGAGGGAGGGAGGGTTGGGAGCTCTTGGTGCCTGCTTAAAGAGATAGCATCAGGATCAACACAGTCCCTTGATGAACCTGGATCTGTGTAAGTCACATTGGTTCTGTTGATCTCTGTCAGACCGCTGTGAAGAGCGCTGGTGAGAAGGGCTTAAAGTTGGAGTATCAACTATCACAGATTGATTAGACTTGTTTTGGGAGTTTGTATACAAATGTAGCCAACCATGACATGATCTTTTCCCTTTGCTTACATTTTGCCCACACGACTTCGTTATATCCATTTTAACACTTGCTTATAGGTAGCTTTAGATTTTGATTCACAGACATATGTTTGTTCACCCCAACAGGATTTCAAGTTTTCTAAAGAAAGGGACTGGCCTTTTAATTCCCTTCTGTTTCTCCTAATGTCTATGTCACTGCTAGTGTGCTTAATTCTTGTACTGAATTCACATAAACAGAAATGAAAGAAAAACACTGGAGGGGGTCATTATTTTTCTCTATGACCTTTCATCAAAGTCAGGTGGTTTAATCTGACTGAGTTGCATTGAGAAATGTTATTACTATATGGTTCTTTTATGCCAACTCTCTCATCTCGCAGTCTGTACTTAGACTGGAAATGTGAGAATGTCTCTTGAGAGAGCCAAGGAACTTCTCCCCTAGAATCTCTTCCAGCCTTCTTGAATCAAACTCACACCCTTTCAACCAGGAGGGGTTCTGAAATGGAGAGCTTTTGGCTTTAGGCTATTGTTCACACATACCCAAGGACATTTCTTGGACTGTGAAAAATCAAAGGGAGCCCAATGGATCTTTTCTCAGAATGCTTTGATTGTCAACTACTTTGATGAAAAAATAATTTCTTGCAGGCTCTGAGTTTTTCTCAGTTAGAATCTAAAATCTGATTCTTGCTTGGACAGACTGACTGAGATTCTTCACTTCTGCTGAACTTAAATGCCCCCAAAGCAAACATTTCATCTAGGTTGTGGAGAGATGAACATCTGATGCTTATGCTGATATTACTGAATTGTTTATAGCTTAATAGTGATAGATTTATCTAAAGTCATTTATTTCAGACTTTACATTAGAAACTCATTAAAGCCTACTTCTTTCTTGTCCCTTGCTTTGAGCTGTAGTGGAGCAGAAAAGGGGATGCTAAGTTACTCAAGTTATAAGAAAATAGAGGAAAAATGGATGTAAAAAGAAAGGCTATGATCTGGTGACTCAGAATTGCTCCTAAGGCTTAGCCATTTATCACCCAGTAAGAACACAATCCATGACACTCTCAGGTTATTTGGATGATGATTGAGGGATCAGATACACTCAAGAGGATGTTTCCCTCTCATCTTTGCAACCCTAGAGGTGGCATCACCTAAAGCTTAAAGTGGAGTTCTCTTTTGGCTAGCAAGAGTTCAAGTTCCTCCATCCCTGACCATACCTGCACAAGCACTTAGCCCTTCCCAGATGAAAATGCTGGGATGAGTGAGTAGGCCCAAGATGGTCACTTGCTAGGGTGGATGGCTCTTCTTACCCTCGGCTAAACAAACAGTCCTGCCATTGTTCCCTGAGTCTGACCCCCTCCCCACCCCCCGGCCTGCAGGCCCCTGTGGAATACCAATCAGGCTCCTGAGATCTCAGGAAAGAACAAGGCTTCTTTGTCCGGGGGAGCTATGGAGGGCTCTGTCCAAGCCCTGACCCTGTGCTGGGGAGAAAGGGAACAGTGGGGTCACTGACCTTCTTCTCCCCCCATCCCCAGGCTTCAGAGACTTTCTTTACTAGAAAAGTCTAAGAGTTTGGGGGTGGGGAGGAGTTGGATAGGCAGAGAAGGAAAATGGCAGTACTGTTTACTTCCAAGCTCCTTTTCTTGACTTATAGGCTGAATCTAGTATCTTAACCTGTTGAGAAAGAGGAAGATCAATTTCTGGAATGTTTTCTGAGAACAACAATCGATTTCAGTTGTTGTGTTTTTCTCTGTGGTATACATGTGTGTATGTGCACATTTGTACACATGCATGCATGTGCGTGTGCACACACACAGACACACCCATGGGCCAGCTCTGAAAAGACACTCTTCCCAAGCACGTTTGCAAAGTTCATGCTGAGTAAACTCAGCCTCCACTCACAGCAGCACAGCTACAGATTGCTTCTTATAGAGGCCAAGTTTCCTGGCAGCAATGCTTTAGTTCTTGGAAAAGGAAGTTCTGCTCCAAATGTTAGCTGCTTACTTTGTTTGGCTTGGGCTTCTGAGGCTCATCTTTGGTGTGACACTCTTTGAAGGCCAAGAAAGGGCTGTCATTTCAGGGGATGGTGGGTAATAGGACTCACTCCTTTTGTGTCTCTGAGAACAGAGGCAAATGCCTCTACCTCGATTTTCCCATGACAGAGATAATTTGATCTTTCCAAATCTGTTCACATTGATGCAATTCAGCCATGTAAATCACTAGGTATTCAAGCTCTCTGGGCTAAAAACAAACTGTAACTAATGTTAACAGAATCAGGCAAAGGAGTCCCCTTTCCCTGGTACCCTATAGAAAAGTGAGTGTGGCTTGGAGAAATGCTTGAATACAAAAATCCAAGTCTAAGTAATTAATACAATTTATTTTTATTGTACAAGCTGTCACAACCTGCTTATTCAAAAATAGCAGCTTCCCAGTACATTTGCTGAGTATTTGTGTGTGTGCATGTGTATACTGTGTTTATAGATATATAAAATCAGTGGGTATATATACATATATTTATATATATACATACATATGAATTAAGACATTTTTTCTGAAGAGCTTAACATTCTCATTTCTTCTACATTTTAGGGATCTGGCCAAGAGGCCAGAGGAAGCCATTCTTTTCCTCATCTAGTCAGTCATCTACTTGGCATTTGCTAAGGTTCACTCCATATGACATCTTAGAGCATGGGACTAGTACTTGGAACACAGCTGCTTTCAGAGCCTGTGACTTCTTGTGTGCCTCTCCTGTTTCTCAGCAACACTGGCATAGGGCCTGGGATACCAGGTCTGGGGATCTCAGGGACTCTTAGCACTTTAAGACACATGTGTTCCCAGGCCCTGGTGTGTTCCTCTAGTGCCAGAAAGATGTTTCATGCTTTGCTGACTTTGTATAAAGTCTGTTTGTAGCTGTTTTGACAGAATCTCAGAGTATAACTGAGGGTGGGGACATTAGCCAAGCTGCATTATAGGAGGACAAAACTGCCATGCAAAGTGTCCAAAATCATTAAGCCTGCATTTTTATTATTGGGAGTAATATCAAACCTCCTATTTTCCGATTTTCATTTCTTGTCCTGTGCTAGCTCCATCCTGTTTGGACTGCTCCTCCCATATGTAAACTAAGAAGAATCAAGCATTCTTTGCAACAAATACACACGATGCTCAAAAATATCCAGGAGCATGCAATTTCCAAAGTTTCCTCCACCTGGAATGCTCTTCATGCTAAAATCCTGTCTGACAATACCAGCATCTCTGGCCTGCACTCATCCCTTCCTGGAACTCCAAGTGCATTTACCCTCTGTTACCACTTACTTGGCTGCCTGAATTGTTAGTTGAAAATATTAGGTCTACTTAGCTAATTCTTCCTCAGGAAATTAAAGACTCCCATATGGCAGAGTCTGTGTCTTTTCTCTGTTCATATCCCGTATAACACCCAGCATAATGCTGGGCATATAGTGAGTATTCCATAAATAGTTGATGAATGACTAAAATAAGCAAGCAAACAAACAGACCAGAACAATAAGAAAGAAGGGACTGATTTCATAATCTCTCTGGCTTGCTATTTGAATTGCTGAATTATTATTATTTATTAAATATTTTTTAAATTCTGGCAATAAAAGGTAAGGATTTATTTTCTTTCTTTCTTTTTTTTTTTTTCTTGAGATAGAGTCTCGCTCTTGTTGCCCAGGCTGGAGTGCAATGGCGCAATCTTGGCTCACGGCAACCTCCGCCTCCTCCCGGGTTTAACAGATTCTCCTGTCTCAGCCTCCTGAGTAGCTGGGATTACAGGCATGCGCCCATGCCCGGCTAATTTTTGTATTTTTAGTAGAGACGGGGTTTTGCCATGTTGGCCAGGCTGGTCTTGAACTCCTGACCTCATGTGATCCACCTGCCTCAGCCTCCCAAAGTGCTGGGATTACAGGCATGAGCCACCGTGCCTGGCCAAAGATTTATTTTCAAGAATGAAACAAAGTAAGGATTCTGGGTCAATCTCACATGCTGAAAGCCAAAACCTCTAGCCGCTCCTGCTTTTTGACTCTGGAGTGCCCACTATCTCCGAGCCTGTGAGCACAGGGCCTGGCTGGCCTGGCAGAGGGGTTTGAGTGGCATGAGCTACCTACTGGATGTGCCTGACTGTTTCCCCTTCTTCTTCCCCAGGCTTGTTAGAGTGCTGTGCAAGATGTCTGGTAGGGGCCCCCTTTGCTTCCCTGGTGGCCACTGGATTGTGTTTCTTTGGGGTGGCACTGTTCTGTGGCTGTGGACATGAAGCCCTCACTGGCACAGAAAAGCTAATTGAGACCTATTTCTCCAAAAACTACCAGGACTATGAGTATCTCATCAATGTGTAAGTACCTGCCCTCCCACACAGACCCATCTTTTTTTTCCCTCTCTCCATCCTGGAGATAGAGAACTCTTCAGTACCTTAGTAACTAGCAGGGGACTGGGGTGGAGCCAGACCGGATTCCCGAGTCTTCCCTCTGTGCAGATCTCTCCTGCTCCACATTCGAAGCCCATTCAGAAAGGAGAGGTCTGCCTGCCTGCTTGTCAGCCCCTCCCACCCCCGCCCCCTTGTTTTCTTACACGTGTTCTGACTTTTGCTAGGTGTGGTTCATATTGCCCAAGCTGGAGCCTCCAGCGTAGTAGGTATGGAGAAGCCAAGGGAGGCACTAAGCCTCTCCTGTTCCTAGAACAAGTTAGGCTCCTGTTCCTTCACCCACCTTTCTTCTTGTCTAGCTCCCTACTCCTGTGAGTTAGCATGTCTGAAGGGTGGGGCAGGGAGGGTAGGCCCCTGGTTCTCCAGGTCCCAGGGTAAGCAAGGTGTAGCAGGAGGGGCATATGTTTCTGGTCACATACACCCTGTCTTCACTTATTTCAACAAAGATAAGGTGAAAGCATGCAGGAGGAACCTGGTGATTCCTCTAGAGAATCCCTAGCCTTGTTAAGGTGCTCGCTCTGGTGTATACCTCACTTATGTCGGGAAAGAAGCCAGGTCTTCAATTAATAAGATTCCCTCGTCTCGTTTGTCTACCTGTTAATGCAGGATCCATGCCTTCCAGTATGTCATCTATGGAACTGCCTCTTTCTTCTTCCTTTATGGGGCCCTCCTGCTGGCTGAGGGCTTCTACACCACCGGCGCAGTCAGGCAGATCTTTGGCGACTACAAGACCACCATCTGCGGCAAGGGCCTGAGCGCAACGGTAACAGGGGGCCAGAAGGGGAGGGGTTCCAGAGGCCAACATCAAGCTCATTCTTTGGAGCGGGTGTGTCATTGTTTGGGAAAATGGCTAGGACATCCCGACAAGGTGATCATCCTCAGGATTTTGTGGCAATAACAAGGGGTGGGGGAAAATTGGGCGCGAGTCTGTGGCCTCGTCCCCACCCAAGGCTGGGTCCTCTCTAGGGGCCTGGCATTTGAGTGAGGAAGCGATGGCTGCAGCCGAACGAGAAGGTCAGGAAGAACGTGGTGCCCAGCTGGCTTAGCCTCACCTTTCAAAGGTTCCCTAAGCAAATTTCTTCTCAAAACAGAAAGCATGAGTTTTGTGGGATGCTTTGTACAATCAGACCATTTCTAAGCCATCCGTTGGTATCCCTTTGTTCCCTTCCTAGTAGGGACCACAAGAGTGGATCTCACTGGACAAGAGTCTAAAATGCTGCTCATGTGATTGAGACTTGGGCACCTGATCTGAGAGGGAGGATCGATAATAAAAATTAAATAATTGACTCCAAGGTGAAATTTACAATATTCTGGGATCCTGCACTGTTGGAGGTCCCAGAGGGAATTGGAGTAGATCTGCATGTTGAATGTTTTATTGCCTGAGGGTTATCCATGCTTTGAATGAGGTGCACATTTGTTTTCAGTCTCTGGAGTTAAAGATCCTTTGGCGGCTGAACATGTGTGGGTTCCAGCAATGTCTTTTTGTGGCCAGCAGTTAGCTTAGAAAGGTTTTGTATCTGAAATTTTAATCTCCTATTGGCTTTGTTCAATGACTAGGGAACAAAAATGTTCCTGTGGCAAGGAACATTTTCTAAGCTCAGCCTAAGGCACAAAATGGCACGACTTTCTTTCAAGATCTGTTTTGATTTCTTTACACCTTATCTGCCCAAAAACATCCTCTGAAGCCTCTCTAACCCAGGGATCCTCCTCACTCTTCCCCTACCCATTCCCCCCACCCTCCGTTATACTGGGGCCAGTTATCTAGTAGATACTGCCAATTACCCTTGGCAGAGGTGCCCTGCTCACTAATTTCATTTGAAGGAGAGCCCTGGAACCTGGTTTTAATGTCTGGCACACGCCACTCCAGGATCTCCCAGTTTGTGTTTCTACATCTGCAGGCTGATGCTGATTTCTAACCACCCCATGTCAATCATTTTAGTTTGTCGGCATCACCTATGCCCTGACCGTTGTGTGGCTCCTGGTGTTTGCCTGCTCTGCTGTGCCTGTGTACATTTACTTCAACACCTGGACCACCTGCCAGTCTATTGCCTTCCCCAGCAAGACCTCTGCCAGTATAGGCAGTCTCTGTGCTGATGCCAGAATGTATGGTGAGTTAGGGTATGGGTGCTTTGGCTCTCCTACCCACTATGGAAGCACTATATATTTGGTTATTTTCTTAGTGTAAGGAGGGTGGTGATTATGAGAAAAATATAAGATGATGAATGATTGGGTCTTAGTTTATTAATCCTTCCCTACTGAAACCAGAGAGGTTTCTTCCCCGGGAAGGGAACTTGGAAGTGGTGGGAGTTTTCTTGGCCATTCACATTGGCCTACTCTAGTTGACTGCTGTTCACAACCCCAAAGCAGCACATTTCAATAACAAACACAAGGTTTCACCACTGTTCAATACCACCTTCTCTTTTTTGTAAACCTGTAGAAAAGAGGATCCTGATTGTTGGTAGAATCCAACTTTACAGCCAGGATAATTAGAGATGGAAGAAGGGCTCTGGGGGAAAGTCTCCATGTGGCCCCGTAACTCCATAAAGCTTACCCTGCTTGCTTTTTGTGTCTTACTTAGGTGTTCTCCCATGGAATGCTTTCCCTGGCAAGGTTTGTGGCTCCAATCTTCTGTCCATCTGCAAAACAGCTGAGGTGAGTGGGTTATTTGGGTTATTTTACAAGGGAGTAGCTAATACCATACAAATTACACCCATGGCCTTCAATTTTAAGGACTGAAAGTTTCCCTTTGCTGGATTTTGAATTAGCCGATTGCCTTCTACAACATGTTGGCTAAGTGTGCCTGAGCCAATGAGCATAGAAGGTAAAACACCTGTTTTCTCTAGAGTTGCATAGAAAGACTTCCTTTCCAACCCTTCCCCTCTTAAAAGAGAAGTTTGTAGCTTTAGGTAAAGATAGAGCCTAATGGCAAAATCCCCCACATGAAAATTTTCATTCCTTTAGTTAAAAACCATATCAAGAAAATGAGCTGTGCACAGAGGCATTCATAGGTTTTATGAAAACATTTTCAATTTGGAACTTCTTTATCTCAAATGAGAGGTAAAATAAGTACATTTGAAAGGGAAAGCACTGTATTGAGAACAGATATTATATACAAATGAGGCAGGGGAATAAAAGTAAATCCTGGGGAGGCAGGCAGTAAATTATTTCTTTGACAGCAAAATGTTGACTTTAAATTTTGGGCCCCTGGGCACAACTGTAGGGAACCAGTTAATTATTTTGGAGTACTGTACTATTTCATGACTATTCTGTGTTCTGGGTGTTAATGGGCCAGGTGCTATGGTGTACACTGAAGACTGGGAGGCCCACATTTAGGGAAGTGAAAACTTAGAGATGTGGAATTAGCACACAAGAAAGATATCAACACATTCAGAAAGCTGTATTCATGATTTACAGTGGAGCATATTACTGCTGTTGCAAGAAACAATTCTTCCTCTTTCATTTTCCTGCAGTTCCAAATGACCTTCCACCTGTTTATTGCTGCATTTGTGGGGGCTGCAGCTACACTGGTTTCCCTGGTGAGTTGACTTTGAATGATCTTGGCAAGTAAATAGGCCTGAGATAGTGTGGGTACAGCTATTCTGAAAGGCAAGAAGGTAGACTGCTTCCATCCTTGAAATGCTGGAGGGAAGCTTCTGGGAAGATAGCAAAGGGTAGAGGCTCCGTACTTCTACTTGCATTGGCAAGGCAGAAAGACATCACAAATTAGATGGGAACAAGAAAAGTGGTATGAGGAAAGAAGTAAGAGATTCATAGACACAAATGATAATATTTAGTATTTATAGAACATGTAATGTTGCCAAGTATTTTGCAGTCATAAATTACGGTTGATTCTCAATACATTTTGATCAGATCAGTGACAAAACACTGAAACATCACGAAACATGACTTGCTATAGCCTGGAATTCTATATACTATCAATATGAATCCACTTTGGATACTCTCCAGTGGATTTAGTTACTCATATGGAAATACTGGGAGGACCTCCTAACATTATTAGAATTGTTATGATTATAATACAATGCTATGTCCCAGGTCTTGCTGATAGTGCTACAGTGCCCTGTGAATGTAGTGTGCTCATTGTGCAGATTAAAAACCTAAGGCACTGAAGGGTGAAGTGATTTATCTGAAGTTATTTTATAAGCAGTATTCAGACAAGATGAGCTCACAGAACTCCTGGCCCCTACTGCTGAGGTTTCCATACAGAGTCAAGTAATTTCTCACCTTGTAAAACGAATTGATTCATTAACCAGGGGAGAGCTCTACTGCATGATGTGGCTGTGTGTCTACAGCAAGCACCCTATGACTCTAAGTCACTCGGACATATTGATGTGGCAAAGCCCAAATATTGTTCACTTCCCTGAGGAAAACTCAGTGCTAGATCAAACAGAGGTGTGGAATAAATCTTTATGATTTGATTCTCTGGGCCTGGGCCATGAGACCCATGATGCCTCAGAGACATCGGACTTCCAGTCAAGTGTATATGGAGAAAGCCAAGCCTGGGATGTACTGCTTTTTGCAGAGCATGGGTTTTTCCCTTATTTAGTTATGATTTTATTTCTACCCTTCCTCATTCCCAAAGGGATTTGAGGAGGGAGTGCTTTCTTTTCTACTCTCATTCACATTCTCTCTTCTGTTCCCTACAGCTCACCTTCATGATTGCTGCCACTTACAACTTTGCCGTCCTTAAACTCATGGGCCGAGGCACCAAGTTCTGATCCCCCGTAGAAATCCCCCTTTCTCTAATAGCGAGGCTCTAACCACACAGCCTACAATGCTGCGTCTCCCATCTTAACTCTTTGCCTTTGCCACCAACTGGCCCTCTTCTTACTTGATGAGTGTAACAAGAAAGGAGAGTCTTGCAGTGATTAAGGTCTCTCTTTGGACTCTCCCCTCTTATGTACCTCTTTTAGTCATTTTGCTTCATAGCTGGTTCCTGCTAGAAATGGGAAATGCCTAAGAAGATGACTTCCCAACTGCAAGTCACAAAGGAATGGAGGCTCTAATTGAATTTTCAAGCATCTCCTGAGGATCAGAAAGTAATTTCTTCTCAAAGGGTACTTCCACTGATGGAAACAAAGTGGAAGGAAAGATGCTCAGGTACAGAGAAGGAATGTCTTTGGTCCTCTTGCCATCTATAGGGGCCAAATATATTCTCTTTGGTGTACAAAACGGAATTCATTCTGGTCTCTCTATTACCACTGAAGATAGAAGAAAAAAGAATGTCAGAAAAACAATAAGAGCGTTTGCCCAAATCTGCCTATTGCAGCTGGGAGAAGGGGGTCAAAGCAAGGATCTTTCACCCACAGAAAGAGAGCACTGACCCCGATGGCGATGGACTACTGAAGCCCTAACTCAGCCAACCTTACTTACAGCATAAGGGAGCGTAGAATCTGTGTAGACGAAGGGGGCATCTGGCCTTACACCTCGTTGGGGAAGAGAAACAGGGTGTTGTCAGCATCTTCTCACTCCCTTCTCCTTGATAACAGCTACCATGACAACCCTGTGGTTTCCAAGGAGCTGAGAATAGAAGGAAACTAGCTTACATGAGAACAGACTGGCCTGAGGAGCAGCAGTTGCTGGTGGCTAATGGTGTAACCTGAGATGGCCCTCTGGTAGACACAGGATAGATAACTCTTTGGATAGCATGTCTTTTTTTCTGTTAATTAGTTGTGTACTCTGGCCTCTGTCATATCTTCACAATGGTGCTCATTTCATGGGGTATTATCCATTCAGTCATCGTAGGTGATTTGAAGGTCTTGATTTGTTTTAGAATGATGCACATTTCATGTATTCCAGTTTGTTTATTACTTATTTGGGGTTGCATCAGAAATCTCTGGAGAATAATTCTTTGATTATGACTGTTTTTTAAACTAGGAAAATTGGACATTAAGCATCACAAATGATATTAAAAATTGGCTAGTTGAATCTATTGGGATTTTCTACAAATATTCTGCCTTTGCAGAAACAGATTTGGTGAATTTGAATCTCAATTTGAGTAATCTGATCGTTCTTTCTAGCTAATGGAAAATGATTTTAATTAGCAATGTTATCTTGGTGTGTTAAGAGTTAGGTTTAACATAAAGGTTATTTTCTCCTGATATAGATCACATAACAGAATGCACCAGTCATCAGCTATTCAGTTGGTAAGCTTCCAGGAAAAAGGACAGGCAGAAAGAGTTTGAGACCTGAATAGCTCCCAGATTTCAGTCTTTTCCTGTTTTTGTTAACTTTGGGTTAAAAAAAAAAAAGTCTGATTGGTTTTAATTGAAGGAAAGATTTGTACTACAGCTCTTTTGTTGTAAAGACTTGTGTTGTTCTTTTCCCCCAAAGTGGTTTCAGCAATATTTAAGGAGATGTAAGAGCTTTACAAAAAGACACTTGATACTTGTTTTCAAACCAGTATACAAGATAAGCTTCCAGGCTGCATAGAGGGAGGAGAGGGAAAATGTTTTGTAAGAAACCAATCAAGATAAAGGACAGTGAAGTAATCCGTACCTTGTGTTTTGTTTTGATTTAATAACATAACAAATAACCAACCCTTCCCTGAAAACCTCACATGCATACATACACATATATACACACACAAAGAGAGTTAATCAACTGAAAGTGTTTCCTTCATTTCTGATATAGAATTGCAATTTTAACACACATAAAGGATAAACTTTTAGAAACTTATCTTACAAAGTGTATTTTATAAAATTAAAGAAAATAAAATTAAGAATGTTCTCAATCAAACATCGTGTCCTTTGAGTGAATTGTTCTATTTGACTTCACAATAGAAACTTAATAATCGTACCTTGTTCAAGGAGCTCATTCATTTTTCAGCTCATCCAAGTCATTCTCATAACATTTCTCTGAAATAAATAGTATATGAATAGATTACTTCTACTTTTATAGTTGAAGACACTAAGAAATAGAAGCAAAGTAATTTGCCCAAAGAAATCCAGTAAGTACATGTCTGAGCTTGTGTTAAAACGCAGATATTGAAACCAATTTATTGCCTACTTAAAGGTTTCTTTTCTCTTCGAAGTTGGGTTTCAGAATGTTCAGAGTCAACTATGGTTACTTTTTCAATACCTTAGTGGTGCCCCAGTCCCCGGTGCATTTAGATTTAAGTTATTGTTACCTTCTCTTTAAATTGTTTGGATATTCCAGTAATGATCCCTTAGTAATTCATACGTGACTAATATTTAGTTTTATTTGGATAGTACTGGATGGAAGGTTTAGTACTTAAAGGACAGAGCAGGTATGGAAAGGGCAACGTAAATGTAAACAGGCTGTGGCAGGGCAGTACTAAAATAAATTAGTGACACCTACCACCCTGGATGGCCAGCCTACTAGCCCACCGGGGACATAGCATTAAAGCCCTTTCACAACCCTAGGTTAGAATTTGGCACCCTTGGACAGCACTCTGATGACCAGCTTAAAGAAAGCTGTCTTAAAATCATTTCATTGCCCCATAGTTGCAGCTGGCAAATGACTGGAGAGAAAGGAATCTTTAGCTGGAGGGATGACAAGTCAGTCATCAGTTAAGGAGCTCCATTCAAAAGCAGTTTCAATTTAATTTCCTGATTTCTGCTTCACCACAATTAATATTCCGCAAGCGAGTCTGGTTGAACGACTTTAAGACATAAAGAATAAAAATATGACAGGGACTTATTTTAAGACACTGCAAACAAGGACACAGCACCATATTTTGGAGAATTGATTCAGGGTTCTACAGAGTGATTGTATTTTTGCCTCAGAGGAACCGAAAGCCAGGTCCCAAGAAAGCTATGTTTTCCATCTGCCCTTATTTGGCTCTGCCCTCTGGGATGAATCTACAGATGGAGTTTCTAGGCTCTCAGAAGCTGAGAGCATCTCCAGTCTATCAATTGAACCCATTGTTCTTAGCTCTCCCACACACCATAAACCTCCTTTTTTCTAACTGAAAGAGCTCTCTTTGTGCTGAGATCAGCCGAAGATCAAGATGCAGCAGTATAAACAAGAAACATTTTCTTACAGCACCAGTTGTATTGCTTTTCCTATCTTCAGGGTCAGTACTGAGTGCAGTTATGCAGGACGTGGAAGCTGCAGCTTTGTCCAGAGCAACATTTGTTCATTCCTTAATTCGTTCTGTGAACATTCATTGAGAAACTACTAAGTATTGTGTTAAACCCCAGGAAGTTCAAGTTTGGGGGCAGTGTGGGTAGAAAGGTGATCAAGACCAGATCTTACACTCAAGGATCTCTCTCAGATTCAGCCATAGCAGACAGGTCTTCCAGGGTAAACTGGAGTGGAGGCAAGGAGTGTGCAAAAGGCAGTCTGACCGGCTGACTCCAGTGGGCATCTGAATTCTCCCCTCAGTATGTGGGAGGGGTGGGTGTTAAGGGCCTTGACTTCACGTGGCTCTGGGTTTTTAGGGCATGGATACAAACAAAACTTCAATTTAGAGTCCTGACAACTTGTGACTTGCTCTTTCTGTGTCACCCTGCTTCTTGCCTTACATGTGACAGCATTTATGCACACACTGGCACAATGCATGTGCGTGCTTCCACCCACTCAATCATTTGGGGAGTCAGAGGGCACATGAATCAAGATTGATATAAACACAAGCTATTCAGTCTGGCCTTTTGTCTCTATCCAGGCTAAGTCTGAGAAGCCAAGGAAGGGTAATGTAAGATATAACATATCAAAACTGCACTTGTATCCCCTAAATTTATACAACAACAACAAAAAAGATACCAAGTCTTTCTCTGTTTGGATTTCCTTAACTGTGAACACAGGTAGTGTGGCTATTTTGACATTAACAGTTAACTTCATGAATATTAAGTAACAAATAAAAGAAATACTCATTATTATATTTATGAAATCAATACTTGGCCATTCCTACATCAATAAGCAGGTAAGGACTTCAAGTCAATATTTATATATTGGGAAAGATTTTCCTTGTTCACTCACTTGTTTGAAAGACGCAAACATACTCTTCATTATATTTGTTGTCCCACAAAGTTTGGTGTCTATGTGCTCCTGTTCTGAGACTCCTTGAATTGATTGACTTTATTCTAAAGGAAAATATCAGATAAGGTAATGAGTGTTTTACTGATTATGGATCAGTCCAAAGAAATCCAGTCTTAACATTTTACTCAAACTCTCAAAAAATATTTATTTGATAAATTATCTGTGCCAAGTATTATGCTAAGTGTTTGTGGTATAGCAGTTAATAAAAGAGATACAGTCTCAGCCCTCACGGAGCTCAACTAAAGACAGAAAGGGGTAGGCAGGGAGAGAGGGAGCATGGTGAAGAATGAGGCTAACATCCTTCCACAGAAACAGTGGAAAAGATAGAATCAGGGAGAAACTTGCACAGTCCCATGAGAAACAAAGAGTCATGTTAAAAAAAAAAAGATATAGACATGTAAGTCTGTATTTAGATAAATGCAATGGTATTTAAGATTGAAAAACATTAAATAGGCTTGGACTGTTTTGCCCCCCAATGTGGAAAGTCACCCAGCTCTAGGTTCCAAAGGAACTAGCTTCATGGATCTTCTATATATTATGTGAAACCCTATCTTTCAAGCATCAAAGGGGCAAAATACAAAGCTGATTCTGAGGGTTACAATATTAAAACCAAACAAGCCAACTGATATTTGAAAGTGTATAGATGGTTTTAACTCTAGTTGATGATGAATTCACATGTAGACCAACTTTAAAAAACAACAGGGAAATGTGGTTCTTGCAATCAAAGCTTCCTTCCATGTCCCCAACATGTACCAGATAGAAATTTGGTGAAATCTCATTTGACTTAAAATATTAAATCAGCCCACATTATCCAAAAAAAAGTGAACAGAAACATAAAAATTATCCTATATGCAGATGATATTATCACAAGCTCAGAGTGGTCTTAGCAAACAAATGGCTCAGCTAATTACTGCTAGGAAGAAAGTATACATATCAGCTTTCCTAAAAAAAAAATTTGTCATTTTCAGTAGATGTTCCTACCTTCCTGTTGGTGAATAGTGTGAATAATTCCATAAAGCAGGTACCTCAGGGTATATTCTGCAGCTGGCTTATCTGAAAGGACAAAAGTAAATTACATTTCTCGAAGCCAGGTAATATATGGGTGCTTATGGAATTTCTGCACATGTGTTGTTGTTTGTTTGTCTTTAATAGCTTAGCGGGTTACAACTACTTTAAAATATTTCCAGGTTAAAAAATTTTAAGTCATGCTTTATGCCCTATTTGTCTTGGTGTTAAAGAAGATTCAAAATAATTGTCTGGGCGGGGCATGGTGGCTCATGCCTGTAATCCCAGCACTTTGGGAGGCCAAAGAGGGCATATCACTTGAGCCTGAGGTCAGGAGTTCAAGACCAGTCTGGCCAACATTGCAAAACTAAAAATACAAAAATTAGCCAACCGTGGTGGTTCAAGCCTATAATTCCAGCTACTCAGGAGGCTGAGGAACAAGAATGCTTGAGCCTGGGAGGCAGAGGTTGCAGTGTGCCGAGATTGTGCCACTGTACTACAGTCTGGGCAACAGAGGGAGACCCTGTCTCAGAAATAATAATAATAATAATTGCCTGAAGATAATCTTGGCTCGGACTGTAAGCAGCCTTGCCTCCAACAATAGTAGCTGCACTTTATCAAGCACTGTATCTGCAAAGTACTTTACACATCTCATTTTATCCTCACATCAGTCTTATGCGGCAGAAGCAACTATTATCCTTCAGTTCCATGCTGGAGCATGTGGCCTTGTTGGTCACATCAGTTTACACATGAGCATGTTAATCCTATCCTAGCTCAGCTGACTGGCAAAGCTGCAGAGATTAGCTGAATCCCGGTATTTGTCAGGGAGCAGAACCACTATCATTGTAGCTCAGTATAGTGAACAAAAGTTCTCTGAAAAGGGGCCACAAAGCGAGACACCGCCTCTACAAAAAAAAAAAAAAAAAAAAAAAAAAAGTACTCCAGCATGATACCTAGTGCCTGTAGTCCCAACTACTCTGGAGGCTGAGGTGGGAGTATAGCTGTAGCCCCAGAGGCTGCGGGTGCAGTGAGCTGTGATTGCACCATTACACTCCGTCCTGGGCAACAGAGCGAGACCCTGTCTTGAATAAAAAATAAAACAAACAAAATTATTAAAAATAAAAAGGAATTTAGAGGAAAGAGACCTTTTTTTTTTTTTTTTTTTTTTTTTAAACAGGGTCTCACTCTGTTGCCCAGGCTATAGTGCAGTGGCACCATCTCGGTTCACTACAGCCTTGACCTCCTGGGCTCAAGTGATCCTCTCACCTCAGCCTCCAGAGTAGCTGGGACTACAGGCGACTGCCACCATGCTCAGTGCTAATTTAAAAAAAATTTTTTGTAGAGACGTGGTTTTGCCATGTTGCCCAGGCTGTCTCGAATTCCTGGCCCACCTCAGCCTCCCAAAGAGCTGGGATTACAGGCATGAGCCACTGCTCCCAGCCCCAAGGAAAGAGACTTTATTCCAGAGAACAGTTTGGACACCAGAGACACACAGCCTTAGGTGTAAAATGAAGGTGTGCTCCAGAGAGCAAAGCTAGGGTTATACTTTTACAGCAAAAGTTTATGCAAATGAAGTATTCAAACTCACCTAGTTCTGACTGGTTGATAGAACTGAGCCCTGATTGGTCAAGGCAACTGAGCCCTGATTGGTTGAGGCAGCTAAGCCATGATTGGTCAAGGCAGATGATCTCAGATTGGTTGGTTCAGGTGAGCTCTGGAAGTCCCAAAGTTGAACAGAGGTGTGGGTTTTGGAAGAACTTGAGACCTCTGACCTATAGTTGGCAGATGGCCACTTGGCTCTATTTAAAATTTAGGCCCAGTTAGCCACTCAGGATCCATTTTGGAGCACTGCCTATTTCAGGTTCACATTTGTTCATAGTACCTGCCAAAAACTCCATTGAGAGAAGCAGTGGTTAAGGGGGGATAACCTGAAGGAAGTGTACTCCATTCATTCCCCAGTCATCTCCAAATATTTTTTATTGTGCAATACTATGAGTAAAACATGTTGGAGCCCACATCCCCCCGCCATGACCTTGCTGCTCTAAGTGTGGTCTTAGAACAAGGAGCATCAGGATCACCCGGGAGCTACTTAGAAGTGCAGAATCTCAGCCTGATCTACACCCACTGAATCAGAAACTGCACTTTAACAAGATCCCAGGACGATTTGTATACATATTAAAATTTGAGCAGATTTGCTGTGTGTCATTATATAAAATGTACTAAAATATGTATTAAACATATGCTTTAAATATTGACATTATATTCATGTACTGCTGTTCTAATATACACATTACAAAGCATGGAAAACCACATTTAAAAGTATAAGATAAATATGAAGTAATATTTTAAAATATGTTTTATTTTATAATATATACTTACACAATTTATATCTTATTTGAAACATGATATTATTAATATTTTAGTGAGAACAATGTGACTGAATATGCCTCATTAATTTTGAAATCATGGTTTAACATTTTAGAATACTGAGTTCAGTTTAAACTGCCCTTGGCTCGAATGGATGTTATAGCTGAAAATAATAACTTACAAAGATTCATAGATGTAAATGGATGCAGTATGACATTGGCAGTGTTCAATAAATTACGTTAAATTTTCAGCCTCACTTTGCAGTTATGCAAAGATTTTTGTTGAAATTTGACTATCAAATTTTCACTCTCCCTGCCATCATTTAGTGGCCCTTGCAAACTACAATTTTTTTCTTTTTTTTTTGAGATGGAGTCTCACTCTGTCACCCAGGCTGGAGTGTAGGGGTGCGATCTCGGCTCACTGCAACCTCCGCCTCCCAGGTTCAAACAATTCTCCTGCCTCAGTCTCCTGAGTAGCTAGGATTACAGGCATGCACCACCACACCCGGCTAATTTTTTATTTTTAGTAGAGACGGGGTTTCACCATGTTGGCCAGGCTGGTCTCAAACTCCCAATCTCGTGATTTGCCCGCCTTAGCCTCCCAAAGTGCTGGGATTACAAGCGTGAGCCACCGAACCCGACCCAAACTAAAATATTTTTACAAATGAGTTCAAGCTATTAGAGTAGGTTGTTTTAGGCAAGTTAAACATGTCCTGTTACTTTAAATATATATATATATATATATATAATTTTATACTTTTAAGTGTTCTGTTTTTCATGCCTTATATGTGTATATTAGAACAGCAGTACATGAATATAATGTCAATATTTAAAGCATATGTTTAATATATATATTTTAATACATTTTATATAATGACACACAGCAAATCTGCTCAAATTTATATATATATATATATAGGGAAAAGAAGTGACACACATAGTTTTCAGCAACAAAGTCACAAGCTGATGAAGGTATCTCCGCATATCTGTTTTCAAATTCTCTCTGTATGGCATATTTCCTTTGAAAGGCACTTACTTTCTCACTGATTGTTAAAAAGGCATATTTCCTTGACAAATCAGCAGAGTGAGAACACCAGAGTCAATCTTTTTAATATTTATTGATATTAGATATTAATAAAACTTTGTTCTTATTTTAAGATTAAAAATTAATACAAATACTAGTTCAAATGGATCATGCTGCAATCACCACAGAGTGCACACACATCTCACATTAGAGGTCATACTGTGTAGAAGTTTCTCCAAAACATTTTGAGGATGGAAATCTCTTTCTAAGGTGATAAGTTTTTCAGGCCTCTACCATAACAGGTGGAGGGAATTACCCATTGGTTGAGAAAACATTTAAAATATACAACCAATTCAATAACACTGTTTTAAAATTTTTTCTTACAGAAAATTTCAAACATACACAAAAGTAAAGAGAGTCCTTAAATGCAAAGAGCCTCATGCAACCATTACTCAGCTTCAGTAATGATCAATATTGAGTAACATTTTAAAATGAGTTTGTATTCTATTGATGTCCACACAGATGAAGACATATCATTTGTTCATTTTACTGACAATCCTTGATGTTCAGATGGAGGCGGGGCGGGGGACTCCTTGCAGCAACACCTGCATTTTCTACTCTACCCCCAAGAGGACAGAGGACAAAGCTTGGGGATTGCTCTACTTTAGAGTCTAAAACATCTTCCTGATTTATGCCAGACCAATAGGTAGCAACATAATACTTGAATTGCTTCACAGTGGCCATCTTGGAATTATTTTTACTAAATTTGCTCTGTTTTGTGATGTCAGTGACCTATATTAAGGACCATTTTTTAAAAGCCGTCCTATGCAACAGTGGCTATGTTTACTATGGTCATGTTTTTGTGGGTGTCATTCATTATACTATATTTATCCAGAAGGCTACAGGGGACATATTTCTCTTCAGTCTAGTATCAAAACTAGTTGTGCTTTATTTGAGTGTTGAAGTAAGAGCAGACTGTTATTATGATTCCTGATGTGTTTTGGATTTCTTTTGGTTGGGGGTGGGGGCAGAACACATTCATTGCTTTAGTAATTTAATCTTGCTGAGTTGTTGAAACCAAGTGAAGTTTCCAAAACCACCTCTTACTTTGTTGGGTTCTTTTTCTTTCTCTTTCCCCTCTCTTTTCTGTGGAAGTGTGAAAGGTGGTCAGAATTGAAAGAAGAAGAAAGAAAACAGTTCTAGGTCTCTTCTTCCCTCACCCTCATTTCAAACTCTAGAATTCAGAAAACCGTAAAACACTGGACTTAGATGTGGTTTTGTCAGTAAGTTAATAGATGGATTCAAGTATGGTGAATTATCATCTTCTCTCAATCAGATCTGTATACTCCAGCCCTAATAAGAACTCTAAGCTCTTTACTCATTTTAATGTATCTGCGTGAGAGATCTTGTCTGGCAAAAACTTGGAGAAATAGGTATAAATTTGACTTTAAATGGCTCCATGTCAAAAGCTTTTACCTTCACAGGTAAGAAAGGCTTTTGATATCGTTCACTATCTTTTTTCCCCACAGTAAAAGCCTAGGGTAGCTCATTTCCACGGCTGTTTTCAACATGCTGGGACAACTCCAATTGTTTCAAAGAGTATTAGGAAAATGATACAAATAAGACTTTAATGCAGTTCAATTTTAAATGCATATACCATACACCTTTAGGAAAAAAGAATGAGATAAACTAAAATAAAAGAAGTGATAGTTTTCAATTCTAAAGTATTTGGGGATTATTGCTTTAAAACAGGGTTACCAACAAGCATAGATCCATTGTAAGCTCTGCCTCATTCTCTCCCCTTCTGTCTTCCTGGGCTTACAGTGGAGTATGATGATGTCTCCAGGACTAGGTTTTCTGTTACCGTGGACACTCATGACCCCTCCTCCACAGTGTTCCAGCACCCCATTCTCCTAGTCTGAGTACCCACCTTGTTTACCATTTATAGTAGGGTTGTCCCCACTTCAGATCACTTTACACTTATTGCTCCAATCCCCTCCTAGGAGTGTGGCTCCTAGGCTCCTATCATTTGGTCCCACCACTTTCCCAGGTATACTGTTCCTGCCAAGTGGTGACAGGCCTCCTAAAGACCACGGCCTAATGTTCTCTAGGTTTGTTTGTCATTGGGCCTAGCATCTGCACTCTGTCCACCTTACTGAGTGTGAATAAATTATTGTTTCACCAGAAGATCCTGAGATCCTGGAACTGACAACCTGGGAATCTAACAATGGCAAACAATATGACTTTGATTATGTACCAGCATTGTTGTTTGTACTTTGCAGATATTAACTCATAAAAGCCTCATAACAATCCAGAGATGAGCACTATTATTATCATCATTCTAATTTTAAAGATGAAGCAACTGAGGCACAGATAGGTTAAGTGCGTTACCCAAAGTTACAGGCTGGTAAGTGGTAGAACTATGTTTTAAACTTAGGTAGTCACATTCCAGAGTCTCTTTACTTAACCACTGCTCTATGGTTCTCCCAGCACAGGGATACATCCTATCACAGGGGAGGAAGTCTTTAAAATGAAAGAAAACATTTTATATAACAAACTGTCCTGTTTGTTGTCCTGGGAGAGGGGCATGTCAAGGACAAAATGAGATTAATGAGAACAGAACACTGAGGGCCAGAACAGGCTAATCAGAACTTGGAACACCTAGTCTCTACCACGAGGGGAGTCAATGCCACTGTGCAACTTATGTAACCACTAAATACAGAACAAATTTTATCAAGAAATTAACAGTTAAAAAGTACATAATACATAAACACCAGTGGATAACTTACGAAGATACCAGCATGTTTAAAGACAATATTAAATAGATCGAAGTGGGTGCCTGAGGTGAGAGAGGAAAATAGGGGTAGGGATGATAGAAGAAGAAAGAGAGAGAGAGAGAAAGAGAGAGAGAGACAGAGAGAGAGAGAGAAAAAAAGGGAGAGAGACAGAGAGAGAGAGAGAGAGAGGTGGGGGTGAAGATAGAGAGAGAGGGACCTTGCCTGAAATGATAATGAAAATATACTAAGAACTCAGAAATACGATCAACTCAATTCTCAGCCACCTGAGGTCCAAATTAAACAAACAAATGATTGACCTGGAATGGCATCCTTTGCTCTTGAGGGCACTGATAATTTTTCTAGTTGGATACATAGAGTTTCTGATACATATTAAGGGTAAGCAGGACTACAGTTTAGGAAGTGGCTACATAGGAATGAACCTTGATGTAGCCTTTGCTTTACTGGGAAACGACTAGGTTATTCTTTGCCTCTGCTTTTCTTTGCAGTTACATGTGAAAATAAACTCATATCACCAGCTATCAGTGTATGATAGGTTACTTTTTTACAACTTTATGGTTATATAATTCATATACAATTGACCCATTTAAAGTGTGCAATCCAATGAGTTTTATTAATAGTATGCTCACAGAGTTGTGCAACTATGACCACAACCAATCTTAGAACATTTTCATCACCCCCAAATGAAGATCCATACCCACTAGCAATGTTTCCCTATTCTTTCACCCTCACACCCTCAACACTAGGCAGTCACTAATCCACCTTCTCTCTCTGTGGATTTGTCTGTTCTGGGCAGTTCATATAAATAGCATCATATACTATGTGGTCTTTTGTGACTGGCTTACTTCCTTTAACATAATATTTTTGAGGTTCATTCATGTTGTAGCATGTATCAGTACTTTGTTCCATTTTATTGTCAAATAATATATATTTCAATTGCTGAATAATATATATTCGATTGCACATTTTGTTTATCTATTCTTCAGTTAATGAGCATTTGGGGTTTATCTGTTTCTTTGCTGTTATAATAGTGCTGCAACAAACATTCCTGTACAAGTTTTTGTGTGAACATATGTTTTCAATTCTAATGGATTTATGCCTAGGAGTAGAATTGCTGAGACATATGATAATTTTATGTTTAACTTTTTGAGGAACTGTCAGACTGTTTTCCATAGTGGCTGCAACGTTCTACATTTCCAATAACAATGTATGAAGGTTGTAATTTCTCCACATCCTTGTCAACACTTGTTATTATCTGGCTTTTTAATCATAGCCATCCTACTGGGTATGAAGTGAAATCTCATTATGGTTTTGTTTTGCATTTCCCTGATGACTAATGATGTTAAACATCTTTTCATGTACTTATGGTCCATTTGTATATCTTTAGAGAAATGTCTATGAGATATTTTGCCAATTTTAAAATTATTTGTCTATTATTGTGTTATGAGTACTTTACATATTTTTATTTACTTATTTATTTTTGAGACTGAGTCTCGCTCTGTCGCCCAGGCTGGAGTGCAGTGGCATGATCTCAGCTCACTGCAACCTCCTACTCCCTGGTTCAGGTAATTCTCCTGCCTCAGCTTCCTGAGTAGATGGGATTACACGCACATGCCACCAGGCCCAGCTAATTTTTGTATTTTTAGTACAGACGGAGTTTTACCATGTTGGCCAGGATGGCCTCCATCTCCTCATCTCGTGATCCACCCGCCTCAGACTCCCAAAGTGCTGGGATTACAGGCGTGAGCCACCGCGTTTGGCCTACTTTACATATTTTAGCTACCAGTTCCTTGTCAGATACATGATTTTCAAATATTTTCTCCCATTCTGTGTGTTGTCTTAACTTTCTTGATGGTGGCTTTGAAGCAAAAAAGTATTTAACTTAGATGAAGTCAAATTTATCTATTTTTTCTTTTGTCGCTCTTGTTTTTGCTATCATATCTAAGAAATCATTGCCTAATCTAAGGTCACACAGATTTTTACCTATGTTTTCTTCTAAGAGTTTTATAGTTTTAACACTTATCTTTACATCTATAATTCATTTTGAGTTAATTTTTGTTTATACTGTGAGGCAGGAGTCCAATTTCATTGTTTTCCATGTGGATATTCAGGCATCCCAGCACATTTGTTGAAAAGATTATTCTTTCCCCCATTAAATTATCCTGGCAGTCTTTTTGAAAATAGATTCATCATAAATGTAAGGGTTTATTTCTGGGTTCTCAATTCTATCCCATTGACCTATGTGTCTATTATTATGTCATTATTACACTGTCTTGATTACTGTAGTTTTGTAGTAAGTTTTGAAATCAACAAATGTGAGTCCTCCAACTTTATTCTTTTCCGAGTTTGTATTAGCTATTCTGAGCTCTTTGCACTTCCATATCAATTTCAACATCAATTTCAGCATCAGCTTGTCAGTTTTTGCAAACAAAACAAGACAAAACAAAACAGCTTGGATTTTGCCAGGGATTATATTGATTCTATAGATCAATTTGGGGAATATTGCCACCTTAACAATATTGAGCCTTTCAATTCATGAAAACAGGACACCTTTCCGTTTATTTAGGTCTTATTTAACTTATTTCAATGAAGTTTTGTCATTTTCTGTGTACAACTCTTGCACTTTTTTGTTAATTTTTTTCTAAGTATTTTTGATGCTATTATAAATGAAATTATATTTTTAATTTTCTTTTTGGATTGCTTATTGCTAGTGTATAGAAATATGACTGATTTTTGTGTGTTGATCTTGTGTCCCGCTGAACTCATTTATTAGCTCTAATAGATTTTTGGGGCTTCTTTACAATTTTTTAATATATAAAATCACATCATCTGTGAATAGAGATTATCTTACATCTTCCTTTCCACTTTGGAGGCCTCTTGTATATTGCTTCTGCCTAATTGACCTGGTTAGAACTTCCATTACAATGTTAAATAAAAGTGGAGAGAGTGGACATCTTGTCTTTTTCTTGATCATAGAAGGAAAGCTTGCAGTCTTTCCCCATTAAGTAGAATGTTAACTGCAGATTTTTCATAAGTGCCCTTTATGAGGTTAAGGAAATTCCCTGTATTCCTAGTCTGTTGAGTGTTTTCTTTTATCAAGAAAGGGTGTTCAATTTTGTCATCTATTAAGATGATGATACATTTTTTACCCTTATTCTAATAATATGGTGTATTCTATTGACTGGCTTTCATATGTGAACCAGGTTTGCATTTCTGGGATAAGTCCTAGTTGGTCATGGTGTATGATCCTTTTTATATGTTGCCTGACTCAGTTTTCTACTACTTTATTGAGGATGTTTGCATCTATATTTGTGAAGGTTGTTGGTCTGTATTTTTCTTTTCTCGTTTTCTCTTTTACCTGGCTTTGGTATCAGGAGAGTAATGGTCTCATAGAATGAGTTGGGAAATGTTCCCTCTATTTTTGGAAGAATTTGTGAAGAACTGGTGTAAAAGCCTGGTGGAATTCACCAGTTAAGCTGTCTGGTCCTGGACTTCGTGGGAGGTTTTTCTCATTATTAATTTAATCTCTAAAATGTTCTGTTTCTTCTTCAGTCAGGCTTGGCAGTGTGTGCCTTTCTAGAAATGTGTTTATTTCATCTAAATTATTTAATTTGTTTACTAGGTTTTTTTAAAAATAATTTTCTTTATAATTAAAAAAATTCTTTAAGGTGATACTTTATTTCTGATTTTTGTAAGTCAACTCTTGTCTCTTTTCTTGGTAGGTCTAGCTAAATTTTGTTGATCTTTTCAAAGAACCAACTTTTGATTTTGTTGATTTTCTCTATTGCTTTTCTATTCTCTATTTCATTTGTTTACCTCTAATCTTTTTGTTTGATTGCTTTTGAGAAACAGGGTCTCACTCTGTCACCCAGGCTAGAGTACAGTGGTGCAATCAGAACTCACTAAAACCTTGAACTTCTGGACTCAAGTGATTTTCTCACCTTAGCCTCCCAAGTAGCTGGGATTACAAGTGTGACTCACTGCACCCAGCTCTAATCTTTGTTATTTACTTCTTTCTGCTTGCTTTGGATTTAGTTTACTCTTCTTTTCCTAGTTTTAAGATGAAAAGTTGGTTATTGATTTGAGATCTTTCTTCCTTTTAAATATAGGTACTTACAGATACAGTATAAATTTCCTCTAAGCACTGCTTTTCCTGTATCCGGTAAGTTTAGTCAGGTTGTAATTTCATTTTTATTCATCTCAAGGTATTTTCTAATTTTTCATGTGATTTATCCTTTTATCTATTGGTTATTTAGGTGGGTGTTAATTTCCACATATTTGTGAATTTCCCAAATTTCCTTCAGTTGTTGATTTCTAATTTCGTTGTACCATGATCAGAGAATATTCTTTAGATAATGTAAATCTTTTAAAGTTTATTGAGACTTTTGTTATGGCTTAACATATAATCTATCCTGGAGAATGTTCATTCTGCACTGGAGAAGAATATGTATACTACTGTTTGGGGGTAGAGTTTTCTGTAGATGCCTGTTAGGTCTGGTTGGTATATAGTGTTATTCAAGTCATTTCTTGGTTGTTTAGTTGCCTAGTTTTTCTACTCATTATTTCAAGTAAGATATTGAAGTCTTTAACTATTATTATTGTTGAATTGTCCATTTCTCCCTTCCATTCTATCAGCTTTTTGCATTATGTATTTTGAGGCTCTATTGTTAGGTGCATATATGGGATAGATTTTTGAAGGTTGTTCAACTTGTTTATCCAAGGTGATAAAAGAATGTACTCAGACCTCAGGAAGAGATTTAACCAGATCTCTTCATGTTAGTCTCAAGGCTAAGATGGAAAAACATTGACTATTTGATAATATAGTTATGTGGGCCTTAGCAAATAAGTTCCTGAGGAAGGAAAAGTTAAAAGATGGGGCAGGGAGGGGGCGGTCCTCGTGGCCCAAAGCCTGCCTTATCTTCCACATGCCAGGACATAGGCTGTCACTAGATTCCATGCTGGTGGGAAGAGCAGCTCATGGTTGCATTTTACTCTTTGATGTTCCAAACACTCCTAAAACGAGATATTTTAAGAGAGAAATGAACAAATGAGAGTTTGCTTTGAAGTGCTCAGAAACCAAAGAGTCATTCTAGACTCTTCCTTCATGATTCGTACCTAGTTCTGTCAGTCCTACCTTTTTCCTCTTATTATAACTGAAACCTGAATGATTGAAACAGCCTCATCTCTGCTCCTCCTACCCCTCTTCTAGCCCCAAGTCTGATCTATCTCCTCACTGCCGTCAGACTACTCTTTAAAAAGGCAATTCTGATCTCCAATCACTTTTCTGTTTAAAACTTTTTCCTGAAAGCAAGCACAGTCAGTGATTTCTGTGGGGCTTTCCTCCTCTTCACCTCTCTCTACTGCTGTCACCCCAGCCCCCACTCCTCCCATAATAAGAAGCAGACCCTCCCTGCCTTTCCCACTGTCAAGGGACTCTTCTCTGAAAGAATAACATTCCCTGGGCTTCTTCACTGAATTATTCATCTTTGCTGCCTTGGTATGGCAAAACTTCTCATTAAAAGCCCTGGTTGGGAGTGACCTACTCAGCCCAGCCCTCGCAACTAGACAGAGAGAAGCCAAGGGGAGGAAGAGATGCAGTGGCAGGGGTGGGAGGCTCCCCTAAAGGGGCTGTGACAGGGAGTCCCCAAAACCCAGGGACTTGGGAAGCTGAATGGCACCTCTAGAGACTCATGGCCCTGGGGTGACCATGGTGCTCATCTGGGCTGTCATCTTTCTCCACAGCTGTGGTCAAACCCAGAGGCCTGTTTCCACCATTGATTCCCAGTCCTGGAATCTTCTGAGCACTGAGCAGTCATAGAAAATCCAGTCATGGGATGGAAGAGACCTCAGCTGTGTAAAATGGGACGAGTTATCCCTATTGTACCTTGAGTGACTGAGGCCATGTCAGGAGGAGAGCCAGAGTGGGGGAGAGAAGACCGCATTTCTAGTTCTAGCTCTGGTATTAACTGGCTGTGTGACCCCAGGGATATTGCTTGCCTTCTCTTTGAGTCTTTGTTTGCTAGTACACAGAAGGCAACACACATGCTGATGCCATGAAGACCATGGGCTCTGCTGCCAGGCTGCCGGCCTCTGTTTCTTCCAAGATATGTAACCTTGAAAAACCATTTAGCTTGACAAAGCCTTAGTCTCCTCATCTGTAAAATGGGGGCAACAACAGTACCTACCTCAAACGATTGTTGAAAATGCACATAAAGCACTCAGCACATGGCCTTAATAAACACCCAATAAATGTCAGCTACTGGTCTCTCATCAGAGAGCCTCGTTCTCCAGAACTTGGTTTGTTGAGCCGTAAACTGTCAGGTCTGTCTTTCTGGAAGGAATGTGACATTCTGGCCATATCGTCTCCCAGAAGAGGCTGTTTGCAGGTAGCCTGAGCCACCCCTTCAGAATATGTTTAGATCGATACACATCACACGTGATGCCATGCAAAGGCACATGACCCACCCCTCGTTTTCTCTGCACCCTTGAAAACACTGCCTTGGAGCCCAATGCTCCTGAGCTTTAGAAGCCACCTTCTCATGATTCTGTACACAGCAGCTGTAAGAGAAACTCTGAGGGCCCACTCTCAGGGAGACAGGAAGGCTGGGGAGCCAGAGGCCAGGTGAGCTGGGGCCAGGGCAAGAGGGTCAGTAAGAAACAGGGCCCCCTTCCCCCTGGGCTTCGGGGATCCAGCTAACTGGCTGGAAATGCACCTTTGCCTGTGGCTTCTTGCCCAAGACCTGGCTAGCTTGGCTTTCCTGTTTGCTGTACATGTTGGGATTGACTTCATATTCTGCCTAGAGACTACGACCCATGAAGAAGGGGCCCAGTCCCTTTCTTTGTCACCTTTCAAGCCTATTAATGGTTGTTATGGAATGAATGCTAGTGAAATTCATATGTTGAAGCTCTAATCCCTTATAGGATGGTATTTGGAGAAGGGGATCTTTGGGAGGTAATTAGGTTTAGATGAGGTCATGAGGGTGGGGTCCTCACAATGACATTGGTGTCCTTATAAGAAAAGGGAGAGACCAGAGCATGATTTCTCTCTCTCTGTCTCTCTCGCTCTCTCTCTGTTATGTGAGGAAACAATAAGATGGTGGCCATCTGCAAGCTAGTAAAAGGAACCTCTGGAGAGCCTGACCATCCTAGTCTGGGATTTCCAGCCTCCAGAACTGTAAGAGATAAATTTCTTTCTTTCTTTCTTTTTTTATGGAGTTTTGCTCTTGTTGCCCAGGCTGTAGTGCAATGGCTCAATCTTGGCTCACCACAACCTCCGCCTCCTGGGTTCAAGCAATTCTCCTGCCTCAGCCTCCCGAGTAGCTGGGATTACAGGCATGGGCCACCACACCCGGCTAATTTTGTATTTTTAGTAGAGACAGCATTTCTCCATGTTGGTCAGGCTGGTCTTGAACTCCTGACCTCAGGTGATCTGCCTGCCTTGGCCTCCCAAAGTGCTGGGATTACAGGCGTGACCCACCATGCTCGGCTTAATTTCTGTTGTTTTTAACCACCTAGCCTGTGATATTTTTTATTGCTGCCTGAGCTGACTAAGACAATGATGCTGCAAGAAACCTTGCCACCAGAGCAGCTAAGATGAACCCCCATGGAGCCACTGCCATGAAGTATGGTAGTTCAAGCTGGGGCAGGCACCAGTGCCTCCCATCCATTCTTTCATGTATTCATTCTTTTTTTTTTTTTCTCAGAGGCAGGGTCTCTCTTTGTTGCCCAGGCTGACGTCATACTCCTGGGATCAAATGATCCTCCCACCTCGACCTCCAAAGTAGCTGGGACTGCAAGTATGTGCCACTGTACCTGGCTTAATTAAAAAATCTTTAGCTGGCACCTACCCTATGCCTGGCCCTGCACTAGGTGCTGTAGGGTGCACAGTAGGCCCAGGCCTCAACTTTGTGGCGCTTAGTGGCTAGTAGGAAGGAGCCTTGCTGAAGAATCACACACATGGAAAGTGAGACACAATAGAATTTTTTAAACCCCAGGATATTGTGAACACCTATAAGACTGAGTAAGGGGCCAGGAAAGAACTCCAAGAGGGTGATGTTTAAGTCTGGACACCAAGAAAAAGAAGGCACCAGCTAGGCAAATAGTGAAGGGGAGATTGGTGCAGGTGGAGGGATGAAGTGAATTCCTGCTTCCCAGGCAGGGCATTTCCAAACTCTTTTGTCTTAGCAGAGTGTGGCTTTTTGAGGTCTGGATGCCTGTTGGCTTCTACTGCCCTAACAAACTCTCTGACTACTGCCATCTGGGCTTTGCATCAGAGTCACCAGAAAAACTTGATAAGATGCAGATGCCTGGGCTGCACCACCCTTTGAGACTTTAAGCAGGTCATGGTGGGGTCCAGGAATCTGCATTTTAACAAAGCCCCCAGGTGGATCTGCTACAAGTAGTCTGCTGTTCTGTGAATGCTTCTTTGAAGGCATTGGCAGGATAAAGTCTAAATGCCATGGCATAACCTGCGTGACTCTTCAGCTTTTCCTGTCTATTGTTATAGCTGTCTCGCTAGTCACCTTCCTCTAGGCTTCTCATGCCCACTCCCACCACACCTATCCTCCACAACATTAGAGTAATCATTCTCTAACCCAAACCTAAGCTTCCTACCCCTTTGCTTAGAACACCTTCTTTTATTCCTTGTTCCTTTCACAATAGATCCCCATTTCTTAACATGGTATCAATCATGCTTCTTCCACTTCCCATTTACTCTCTTCACCTTCATACCTCAAACAGTACCTGACGCTGGGAAGACATTGAACAGATATTTATTTAATTGCTACAGTAATGGGACTTAAATATGTCATATTTCACTGAAAAACCTGGGGATATTTCAAGTCATAAAAATCATGTCCAGGAGGGAAAGAACTGTCTTTAGTTATTGGAAGTCCTGTGTCATGTGGAATCCTTGTTTTGAGTGGCCCTAGGACCAAGGAGTGGAAGTCATAAGAAGTCAGAATTTACTCAATATAAGGGATCATGTGCCATTTTTGCAAGATATAATGATCTGCTTCAAAAAATGGTAAGTTTTCTGTCTCCTGAGGTATTCTAGCATTGACTCTGTGGCAGGCATTTGGTGAAAATACTCAAGCATTGGGTGGAATTTGGACAAAACAACCTACTAGTGAAATCACAGGATTCTATGAGGAAGTAAAAGTGAAGAGGGGAAGAAAATAATCTCTCCATTCCAGGGAAATAGAATATTGTGGTTAATTATCATGTCACTATGCAACATGCATGAAATGCTTATTCTCCATACCATAAAATAGACCTAATAATAATAACCCTTAGTTTTTCTTTGATGATCCAGAAATTAATTTGGGCTCTTGCAATGTCTAGGGGTTCCCATTATAAACATTAATTTTTATTATAATAGTGACATGTGGAAATGCCAGTTAAAATCTCTGCCAGAATGTCAAATAAACATGCTTTATTACTGTAACTAAAGAAATATTCTAGAAAAAAATTTAAAAATGTATCATGCAGAGACACAATAGCTCTCCAACTCAATTTAGTATATACAAAAAAATTACCTTAGGACAAAGAGCCATGCCATCACAATCTAAAGAATAACACTACAGATTAGAAGACTCATTTGGCTGAAATACAGCTAATAACAAAAGCTAATGACTTAGTCTTCTTAGGTGGCTATAAAAATACCATAGACGGGATGGCTTAACAACAGAAATTTATTTCTCATAGTTCTGAAGGCTGGGAAAGAGCCTTCAAGATCAAGGTCTTGGCAGATTCAGTGTCTGGTGGGGCCCCCTTCCTGATTTACAGATAGCTACCTTCTTCTTGTATCCTCAAAGCAGAAAAAGAGAGAGAAAGAGAGGTCTCCTCTCTTTCTCTCTCTCTCTCTTTTATGGAAAGCGGGGGCAAGGAGTTTCTCTCTGTCACCCAGGCTGCAGTGCAGTGGCATGAACATGACTCATTGCAGCCTGGACCTCCTAGGCTCAAGCAATCCTCCTGCTTCAGCCTTTGAAGTAGCTGGGAAAACAGGTATGTGCCACCATACCCTCTTTCTCTTCTTATAGGGGCACGAATCCCATTATGAAGGCTCCACTCTCACGAATTAATAGCTAACTGTAATTACCTCCTAAAGACTCCACCACCAAATACCATCACATGGAAGATTAAGGTTTTAACATATTAATTAGGGAGATATATTCAGTCAATAGCAACCAAAAACTGCTGCATAGTTGTCAATTAAACAGCAATTTCCACAGTTGATTGCCAATAGCTATTTTTCTTATTTTATCTCTACATGAAAGAAACAAGGAGAGTGTGGGACTGAGTAGTAGGATCTTGGTGATCCTCCCTGTCAAGTACCTCTTTCTTTGTTCTATTTAGTATGGACACTCAGATTGTATCATTTAGGTAATTTTTAATCAGACTTTTAAAGACTTGGGTCACTAACGAAAACCAACAACTCTGATTTTAACAACAATTTTCTGTAGCTTTTGTTTATTCAGTAAGTCAGAGACTATTGTGGAGGCACAACTTCTCAGTAGTTCCTAGGGTTACTTCCTTTTGGGAGGAGCAACAAGGATATGACAGACTCTGGGAAAATTTCTTCCAGGCCAGAGCTGCTTGCTACTGTTTGCTTCTGCCCCTTCCACTGTCTGATGCCTAAACCCTGCTTTGCTTAAAACCAAACCTTTCCTTTTTTTGCATCTCAGGTTTCATTACTTCCCCATCCCTAACTCTCTGTGTCCTCCAAACTACAGTGTTAAAACCGTAGCCCCAGATTGCCTTTAGCAATTTGCTTAACTTCTCGGTTCCTGAGGTTTTTTTTTTTAATTTTTTAATTTTTTTTTTTTGAGGCAGAATATTGCTCTGTCACCCAGGCTGGAGTGCAGTGGTGTGATACACCTCCTGGGTTCAAGTGTTTATTGTGCTTCAGCCTCCTGAGTAGCTGAGATTACAGGACATGCCACCACGCCTGGCTAATTTTTGTATTTTTAGTAGAGACGGGGTTTCACCGTGATGGCCAGGATGGTCTCGATCTCCTCATCTCGTGATCTGCCTGCCTTGGCCTCCCAAAGTGCTGGGATTACAAGCTTGAGCCAGCACGTCCAGCATCAGTTTTATTGTCTATAAAAAGAAGGGATTGGATCAAAGCATCTTAGAGTCTGTTCCAACATTTGACCTAAAATGGCACACATATCACCATATTTTCTGCACCTCACCCCTAAACTGGACTCAACCTTCCTTTTTTAGAATTTTTCTAAAAAACCTGTTTGTTTTAATGAGACCTTTTTGCATCTATTAAATACTGCAATCTGTTGCCAATGATATCACAAGAACTGCTTTTTTTTGTTTTTGTTTTTGTTTGTTCGTTTGTTTTTGAGACAGAGTCTTGCTCTGTTGCCAGGCTGGAGGGCAGTGGCGTGATCTTGGCTCACTGCAACCTTCGTCTTATTCACACATAACAATATTAACCTTAAATGTAAATGAGCTAAATGCCCCAATTAAAAGACAACGACTGGCAAATTGGATAAAGAGTCAAGATCCATCAGTGTGCTGTATTCAGGAGACCCATCTCATGTGCAAAGGCAAACATAAGCTCAAAATAAAGGGATGGAGGAAGATCTACCATGCAAATGGAAAGCAAAAAAAAAAAAAAAAAAAAAAAAAAAAAGCAGGAGTTGCAATCCTGGTCTCTGAGAAAACAGACTTTAAACCAACAAAGATCAAAAGAGACAAAGAAGGCCATTACATAATGGTAAAGGGATCAATTCAACAAGAAGAGCTAACTATCCTAAATATATATGCACCCAATACAGGAGCACCCTGATTCATAAAGCAAGTTCTAAGTGACCTACAAAGATATTTAGACTCCCAGACAATAATAATGGGAGACTTTAACACCTCATTGTCAATATTAGACAGATCAATGAGACAGAAAATTAACAAGGATATTCAGGACTTGAGTTCAGCTCTGGACCAAGCAGACCTAATAGACATCTACAGAACTCTCCACCCCAAATCAACAGAATATACATTCTTCTCAGCACCACATCACACTTATTCTAAAATTGACCACATAATTGGAAGTAAAAGACTCCTTAGCAAATGTAATAGAACAGAAATTACAACAAACTGTCTCTCAGACCACAGTGCAATCAAATTAGAACTCAGGATTAAGAATCTCACTCAAAACCGCACAACTACATGGAAACTGAACAACCTGCTCCTGAATGACTACTGGGTAAATAACGAAATGAAAGCAGAGATAAAGATGTTCTTTGAAACCAATGAGAACAAAGGCACAACATACCAGAATCTCCCAGACACATTTAAAGCAGGGTTTAGAGGGAAATTTATAGCACTAAATGCCCACAAGAGAAAGCAGGAGAGATCTAAAATCGACACCCTAACATCACAATTTAAAGAACTAGAAAAGCAAGAGCGAACAAATTCAAAAGCTAGCAGAAGACAAGAAGTAACTAAGATCAGATCAGAACTGAAGGAGATAGAGACACAAAAAACCCTTAAAAAAATCAATGAATCCAGGAGGTGTTTTTTTGAAAAGACCAACAAAATAGGTAGACTGCTAGCAAGATTAATAAAGAAGAAAAGAGAGAAGAATCAAATACACGCAATAAAAAATGATAAATGGGATATCACCCCTGATCCCACAGAAATACAAACTACCATCAGAGAATACTATAACACCTCTATGCAAATTAACTAGAAAATCTAGAAGAAATGGATAAATTCCTGGACACATACACCCTCCCAAGACAAACCACAAAGAAGTTGAATCTCTGAATAGACCAATAACAGGTTCTGAAATTGAGACAATAATTAATAGCCTACCAATCAAAAAAAAGTCCAGGACTAGATGGATTCACAGCCGAATTCTACCAGAGGTACAAAGGGGAGATGGCACCATTCCTTCTGAAACTATTACAAACAATAGAAAAAGAGGGAATCCTCCCTAACTCATTTTATGAGACCAGCATCATCATGATACCAAATCCTGGCGGAGACAGACACAACAAAAAAAGAGAATTTTAGGCCAGTATCCCTGATGAACATCGATGTGAAAATCCTCAATAAAATACTGGCAAACCGAATCCAGCAGCATATCAAAAAGCTTATCCTCTGCAATCAAGTTGGCTTCATCCCTGGGATGCAAGACTGGTTCAACATACACAAATCAATAAAGGTAATCCATCACATAAACAGAACCAACGATAAAAACCACATGATTATATCCATAGATGCAGAAAAGTCCTTTGACAAAATTCAACAGCATTTCATGCTAAAAACTCTCAATATCGATGGAACGTATCCCAAAATAATAAGAGCTATTTATGACAAACCCACAGCCAATATCATACTGAATGGGCAAAAACAGGAAGCATTCCCTTGGAAAACTGGCACAAGACAAGGATGCCCTCTCTCACCACTCCTATTCAACATAGTATTAGAAGTTCTGGCCAGGGCAATCAGGCAAGAAAAAGCAATACAGGGTATTCAAATAGGAAGAGAGGAAGTCAAATTGTCTCTGTTTGCAGATGCCATGATTGTATATTTCGAAAACACCATTGTCTCAGCCCAAAATCTTCTCAAGCTGATGAGCAACTTCAGCAAAGTCTAAGGATACAAAATCAATGTGCAAAAATCACAAGCATTCCTATACACCAATAACAGACAAACAGAGAGCCAAATCATGAGTGAACTCCCATTCACCATTGCTACAAAGAGAATAAAATGCCTAGGAATACAACTTACACAGGATGTGAAGGACCCCTTCAAGAACTACAAACCACTGCTCAAGGAAATAAGAGAGGACACAAACAAATGGAAAAACATTCCACGCACATGGATATGAAGAATCAATATCGTGAAAATGGTCTTACCGCCCAAAGTAATTTATAGATTCGATGCTATCCCCATCAAGCTATCAATGACTTTCTTCACAGAGTTGGAAAAAACTACTTTATACTTCATATGGAACCAAAAAAGAGCCCGCATAGCCAAGACAATCCTGGGCAAGACGAACAAAGCTGGAGGCATCAAGCTACCTGACTTCAAACTTTACTACAAGACTACAGTAACCAAAACAGCATGGTACTGGTACCAAAACAGATATATAGACCAATGGAACAGAACAGAGGCCTCAGAAATAACACCACACATCTACCACCATCTGATCTTTGGCAAACCTGACAAAAATAAGAAATGGGGAAAGGATTCCCTATTTAATAAATGGTGCTGGGAAAACTGGCTAGCCATATGTGGAAAGCTGAAACTAGACCCCTTCCTTACACCTTATACAAAAATTAATTCAAGATGGATTAAAGTCTTAAACGTAAGACCTAGGACCATAAACATCCTAGAGAAAAACCTGGGCAATACCATTCAGGACATAGGCATGGGCAAAGACTTCAAGTCTAAAACACCAAAAGCAATGGCAACAAAAGCCAAAATTGACAAATGGGATCTAATTAAACTAAAGAGCTTCTGCACAGAAAAATAAACTATTATCAGAGTGAACAGGCAACCTACAGAATGGGAGAAAATTTTTGCAATCTATCCATCTGACAAAGGGCTAATATCCAGAATCTATACAGAATTTAAACAAATTTACAAGAAAAAATCAAACAACCCGATCAAAAAATGGGTGAAGGATATGAACAGACACTTCTCAAAAGAAGACATTTATTCAGCCAACATACATATAAAAAATGCTCATCATCACTGGTCATTAGAGAAATGCAAATCAAAACCACAATGAGATACCTTCTCAAGCCAGTTAGAATGGCAATCATTAAAAAGTTAGGAAACAACAGATGCTGGAAAGGTTGTGGAAAAATAGAAACGCTTTTACACTGTTGGTGGGAGTATAAATTAGTTCAACCATTGTGGAAGATGGTGTGGCAATTCCTCAAGGATCTAGAACTAGAAATACCTTTTGACCCAGCAATTCTATTACAGGACATATACCCAAAGGATTATAAATCATTCTGTTATAAAGACACATGTAGACGTATGTTTATTGTGGCACTATTCACAGTAGAAAAGACTTGGAACCAACCCAAATGTCCATCAATGATAGACTGGATTAAGAAGATGTGGCACATATACACCATGGAATACTATGCAGCCATGAAAAAGGATGAGTTTGTGTCCTCTTGTGGGACATGGATGAAGCTGGAAACTATCATTCTCAGCAAACTATCACAAGATCAGAAAACCAAACGCCGCATGTTCTTACTCATAAGTGGGAGTCGAACAATAAGAACACGTGGACACAGGGAGGGGAACATCACACACTGTGGCCTGTCAAGGGTGGGGGGCTAGGGGAGGGATGACATTAGGAGAACTACCTAATGTAGGTGATGGGATGAAGGGTGCAGCAAACCACCATGGCACGTGTATACCTATGTTACAAATGTGCACGTTCTGCACATGTAACCCAGAAATTAAAGTATATATATAATATATATATATACTCTCTCTCTCTCTATATACTATATATATGCACACATATATGTAAGTTTAGTCTATGGCGGAACACTAACCGGTCTTTATTGCCCCCTTGTGGTTGAAAGTGGAACTGTTTCTATCTCTGCATTTATATTTAACACAAGGCTTCAGAATAATCTGATTATTACAGCAGTAGACTCAATTCAAACCAGTCATTTGACATCATGCAATTAAAGCATCTGGATGAATGAATATTTTTTATTTCTAGCAATTCTTTTATCATGGTGACCAAAGCTTAGATTTATAACCTTTCTAAACAAAAGTAGTCTCGAGTATAATCAGAAACAAAGGACAAATCAAGTAAGCACCTCTCTTTCCCCAACCCACCACAGTTTTCTAATTTATCAGAACATAACCTTTTCTCTAATATGGCAGTATATTTTTAAAATACCATAAACAAAATTAAAAGGCAAGATCTATGGGAGGGGATTGCAGAAAACTAGCAATGTGGATAAGATCAAAGGTTAATACCCACAATATAAAAAAAGATTTCCTTGGAATCAATAAGAAACAAAAATGAATGTTCCCCAACCCCCATAAGGGTCCATTCACTCAAGGAAAAATAAAAATGGCCAATAAAGGTATAAACAATTACTCTCAAAAAATTAAATAAATGTAAATGACAGCATGAGATCATTTTTTCACCCATTAGACTGCACATATGGGGTTAAAAAGGAAGATAATAGTCCATACGTTTGGGTGTTGGAAAGATAGTCCTCCTCTTATTCTACTGGTGTTGATGTCATTTGGGATAAGTTTCTAGAGGCCAATTTGCCAGTATATATTAAAATTAATAAAAAATTCATAATCTTTGACCTAGAAATTTTACTAGTAGGAAATAAACAGAGGTGAGAGTTAAGATTGATATTAAGGAACTTCACTGATGCTTTATTTTATGAAAAGAAGGCAGCTGTAAAACAACCTAAATGTCTAGCAATAAGTGTTTTATTAAAAGTTTAGCAATATGGGTAATTGTGGTAAACCCTTCAATACAATATTATGCAAACAGCAAATATAATCTTAGAAGAATATATGTCTTAGAGAAAAGTTAAGTACTATAGATATATATTAAGTAAAAAAGATTACAGTGTGTGCAGTATCAAATCAATTTTAAAAATACATAAATTTATTAAAATCTACACTAAAATGTTAAAATCTGCTTATCTCAGGTTAATAGGATTACAGATGACTTTAATTTTTTAAATCTTGCTTTTCTATTTCTTTCATTACTTCATTTTTCTACGGTGGATGTGTATGGCTTTTGTAATCAGAAAAAAAGAACATTTTAAAGCATTTATCGGTCACTCTAGGTTTTCTAGCAGGGAACAAATGGAAAAAGAGAGAACTCAGAGGCTACTGGCACTTGTTCATCTATTAACAGACTCTATGTTGAGCAATATATTAGAGGACACACCCTTGGATATGTCGTTTCTAAGGCAGCCAGGAACAACGTAAGAGAAAAGAGATGATATGAGCCTGTTTCTTGCTTCCTCATGAATGCACCACAGGAAGGTGTGATTTGTATTTTTACTCTAATCAATATAGCTAATGTTGAATTAAGAGCTATTTCTTTCATTAAGGCAGCATTTCCCAATTCTTTTTATCAATCACTTAACTAGATGTGGCACAGCTTGGCAGGTCTGATTAAAATTCAAGAGTGCTATAGTGAGACCATTATACATTTACCCATAGTTCATAGAGCACGAAAGGAACTGACAGATTACTTAAAAATACACATGCTTGCACACACAAAACCCACTGTTTAAAAAGACATTTATATATAACTGAATCATCATTCTCTGTGTTTCCTTGGAGAAGGCAAAGAGATTTATGAAGACACAAAGATCACTGCAGCAGTTTCTATATGACTACAGGTGACGACGCCACATCTTGAGCTGTGAAGATGCTTATTTTCACTGGGAAAATATTAAGTAACTTCTTGCCCCCTTAAAGAAAAACCCTTTCACACATTATTACCACTACCATCACTAGCAGAATAAGAGATCCTTGCTCACCAGTTTTGGCAAGCATATCAGTAAGAAGGCATTTAATAATTTTTCCTTTATTCCATAAACATGCCTAGATTTTGTCATTATCCCTTCCTTCTCTTAAAGAGAAAGTAGTAAAGAATGAGAGCTCTTTTGGTGATGGAAACTTGAGGAAATTAAAATGACCAGTTTGGAAAAAGAAAACATTAGTGAATATCCCAAATCATGCACATTAACGTTTTATCAAAAGGTGTATGCTATGCTCTGAATCTTTTTGTCCCCCTCCAAAATTCATAGGTTGAAATCCTAACCCCCCAAGGTTATGGCATTATAAGGAGATGGGGCCTTTGGAAGGTGATTAGGTCACAAGGGTGAAGCCCTCATAAATGGGATTAGTGTCCTTATAAAAGAGGCCCAGGAGAAACCCCTTCCCCCTTCCACACAGCTGGAAGGTGCCATCTGTGAACCAGAAATCAAGACCTCACTAGACCCTGAATCTGCGGATGCCTTGATTTTGGACTTCCTAGCCTCCAGAGCTGAGAAATGAAATTCTGTAGTTTATAGCCTACCAAGCTTATGGTATTTTGTTAGGGCAGCCCAAATGGGCTAAGACAGTATATTACAGTTTATCTGCCCTAAAATCAAGTGTAAGAAAAACACTGCACTGTAGTAAACTTTACATTTCCACAGCAAAGAGAGAAAAAAAGTGAAATGATTATCTAGATCACTGAGGAAAAAAAATTGCTGCAAGATCTACTTTGGGTAATTCAAATGAAAGTAGAGATGTCCATCCCACCTCCCAGCTTGAAATTACTCAAATTGATACCTCGATTTTCCAGTGTGTTTTAAAAATACAGGTACAAGATGGAAGACAAATTATGTATTCCACACCTTCCTGTTTCTGGAAGGACTATCGCCAAACCATTTCCAAAAAATGAGACCGTACTGTTTCTTAAGACATCATGAGGAGATTTCCCACTGGGTTATGAATGAGGCAGAAAAACATTAAAGACAGGAAGTTGGCATTCTGTTTTTAAAATATCAGTTATGGGCCCCGGCGCATTGGCTCACACCTGTAATCCCAGCACTTTGGGAGGCCAGGTGGGTGGATCACTTGAGGCCAGGAGTTCAAGACCAGCCTGGCCAACATGGTGAAGCCCTGTCTCTACAACAAATACAAAAATTAGCCAGGTGTGGTGGCGGGCGCCTGTAATCCCAGCTATTAGGGAGGCTGAGGCATGAGAATCGCTTGAGTCCGGGAGGCCGAGATTGCAGTGAGCCAAGATCAGGCCACTGCACTCCAGCCTGGGCAACAGAGCAAGACCCTGTCTCAAACACACACACACAGACACACACACACACACACACACACAAAGTTAGCTGGGCATGCTGGTGCATGCCTGTAATCCCAGCTACTCAGGAGGCTGAGGTGGAAGGACTGCTTAAGTTCGGGAGGTGGAGGTTGCAGTGAGACGAGATCAGGCCACTACACTCTAGCCTGGGTGAAAGAGCGAGACCCTGTCTCAAAAAAAAAAAAAAATAATCAGTTACAAAGGAGCAAATCCTTATTAAGTGGCTTATAAATCTATGACTTTCTATATTCTAAAAGTTGCATCATTATAGACTAGTCAAAATGATTTGGGGTGCTGCATTTGAAGCATGGTCTGATCATGTGTTAAATTATAATCCTCAGAGACGGAAATGGTACATGTGGCAAAAAAAAAAAAAAAAAAAAAAAAAAAAATCTGTTTCCCAACAAATTCCCCACCCCCAATTTCAACTGCCCAAAGTTGCAACAGGCAAAAGTAGACAGAGAGAAGAGAGTGAAATCTGTGGCAGATGGAATCAATGTAATGAAACTATATATGCTGTGGAAAGATTTGTGTCCATAATTTAAAAACCGCCATTATGTATATTCAAGCCATTGGGTGCTAATGTATCTTTAAAATCCAATATGTGAGAGGCAAGAGAACAGAATATTTAACAAAATTATTCTTTGCTTTTCTTATTTGTTTCACCTATATTTTCATGTTTTCCTAAGGTCTGGACAATTCACCAGTCAGGAAAATAAAGGGAATATGTCTACTCTGTTTATATTTTTTGATGGTTTAACATTTATCTTATTTTTTATGCAACGTTGTTTATTATAATATTTTTTCTTTTATTTGTATAAATTTAGGGGGCACAAGTGCAGTTTTGTTATATGGATATATTGCAGATTGAAATCTGGGCTTTTAGTGTACCCATCACCAGAATAGTGTACATTGTATCCATTAAGTAACGGATTTAAATTATAATAAAGAAATAAAGTGGAAAGTTAAGATTCAATTTCCAGTCCCAATACACGTCATGCATTAGAAAGTGGTTAAACCCATGAGTTTGAGGCTGCTATGAGCCATGATTGTGCCACTGCACTCCAGCCTGAGCAATGGAGGGACCCTGTCTCTAATAACTAAATAAATAGAAAGAAAGTGGTATAAAATAAAAAGGACCTCCCTGCCCCAATCTTTAGAGTTTGCTTCACAATCAGTATAGAAATATCTGATCACTAGATAGTGGCTGCTTGGAGTACCACATGAAACATGATCCAGAGGCCACATCCAGTGCAGCCTGAAAGAGTGACTTGATTAATAAGTACTGTCCATCACACCCACCAATTGCTCAAAAAGAGAAAGGGAGGGAATAAACACAAACATTGTGTGCTGGTTATTCAAAATGCACTTTTTATTCACTTTAACACAGATGATTTTTTACAGTTGAAAGAAAATATTTGATACACAATTTTGAGTTTTTTTTAGCAGCACCTGCAACAAGAGGATTGTGGAATACCTCAGAATAAAGTAGAGATGGCTGGGGCAGGCACAAATTAACCTGATATTCATCAATCCACTGAAGACATATGGAATCTGAGGCCCCTGAAAGTTAGCCAATACATGACAATAAACTAAATAAATATTTTGTATGATGTTTTAACAGACCATTGAAAAACAGTATAGTCCTAATTAGAAATATATTATTCCAAAAATCTAGTGTTCTTTAAAAAAACACCTATTGAAAATATTACACTGCACATTCTAGGGTACACAGTCAATTTCTAAACCTATATGCACAGTTCTTGGTACTCACAGATTTCAGCCTTTGGTGTTTTTAAATCTTACCCAAACTATATGTCAGCACCCCACTGAGTGTTGCTTACCCAAATGCCACTGTTTATGTCACTTAATGTTGAGTGCTTTCATTAAGATATTGAGTGGTAATTTGGTAGAAAACAATGGTATGGCTAAGAGGAAAGGGGCTCCAGCTGATGGGCCAATAAAATTAACACTTGTCTTAGATGGACAGGATGCCTATGAATCCGATACCCATGTAATTTTTTTTTTTTTTACTCAAATGACCACAAGCCACTCTAATAGAGACAAATACTTTTGTGAGTTGATGGAGGTCTTTATGATGAAGGCCTGAGATCTACAAATAGAAACTAGTATAAGCAGAGTGCAAGTAGAAAGAGAAGGCCCCAGGTCTCATGCATTTAAAAATAATTAGCATTTAACAGTTCTGACGTACAGATTTTCACCCTAACATGATTGTAGCAAAATGATCACAGAACTTGGAAACCAGTGTGGCTGGCTATAGGCATAGGCAGGATAGGGACCAGTACTTAAGAGCTGTGGGGTCCCAGTTCTGGCTTTGACTTCTGGCGTCAAAGTTAATTGAACAATGGTGTCAGGATTATATCTTAATTGGAAATATTGAGTATGACTGGGTTGAAATACTGTCCTCTTCTTTTCTATTTGGCCAATATGTCCCAGAGCTCTTAAAGCACAAAGGTCCTACATGTAAGTAAGGCTGATTCCATACGTGGCTACAATGGAGAGTTGTAGGCTGTATTCCTATGAAAGCTCCCACCCCCTTCCTGGCCTAGGTCTCTTTTTGGGGTAATTTCTGTCTGTCACTATTTTTATCATAGATGTTTTAAAGTACAGATTAAAATCTATGCAGGGTAAACAGATCAACCAACAAGAACCACACTGCATATTCATAATATAGTATATAACTGACAGTCATGGTAATCAAAAATTGTCAAACCATTTTTATATTTTAACATGGGAGCTTTAAGATGTTTTTTATCAGTCACATAAAGATTACTCAGAGCTCAAGAATTTTTCTTGCCACAGTGCAAAAGCAAAAGGAAGAGCTATGTAGTTGCCGTTAAAGATTGATCACAGAATGGTTTGAGAATTTTTAAAGTCCCTCTCCATAGTCTTAGCTGTTATCATCAGATAAATCTAACCACAGCATGGCACTGATGTAGTTTATATATTCATAGAACTTAGAGCCAGAAAGGACTTTATATTGAACATGTAGCCAGCACAGAAAATCTTTTTATGGTATTCTAACAGATGGTCATCCAGTGAATATTTTCAGAGGCAGGGAGCTCACTATTAAGGCAGTCCATTCCACTGTTGGACAACTCTGATTATGGGAAATTCATTCTAACACTGGGTTAAAATCTGCTCTTCTCTCACTTTCAATGTCGGACCACTCTGATTATGGGAAATTCATTCTAACACTGGGTTAAGATCTGCTCTTCTGTCACTTTCAATGTCCTAATTAGGCTAGTTGAACATACAGTGCAACATATAAGAAACCAGTTCCTTCTTCTGCAATAAATATTTGAGTTAAGGAGCCTTGTGAGAAAAGTTCATTATCCCCCAATCTTTTATGAAGCCTTCTCCATGAGCCCAGCATGTTGGATCAAAGGACCATCTAAATTATGAGCAGAGAGCACTGCATCCAAATTCATATACTAAGCAGCATTGCTAAATTGGTAAGAGGTTGTCAGAGAAGCAACATCTCTATGCAGCAAAACTAGACTTAGGAAGTAAAAGCAGACCAACCATTTATTTGCAAAGGTGGTTGGCATATTTAAGCATAATCCATTCACTAGTATCCTATGACTTCAAACACAAGAAGTATAATCAATTGCCAGTGTCATTAGAGTATCTCTTATTGAGATGGGATTTTTTGAAAAGCTCAGATGGGAGCGAACCATACATAAGGATTTAAACAAGTCAGTGTATATCATTATACTTTTGCACTCCTAATCATTACAACTTCTTTAATTCAAGCCTAGGAATCCTTATTTGCATTATTATTTTTATTGTAATACAGCTCAAAGTCTGATTTTTTTCCCCTTTGGCAGAAATGTCAGAAACTGCTTGGCAAGAGTCTGATAGTGACATTTGTTAGTTGATTAATGGAACACTTTAAGAAATAGCTGTAGCTCTTTAACTCCTTCATGCAGCTGGGTTCTAGGTTTCAACTGTGATTTAAAAAATATTTAACTGTCTCAGGACTAAAACTTTCTGATATGTCCTGAGACACACAAGAAGGGGAAATAGCAGAAATCACGCAAAATACACTTGGCTTGATAGAGCTTTATTTTTTTTTAATTTTTAATTTTTTTAAATCAATCTACACTTCAATTTGAAAGGCTCTGTTTCACAATCAGAACCTTGTCTCTTACCCTCTTGTGTGTGTGTGTGCACTCTTAGAGGGGCACAGTTATTCTTACACTACTGACTGATCAATTTGGGGCACATTTTTAAAAGGCTCCCTATCTTTAACAGCACGAAGACCCTGCTTTGGAGCCACTGTTCAAGTCAATGGTGTGACCCAACATGCAATGCTCCAGCTGTTCCTCTACAGCCAGCACCTGCCTGACAGCTTCTTCAAAGGCCACTGTCACATTAGTATCATCTTTGGCACTAGTTTCTAAATAAGGGTAATCCCCATTCTCCATGCACCAGGTTTGTGCCTCCTCAGTAGTCACTTGCCTATCCTCTTTGTCTACCTTGTTACCCAGAACTACAAAGGGGAAATGCTCAGGGTCCTTCACATCCGCATAGTAAATAAATTCTTTCTGCCAGTTACCAAGATTCTCGAAGCTCTGCCGATCATCCACGCTGAAGGTCAAGAGGCAGCAGTCTGCTCCCCTGTAGAAGGGTGTCCTAAGGCTCTTGAAACGTTCCTGCCCTGCAGTGTCCCAGATCTGGAGGGTTACAAAGCGTCCATCTACCTCCAGATCTCGATTTAAGAACTCTACCCCTATGGTGTGAAAAGCCTGGGAGTCAAATTTGTTGGTTACATAACGGTTCATAAGCGAACTTTTCCCAACTCCACCATCACCCAAGAGAATGACCTTTAAGAGCAGGGATTTCCCACTCATTTTTGCAGCACCAGAAGGGAAGGAGTTTGTAACCAAGAGAACCTGAAAATAAAAGGAAAAGTAGGAGGGAAAACAGTTAAACCTGAAACTGAAATCAACTTCATAGCAAATTTCTCTGAATTATGAGGCCTTCTCATTCAACTTCTCTGATTTATGCTCATTAATTGATGTAGTACAGCAGAAGAAATAACACTAATTTTGCATAAGGGGAAAAATAGGTCTTGTTTTTCTGAGGTCTTTTGTTGTGCCAGGAAAATGGCTGAGTGCCATGGGTAAATGGACTAGCAGATGGTCCTGTAATTTGGTTCAGTTCTGACCCAATTCTAGGAGAGGAAGCCTAGAACAGGAATGCCACTCAAATGTGTGACAACTTTAGCTTCCGGTTTGGACAGTTCCAAACAATAGACAAATAGTATGAAATTGACTTGGGGTTTGAAGTCTGCTCCTGATGGATACAAAAATTACTGAGAAGAGAAAGCTACATAAACTGGATTCTTGATTCTGTCGGTAGAGGTCTGGGCCAGAATTAGACTGCACCCCAGAATTTGGAAGAGAGAACAAGGTTACGTTTCTTCAGGCATTTACCCCATTATACTTGCATTGATAGGAACACCCTCTCAAGTAAGGATCTTCTATATTTTTTTCTTCATGGAACAATGGCATTTAAGTTGATGACAATTGACTGATATCAATATAACAGCTGTCATGAAGGAAGGAAATCTTGAATAGCTTATTAGTTTTTGGATTCAGGTTTTAATTCCATAATAGCAACATTTGAAAACATACTGCAAAATTTAAAGTGCTAATATTTATACAGTACCCTACTTGTTACCTCCACAACATGTCTACACATGGAACACCTAGAATGTGTCTTAAAATAAAAAGATCAAATGCTTACTGAACAAATACTACCTTTTCCTATATTCTGTTAGGTACTTTCCCACTAGGTTTATTGTGGGAACTCAACGGTGATGAGGTTAATTGGATGATATTTATACAATAGACCCAAAGGGATGAAAACGAATCACTAATCGAAGGAGTACATGCAAAACAGTTTCTGGAAGCACACACATTTGAATATAATTTTACAAAATTTAGTAGCCCTTAAAATGATTTTGGAATGCCTGTGTACTAGCCATATATTTTTCTAAATATTCATTTTTAAGAGATCAAATATTAAAATATCCCAAATCCACAGTGTGCCCCCTTGAAATACCTACCCAGTGGGTTTTTGTCACAATTTAAATATTTTCCTTTTTTTCCTGATGTTGTTTTATTCTTTCTTTTTAGGGTGCTATAAAACAGAATAGAAAACATTATTTTTAAAAAATCTATAATAAAATAATGTTAAGGCTCTATATAAAAATATATTCAAGTCAGAAAAAAAAAAGAACCCACAGCAACCTCAGGTAACCTACAGAGGGTGCTTTTCAAAAATAAAAGTTCAAAATGCTACCTATGCTTAACATAAGCAAAATAATTTTATTCCAAGAACTTTAACTTATCCTAATTTGTAATTTATATAATTTTTTACATTTTATATTGTCTCTCAATTGAATTCTCCATTCAAAGTAAAAGCAAATTAAAGAAAGATGATATTCACAATAGATGACATTCAGGAAAAGGAAAGTACAGAGCAATCTAAGATATGCTGAAATCCTAAGTCGGAGATGAAACTTCTTCCTTTTATACCTACCAACGTTCCCATCTCCAAGAAAGTTGTTAGTGCACTCACCAGTCTGTCTCAAGGTTGTCTCTGCAATTGATTCCACATAATTAGAGAGCAGAAAAAAATTGTGTTTGTGGGCTTCCTGTTTACAATAAAGTATATTATCTTGGCTAATTATTTTATTAATTAGTTTAGGTCATTTTTCTTTTCTTTATTTATTTTTTAAATTTGAGACAAGGTCTCATTCTGTCACCCAGGCTGGAGTGCAGTGGTGCAGTCATGGCTCACTGCAGCCTCGACCTCCTGGGCTCAAGTAATCTTCCCACCTCAGCCTTCTGAGTAGCTGGGACTACGGGCATGCACCACCATGCCCGGCTAAGTTTTGTAGTTTTTGTAGAGATGGGGTTTCACCATGTTGCCCAGGTTGGTTTCAAACTCCTGGGCTCAAACGATCTGCCCACCTCATGTTCCCAAAGTGCTGGGTTCACAGGCGTGAGCCGCTGCACCTGGCAGTTCATCTGTCTTAAACACCAGTTTTAATATTTAGCTGGTGTTATTAAATTTAAATATACATTCATCTAATATTATAATTAATTATGGCAAGAATCTTATTTAAGCAGCATCAAGAGTACTGGTTTAAGAAGAAAAACAGTGCCTAGATCTGTGTAGTGTTATTTCTTACTGAGGAAGAATGAAGCTTTAAAAAAAAATCTGCTGCTTAATAATCACATGTTATTTTCTAAATATAGATAAAACTTATAATAAGGATTCATTAGATATCTAAATCAGTAATTATGAATTTAAATAATATCTCCTAAATGGATAGGCTTTATCCTCCTTCTTGGTTTATATACACTCTACAGAATTCTCAAGTTTCCTACAATTCCTGATTTTTGTCCTCTTTTTCCTGCTCCCAAATTGCTGTCTTTGGAATTAGCTCAAGTAACAAACATTTCTTTAAATGGAGATGAAACAAGTGTTAGCACACTTTTTTATTTTTTTTATACTGGTCTGTAGGATAATTTTACAGAGCAGAACTCTTGAACTCTCATTTTAAAAAGTAACAGAAGTACAAACTTGGGCATGATTCTGATGGCTAGTATTAAGCGTCCATGCCACACAAGCTTCCTTGAGTTCCTAGCAAACAGGCGTTCACATCATTAAAAGACTCACTGACCCTATTCTCCCAGTTGCAGATAAACTCAATAGACAGGTCAAGGACTGAGTGAATATGGAAACCAAATGCTCAGCTCCAGGAATAATGATGATGTATTAATAACTGTCTGAGATAATGCTGCAGTTGCTTGTGCATTCCCTATTTGGTTATGTGCACACATAACTTCTGGGCCTATAGGCTCTATGCCAAGGGAAAAAGAGGAAAAGCAATGTGGTTCAGTGTCAAGAGCACTGAGCTAGCTGGCAGTAATCAGGACACCAGGGTCTTCATCACTGTTACACCATTCATTTATTTTATGAACTTGGGCAGGTCATTTAATCTTTCTGTTTCAGTATCTTCTTACATAAAAATAGAGCAGATAATACCTGCCCTACTTAACAGGATTTTGGGGGAGAATGAAAAGCTTATGAAGTTTGCAAAGATTTGTAAGCATTTTTTGAAAAATTTGGTTTGAGATTTTTATTCCTCTGGCTCCTCCACCTCCTTTCATGCACTGGTGGGGGCATTGTGGCTCAGTATTAACCCTTCTCAGAAAGGGCCTGCTAGTGAAAGTATAAGAATTCTTCCTTTTTTCTTTCTTCCATATTTGAGAATGCCTTGTTCCTCAACAAGCTTGAACATCTGCATATGGCACAGAATCTCAGCATTGAAGGGACCTTCAGGGTCTTCTGGTCCAATCTTGCTACTGATATTTGAGAAAACACTACAGTGCCTATTGTGTGTTGTGTCCTTACTAAGGAAACCCTCCACTCTCCTCTGCTGTCTCCAACTCCCATTTATTTTCTAGAAGTAAAAATGAATACAGTTTAGATTTGTCTCCTTGCCTTCATTCAATCCTGCTGATTTTCCCTTGAAGTATCATTTTCTAGTCCTGTGCTACCATCCTCATTTTGGCCCACAATTTCTCACATCTAATCTATTGTGAAAGTTCTTCTCTCCCTGCTTCTGGTTTCTCCCCACCCAATCTACTTTGCAAAGCTTCATCACTCAAACATCCATTGGATGTAGATACTGTTGGGAATTAATAAATGTTTAAGGCAAGGTCTTGCCCTCAGGGAGTTTACAAATTAACATGCAAGCTCAGGATTTCATTGTTTACAGTTGAAATAATGTCATTATACTGACTTATTTTGTTAACAAACTTTTCCTGTCTTTCTTACATGATCAATTTTAAATTCCTAGATAGTAAGCTCACTGTATACATCTTTGAAGCCCCTTCAGTGTGCAGCACCAGGATCCTCCATGGATATAATAAATATTTGTTTACCAATTAAATGATTAGGTAGGTGCCCAGAATTAATGCCTCTGAATTGATGCCAAGGTACAATAGATCCATAGCTCTGTAAGATGCCAAAATACTATTATTTATAAGGTAACTAAAGAGCAGAAGTTATGAACTTGACTCGATCATTTTCTGGATGGGGCGTAATGGGAATTCCACCTGTTGAAAGTCAAGGGAAATGCTCCAGTTTTCCTCCCCCTACTCTCACATTTTAAAAATAAGTATATACATTTCCCCATTCCTACCCAAAACAAGAGCAGAATAATGATATCCAGTTGATGTTGTCGGTGGGTGCTGGCCTCTCCACAATCATTTATCATTGTTTGAAAATGAATGTCATGTCCTTTAGTACATACTTAAATTAAAAAGAACTAGCACAGTATAAAAGCAAATGAAATCATTTTTTCCTCCCCCAGAATATGCCGGATTTAATCCAAACCTTTAAACAAGGTAACATTAAGCAGGCAAATGAATTCTTTGATAACACTAAATATGTAAATAGGAAAGTCAAATGATGTATGCATCCCTTATGGGTCCTCTGTCGGGCGAGCATTTGGACCAAAACGCTTATTCTGATTTTGATCCCATTCAGAGAAAGATCTGACTCTAACTGAGTCAAATATTCGAGAGACGCAATTCCCCTTTCCTACCCCCACAAACTCATTAATGAGCATGCTCTAAGGATAGTTTACTAACTTTTTTTTTTTTTTCCCATCAGGGTCTCAGTCTTGGAGAGTAAGGTGAATTAGGAATTTCCATAACCAATACTCCCCAGCTCTTTGTTCTTTAACACACTTGAAACCTTCTGAATCTGCAGTGCCCGTACCCACAAAGCCTTATTCAAATTATTGTATTTAGTTGGGAATGCTTAGAGGTGGGAGTGGAGGTGGGGGAGGAGGCAGTACAATGAAGAAAAAGAAGTTGAACCTTTGAAAATAGTACATTTTAGTATGATGATGGAGAGAAGAGAGGCAGAAAAGCAAATTTGCATCAGTTCAGTTGCCATGGAGTGGAATGATGCTCAAAATCAGTAGTGCAGATTGCTCGGAGGCAAGTCTTGAAAGGGATGTGTACTGCAGGGATCGATAGGGGAAGAGCAACTGGGGAGGGCTAGGCACTGGATGAGAGTGGCACTGTTGGAAGTCTGTACAGGGGAGGAGCCATGGTTGGACCTGTGGGGAAAGCCCATCTTGTGGCGACACACTGGTAAGGGCTACTCAACTCACTGTTGAATGCTGGCACAATAATTGGAAATATTGCACTGAAGAATTGGGCGCGGCTATATTTATGTAAAATTCAACACGGATGAGAAATGATTGAATGTTTGAGTGTGTTTCCAATACAACCCAATACTTGGCGTTGGTGCTGGTGGTGGGTGCTTCGTAGCGGGGAAACCCTCTGACGCACTGGATTCATTTTGCAGAGCTAACAAGTTATCAGCTACATCCATGCCGACTCCAAATGCCACAGCTGTCATGCCACTGAAACGCTATTCCTACATTCATGCCCACATTTATATCCTATATGCAACTCAAAGGGTCCAATGTGGAGTCCCACATCTAACCTTTCACTGCTCACAACGACAGCTCTAGGGCTATAAGCCCAAAGGCACACTAGATAGCAATTTGGCATCGTCCCCAGGACACTTCTTCCTCAGTAGACTGCCCAGGGACAAATAGGTAGATAAGGTTTGGATGACATCAAGCGAGCTGAACACAAGGAAAAAAAGCTTCCTTGGGAGACAAGAATGCTGGCATCTCTACGACAGGGGCACTGTTAGCATTACGGACCTAGAAAGTGAGATGTCACACATAGTCCCAACTACCTCCGACCCAGGTCCTCTCACCTCACCCCCAGCTCTTAGAGCTAGTCGGCTGTGGCGCATGCGCACTGAGCCACACCCGCTCCCCACGGAGCCCTGCGCCTCTCTGCTCGGCTCTGGCAGCAGCTCGGGATTACTCAGCAACGCCCCCCTGCACTGTCACCTGCCCCCAACTCCGACCTCGGGAGCGGCTCAGTCCCTTTTCTCAAGCTACGAGTGGTCCTGGGGATCAACTAGACTTTCCTTTCTCCCTCTTCTCACAGGCCCCCCACCTCCCGGCCTTCCGGGTCCTCCAGCCCCTAGCCCCTGTTCCTGCCCACGCACAGGCACCTTACCCAACACAATGGGAAGGAAACAGGAGAGGGCCGCGGGTGCCAGGCAGGTCAGCTCTGCGTGCCGGGAGTCCGGCTCCTTAGAGTCACCGTCACTGCTCCTGCTGCCTCCTCGTCCTCAATGGGGCAGCAAGTGCGGCTCGGACCTCGGTGGCCTGACAGCTGCCGCTCGCGCCCGCCGCTGCCGCCGCGCAGCGTCTCGAGCCCGCGCCCGCGCCCGCCAGGGGAGGGGGCGGGGCCCGCGCCGCCTCCTCGTGCCCCTTTCTCGGCGGTGGGGACCCGGTGTAGCCGCCTCCCGCCCTCCATGTGGCAAGCGCTCCCTGGTTCGCCCACTCTTCTTTCATGCTCATCGTCCAACCCTGGTCTCCCTTGTCCTCCTTCTCCTCCCCTAGCCGATTAGTAGGCACAGCGGCAATAGACCGTCAAATATTGCTCTTCCACTTAGCTCCTCTGCAGCCTGGGCCTAAGCCCTCAAGCAGGGCTAGCCACTGCCCCACTTCCTGCAATTATCCTCTGATCTACCTCATTTATCCTAGCTCAGAATCCTTTAATTTTGCCAAGAGGGTAGTACATACACCCTCTTGTTTCAAATAACTCAGGAAAACACATGATCACAACACATTGCTAGGCCCTCTAGCTGGGTACAGCTTATGAAATTTTCAGGCAATTAAAAAAAATGTCCACATCTGTAGCGCAGGCATAGAGGACACACTGCCCTTTACTCTTACCAGATACAGTTCTAGAGGGCCACACAGGGGGCATTACTTGAATTTCCCGGAATTGCTGCTGGGGCAGAATTTGATGTTTTAATTGTGCCTAGCCGACCAGCTAGTCTCTTTTTGTTGTTTTCTGTAGCCCTCTGGTACTTCCAACTAGTTTGTGATTTTCCCCCTGGAATTGAAGAAGGACAAAGCTCCTGAGGTCATTTAGCCTGCACTCCACCTGTCTGTCAGGCAGCTCCATCTCTGAAGCTTCCCCATTGCCCGAAACCCTGTGACCTTGTGGCACAGGCCCTCACTCATCTCATGACCCCGTCCAGGCCCTCACACATACCCGCTACTTCCATCTAGGCCACTCTTCCTCTGTCTCTTGACAAGGCAATCGTGCAATCAATCTCCGCAGGCCCCAGCTTAAATGTCACTTCTCAGGATAACCTTTCTCGATAATCTCAGAATAGAGATGGTGCCCCAGTTTATACTCTTGTAGCCTCCTGTAACTTGCTGTATTTTTCCTTCATAACACTTACCCATTTTTGGTGGTACATTTAAGTGTATGATTATTTTGTTGACAGCTGTCTTCCCTACTAAACTATAGTGGGGAAGGACTATGAGGTCAAGGACAACGTTTGTGTTCACCACCGTATGCACAGAGCCTAGGGCAATGCTTGCTGCATAGGACATGCTCAGAAAATATTTGCTGAATATGAATGAATGCTGTATCACTAATAATTGTTATATTTAAATAAAATAAATTGATGTAACTGAATCTCTTGTGCTCCTATTTAAACCAACCCCGTTCCCCACACATACACTCTAAAACACTCTTCTGATGAAGAAGAGATTCACACAATCCTCTAAATCAAATTTTCCGCATACATTTTACTCTATTAAAAAACTATTGAGCATGGGCCCCAACATATGTATAAGGATTTATAGATTATATACATGTACTACTGTACATGTATACATTACACATTACTTTAAACATACATTTTAATGAGTAAACATTAAAATACTCCAGCACAGAAATTTTAAAAGAATGAGAAAAATAAATATATTGATGTTCCAATGTTTTCTTTTTGCACCTCAATAAATAGTTTTGTGAAATGCTTTAAATAACAGTCCTTCATATTAGAGTAACTCGTCTTTAGGTGTAACAATCTAGACTACTTTTTCATTTTCTCATAGATGCCATTTTCCAACAGTTTAAAAATCTCTGAGAAACCCCCAAACCAACTGGCAAGTTTTAAGGATCTTTTAGTTTCTAAGCTACCTCGTTCTGTAGTCAGGATCTCACAACTGCTGAAAGCACCACACGTTTAGTGAATGTTGGAACACCTAAGGGTAAGAAAAATCCTTTGTTAGACCAAAGATTCCTACATGTAAATCCTATATTAAAAGAGTCTCTAGAGGCCACTTAAAAAGCAACTACTATTATCTTTCTAGAATGGAAGCAACATGACTAACACTAGTTGTGAGGGATCAGCAAAAATGGACAGCACGAAGATTCAAAGTAACTGCTGTGGATGGTTTTGTGGCTCTCAGATGGGACTATTCCCAATGGTCAATCATTGAGATCTGTCAAATAGTGTCCTTCACACACAATAAAAATTCTATTTTTATAACACAGTTACACACACACACACACACACACAAAATAGAATCATAGTGTAGTCGGTAGATAGAAGGCCAAACCAAGATTGCGTTCGGATACCAGAGATAGGGTTACCTTCAGAGTCTCACACACACACACACACACACACACACACACACACACACACAGACACGCTTTTCAACATTCAGTGAACAAGATCTCCCAAAGTCTCATCCGATCAGTTTGAAATACATTGACCTGAGCTTCAGGAAGACATAATTGTAATGTGATTAATTTAAAAGAACATCCTGGTCCAGCATTCACAAGTTGTTATGTACAAGAGGGTTCCGTGAAGCATTCAAATAAGTGTATAAACACTGCATACTATTTCCCTTCCAGAAGAGTCACATTGCATATTAAAACATTAACGTCTCTTGGAGTCCTGAAGTAAAGAAATCTGTTGTGTTGTTTTTCAATCCTACATTTCCAAAACTTTTGTGAACATGAATTTCTTTTGTTTATGGAACATCTATTAGCAGGACTAGAACAGCTCAGGACCCAATTTAGCAACTACTGTCCTAATCATTAATATTGAACATATTCATAGGCCAATGTATTTGTCATCTTTGTCCTAGAATATTTATGTGGCAACTATACACGTTATATTTTCCAGATAGTCCTGATTTCAAATACTTTGTCTTATTGTCCTAATTTTTCCAACAATACTCATGAGATCATCTAATGTTTTATTCAGAAATTATGGCAGCCATAGATATGTAAAAAGGAAATTAGACAGTAAGAATTTGTCAACTATTTACCTATCATTGTCCAAGAGCAAGTCACAGTTTCTGGTGATACAATATTTTTTTAAAAAATCATTTGACACAGGGATAATATTATGGAATAGGAATACTTTGCCAGATTTTTCATAGCCTGAAGGAAAGATCTCTTAAGATTATCCAATTATGGAAGGCATCAGTATGAACTCAGTTTAGTCATTTAAAAAACATTTTTAAGCTCTGTCCACTAAAAATACTTAGAAACAATGAAAATCTCAGTGTCCAAATTCACCTATAGTGCCCATAGGATGGTTCTAAATGCTATTTCCCAATAAAAGGACCCAGGATTACTTAAATAAATGGCTGACTTCAGATATGTGGCAAGAAATATCCAAGATGAACATAAAATATCTTGTCACACCAGATAGCAAGGAAGCTAAAAACATTACTAGAGTTGAGTCAAAAGGACTTGAAGAGGCTGTCATCAGTCAAACATGGGGCAATTTGAGCATCAGTAAAGATAATAACTACAATGAATTGAAATATATCAAATATGTTTAAATATACAAATTCATAAAAACACTTAAAAACATAATTGCTCAATTTGGCCAAACCTAGAAAGCTAGCTCATTATTTTAAAACTGGTAAATAAAGAGAGTGACTCAAACATTTAACCTGCTTTTTTTAAATACAAATTATTCCTTGCTGTAACAAAGGAGTCGGCGAGGAAAGTGTTTTAAAAAGATTCCCAGCTAATAAATTATGAAGGAATGATAAAATTACAACCTTTAATGAATTAGTGGATCTAGGTAATAATAGTTAATGTCTTCTAACATTACAAAAGGAGTGTTAACCATATATCATATGCCTCTTGATGGAAAAACACAGCAGCACATAGAAAGTATTTTTTGTCAAAAAATACAATTTGAACCCTATCAAGCTCCTAGATATAACTATGAATTTTTAGAAAAATACAAGGAAAAATATGTTAACATTGTAGGGATGTAAGCAACAACATCCAGACTTAGGTTTAGAGTGCAAGTGTGTGTGTGTGTGGTTTAGAGTGCAGGTGTGTGTGTGTGTGTGTCTGTGTGTTGAGGGGGGAGAAACTGCAGAAAAAAAACGTGGTTTCTTCAACAAATAAATTTTAAGGAAGAATACAAAAATGAAAGTTAAAAAGAATGCATTTACAATGACATCAAAGAGAATGAAATATTTAGAAGTAAATTTTAAAAAAGAAGTGCAAAAAAAGAAGTGCAAAAGTAACACTCTTAAAAACACAAAACTTTGTTGAAAGAAATTAAAAAAGATCTAAATAAGTGGAAAGATATCATATGTTTGTGGATTGAAAGACAATATTTATGAGGTGGAAATACTCTTCAAATTGATCTACAGATTCAACGCAATTCCTGTCAGAACCCCAGCTGGCTTCTTTGTAGAAATTTACAAGCTGATCCTAATATTCTTATGGAAACTCAAGCAACCCAGAATAGCCAACACAATCCCGCAAGAGAACTCAGCCTTTTCAATTTCAAAACTTACTACAAAGCTACAGTTACCAAAATAGTGTGGTACTGGCATAAGGCTAACATGTAGATCAGTAAAATAGAATTGAGAATCCAGAAATAAACACATGTGTCTATGGTCAATTGATTTTCAACAAAGCTGCCAAGGCCATTTAATGGGGAAAGAATAGATTTTTTCAACAAAGTGTGCTGGAATAACAGGATAGCCACATGCAGAAGAATGAAGTGGGACCCTCACCTCACAGCACATACAAAATTAACTAAAAATGGATTATACTATAAAATTGTTAGAAGAAAGCAGTAGTAAGTCTGGTCTTGAGTTAGGCAATGGATTCTTAGATATGTCACCAAAAGCAAGGGCAACAAAAGAAAAAATAAATAAATTGGACTTCATGAAAATGAGAAATGTTTGTGCTTCAAAGAACACTATCAGAAATGTAAAAAGACAACTCACAGAATAAGGGAAAATATTTGCAAATAATATACTTGATAAGGAAGTTATCTAGAACATATTTTAAAAAATCTTACAACTCAAAGATAAAAAGATAACCCAATTTAAAAATGAGCAAAGCATCTGAATAGACTTTTCTCCGCAGATGTACAAATGATTAATAAGCACATAAAAAGATGCTCAGCATCATTAATTATAAGGGAAATGCAAATCAAAACCACAATGAGATACCGCCTCACACTGATTAGGATGGCTATAAAAATTAGATAATACCAAGTGTTGGTGAGGATGTGGAAGAAATGAAGAGCATAACATTCATACACTGCTGATGGGACTGTAAAAATGCTGCAGCCACTTTGGAAAAGGCTGGCAGTGTCTTAAAAAAGATAAGCACAGAGTTACCTTAAGATCCAGTAATTCCGCTTCCAGTTATATACCCAAGAGAAGTAAAAACATATATCTACACAAAAGCTTTTACATGATTGTTTATTGCAGCATCATTAATAATGGCCAAAAGGTGGAAAAATCCCAAATGTACATCAACTGATGAATGTCTAAATAAAGTGTAATATATTTGTACAATGAAATATTATTCAGCCTTAAAAAGAGATGAAGTACTGATACATGCTATAACATGTATGTATCTTCAAAACATTACGCTAAGTGAAAGAAGCCAGTCATAAAAGACTACATCTTATTTGATTCCATGTATATGAAATGTACAAAATTGGCAAATGTACAGAAAGAGAAATAGATTAGTGATCACTTAGGACTAGGGGACAGGTAGACAGGGATGTTGGGGGACTGATAGCTAAAGAGTAAGGAGTTTCATACACTTGCTGAAAAAAATAAGGTTTTACTTCCCTATCAAAGAAAATATATTCAATCTTCTGTCAGTACAATAACCCACTCAAGCATTCAGTTCCCAGAGTAGGAAATACTATGTATAAATTCTATACTGTAGATAAACAGCAAATGTACAGTACATTAAACCACAGACTGGAAGGGATGCTGAGGGATTCATAGTTATTGTTAGTTAAATTTATTAAGGGGGCTAGGATAGAATATGGGTGAAATTTGTTTCTATTACTATTTGGAGGAGGCAGTTGACCTCATGCAAAATGCATGGAACCAGTTGTCAGCATGCCTGGGTTTTGGTGCTGGCTAACTCTGTCATATAGGATATATGAGAACTCTGCTAAATCACTTGACTTCTTGGCCACAATTTCTTCATTTATAAAAAGAGACTAATATTACCTACTCTGACATCATTATTATGTTACTGGGACCAACTAACTGAGACAAAGTCCACTAAGCACCTTGGAAAATGAAAAGCAGTACAAATATAAATTTCTTACATTAATTAGTCATTGTGTTTTAATTCTAGACGGGGTAAAAGGTGCCATCCCCGTTAAAGAGTTCTGTAATTCTTCCATAAGGGAATTTTACAATTTGTATAATGCTTTAAAGTTTCAAAAGCTATTTTTGAAAAAAATCATGACCCTCTCTCCCCAAAATCATGCCAACACATGATCAAATGAAGAGCAAGTAGAAATAGTTATTTTTCTGATGAATTTCAGTCAAAGGTAAAATAAAGTAATAAAATACTTCATCTTTTGAAATAGCTCTTACTGTGTAATTATTCCAGTTTGTATGAAAAGTGTATGTCATGATCTTTTTGTTAGTATTTTATGTTGTCTATACACTTCTGATGCATTTGTTTGAAGCTTTTCTAGGGCCAACATGAACAGAAATATCACATAAGTTTTTTGAAATAAAAACACAATTTAACATAATATCACTGATTAGGGGAGGACACCTGTTGGCACTGAAATTACTGAGGATGAGTAAGCTCATGGAAAAACTCAGTCTTCAAAAATAATGAAAAGCTTCAAGGTTTAGAAGATATAACCAGTGGCCTTCAAATACATTCCTCTTTCGAGATTATCTGTCTTTAGCATTCTCAGTTATGAGCTTAATGCCTTCTTGGTCATTTACAAGGTATCAGACAGCAAATACCAGGAAATATGACATTGCTTTCAACTTGTGCATTATATGGTATTAGTACTGGTGATGATGCCAACAGTTAAAAATACACTTCAGGTGCACCCACTGTCCCCTTCTCTCTTTCACCCCCAACTGCTACCACAAGATAGAATAACTAGCACACTAGAACAAGCAATGCAGACTTGAAAAATGATAGCTATAACCTGAACCAGTGGTCAATATTAGCCTCGCTTAGAAATTGATCAAGGACTTGCATCAATTCACAAAGCATTTATTTAAAAAAATCATCTGAATCTCAGTAAGACCAGGGAGATTTCTGGCATTTTAACTCATCCTATTCCCATCCTCTCTCCTCACTTCTGTGGTAACCTTGAAAACCAACAACTCACAATCACACTGAAAACCAGCAGTCTTGCAGTCACTGGAGGGGTCAGAATGGGACTGGAACACTTCCAAAGCCTCATCCCCAGAGAATTGTCATTATTTGACTGGTCTGGCAGTTTCCTGGAAACCCCCACTCACAGAGTTTCTCTTTAATTCACCTGACTCAGAGCTTGCTCATAGCAGAATACTCTTTTCCTCAGAGCATTTGTCTAAAACAACCAGCAGCAATTGTTTAACATTGCAGTTGCCTGTGGTAATGATAACAATGGGAGAAAACAAGAAATTGACGTAAAAACATAGAAGGAAAATCTGAGGAGTGAGATGTCTATAGGTGGCATTAATCATTTCGGTAGACACAGAAAAAGTAGGTGACAAAATCCAACACCCTTTCCTTGATAAAAAAAAAAATCAACAAACTAGAAGCATAAAAGAAATTCCTCAATCTTATAAAGGACATAAATGAAAAACCCACTGTGAGCATCACATTTAAGGATAAAAGACTAGATGCTTTTCATCTGAGATCAGGAACAAGACAAGGATGCCCATTCTCGTCTCCAATTTAACATTGTATTGGAGGTTGTAGCCAGGGCCATTAGGCAAGAAGATGAAGCAAAAAGTATCCAGATCGAAAGGAAGAAGTAAAACTATTTTTATTTAAAGATTACATGTTCGTAAATATAGAAAATCCTAAGGAATCTATTAAAAAACTACTAAAGCTTGCAAAGAACCTGAAGAGTCATTTCTCCAAAGAAGAATAGACATTTCTCATAAGAAAACATAAAAATGGCCATCAAATATGAAAAATTGCTCAACCTCACTAATCATCAGGGAACTGCAAATCCAAACCACTATGAGATATCACCTCATACTCACTAGGATTGCTATAATAAAAAAGACAAGAGATAACAAATCTTGGTGAGAGTGTGAAGAAAGGAGAACCCTTGTATACTGTTGGTGAGAATATAGGTTGGTGCAACCATTATAAGAATCAGTATGGAGAGTCCTAAAAAAATTTAAAACAGAACTACCATATGACCTAGCAAACCTACTCCGAGTTATAAACTCAAGGGAGATGAAATCACCACATTAGAAAGATATCTGCCCTCCCTTGTTCATTGTAGCATCATTTGTAATAGCCAAGATATGGAATCAACCTAACTGTCCATCAATAGATAAATGAATAAAGAAAATGTGGTACATATACACAGTGGAGTACTATTTAGCCATAAAAAGGAGACTGCCATTTGCCACAATATGGATGGTACTGGAGTACATTATGCCAAGTGAAAGAAGCCAGACATAGAAAGAAAAATATTGCATGATCTCACTTATATGTGAAATCTTTTTAAAAAAAGGTCAAATATATAGAGATAGAGAATAAAACAGTGGTTACCAGGGGTGGGGAGTTATAATTCAAAGGATACAAAGTAGCAGACATGTAGGATGAAGAACTCTAGAGAGTGAATGTACACCGTAAAGACTATAGTTAATAAAATTGTATTGTATTAGAGATTTTTATTAAATAGATTTTAGCTGCTCTTGTCACACACGCATAAGAGTAACTACATAAGATAATAGGTACGTTAATTTGCTTCACTATGGTAACTGCTTTTCTATCTATACATATCCCATAACATCATGTTTTATACCTCAAATATAAGCAATAACATTTATTTAAAAAACGATTAAATATAATAAGTGAGTTCAGAAAGGTTTCAGAGTAAAAGCCAATATATAAAAATAAATAATGTTTCCATAGATTAGCAATGAACAATCTAAAAGGAAAATTAAGAGAACAATTCCATTTATAATAGCATCAAAAGGAATGAAACACTTAAAAATAAATTTAACAGAAGTTCAAGATGTGTACACAGAAAGCAAAACCACATCATTGAAAGAAATTAGAGAAGACCTAAATAAATGGAAAGACACCCCATGTTTATGGACTGGGAGATTTAAAATTGCTAAGATGGTAATATTCCCCTAACTAATCTACGGATTGTACACATTCCCTATGAAAATCACATCTGCCTTTTTTTTTTTTTTACAGAAATTGACAAGCTGATGCTAAAATTTATATGGAAATACAAGGGACCAAATTAGTTAAATCACTCTTAAGAAAGAAAAACAAAATTGTAGGACTCATACTTCTTGATTTCAAGGCATACTACAAAGCTACAGTAATCAAGATAGCATGGTACTGACATAACAACAGACATATAGACCAAATGAAGTAGAATTGAGAGTTCATACATAAATCATAAGCTTTATGGTCAATTAATAATATTTTTGATACAGAAAACTTAAAAACACCAGGCATGAGGGTTTCCTTTAATATATTTTGGCAGTCCAGATTAACAGAATCTATCGAGAGAGAACATGGAAGACATAGGAACTTCTGATGGTAAGCTCAGTCATCTAAGCAAAGAGTATTCCTTCCTTGACCTTCCCCACTCCTAAGGAGATTCAGCATTGCTCTATTTAGCCAAGGTCTTTTAAGGCCTGTGGCAGAGATTTTTGGACTAGGGTCTATGAATAGGATCAAGTGGTTCATAAAACCTCTAAAATTCTAAATAATAATTCATGAATGTGTGGATCTCTACATTTTTCTAGGGAAAAATTCTACAGCTTTCATCAGATTCTCAAAGGGGTTCATGACCAGAAAAGGTTAAGAATCACTCACTGAAGGGTCCTTCTCTGGGATTTAGGCCAGCCAGCAGTCCTGAACTGCCCTAATTGAAATGTAACTGGATAACTTAGTTGAAGCAACTATTTCTTTAGAACTTTTCTTGGTGCTATGAACAGACCGGCTTGAGACTGGCTTAGGGGCACCTTTTTAGTATTATATAATGTACCTAAATCCTACCTAGTCTTGCTCTGCTGCCATGACTTACGCGGACCTGATATTGCCCATTACTATGATGGTCGTTTCCTGCCTCATCCTGGATCCTGACTAGATCTGTGGTAGTATCACTATCATGTTGATGTCACTAGCACAACCTTTTTCTGACTATTCTGTCAGGACACTTCAGTCATCCTAGACTGATGAATTAGGAGAATTATTATGTCATTGACAAAAAAATTTATAAAGCAGGAGTGGAGGGAGAACTGCTTCAAAAGAAGTTGCTGAGTTTCTTTGTAGACATATTAAATGACGGTGGGACATATGAGTAGAAACCACCAGCAGATGCTGCGTCATTTATGTCTACTGCCTGGCCCCTGTGAGAACCTGAGTTTGTGAGCACTGGCTATAACTGAATCCTTGGGAAAACCCCAGTTAGGGGACTGGAGGAGAAAGAGGATTGCTTGACAAGATCAAGAAGAAACAGTTATACAGGTGAGATCCTAAAGAAGGAGACACTGCAATCAATCTTGGATAAGGGTTCTAGAAGTAATGGGATAAGAGCATGAGTGAAACAATTAGTTTTGGATAAGAGGAAGAAAGTTTCCAGTATCTAATTAGAGACAGAGACTCTTGGAGTTCCAAAGATGCCTAGCCCATCACTGTCATTTTCCAGGCTTGTGGTATATTAAAAGAAAATAATAAAGACATGTCAAAACAGGATCTAAACATTGTGAGATGTTTAAAATGTTTATACTTAACATACTGACACTTCTATCACCACCAAAATTTCCACATAATGTAATATAATATATTTACAAAATAAAAAATTTAAAATGAAACCAGTAATATTCTTTATTGTCTATGGCTTAGTAATAAGACACAAGTTTAAAGTTGTCTAATAAATTTCATTTTCTTTAATCTTGTCAGTTTATGTCAGGAATTAGGACTAGACTTTCTGAATGTACAATCTTTCTGAAAAAACATTAAAAGTCTAAATAGAGGCCTTCAAGAATATGAGACTGGTCAAAATGGTTTTTCCTTTTTTAGAGATGTGAGACTTCTGAAACAGTAGGAATAAAAGGAGGGAATGAGTACGCTACTCTTTTTTCAGATATATGATTTATGAACACAGTATATAGTTTTTTTTTGTTTTTTTTTTTTGAGACGGAGTTTTGCTCTATCACCAGGCTGGAGTGCAGTGGCGTGATCTCGGCTCACTGCAACCTCTGCCTCCCAGGTTCAAGCGATTGGCCTGCCTACTATTCCGGAGTGGCTGTGACCACAGGTGCGCGCCACCACACCTGGTTAATTTTTGTATTTTTAGTAGAGATGGGGTTTCACAGTGTTGGCCAGGATAGTCTCAATCGCCTGACCTTGTGATCCGTCCGCCTCGGCCTCCCAAAGTGCTGGGATTACAGGCGTGAGCCGCCACACCCGGCCAGTATATAGATTTTTAGATCTTAAAGGAACCTTAAAACCTGATAATCAAAGCTAAATCTGGTAATTCAGATTCTCATTTTATCACAGGCAGAGAACTTCTACAAATTTATGTTACTAGCCTAGACTCAAGATGAGAAATCAAGTCCTCTTCAGAGTTCTACAAATTTATTTTACTAGCCTAGACTCAAGATGAGAAATCAAGTCCTCTTCAGAGTTCTCCAAATTTGCCTGATCATATGAATCACCTGGGGGCCTTGTGAAATACGGATAAAACAAATTCTATCCACCCTGACCTACTAAATCATAATCTTGATGTGTGGTGCCTGGGAATTTGTATTTTAACAAGGCCCCACAGCAACATGAGTGTATCATGATCAGGTAGTTTTGGGGGACATTGCATCTGGTTTGCAACTCACTCATCTTTCCATCTTGACACTTGCCCTTCACAATTGCCACAATTTATGGCATTTTAAAGACTAAAATGTTCACATTTTATAAAATTAATTAGGCAGAAGGTTTTGAGTAGTGAATGAAGGCAAAGTTGTGGACTTAGCCTTAATCATCCAATTTACCCTCATTTATGTTCAAGTTGAAGCACTTCGACTTTCAGTCTGTGTTAAATTATTCTGAGGCTGATTTTCATAAGGGTTCTTTTTAGCATGGCATTTGGTTTCTTGAAATCTGAGGACCTCTCAGCTGCAGTTAACCCAGTGTATACTCAAGAATCTCTTCTTGGAGAATGTAAACATTCCATTATCCAGTCACCTTTGATAAAAGACCACTTTCACCAAAAAAGAGCCTCATAACTCACATTTTATAGATGATGAAATGGGCACTCAGAGAAGCTAACTGATTCACCCAAGGTCATATAGCTGTACTGTGGCAGGGCCAAAGCACAAACCTGTTCATCTATCTTGTGTTGATTGAGCATCTGCTTCCCCTGGGAAATACACTCACTGATGGGGATACAAAGGTGAAGAAGACTTGGTCCCTACCCCAAAGGAAGCCCAGGTCTTCAGATTGCAGAATAAGTCAGACAGCCTGAAGATGCTGGGCCACCACTAATGTCACTTCAACTTCATCAGAGCAAGTAGCTTCTAATTTTGACTCCCATATTTATTAAAACAGTCCTTGGGACTGTTTCAGAAGAAAGAGATGTTGGAAACTGTTATCCTAGAGACTTGCTTTGCTTGGTCTCATGACCCTTACATTGTTTAAATTGTCAGTTAAAAATTGGGAAAGCTCATGTTTTAAAAATGTAGACTTCTGAATTATCTTGAAAAAAGAAAACAAAAACAAAAACAAAACACCTCAAGATCTCTTCTTACTGGACCAGTGTTCCCTTGCTGTGATAATCCTTTGGAGGTAAGGCGCTATTGCCTACTTTATTCGGGCTGGTGCTAGCCAATTCAACATAGTTCCTAACCAGCACCTTTTACTCACTCCTACTGCTTACCCTATTCCCAAAGTGTTTAAGTTTGCTAAGCCTGGCCACTAACTTCTGGGGCAACAGTTATTGTCTGAACCATGCTTGACGGCAGGTGGCAGCAGTAAGCTGTTTTATTACCATTTCTCCTCCAAGTTGGAAGGATGTACTGCAGCCGCAATCAGCTTCAGGGATTTTTTCTTTCATTCCTCTGAAAACAAAACAAAACGAAAAACCCAAGGTCATCAGGTTTTAGTTGAGTAATATTTTGACAAAGTAAGTTATGAAAAAGAGATTTAGTGTTAGTAATGAGAAAAAGCCCATTGTGTGCAATAGGAATCTACCAGGAAAAAAAGCTGGCTGGCTACCAGGAAGAAAAGTCCTGAACCTGAGAGATAGGGCAAGCTGGCTTGCAGCCACTAGTTGGGGAATCTTTTTTTCACACCACATAATAAAAATTAACTCAAATGAGTCATAGACCTAAATGTAAGAGCTGAAACTTTAAAACCCTTAGAAAAAAAAAACCCATAGGAGTAAATGTTTGTGATCTTGGATTAAGAAATAGTTTTTTAGACATAACACAAAAAAGCACAAGCAACAAAAGAAAAAACAGAAAAATGAGACATCAAAATATAAGGCTTTTGTGTTTCAAGGTACATCATCAAGAAAAGAGACAGTCTCCAGAATAGGAGAAAATGTTTGTGAATCATTGATCTCATAAAGGACTTGTATACAAAATATATAAATAATTCTTGTAACTGAACAATAAAAAGAAGACTGACCCAATTAAAAATCGTTAAAAGATCTGAATAGACATTTCTCCAAAGTATACAAAAGCTAATAAGCATATAAAAAGATGTTCAACATCATTAGTCAACAGAGAAATGTAAATCAAACAATAATGAGATACCACCTCACTCCTCATGGTTAAGGATGGCTATTTAGGATGGCTAAGATACAGACAATAACAAGTGCTGACACCGATGTGAAGAAATGAGAACCTTCATAACTGCTGATGGAATTGTAAATGGAGCAACTGTTTTGGAAAACAGTTTGGCAATTTCTCAAAATGTGACCCAGCAATTCCATTCCTTGTTACACAGCCAAGAGAAATGAAAACATGTACACACAAAAGAGTTGTACATGGAGATAAATAGCGGCAATACCCAAAAGATGAAAACAACATGTCTATCAATTGGTGAATGGATAAACAAAATGTGGTAAGCAGTGCCCCCTTATCTGTGGTCTTGCTTTCTGTGGCTGCAGTTATCTGTGATAAACTTCAGTCTGAAAATATTAAATGGAAAATTCTAGAAATAAGCAATTCATATGCTTTAAATTGCATACCATTCTGAGTGTGATGAAATCTGGCATCATCCCACTCTGTCCTGCCTGGGACGTGAATCATTCCTTTGTCTAGCATCTCCACACTATATGTTACCTGCCTGCTAGTCACTTAGTCATCTCAGGCATCACAGTGCTTATGTTCAAGTCATCCTTATTTTACTTAATAAAGGCTCCAAAATGCAAGAGTAGTGATGCTGATTCAGATATGCTAAAGAGAAGCCATCAAGTGCCTCTTTTCACTTAAAAGGTAAAAGTTCTTGGCTTAATACAGAAAGAAAAAAAATTGTATGCTGAGATTGCTAAGATCTACGGTAGGAATGAATCTTCTATCTGTGAAATTGTGAAGAAGGAAAAAGAAATTTGTGCTAGTTTTCCTGTCACACCTCAAACTGCAAAAGTTATGGCCACAGTGCCTGTTAAGTGCTTAGTTAAGGTGGAAAAGTCATTAAATTTGTAGGTGGAAGACATCAATAGAAACATGTTCTGACTGATGGCAGTTGAGTTCAGTACTATTGAGGTTTCAGGCATCCACTGGGAGGCTTGGAACATATCCCCTCCAGATAAGTGAAGTCTATCTACTGTGTATCCATACAACAGAATATTATTCAGCCAGAAAAAGAATGAAATACTGATACATGCTACAACATGGATCAACTTTGAAAACATTAAGCTAAGTAAAAGAAGCCAGTCACGAAATAATTCTATTTATGTGAAATGTCCAAAATAGGTAATTATATGGAGACAAAAACTAGATTGGTGGTTGCCAGGGGCTGCAGGAAGAAATTGGAGTGACATGATCCTAATGGATATGTTTTTTTTTTTTCCCCAGAGGAGTTGCGAAAATATTCTGGGGAATAATAGTTGGGAAATACAGTTTTTTGACACTGAGGAAATATGGTTCAGTGTGGGTGATTTTTAGGTGAATGGATGTGAGTTAAAGCAGCTGTGACTATGGCTCAGACCCCCTTCTCTGGCTTTTGGAGGGTCTTTCTTATAGCCTGGCTTTCTGTTGGGTTCCACCTTTGAGAAGTCCTGGCAGGAGATCTGTGAGAGGAAGGCGAATGAGGTCAGGGTGTTTATTCACTCAGCTCACTCTCTGCAGCGTCTCTGTGGGATGGCTAAATTCACAATACTTAATAGATGACTCTCTCAGTATCTCCACCTCCCATCAACTAACTTTGCCCACTTCCTCTTCTCCCTCCTACAGGACTGGGAGTAGTAATAACCTCACCATTATTCATCTGGGGTCCTCTGCTATCCCTTGTGATTTTCCTATACCCTACCCACATCTTTCATAATAGTCCTTTTATTAAATTTTCCTAAATTGTCTCATACAAATGTGCCATCTGTTTTTTGCAGTCACTCTGACTAATACACTCATTAGCCTTCACATCCTTAATTCTCACCACAACCTTATGAGGTAGATATTACTATTAACCCTATCTTACAGATTTGCAAATATGAGGCTAAGAGAGTTTAAGTAACATGCCCAAGAACCTTCTGACTCTAGAGCTTTGGCTTCAATACACTATATGGATTTGTTTCCTTTTTTTTTTTCCCCACTCTGGTGGTATCTGCATCCAGATCCAAGCAATCTGATACACTCTGACCAGTTTATTCTTCCCAAAATATTCATCCAAGGCCCTCTAGGATCTGGCTCTTGTCTATTTTTTATCTTCCCCTGCTTCTTCACTGTACAAATATTCCAGTCAAGCTAAACTGAGCTATTCAATTTTTCCTAAACACACCTTATTAGTCCTAACTCATTCTTGTACTCATAAGGTGCCCCAACCCTGGGTTTCCGTCCTCACCCCAATCCCATATTCTTCTCTGCCGTTTTCAATTTTCCTTTTACTTTGAGGCCCAACTGAAATCCTCCTTCCTCCATAGAGTCTGGCTAATCCTAGTCTGCCACTTTCTAGTGAGTGACCTTCAGCAAGTCATCCTAACCTCTCGAGTCTCAGAGAGTTTGAGCATTAAATTCATATCAATTATTGGTCCACTGATCTCAAAATACTAATATTTACTGTTCTCAAAATGGCCACCTAGGCTAAGGACTCTTCTCTTCAACAACTTGATCAAGTTTTCACAGTGTTGTCTTGTGTTAAATATCTGCCTTTTTTTTTTTATGGTTGCATAGTATATGAACCCCTTTCCAATTTGGAGGACTTGTCCATTGCATTTTTTTTTTTTTTTTGAGACGGATTTTGCTCTTGTTGCCCAGGCTGGAGTACAATGGCATGATCTCGGCTCACTGCAACCTCCACTTCCTGGCTTCAAGCAATTCTCCTGCCTCACTCAGCCTTCCGAGTAGCTGGGATTACAGGCATGCGCCACCACGCCTGGTTAATTTTGTATTTTTAGTAGAGACAGGGTTTCTCCATGTTGGTCAGGCTGGTCTTAAATTCCCGGCCTCAGGTGATCCGCCCGCCTCAGCCTCCCAAAGTGCTGGAATTACAAGCGTGAGCCACCACACCCAGCCCATTGCATACATCTTGATGGAAGAAAAGGCCCTGCCTCTCATTACAGAGACCAAGAGGAGCCAAACATTCCTACTCCCTGCTCCCAGCTATAGGCACATGACCTAGGTTCCACCACATGACTTAGATGTTTAGCTCCTTCCCATGACTTTGAATGTGGAGGAAGTGGATACAGGGGCAATTGGAAATTTCTCTCTAGCCATAGTTTCACCATCCTCCACAGGCTATAGCATGGTTTAGTATTAATAGTTTGAGAACTTCAGTGTGCAACTGAAACTCCTTGGCATGATGTACGTATGTGGGTGTGGGGGGGCAGGGGAGTGTTTTTGTTAAAATACAGCTTCCTGAGCCCTACATTGACCTGCTAAATCAGGATCCTTGGGAGAGGGACATAAAAATCTTTATTTTTCACAGACTCCTAAGGGCCTTGATGATGCTGATATCCACTAAAGTTTGAAAATCACAGCTCTAGGAGATCTGTAGATAATATGTATAATATGTTATTCGGGCCATACTCATTCTTTCTTTCTTTCCCCGTAGCTGTCCAGTATCTCTCATTATACCATGTTTCCATTATCCATGTACCCAATGATGAACTCTTAGTTAGATTCCACATCTTCACTGTGCTGTATAATGCTGCCGTGAACATGGGAGTGCAGATGTCTCTTCATGGCACTGATTTCACTCCCTTTGACTATAGACCCAGAGCGGGTATGTGGGATTTCCGGACCATATGGCATTTGTATAATTCCGTTTTTTGAGGAATTCCACACTGTTTTCCGTGATGGCTCTGTTACTTCACATTTCCACCAAGCGTGTACAAGAGTGCCCTTTTCTCTGCATTCTCGACAACACTGTTACGACTTTCATCTTTTCTGGTAAAAGCTATTCAAACAGGTGTGTGAGGTGACATCTCACTGTGGATTAAATTTGCATTGCCAGGCCAGGCACAGCAGCTCACACCTGTAATCCCAGCACTTTGGGGGGCCGATTCGGGTGGATCATGAGGTCAGAAGTTCAAGAGCAGCCTGGCCAAGATGGTGAAACCCTGTCTCAACTGAAAATACAAAAATTGGCCGGACATGGTGGCGGGCACCTGTAATCCCAGCTACTTAGGAGGCCGAGGCAGGAGAATTGCTTGAAGCCGGGAGGCAGAGGTTGCAGTGAGCCGAGATCGTGCCACTGCACTCTAGCCTGGGAAACAGAGAGACTCAGCCTGAAAAAAAAAATTGCATTGCCCTCGTGATTAATGATGCTGAGCATTTTTAATGTACCACTGGCCATTTGTGCTGCTTCTTTTCAGAAATGTCTATTGAGGTCCTTTTACTGATTTTAAAATTGAATTATTTGTTTTCTTGCTATTGCATTGTTCATATTCCTTCCATATTTTGGATATTAACCTCTTATTAGATGTACATTTGGCAGTATTTTCTCGAGTTTTGTGGGCTTGTTACCGAAAAAATGGGTCCCCCGAAATGTGGTATCTTTCTTTCCCTGTTCCGTGTTGTGAAGCCAATATGAGAAACTGCAAGTGAGTGTCAGGCAGTGCAGGCTTTATTCCCTGGCCATGGACTTTACAAGCAGGAGGTTGGCTCAGAAATCAACTTCTCACCTTGGGAGAGGCGGAACGTCACAGATATAGGGGATCTTTAAAGAAGGGATCGGGCATTGAAAGCAAGGGGAGGAATACTCATGTCTTTTGTATGAATAAGTGCAGAAATTCTCGAAAACAGAATGCCACCTACTTTATTGCCCATTCATGGTTTCTTTCAGTCGTTGTCACGGTGATTGCCAACAGTCATGGCGCTGGTGGGCGTGTCAGTTCGTATAAGAATTAGATTGTAATGAAGTTCCAGGTTCCTCTAAGATCAATTGAGCTGCCGCATTACATCCCATCAGTCTCAGCCGGCTTGGTCATGATGGGGAAATTCTGATGTCAGGCATCCTGTTTCCTAAAGACAAGCAAAGTTAAGGCAGGGTAGAAATTTATCTAGGTCGTGTAGGCATTACATTGGGTAACAGGTCGTCTCCTCACTCTATTATTTATTCTTTTTCTGTAAAAATGTCTTTAATTTGACACTATCACATTTGTCTACTTTTTGCTTCTGTTGCTGGGCTTTCAGGGTCATATCCAAAAAATCATTGCCCAGGCCTATGTCATGGAGCTTTGCCAAAGTATGAAAGTTGAATGGCTATAACACAAAATTAAAGACATTTTAAACAGCAGATTAGGCACAGTTGGACAGAGAATTGGAGAATGAGAAGACAGATGTAAAGTAACTGAAAATTTCATAGGGACATAACATGTGAGAAAGGAGTGAGGAGAACTGATAAACCTTAAGGGTTTGACTAAAAAGCACAAAGTATATCTTATAAGTAATACTGGGCAAGTTGGGAAGAATTCTAATCAAAGGGAAAATAGCTGGTAATTTTACAGAATTGAAGGAAGACATGATATCCTACCTTCAGGGAGCACACCTGTACCCATCTTTCTAAAGCTTAAGAAAAGTAAAAACAGAAATCACAATAGCTGAGAAAAGAAAAAAAGACAACTACAAGGCCTATAAAGGAATAACAAATAGTTTGACAGCCAACCTCCTTCTATCAATAAATAAAAGCCAAAATCAGAGGAGATGTGTGTTAACACAGAATGTCATTGCTAGCTAAAGTATTATTTGAGAACGAGGCTGTGGTAGGCGTGGACGAGCCAGCGTCCCCTTTAAGGATGGATTTGCTGTTTCGGGTGTTGGGAATGCAAGCAGGTGCCAGTCCTGAGCCATTAGTCCTTTCCAGTATTACCATAGCTATTCTTAGCTGCCTTGCCCATACACACTGCCTGATCCAGGAGAAGTCGAACGGTCTGGTATTTTGGCACAATGGCGAATACCCTGATGGGCCCCTTTATCTTCAGATCTCACCCTGGGATCAGAATAGGATTCCACTGGCCTTGCACTCGAGATGAACTTCTCCCTATGCCCACTCCTGCCTGCCTCCAGACCCTTCCTCAGCTATTGACCCTGAATAAGTTTCCCACACACTAAACTTTATTTCAGAGCCCATTTCTTCCAGGACCAAAGTCAGAAATGATGATATTTGAGAGAAATGGAAAACTCTTAGTGTGGATACCAACAAAAACTTTGTTAAAGAAATTTCTGAAGAATGTCATTTAAAGAGATGTAAAGTGATCACAAGAAGATGACTGGAGGTGCCAAGAAGGAAGGGTAATAGAATAAATTAACAAGAGGAGTAAAACGATGATTGTATAAAACTGACGCAGGAGAAATACAACAACAGAAAAAGAAAACCCTTCAGGCTGATATCCTTGATGAACATCGATGCAAACATCCTCAACAAACTACTGGCAAACCGAATCCAGCAGCACACCAAAAAGCGTATCCGCCACCATCACGTGGGCTTCACCCCCGGGACCCCCGTGATGCCGGGTCGGTTCAACATATGCAAAGCAACAGTTGTGATTCATCACATAAACAGCACGAAAGAGAAAAACCACATGTTTATCTCAATAGCTGCAGAAAAGGCTTTTGATAAAATTCAACACCCCTTCATGTTAAAAACTCTCAGTAAACTATGTACTGAAGGAACGCACCTCAAAATAATAAGAGGCGTCTATGACAGACCCACAGCCAACATCATACTGAATGGGCAAGAGCTGGAAGCACTCCCCTTGGAAACTGGCCCAAGACAAGGATGCCCTCTCACCACTGCGATTCAACATAGTCTTGGAAGTTCCAGCCTGGGCAACCAGGCAAGAGAAAGGAATAAAGAGCATTCAAATAGGAAGAGAGGAAGTCAAAATCACGTCCCTGTTTTCAGACGACATGATCCTATATCTAGAAAGCCCCATCGTCTCAGCCCCAAAGCTTCTCAAGCTAGTAAACAACTTCAGCAAATCCTCAGGATACAAAATCATTGTGCAAAAATCACCAGCACTCTTGTACATCCACAACAATGCACCCGAGAGCCAAATCACGAATGAACTCCCATTCACACTTGCCACAAAAAGAATAAAATGCCTAGGAAGACAGCTAGCCAAGAAAGTGAAAGATCTCTACAAGGAGAACTACAAACCACTACTTAAAGAAATCAGAGGTGACACAAACAAATGGAAAAACATTCCATACTTATGCATAGGAAGAATCAGTATCGTTAAAATGACCATACTTCCCAAAGTACTTTACAGATTCAATGTTATTCCCATTAAACTACCGTTGACATTCTCCCCAGAACTGGAAATAATATCCTGAAATTCACGTGAAACCAACAAAAGAGCCCGTATAGACCAATGCAATCTTAAGCAAAAGGAAGAAAGCTGGAGGCATCACACTACCTGACTTCAAACTATACTCCAGGGCTACAGTACAGGTACAAGAACAGACACACAGACCAATGGAACAGAATAGAGAATGCAGAAATTATTATTATTGTTGTTGTTGTTATTATTATTTTGAGACAAACCCAGAAATTAAGACTGCACGCCTACAACTATATGATCTTCGACAAACCTGAAAAAAAGCAAGCAATGTGGAGAGGATTCCCTATGGAATAAATAGTGCTGGAGGTGCTGGCTAGCCATATGCTGAAGATTGAACCTGGACCCCCTTCCTTACACCATATACAAAAATGAACATGAGATGAATTAAAAACCTAAAAGTAAAATCCAAAACTATAAAAACTCTAGATGACAACTTAGGCTACACCATTCGGGACATGGACACCAGTACCAGGCAAAGATTTCATGACTAAGATGCCAAAAGAAATTCCAACAAAAGCAAAAATTGACAAATGGTATCTAACTAAATTAAAGAGCTTCTGCACAGCAAAAGAAACTCTCAACACAGTAAACACACAACCTACCGAATGGGAGAACATTTTTGCAAACGATGCATCTGACAAAGGTCTAATATCCAGCATCTGTAAGGAACTTAACTACATTTACAAGAAATAAACCAACAACCCCATTACAAAATGGGCAAACGACATGAACAGACATTTCTCAAAGGAAGACCTACATAGGGCCAACAAGCAAATAAAAAAAAGTCAACATCACTGATGTTAGAGAAATGCAAATCAAAACCACAATGAGATACCATCTCATATCAGTCAGAATGGCTACTATGATGAAGTCCAAAAATAACACATGCTGGCAAGTTTGCGGAGAGAAAGGGACGCTTATGCACGGTCTTTGGGGGAGCGCAAATTATTTCAACCATTGTGGAAGACAGTGTGGCAATACCTGAAAGACCTGAGGTCTGAAATACCATTCGACCCAGCAATGCCATTACTGGGCATATACGCAAAGAAATAGAAATCGTTCTATTATACACACGTGTGCATGCGTATGTTCATTGCAGCACTGTTCACGATAGCAAGGACATGAAATCAACCCAAATGCCCATCAATGATAGGCTGGATAAGGAAACTGTGGTACATATACACCGTGGAATACTATGCCTCTATAAAATAGAACGACACCATGTCCTTTTCAGAGACTTGGATGGAGCTGGAGGCCATTATCCTTAGCAAACTACTGTAAGAACAGTGATATGGTTTGGCTCTGTGTCCCCCACCCAAATCTCACCTTGAATTGTAATTTCCATACTCTCCCTGTGTCAAGGGTGGGACCACATGGAGGTGACTGAACTGTGGGGGTGCTTTCCCCCATGCTGTTCTCATGATAGTGAGTGAGTTCTCACAGGATCTGATGGTTTTAGAAGGGGCTTACCCCTTCACTCTGCACTTCTTCTCCTTCCTGCCACCACGAGAAGAAGGACGTGCTTGCATTTCATTCCACCATAATTGTAAGTTTTGTGAGGCCTCGCCAGCCCTGTGGAACTGTGAGCCAATTAAATCTCCCTCCTTTATAAATAACCCAGTCTCAGCTATTTCTTCATAGCAGCGTGAGAACAGACTAATACAAGCAGCAAACCAAATAGTGCATGTTCTCACTTGTAAGTGGGAGCTAAATGATGAGAACACATGGACACATAGAGAGGAACAACACACACTGGGGCCTATCGGAGGGTGGAGAGTGGGAGGAGGGAGAGGATCAGGAAAAATAACTAATGGTTACTAGGCTTAACGCCTGGGTGATGAAATAATCGGCACAGAAAAGCCCCATGACACACGTTTACCTCTCTAAAATACCTGTACATTCTGTACATGTACCCCCGAACTTAAAATAAAATGGAAAACACCCTGATGCAATAAAGATTATGACTATATTAAAAATTAAGGAAACAGGCAGGGCGCAGTGGCTGATGCCTGTAATCCCAGCACTTTGGGAGGCTGAGGTGGATGGATCACTTTAGGCCAGGAGTTCAAGGCCAGCATGGCCAACATGATAAAACCCCGTCTCCACTAAAAGTACAAAAATTAGCCGGGTGTGGTGGCGCATCCCTGTAGTCTTAGCTACTGGGGAGCCTGAGGCAGGAGAACCTCTTGAACCCAGCAGGTGGAGGTGGCAGTGAGCTGAGATCGCACCAATGCACTCCAGCCTGGGTGACAGATTGTTTTCTCAAAAAAAAGAAAAAAAAAAGAATTAGAGAAACAAAATAAGGACTATATATTACAATTTTGCATCACGTAGATGATGGGAACATCCTGTGAGAGCAGCTCATGCCATAGTCACCACTGGCTCAGGCAATAAAGGCTTTCCAGCCCTTGAGGCACCACAAGCCATGGCTGAAAGTGTGAGGAGGTGACCCGGAAATGAACCAGTGAGAGCCTCCCTGGGAGGTTTAACCTTGCAGATTGTGAAGAAAAACGATGTGGCTCTTTCCCTGTTTTTTGTTTGCTTTTTTTTTTTTTTAAGAAAAATATCATGCTGACTTACTGATATGAATACAGAGATTGTTGTGGACAGGTCTCTTGTGCCTTGTACCAAACTACGAGAAGGATTGTCTTGCTAAACGTTTAAGTAGATTTATAAGATCATCATTTGTAAAGGGGACTGTTCAGAAATGGTGTACTAGAGTTCAGTCACGGAGCTTACCATATACGATCTTATCTAACAACAAAAATGAGACTTTTTGTCCTTCTTAATCGTGAACCGATTTATTAGGAGTAGAATAAGTTGTTTGCTAAAGACATGACAGGAAATACACTTGAAAGCCTGACCTTTGAAATGACAGTTCATCGATGACCTTTATTTCTTCAGCATTTCTTAAGAATCTTTCTTGTTCAATTCCTGCAACTTAATGTTACTTAAATGCATTTAAGGAATGCCTTTGCGTGTATTATCAGAGACTCTTGAAAGCTCTGTTTCTAACTTGAACATAATTTCCATTTCTGGAATCCCTTTCTCTCCCTCAGGGGCTTCCTAGGAGATTTAAGGCGATGTTTTTTAACCCAATATCTCTTAAACTTATTAGCCATTTCCAGCTTTTGAGTTGTGATTTGTGGTGGTTGCTTTGCTTTCCTTTTTTTTTTTTAAATTATTTTTTTAAACCTGGTCGATGTCGAGTGTTGTCATATGTTTTTAATAAAAGTGCCTTTCTGTTTCTATTGTCTGCTTGGAGGCTGGGGTATGGCCATTTCTCATTCTCCTGATTCACGGAAGATGTTGATCAGTACTGAAGCCCGGAGCCAGACCGCTAGGTCCTTTGATGCCCAGGCGGCCATGTCTGGGAGTTCCTGCTCAAGCCAGGGTGACTTAGCCCAGGATAACAGTAGCTTCTGAGATGGGTGAGAATTGTTCCACACGTGGCCACAGTCATTCTTCCGGCATAATGGACTTGGGCTCAGGAGGTCTGTCTCTCTTCAGGGATCATGAGCTGAAATTGCTAAACTTTGGGAGTTTTCAGTGACACCCTTCAAAGTGCTCACAGTGTGGCATGGATCAGCTGAGAAGGGCGGATGCGCTTTTGCCCCGTGAGGCATCTATCTGTGTAACTTTCTCCGAGCTGGGCCACAAGGGGCGCTTAGGCCCGCAGACGCCCACTGTGATTGGTTGACGAGATGCCACGCAACGGGACCATCCAGTAACCTTCAACGCAGGTAGGTTTGCTGAGAGGCTCCCTGCGTGACACTTCATCCAATCAGACGTGAAGCTGGCCCGAGACGTGGAGCCATGCTGCGTACCCAAGTGCCCCGGCTTCCCCGGTCCACAACCGCCATTGTCTGGTCGTGCCATCTAATGGCCGCTGCCTCCGCCATGGCTGGACCTTCCTCTGAGACGACCTCTGAGGAACAGCTGATCACCCAGGAGCCCAAAGAGGCCAACTCCACGACGGCCCAGAAGCAGAGCAAGCAGAGGAAGCGAGGGCGCCATGGGCCCCGCAGGTGCCACTCCAACTGCCGCGGGGACAGCTTCGCCACCTATTTCCGCCGGGTGCTGAAGCAGGTTCACCAGGGCCTCAGCCTTTCCCGGGAGGCCGTGAGTGTCACGGATTCTTTGGTTCATGACATATTGGACCGCATCGCCACCGAGGCTGGTCGCCTGGCCCGCTCCACCAAGCGCCAGACCATCACTGCCTGGGAGATCCGGATGGCTGTGCGCCTGCTGCTGCCGGGGCAGATGGGCAAGCTCGCCGAGTCCGAAGGCACGAAGGCTGTCCTCAGGTACACCAGGAGCAAGTGCCCTCCCTCAGGAGCACCCGAGCACCACGGGAACCCAAAGGGTCTTTTCAGAGCCACTGAATGTGGCCTGAAAGACCAGTGGCTCGCCAAGGGGGGGACACCACCGGAGGCTGGGGTGGGTGGTGCCCTTCCGACTTGGGGGGCATGTGGCGTGTGGCATCCTGCGATGTTTCAAGCATTTTCCCCTCAGTACTAAACATTGTCAGCTCCAATATATCTGTAGTGCAGTTTGCTCCAAGGAAAAATAGTGGGTGTTTCCGTGATCGTGTTTCATTTCCTCAGTTTCGTAAACGGTCATTTTTGTTAGTTATGTTTCTAGGTTATCTATATGGTGATATTATTACTGCACTGATCTTTACCTTTTTCTGTCTCATTCTCCTGTGACTGGATGGTGGAATTTTCCAGAACTTCACTGTATGCCATACAGCAACAGAGAAAGTGAATACGCTGATACAAGAAGCAAGGTAACCCTCCTAAATGTTTTCAACACCGCTCCCATCACGAATCCATGTAAATAAGCAAATGAGGCCAAGTTACAGTGTACATACAGCTAAATAAAATTTTCAAGAATCCATTCATTTTCCAGCTTCCTCGACTCTGAGATCACTATTGCAGTTCATTCTTTTTTTGCCATGACGATAATCTTTTCGTTTCTTTTTAAACAGAAACCTTCGTTACTTCCAGGTTTGTGTCAGTAGGCTTAGGGAGTGTCCACGGAAATGGCTCATGCCCTAGTGTTCAGTGGTGTAGCCAATGAGTGACTTGCAGTCTATGAGCAACAGTCATTGTCCCAATGTGGGGGCAGTGAACCAGGCTGAACCCACAACAGCCTTGCACTGATATGCAGTCTGGTGTTTGGGGGGACAGGGTTGTGATTCTTTACCTGATGTTTTTGTTTTCAGCGTTTGTAATCATGGTCATTTAAGGATATGAATCCAGTGCTAGGAGTAGTATATGTTCCTTGCCCCTAGCATCAAGTTATGCAGAGGATGGTCAGCCTTTAGGAGAAGTTAGATAATGCTTATTTCCTCAAGAGATTTGCATATTAATATTCATGTTAATGTTAATATAGGTTAGCTTTCATTGTGCTTTCTTCTGGGTCCCAAGTCTTTGTATTTTTAGCACTTTTTCCTATGAGTGTATTGTTGAATTTCAGAGCAGCTGCTGACTTTCCCATTGCTTTTCTTTTCAGAGGATCTCCAGCCGCCTGAGTATGTGGACAAGAGAACATACTCTGGGATTGCGACCCATAGGAATTTATTGTATTGTGCCTTGAAGCTCAATATGTGGCCATTTTTGTCAAATGTTTCCCGTGAATTTTGAAACATCTCATAAACAACCCTTCTCCTTCATATGTAGAAACCAGTAAAGGGTGGCACTCTCAGTCAAACCATGAAACAAAAGCTGGGTAAATGACAAAAATCAAAATTTTCTTGAGCCCATCAGAAGTGGGAAAGAACCACCCCAGATGGCCCAACACATAGCCAGATAGATTATTCCACCTTTGGCAGAGGACCGTTTGGTCAAGAGGGAAATGGGGGCATGGCAGGATAGTAGCCAGAGCTTCCCTGAGTAGTGCATTTGGGCAGCGTGGGCAGGTCACCTCCAGAGCTCCACTTGGGCTCCGTAGAGAAAGGATGTAGAGCCAAGAAGTCCCCTCATTGGGATTTGCTACTTTCTGTTTTTGCAGAATATTAGAAAAATGTCATGAAAATAGTTGAAGAGAAATGCTCACTGCACAAGGAGACCAAGAAAAACCCCCCACGAAATCAGCCACAACTAAGTCGCTCTGGACGGTGCCGCCAGGTGACCCTACATGTCCGGAGCAACACTTTGAAAACCAAAGACGCTTGGCAGAACCCTGTTCCTTTCCAGAGACAGAGCTGTGTACCTGGTCTAAAACACCGCATCTCACTCAGTGACTTATTTCTCATTATGCTAATTGTTTTTGCTTTAAAGCGCCAATCTTTCTGTCAAATGGGACATACAAATAAATTTCTAAAATTATCCTTGCATGTCTACTGGGTAATTTGACATGTCTTTTTCAGAAACCGTATCCATTGGGATATTTTACCCTGGAGTGTGTGTTTTCCATTTGTAAATTCAGAAATGAATGAGGAGCATTAGTAAAACAGCGTTAACAATGAACTCTGATTGGGCTGTGGGGAGTGAAGAGTGAGAGTTCAAGGGGACTGATGCCGGTGAGTTATAGGAAGAAAGAGAAAAAGGCTGCTTTGATGTGAAGATGGGCAGAGGAGCTCACACATCTGCTATAGCATTTCAGTGGGTGATTGAGGAGAAGGGGAACCTAGTGAGCAATCATGATGTCAAGCTGTGGCTTACTGAAAACACAAAGTAAGGGAAATAGCTTTACGGCTTAAACAACAAATAAGAAGTATCAATGTATGGAAAATAGGATGAATAGGACAAACATAGTCCAATCAATCTTTTCATCAGCATTCCCTGTACCATGGAGTTCATTCGTAAACATGAGCAAGGACCCAAAGACAGTACAGAGAAAATGACATAAAAAATTTTAAGGAACAATACCTATTCTAGGCTCCCTAGAAATGGAATCCCACTTGCTTAGATTTGTCTGATTCTGCTCTTCTTCAGACTAGAATCTTTTGTTTTTGGAGACCTTTATGCCTGGCCTCTGTTCATCGTGGGGATGATGGAATGCTGTCCGATGGAGCAGCACAAGCTCCACTCAGATCCTTGTCAGCCAGTGAGGCACCTGCAGCCGAGGAGCCACAGCCCAATGTGTGATGAGGTTTCCCGGTCTGAACTAGGAAGAGTTAGTTGTCCAGGGATGTTCAATGGGAGTTGAAGGGGAAACCTGTGATTACATGGGTGTGCTTCTTTGGTTCTTCGATGGGTTGTATGCTTTTAATGCTGCTGTTGGAGGTGTATTTTATTATATTAGTTTTCTAGGGCCGCTGCAAAAATATTCCAGAGACTGGCTGACTTAAACACTATGTATTTTTCATCCCACAGTTCTGGATACCTATTGTCACCTTTTTGTAAGGAGACCAATCCTGTTGGGTAGGGTCAACCCTCATAACTTCACTTTAACCACATGACCTGACTAGAGACTCTCTCCAAAAAAGGTCACATTCTAAAACACTGGGGGCCAGGACTTCTACCTCTGAATTGTAGGGAGACACAACTCCATCCATACTAGTACACCTTCTGCATCCACTCCGCGGCACAAATTAATGTCCTCACATAGGAAATACATTCATTTCATCACAACATCCCCAAAGACTTAACGCCCTCCAACGTCAATTCTCTAATATCTCACCTGATAATCTTCTATATCTGGAATGGGTGAGTCTCCAGGTATGACTCATGCTGAGGCGGGAATTCTCTCCACCACGGCACCTGTGAAGCTAGACACGTTGTCTGCTTCTGAAAGACAGTTGTGGGACTGGTGCCGGATAGGGCTTATCCTACCAAAAGCAGGAAATCTGAAAAACTACTGGAGTACGTGGGCTGTAAGCACTTTTGAAACCTAATGGGGGCAAATTCCGTTACATTCTAAGGATGGAAAAGATTCTGCCTGGGCTCAGTGCTCTGTCCTTCAGGCCCAATGGGGTAACAGCTTCACACCCTAAGCCCTGGGCAGCGGGGTGGGGGCTCTCCCCCTAGCCTGGGCTGCTGCAGCCCATCCCTCTGAAACCGAGGAGGTGGGACAAATGCCTGGAACTCAGGAGGTGACCTCTGTTTCTGGGACGAAGAGAGAGATGGCCCAGTCCCCTAGTACCGTGCCCCTGGTTGTTGGGGGCAGTGACGGCCATGCCAACCTCTGACCCAACTTTGGAGTCCTTCTTCCCTGTCTCGAAAATGAAGAAATGGTCACAGCTGGGTACCTCAGTCAGTCCCTTTCTTGCCGATACAGTCCAGGAACTCTAACAGCCTCCTTTCATTTCGTCCCATCTTTGTCCCGTTCAATCCAGTCTGGCAACGTTTTTCTCGTATAAAATTCTCAAAAATTTGTTGGCTTCCCATGGAATTCACATGAGTCCAGGCCATCAGGCAAGAAGTTGTCTACAGATCTTCCTTGAATACCCATATCTCCCATATCTCAATTCCTAACTTCTGCAGAGATGGTTGATTGGATCCGTGAGGCACATGCCTCTCCTCTTAGGCCAATGGTTTTCCAGGCACACCTTTGCACCTGTTTCCAGAGCAAGGTATCTGCATACTTTGAGTACCTTCTGAATCATCCAGTGCTGGCTTCCTTCTCCTCAGTGCTTCCTTGGCTAATTTCTCTCACTTCTCTCCCATTTACTGTAGGCATCTAGGAGTAACCAGATTAAATCTAAATACTTTTCTCAGTTTGTCAGTGTAGTGGCCAAGGTTCCCCCTGGTCCTCTTAAGTTTTGCTGAAAGCTCAAGTCACAAAACGCAGAGCCATAGGACATAAGGCATACCAACTTATTCGAAGTGTATCCCCAGAGGCTTTAGTGTTAATAGCCAAAGATACATGGGAAATTATCCATTTTTATGCCTGGGCTCAAAGGAGTATGGACAGCTGTGTAGAAATACGATGGGACAAAAAGGCTATGATCTAATGCTAACAGGCGGAGTGGGGGAACCCAGCAAGGCCTGTGTGTCTAGACTCTGCTTAGCCTATCTGAGCACACAGTCCTTCCTCCCAGATATGGGGCAGGACCCTCTCTGGAATGGGGGTCTTGTGACTCCAAACAACATAGGTTCGATCATTTCTTCATGGACAGTTTTTACATGAAAATGTGGAAAACATTACAATACCGTTTCTAGGTTTTGTGACTATCTTTAGAAAAAAGAGCTTCTGGTTTCTAGGACCCACCTTCGGGAAGAGGGATTCTGGTCTCTAAGTTTAGCCCCTGGGGCTGAATGGGACTGAGAGACCAGAGGACCAAGAATGTCAGAGAAAATCGTTTTCATCTGAGACTACTTCTGAAGCCCTCATTTTGGGATAGTGTGCCCTGAGCTCCAACACTAGAAATCAGCTACACGTGCAAGTTCATCACTTACAAATTCAAACCTTTGCCACTGTAAAACTAGGATGGCCTTTCCTCGTGCTTCCAATAACCTCTTCCTAATCTCCGTCTGAAAACACACCACAGGCACCTTTAACACACATAGTTCTAGCAACATTTTGGTGATCATGATATATGTATTCTCTAAGTCAAAGATCCTTTCTCTACAGCAAAGAATTCTTTCTTAACCCTCGTTTCAATGTCATTTGGTGTTCATATTTCCCCCCGCCGTTTCCTAAAGGCACTCTAGGCTTCTTGTGTCATGCCTGTCACAACGCTTCCAGCCTGTATGCATTACCTAGTTCCAACGCCTCTTCCAATCTTCCGGATGTTCCTTAACACATCATCCCACTGCTTGGCAACAGAATCTCCAGTAGTTTGATAGGGCTATTCTGACAAAGTACCACAAACATGGCGGCATAAACAGCAGAAATTTATTGGTTACATTTAGGCAGGCTGGAAGTCCAAATCAAAGCGCCAGCTGGGTTGGTTCCTTCTGAGTAGTAAGAGGGAAGGATCTCTTCCAGGGATCTTTCCTTGGCTTGTAAATGGTCCACTCTTGCGCATGCCACTTCACATTTTCTTCCCTGGATGCATGTCTCTGTGTCTGAATTTCCCCTTTTGGTATGCCGCAGAGCAAGTGCTCAACCCTTCCGACTCTCAACTAGGGCGAGCTCTGCGTTCCACGCATTCTTCCACTCCTGTTCTGCGACCTCTCCAGTTCCAAACAAGCTGCGTTGTACTAGGAATCCTCTCTAAATCATATTCGTCATCTGGTTATTCCTTATTTCTTCTTGCAGGAGCCCACTCTCTCTTGGGAGAGCTGCGGATCCTCGCTCAGCGTTGTGTGTCAGGGTTGCCAAAGACCTGATGTGTGCGGCTTCTTTGCCTTTTTCATAGGCAAGTGAGCACATAAGTTCTTGTCTAATAAATGTGGGAGCAGCTTTCGGAGTGAATGGGGCACTACGAATCATTGGGTGGGACAATAGGCAAAACCTGTATGTGTGGCCACCCTTCTGTGGAAAGATCTGGGGATAGAATAAGAACATCCATTGGGGTTTGGAACACAAAGTTTGGTGGGCAATGAGAGCGATTTACTTTTAATAGCATGTTTTTCATGATTTCTTCTCTTTGACATTCCTGTGCTTTTGTTTCCTGGAGACAACTGGTGTGGCTAGGCTGCATTAACATGGGAAAGAGACACAACACCATTAGAGCGTCTGTTTGGGTCTTAGGACTCATGTGAGCTAGTGGGACTGGACTCGACAGCAAGAGTCATTGAGAGCATGGGATTGGGGGTGAGAGGAGACCTGGGCTCAGACCCCAGCTGTGCCTCTTAGAGGCTGTACCGCGTTGGGCAAGTGGCTTGACCTCTCTGAGCCTCAGTTTCCTCCTCTGTGGAATAGGGCTCTAGAAGGTGGTTGTGAAGATCCAGGGTGATGATGCAGACGGGGTGCCAGATACATAGTCAGCAACCAATGAATGTCGGCTGTACCTGGTCCCAATTTCGAGATTCGTGCCCTCCGGAAATCACAGGTGGTGGGGGTGGGATCCAGTGCCAGACAGCTGTATGAGCACACCCTCCTGGCTACCTGGAACACATCTGTTTGCTTCGGGCTGACAGTGAGATAAGGGAGGATGATTTTTCCCCCCTGAGCCACATGTTAGTGAAGCAGTAGAGATAACGCTGCTCTGAGTCCTGACGGAAAGTTGCTGGGGAGCAACTTTAAAGTGCTCCTGGCTTCGGGCACTAACCACTCGGGGCTTTGTGGCAAGCTATTCCCCCTCACGGCCAAGGAACCTCACTTCCCATACCACCTCCTTGCCCCTGCCCACCGTCTCACTATCTGAATCCTATTCACTTTTCAGGTCTTGGCTCAAATCCTGACTCCCCTATGAAGATGTCCTGACCCTCCCAGCCTAGAGAGACTACTCCGTCCTTGAGTCACAGGATCTCCAACCGTGACATGGGCACACTGTTTGCAACATCCTCACAGACGGATTGTGATGAGGAAGGGAAGAGAGAGTCGATGTAGCGTGCTAGGTGCAGTGTCTGGTGCAGGCCTGTGGTGAGTTCCCTGACTCTTCCTCTTCCTCCCTTATGAACCCACAGCATGCTGGCATGGCGGCCTTGATCACATGCTGCCTTCTCTTGGTAGTCATTGGAGATCATGTCTGTGCTATTTGTCCCCTCAGTTGCAATGTCACAGACCATGGGGGCCACATCTCATCCTTCCTCACCTTCCAGCATCCAGCACTACAATAAACACCATCGTAACCATTTTTCATTGGGCACCTTAGGGTACAATATGGCAGGCACTCGGCTATGTAGGTAATGCACATAAGTGTAGTCCTCACTCATTCCCCTCCTAGCTCTCTTCCAGGATGTGCAGGCATTGATTCTCCTTTGAGTTATACCAGACAGATTTGGTCAACCGCTACCAAGGTCGCATCATGAGTAAGTGGCCCTGACAGGCATCTAGTCCTATGCTAGATTAAGTTCTAGTGAATGCCTGTGAATGGGTGGTGGGCAGGAGGGAAAGATGTAGAGCCCAGTATAGCAGTGCCTGCCTTGTACTTTTACCCGGCAGAGGCAGGCCTGCTTGAGAGAAAGCTGTAGGCAATAAAGACATAGGACTCAGTGGGTCCTCGAGCTCACGTAAGGGGATATAGTCCCTCCAGGACAGGGGGAGAAATGGAGAGGGGATGGTTCAAGCTAAACCTCAAGGCAGCTGTCCCAGGGAATTCCACAATGGCTCCAGGATCCCCCAAAATAGTAGCAGATGACCCACCCACTGGCCATCCTCAAGGTGAACTGTAGAACAAGCCCGGGTCAAGAAAGCCTCCTTGGAAAAGGTCTGTTAGCCTAGAAGATGTTGAATCCCTTGGGAGCCCACGATGGGCATTTCACTCCTACAGATCCTTGGGAGAGAACCAGGCCACAAGATCACCCGTGTGACCTATGATGCAATGAGGAGACAGGCTCCACTGTGCTTAAGTGTCCCTTACAAGTAGAAGCCAGAGGAGCCGCCCTCAGTGCTATTTATTCACCCGATGCCTAAGGTCATTGGGGAAGGTCCCAGACAGCTTGTACCAGCACGCCTGGTGCCTTGGAGGGGCTGGCTGGAGGCCTGAGCTCAGCCGGGCCTCTGCACCTCTCCAAGGCCCCTCAGAGCATATCACTGTGGTGTCTCCAGCAGGAGAGGTGGACTTCTTAGGGGGCAGCTCAGAGCTCTCAGACAGCCAGACAGAGGCCACTCTAGTCCTCTGAAAGGTTACCTCTGGGACAGGCTAACGTCCGCCATTCTCCATGTGTCAAAGCCATCACAGGCCTGTCGGGAGCCCAGAGGGAGGGGCAAGCAGACGCAACCAATGTGCCAATACGAAGAGCATTCAGGAATGGGCAGCCTTTCTGAGATGCAGCCTATTCAGCACACACTTCTTGAGATGCTGCTGGGTGGCACACACAGAGCATGTGCATAAGAAGAGGTCCTTTAACTCTCTGGGTCGAAGGGGTAGGCTCTCAAATGGTTTTACACTGGACCTATCACTAGCAGGGTGACATCTCCCATTTAGTGGATCCTCCTTCTCCATGCCATAGTGATTGATTGCCCTTGAGTGACATGAAGTTTCTAACCATTATAGACACTCTTTCTCCCTTCTGTGGCCCTGGCCATACATAAAAAGACACACAGAATAACAGTAAGAAGAATATGGGGAGTCAGTACTTCTTAATAGGAGCTTGACTAGAACCTGGTCTCAATATCTGATCCTCCAGATTTGGGGCCCCCAAGTGTTCCCAATTCCCTCATCAACCTCTTCTTTCATGGCTCTCCAGAATCTGACACTCCAATGACAATCCGTCCCTCTCTATGGAGCCTACGACAGCACACATCTCAGCACACATCTCAGAGGACAGGTTTCAGGCCACCGGAAGAATTTAGGAGTGAGAACTGCAGGAGCGATCTTATCCCTCGCTGTTTGAACAAGCACTGTGGGCCAATAGCCATGGCCCAGGAGCCGCAGGGCCTTCATGGACTGAGCCAGTGGAGAGTGGGGCTTGGACCCCTCTGATTGGATGTTTCAATCATCCGAACGATGCGTTAGTTCCAAGTCATGAAGGTGGGTATTTCCAGAAATAAAACAATATAACCTGGAAAAGAACAGACAGAATCAGATACATTAGAAGTAGTTGGAGTAATAACTTCAGATTCCAAGGAGCTTGGAGAGGTATTGATTCTTGAACTTTATGATGTACTTATGTCATCAAAAACAAATACATTTTGTGGATGGGTGATACTAAGATATTTATTTATTCTTTTTATATAGCTTATATATATATATGTTACATATATGTATTTTACATTATATATCTTTTTTAGTTTTTTCTTATGACTGGGTCTCACTTTGTCACCCGGGCTGCAGAGCAATGACGCCATCTCGGCTCAGTGTAGACTGGACAATCTGGGTTCAAGTGATTCTCCTACCTCAGCCCCATAAGAAGCTGAGACTGCAGGCATGTGTCACTGTGCCTGGCTAATTTGTGTGTGTGTGTGTGTGTGTGTATTTTTGTATTTTTGGTAGAGACGGGTTTCCCCATGTTGCCCTGGCTGATCTCGAATTCCTGAACTCAATTGATTCACCCACCTTGGACTCCTGAAGTGGTAGGATTACAGGCACTGTGCCGGGCCCTAGATATTTAAATGATGTCCATAATATGGGTCCTGCTGTAAGAAACAACCTGGTTGGTTACGTCTGTCGTATTAATACATCTGTTTTCTAGGTTGACGGTTATACTTTGTCACAGAAGCAGTAAAACCATTTCCTTTTAGGTTGTCCTTTCCGTAAACCTCACCATCAGATCACGAAGGCTCCCTAGGCGTCCTTTTTCCTCCTGCACCCGCTGAAGTCAACAATCAGATGTCCTCAACTCCCCTTGGATCTTCCACATCAAACCCCATTTCCCTCAACTCCTTCCTAAATTTCATTAGTGTCAGTCAGCTTTGAGCTTCCAGGCTTCAAGTCTACAGCCCGCTTCTGATGCATTTTTGAATGCTGTATGGACAAACACGGGCATTTTGAAGCAGTAGCAATGAGTATGACAGAAATTAAGTGATTTGTGGAGAAATTATGTTTTTTTTTTCCCTCTGATGTGCAGAGTTCTGTTTTGGAAAGTGTGCACATGCCCGCAGAGATCCTTTGGTTTCCAATAGTTTAAGACAAATTCAAGGCACCACCCAGAGGGATTGACTTGCAGTTGAATTGTGGTAGTTTCTCCTGGTCTGCTTAGGAAAAAAAAATGTTTTTCCAAGTCGTTTCATGATACTTGCTTAATTTCCCAGAATAAAAATAAGTAATGATTCTTCTGAGGTGGCTCTGTATCCTAAATCTTCACCCTCATGATATATGCAAATATATAATATATATAATAAAATTACTCAACATTCATGTAGACTTGTAAAAACGTGGGGAGGGATCACCTTGTTTCCCTTCTTCAGTCACCAGTGTTCTCTTAACATACTGGAAAAGGCAGGAGATATTCACACCTACAACTCATGATTCCTATGTCCTATGGGTTCTGTGTGTCCCCTTTTGCCCCTGCCCCACCAAATACATGAATTGGTCTCCTAACCTCTCATCTCTCTTCCACTTAAAGATTGTTTCTTTACCGGGGTACTCAAGTGAAATTACATTCATTAAGATGGTCTCTAACCCAAAAAGGCTATCCTGCATTGTGCCTATCTAAAGGGGAAATTCAGAAATGGAGACATACCTACAGGGAAGAAAATGTGAAGTGCCATAGGGAGAAGTGGGCCATCTACAATCTAAGAAGAGATCACTGGAAGAGATCTTTCCCTCTTTCTACTCAAAAGGAACCAACCCAGCTGACACTTTCATTTGGACTTCCGTCTTCCATAACTGTGAACAATAAATTCCTGCTGTTTAAGCCACCAGGTGTTCGGTATATTTACAGGATAACAGACAAAACTAATAGGGATTCCATTGCCATGCAGTGGGGCGATTCAATAACCAACACCTGAAAGAGTGGAAGCGGCTTTGGAACTAGGTTAAGGATTGAGGATGGAAACGTTTTGATATGCATGACACAATGAACCTAGAGCGCCTTAAGGAGACAGCCTGGGGAAATATGGAGGCCAAATGCATTTCAAATGAGGGTTTAGAAAGAATTATTTGCTGTAGAGAAAGGATCTCTGACTTAGAGAATATATATGTTACGATCATTGATATGTTGCTAGAACTATGAGTGTTAAAGGTGCTTGTGGTGAGTTATCAGACAGAAACGCAGAAGATGTTATTGGAAGCTTGAGGAAAAGTGATCCTGGATTTACAGTGGCCAAGAATTGGCCTGTATTGTGTTCTCAATGTTTTTGAGGAAGGTAGAAACTGTAAGTGATGAACTTGCACATGCAGCTGACTTCTAGTGTTGGAGCTCAGAGCACAATACCCCAAAATGACGGCCTCAGAAGTAGTGTCAGATGTAACAGATTTTCTATGACTTTCTCAGTCCTCCTGTCTCTCAGTCCCATTCTGTCCCCAGAGCATACAGGCCAGAATCCCTCTTCCCCAAGAAGCCCTTTTTTCTAAAGATAGTCGCAAAACCTAAAAGTGGTATTCAATTTTTTTTCCAACTTTTCTTGTGTAAAACTGGCCATATGGAGATAATCTGACCTACCTTGTTTGACTGCAGGCCACAAGACGGCCATTACAGAGAGGATCCTGCCCCATACCCAGGAGAAAGACACGTGTGCTCAGAGAGGCCAAGCACAGTCTAGACAGACAGGCCCTGCCAGGTTTCCCCACTCAGCCTATTGGCATTAGATCATAGCCTTTTCGTCCCCTCATGTTTCCACAGGGCTGCCCATACTTTGTTGAACCTGAGCATACAAATAGGCAATTTCCTCTGTATCTTTCTGACCTTATTCCAAAGGCTGCCATGTATATATGTTAAATTTGTATTCCTTTTCTCCTGTGAATCTGCCTTTCGCCAGTGGATTTCTCAGCAAACCTTCAGACAGTTTGGCATAGAGAGCAGGGTCACCAAAGCCAGTCTGCTCTTCTGGAACCCGCAGTTAAGGGAATGCAGGAAACTGGCAAGCTGGCAAAGGGTGAGAATTTCTTACCAGTCAGGCTCCCAGGTTCTCTCTTGGTGCAACCCAGTTGGGCAGATGGTAGAAAACAAATCTCTCTGTTTGCCTTCTCTACAAGGTTTCATGCCTGGGAGGCAAAAATTTGTGTGTGACAAGTCTGGATATACTGACTCTTGTATACTTTACACCACTTTGTGGTATGAACATTCATATTGTTTGATCTCTTTCCTGCCAGAAATGGTGCATTCCTTTGTCTTTGTCTTTCTGTGTTGTTCATAGAGAGGGTTACAGGGAGAAAGTTCACTCTCATCTTGATCTGTGTTCTTGAGAGCTTGATTTGTGAGCAAGAGGAAACACTCTCTCTTGCTCTCCACCATGCAGGGGAAGTGATTTTTGAGTCACAGCAGGCGTCTGGTGTAGGAAATCTCTTCGCTGGGAAGTGGAGAGATTTTGTTTTGTTCCGAGTGTGCCAAGCTCTCAGCAGGGTTTGTCACAAGAAGTCCCTTCCAGAAGGGGCTTTGTCATCTCTAACTTTATTGCCTAGGGCAGGGATCACCAACCCATAATCCAGGGAATGGTATAGGGCCTTGGTCTGTTAGGAACCAGACCATACAGCAGGAGGTGAGCACCAGCAAGCAAGGGAAGCTTCATCTGTGTTTACAACCACTACCCACTGCTGGAATTACCGCCTGAGCTCTACCTCCTGTCAGATCAGCAGCAGTAGTGTCTCATAAAAGCATGAAGACTCTGGTGAACTGCACATAAGAGGGATCTTAGGTTGGGTGGCACACTCCTTATGGGAATCTAATGCCTGATGATATGTCACCCTTCCCCATCACCCCCAGGTGAGAACATCTAGTTGTAGTAAAACAAGCTCAGGCCTCCCACTGATTCTACATTATGATGAGTTGTATAATTACTTCATTATATATTACAATGTAATAATAATAGTAATAAAGTGCACAATAAATTTAATGGCCTTGAATCATCCCAGAACCATCCCCCAAATGCCCCAATGTCCATGGAAAAATTGTCTTCCATGAAACCGGTCCCTGGTGCCAGGAAGGTTGGGGACCACTGGTCTAGCTAGCAAGTGCTGGCAAACTGCCGTCTCAGGAGTCATTTGCTGTCATAGGCTATCTCTGAAAATGGGGAATCTTCAGGATTACTTCTTCTCTGAAGAGGCTACTGCATCCAGTCAGTATTGAAATTCAGTGCACTATTGAGAATCCTATTTGTCAATGGCCAAAAGATCGATCCTTTAAATTAGCCTCCTCAATTTTATTAAATTTTAGAGATTTCTTATTCTAACCAATTGATAGAAAGGTAAAGTCTATAAAAGGACACATAATGGTATGACCGCTATCCTTAAAACTTTCCTTGACAAAAAGAGAGCAAAAAGTCCAACCTAAAGAAAGTTAAACTCCTGTGTCTGCTCAAACTGCCCCTGTGAGCATAACAACAAAGGCGTCTCCACCTTGTGGCCTTTTAATTCAAATTCTGTGCTTTCACCTCGATGCCATGGTTTGCATTCCTGGACAGGAAACCAGCCCCTCTCGGTTTAATATTTGTGTGACTTTGGTGAAGTACCTATTTCATATTGATCTTTTTCCCTTCGTTGGATTGCTTTTGATTTCCCGTCTTTTTCCATCTGTGACAAGGGCACATGAGTCCCTTTGGTTATTGTGTGTAGATAGCTGAGAATCTAAGACCCTAGAAAATTTGATGAGACAAACATGTGGGCTGTATCCTGTTAATGCCTAGCAAAACTTCCTTTTCTCTTTGAGCTGTCTCTGGGGTTTGGGTCAGTTCTGGATCTTGTGAAACTAATTTCCCCTCTTTGGAGACATCTTCTGCATCACTGCTTAAGTCACAATCTTGGATAAACTTAACTGAAAAGGTAACTTTATTTTACAGATAACAAAGCAAACAACAAAGGTCAAAAGCCAGAAATATCAGCTGTTTGCCCTGGTTAAAATCTAATGAGAAGAAATTTCAAAGGATTTTTAAAGAGCTCGATAGTGAAAAATCAACTCAATATATGTTAATACTTATGATACACACACATGTTTATTTGCTGGCGTGATGACTGAATAGGAACAGCTGCAGTCTGCAGCTCCCAGGAAGATCGACATAGAAGGCGGCAATTTCTGCATTTCCAACTGAGGTACCCTGTTCATATCATTGGGACTGGTTGGAAAGTGGGTGCAGCCCACAGAGGGCAAGCCGAAGCAAGGTGGGGCACCACCTCACCCGGGAAGTGCAAGGGGTTTGGGAATTTTCTCCCCTACCCAGGGGAAGCTGTGAGGGACTGAGCCTGAAGAACCATGGACTCTGGCCCAGATACCGTGCTTTTCCCACGGTTTTTGCAACCCACACACCAGGAGTTTCCCCCGGTGCCTACCCCACCAGGGCCCTGGGTTTCAAACACAAAACTGGGCGGTCATTTGGGCAGACACCGAACTAGCTGCAGGAGTTTTTTTTTTTTGTTTGTTTGTTTGTTGTTTGTTGGTTTGTTTGTTTGCCATACCCCAGTGGCGCCTGGAACGCCAACGAGACAGAACAATTCACTCCTCTGGAAAGGGGTGCTGAAGCCAGGGAGCCAAGTGGTGTGGCTAAGCAGGTTCTACCCCCACGAAGCCCAGCAAACTAAGATCCACTGGCTTGAAATTCTCACTGCCAGCACAGCCACACCCTGAGATCGACCTGGGATGCTCAAGCTTGGTGGGTGGAGGGGTGTCCACTATTGCTGAGGCTTGAGTAGGCAGTTTCATCCTCACAGTGTAAACAAAGCCACCAGGAAGTTTGAACTGGGCATAGCCCACTGCAGCTTAGCAAGCCACTGTGGCCAGACTGTCAGATTTCTACTCTCTGGGCAGGGCATATCTGCAAAAGTATTCCACAGACTGGCTGACTTCAACACTACTTATTTTTTATCTCATAGTTCTGGATGCTAATTGTCACCTTTTTATGAGGAGACTAATCCTATTGGGTAGGGTCAACCCTCATAACTTCACTTTAACCAGATGACCTGTGTAGAGACTCTCTCCAAATAAGGTCACATTCTAAAACACTGGGGGCCAGGACTTCTACGTGTGCATTGTATGGAGACACAACGCCATTCATAATAGTATATCTTCGGCATCCACTCCCCTGCCCAAATTAATGTCCTCACATAAAAAATGCATTCATTTCATCACAACATTCCCAGAGTCTTAACCCACTCTGAAATCAACTCTCCAACATCTCATCTGAAAGTCTTCTATATCTGGAATGGGTGAGTCTCCAGGTATGACTCATGCTGAGGCAGAAATTCTCTCCACCACTGCACCTGTGAAGCTAGACAAGTTATCTGCTTCCAAAAGACGGTTGTGGGTCTGGTACGGGATACAGTTTATCATACCAAAAGCAGGAAATCCGAAAAACTACTGGAGTTCGTGGGTCCTAAGCACCTTTGAAACCTAGTGGGGCAAATTCTGTTAAATTCTATGGGTGGAAAAGATTCTACTTGGGCTCAATGCTTTGTCTTTCAGGCCCAATGCGGTAACAGCTTCATACCCTAAGCCCCAGGCAGAGGGATGGGGGCTCTCCCCCCAGCCTGGGCTGCTGCAGCCCATCCCTCTGAAACCGAGGAGGTGGGACAAATGCCTGGAACTCAGAGGTGACCTCCATTTCTGGGACCAAGAGAGAGATGGCCCAGTCCCCTAGTACCGTGCCCCCGGTTCCTGGGGGCAATGACAGCCATGCCAACCTCAGACCCAACTTTGGAGTCCTTCCCTTTCTTAAAAATGAAGAAAAGGTCACAGCTGGGTACCTCAGTCAGTCCCACTCTTGTCTGTACAGTTCAGGAACTCTAACAAAAGCCTCCTTTCATTTCTTCCCATCTTTTCCCTGTTCAGTCCAGTCAGGCAACATTTTTTCTAGTATAAAATTCTCAAATACTTCTTGGCTTGCCCTGGAATTCACATGGGTCCGAGCCGTCAGAAAAGAAGTTGTTTACAGATTGTTCTTGAATACCTATATCTCCCATATGTCAATTCCTAACTTCTGCAGAGATGGTTGATTGGATCCATGAGCCCCATGCCTCACATCTTTAGCTAATGGTTTTCTAGGCGCACCCTTGCACCTGTTCCCAGAGCAAGGTATCTGCATCCTTTGAGTACCTTCTGAATCATCCAATCCTGGCTTTCTTTTCCTCAGTGCTTCCTTGGCTAATTTGTCTCTTTTCTCTCCCCTTTACTATAAGGATCTAGGAAAAACCAGATTAAATCCTAAGTACTTTTCTCAATTTGCCAGTGTAGCGGCCAAGGGTCACCCTGGCCTTCATAATTTCATTGAAAACTGAGCTCGCAAAAGGCAGATGATTAGGACATAAGGCATACCTAATTATTTAACGTGTATCCCCAGGAGCCTTTAGTGTTAATAGTGGAAGACACATGGGAAATTATCTATTTTTATGCCTAGGTTCAAAAGAGCATGGACAGCTGTGTATAGACATGATAGGGGAAAAAGGCTATGATCAAATGCTAATAGACTGAGTGAGGGAAAACTGGCAAGGACTGTCTGTTTAGACTCGGCTTGGCCTCTCTGAGCACAGTCCTTCCTCCTGGATATGGGGCAGGACCCTCTCTGGAATGGGGGTCTCATGACCGACAGTCAAATGAGCTAGGTCAGATAATTTCTTTACACCAGGGTTTTACACAGAAAGACTTTGGAGGTGGAGAATCAGATTAATGTTTTCAGTTTTTATGAACTGGCTGTGTGGGAAAGGGGCTCTGGTTTTGAAGACTTGCCTTGGGGATGAGGGATTCTGCTTTCTATGGCCAGCCTCAGGGGAGAATGGGAATGAGAGAAAGGAGGGCAGAAGAAGGTCAGAGAGAAACTTGTGCTTCTGAGGCTACTTCTGAGGCCTTCATTTTGGGCTACTGTTTTCTGAGCTGCAACAGAATTCCTCAGTATGAATCTTCCCCAAGGAGTAGTTTCACAGTGCAGAAACTGGGTTGTTGGATTGTCTTATACAAGGCTTGAACCAGTCTCTCAGGACTGAGAATAGGCCAGTCGAGTCAGACAGTTAACTGTTGCTTCTCATTTTAGGCAGTACATTTTTAGAGGGGCTTCTACCAGAGTTAGTCCTATGTATGATTCATGCAATCAGATATTTATTAGGAGACATTTCTATGGGAACAACAACAAACACAAGTTAATGGTTAGAACAGAGTATAAACTCAGCTTTCAAGTTTAGAGGGCAGTCAGTTGAGATTATTAGATGTTCTGCTTGAAGCGTCTTTGGCTAAAGTGAGAGCAGATAGTGACGATTGGACAGATTGTTCTTGGTGTGGCGTTTGCATCAGGTGTTCCAGTGAACCTTTTCACGAGTCTGTACCTCAACGAGCCTGAAAGCTGTTCATATCAAACTTGCTATAGTCATTTCTCTCAAAGTGTATGTCAAATTTTCTAGTTTCAGCTTGCAGGGCCTTGGAGAAAAGCACTTTTAGTTTTAGGGATGCTTAAGTCAGTAAAAATGGGGGAAAAGTTTGAATCATTAGTTTGGAGACTTGTAGCCAGAAAAGAATTCAGGATTCATTCCAAATGGTAGGGAAAGAATCTGAACTGAAAAACAGTGCACATAGCCAGAATCTTGTAATAGGTATTTTATAGATTTTTTTTTGAAACATAAATTTCTTCTCTCCAGTTTCCCATTTTTATTAAAGATGAATCACTGTAGGGCCAAATTTTTTGCAAAACAAATTTCACTCTTATTATACCTTGCCTGATTATTTGCGTAAACTGTAGCAAGAATAGTGATTGGTTGTATAGGCTTTTTTTCAGTGGGCTTTGTGGAAATAATTTTTATAAGAAATTTTAGATTGGCCTTTTAGAAGCGTCTCAAGTTTATAAGGGCAATCTGAGGATTTATCTGTATATGCAGATATCTGTATGAATTGTGAGAATTCCTCTCTTCTCAAAGTCCCCAAATTACCTGAGGTTCCTGGGCCTGTCAGAGAGTGACATTCTTGACTTACCACAGGAAAGGAATATTGTAAAGGAACTGCTAGCCAAAGTACCAGTCCAGTCTTTTTAAGGTACTTTTTATCAGCTCTATAAAGTCAACCTAAATTTTGCAAAGCAGTCTGGTCATATCTGAAAATATGCCTTTCTAGCAAAGCCTTGGTAAAATCAGAAGTGTTTCAAATTATGTCCTATTACAAAAGAGAACAAATTCTTACCCAACTTATGCAAATAACTGTATTGCCATGAGTTAAGAATACCCACAAATATTTTCTCAATTTTGGAGGAATGAGGCAGAGAGAAATAGAAATTCTTCAGATTTGGCTAACAGAAGTATACTTTATCCAATGTTTTGTTAGCTATATATAGCTCAAAACAAAACAAAGAAATGTTTCTTGACTCTGGAATGGAAAACATAAAAGGAATCAGTAGTGTTTCAAAACAAAACAAAAAGGTCTTGAAAAAATCTTTAGTTTGGTGTCAGTTCAGTCCCACATAATTAACTGTTTGTTGTTCTGCTTGATGTTGGGTTAGCAACCCTCATGCCCACATTTGCTTTTCAATTGGAGCCCTGAAATGGTTTTTCCTACTCTAATAGTATGATCGCGAAAATTATGAAAAACCTTTATTTAAGAGTACTTGTGGCTGGGCATGCTGGCTCACGCTTGTAAACCCAGCACTTTGGGAGGCCAAGGCAGGCGTATCACGAGGTCAGGAGTTTGAGACCAGTCGGACCATCATGGTGAAACCCTGTCTCCACTAAAAATACAAAAATTAGCTGGACATGATGGTGTCCGCCTGCAATCCCAGCTACTCAGGAGGCTGAGGCAGGAGAATTGCTTGAACCTGGGAGGCGGAGGTTGCAGTGAGCCAAGATCACGCCACTGCACTGCAGCCTGGGCAACAGAGTGAGACTCTGTCTCAAAAAACAAACAAAGAAACAAAAAAAACAAAAAAAAAGTGCCTGCCAGCGTCCTTACCATGAATTTTTTAAAGAAGAAAATTTTGGACCATCACTGCTTATAAACTACTTTTTGAGAAAAATCAAAGTAAAACAAGAATTGTCAGTTCATGACAAACATGTTTGAATAGCCATGGTGAAAGGCACAATTGACAAGGAGATTTGGTTATTTCTGTGGCATACAACAATTTAACATAATAATCATAATTATTATGGATAACATATCTCAAGACAGGTTAGAATTTTAGGAATCTCATACAATTTTGGGACCTGTACTCATAACACTGTTATACAGATATAACCCAAAGAAGTTTAAGCACAATTTCATATTTTTCAATGTTACCTGTGTGATGTTAATAGACCAAATAAGCCTAATATGTCTCTCTCAGACTTCCAGGGCCCATAATATCCAAAAAGCTGCTATGAGGTCAAAAGAGTGAATTCCAAATTTGAATGGATTTGGGGAAGTTTTTTTAATTTCAAAGGTTTCAAACTCTTGCTTACAACAGGAGCCCAGGTCACGGTAAAATAACGGTCATTTGTTTATGTAAAGTGATGAATTAAAGATTTTAAAAAGCAAAAACCTTTACTCTTTGATGGAGACGAGGCTTGGTTTCCCAAACAATCATCCAAACTGATAAGGATGGCACAAGGTCAACTGAATCTGTCTCTCTCTCTCCCTCCCTCTTCTGTTTTCTTGTGTTTATGCAAAAGGTAAACAAAAATCTTTTACTACCTATTCCCAAATTTTACCTTCACATTAGTGTATTCTTAACACCAAAGCTAATTTTCCTAAAATTTTTTAAATAAATACATTCAATTTTAGCTCGTTTGACAAGGAAAGATTTTTAATAAAGCTTTATAAGTTTTTATTCTCTTTTTCACTTTTTCTTAGTTATTTCATTATATTTTTAAATTTAAAACAGATCTTAATAGCTTTTAAACTAGGCAACCGTACATTTCTTCACAAAACCTACATTCCCATTTATTTTTATGACCTTTTGTAAATTCCAAAAACTCATGTTGCTTTTTTTTTTTGTAATTATACTTTAAGTTTTAGGGTACATGTGCACGTTGTGCAGGTTAGTTACATATGTATACATGTGCCATGCCGGTGTGCTGCACCCAGAAAGCTGAAACTGGATCCCTTCCTTACACCTTATACAAAAATCAATTCAAGATGGATTAAAGATTTAAACGTTAGACCTAAAACCATAAAAACCCTAGAAGAAAACCTAGGCATTACCATTCAGGACATAGGCGTGGGCAAGGACTTCATGTCCAAAACACCAAAAGCAATGGCACCAAAAGCCAAAATTGACAAATGGGATCTAATTAAACTAAAGAGCTTCTGCACAGCAAAAGAAACTACCATCAGAGTGAACAGGCAACCTACAACATGGGAGAAAATTTTCGCAACCTACTCATCTGACAAAGGGCTAATATCCAGAATCTACAATGAACTCAAACAAATTTACAAGAAAAAAACAAACAACCCCATCAAAAAGTGGGCGAAGGACATGAACAGACACCTCTCAAAAGAAGACATTTATGCAGCCAAAAAACACATGAAAAAATGCTCATCATCACTGGCCATCAGAGAAATGCAAATCAAAACCACTATGAGATATCATGTTGCTTTTTAAATATGCCTTGTACATATCGTTTCTCTTATACCCAGAAGTTTTAATTGTGCATGTTTACTACAGTGTTAACTCTCAGTAGCCCTGATTATTATTGAATAACCCAGGAGGTAAGTAATTTTACATATGTATCAGATGTAGAGCCCAGGACAAAGGGCAATGTCTGGATTCAGGCCTCCCCATGGACCTCTAAAGGTTTAAATTTAAAGACATAAGTTCCCAGACAAGCAGGTATCAAAAGTATTACAGAAGTAACTGTTTAATGACCTTAAAACATCTGACAGAGACAGTATCTGACCAGCGACTCAAACTGTCTAATTTAAGTTTCACAGACATTTTTCATTTGATTTAACAATACTTTTACGAGTATTTGAATTTACCATAGTTTATTGAGGTCTCGTGAACTTGAAAAGTATTTGGCCTAGTTATTTAATTTATGAGTACTCATTAATGTTTAAGTTCGTTTGGTACCAAGGGTAGCCAATATATAGACATATGCATAGACATATACATATATGTAGGCATAATACATAAAATTTACATGCACACGTGTGTGTATCTGAAAGCCGAAGAGGTCAAGGGGTATCATCTAAAAGAGAGCAGAACTTTAGACTTCAGAGGAATCTGTCCACTTGCTGCTTTTGGGGTTCTGTGAGGAAACACCAAAGTTGTATCCCCCAAAAGGAGTGTCTGGAGCCTTATCTGTTTTCCTTAAGGGATCTCAGGCTGTTGCAAAGGAAAAAAAAAATGTTTTTGGTCCTCTCACGTGGCATCAGGATTGGCAAGAGAAAGGAGGGACAGACAGGAGTAAATGGAGAAATCGACAAAGGGAGCACATATGCTTAGCAGGGGTGCAAGAAGAGAGGAATTTAATTGGCTGAGAATTTTTTACAGAGAACAGAGGCTTTAAAACTCTGTCTCTCTGTCTCTGTCTCTGTCTCTGTCTCTCTGTGTGTGTGTGTGTGTGTGTGTGTGTTTGTGTGTATCTTTTTTTTTTTACACTTCAAGTTCTGGGGTACTTGTGCAGAACTTGCAGTTTTGTTACACAGGGATACACGTGCCATGGCGGTTTGCTGGACCCATCAGCCTGTCACCTACATTAGGTATTTCTCCTAATGCTATCCCTCCCCTAGCCCCCCAACCCCCAACAGGCCCTGGTGTGTGACATTCCCCTCTCTGTGTCCATGTGTTCTCATTGTTCAGCTCCCACTTATGAGTGAGAACTTGCAGCGTTTCATTTTCTTGTCCTGTGTTAGTTTGTGGAGAATGATGGTTTCCAGCTTCTTCCATGTCCCTACAAAGGACATGAACACATCCTTTTTTATGGCTGCATAGTATTCCATGGAGTATATGTGCCACATTTTCTTTATCCAGTCTATCACTGATGGACGTTTGGGTTGGTTCCAAGTCTTTGCTATTGTGAATAGTGCCGCTATACACATATGTGTACATGTGTCTTTACAGTAGAATGATTTATAATCCTTTGGGTATATATCCAGTAATGGGATTGTTGGGTCAAATGGTATTTCTAGTTCTAGATCGTTGAAGAATTGCCACAGTGTCTTCCACAATGGTTGTACTAATTTACACTCCCACCAACAGTGTAAAAGCGTTCCTATTTCTCAACATCCTCTCCAGCATCTGTGGTTTCCTGACTTTTTACTGATCGCCATTCTAACTAGCATGAGATGGTATCTCACTGTGGATTTGATATGCATTTCTGTAATGACAAGTGATGATGAGCATTTTTGCAAGTTTGTTGGCTGCATAAATGTCTTCTTTTGAGAAGTGTCTGTTCATATCCTGTGCCCACTTTTTGATGGGATTGTTTGTTTTTTTCTTGTAAATTCGTTTAAGTTCTTTGTAGATTCTGGATATTAGCCCTTTGTCAGATGGATAGATTGCAAACATTTTCCCCCATTCTGTAGGTTTCCTGTTCACTCTGATGGTAGTTTCTTTTGCTGTGCAGAAACTCTTTTTGTATAAGATGTAAGTCAGGGACCCAGTTTAAGTGTCCTGCATATGGCTAGCCAGTTTTCCCAACACTATTTATTAAATAGGGAATCTTTTCCCCATCGTTTGTTTGTGTCAGGTTTGTCAAAGATCAGATGGTTGTAGATGTATGGTGTTATTTCTGAGGCCTCTGTTCTGTTTCATTGGTCTATGTATCTGTTTTGGTACCAGTACCATGCTGTTTGGTTACCATAGCCTTGTAGTATAGGCATGATGCCTCCAGCTTTGTTCTTTTTGCTTAGAATTGTCTTGGCTATATGGGCTCTTTTTTGGTTCCATATGAACATTAAAGTAGTTTTTTCCAATTCTGTGAAGAAAGTCAATGGTAGCTTGATGTGGACAGCATTGAATCTATAAATTACTTTGGGCAGTATGGCAATTTTCACGATATTGATTCTTCCTATCCATGAGCATGGAGTGTTTTTCCATTTGTTTGTGTCCTCTCTTATTTCCTTCAGCAGTGGTTTGTAGTTCTCCTTGAAGAGGTCCTCCACATCCCTTGTAAGTTGGATTCCTAGGTATTTTATTCTCTTTGTAGCAATGGTGAATGGGAGTTCACTCATGATTTGGCTCTCTGTTTGTCTGTTATTGGTGTATAGGAATGCTTGTGATTTTTGCACATTGATTTTGTATCCTGAGACTTTGCTGAAGTTGCTTATTAGCTTAAGGAGAGTTGGGGCTGAGACGATGGGGTTTTCTAAATATACAATCATGTCATCTGTAAACAGAAACAATTTGACTTCCTCTCTTCCTAATTGAATGCCCTTTATTTCCTTCTCTTGCCTGATTTCCCTGACCAGAACTTCCATTACTATGTTGAATAGGAGTGGTGAGAGAGAGCATCCTTGTCTTGTGCTGGTTTTCAGAGGTAAGTCTTCCAGTTTTTATCCATTCAGTATGATATTGGCTGTGGGTTTGACATAACTAGCTCTTATTATTTTCAGATACATTCCATCAATACCTACTTTATTGAGAGTTTTTAGCCTGATGGGGGGTTGAATTTTGTTGAAGGCCTTTTATGCATCTACTGAGATAATCATGTGTTTTTTATCATTGGTTCTGTTTATGTGATGGATTACGTTTATTGATTTGTGTATGTTACACCAGCCTTGCATCCCAGGTATGAAGCTGACTTGCTTGTGATAAATAAGCTTTTTGATGTGCTGCTGGATTCGGTTTGTCAGTATTTTATTTTATTTTATTTATTTTTTTTTTTTCAAACACTTGTTTATTGAACTCACAGGAAGCTCACAAACTTGGAGACACTAGGCAAACTACATAGAATTATGCTGCAGATTTGTGTGGTTTGCCTATCAGTTTTGAGTTCTTTTATTTACCTTGTAAAATATGCTTGCTTTATATTGGCAGTGTAGTATTAATTGACTTTAGTCTGTTCTTAGAGTACTAAGTACTTTTTAGATTTTTAAAACCAATTTTAGTAATAAGACATAGCTATGTATTATATAGTGAAATGAAATTATGCTTAATTATTTTAAAAATTATGATAGGAAAAATAATTTTGTTATTGGTAATCTGAAACTTTCTTTCCATATCTTAACCTTTTTATTTCTGTTGAACAGTTGTTTTTTATGACCTTTGAAATCTTAGAGTTCCATATAACAAAATATGGCAAAATGGATTGTGCCCTAGACAGGGTTCTATGGACTATGTGAATTGAGGATTTTCGCATCGATGTTCATCAGGGATATTGGTCTGAAATTTTCCATTTTTTTTTGTTGTGTCTCTGCCAGGTTTTGGTATCAGGATGATGCTGGCCTCATAAAAATGAGTTAGGGAGGAGTCCCTCTTTTTCTATTGTTGGGATAGTTTCAGAAGGAATGGTACAAGCTCCTCTTTGTACCTCTGGTAGAATTCGGCTGTGAATCCATCTGGTCCTGGACTTTTTTAGGTTGGTAGGCTATTAATTACTGCCTCAATTTCAGAACTTATTATTGGTTTATTCAAGGATTTGAGTTCTTCCTGGTTTAGACTTGGGAGGGTATAAGTGTCCAGGAATTTATCCATTTCTTCTAGATTTTCTAATTTACCTGCATAGAAGTGTTTATAGTATTCTCTGATGGTAGTTTGTATTTCTGTGAAATCAGTGGTGATATCCCCTAATGAATGTAATTTAACTTGAGCATCCCAGTAAAGAAACCATCTTTAAGTAGAATAGAGATAAGAGGTTAGGAGTTGAATTCACGTATTTGGTGTGGCAGAGGCAGCGGGGGGCACAACTGAACAAATAGAACATAGGAATCCCGAGTTGTAGATGTGGATATCTCCAGCCTCCTCCAGTATGTTAAGAGAACACTGGTGACTGATGAAGGGAAATAAGGTGATCCCTACACATGTTTTTAAATGTCCACTTGAATTTTGAGTAATTTTATTGTATATACTATATATATGCATATACAATATATATATGTATATACTATATATATGCATATACAATATATATATGCATATACTATATATATATATATTTGTCCTTTTCCAGCTCAAAAGGGAGAGAAGATACTCTGTGATTTCAATCCTCAGAAATGTATGACTATTTGCTTTAAAGTCCTAGATTTGGGTAATTTTGTTAAGTGTTTCATTTGCACTTTTATAATAACTTGTAAACTCCACCATTCAGTAGCATGTACAAACTTTTAAGGGACCTCACTGTCAGAGAAACCATGCGACTAACGTTGGATAGTCCTCAAAAATGAACGCCTTTCTGTAGTCCATCAGAAGGAGCTTAGCACCCTCCAGGAGAGACAAAACACAAAGGTGCTTTAACTTTGGTAGACTCCTGTGATGTCAGGTAAATGAATGGGGGTAAGGGAGGATACTAGGGGAAGCATCCCTGAGTAGCCCAGGCATGAAGGGCGCAATGTTTGATCAAGGAGTGGGAATAAATGTCTATATTTTTAAGACCTAAATCACAAGAATTCTGGTGGGACAGGATACCTTCAGGACTCTCCTTGGGATCATGAGGGTGAAGATTTAGGATACAGAGCCACCTCAGAAGAATCATTACTTATTTTTATTCTGGGAAATTAAGCAAGTATCATGAAACGACTTGGAAAAACATTTTTTTTTCCTAAGCAGACCAGGAGAAACTACCACAATTCAACTGCAAGTCAATCCCTCTGGGTGGTGCCTTGAATTTGTCTTAAACTATTGGAAACCAAAGGATCTCTGCGGGCATGTGCACACTTTCCAAAACAGAACTCTGCACATCAGAGGGAAAAAAAAAACATAATTTCTCCACAAATCACTTAATTTCTGTCATACTCATTGCTACTGCTTCAAAATGCCCGTGTTTGTCCATACAGCATTCAAAAATGCATCAGAAGCGGGCTGTAGACTTGAAGCCTGGAAGCTCAAAGCTGACTGACACTAATGAAATTTAGGAAGGAGTCGAGGGAAATGGGGCTTGATGTGGAGATCCAAGGGGAGTTGAGGACATCTGATTGTTGACTTCAGCGGGTGCAGGAGGAAAAAGGACGCCTAGGGAGCCTTCGTGATCTGATGGTGAGGTTTACGGAAAGGACAACCTAAAAGGAAATGGTTTTACTGCTTCTGTGACAAAGTATAACCGTCAACCTAGAAAACAGATGTATTAATACGACAGACGTAACCAACCAGGTTGTTTCTTACAGCAGGACCCATATTATGGACATCATTTAAATGTCTAGGGCCCGGCACAGTGCCTGTAATCCTACCACTTCAGGAGTCCAAGGTGGGTGAATCAATTGAGTTCAGGAATTCGAGATCAGCCAGGGCAACATGGGGAAACCTGTCTCTACCAAAAATACAAAAATACACACACACACACACACACACACACACAAATTAGCCAGGCGCAGTGACACATGCCTGCAGTCTCAGCTTCTTATGGGGCTGAGGTAGGAGAATCGCTTGAACCCAGATTGTCCAGGCTACACTGAGCCGAGATGGCGTCATTGCTCTGCAGCCCAGGTGACAAACTGAGACCCAGTCATAAGAAAAAACTAAAAAAGATATATAATGTAAAATACATATATGTAACATATATATACTATATAAAAAGAATAAATAAATATCTTAGTATCACCCATCCACAAAATGTATTTGTTTTTGATGACATAAGTACATCATAAAGTTCAAGAATCAATACCTCTCCAAGCTCCCTAGAAACTGAAGTTATTACTCCAACTACTTCTAATGTATCTGATTCTGTCTGTTCTTTTCCAGGTTATATTGTTTTATTTCTGGAAATACCCACCTTCATGACTTGGAACTAACGCATCGTTGGGATGATGGAAACGTCCAATCAGAGGGGTCCAAGCCCCACTTTCCACTGGCTCAGTCCATGGCCATTGGCCCACAGTGCTTGTTCAAACAGTGTGGGATAAGGTCGCTCCTGTAGTCACTCCCTAAATTCCTCCGGTGGCCTGAAACCTGTCCTCTCTAGAACGCTGAGGTGTGTGCTGTCGTAGGCTCCATAGAGAGGGATGGATTGTCATTGGAGTGCCACATTTTAGGGGAGCCCTGAAAGAGGAGGTTGATGAGGGAATTTGGAACACTCGGGGGCCCCTAATCTGGAGGCTCAGATATTGAGACCAGGTTCTAGTCAAGCTACTATTAACAAGTACTCATTTCCCATATTCTCCTTAATGTTGTTCTGTGTGTCTGTTTATGTATGGCCAGGGCCCCAGAAGGGAGAAAGAGCATCTATAATGGTTAGAAACTCCATGCCACTTAAGGGCAATCACTGCGGCATGGAGAAGGAGGATCCACTAAATGGGAGAGGTCACCCTATGGTGATAGGTCCAACCTAAAACCATTCGAGAGCCTACCGCTTTGACCCAGAGAGTAAAGCACCTCTTCTTTTATGCACATGCTCCATGTGTACCACCCAGCAGCATCTCAAGAATTGTATGCTGAATAGGCCGCATCTCAGAAAGGCTGCTCATTCCTGAATGCTCTTCCCGTTGGCCCATTGGTCGCATCTGTTTGCCCCTCCCTCTGGGCTCCCGACAAGCCTGTGATGGCTTTGACACATGGAGAATGGCGGACGTTAGCCTGTCCCAGAGGTAACCTTTCAGAGGACTAGAATGGCCTCTGCCTGGCTGTCTGAGAGCTCTGAGCTGCCACGAAAGAAGCCCACCTCTCCTGCTGGAGACACCACAGTGATATGCTCTGAGGGGCCTTGGAGAGGTGCAGAGGCCCAGCTGAGCTCAGCCCTCCAGCCAGCCCCTCCAAGGCATCAAGTATGCCAGTACAAGGTGTCTGGGACCTTCCCCAATGATCTTAGGCATAGGGTGAATAAATAGCACTGAGTGCGGCTCCTCTGGCTTCTATTTGCAAGGGACACTTAAGCACAGTGGAGCCTGTCTCCTCATTGCATCATAGGTCACATGGGTGATCTTGTGGCCTGGTTCTCACTCACGGATCTGTGGGAGTGAAATGCCCATCGTGGGCTCCCAAGGGATTCAACATCTTCTAGGCTAACAAATGTCTTCCAAGGAGGCTCGCTTGACCCGGGCTTGTTCTACAGTTCATCTCGAGGATGGCCTGTGGGTAGGTCATCAGCTACTATTTTGGGGGATACTGGAGCCACTGTGGAATTCCCTGGGACAGTTGCCTTGAGGTTTAGCTTGACTCATCCCCTCTCCATTTCTCCCCCTGTCCTGGAGCGACTATATCCCCTTTCCTAAGCTCGAGGACCCGCTGAATCCTATGTCTTTATTGCGTACAGCTTTCTCTCAAGCAGGCCTGCCTCTGCCGGGTAAAAGCACGGGGCAGGCAGTCGTACTCTGGGCTCTACATCTGTCCCTCCTGCCAACCACCCTTTCGCAGGCATTCATTAGAAACTTAATCTAGCATAGTACTTGATGCCTGTCAGGGCTACTTACTCATGATGCGACCTTGGTAGCGGTTGACACAATCTGTCTGATATAACTCAAAGGAGAATCAATGCCTGCACATCCTGGAAGAGAGCTAGGAGGGGAATGAGTGAGGACTACACTTGTGTGCATTACCTACACAGCCGAGTGCCTGCCACATGGTACCCTAAGATGCCCAATGAAAAATGGTTACGATGGTGTTTATTGTAGTGCTGGATGCTGGAAGGTGAGGAAGGATGAGATGTGGCCCCATGGTCTGTGACATTGCAACTGAGGGGACAACTAGCACAGGAATGATCCCCAAGGATTATCAAGAGAAGGCAGCAGGTGATCAAGGCCGCCATGCCTGCATGCTGGGGGTCAGAGGGGAGGAAGAGGAAGAGGCAGGGAACTCACCACAGGCCTGCACCGGACACCGCATCTAGCATGCTACATGGACTCTCTCTTTCCTTCCTCATCACAATACGTCTGTGGGGATGTGGCAAATAGTATGGCCATGTCACAGTTGGAGATCCTGAGATTCAAGGAGGGAGTAGTGGCTCCAGGCTGGGAGGGTCAGGACATCTTCACAGGGGAGTCAGGATTTGAGCCAAGACCTGAAAAGTGAATAGGATTCAGATAGGGAGACGGTGGGTGGAGGAAAGGTGGTATGGGAAGCCAGCTTCCTTGGCCGTGAGGGGGAATAGCTTGCCACAAAGCCCCGAGTGGGTAGTGCCCCAAGCCAGGAGCACTTTAAAGTTGCTCCCCAGCAACTTCCCGTCAGGACTCAGAGCAGAATTAGCTCCACCGCTTCACTAACATGTGGCTCAGGAGGGAAAAGTCATTGTCCCTTATCTCACTGTCAGCCCGAAGCAAACAGATGGGGCCCAGGTAGCCAGGAGAGCGTGTTCATACAGCTGTCTGGCACTGGATCCCACCCCCACCACCTGTGATTGCCCGAGGACACGAATCTCGGTATTGGAACCATGTACAGCCGACATTCATTGGTTGCAGACTATGTATCTGGCACCCCATCTGCATCATCACCCTGGATCTTGACAACCACCTTCTAGATCTGTATTCCACAGAGGAGGAAACTGAGATTCAGAGAAGTCAAGCCACTTGCGCAAGGCAATACAGCCAGTAAGAGGCACAGCTGAGGTCTGAACCCAGATCTCCTCTGACTCCCAAACCCGTGCCCTCAATCACTCTTGCAGTCGAGTCTGGTCCCACTAGCTCACATGAGTCCTAAGACCCGAACAGACGTTCTCACGATGTTGTGTCATTTTCCCATGTTAATGCAGCCTAGCCACGCTAGTTGTCTCCAGGAAATAAAGTCACCAGAACTTCAAAGAGAAGACAAAAAAAATGCTATTAAAAGTAAATTGGTCTCATTACCCAAGAACTTTAGTGTTTCAAACCCCAAAGGATGTCCTTATTCTATCCCCAGATCTTTCCCCTAGAAGGGTGGCCACGCGTCCTGATTTTGCCTGTTGTCCCAGCCCGATGATTCATAGTGCTGCATTTACTCTGAAAGCTGCCCCCATATGTATTCAACAAGAAATTATGTGCTCACCTTACCTATGAAAAGGCAAAGAAGCCTCACACATCAGGTCTTTGGGAACCCTGGTGCACCATGCTGAACGAGGATCTGCAGCTTTCTCAAGAGAAAGTGGGCTCCTGGAGGAAGAAATAAGGAATAAACAGATGAGGAGTATGATTTAGAGAGGATTCGTAGTACCACCGAGCTTTTTTGGAACTGGAGTGGTCGCAGAACAGGAGTGGAAGAATGCGTGGAATGCAGAGCTCGCCCTAGTTGAGAGTGGGCAGGGTTGAGCACCTGCTCCGTGGCAGGAGAGAGGCGGGGAGCATGTCGACAGACACCCACTGTGATTGCCAAGCAACAGGACCATCGAGTTGCCTCTGAGGCCGGGAGGATTGCTGATAGGCTCCCTGCATGGCACTTCATTCAGTCAGATGTGGAGTTGGTGGCCTGTGACGTAACCATGTGGTGACTATAAAAGGCCCTCCCGCCTGTGGTCAACCATCATTGTCTGTTCCTCACATCCACTGGCAGTTGCCTCTGAGATGGTTAAGCCTTCCTCTGAGACGACCTCTGACAAAGGCCTGAGCACGAAGGAGCCGAAAGCGGCCGATGCCACTATGGCCCACAAGCAGCAGCATAAGACAAGCAGCTGATATTTCTGGGTTTTGACCTTTTCTTGTTTGTTTTGTTTTCTGTAAAGTAAAGGTATCGTTCCAGTAAGTTTCACCAAGATTATGACACAACCAAGGATGCCTGAGGTGTCTTCAAAGGGGCGGAAAGTAGATTTCACAAGGTCCAGAATTGCCCCAAACCCCAGACGGCTCAAAGAGAAAAGAAAGTTTTGCTAGCCTTTCACAGGATACAACCCACATATTTGTCCTACCAAATTTTCTAGGATCTTAGATTCTCAGCTATCTCCACAAGAAGGCCAAAGGGCCTCATGTGCCCGCATCGCAGGTGAAGGAAGACAGGAAATCAAAAGCAATCCAAGGAAGGGAAAAGGGTCAATAAGAAATAGATACTCCCCAAAAGTCACACCAATATCCAACCAAGAAGGGCGGGTTTCCTGACTAGCAATGCAACCCACGGCATTGAGGCGAAAGTGCAGAATTTGAACTCGAAGGGCACAAGGTGGAGTGGCCTTTGTTGTTATTCCCACATGGGGCAGTTTGAGGAGACACAGGAGGTTATCTTTGTTTTGGTCTGATTTTTGCTCTTCACTTTTGTCAAGCCAAGTTTTAAGGCTAGCTGCCACACCATGATGTATCTCTTTATATATTTAACATTTTTATCAAGCGGTTAGAATGACAAATCTCTAAAATCCTTTTAACATAATTTAGTGGGTTAATTTAGAGGATCAATCTATTGGCCATTGACAATTAGACTTCTCAATAGTGTACTGAAGTTCAATAGCGACTGGATGCCATACCCTCTTCAGAGAAGAAGTAATTCCAAAGATTGCCCCTATTCCCAGACATAGGCTAAGATAAGAAATGATTCGTGGGATTGCAGTTTGCCAACATGAGATAGCTAGACCAGTGGTCCCCAACCTTTCTGGCGCCAATAACCGGTTTCAGGGAAGACAATTTTTCCACAGAACGTCATTGAGGGGATGGTTTTGGGATGACTCAAGTGCATTACACTTATTGTGCACTTTATCTCTATTATTATTATTATATTGTAATGTGTAATGAAATAATATTACGACTCACCATAATGTAGAATCAGTGGGAGCCCTGAACTTGTTTTCCTGCAACTAGATGTTCCCATATGGGGGTGATGGGGACAGTGACAGATCGTCGTTCATTAGATTCCCATAAGGAGTGTGCAAGCTAAGATCCCTCTATCTCCAATGTAACTATTAGACTCCTGACCCCTCATCTCTCTCCTACTTGAAGGTAGGACCTTTACTGGGGTACTCAAGTTAAATTACATTCATTAGGGTGCGCTCTATCCAAAATGACTAGTATGCATTTTGCATACCAAAAGGGGAAATTCAGACACAGAGACATGTGTCCAGGGAAGAAAATGTGAAGTGGCATGGCGAGAACTGGGCCACCTACAAGCCAAGGAAAGATCCCTGGAAGAGATCCTTCCCTCTTACTACTCAGAAGTAACCAACCCAGCTGACGCTTTGATTTGGACTTCCAGCCTGCCGAACCACGACAATAAATTTCTGCTGTTTATCCCACCAGGTTTGTGGTACTTTGTCAGAATGACCCTAGCAAACTACTAGAGGTTCTGTTGCCAAGCAGTGGGATGATGTGATAAGGAACATCCGAAAGATTGGAAGAGGCCTTGGAAGTAAGTAATGCATACAGGCCAGAAGTGTTTTGATATGCATGACACAAGAAGCCTAGAGTGCCTTTAGGAAATGGCGGGGGAAAATATGAACACCAAATGACATTGAAACGAGGGTTAAGAAAGAGTTCTTTGCTGTAGAGAAAGGATCTCTGACTTAGAGAATACATATATCATGATCACCGAAATGTTGCTAGAACTATGTGTATTAAAGGTGCTTCTGGTGTGTTTTCAGACGGAGACTAGGAAGAGGTTTTTGGAAGCATGAGGAAAGGCCATCCTAGTTTTACAGTGGCAAAGGCTTGGGCTGTATTGTGTCCTTAGTGTCTTTGAGGAAAGTAGAAATTGTAAGTGATGAACATGCACATGTAGCTGATTTCTATTGTTGGAGCTCAGGGCACAATACCCCAAAATGAGGGCTTCAGAAGTAGTCTCAGATGAAAAAGATTTTCTCTGACATTCTTGGTCCTCCTGTCTGTCAGTCCCATTCTACCCCAGGGGCTAAACATAAAGACCAGAATCCCTCTTCCCGAAGGTGGGTCCAAGAAATCAGAAGCTCTTTTTTCTAAAGATAGTCACAAAACCTAGAAATGTATTGTAACATTTTCCACATTTTCATGTAAAAACTGTCTGTGAAAAAATCACCTAACCTATCTCGTTTGAAAGGAAGTCACAAGATCGCCATTCCAGAGAGGGTCCTGCCCCGTATCCGGGAGGAAGGACTGTGTGCTCAGATAGGCCAAGCGGAGTCTAGACACACAGGCCTTGTCGGGTTTCCCCCACTCTGTCTATTGGCATTAGATCATAGCCTTTTTGTCCCATCATATTTCTACACGGCTGTCTGTATTCCTTTGAGCCAAGGCATAAAAATAGATAATTTCCCATGTGTCTTTGGCTATTAACACTAAAGGCTCCCGGGGATACACGTTGTATAAGTTGGTATGCCTTATGTCCTATGGATCTGCCTTTTGTGACTTCAGTTTTCAGCGAAACTTAAGAGGAGCAGGGGGAACCTTGGTCACTACACTGGCAAACTGAGAAAAGTTTTTAGGATTTAATCTGGTTTCTCCTAGATCTGTATATTAAATGGGAGAGAAGAGAGAGAAATTAGCCAAGGAAGCACTAAGGAAAAGGAAGCCAGCATTGGATGGTTCAGAAGGTACTCAAAGTATGCAGACACCTTGCTCTGGAAATAGGTGCAAGGGTGTGCCCGGAAAACCATTAGCCTAAGAGGAGAGACATGTGGCTCAGATCCAATCAACCATCTCTGCAGAAGTTAGGAATTGAGATAAGGGAGATATGGGTATTCAAGAAAGATCTTTAGACAACTTCTTGCCTGATGGCCTGGACTCATGTGAATTCCATGGGAAGCCAAAAAATTTTTGAGAATTTTATACCAAAAAAATGTTGCCGGAATGGACTGAACCAGAAAAAGATGGGATGAAATGCAAGGAGGCTGTTAGAGTTCCTGGACTGTACCGGCAAGAAAGGGACTGACTGAGGTACCCAGCTGTGACCGTTTCTTCATTTTCGAGAAGGACTAGAAAGTTGGGTCAGAAGTTGTCATGGCCGTCACTGCCTCCAAGAACCAGGGGCACATTACTAGGGGACTGGGCCATCTCTCTCTTCGTCCCAGAAACAGAGGTCACCTCCGAAGTTCCAGGCATTTGTCCCACTTCCTCGGTTTCAGAGGGATGGGCTGCAGCAGCCCAGGCTGGGGGGAGATCCCCCACCCCGCTGCCCAGGGCTTAGGGTGTAAAGCTGTTACCCCACTGGGCCTGAAGGACAGAGCATTGAGGCCAAGTAGAATCTTTTCCATCCTTAGAATCTAATGGAATTTGCCCCCACTAGGTTTCAAAGGTGCTTAAGGTCCACGAACTCCAGTAGTTTTTCAGATTTCCTACTTTTGGTATGATAAGCCCTATCTGGTACCAGTCCCACACTGTCTTTCAGAAACAGATAACTTGTCTAGCTTTGCAGGTGCAGTGGTGGAGAGAATTCCCACCTCAGCATGAGTCACACCTGGAGACTCACCCATTCCAGACATAGAAGATTATCAGGTGAGACACTGGAGAATTGATTTTGGAGTGAGTTAAGACTTTGGGGATGTTGTGATGAAATGAATATATTTTCTATGTGTGGATGTTAATTTGTGCCGCGGAATGGATGCAGAATATGTACTAGTATGTATGGAGTTCTGTCTCCCTAAAAGTCACAGGTAGAAGTCCTGGCCCCTAGTGTTTTAGAATGTGACCTTATTTGGAGAGAGTCTCTACACAGGCCATCTGGTTAAGGTGAAGTTGTGAGGTTTGACCCTACCCAACAGGATTGGTCTCCTTACCAAAAGGTGAAAATTGGTATCCAGAACTGTGAGATTAAAAATAAATAGTGTTTAAGTTAGCCAGTCCCCGGAATGTTTTTGAAGCGGCCCTCGAAAACTAATAGAATACACCTCCATCAACAGCATTAAAATCATACAACCCATCGAGGAATCAAAGAAGTACACCCCTCTAATCACAGGTTTCCCCTTCAACTCCCATTGAACATCCCTGGACAACTAACTCTTCCTAGTTCAGACCGGGAGACCTGATCACACTTTGGGCTGTGGCCCCTCGGCTGCAGTTGCCTCACTGGCTGACATGGATCCGAGTGGAGCTTGTGCTGCGCCATCGGACAGCATTCCATGATCCCCATGACACGTAGAGGCCAGTCATGAAGATTTTCAAAAACAAAAGATTCTATCCTGAAGAAGAGCAGAACAAGTGAGATTTCATTACGAGGGAGCCTAGAATCAGTATTGTTCCTTAAACTTTTTGATGTAGTTTTCTCTGTGCTGCGTTCGGATCCTTGCTTATGTTTTCAAATGGACTCCAGCTTACAGGGAAAGCTGATAAAATGTTTGACTGGACTATGTTTATCCCACTCATGCTATTTTCCCTACATTGATACTTCTTATTTGTTGTTTAGGTAGCAAAGCTCTTTCCCTTAGTTTGTGTTTCCTATAAGTCGCAACATGACATCATGATTGCTTGCTACATTTCCCTTCTGCTCAATCACTCACTGAAATGCTATATCAAATGTGCGAGCTTCCTCTTCCGATCTTCGCATCAATCCACCCCCTTCCTCTTTCTTCCTATAATTCACCAACATCAGTCCCCTTGCCACCTCATTCTTCACTCCCCACAAACAAATCAGATTTCATTGTTAACCCTGTTTTACTAATCCTCCTCTTTGATTTCTGAATTTACAAAGGGAAAACACATATTCCAGGGTAAAATATCCCAATGGATCTGGTTTCTCAAAAGGACTTGTCTAATTACACACATATGCAAGGGTAACTTCAGAAATTTATTCGTATGTCTTAATTCACAGAAACATTGGCACTTTACAGCAAAACAATTAGCATAATGAGAAATAAGTCACTGAGTGAGATGTGGTGTTTTGGAACAGGTATACAGCTCTGTCTCTAGAAAGGAACAGGGTTCTGCCAAGTGTCTTTGGTTTGGCAAGGGTTGTTCTGGACTTGTAGGAACATGTGGTGGCACCATCCAGAGGGATTTACTTGCAGCTGATTTTGTGGGAGTTTTTCTTGGTCTCCTTGTGCAGTAAGTACAGCTTCAACTATTTTCATAACATTTCTCTTCAACTATTTTCATAATATTTTTCTAATATTCTGGAAAAACAGAAAGTAACAAATCCCAGTGAGTGGACTTCTTGGTTCTATATCATTTCTCTATGGATCCCAAGTGGAGCTCTGGAGGTGACCTTCCCCTCTTCCCATCTGCACTACTCAGGGAAGCTCTGGCTACTATCCTGCCCCGAACCCTTTTCCCTCTTGACCAAGGGGTCCTCTTTAAATGGTGAAATAATCTATGTGGCTATGTGTTGGGTCCCTCTGGGGTGGTTCTTTCCCACTTCTGATGGGCTCAAGAAAATTTTGATTTTTGTCATTTATCCAGCTTTTCCTTCGTGGTTTGACTGAGAGTGCCATCCTTTACTGGTTTCTACATATGAAGGAGAAGGGTTGTTTATGAGATGTTTCAAAATTTACGGGAAACATTTAACAAAAATGGCCACATATTGAGCTTCAAGGCACAACATAATAAATTCCTGTGGGTTGCAATCCCAGAGTATGTTCTCTTGTCCACATACTCGGGCGACTGGAAATCAGTGGAAAAGGAAAGCAATGGGTAAGTCAGCACCTGCTCTGAAATTCAGCAATACACTTATAGAAAAAAAAATTCTAAAAATACCAAGACTTGGGACCCAGAAGAGAGCACAATGAAAGGTAGCCTGTATTAATATTAACATGAATATTAATATGCCAATCTTTTGAGGAAATAAGCGTTATCTGACTTCTTCTAATGGCTGACAATGCTCTGTATAACTTGATGTTAGGGTCAAGGAACGTATATTAATCTTAGCTTTGGATTCTTATCCCTAAAAGACCATGATTACAAACACTGCAAACAAAAACATCAGGTAAAGAATCACATCGCCATGCCTTTAACCACCAGGTGGAATATCACAGGAAGGCTGTTGTGGGTTCAGCTTCGGTCACTCGTCCCACATTGGGACAATGAGTGTTGCTCATAGACTTCAGGTCACTCATTGGCTGCACCACTGTACACTAGGGCATGAGCTGTTTCCGTGGACACTCTGTAATTCTACTGACACACACCTGGAAGGAAGGAAGGTTTCTGTTCAAAAAGAAACGAAATGATTATTGTCAGTGCAAAAAGAGAATGAATTGCAATAGTGATCTCAGAGTCAGGGAAGCTGGAAAACGAATGGATTCTTGAAAATTTATTTAGCTATATGTACACTGTAACTGTGCCTCGTTTGCTTATTTACATGGATTCATGGGGAGAAAGATGCTGAACACTTTTAGCAGGGTTACTTTGCTTCTTATATCAGCGTATTCACTTTCTCTCTTGCCATATCGCACATAATGAAGTTCTGGAAAATTCCACCATCCAGTTGTAGGAGAATGAGAGTGAAAAGGGTAAACATCAGTACATTGATAATATCACCACAAAGATAACCTAGAAAGATAACTGATAAAAACGGCCATTTAGGAAACTGAGGACATGAAACACGATTACGGAAACACCCCCTACTTTTCCTTGGAGCATATTGCACTACAGATGTATTGGAGTTGACAGTGTTTTGCACTGTGGGAAAAATGCCTGAAAAACCGCAGAAGGCCACACGCCACATGCTCCCCAAGCCAGAAAGGTGCCACCCACCCCAATCTCCAGTGGGGTCCCCTCCTTGGCAGGCCACTGGTCTTTAGGGCCACGTGTGGTGGTTCTGAACAGAGCGTTTGGCTTTTCCGGGTGCTCAGGCGCTCCTGAGATAGCTCACTTGCTTTTGGTGTACCTGAGGGTGGCATTCGTGCCCTGAGACTCAGCGAGCTTGCCCATCTTCCCCGGCAGCAGCAGGCACACGGCCATCCGAATGTCCCGGGAGGTGATGGTCACGCACTTGGAGTTGTGGGCCAGGTGACCAGCCTCGGTGGCGATGCGGTCCAGTATGTCACGAACCATAGAATCCATGACACTCACGGCCTCCTGGGAAAGGCTGAGGGCCTGGTGAACCTGCTTCAGCACCCGGGGGAAATAGGCGGCAAAGCTGTCCCCGAAGATATCTCCGCCGCTGTTGGCATGGCGCCTACGGGAGCCTCGAAGCCCTCACTTCTTCTGCTTCTGGGCCGTCATGGAGTTGGCCTCTTTGGGCTCCTGGATGCTCTGGTCTTCCTCAGAGGTTGTCTTAGAGAAAGCCTCAGCCATGGTGGAGGCAGTGGCCACTGGATGGCAAGAACAGACAATGACGGTTGTGGACAGGGGAAGGGTGGGGGGGAATTTAGTGTGGCCACATGGCTCTATGTCACAGTCCAACTCGACATCTGATTGCATGAAGTGTCACCCAGGGAGCCTGTCAGCCATCCTCCCTGCATTGAAGGTGACTGGATGATCCTGTTGCTTGGTATCATGTCAACCAATCACAGTGGGCATCTGCCGGCCTAAGTGGCCCCAGTTGCCTCCCTCAGACAAAAGTACACAGATAGATACCCCGCAGGGCAAAACCACATCAACCCTCCCCAGCTGATCCATGCCACACCGTGAGCACTTTGAAGGGTGTCACGGAAAACTCCCAAAGTTTAGCAATTTCAGCTCATGCTCCTTGAAGAGGGCTTGACCTCCTGAGCCCAAGTCCCTTATGCCAGAGGAATGACAGTGGCCACGTGTGGACCACTTCTCACCCATCTCAGAATCTACTGTTATCAAGGGCTAAGCCACCCTGGCTTGAGCAGGAACACCCTGACATGGCTGCCAAAGGGTCCTGGGCATTAAAGGGACCTGGCTGTTCGGCTCCTGTCCTCAGTTATGATCGACACCTTCAGTGAATGTGGATAAGGAACGATGGCCAAACCACAGTCTCCAAGCAGACAACACAAACAGAAATTGAGATGCTTGTAAAAATATTACAAATCCTTAAACATGTACGAAATTTAAAATTGTTTTCTTAACAGTATTTTGATCCCCAAAATACTCTGAATGTTACTGTTGGTGAATAAGTGATGTTGGGTGAAAAAATGTTACCCCAATTCTCTAAGAAACCTCCTTATGGAGAAAAATTGAATCCATGAAATTGGAAATATTTTGAAGTTAAAAAATACCCTTCAAGAATCTATGATAATACATTCAGAAACATTTATTAAATATATGAATGTAAAACATAAATCCCAGAAACTGAACCAAACAAGGATTTAGCGATTAAGAAGAATTAAAGAAATAGCAATCACCAAGAAGGTACCATTCCAAATTCCAATGCTGTTTCCTGTCAGACTTTTAAGATCAGGTCATTTATTGCTAGTAAGATGGTTCCAGGTTTAAAGAGAGAAAACTTTTTCTTTTTTTGAGACAGAGTCTCGCTCTGTCGCCCAGGCTGGAGTGCAGTGGTGCGATCTCAGCTCACTGCAACCTCTGCCTCCTGGGTTCAAGTGATTTCCCTGCCTCAGCTTCCCGAGTAGCTGGGACTAGAAGCGCGCACCACCACGCCTGGCTAGTTTTCAAATTTTTTTTTTTTTTTTGTAGATATGCGGTTTCATCATGTTTCCCCAGACTGGTGTAGAACTCCTGGACTCAAGCGATCCTCCTGCCTCGGCCTCCCAAGGAGCTGGGATTACAGGCATGAGCTACTGCGCCCAGCCGACAAAACTTATTTCAAGAAAATATAATATGATGTTGATACCCATTGAAGGAAGCATACTAAATATATATATATATATATATATATATATATATATGTATATGTATATATATGAGCAGCTCATTTATAAATGTGGTTACAAAACTCATACCTGAAATACTAGTAATTAAATCACATTACACACACACACACACACACACACACACAGGGAAACAGTTTACTGCTATAAATAAAAATTCAGAAGGATCGAACTGGGACAAACATTACTAATGGAACAAGCAGACCTCATACAATCTTTTTTCAACATTACCTCTGTTATAGAATTCATTTAAACACATAACAAAAACCCACAGTGCAGAAATAGCTGAGTCAAATAAATCAATGAACCCTTTTTAAGCTTCCTAGAAACTGAAATAACTGCTCTAAGTCATTCACATTTGTCTAATTATATTATTTCCCAGTCTACAATCTTTTTTAATGCAAAGCTTAACCCCTATGAGTATGCATCACTTATGATAGAAGTATCCAATGAGAGCATCCAAACCCCACTCTCCACTGGCTAAACTAATGAAGTATCTCCAGTCCTGGGCCTCAGCCATTGGCTCAAAATGTGAGCAGGTGAACTGTCCTGAATCAATAAGTCTCCTCCTAGCTGTTCAGCCTTGTAAATTGAAGAGAAAATTAGTTTGAGGTTTTTGTCTACTTTTTATTTCTTTGTTTGAGTTTTCGTTTTATTGTAATCGTGGTGATTTCAGGATATGAATCCACAGCTGTAAGCATGTCTTCTACCTCTTGCATCATATTGTGAAGAAAAATTCTTTGTAAAGGAATTTGGAGGAAAGAGGCTATTCCTGTGTACAGTTTGCAAACCAGGGAGGTGCAGACTTCAGTGTAAAACAAAAGTGCAGTTCCAGAGAACAAAGAGAGGATATGGCTTTTATAGAGAAAGTTCCTATCGAGGTTCCCAGTACAGTCAAGTTATGCAAATAAACAATTCAAACTTAGTTCTGATTGGTTGACTCAGTTGAGCTCTGGTTAGTCAATACAGCTGAGCCCTTATTGGCAGCGACAGGTGAGCTCTGGTTGGTTACTTCAGGTGAGCTCTGAAAGTTCCAAAGTTAGATAGAGGTGTGGGTTTTTGGGGAATTTGTAGTACACGTGTTAGCTCTAGTCAACACGTGGCAGCTTGGCTCTATTTTAACTTTAAGCTCAGTTAGCCACTGGGATCCATCTTGAAAGATTGGCTCTTTTAGGTTCTCATTTGTTCACAAGTTTAAGAAAATGACAGTGACCAATTAAGAAAACTAGGGGCCGGGCGTGGTGGCTCACGCCTGTAATCCCAGCACTTTGGGAGGCCGAGGTGGGCGGATCAGGAGGTCAAGAGATCGAGACCATCCTGGCCAACATGGTGAAACCCCATCTTTACTAAAAATACCAAATTTAGCCTGGCTTGGTGATGTGCCTGAGGTCCCAGCTACTCGGGAGGCTGAGGCAGGAGAACTGCTTGAACTCGGGAAGCGAAGTTTGCAGTGAGCCGAAATCGTGTCGCTGCACTCCAGCCTGGCGACAGAGCGAGACTCCTTCTAAAAAAAAAAAAAAGAAAAAGAAAAAGTAGGATGACTCTTCCTTTTTTTTTTTTTTTCAATTTGATTGTTGTGGGGCTTTTTCACTTTCAACCACATGTGTCTGACAAAATTAACCCACTATGGTAATATGAGACAATAAAAACACTTACTTCAGTACAATGCCTTCTCCAAAATGTGATTGGTCCTAATTCTTGACGGAATATAATACTCTTCTTATTTCATCATAGACTGACACTCTGGAATAGGGGGGAATGAGTGTGGACATGAGTGGGGGCACAGAAAAAGCTTTAAAGGGTGACTGTTTACTTTTTTTCCTTATCCCAGACATTTTCCCTAGCATAGTGACCATATGTCCTGATTTCGCCTGTTGTCCCTTAGTAATTCTTAATAGCATCCGTTTCACTCTGAAATATGTCCAAATTTATGACTCTGTACTTCCCAGGGTAACTAGATCATGCAGGAAGTTGTGAGTGTAGTAGCTCTCAGATCTTTGTTAAATGAACAGATAAATGAATGAACCTACATTAGGTAAGAGACTGGCCCCTGACAACCTATGAGACCATTGCTGAATTCTGTGGCTTGTCCACATGACCCTTCTGGACCTCCTGGACACAGACCCCTTTCCTGTACTGCACTTTAAAAAAATTATTTCTCTACAAAGCTGTCTGAGTCCCAGTGTTAAACCCATGTGAATGTCAGATTGTGTTTCCTCCATGGTTTGCTTATCAGCTTTACTCCTCCTAATAGCCCTTTGTGGTGTAGATATTTTAGCCTCAATTTTTTGCAGACAAAACACAGAGTAACTAAGTAACGTGTCCAATGATCACACAGCTGATAAATGGAAGAGCAGGGATTCAAATCCACGTCAGTCTGAGTCCAGAACCCAAGCACTTGAACGTTGTCCTCTGCCATCCTATCTCATATTGTAGTGATGGCACCTTCAAGGCATGGATACCTTAGGTAGACAGGATGAGGTGAGCCTCACCTTTAGAGCAAGTCTTTTCATAGCTTGATTTTTCCTTGAGGGCAATGTGATCAGTTCAGAGGTATAAAAGCAAAAGCATCAAGTTAGGTTTCATGCAAAGGTATACAAGGAACCTGATTTTCTCCTGAAACCACGGGAGTTTTTTCAAGCAGCAGTTAGGAAATTTAACCATTCCCGTGCTCAATTCTGTGTTTCAATACATGTCTAAACCACATGCATAGCCATTCCACGTTGCATAATTGTGTCCAATACAGACGGACTCCAACTTAGGATGGTTCGACTTAAAATTATTTGACTTTACGATAGGTTTAACCGGACTGAACTCCATTGTAAGTTGAGGAGCATATGTTTACTCTGTTGCAAATTGGTGAGAGAAAGGGTGGGAATCAGGGAGTGAGAAATGTTTTCAGGTTAGGATTATACAGTCATTACTTGATAACCCACATTTAGCCCTGTGATGGCCAATTTTATGCCTTGTCTTGTCTTTCCAACCAGGGGGAGATTTTTTCCCAAATAAACAAGGATAGAGATTTAGGTAACCCGACTTGGTTGGGTTACAGTATCTAGATATGTGGTCAAATTTTATTCTGAATGTGTCTGTGAAGGTGTTTTTGGGATTAACATTTAAATCAATGGACCTGAGTACAACAGACTGCCCTCCATAATGGCCTGAATAGAACAAAAAGACTGACTTCCCCCAAGCAAGAGTAAATTCTGCAGCAAACAGCCTTCACACTTGAACTGCAATATCGGCTCTCCCGTGGGTCTTCAGCCTCATGGTCTTTAGACTTAAACTGTAATCTCAGCTTTTACCTGGGACTCCAGGCTGCCAGCCCATCCTGCAGATTTTGGACTTGCCAGCCTCCATAATCACATGAATCAATTTCTTAAAATAAATCTATCTGTCTATCTATGTAGATAGATAGATAGATAGATAGATAGATAGATAGATAGATAGATAGATAGATAGATAGATATCCTATTGGTTTTATTACTCTGGAAATCCCTAATACAAGCTTTCTGCACCAAAACTTTGCTGCAGAGATCTCAGTGTTGTTTCCACACATAAAGTATCCAGTTATATATCAGACATTTTCATTATTCCATTAATCAATATCTTTGCCTTTAATTAGTGACCACACAGTTATGTCAGTAGTTTTTCCTGGCTCTTTAGAGATGTTTCTTCACCATTTGATATGACTGGGGACAACAACATATTCAGTTCAATGGTAAAGTTGAGGACTCAATTACAATTATTATTACTGAAAATAACAATCCCTAGAACATAGGTAGATTCCACATGGCACCTATTAACCAGAAGATTGAATTAACTTACCCTACTTCTGACCTTGCCAGTTAATTGCACTCCCTTTCATTACCACCCATATAACCGACACTCATTTTGGTTGGTGTCAATTAAACTAGGCATTGCTATAGTAATAAAAAGAGTCACCACTGACTGAGTGGCGACTATTCCAGGCATTGTTCTAAGTGCTTTACAGGGAACACTTTAATTGCCTTTCACAAGATCTCTGTGAAGTAGTGTTATTTCCTCCGTTTTGTGGATGAAGAAACTGAACCACAAAAGATTGTCACTTGCCCAAGATCCAACAGGTAGAAGATTACCAAGGCAAGAATCAAACATATTTCTACACATTTAAGCTTCTGCCCAGAAAAGAAAATATCATCAGAGTGAACAGGCAACCTACAGAATGGGAGAAAATTTTTGCAATCTTTCCATCTGACAAAGGGCTAATATCCAGAATCTACAAGAAACTTAAACAAATTTACAAGAAAAAAATACAAAATCAAAAAGTGGGCAAAGGATATGAACAGACACTTCTCAAAAGAAGACATTTATGTGGCCAACAAACATATGAAAATAAAAGCTCATCATGACTGCTCATTAGAGAAATGCAAATCAAAACCACAATGTGATACCATCTCACACCTGTTAGAATGGTGATCACTAAAAGTCTGGAAACAACAGATGCTGGAGAGGATGCAGAGAAATAGGAACACATTTACACTGTTGGTTGGAGTGTAAATTAATTCGACCATTGTGGAAGACAGTGTGGCCATTCCTCAACGATATAGAACCAGAAATACCATTTGACCCAGCAATCCCATTACTGGATATATACCTAAAGGATTATAAATCATTCTACTGTAAAGACACATGCATACGTATGTTTATTGCAGCATTATTTACAATAGCAAAGACTTGGATCCAATGCAAATGCCCATCAATGATAGACTGGATAAAGATAATGTGCCACATATACACCATGGAATACTATGCAGCCATATAAAAAGAATGAGTTCATGTCCTTTGCAGGGACATGGATGAAGCTGAAAACCATTATCCTCAGCAAACTAACACAGGAACAAAAAACCAAATGCCACATGTTCTCATTCATAAGTGGGAACTGAACAATGAGAACACGTGGACACAGGGAGGGGAACATCACCCACCTGGGCCTGTCAGGGGTTACGGGCAAAGGGGAGGGAGAGCATTACAATAAATACTGAATGCATGCAGAACTTAAAACCTAGATGATGGGTTGATATGTGCAGCAAACCACCATAGCACATGAATACCTGTATAACACACCTGCATGTTCAGCACATGTATCCCACAACTTAAAGTAAATTAAAAAAAAAAAATTAAAAAGACTCCAAAGGCAAGACATTCTCATTAGGTATGAACATGCATTGGTTAAATTCTAGGAGTGTTTATAAAACTCACTGGCCTGCAGAGTTTCATGAGAATTGTAAGCTGTAATACTAAATGAGACTTTTTTTGAATTTTTTTTATTATACTTTCAGTTTTAGGGTACATGTGCACATTGTGCAGGTTAGTTACATATGTATACACGTGCCATGCTGGTGCGCTGCACCCACTAACTCGTCATCTAGCATTAGGCATAACTCCCAATGCTATCCTTCCCCCCTCCCCCCACCCTACCACAGTCCCCAGAGTGTGATATTCCCCTTCCTGTGTCCATGTGATCTCATTGTTCAATTCCCACCAATGAGTGAGAATATGCAGTGTTTGGTTTTTTGTTCTTGCGATAGTTTACTGAGAATGATGATTTCCAATTTCATCCATGTGCCTACAAAGGACATGAACTCATCATTTTTTATGGCTGCATAGTATTCCGTGGTGTATATGTGCCACATTTTCTTAATCCAGTCTATCATTGTTGGACATTTGGCTTGGTTCCAAGTCTTTGCTATTGTGAATAATGCCGCAATAAACATACGTGTGCATGTGTCTTTATAGCAGCATGATTTATAGTCCTTTGGGTATATACCCAGTAATGGGATGGCTGGGTCAAATGGTATTTCTAGTTCTAGATCCCTGAGGAATCGCCACACTGACTTCCACAATGGTTGGACTAGTTTACAGTCCCACCAACAGTGTAAAAGTGTTCCTGTTTCTCCACATCCTCTCCAGCACCTGTTGTTTCCTGACTTTTTAATGATTGCCATTCTAACTGGTGTGAGATGGTATCTCATTGTGGTTTTGATTTGCATTTCTCTGATGGCCAGTGATGATGAGCATTTTTTCATGTGTTTTTTGGCTGCATCAATGTCTTCTTTTGAGAAGTGTCTGTTCACGTCCTTCGCCCACTTTTTGATGGGGTTGTTTGTTTTTTTCTTGTAAATTTGTTTGAGTTCATTGTAGATTCTAGATATTAGCCCTTTGTCAAATGAGTAGGTTGCAAAAATTTTCTCCCATTTTGTAGGTTGCCTGTTCACTCTGATGGTAGTTTCTTTTGCTGTGCAGAAGCTCTTTAGTTTAATTAGATCCCATTTGTCAATTTTGTCTTTTGTTGCCATTGCTTTTGGTGTTTTGGACATGAAGTCCTTGCCCATGCCTATGTCCTGAATGGTAATGCCTAGGTTTTCTTCTAGGGTTTTTATGGTTTTAGGTTTAACGTTTAAGTCTTTAATCCATCTTGAATTGGTTTTTGTATAAGGTGTAAGGAAGGGATCCAGTTGCAGCTTTCTACATATGGCTAGCCAGTTTTCCCAGCACCATTTATTAAATAGGGACTCCTTTCCCAATTGCTTGTTTTTCTCAGGTTTGTCAAAGATCAGATAGTTGTAGATATGAGGCGTTATTTCTGAGGGCTCTGTTCTGTTCCATTGATCTATATCTCTGTTTTGGTACCAGTACCATGCTGTTTTGGTTACTGTAGCCTTGTAGTATAGTTTGAAGTCAGGTAGTGTGATGCCTCCAGCTTTGTTCTTTTGGCTTAGGATTGCCTTGGCGATGCGGGCTCTTTTTTGGTTCCATATGAACTTTAAAGTAGCTTTTTCCAATTCTGTGAAGAAAGTCATTGGTAGCTTGATGGGGATGGCATTGAATCTGTAAATTACCTTGGGCAGTATGGCCATTTTCACGATATTGATTCTTCCTACCCATGAGCATGGAATGTTCTTCCATTTGTTTGTATCCTCTTTTATTTCCTTGAGCAGTGGTTTGTAGTTCTCCTTGAAGAGGTCCTTCACATCCCTTGTAAGTTGGATTCCTAGGTATTTTATTCTCTTTGAAGCAATTGTGAATGGGAGTTCACTCATGATTTGGCTCTCTGTTTGTCTGTTGTTGGTGTATAAGAATGCTTGTGATTTTTGTACATTGATTTTGTATCCTGAGACTTTGCTGAAGTTGCTTATCAGCTTAAGGAGATTTTGGGCTTAGACAATGGGGTTTTCTAGATATACAATCATGTCGTCTGCAAACAGGGACAATTTGACTTCCTCTTTTCCTAATGGAATATCCTTTATTTCCTTCTCCTGCCTGATTGCCCTGGCCAGAACTTCCAACACTATGTTGAATAGGAGTGGTGAGAGAGGGCATCCCTGTCTTGTGCCAGTTTTCAAAGGGAATGCTTCCAGTTTTTGCCCATTCAGTATGATATTGGCTGTGGGTTTGGCATAGATAGCTCTTATTATTTTGAAATATGTCCCATCAATACCTAATTTATTGAGAGTTTTTAGCATGAAGGGTTGTTGAATTTTGTCAAAGGCTTTTTGTGCATCTATTGAGATAATCATGTGGCTTTTGTCTTTGGCTCTGTTTATATGCTGGATTACATTTATTGATTTGCGTATATTGAACCAGCCTTGCATCCCAGGGATGAAGCCCACTTGATCATGGTGGATAAGCTTTTTGATGTGCTGCTGGATTCGGTTTGCCAGTATTTTATTGAGGATTTTTGCATCAATGTTCATCAAGGATATTGGTCTAAAATTCTCTTTTTTGGTTGTGTCTCTGCCCGGCTTTGGTATCAGAATGATGCTGGCCTCATAAAATGAGTTAGGGAGGATTCCCTCTTTTTCTATTGATTGGAATAGTTTCAGAAGGAATGGTACCAGTTCCTCCTTGTACCTCTGGTAGAATTCGGCTGTCAATCCATCTGGTCCTGGACTCTTTTTGGCTGGTAAACTATTGATTATTGCCTCAATGTCAGCTCCTGTTATTGGTCTATTCAGAGATTCAACTTCTTCCTGGTTTAGTCTTGGGAGAGTGTATGTGTCGAGGAATTTATCCATTTCTTCTAGATTTTCTAGTTTATTTGCGTAGAGGTGTTTGTAGTATTCTCTGATGGTAGTTTGTATTTCTGTGGGATTGGTGGTGATATCCCCTTTATCATTTTTTATTGTGTCTATTTGAGTCTTCTCTCTTTTTTTCTTTATTAGTCTTGCTAGAGGTCTATCAATTTTGTTGATCCTTTCAAAAAACCAGCTCCTGGATTCATTAATTTTTTGAAGGGTTTTTTGTGTCTCTATTTCCTTCAGTTCTGCTCTGATTTTAGTTATTTCTTGCCTTCTGCTAGCTTTTGAATGTGTTTGCTCTTGCTTCTCTAGTTCTTTTAATTGTGATGTTAGGGTGCTAAATGAGACTCTTTTTATCCTTTGCAGAGATGAATTAGGCATGAAATTTTATTTGGCTGATTTTTCTCTTTTAACTTTCAGTATATTTTTTCTTTCTGATATTTCATTTTCTGTTCTTAGTAATTAAGGTCATCTCTGCCTATGTACACTGACAGAATAAAAGTGTAAAGCCACTGACCAGTGATTTTCAAGGGATGTTAATGCATAAAAGAAGACAATCATTTAACTCCAGCCTTTTCCTTTCCCTATAAATGCAACTGCTATAACAAAGCCCTGGTACTGCCAGTTTTGCAGATAATAGATGGATTCAGGGACATAAATTTCAATCCTTGCTTATTTGGAAAAAATATATATATCCCTGATTCAAAAGACAAGTAAAGCTAGTGACTAAAAGAGTAGCCCAACATTAAATACTTGAGAAACGTGGGGCAAAACTACTGCAGATGAGCAACTGCAGTTTTTCCCATCTCATTCCTGTGTGAGTATTCACTTAGTAACTACATGTCTTTCACCTCCCGCCATGCACTTCTCATCTGCTCCCACTCAGTTTAACACTTACACTACCCAGGGTACAAATCAAGACTTTAATGAAAAGGATGGCCACCAGATGCAACTAACTAGGAGTTATTGTTCAATCCTAGGTCACCTGACAACATTCATGCTTTCCTTTGAGCTGCATTAATGTACAAATGAAGAGGTTGCTGAATCTATCATAGATGAATAGCATCTTTATCAAATTTGCAAATGACAACACAGAAAGGGGAGCAACTGTGTTGGATGATTGAACCAGGATTCACAGACCCGGTAATGAGCAAATCTGAGCATATCTGCAACCAGGATGGTTTCCCATCTGTGTAATTTGGGTCTGAAGGATCTGAGAAGTGTCAGTTGCAGAAGACTTGGAGGTAGAGGGACAGGACACAACAGCTGACTTCAAATTCTGGAGGATGGATTAACTACTGTCTCTAGTTCTCCAGCACACAATCCCAGGACTATTGAATAGAAGCTACAGGGAGGCACGTTTGGGCACAATGTAAGCAGCATATCACTGCAAGGAGCTGAGTGACTTTACTGGACAATTGCCTCAGGCAGGAGATAAGGTACTGGTGACTAACATGGTTACTTCCAAGGCTCAAATCCTCTGGCTACACTAGGCCCTGTGACTGTGTCACCTCATTGGCACTTGATCGAAGTTGACCTACCTACTGTTTTGCTTTTGAAACTTTAAGCTACAGCAGAGAAAACAGCTTCCACTTCATGTAATCCCACTGATTATTTAAGAATGTGAGCCCTTAGAAAGGGTGAGGTAAGGCAGGGCATGGTGGCTCACGCCTGTAATCCCAGCACTTCGGGAGGCTGAGGAGGGCAGATCACGAGCTCAGGAGTTCGAGACCAGCCCGGCCAGCATAGTGAAACTCCATCTCTATTAAAAATACAAAAATTAGCCAGGCATGGTGGCACACACCTGTAGTCCCAGCTACTCGGGAGGCTGAAGCAAGAGAATTGCTTGAACCTGGGAAGCAGAGGTTGTGGTAAGCCGAGATTGCAGCACTGCACTCCAGCCTGGGCAACAGAATGAGACTCCATCTCAAGAAAGAAAAGAAAGAAAGAAAGAAAAAGGAAGAAAGAAAGAAAGAAAGAGAAAGGAGGAGGTAAGATAATACTTGAGGTTGAAAATAGGTATGAATGGTATAATCCGTCTTTGTAGGAAGATATGTACATTAATAGATCACAAGTCTGGATGGCTAATACTTCTAATTGGTGGGATTGTAGGTTATTTGTTTTTATACACATGATTAAAGTAGGCTTAGCATGGTAGCTCATACCTGTAATCCCAGCACTTTGGGAGGCTGAGGCAGGCAGATTGCTTGAGCCCAAGAGTTCAAGACCAGCCTGGACAACATAGCGAGACCTCATCTCTACTAATAATCAAAAATATTAGCTGGGTGTGGTGGCACGTGCCTGTAGTCCCAGGTGCTAGGGAGGCTGAGGTGGGAGGATTGCTTGAGCACAGGAGGTCAAGGCTGCAGTGAGCCATGATTGTACCACTGCACTCCAGCCTGGGCAACAGAGCAAGACCCTGTCTCATAAAAATAAAATAATAATTTTTAAAAGGAGATAAAAGTATTGTTTAAAGGCAGGAATTAAAATGCATGCAATTTTACATATTCCTTACTGTATTAGCTCAGGCTGCTGTAAGAAAATACTGTAGACTGAATGACTTAAACAACATAAATTTACTTGCTCACAGTTCTAGATTCAAGAAATCTCAAGTCGACGTCCAGCAGGGTCAGATTCTGGTGGGGGCTCTCTTCCTGGCTTGTAGACAGGCACCTTCTTGCTGTGTCCTCGCATGTTAGAGACTGGTCTCTCTCTCCTTATAAGGCCACAGTCCTATTAGATTAGGCCCTGACTGTTATCACTTCATAACGTAAATTACTTCTGAAACAACCTATCTCCAGATACAATCATGCTAGGGATTAGGGCTTCAACATATTAATCAGGAGGTCACAGGTGACAAAATTCAGTCCATAACATTTATGCTCACCATGAACACCAGAAATGTTTAGTTCATAAAACAGCAAATTCTGTTCAGTAGAAAAACCGTACCAGAAGTTCAGTGCTACAGGTCATTAGAAGATGTGATGTGCTTAATATGGTGTTTGGTAGCAAGTGCCTCCTGCCCCTTTCTCCATCCAACTTCAGTCTTGGATGTTAACTCCCATTAAGCTGAAAAAGACTTTCAGAAGGCAAGAGAGCCCAGCTTGAATTCCAACCCTTATTCAAATTGAGCAGATTACTTCAGACCCTGTGTTTTCATTTCCTCATTCTGAGATAAGGAGGTTAGTCCACATGACCTTCTCTCCCAAGGTTCTCTAACTCTGTGATTCCAACTATAAAGAAAAAGCACCTACCATCCCCAAGTCAGGACCCACTGGACTTGGACATAATTTAGTATTTCCCCCCAGGACTAATCTGCTAAAAGTTTTCCTTCAACCATTTTGTTTGAGTGTAAAAGGTACCTTTGTGTACTTTTCATTCCTTAGAATACCACCAGAATGAACCACAAGAGTCAGACAATAACAATTATATTTATTATTTTATTGCTACATTGGAAGTGAAAATAAACTGTAAGAAGCTGCCAAAGGATGCAACTTCATGAAGATTATGAAACTATTGAGGCACCCATTGTAGAAAGTTAAAATTGGCTTATCCTGCATGAGGTGCAAGGACTACCTACACAAAGGTCATCCATGGCAAGGTTATTGACAGCATCTGCCATTTGGAATTTACATACCAATGGGAAGTTTAAAAAGGAACTTAAGGAAACATTCACTACCCCTGACCTCTTAACCAGGGAATATAGGTGAGAAGAAATCAGAAGATGTCGGAAATCTCTACAAACACACAGGTTTACAAAAAAACAAGCCTAAAACCAAGACTGTCAGGCAATGCTGAAATCTGCTCTTTGGAGGAGATCCCCATTTTATGATGTTTGAACACACTCTTTCTCCTGCTGGATAGCTGGGGAAAAAGAAACCAAAAATTACAAAAGTATTTTCCTAAGACTAAGTTCAGCTTCTTCCAAAAGAGCTCTTTGTAAGTCATTGAAGGCTGCCATACATGCTTTAAATTTAGAATGCCAAGGCATTAAACACAAAACTCAGAGTGGGGTGTGTGCGTGCATGTGTGCACACATTAAGTACCTGAACTACCAATTAGAAACTACATCAACTGTAGGGTTTGTTTTTCCAAATGCTGTTGTCATTTTTTCAGATTATTCAAGACTGAGGAGTAAGTGAAGTACTTTCTTCAGATTTGTCTATCACTATACAGTTAGAAAATTATACACTTTCAGATAATTTTAACTAATATTGCAACTCTCAAATAAAACTGACATAACAAAAGGTGCCCCTTGGCTTTTGTGAATATGCTTAGAGTTTCTCCAGCAGGCTATAACTCCAGAGGGCAGAACCAATCAATCCCTTGAATCTGAGAGCTTTAAGCATACTAAGATCTAAATTTGTTCTCACTTTATCTTTTCATCAGATATAGAAGGCCAAAACTGCAGAGTCTACAGGGTTCGTTAGGGATAATATTATGGACTCAAATTTTTAAATGTAGAAAAATGCCAAATACCCAAAAGTAGACAAAAACTAAGTGTTTTTAAGTGCTACATCCAATATTCCAAGATTGGTTTTAATGTGGTTTTTAATAATTTTCCAACAAAAAACTAGTTTTTTATTCCCCCATCACTACTGGGCCCATCATGTGAGAACCAGAAGAAAACTATTTGATAGTGTTAACTGTTGCATTAAATACCATGGTACTCTAATTATTGCTTACTTTGTGTAAAAAAATTACTAGAAGATAGGTTTATTTACTGAACCTATTAACTTCCTCTACTGTTTGTTTCCAGTAGAACCCCACATGACTTACTTTCCTTTGAAGGAAGACTATTTTTTTCTTCAGTGTTAGTTTTCTTCAGTTTTGACCTGTCAAACTTCTCCACTTCCGACAAGTCTGGTTTATCACTCATCTTGACTAGAAGAAAGCCTGAAAAGAAAAAACTTTTTTCTTTTTTTGAAACAGCGTCTTGCTCTGTCGCCCAGGCTGGAGTGCAGTGGCGCGATCCCGGCTCACTGCAACCTCTGCCTCCCGGGTTCAAGCAATTCCTCTGCCTCAGCATCTCGAGAAACTGGGATTACAGGCACACGCCACTATGCCCGGCTAATTTTTGTATTTTCAGTAGAGACGGGGGTCTTACCATGTTGGCCAGGCTGGTCTGGAACTCCTGGCCTCAAGTGATCTGACCGCCTCGGCCTCCCAAAGTCCCAAAGTGCTGGGATTGCAGGCGTGAGCCACCGCGCCAGGACAGAAAAAAACATTTTTAAGAAAACTTACCTGGCAGAACTATCTTCGGACTAAGGGGTCACAAGCAAAAATTTTCACATTTCCTATCAATGTATATTCTACCTGCTCATTTTCAACAGAAAAACAGCAACAGATATTAGAAAAGTTATATTTTTGTTAGAATAATTTCAACTCCACATCATTTGCCGTTTCTGATAGGCAGTAAATGCCATTGGATCATAACGCACCAGAAACCAAGATGCTCTAGAAACACAGAGCCATTTGTCTGACTCTTAAAATCACAGCAAGGATAAAATGGAGGTGATAGAAGCACAAGACCAGACAGGGATAGAAGAAAAAATAAAGACTGGTTTTAACCAGGTAATTATTTTGAAACAGAATATAGCACCATTTGAGCATCTTCACTTTCTATTTACTTTTGGTTTTGCCATTTTTCTTGGGAGATGGGGAGCAGCACACAAAAAAAGAATGAGATAAGTTGTATTAATTTCTATCTATTTTAAATCCCCAAAGACGACAGTACATTAAGGCACTACAATACACGTCTCATAATAGCTCCTTGTGGCACTGGTTTGTAAACGCTGTAAGAAGGGACAGCTAACTAGGATCAGACCCAGGACTTCAGCAGAACGGAATAAACCAAATAGAAGTGGGTCTTCTTTCACGTTTTCACTGCAGAGAGGGAGGAGATGAGGCTCAGACGTGCGTAGCTGTGGACCTGACGAAATGCCTGGTGCCCTGTGAAAGTCTCGAGTTTGTTCAGAAGAGACAATAGGATATCCCAGGTAGAGCTTTCATGAGCAAGCCCGGCCCCACCCTGGTGGAGTAAGACACTTCGTCTAGTCCCTGGCGTAGAATGCAGAGGCCCCCAAGCAGTCAGAAGTGTCGAACATGCCTCCATTCTGTCGAGGTTACCCTAAGACCCTCCTCTGCCAAGCGATCAGACGCCAAGCTCGGAGCTGGGAAACTGGAACTAACAAATAAATAATAGCAGGGCCGGGCGCATAGGCCAGTCTGTCAGGAGCAGTTTGCATACTTTTTCAAATAACTATTAGCGTTGTTAGACGCCCAGTCTAACGGCCACGGGAGGGAAAGGAACCAGGGCCCAGCCCAAGGCCCATTCCGGGCGGCCCCCAAACTCTTCATCCTCGAAGCCTCCGACCTGCAGCTACCGCGGACTGGCCGCTTAAGGGTCCCCTACCCCTCCAACCACCGCCTCCCACCCCGACTCCCCGGGGCCTTCTTTCCAGGGACCGGCCCCCGGGAGGGCTCGGCATCGCTCGCAGAAGGCGGCGCCCCAGAAAGACAAAGGCTCGGACTCGCCGGGCCTGGCGGCGGCGCAGACACCAAGCGCCAGCCCCAACCCCAACCCCTCTGGCTCCCGAAGGCGCGGCATCCCCCGCCTCGCGACCCCCACGCCTTCCCGTCCCCATGGTCCTCTGGCTCCTGCGAGGCCGCAGGTACTCACCTGAAGGCTTGAAGACTCGTGAAAGGCCGTACGCGGGGCTGAGACCCAGGCTGGCTCCGCACCAGGTTAGCCTTCCCGCCCAGAGCCCTGCAGTGCTAAGCCTTCTAGCAGGCGCCGCCCCAGCCCTCTCTGATTGGCCGAGGGTTTCCGGACTCGCCTCCTTCCCCTCCTCCGCTTGAGCCTCCAGAGCCTGCGCCCACCATCTCTTCTAAGATCAGGGGCTTGGTGACTTCAGAGCAGACCTCGCCCTCCCCAGGCCCCACCTCCCAGGCCTCTCCCACTGCTTTAGTCCTGAGGGTCCACATTCCCTTCATCCAAAGTACACTCACTCTTGCTCTTTCCGGGCTACCTTGTAGCAATTTGAGGCTCCGTCATCAGTTTCTGCTACGTTTCAAAGATCCAGGAGAAGCTTAGTGTTGTGTCAAGACGCCGATGGACCCATCACAGAAGTTTAATCCAACCTATATCCCAGAGTCTCCACAAATGCTCACCGAAGAAAATTCCCGGGACGATTCAGGGGCCTCTCAAATCTGCTCCGAGACGTTGATAAAGAACCTTAGTAACTTGACTATCAACACTAGTAGCGAATCTGTTTCCCCTCTATCGGAAGCTTTACTCCGTCGAGAGTCTGTAGGAGCAGCAGTTCTCAGGGAAATCGAAGATGAGTGGCTTTACAGCAGGAGAGGAGTAAGAACATTGCTGTCTGTGCAGAGAGAAAAGATGGCAAGATTGAGATACATGTTACTCGGCAGAGTTCGTATGCATGAAAGAAGACCAACAAACAAGGAGCCTAAGGGAGTTAAGAAGGAATCAAGACCATTCAAATGTCCCTGCAGTTTCTGCGTGTCTAACGGATGGGATCCTTCTGAGAATGCTAGAATAGAGAATCAAGACACCAAGCCACCTCAGCCATAAATCTTATTCTTGTACCTTCAGACCATGAGGCTGAAGACCCATGGGAGAGCCGATGTTGCAGTTTAAGTGTGAAGGCTGTCTGTTGCAGAATTTACTCTTGCTTGGGGGAAGTCAGTCTTTTTGGTCTATTCAGGCCAATATGGAGGGCAGTCTGTTGTACTCAGATCCATTGATTTCCATGTTAATCGTACCGAAAAGGACAATCACACAAACATTGAGAATAAAATTTGACCACATATCTAGGTACTGTAACCCAACCAAGCCGAGTTACCCAGATCTCTATCTTTGCTTATTTGGGAAAAAAATCTCCCCCTGGTTGGAAAGACAAGACAAGACAAGACATGAAATTGGCCATCACAGAGCTAAATGTCGATCATCGGGTAATGACTGTATAACCCTAACCTGAAAATTTTCTCCACTCCCTGCTTCCCACCCTTTCTCTCACCAATCTGCAACAGACTAAACATATGCTCCCCAACTTACAATGGAGTTAAGTCCAGTTAAACCTATCACAAAGGCAAATAATTTTAAGTTGAACCATGCTAAGTTGGAGTCCATCTGCATTGGACACAATTGTGCAACATGGAATGGCTATGCATATGTTTCAGACAGCTATTGAAACACACAATTGAGCTCAGGCATGGTTGAATTTGCTAACTGCTGCTTGAAGAAACTCCCGTGGCTGCACGAGAAAATCAGGTTCCTTGTATACATTTGCAGGAAGGCTAACTTGATGCTTTTGCTTTTACACCTCTGAATTTATCACGTTGCCTTCAGGGAAAGATCAAGCTATGAAAAGACTTGTTGTAAAGGGGAGGCTTACCTCAGACTGTCTACCTAGGTATCCATGCGTTGAAGGTGCCATCACTACAATATGAGAGAGGATGGAAGAAGACAATGTTCAAGTGCTTGGGTTCTGGACTCAGACTGACGTGGATTTGAATTCCTGCTCTTCCATTTATCAGCTGTGTGATCATTGGACACGTTTCTTAGTTACTGTTTGTCTTGTCTGCAAAAAATTGAGGCTAAAATATCTACAGCATAAAGGGTTATTGGGAGGAGTCAGTGTGATTCACAGCCCATGGAGGAAACACAATCTGACATTCTCATAAGTTTAACACTGGTACTCAGACAGCATTGTAGAGAAAGAATTTTTTTAAGTGCAGTACAGGAAAGGGGACTGTATCCAAGAGGTCCAGAAGGGTGGTGTACACTAGCCAAACAATTCAGCAATGGTCTCATAGGTTGTCAGGGGCCAGTCTCTTATTTAATATAGGTTCATTTATTTATCTGTTCATTCAACAAAGATCTGAGAGCTACTACAGTCACAAATTCCTGCATGATCTAGTTACCCTGGGAAGTACAGAGTCATAAATTTGGACATGTTTCAGAGTAAAAGGGATGGTATTAAGAATCACTAAAGGGACAACAGGCAAAATCAGGACATATGGTCACTGTGCTAGGGAAAAAGTCTGGGATTAGGAAAAAGAGTAAATAGCCACCTTTTAAAGTTTTTTCTATGCCCCCACTCACGTCCACACTCATTCCCCCTTATTCCAGAGTGACAGTATACGATGAAAAGGGAAGAGTATTATATTGGGCCAAAAATCAGGACCAATCACATTTTGGAGAAAGCATAGTACTGAAGTAAGTGTTTTTATTGTCCCAAATTACCATAGTAGGTTAATTTTGTCAGACACATGTGCCTGAACGGGAAAAAACCCCACAACAATCAAACTGAAAAGAAAAAGGGAGAGTCATCCTAGTTTTCTTAATTGGTCACTATCATTTTCTTAAACTTGTGGACAAATGTGAACCTAAAAGACCCAATCTTTCAAGATAGATCCCAGTGGCTGAGCCTAAATTTAAACTAGAGCCAAGCTGCCACGTGCAGACTAGAGCTCACACATGTACTAGGAATTCCCCAAAAACCCACAGCTCTATCTAACTTTGGAACTTTCAGAGGTCACCTGAACCAACCAACGAGAGCTCACCTGCCCCTGCCAATCAGGGCTCAGTCGTGTTGACCAATCAGAGCTCCACTGCGTCAACCAATCACAACTAACTTTGAGTCCTTTATTTGCATGAATGGACTGTACTGGGAACCTTGATGGGAAATTTCCCTCTAAAAGCCATATCCTCTTTTAGTTCTCTGGAACTGCACCTTTGTTTTACACTTAAGTCTGCACCTCCCTGGTATGCTAACTGTTCACAGGAATAGTCTCTTTCCTCCAAATTCCTTTTCAGAGAACTTTTCTTCACAATACAATGCCAGAGGTAGGAGACATGCTTACTCACAGCTTTGGATTCAAATCCTTAAGTCACCACAATTACAACAAAATGAAAAATCAAACAAAAAAATAAAAAGTAGACAAAAACTTGAAACTAATTTTCTCCTCAATTTACAAGGCTGAACAGCTAGGAGGGCATTTATTGGTTCAGGACTGGTCACCGGCTCACATTCTGAGCCAATGGCTCAGGCCCAGGGCTGAAGACACTTCATTAGTTGAGTCAGAGGAGACTGCGATTTGGGTGCTCTCATTGGATACTTCCATCCTAAGTGATGCATACTCACAGGACATTAAGCTTTGCATTAAAAAAGATGGTAGACTGGGAAATAATAGAATTAGACAAATGCGAATGAGTTAGAGTCCTTATTTCAGTTTCTTGGAAGCTTGAAAGGGTGCTGTTCATTGAAATTTTGATTTAGCTATTTCTGCACTGTGGGTTTTTGTTATGTATTTAAATGAATTGTATAATAGAGGTAATGTTGAAAAAAGATTGTATGAGGTCTGCTTGTTCCATTAGTAATGTTTGCCCCGTTTGATGCTTCTAAATTGTTATTTACAGCAGTAAACTGTTTCCCTTTGTGTGTGTGTGTGTGTGTGTGTGTGTGTGTGTGTGTGTGTAATGTGATTTGACTAATAATATTTCAGGGAAGATTTTTGTAACCACATTTATAAATGAGCTGTTCAGATTTTTTTAAGTATGCTTCCTTCAATGTGTATCAACATCATGTTATATTTTCTTGAAATAAGTTTTGTCAGCCAGGCACAATAGCTCATGCCTGTAAACCCAGCACCTTGGGAGGCCAAGACCTGAGAATTGCTGGAGTTCAGGAGTTGGAGACCAGCCTGAGGAACCATGATGAATCCCCGTCCTTACACAAAAAACAAATACAAAACTTAGCCAGCTGTGGTGGCGTGCACCTCTAGTCACAGCTACTCAGAAGGCTGAGGCGGGAGCACTTGAACCCAGGAGGCAGAGGTTGCAGTGAGCTGAGATCGCGCGACTGCACTCCAGTCTGGGTGACAGAGCAAAACTCTGGGAAAAAAAAAAAAAAAAAAAAGCTTTTTCTCTTTAAACCTGGAACCGTCTTATTAGCAACAAATAACCTAATCTTAAACGTCTGACAGGAAACAAGATTGGAATTTGCGATGGTACCTTCTTGGTGACATCCATTTCTTCAATCCTTCTTACTCATTAAATCCTTCTTTGCCTCAGTTTCTGGGATTTATGTTTTACATTCATATATTTAGGAAATATTTCTGAACATATTATCATAGATTATTGAAGGGTATTTTTTTAATTTCAAAATATTTCCAATTACATAGATTCAATTTTTCTCCATAAGGAGGTTTCTTAGTGAATTGGGGTAATGTTTTCTTCACCCAACACCACTTATTCACCAACACTAACATTTAGAGTATTTTGGGGATCAAAATACTGTTAAGAAAACAATTTTAAATTTCGTACGTGTTTAAGGATTTGTAATATTTTTACAAGCATCTCAATTTCTGTTTGTGTTGTCTGCTTGGAGCCTGTGGTTTGGCCATTGTTCCTTATGCACATTCACTGAAGGTGTTGATCAGCACTGAAGACAGGAGCCAGACGGCCAGGTCCTTTTATGCTCAGGAGCCCTTGGCAGCCATGTCAGGGAGTTCCTGCTCAAGCCAGGGTGGCTTAGCCCAGGATAACACTCCATTCTGAGATGGGTGAGAAATGGTCCACACGTGGCCACCATCATTCCTCCGAAATAATGGACTTGGGCTCAGGAGGTCAAGCCCTCTTCAAGGAGCATGAGCTGAAATTGCTAAACTTTGGGAGTTTTCAGTGCACCCTTCAAAGTGCTCAAGGTGTGTCATGAATCAGCTGGGGAGAGCTGATATGGTTTTGCCCTGTGGGGTATCTATGTGTGTACCGTTGTCTGAGGTGGCAACTGGGGCCACTTAGGCTCACAGATGCCCACTGTGATTGGTTGACATGATGATGCCAAGCAACAGGATCATCCAATCACCTTCAATGCAGGGAAGATTGCTGACAGTCTCCCTGGGTGACAATTCATCCAATCAGATGTCGAGTTGGCCTGTGACGTAGAGCCATGCAGCCATACCAAAGTGCCCCTCATTCCCTAGGTCCCCAACTGCCATTATCTGGTTGTGCCATCTAATGGCTGCTGCCTCCACCATGGTGGGACCTTCCTCTGAGACGCCATCTGAGGAACAGTTGATTACCCAGGAGCCCAAAGAGGCCAACTCCACGACGGCCCAGAAGCAGAGCAAGCAGAGGAAGCGAAGGTGCCGTGGGCCCCGCAGGTGCCATGCCAACTGTCGTGGGGACAGCTTCGCCACCTATTTCAGCCGGGTGCTGAAGCCGGTTCACCAGGGCCTCAGCCTTTCCCAGGAGGCCGTGAGTGTCATGGATTCTATGGTTCCTAACATACTGGACCGCATCGGCACCAAGGCTGGTCGCCTCGCCCGTTACACCAAGCGCATGACCATCACCTCCCGGGACATCCAGATGGCCGTGCGCCTGCTGCTGCCGGGGAAGATGGGCAAGTTCGCTGAGTCTCAGGGCACGAATGCCGCCCTCAGGTACACAAGGAGCAAGTGAGCTGTCTCAGGAGCACCGGAGCACCCGGGAAACCCAAAGGCTCTGTTCAGAACCACCGCACGTGGCCCTAAAGAACAGTGGCCCTCCAGAGGGGGGACCCCCACCAGAGGTTGGGGTGGGTGGCACCCGTCCGGCTTGGGGGGCATGTGGTGTGTGGCATCCTGCGGTTTTTCAAGCATTTTTCCCACAGTGCAAAACACTGTCAACTCCAATATATCTGTAGTGCAATATGCTCCAAGGAAAAGTAGTGGGTGTTTCCGTGATCGTGTTTCATTTCCTTAGTTTCCTAAATGGCCGTTTTTATTAGTTATCTTTCTAGGTTATCTTTATGGTGATATTATCAATGTATTGATGTTTACCTTCCAGAACTTCATTATGTGCGATATGGCAACAGAGAAAGTGAATATGCTGATATAAGAAGCAAGATAACCCTCCTAAACGTGTTCAGCATCTCTCTCATCATGAATCCATGTAAATAAGCAAATGAGGCCCAGTTACAGTGTACAAATATCTAAATAAAATTTTCAAGAATCCATTCATTTTCCAGCTTCCTTGACTCTGAGATCACTATTGCAAATCATTCTCCTTTTGCACTGACAATAATCTTTTCATTTCTTTTTGAACAGAAACCTTCCTTACTTCCAGGTATGTGTCAGTAGGATTAGGGAGTGTCCATGGAAACAGCTGATGCCTTAGCGTACAGTGGTGCAGCCAATGAGTGGCCTGCAGTCTATGAGCACCAGTCGTTGTCCCAATGTTGGGGAAGTGATCAAGGCTGAACCCACAGCAGCCTTGCACTGATATGCAGCCTGGTGGTTGCGGGGACAGGGTTGTGATTCTTTACCTGATGTTTTTGTTTTCAGTGTTTGTAATCATGGTCATTTAAGGATAAAAGGTAGGAGTAGGATATGTTCCTTGCCCCTAGCATCAAGTTATGTAGAGCATGGTCAGTCTTTAAGAGAAGTCAGATGACGCCTATTTCCTCAAGAGATTGGCATATTAATATTCATGTTAATGTTAATATAGGTTAGCTTTCATTGTGCTTTCTTCTAGGTCCCAAGTCTGTATGTTTACCACTTTTTCCTAGAAGTGTATTGCTGAATTTCAGAGCAACTGGTGATTTTCCCGTTGCTTTTCTTTTCAATTGATTTATCGCCACCCGAGTATGTGGACAAGAGAACATACTCTGGGATTGCAACCCACAGGAATTTATTATGTTGTACCTTGAAGCTTAATATATGGCCATTTTTATAAATGTTTCCTGTGAATTTTGAAACATCTCATAAACAACTCTTCTCCTTCATGTGTAGAAACCAGTAAAGGATGGCACTCTCAGTCTAACCATGAAACAAAAGCTGGATAAGTGACAAAAATCTAAACTTTCTTGAGCCCATCAGAAGTGGGAAAGAACCACCCCAGAGGGCCCAACACATAGCCAGATAGATTATTCCACCATTGACAGAGTACCTCTTGGTCAAGAGGGAAATATGGGCAGGGCAGGATATCAGCCAGAGCTTCCCTGAGTAGTACAGATGGGAAGGGTGGAAGGTCACCTCCAGAGCTCACCTTGGGATCCAAAGAGAAAGGATGTAGAACCAAGAAGTCCCCTAAACAGGATTTGTTACTTTCCGTTTTTCAGAATATTAGAAAAATACTATGAAAATAGTTGAAGAGAAATGTTATGAAAATAGTTGAAGAGAAATGCTCACTGCACAAGGAGACCAAGAAAAACCCCCCATGAAATCAGCCACAACTAAATCTCTCTGGACGGTGCCACCAGGTGGTCCTACATGTTCGGAGCAACACTTTGAAAACCAAAGACGCTTGGCAGAACCCTGTTCCTTTCCAGAGACAGAGCTGTGTACCTGGTCCAAAACACCACATCTCACTCAGTGACTTATTTCTCATTATACTAATTGTTTTGCTTTAAAGTGCCAATCTTTCTGTCAAATGGGACATAGAAATAAATTTCTAAAGTTATCCTTACATATCTACAGGGAAATTTGACATGTCTTTTTCAGAAACCATATCCATTAGTATATGTTACCCTGGAGGGTGTGTTTTCCATTTGCAAATTCAGAAATGAAAGAGGAGCATTAGTAAAACAGCGTTAACAATGAACTCTGATTGGGCTGTGGGGAGTGAAGAGTGAGAGTTCAAGGGGACTGAGGCTGGTGAATTATAGGAAGAAAGAGGAAAGGGGTGGATTGATGTGAAGATAGGAAGAGGAATCTCGCACATGTGATATAGCATTTCAGTGGGTGATTGAGGAGAAGGGGATCCTAGTGAGCAATCATGATGTCAAGCTGTGGCTTACTGAAAACACAAAGTAGGAGAAACGGCTTCACAGCTTAAACAACAAATAAGAACTATCAATGTATGGAAAATAGGATGAATAGGACAAACATAGTCAAATCAATCTTTTCATCAGCATTCCCTGTACCATGGAATTCATTTGAAAACATAAGCAAGGACCCAAACACAGTAGAAAGAAAACTATATCAAAAAGTTTGAGGAAAAATACCTATTCTAGGCTCCCTAGAAATGGAATCCCACTAGTTTAGTTTTATCTGATTCTGCTCTTCCCCAGGCTAGAATCTTTTGTTTTTAAAGACCTTCAGGCCTGGCCTCTATGCATAATAGGGATGATGGAATGTTGTCCGATGGAGCAGCACAAGCTCCACTCAGATCCGTGTCAGCCACTGAGGCACCTGCAGCCAAGGAGCCACAGTCAAAATTGTGATCAGGTTTCCCACTCTGAATTAGTAAGAGCTAGCTGTCCAGGGATGTTCAATGGGAGTGGAAGGAAAACCTGTGATTAGTTGGGTGTGCTTCTTTGGTTCTTCAATGGGTTGTATGCTTTTAATGCTGTTGAAGGAGGTGTATATTATTAGGTTTCTAGGGCCGCTGCAAAATTATTCCAGAGACTGGCTGATTTAAACACAATTTATTTATTATCTCACAGTTCTGGATACCAATTGTCACTTATCTGTAAGGAGACCAATCCTGTTGGGTAGGGTCAACCCTCATAACTTCACTTTAACCAGATGACCTGTGTAGAGACTCTCTCCAAAAAAGGTCACATTCTAAAACACTGGGGGCCAGGACTTCTACCTCTGAATTGTAGGGAGACACAACTCCATCCATACTAGAATATCTTCTGCATCCAATCCGTGGCACAAATTAAAGTCCTCATATAGAAAATACATTGATATCATCACAACATCCCCGAAGTCTTAACTCACTCCAACATCAATTCTCCAATATCTCACCTGATAAACTTCTATATCTGGAATGGGTGAGTCTCCAGGTATGACTCATGCTGAGGCAGGAATTCTCTCCACCACAGCACCTGTGAAGCTAGACAAGTTATTTGCTTCTGAAAGACAGTTGTGGGACTGGTACTGGATAGGGCCTATCATACCAAAAGCAAGAAATCCGAAAAACTACTGAAGTTCATGGACCCTAAGCACCTTGGAAACCTAGTGGGAGCAAACTCCATTAGATTTGAAGGATGGAAAAGATTCTACTTGGGCTCAATGCACTGTCCTTCAGGCCCAATGGGGTAACAGCTTTACACTCTAAGCCCTGGGCAGTGGGGTGGGGGCTCTCTCCCCAGCTTGGGCTGCTGCAGCCCATCCATCTGAAACAGAGGAGGTGGGACAAATGCCTGGAAATCAGGAGGTGACCTCCGTTTCTGGGACCAAGTGAGAGATGGCCCAGTCCCCTAGTACCGTGCCCCTGGTTCTTGGGGGCAGTGACGGCCATGCCAACCTCTGACCTAACTTTGGAGTCCTTCTCCCTGTCTCGAAAATGAAGAAATGGTCACAGCTGGATACCTCAGTCAGTCTTTTTCTTGCCAGTACAATCCAGGGACTCTAACAGCCTCCTTTTATTTCGTCCCATCTTTGTCCCGTTCAGTCCAGTCTGGCAACGTTTTTCTGGTATAAAATTCTCAAAAAATTGTTGGCTTCCCATGGAATTCACATGAGTCCAGGCCATCAGACAAGAAGTTGTCTACAGATCTTTCTTGAATACCCTTATCTGCCATATCCCAATTTCTGCCTTCTTAGAGATGGTTGCTTGAATCCGTGGGCCACATGCTTCACCTCTTTGGTTAATGGTTTTCCAGGCGCACCCTTGCACCTGTTTCCAGAGCAAGGTATCTGCATACTTTGAGTACCTTCCAAATCATCCAATGCTGGCTTCCTTTTCCTCAGTGCTTCCTTGGCTAATTTCTCTCTCTTCTCTCCCATTTACTATATGGATCTAGGAGAAACCAGATTAAATCCTAAATACTTTTCTCAGTTTGTCAGTGTAGTGGCCAAGGTTCCCCCTGGTCCTCTTAAGTTTCGCTGAAAACTCAAATCACAAAAGGCAGATCCATAGGACATAAGGCATACCAACTTATTTAACGTGTACCCCTGGAAGCCTTTATTATTAATAGCTGAAGACACATGGGAAATTATCTATTTTTATGCCTGGGCTCAAAGGAGTATGGATAGCTGTGTAGAAATATGGTGGGACAAAAAGGCTATGATGTAATGATAACAGATTGAGTGGTGGAAACCCGGCAAGGCCTGTGCGTCTAGACTCTGCTTGGCCTATCTGAGCACACTGTCCTTCCTCCTGGATACGGGGCAGGACCCTCTCTGGAATGGGGATCTTGTAATGTCCATTCAAACAAGAAAAGTTAGATCATTTCTTCAGGGACATTTTTTACATGAAAATGTGGAAAATATTACAATACCATTTCTAGGTTTTGTGACTATCTTTAGAAAAAGAGCTTCTGGTTTCTAGGACCCACCTTTGGGAAGAGGGATTCTGGTCTCTATGTTTAGCCTCTGGGGCTGAATGGGACTGAGACACAGGAGGACCAAGAATGTCATAGAAAATCTTTTTCATCCGAGACTACTTCTGAAGCCCTCATTTTGAGGTATTGTGCCCTGAGCTCCAACAATAGAAATCAGCCGCATGTGCATGTTCATCACTTACAATTTCTACTTTCCTCAAAGACACTAAGAACACATTACAGCTCAAACCTTTGCCACTGTAAAAGTAGGATCGCCTTTCCTCATGCTTCCAATAACCTCTTCCTAGTCTCCATTTGAAAACACCACAAGAACCTTTAATGCACATAGTTCTAGCAACATTTCGGTGATCATGATATATGTATTCTCTAAGTCAGAGATCCTTTCTCTACAGCAAAGAATTCTTTCTTAACCCTTGTTTCAATTGCATTTGGTGTTCATATTTCCCCCTGCCATTTCATAAAGGCACTCTAGGCTTCTTGTATCACGCATGTCAAAATGCTTCCAGCCTCTATGCATTACCTAGTTCCAAGGTCTCTTCTAATCTTCCGGATGTTCCTTATTGCATTATCCCACTGCTTGGCAATAGAATGTCTAGTAGTTTGCTAGGGCTATTCTGACAGAGTACCACAAACCTGGTGGCATAAACAGCAGAAATTTATTGTTCACGATTTGGCAGGCTGGAAATCCAAATCAAAGCGTCAGCTGTGTTGGTTCCTTCTGAGTAGTAAGAGAGAAGGATCTCTTCCAGGGATCTTTCCTTGGCTTGCAAATGGCCCACTTCTCCCCATGCCACTTCACATTTTCTTCCTTGTAAGCATGTCCCTGTGTCTGAATTTCCACTTTTGGTATGCACAATGCATACTAGTCATTTTGGTTAGAGCACACCCTAATGAATGTAATTTAACTTGAGTACCCCAGTAAAGGACCTATCTTCAAGTAGGAGAGAGATGAGGGGTCAGGAGTCTAATAGATGTATTGGTGACGGAGAGATCATAGGTTGCACACTCCTTGTGGGAATCTAATGCCTGCTGATCTGTCGCTGTCCCCCATCACCCTCATATGGGACCGTCTAGTTGCAGGAAAATAAGCTCAGGACTCCCACTGATTCTACATTATGGTGAACTGTAAAATTATTTAATTACACATTATAATATAATAATAATAATAAAGTGCACAATAAGTGTAATGCATATGAGTCATCCCAAAACCATCCCCCCAATGCCGTTCCGTGGAAAAATTGTCTTCCCTGAAACCAGTCACTGGTGCCAGAAAGGTTGGGGACCACTGATCTAGCTAGCGTGTGCTGGCAAACTGCAATCCCATGAGTCATTTGTTATCTTAGCCTATGTCTGGCAACAGGGGCAATATTTGAAATTACTTCTTCTCTGAAGAGGGTATGGCATCCAGTTGCTATTGAACTTCAGTACACTATTGAGAATTCTAATTGTCAATGGCCAATAGATTGATCCTCTCACCTGCTAAAATATATTAAAAGGATTTTAGAGATTTCTCATTCTAACTGATTGATAAAATGGTTAAATATATAAAAAGACACATCATGGTGTGACAGCTAGCCTTAAAACTTGGCTTGACAAAAGTGAAGAACAAAAAAACCTGTCCAAAACAAAGATAACCTCCTGTGTCTACTCAAACTGCCCCATGTGGGAATAACAACAAAGGCTACTCCACCTTGCGCCCTTCAAGTTCAAATTCTGCACTTTCTCCTCAATGCCGTGGCTAACATTGGTCGTCAGGAAACCAGCCCCTCTTGGTTGGATATTGGTGTGACTTTTGAGGAGTATCTATTTCTTATTGACCCTTTTCCCTTCCTTCGATTGTTTTGGATTTCCTGTCTTCCTTCACCTGTGATGGGGGCACATGAGGCCCTGTGGCCTTCTTGTGGAGATAGCTGAGAATCTAAGACCCTAGAAAATTTGGCAGGACAAATATGTGGGTTGTATCCTGTGAAAGGCTAGTGAAACTTTCTTGCCTCTTTGAGCTGTCTCTGGGGTTTGGGGCAGTTCTGGACCTTGTGAAATCGACTCTCCACCTCGTTGGAGACACCTCATGCATCCTTGGTTGTGTCATAATCTTGGTGAAACTTAACTGAAAAGATACCTTTACTTTACAGAAAACAAAACAATCAAGAAAAGGTACTTTTACTTTACAGAAAACAAAACAATCAAGAAAAGGCCAAATCCCAGAAATATCAGCTGCTTGTCTTCTTCTTCTGCTTGTGGGCTATAGTGGCGTCAGCCGCTTTGGGCTCCTTGGTCCTCAAGACGTCGTCGGAGGTCGTCTCAGAGGAAGGCTCAACCATCTTGGAGGCAACTTCCAGTGGATGTGAGGAACAGACAATGACGGCTGACCAGCAGTGGGAGGGCCATTTGTAGTCATCATATTGCTGACGTCACAGGCCACCAACTCCACATCTGACTGAATGAAGTGTCACGCAGGGAGCCTATCAGCAGTCCTCCCGGCCTCGGAGGCGATTCGATGGTCCCGTTGCTTGGCAATCACAGTGCTTGTCTTTCCACCTGCTCCCTCACCCTCACCTACTGCGGAGGAAGTGCTCAACCCTACCCACTATCAACTAGGGCGAGCTCTGCATTCCAAGCATTCTTCCACTCCTGTTCTGCAACCACTCCAGTTCCAAACAAGCTGGGTTGTACTAGGAATCCTCTCTAAATCATATTCTTAGACTGTTTATTCCTCATTTCTTCCTCCAGGAGCCCAGTCTCTCTTGGGAGAGCTGCGGATCCTCGCTCAGTAGGGTGTGTAGGGTTGCGCAAGACCTGATGTGTGAGGCTTATTTCCTTTTCATAGGTAGGGGGAGCACATCATTTCTTGTTGAATAAATTTGGGGGCAGGTTTCTGGGTAAATGTGGCACTACGAATCATCGGGCTGGGACAACAGGCAAACTCAGGATGTGTGGCCCCCCTTCTAGGGGAAAGATCTGGGGATAGAATAAGAACATCGCTTGGAGTTTGGAACACAAACGTTGGTGGGCAATGAGACTGATTTACTTTTAATAGCACCTTTTTCATGATTTCCTTTCTTTGAAGTTCTGATGCTTTTGTTTCCTGGAGACAACTGGTGTGGCTAGGCTGCATTAACATGGGAAAGAGACACAACACCATGAGAGTGTCTGTTTGGGTCTTAGAACTCATGTGAGCAAGTGGGACGAACTCGACAGGAAGAGTGATCGAGGGCACAGGTTTGGGAGTCAGAGGAGACCTGGGCTCAGACCCCAGCTGTGCCTCTTACTGGCTGTACTGCCTTGGGCAAGTGGCTTGACCTCTCTGAGCCTCAGTTTCCTCCTCTGTGGAATAGGGATCTAGAAGGTGGTTGTGAAGATCCAGGGTGATGATGCAGACGGGTGCTAGACACATAGTCAGCAACCAATGAATGCCGGCTGCACGTGGTCCCAATTCGGAGATTCGTGCCCTCGGGCAATCACACATAGTGGGGGTGGGATCCAGTACCAGATAGCTGTATGAACACACTCTCCTGGCTACCTGGACCCCATCTGTTTGCTTCGGGCTGACAGTGAGATAAGGGAGGATGACTTTTCCCTCCTGAGCCACATGTTAGTGAAGCGTTAGAGATAATGCCGCTCTGAGTCCTGACTGGAAGTGCTGGGGAGCAACTTTACAGTGCTCCAGGCTTGGGGCAGTACCCACTTGGGGCTTGGTGTCAAGCAATTCCCCCTCACTGACACAGAACCTGGCTTCCCATAGCACCTCCTTGCCCCCGCCCACTGACTCCCTATCTGAATCCTATTCACTTCTCAGGTCTTGGCTCAAATCCTGCCTCCCCTGTGAAGATGTCCTGAGTCTCAGGATCTCCAACTGTGACATGGGCATATTGTTTGCAACATCCCCACAGTTGTATTGTGATGAGGAGGGAAAGAGAGAGTCGATGCAGCACGCTACGTGCAGTGTCTGGTGCAGGCCTGTGGTGAGTTCCCAGCCTCTTCCTCTTCCTCCCTTCTGAACCCCCAGCATGCAGGCATGGCGGCCTTGATCACATGCTTCCTTCTCATGATAGTCATTGGGGATCATGCCTGTGCTAGTTGTCCCCCCACTTGCAATGTCACAGATGATGGGGGGCCATATCTCATCCTTCCTCACCTTCCAGCATCCAGCACTACAATAAACGCCATCGTAACCATTTTCAATTGGCCACTTTTGGGTACCATGTGGCAGGCGCTCCGCTATGTATGTAATGCACATAAGTGTAGTCTTCACTCTTTCCCCTCCTAGCTCTCTTCCAGGATGTGCAGGCATTGATTCTCCTTTAATTATATCAGACAGATTGGGTCAACCGCTACCAAGGTCGCATCATGAGTAAGTGTCCTTGCCAGGCATCAAGTCCTATGCTAGATTAAGTTTCTAGTGAATACCTGACAATGGGTGGTTGGCAGGAGGGACACACATAGAGCCCAGAATAGGAGTGCCTGCCTTGTACTTGTACCCGGCAGAGGCAGGCCTCCTTGAGAGAAAGCTGTAGTCAATAAAGACATAGGACTCAGTGGGTCCTCAAGCTTCGGTAAGGGGATATAGTCACTCCAGGACACGGGGAAAAATGGAGAGGGGATTGGTCAAGTGAAACCTCAAGGCAGCTGTCCCAGGGAATTCCACAGTGGCTCCAGGATCCCCCAGAATAGTAGCAGATGACCCACCCACTGGCCATCTTCCAGGTGAACTGTGGAACAAGCCCGGGTCAACTGAGCCTCCTTGGAAGAGGTCTGTAAGCCTAGATGTTGAACCCCTTGGGAGTCCACAGTGGGTATTTCACTCCCACAGATCCTTGGGATAGCAGCAGGCTACAAGATCACACGTGGGACCTCTGATGCAGTGAGGAGACAGGCTCCACTGTGCTCAAGTGTCCCTTGCAAGTAGAAGCCAGAAGACCCTCACTCAGTGCTATTCAACTGATGCCTAAGGTCATTGAGGAAGGTCCCAGACACCTTGTACTGGCATGCCTGGTACCTTGAATGGGCTGGCTGGAGGGCTGAGCTCAGCTGTGCCTCTGCACTTCTCCAGGGCCCCTTAGAGCATATCACTGTGGTGTCTCCAGCAGGAGAGGCAGACTTCTTACGTGGCAGCTCAGAGCTTTCAGACAGCCAGGCATAAGCCACTCCAGTCCTCTGAAAGGTTAGCTCTGGGACAGACTAACGTCCACCATTCTCCATGCGTCAAAGTCATCATGGGCCTGTTGGGAGCCCTTCGGGAGGAGCAAACAGACGCGTCCAATGGGGCAATGGGAGGAGCATTCAGGAATTAGCAGCCTTGCTGACATGCAGCCTATTCCACACACACTTTTTGAGATGCTGCTGGGGGCACGCATAGAGCATGTGCATAAGAAGAGGCCCTTTACTCTCTGGGTCGAAGGGGTAGGCTCTCGAATGGTATTACATTGGACCTATCGCTAACAGGGTGACCTCTCCCGTTTAGTGGATCCTCCTTCTTTATGCCGCAGTGATTGCCCTTAAGTGGCATGAGGTTTCTAACCATTATAGACGCTCTTTCTCCCTTCTGGGGCCCTGGCCAATAATAAACAGATACACAGAAAGACAGTAAGGAGAATATGCGGAATCAGTACTTGTTAATAGGAATTTGACTAGAACCTGGTCTCAATATCTGATCCCCCACATTTGGGGCCCTTGGGTGTTCCAAATTCCCTCATCAACCTCCTCTTTCAGGGCTCCCCTGAAATCTGACACTCTAATGACAATCCATCCCTCTCTATGCTGCCTACGACAGTACACATCTCAGCGTTCTAGAGAGGACAGGTTTCAGGCCACTGGAGGAATTTAGGGAGTGAGAACTGCAGGAGCGACCTTATCCCTCGCTGTTTGAACAAGCACTGTGGGCCAATAGCCATGGCCCAGGAGCCACAGGGCCTTCATGAACTGAGCCAGTGGAGAGTGGGGCTTGGGCTCCTCTGATTGGACTTTTCCATCATCCCAACGACGTGGTAGTTTTAAGTCATGAAGGCGGGCGTTTCCAGAAAGAAAAGACTACAACCTGGAAAATAACAGACAGAATCAGATACATTAGAACTAGTTACAGTAATAACTTCAGTTTCTAGGGATCTTGGAGAGGTATTGGTTCTTGAAATTTGTGATGTACTTATGTCATCAAAAACAAATACATTTTGTGGATTGGTGACTGCTAAGATATTGACTCTTTATATATATATATATTTTTTATGATATGGTCTCACTTTGACACCCTAGATGGAGTGCAGTGGCGCCATCTTGGCTCACTGCAGCCTGGACATCCTGGGTTCAAGCGATTCTCCCACCTCACACCCACAAGAAGCTGGGACTGCAGGCATGTGTCACTGTGCCTAATTGTGTGTGTGTGTGTGTGTGTGTATTTTTGTATTTTTGTATTTTTGGTAGAGACGGGTTTTCCATGTTGCCCAAGCTGATCTCAGACTCCTGAACTCAAGTGATCCACCCGCCTCGGACTCCTAAAGTGGTAGGATTACAGCCACTGCACCAGGCCCTAGATATTTAAGTGACTTCCATAATATGGATCCTATTGTAAAAAACAACCTGGTGAGTTATGTTTGTCGTATTAATACATCTGTTTTCTAGGTTGATGGTTATACTTTGTTACAGAAGCAGTAAAACCGTTTCCTTTTAAGTTGTCTTTTCCGTAAACCTCACCATCAGATCATTAATGCTCCCTAGGTATCCTTTTTCCTCCTGCACCCACTGAAGTGAACAATCAGATGTCCTCACCTCCCCTTGGATCTTCAGCATGAAACCCCTTTTCCCCCATCTCCTTCCTAAATTTCATTAGTGTCAGTCAGCTTTGAGCTTCCAGACTTGAAGTCTACAGCCCACTTCTGATGCATTTTTGAATGATCTGTGGACAAACACTGGCATTTTGAAGCAGCAGCAATGAGCATGATAGAAATTAAGTGATTTGTTGAGAAATCATGTTTTTGTGTTTTTTTTTTTCCTCTGATGTGCAGAGTTCTGTTCTGGAAAGTGTGCACATGTCCGCAGAGATCCTTTGGCTTCCAAAAGTTTAAGACAAACTCAAGGCACCACCCAGAGGGATTGACTTGCAGTTGAATTGTGGTAGTTTCTCCTGGTCTGCTTAGGAAAAAAAAATGTATTTCCAAGTCTTTCCACGATATTTGTTTAATTCCCCAGAATAAAAATAAGCAATGATTCTTTTGAGGTGGCTCTTTATCCTAAATCTTCACCCTCACGATCCCAAGGAGAGTCCTGAAGATATCCTGTCCCACCAGAATTCTTGTGATTTAGGCCTTAAAAATACAGACATTTATTCCCACTCCTCGATCAAGCATTGTGCCCTTCACGCCTGGGCTACTCAGGGATGCTTCCCCTAGTATCCTCCCTTACCTCCATTCATTTACTTGAGGTCACAGGGGTCTACCAAAGTTAAAGAACTTTTGTGTTTTGTCTCTCCTGGAGGGTCCTAAGCTCCTTCTGACAGGCTACAGAAAAGCATTTATTTTTGGAGACTATCCAACGTTAGTCACATGGTTTCGCCGACAGTGAGGTCCCTTAAAGGTTTGTACATGCTACTGAATGGTGGAGTTTATAAGTTATTATAAAAGTGCAAATGAAACACTTAACAAAATTGGCCAAATCTAGGACTTTAAAGCAAATAGTCATACATTTCTGAGGATTGAAATCACAGAGTATCTTCTCTCCCCTTAAAGCTGGAAAGGGACAAATATATATATATATATATATATATATATATATATATATAATATATATATTATATATAATATATGTTATATATGCATATATAACATATATTTTAATTACTCAACATTCAAGTAGACTTGAAAAAAGATGGGTAGTGGTCACCATATTTCCCTTCATCAGTCACCAGTGTTCTCTTAACATACTGGAAGAGGCAGGAGATATTCACACCTACAACTCAGGATTCCTGTGTCCTATGGGTTCAGTTGTGTCCCCCACTGCCCCTGCCACACCAAATACATGAATTGGACTCCTATCTGCTCATCTCTATTCTACTTAAAGATGGTTTCTTTACTGGGGTACTCAAGTTACATTACATTCATTAGGGTGGGCTCTAACCCAAAATAGCTATCGTGCGTTGTGCCTATCAAAAGGGGAAATTCAGACACGGAGACATGCGTACAGGGAAGAAAATGTGAAGTGCCATAGGGAGAAGTGGGCCATCTACAAGCTAAGGAGAGATTCCTTGGAGAGATCTTTCCCTCTTTCTACTCAAAGGGAGCCAACCCAGCTGATGCTTTCCTTTGGGGTTCCATCCTCCAGAACTGTGAACAATAAATTTCTGCTGTTTTAGCCACCAGGTGTGCAGCACGTTGTCACACAAACAGACGAAACTAATAGGGATTCCATTGCCATGCAGTGGGGTGATTTGATAACCAATGCCTGAAAGAATGGAAGTGGCTTTGGAACTAGGTTAAGGATTGAGTCTGGAAGCGTTTTGACATGCATGACACAATGAGCCTAGAGTGCCTTAAGGAGACATCTGGGGAAAATATGGAGGCCAGACGCAATTCAAATGAGGGTTTAGAAAGAATTATTTGCTGTAGAGAAAGGACCTCTGACTTAGAGAATACATATATGATGATCACTGATATGTTGCTAGAACTATGAGTGTTAAAGGTTCTTGTGGTGAGTTACCAGACAGAAACTCAGATGTTATTGGAAGCTTGAGGAAAGGTGATCCTGGATTTACAGTGGCCAAGAATTGGGCTGTATTGTGTTCTTAGTGTTTTTGGGGAAAGTAGAAACTGTAAGTGATGAACTTGCACATGCAGCCAATTTCTAGCGTTGGAGCTCAGAGCACAATACCCCAAAATGAAGGCCTCAGAAGTAGTCCCAGATGTAACACATTTTCTGTGACCATCTTGGTCCTCCTGTCTGTCAGTCCCATTCTGCCCCCGGAGCTTACTGTGCAGACCAGAGTCCCTCTTCCCAAAGGTGGGTCCTAGAAACCAGAGCCCTTTTTTCTAAGGATAGTCACAAAACCTAAAAATCGTATTCTAATTTTTCTTCCACTTTTTTTGTGTGTAAAACTGGCCATAGGGAGATGATCTGACCTACCTAGTTTGACTGCAGGTCACAAGACAGCCATTACAGAGAGGGTCCTGCCCCATACCGAGGTGAAGAAACGTGTGCTCAGAGAGGCCAAGCAAAGTCTAGACAGACAGGCCCTGCCAGGTTTCCTCACTCAGCCTATTGGCATTAGATCATTGCCTTTTTGTCCCATCATATTTCTACAGGGCTGCACATAATTTGTTGAACCTGAGCATACAAATAGGCAATTTCCTCTGTATCTTTCTGCCCTTATTCCAAAAGCTGCCGTGTATATACGTTAAATTTGTGTGCTTTTTCTCCTGTGAATCTGCCTTTCACCAGTGGATTTCTCAGCAAACCTTCAGACAGTTTGGCGTTGAGAGCAGGATCACCAAATCCCATCTGCTGTTCTGGAACCCGCAGTTAAGGGAATGCAGGAACCTGACAAGCTGGCAAAAGGGTTAGAATTTCCACCAGTCAGGCTCCCAGGTTCTCCCTTGGTGCAGCCCAGTTGGGCAGATGGTAGAAAACAAATCTCTCTGTTTGTATTCTCTACAAGGTTTCATGCCTGGGAGAAAAAATATCTGTGTGTGACAAGTCTGGATGTCCCGACTCTGGTACACTTTACACTACTTTGTGGTAGGAATATTCATATTGTTTGATCTTTTTCCTGCCAGAAATGGTGCATTCCTTTGTCTTTGTCTTTCTGTGTTGTTCATAGAGAGGCTTACAGGGAGAAAGTTCCCTCTCATCTTGATCTGTGTTCTTGAGAGCTTGATTTGTGAGCAAGAGGAAACACGCTCTCTTGCTCTAAACCATGCAGGGGGAGTGATTTTAAAGTACAGCAGGAGTCTGGTCTAGGAAATCTCTTTGCTGGGAAGCGGAGAGATTTTGTTTTGTTCCAAATGTACCAAGCTCTCCACAGGGTTTGTCACAAGAAGTCCCATCCAGAAGGGGCTTTGCCATCTCAAACTTTATTGCCTAGGGCAGGGATCACCAACCCATAACCCAGGGAACGGTACAGGGCCGGGGCCTGTTAGGAACCAGACCATGCAGCAGGAGGTGAGCACCAGCGAGCAAGAGAAGCTTCATCTGTATTTATAGCCACTCCCCATTGCTGGCATTACTGCCTGTTCTCTGCCTCCTGTCAGATCAGCAGCATTAGAGTCTCATAGGAGCGTGAAGCCTATGGTGAACTGCACATGCGAGGGATCTTAGGTTGGGTTGCACACTCCTTATGGGAATCTAATGCCTGATGATATGTCACCCTCTCCCATCACCCCCAGATGAGACCATCTAGTTTCAGTAAAACAAGCTCAGGCCTCCCACTGATTCTACATTATGGTGAGTTGTATAATTATTTCATTATATATTACAATGTAATAATAATAGAAATAAAGTGCACAATAAACGTAATGCCCTTGAATCATCCCAAAACCATACCCCCCCTCCAATGCCCCAGTGTCCATGGAAAAATTGTCTTCCTTGAAACTGGTCCCTGGTGCCAGAAAATTTGGAGACTGCTGGTCTAGCTAGCGAGTACTGACAAACTGCAATCTCAGGAGTCATTTGCTATCATAGGTTATCTCTGAAAATGGGGAATCTTTGGGATTACTTCTTCTTTGAAGAGGCTATTGCATCCGGTCACTATTGAAATTCAGTACGCTATTGAGAATCCTAATTGTCAATGGCCAAAAGATCAATCCTTTAAATTAGCCTCTTCCATTTTATTAAAGGGATTTTAGAGATTTCTTATTATAACCGATTGATAGAAAGGTTAAATGTATAAAAAGACACATAAAGGTATGACAGCTAGCCTTAAAACTTTGCTTGACAAAAGTAAAGAGCAAAAAGTCTGACCTAAACAATGTTAAACTCCTGTGTCTGCTCAAACTGCCGCTGTGAGAATAACAAAGGCCACTCCACCTTGTGGCCTTTGAGTTCAAATTCTTTGCTTTCACCTCGATGCCATGGGTTGCATTCCTGGTCAGGAAACCAGCCCCTCTTGGTTTAATATTTGTGTGACTTTGGGGAAGTACCTATTTCTTATTGACCCTTTTCCCTTCCTTGGATAGGTTTTGATTTCCTGCCTTCTTCCATTCGTGGTGGGGGCACATGAGGCTCTTTGGTCATTGTGTTTAGATAGCAGAGAATTTAAGACCCTAGAAAATTTGGTGAGAATCTAAGACCCTAAAAACATGTGGTTTGTGTCCTGTTAATAGCCAGCAAAACTTTCTTTTCTCTTTGACCTGTCTCTGGGGTTTGTGGCAGTTCTAGATCTTGTGAAAACTACTTTCCCCCGCTTTGGAGACACCTCGTGCATCCTTGGTCAAATCATAATCTTGGATAAACTTAACTGAAAAGGTACCTTTACTTTACAGATAACAAAGCAAACAACAAAAGGTCAAAAGCCAGAAATATCAGCTGTTTGCCCTGGTTAAAAACGAATAAGAAGAAACCCCAATCACTATTCTTGCTACAGTTTACGCAAATAATCAGGCAAAGTATAATAAAAGTGAAACTTATTTTGCAAATAATTTGGTCCTACTGTGATTCATCTTTAATAAAAATGGGAAATTGGAAAGAAGAAATTTATTTTTCAAAAAAAAACTATAAAATACCTATTACTGGATTCTGGTTATCTTCACTGTTTTTAAGTTAAGATTATGTCCCTACCATTTGAAATGAATCCTGAATTCCTTTCTGGCTACAAGTCTCCAAACTAATGATTCAAACTTTTCCCCCATTTTTACTGAGTTAAATATCCCTAAAACTAAAAGTGCTACCCTGCAAGCTTAAACTAGGAAACTTGATATACACTTTGAGAGAAATGACTATATGGATATGAAATGACTATTTGGATATGAAAAGCCTTCAGGCTTGTTGAGGTACAGACTAGTGAAAAAGTTCACTGGAACACCTGATGCAAACTCCACACCAAGAACAATCTGTCCGATTGTCACTATCTGCTCTCACTTTAGCCAAAGACGCTTCAAGCAGAGCACCTAAAAATCTCAACGGACTGCCCTCTAAACTCGAAAGCTGAGTTTATACTCTGTTCTAACCATTAACTTGTGTTTGCCATTATTCCCATAGAAATGCCTCCCACTAAATATCTGATTGCATGAATCATACATAGGACTAACTCTGGTAGAAGCCCCTCTAAAAATTTACTGCTTAAAATGAAAAACAACAGTTAACTGTCTGACTGGACCGGCCTATTCTCAGTCCTGGGAGACTGGTTCAAGCCTTGTATAAGACAATCCAACAACCCAGTTTCTGCACTGTGAAACTACTCCTTGGGGAAGATTCATACTGAGAAATTTGGTTGCAGCTCAGAAAACAATAGCCCAAAATGAAGGCCTCAGAAGTAACCTCAGAAGCACAAGTTTCTCTCTGACCTTCTGCTCTCCTTTCTCTCAGTCCCATTCTCCCCTGAAGCTGGCCATAGAAAGCAGAATCCCTCGTCCCCAAGGCAAGTCTTCGAAACCAGAGCCCCTTTCCCACACAGCAAGTTCATAAAACCTGAAAACATTAATCTGATTCTCCACCTCCCAAGTCTTTCTATGTAAAACCCTGGTGGTAAAGAAATTATCTGACCTAGCTCATTTGACTGTCTGTCATGAGACCCCCATTCCAGGGAGGGTCCTGCCCCATACCCAGGAGGAAGGACTGTGCTCAGTGAGGCCAAGCAGAGTCTAGACACACAGGCCTTGCCGGGATTGCCCCAGTCTACTAGCATTAGATCATAGCCTTTTTGTCCCATCATATTTATACACAGCTGTCCATACTCTTTTGAGCCTAGGCATAAAAATAGACAATTTCCCATGTGTCTTCGGCTATTAACACTAAAGGCTCCCTGGGATACACGTTAAATAAGTTGGTATGCCTTATGTCCTAATGATATGCCTTTTGCAAGCTGATTTTTCAATGAAATTAAGAAGGCCAGGGGGACCCTTGGCCACTACACTGACAAATTCAGAAAAGTATTTAGGATTTAATCTGGTTTTTCCTGGATCCTTGTAGTAAACTGGAGAGAAAAAAGCCAAGCCAAGGAAGCACCGAGGAAAAAAAACCCAGCATTTGATGATTCAGAAGGTACTCAACCTGTACAGATATGCCACTCTGGAAACAGGTGCAAGGGTGCACCTGGAAAACCATTATTTAAAGAGGTGAGGCATGTGGCTCATGGATCCAATCAACCATCTCTGCAGAAGTTAGGAATTAAGATATGGGAGATACGGGCATTCAAGAAAGATCTGTAGACAACTTCTTGTCTGATAGCCGGAGCCCATGTGAATTCCATGGGAAGCCAACAAGTTTTGAGAATTTTATGGAAAAAATGTTGCCAGACTAGACTGAATGGCACAAAGAAGGGACAAAATGAAAGGAGATGGTTAGAGTTCCTGAATCGTACAGACAAGAGAGGGACTGACTGAGGTACCCAGCTGTGAACATTACTCCATTTGCAAGGAAAGGAAGAAGGACTCCAAATTTGGGTCAAAAGTCCGCATGGCCATCACAGCCCCCAAGAACCGAGGGCATGGCACTAGGGGCCTGGGCCATCTCTCTCTTGGTCCCAGAATCACAGGTCACCTCCTCAGTTCTAGGCATTTGTCCCACCTCCTCGGTTTCAGATGGACGGGCTGCAGCAGCTCAGGCTGGGGGTAGAGCCCCCACTCTGCTGCCCAAGGCTTAGGGTGTAAAACTGCTACCCCATTGGGCCTGAAGGACAGAGCATTGACCCAAGTAGAATGTTTTCTGTCCTTAGAATCTAACGGAATTTGCCCCACTAGGTTTCAAATGTGCTTTGGGCCCACAAACTCCAGTAGTTTTTCTGATTTCCTGCTTTTGGTATGATAAGCCCTATCCGGTACCAGTCCCACAACTGTCTTTCAGAAGCAAATAACTTGTCTAGCTTCACAGGTGCAGTGGTGGAGAGAATTCCTGGCTCAGCATGAGTCATACCTGGAGACTCACTCATTCCAGATATAGAAGACATTCAGATGAGATGTTGGAGAGCTGATTTCAGAGTGGGTTAAGGCTTTGAAAATATTGTGATGAAATGAATGTATTTTCTATGTGAGGACATTAATTTGGGCAGGGGAGTGGATGCAGAAGATGTACTAGTATGGATGGAGTTGTGTCTCCCTAAAATTCACAGGTAGAAGTCCTGGCCCCCAGTGTTTTAGAATGTGACCTTATTTGGAGAGAGTCTCTACACAGGTCACCTGGTTAAAGTGAAGTTATGATGGTAGGCCCTACCCAGCAGGATTGTTCTCCTTATAAAAAGGCGACAATTCGCATCCAGAATTGTGAGATACGAAATAAATAGTGTTTAAGTCAGCCAGTCTCTGGAATATTTTTGCAGCGGCCCAAGAAAGCTAATAGAATACAACTGCATCAACAGCATTAAAAGCATACAACCAATTGAAGATCCAAAGAACCACACCTATCTAATCACAGGTTTCCCCTTCAACTCCAAATGAACATCCCTGGACAACTAACTCTTACTAGTTAAGACCGGGACACCTGATCACACACTGGGCTGTGGCTCCTCAGCTGCAGGTGCCTCACTGGCTGACAAGGATCCGAATGGAGCTTGTGCTGCTCCAACAGACAACATTCCATCATCCCTATGATACATAGAGGCAGGTCATGAAGATTTTCAAAAAGAAAAGATTCTAGCCTAAAGAAGAGCAGAATTAGATAAATCTAAATAAGTGAGATTCCATTACAAGGAAACTAGAATAGGTATTGTTCCTTAAACTTTTTAATGTGGTTTTCTCTGTACTGTGTTTGGGTCCTCACTTATGTTTTCAAATGAACTTCATGTTACAGGAAATTCTGACAAAATGTTTGACTGGACTATGTTTGTCCCATTCATACTATTTTCCCTACATTGATAGTTCTTATTTGTTGTTTAGGCAGCAAAGCTGTTTCCCTTCATTTGTGTTTCCCCTAAACCAAAGCATTACATCACGATTACTCACTAGGTTCCCCTTTTTCTCAATCACCCGATGAAATGCTATATCAAATGTGTGAGCTTCCTCCTCCGATCTTCACATCAAACCACCACTTTGCCCTTTCTTCCTCTAATTCACCAGCATCAGTCCCCTTACCACCTCACTCTTCACTCCCCACAGCCCAATCAGAGTTCATGGTTAAGCCTGTTTTACTAATGCTCCTCTTTCATTTCTGAATTTACAAATGGAAAACACACACTCCAGCGTAAAATATCCCGATGCACTTGGTTTCTCAAAAAGACTTGTCTAATTGCACAGATATGCAAGGATAACTTTAGAAATTTATTCATGTGTCTTAATTCACAGAAACATTGGCACTTTACAGCAAAACAATCAGTATAATTAGAAATATCACTGAGTGAGATGTGGTATTTTATACCAGGTACACAGCTCTGTCTCTGGAAAGGAAGAGGGTTCTGCAAAGTGTCTTTGGTTTTCAAAGTGTTGTTCCAGACATGTAGGACCACTTGGTGGCATCGTCCAGAGGGATTTAGTTGCAGCTGATGTCGTGGGGGGTTTTCTTGGTCTCCTTGTGCAGTGAGTATTTCTCTTCAACTATTTTCATAACATTTTTCTAATATTCTGGAAAATCAGAAAGTAACAAATCTCGTTGAGGGGAATTCTTGATACTATATCCTATCTCTTTGGATCCCAAGTATAGCTCTGGAGGCGACCTTCCCCCGCTTCCAGTCGACACTACTCAGGGAAGCTCTGGCTACTATCCTGTCCTGCCCCCATTTCCCTCTTGACCAAGCGGTCCTCTGTCAAAGGTGGAATAATCTATGTGGCTATGGGTTGGGCCCTTTGGGATGGTTCTTTCCCACTTCTGATGGGCTTGGGAAAACTGAATTTGCCATTTATCCAGCTTTTTTTTCATGGTTTGACTGAGAATGCCATCCTTTACTGGTTTCTAAATATGAAGGAGAAGGGTTGGTTATAAGATGCTTGAAAATTCACAGGAAACAGTTGACAAAAATGGCCACATATTGAGCTTCAAGGAACAACATAATAAATTCCCATGGGTTGCAGTCCCAGAGTATGTTCTCTTGTCCGCATACTCGAGCGTCTGGAAATCCATTGAAAAGAACACCAATGGGAAAGTCACTAGCTGCTCTGAAATTCAGCAATACACTTATAGAAAAAAAATGCTAAAAATACATAGACTTGGGACCCAGAAGAAAGCACAATGAAAGGTAGCCATATTAACATTAACATGAATATTAATATGCAAATCTCTTGAGGAAATAAGCGTTATCTTACTTCTCCTAATGGCTGACAATGCTCTGAATAGCTTGATGCTAGGGGCAAGGAATATATACTACTCCTAGCTTTGAATTCATATCCTTAAATGACCATGATTACAAACACTGAAAACTAAAACATCAGGTAAAGAATCACACCGCCGCCCCTTGAACCGCCATGCTGAATATCACAGAAAGCCTCTTGTGGGTTCAGCCTGGGTCACTCCCTCCAAATTGGGACAATGACTGTTGCTCATAGACTGCAGGTCACTCATTGGCTGCACCACTGTACACTAGGGCATGAGCTGTTTCCGTGGACACTCCCTAATCCTACTGACACATTTCTCCAAGTAAGGAAGGTTTTTCTGTTCAAAAGGAAATAAAAAGATCATCATCAGGGCGAAAAAAGAATGAATTACAATAATGATCTCAGAGTCGAGGAAGCTGGAAAATAAATGGATTCTTGAAAATTTTCTTTAGCTGTATGTACACAGTAACTGGGCCTCATTTGCTTATTTACATGGATTCGTGATGGGAGACATATTGAATTCATTTAGGAGGGTTACCTTGCTTCTTATATCAGCGTATTCATTTTCTCTGTTGCTGTATCACACATAATGAAGTTCTGGAAACTCCCTCCATCCACTCACAGCAGAATGAAAGTGAAAAAGGTAAACATCAGAACATTGATAATATCACCATAATGATAACCTAGAAAGATAACTAATAAAAATGGCCATTTAGGAATGGGGGGCACTTTGGTATGGCTGCATGGCTCTACGTCACAGGCCAACTCGACATCTGATTGGATGACGTGTCACTGAGGGAGCCCGTCAGCAATCCTCCCTGCATTGAAGGTGATTGGATGATCCTGTTGCTTGGCATCATGTCAACCAATCACAGTGGGCATCTGTGGGCCTAAGTGGCCCGGGTTGCCTACCTCAGACAAAGGGACACAGATAGATACCCAACGGGGCAAAACCGTATCAGCGCTCCCCAGCTGATCCATGCCACACCATGAGCACTTTGAAGGGTGTCGCTGAAAACTCCCAAAGTTTAGCAATTTCAGCTCATGCTCCTTGAAGAGGGCTTGACTTCCTGAGCTCAAGTCCATTATTTCGGAGGAATGACGGTGGCCACTTGTGGACCATTTCTCACCCATCTCAGAATGTACTGTTATTCTGGGCTAAGCCACCCTGGCTTGAGCAGGAACTCCCTGACATGGTGGCCGAGGGCTCCTGGGCATCATAGGACCTGGCCGTCTGGCTCCTGTCTTCAGTGCTGATCAACACCTTCAGTGAATGTGCATAAGGAACAATGGCCAAACCACAGGCTCCAAGCAGACAACACAAACAGAAATTCAGATTCTTGTAAAAATATTACAAATCCTTAAACACGTACGAAATTTAAAATTGTTTTCTTAACAGTATTTTGACCCCCAAAATACTCTGAATGTTAGTGTTGGTGAGTAAGTGGTGTTTGGTGAAGAAAACATTATCCCAATTCACTAAGAAACCTCCTTATGGAGAAAAATTGAATCTATGAAATTGGAAATATTTTGAAGTTAAGAAAATACACTTCAAGAATCTATGATAATACATTCAGAAACATTTATCAAATATATAAATGTAAAACATAAATACCAGAAATTGAACCAAACAAGGATTTAATGATCAAGAAGAATTGAAGAAATGGAGGTCACCAAGAAGGTACCATCCCAAATTCCAACATTGTTTCCGTCAGACTTTTAAGATCAGGTGATTTATTGCTAATAAGATGGATCTCGGTTTAAAGAGAATTTTTTTTTTTTTAGACAGAGTCTTGAGGGGGAGGAGCCAAGATGGCCGAATAGGAACAGCTCCGGTCTACAGCTCCCAGTGTGAGTGATGCAGAAGACGGGTGATTTCTGCATTTCCATCTGAGGTACCGGGTTCATCCCACTAGGGAGTGCCAGAGAGTGGGTGCAGGTCAGTGGGTGCATGCACCGTGCACGAGCCAAAGCAGGGTGAGGCATTGCCTCACTCAGTAAGCGCAAAGGGTCAGGGAGTTCCCTTTCCTAGTCAAAGAAAGGAGTGACAGATGACACCTGGAAAATCGGGTCACTCCCACCCGAATACTGCCCTTTTCCGACGTGCTTAAAAAACAGCGCACCAGGAGATTATATCCCGCACCTGGCTGGGAGGGTCCTACGCCCATGGAGTCTCGCTGATTGCTAGCACAGCAGTCTGAGATCAAACTGCAAGGCGGCAGCGAGGCTGGGGGAGGAGCGCCCGCCATTGCCCAGGCTTGCTTAGGTAAACAAAGCAGCCAGGAAGCTCGAACTGGGTGGAGCCCACCACAGCTCAAGGAGCCCTGCCTGCCTCTGTAGGCTCCACCTCTGGGGAGCCTTCAGACGATCAAACTACTCCAAGCTACAGGAGGAAATTCAAATCAAAGGCAAAGAAGTTAAAAACTTTGAAAAAAATTTAGACGAATGTATAACTAGAATAACCAATACAGAGAAGTGCTTAAAGGAGCTGATGGAGCTGAAAGCCAAGGCTCGAGAACTATGTGAAGAATGCAGAAGCCTCAGGAGCCAATGCGATCAACTGGAAGAAAGGGTATCAGCGATGGAAGATGAAATGAATGAAATGAAGCGAGAAGGGAAGTTTAGAGAAAAAAGAATAAAAAGAAACGAACAAAGCCTCCAAGAAATATGAGACTATGTGAAAAGACCAAATCTACGTCTGATTGGTGTACCTGAAAGTGATGGGGAGAATGGAACCAAGTTGGAAAACACTCTGCAGGATATTATCCAGGAGAACTTCCCCAATCTAGCAAGGCAGGCCAACGTTCAGATTCAGGAAATACAGAGAATGCCACAAAGATACTCCTCGAGAAGAGCAACTCCAAGACACATAATTGTCAGAGTCACCAAAGTTGAAATGAAGGAAAAAATGTTAAGGGCAGCCAGAGAGAAAGGTCGGGTTACCCACAAAGGGAAGCCCATCAGACTAACAGCGGATCTCTCAGCAGAAACCCTACAAGCCAGAAGAGAGTGGGGGCCAATATTCAACATTCTTAAAGAAAAGAATTTTCAACCCAGAATTTCATATCCAGCCAAACTAAGCTTCATAAGTGAAGGACAAATAAAATCCTTTACAGACAAGCAAATGCTGAGAGATTTTGTCAGCACCAAGCCTGCCCTAAAAGAGCTCCTGAAGGAAGCGCTAAACATGGAAAGGAACAACCGGTACCAGCCACTGCAAAATCATGCCAAAATGTAAAGACCATCGAGACTAGGAAGAAACTGCATCAACTAACGAGCAAAATCACCAGCTAAAATCATAATGACAGGATCAAATTCACACATAACAATATTAACTTTAAATGTAAATGGACTAAATGCTCCAATTAAAAGACACAGACTGGCAAATTGGATAAACAGTCAAGACCCATCAGTGTGCTGTATTCAGGAAACCCATCTCACGTGCAGAGACACACATAGGCTCAAAATAAAAGGATGAAGGAAGATCTACCAAGCAAATGGAAAACAAAAAAAGGCAGGGGTTGCAACCCTAGTCTCTGATAAAACAGACTTTAAACCAACAAAGATCAAAAGAGACAAAGAAGGCCATTACATAATGGTAAAGGGATCAATTCAACAAAAAGAGCTAACTATCCTAAATATATATGCACCCAATACAGGAGCACCCAGATTCATGAAGCAAGTCCTGAGTGATGTACAAAGAGACTTAGACTCCCACACATTAATAATGGGAGACTTTAACACCCCACTGTCAATATTAGGTCAACGAGACAGAAAGTAAACAAGGATACCCAGGAATTGAACTCAGCTCTGCACCAAGCAGACCTAATAGACATCTACAGAACTCTCCACCCCAAATCAACAGAATATACATTGTTTTCAGCACCACACCTATTCCAAAATTGACCACATACTTGGAAGTAAAGCTCTCCTCAGCAAATGTAAAAGAACAGAAATTATAACAAACTATCTCTCAGACCGCAGTGCAATCAAACTAGAACTCAGGACTAAGAATCTCACTCAAAACCGCTCAACTACATGGAAACTGAACAACCTGCTCCTGAATGACTACTGGGTACATAACGAAATGAAGGCAGAAATAAAGATGTTCTTTGAAACCAACGAGAACAAAGACACAACATACCAGAATCTCTGGGACACATTCAAAGCAGTGTGTAGAGGGAAATTTATAGCACTAAATGCCCACAAGAGAAAGCAAGAAAGACCCAAAATTGACACCCTAACATCACAATTAAAAGAACTAGAAAAGCAAGAGCAAACACATTCAAAAGCTAGCAGAAGGCAAGAAATAACTAAAATCAGAGCAGAACTGAAGGAAATAGAGACACAAAAAACCCTTCAAAAAATTAATGAATCCGGGAGCTGGTTTTTTGAAAGGATCAACAAAATTGATAGACCACTAGCAAGACTAATAAAGAAGAAAAGACAGAAGAATCAAATAGACGCAATAAAAAATGATAAAGGGGATATCACCACCGATCCCACAGAAATACAAACTACCATCAGAGAATACTACAAACAACTCTATGCAAATAAACTAGAAAATCTAGAAGAAATGGATAAATTCCTCGACACATACACTCTCCCAAGACTAAACCAGGAAGAAGTTGAATCTCTGAATAGACCAATAACAGGAGCTGAATTTGTGGCAATAATCAATAGCTTACCAACCAAAAAGAGTCCAGGACCAGATGGATTGACAGCCGAATTCTACCAGAGGTACAAGGAGGAGCTGGTACCATTCCTTCTGAAACTATTCCAATCAATAGAAAAAGAGGGAATCCTCCCTAACTCATTTTATGAGGCCAGCATCATCCTGATACCAAAGCCAGGCAGAGACACAACCAAAAAAGAGAATTTTAGACCAATATCCTTGATGAACATTGATGCAAAATCCTCAAAAAAATACTGGCAAACCGAATCCAGCAGCACATCAAAAAGCTTATCCACCATGATCAAGTGGGCTTCATCCCTGGGATGCAAGGCTGGTTCAATATACGCAAATCAATAAATGTAATCCAGCATATAAACAGAACCAAAGACAAAAACCACATAATTATCTCAATAGATGTAGAAAAAGCCTTTGACAAAATTCAACAACACTTCATGCTAAAAACTCTCAATAAATTAGGTATTGATGGAACACATCTCAAAATAATAAGAGCTATCTATGACAAACCCACAGCCAATATCATACTGAATGGGCAAAAACTGGAAGCATTCCCTTTGAAAACTGGCACAAGACAGGGATGCCCTCTCTCACCACTCCTATTCAACATAGTGTTGGAAGTTCTGGCCAGGGCAATTAGGCAGGAGAAGGAAATAAAAGGTATTCAATTAGGAAAAGAGGAAGTCAAATTGTCCCTGTTTGCAGATGACATGATTGTATATCTAGAAAACCCCATTGTCTCAGCCCAAAATCTCCTTAAGCTGATAAGCAACTTCAGCAAAGTCTCAGGATACAAAATCAATGTACAAAAATCACAAGCATTCTTATACACCAATAACAGACAAACAGAGAGCCAAATCATGAGTGAACTCCCATTCACAATTGCTTCAAAGAGAGTAAAATCCCTAGGAATCCAACTTACAAGGGATGTGAAGGACCTCTTCAAGGAGAACTACAAACCACTGCTCAAGGAAATAAAAGAGGATACAAACAAATGGAAGAACATTCCATGCTCATGGGTAGGAAGAATCAATATCGTGAAAATGGCCATACTGCCCAAGGTAATTTACAGATTCAATGCCATCCCCATCAAGCTACCAATGACTTTCTTCACAGAATTGGAAAAAGCTACTTTAAAGTTCATATGGAACCAAAAAAGAGCCCGCATCGCCAAGGCAATCCTAAGCCAAAAGAACAAAGCTGGAGGCATCACACTACCTGACTTCAAACTATACTACAAGGCTACAGTAACCAAAACACCATGGTACTGGTACCAAAACAGAGATATAGATCAATGGAACAGAGCAGAGCCCTCAGAAATAACGCCGCATATCTACAACTATCTGATCTTTGACAAACCTGAGAAAAACAAGCAATGGGGAAAGGATTCCCTATTTAATAAATGGTGCTGGGAAAACTGGCTTGCCATATGTAGAAAGCTGAAACTGGATCCCTTCCTTACACCTTATACAAAAATCAATTCAAGATGGATTAAAGACTTAAACATTAGACCTAAAACCATAAAAACCCTAGAAGAAAACCTAGGCATTACCATTCAGGACATAGGCATGGGCAAGGACTTCATGTCCAAAACACCAAAAGCAATGGCAACAAAAGACAAAATTGACAAATGGGATCTAATTAAACTAAAGAGCTTCTGCACAGCAAAAGAAACTACCATCAGAGTGAACAGGCAACCTACAAAATGGGAGAAAATTTTCGCAACCTACTCATCTGACAAAGGGCTAATATCCAGAATCTACAATGAACTCAAACAAATTTACAAGAAAAAAACAAACAACCCCATCAAAAAGTGGGCGAAGGACATGAACAGACACTTCTCAAAAGAAGACATTGATGCAGCCAAAAAACACATGAAAAAATGCTCACCATCACTGGCCATCAGAGAAATGCAAATCAAAACCACAATGAGATACCATCTCACACCAGTTAGAATGGCAATCATTAAAAAGTCAGGAAACAACAGGTGCTGGAGAGGATGTGGAGAAACAGGAACACTTTTACACTGTTGGTGGGACTGTAAACTAGTCCAACCATTGTGGAAGTCAGTGTGGCGATTCCTCAGGGATCTAGAACTAGAAATACCATTTGACCCAGCCATCCCATTACTGGGTATATACCCAAAGGACTATAAATCATGCTGCTATAAAGACACATGCACACGTATGTTTATTGCGGCATTATTCACAATAGCAAAGACTTGGAACCAAGCCAAATGTCCAACAATGATAGACTGGATTAAGAAAATGTGGCACATATACACCACGGAATACTATGCAGCCATAAAAAATGATGAGTTCATGTCCTTTGTAGGCACATGGATGAAATTGGAAATCATCATTCTCAGTAAACTATCGCAAGAACAAAAAACCAAACACTGCATATTCTCACTCATAGGTAGGAATTGAACAATGAGAACACATGGGCACAGGAAGGGGAACATCACACTCTGGGGACTGTTGTGGGGTGGGGGGAGGGGGGAGGGATAGCATTGGGAGATATACCTAATGCTAGATGACGAGTTAGTGGGTGCAGCGCACCAGCATGAAACATGTATACATATGTAACTAACCTGCACATTGTGCACATGTACCCTAAAACTCAAAGTATAATAATAAAAAAAAGAGTCTTGCTCTGTCGCTCAGGCTGGAGTGCAGTAGCGCGAACTCATCTCACTGCAACCTCTGCCTCTTGTGTTCAAATTATTCTCCCACCTCAGCCTCCCGAGTAGCTGGGACTAGAGGCGCACACCATCACGCCCGGCTAATTTTTGTATTTTTTTTTGTAAAGACCAGGTATCATCATGTTTCCCCAGGCTGGTCTCGAATTCCTGGACTCAAACTCTCCTCCTGCCTTGACCTCCCAAGGTGCTGGGATTACAGGCATGAGCTACTGCACGCAGCCAAGAAAACTTATTTCAAGAAAAAATAACATGATGTTGATACCCACTGAAGGATGCATACTAAAAACAAAAATCTGAGCAGCTCATTTATAAATGTGATTACAAATTTGTACCTGAAATGTTATTAAATCGGATTACAGACAAAAAAAAATAAGAGAAATAGTTTACTGCTCTAAATAACAATTCAGAAGCATCAAACTGAGACAAACATTACTAATGGAACAAGCAGACCTCATACAATCTTTTTTCAACATTACCTCTATTACAGAATTCATTTAAATACATAACAAAAACCCACAGTGCAGAAATAGCTAAATCAAAAATTAAGTGAACAGCACCCTTTCCAAGCTTCCGAGAAACTTGAGTAAGGACTCTAACTCATTCACATTTCTCTAATTCTATTATTTCCCAGTCTACAATCATTTTTAATGCAAAGCTTAATGTCTTCTGAGTATGCATCACTTAGGATGGAAGTATCCAATGAGAGCACCCAAACCCCACTCTCCACTGGCTCAACTAATGAAGTATCTTCAGCCCTGGGCCTCAGCCATTGGCTCATAATGTGAGCAGGTGACCAGTCCTGAACCAATAAATGCCCTCCTAGCTGTTCAGCCGTGTAAATTGAGGAGAAACTTAATTTCAAGTTTTTGTCTACTTTTCATTTCTTTGTTTGATTTTTCATTTTATTGTGATTGTGGTGATTTCAGAATATGAATCCAAAGCTGTGAGTAAGCATGTCTCCTACCTCTTGCATCATATTGTGAAGAAAAGTTCTCTGAAACGGAATTTGGAGGAAAGAGACTATTCCTGTGAACAGTTTGCATACCATGGAGGAGCAGACTTCAGTGTAAAACAAAGGTGCAGTTCCAGAGAACTAAAAGAGGATATGGCTTTTAGAGGGAAAGTTCCCATCTGAGTGCCGTTTCCACACGTAAAACATCCAGTTATATATTAGACATTTTCACGATTCCATTAATCAATACCTTTGCATTTAGTTAGTGACGACACAGTTATGTCAGTAGTTTTTCCTGGCTCTTTACAGATGTTTCGTCACCATTTGATATGACTGGGGACAACAACATATTCAGTTCAATGGTAAGGCCGAAGACTAATTACAATTATTATTACTGAAAATAGCAATCCCTTGAACATTGGTAGAGTCCATGTGGCACGTATTAACCAGAAGATTGAATGAACTTACCCTACTTCTGACCTTGCCAGTTTATCGCACTCTCTTTCATTACCACCCATATAGCCGACACTCATATTGGTTGGTGTCAATTAAACCAGGCATTGCTATAGTAATAAAAAGAGTCACCACTGACTGGCGACTGTGCCAGGCATTGTTCTAAGTGCTTTACAGAGAACACTTCAATTACCTTTCACAAGATCTCTGTGAAGTAATATTATCTCCATTTTTATGGAGGAAGAATCTGAACCACAAAAGATTGTCACTTGCCCAAGTTCAAACAGGGGAATATTACTAAGGCAAGAATCAAACATATTTCTACATATTTAAGACTCCAAAGGCAAGATATTCTTTTTAAGTATGAATACGCATTGGTTAAATTCTAAGAGTGTTTTTAAAACTCACTGGCCTGCACAGTTTCATGGGAATTTTAAGCCATGATACTAAATGAAACTTTTTTACCCTTTGCAAAGATGAATTGGGCATGAAGTTTTATTTGGCAGATTTTTCTCTTTTAATTTTCAGTATATTTTTTCTTTCTGACATTTCATCCTTTTCTGTTCTTAGTAATTAAAGTCATATCTGCCTATGTACACTGACAGAATAAAGGTGTAAAGCCACTGACCAGTGATTACCAAAGGATGTAGATGCATAAAAGAAGACAATCATTTAACTTCAGCCTTTTCCTTTCCATATAAATGCAACTGCTACAACAAAGCCCTGGAACTGCCAGTTTTGCAGATAATAGATGGATTCAGGGACCTAAATCTCAGTCTTTGCTTATTTGGAAAAAAATCTCCCCGATTGAAAAGACAAGTAAACCTAGTGACTAAAAGAGTAGCCCAACATTAAATACTTGAGAAACGTGGGGCAAAACTACTGCAAATGAGCAACTGCAGTTTTTCCCATCTCATTTCTGTATGAGTATTCACTTAGTAATTACATGTCTTTCACCTCCCGCCATGCACTTCTCATCTGCTCCCACTCAGTTTAACACTTACACTACCCAGGGTACAAATCAAGACTTTAATGAAAAGGATGGCTACCAGATGCAACTAACTAGGAGTTATTGTTCAACCTCAGGTCACCTGACAATGTTCATGCTTTCCTTTGAGCTTCATTAGTGTGCAAATGAAGAGGTTGCTGAACCTATCATAGATAAATAGCATCTTTATCAAATTTGCAAATGACAACACAGAAAGGGGAGCAAATGTGTTGGATGATAGAATCATTATCAGGATTCAGAGACCTGATAATTAGCAAATCTGAGCAGATCTGCAACCAGGATGGTTTCCCACGTATGTAATTTGGGTCTGAAGGATCTGAGAATAGTCAGCTGCAGAAGACTTGGAGATATAGGGACAGGCACACAACAGCTGACTTCAAATTCTGGAGGATGGATTAACTACCCTCTCTAGGTCTCCAGCACACAATCCCAGGACTATCGGATAGAAGCTACAGGGAGGCACATTTGGGCACAATGTAAGCAGCATATCACTGCAAGGGGCTGAGCGACTCTACTGGACAATTGCCTCAGGCAGGAGATAAGGTACTGGTGACTAACATGGTTACTTCCAAGGCTCAAATCCTCTGGCTACACTAAGCCCTGTGACTGTGTCACCTCATTGGCACTTGATCAAAGTTGACCTACCTACTGTTTTGATTTTGAAACTTTAAGCTACAGCAGAGAAAACAGCTTCCACTTCATGTAATCCCACTGATTATTTAAGAATGTGAGCCCTTAGAAAGGGGGAGGTAAGATAATACTTGAGGTTGAAAATAGGTATGAACAGTATAATCCGTCTTTGTAGGAAGATATGTACATTAACAGATCACAAGTCTGGATGGTTAATACTTCTAATTGGTGGGATTATAGATGATTTGTTTTTATACACGTGATTAAAGTAGGCTGGGCATGGTAGCTCATGCCTGTAATCCCAGCACTTTGGAAGGCTGAGGCAGGCAGATTGCTTGAGCCCAGGAGTTCAAGACCAGCCTGGGCAACATAGCAAGATCTCATCTCTACTAATAATCAGAAAGATTAGCTGGGTGTGGTGGCATGTGCCTGTAGTCCCAGGTACTAGGGAGGCTGGGGTGGGAGGATTGCTTGAGCCCAGGAGGTCAAAAATACAAAAATTAGCTGGGCATGGTGGCACGCACCTGTAATCCCAGTTACTTGGGAGGCTATGGCAGAAGAATTGCTTGAACCTGGGAGCTATGATTGTACCACTGCACTCTAGCCTAGGTGACAGAGCAAGACCCTGTCTCATAAAAATGAAATAAAATTTTTAAAAAGGGATAAAAGTATTGTTTAAAGGCAGGAATTAAATTGCATGCATTTATACATATTCCTTATTGTATTAGCTCGGGCTACCATAACAAAATACTATAGACTAGGTGACTTAAACAACAAAAATTTACTTGCTCACAGTTCTAGATTCTAGAAATCTCAAGTCGACGTCCAGCACAGTCACATTCTGGTGAGGGCTCTCTTCCTGGCTTGTAGACAGCCACCTTCTTGCTGTGTCCTCGCATGTTTCAGATTGTTCTCTCTCTCTCTCCTTATAAGGCCACGGTCCTATTGGATGAGGCCCTGTTATCACTTCATAACCTAAATTACCTCTGAAACAACCTATCTAAAGATACAATCACACTAAGGATTAGGGCTTCAACATATTAATCGGCGGGTCACAGGTGACAAAATTCATCCATAGCATTTATGCTCACCATGAACATCAGAAATGTTTAGCTCATAAAACAGCAAATTCTGTTCAGTAGAAAAAAATCATACCAGAAGTTCAGTGCTACAGGTCATTAGAAGATGTAATGTGCTTAATATGGGGTTTGTTAGCAAGTGCCTCCTGCCCCTTTCTCCATCCAACTTCAGTCTTGGATGTTAACTCCCATTAAGCTGAAAAAGACTTTCCAGAAGGCAAGAGAGCCCAGCTTGAACTCCAGCCCTTATTCACCTTGAGCAGATCACATCAGACCCTGTTTTCATTTCTTCATTCTGCAATAAGGAGATTAGTCCACATGACCTTCTCTCCCAAGGTTCTCTTAACTCTGTGATTCCAACTCTAAAGAAAAAGCACTTGCCATCCCCAAGTCAGGACCCACTGGACCTGGAAAGAATTGAGTATTTCCCCCCAGGAATAATCTGCTAAAAGTTTTCCTTCAATCATTTTGTTTGGCTGAAAGGGTAGCCTTGTGTACTTTTCATTCCTTAGACTACCTATCAGAATGAACCACAAGAGTCACACGATAACTATTATATTTATTATTTTATTGCTACATTGGAAGTGAAAATAAACTATAAGAAGCTGCCAAAGGATGCATCTTCATGAAGATTATGAAACAATTGAGGCATCCATTGTAGAAGGTTAAAATTGGCTTATCCTGTATGAGACACAAGGACTAAACATACAAAGGTCATCAATGCCAAGATTATTGACAGCATCTGCCATTTGGAATTTACATACCAATGGGAAATTTAAAAAGGAACTTAAGGAAACACTCACTACCTTAGCCAGGGAATACAGTTAAGAAGAAATCAGAAGATGCCTGAAATCTTTACAAACACATAGGTTTACAAAAAGCAAGCCTAAAACCAAGACTGTCAGGCAATGTTGAAATATGCTCTTTGGAGGAGATCCCCATTTTACAGTGTTTGAACACGCTCTTTCTCCTGCTGGATAGCTGGGGGGAAAAAAGAAACAAAAAATTACAAAAGAATTTTCCTAAGACTAAGTTCAGCTTCTTCCAAAAGAGCTCTTTGTAAGTCACTGAAGGCTGCTTTAAATTTAGAATGCCAAGGCATTAACCAAAAAACTCACAGTGGGGTGTGTGCATGCATGCATGTGCACTTAACCACCTGAACATTCATTAGAAACTACATCAACTGTAGGGTTTGTTTTTCCAAATGCTGTTGTCATTTTTTCAGACTATTCAAGACAGAGGAGTAAGTGAAGCACTTTCTTCAGATTTATCTATCACTATACAGTTAGGAAATTATACACTTTCAGATAATTTTAACTAATGTTGCCACTCTCAAATAAAAGTGACATAACAAAAAGTGCCCCTCGGCTTTTGTGAATATGCTTAGAGTTTCTCCAGCAGGCTCTAACTCCAGAGGGCAAAACCGATCCCTTGAATCTGAGACTTTTGAGCATATCAAGATCTAAATTTGTTGTCTCACCTTATCTTGTCATTAGATATAGAAGGCCAAGACTGCTGAGTCTACAGGTTCTTCAGGGATAATATTATGGACTCAAATTTCTAAATGCAGAAAAATGCCAAATACCCAAAAGTAGACAAAAACTAGTGTTTTTTAGTGCTACATCCAATATCCCAAGACTGGTTTTAACGTGGTTTTTAATAATTTTCCAAAAAGAAACTAGTTTTTTATTCCCCCATCCCTATTGGGCCCATCATGTGAGAACCAGAAGAAAACTATTTGATAGTTTTAACTGCTGCATTAAATACCATGGTACTCTAATTATTGCTTACTTTGCATCAAAAATTTACTAGAAGATAGGTTTATTTAGTGAACGTATTAAGTTTCTCTATTGTTTGTTTCCATTAGAATCCCCCATGACTTACTTTCCTTTGAAGGAAGACTATTTTTTTCTTCAGTGTTAGTTTTCTTCAGTTTTGACCTGTCAAACTTCTCCACTTCTGACAAGTCTGGTTTATCACTCATCTTGATTAGCAGAAAGCCTGAAAAGAAAAAGCATGTTTAAGAAAACGTACATGGCAGAACTATCTTCGGACTAACGGGTCACAAGCAAAAAACTTCACATTTCCTATCAATGTATATTCTACCTGCTTATTTTCAACAGAAAAACAGCAACAGATCTTAGATAATCCCAGCACTTTGGGAGGCCGAGGTGGGTGGATCACTGGAGGTCAGGAATTCGAGACCAGCCTGGCCAACATTGTGAAACCCCGTCTCTACTAAAAATACAAAAATTATCCGGGCATGGTGGCACACACCTGTAATCCCAGTTACTTGGGAGGCTGAGGCAGGAGAATTGCTTGAACCCGGGAGACGGAGGTTGTAGTGAGCCAAGATCGCACCACTGCACTCCAGCCTGCGCAACAGATCAAGCCTCTATCAAAAAAAAAAAAGTTATATTTTTGTTAGAATAATTTCAACTCCACATCATTAGCCCGTTTCTGATAGGCAGTAAATGCCACTACATCAGAACGCACTAGAAACCAAGATGCCCTAGAAACCCACAGCCAATATGTACGACTCTTAAAATCACAGCAAGAGTAAAACGGAGGTGATAGAAGCACAAGAGCAAATAGGGATAGAAGAAAAAATAAAGACTGGCTTTAAACAGGTTAATGATTTTGTAACAGGAGAGAGCACTATTTGAGCATCTTCACTTTCTCTTAAATTACTTTTGGTTTTTGGCATTTTTCTTGAGAGATGGGGAGCAGCACACAAAACAGAGTGGCATAAGTTGTACTAATTTCTTTCTATTTTAAATCCCCAAAGACGACAGTACATTAAGGCACTACAATAAACGCCTCATAATAGCTCCTTGTGGCACTGGTTTGTAAACGTTGTAAGAAGAGACAGCTAACTAGGATCAGACCCATGACTTCAGCAGAATGGGATAAACCAAATAGAAGTGAGTCTTCTTTCACCATGTTTTCTCTGCAAAGAGACAGGCAAGGAGATGAGACTCAGAGGTCCGTGGCTATGGACCTGATGAAATGCCTGGTGCCCTGTGAGCGTCCTGAGTTTGTCCAAAAGAGACAATAGGATATCCCAGAAATCGGAAGGCAGAGAGAGCTCTCATGAGCGAGCCCGGCCCCACCCTGGTGGAATAACACACTTCGTCTAGTCCCTGGTGTAGAATGGAGAGGCCCCCAAGCAGTCAGAAGTGTCGAACATGCCTCCATTCCGTCGAGGTTACCCTAAGACCCTCCTCTGCCAAGGGATCAGACGCCAAGCTCCGAGCTGGGAAACTGGAACTAACAAATAAATAATAGCAGGGCCGGGCGCATAGGCCAGTCTGTCAGAAGCAGTTTGCATACTTTTTCAAATAACTATTAGCGTTGTCTGGCGCCCAGCCTAACGTCCACGGGAGGGGAGGGAATGACTGCCCAGCCCCAGAGGGCCCATTCCGGGCGGCCCCCAAACTCCTCATCCTCGAAGCCTCTGACCTGCAGCTACCGCGGACGGGCCGCTTTAAGGGTCCGCCCCTACCCCCCACCCCTGGGTCTTGTTCCCAGGACCGGCCCCCGGCAGGGCTCGGCATCGCGCGCAGAAGGCGGCGCCCGGGGAAGACAAAGGGGCGGACTAGCCGGGCCGGGCGACGGCGCAGACGCAAAGCGCCAGTCCCAACCGCGGTCCCTCTGGCTCCCGAAGGCGCGGCATCCTCCGCCTCACGACCCCGACGCCTCCCCGTCCCCATGGTCCTCTGGCTCCTGCGAGGCCGCAGGTCCTCACCTGAAGGCTAGAAGACTCGTGAAAAGCTGTCCTCGGGGCTGAGACCCAGGCTCACTCCGGACCAGGTTAGCGTTCCCGCGCAGAGCCCTGCAGCGTGAAGCCCCGCCACCCAGCAGGCTCCGCCCCAGCCGTCTGATTGGCCGAGGATTACCGGACTCACCTCTTTCCCCTCCTCCGCTTGAGCCTCCAGAGCCTGCGCCCACCATCTCCTCTACGATCAGGGGCTTGGTGACGTCAGAGCAGACCCCGCCTCCCCAGGCCCCACCTCCCGGGCCTCTCCCACTGCTTTAGTCCTGAGGGTCCACATTCCCTTCATCCTAAGTACCCTCACTCTTTCACAATAACAGAGGCCTCTGCAATAAGCAGACACATCTTGCCCAGGGAGCTTAGAACATTTGGAACACTGAAGTCCAAGCCGAATGACCGGTATTTAGGCTCTCTCAGCTTTTTATAGCCATTGGGGCCTAAGGACGCTATGACAACCTAACAGTAGGTTGAAAGTGGGGCTCGGTGTTGTCTGCTCTAATCCTTGGCCACGTCGTGGAGTAGAGGTGCTCATGGTAAGGGTGGGTGGTTCAGGGCCATTCACACCTACAACTGGACATTTCTATGACAGCGGTGCTCTCCTGTGAAATGTAAAACTCACATTTGCAACTTTCTCGGCCATTGAACACGATAGCAATCAGTTTATAATAATCACAGAACAACTGAGGCTATTCACCTTTGTATCCCTAATCCCTAGCACTTTGACCCACAAGACACATTGGTTGTGGAGATGTCTATAGATGAAAGTAATAAATCTGTGACAAGGAGGAATTTTTGGACACTAGCACCACCCAGTGTCTGCTGGAAGAGAGAATTGAGGATCCGGTATTTACTTGAAAGGACTAAATGTTCAAGATCATTTTCTGGATGCTTATCCAGAACCTTAGAGCATTAAGGTAAGATGGAGGTAGAACTATGTCTTTTACTTGCACCCCATGTATGGTGGTATAGGTCTGTATAGATCAGAAATCACTCTTTCCACAAGGATATCTCAAGCCTTCCCCACCTCACTTCATTCCTTTTCTTTGCTCTTGTAGCACTTTCTGTTAATTTGAGAATTGTGTATGTTTGTTGGAGAAACTTTTAAAACAGAAAAGCATACTCATTTAACACATAATATTAATTGAGTACCTACAATGTCCTTGGCATTAAATATAATAAACACCAGTGTTTTCACTACTCAGATTTCAATGTTGTTAACATTTAGGTATATTTACTTTGTCTTTCTTTTAAGGAATGAAAACTTTACAGAAAAAGATTGAGGTTTCCTTGACCTTCGCTCCATTTCCATTCACCTTCCCTCTTCCCCAGGGGTAGTCCTATCCTGAATGTGATGTGTAGCTTCCAGCGTATTTTTTTCTTGACTTTTAAGTTCAGGGGTACATGTGCAGGTTCGTTACATACGTGAACTGTGTCATGGGTATTTTCTACAGATTATTTCATCACCCAGATATTGAGCCTAACACCCATTAGATATTTTTCCTGATCCTCTCCATCCTCCCACCCTCCACTCCCTGAGAGGTCCCAATGTGTGTTGTTCCCCTCTGTATCCATGTGTTCTCATCATTTAACTCCCACTTACAAGTGAGAACATGCGGTATTTGGTTTTCTGTTGCTGCGTTAGTTTGCTAAGGGTAATGGTCTCCAGCTCCATCCATGTCCCTGCAAAGGACATGATCTCTTTCTTTTCTATGATTGCATAGTATCCCATGCTGTATATATACCACATTTTATTTATCCAGTCTATGATTGATGGGCATTTAGGTTGATTCCATGCCTTTACTACTGTGAATAGTATTGCAATGAACATACCTGTGCATGTGTCTTTATAATAGAACAATTTCGATTCCATCAGGTATATACCCAGTAATGAGATTGGCGGGTCAAATGGTATTTCTGTCTTTAAGTCTTTGAGGAATCGCCACACTGTCTTCCACAAGGACTGAACTAATTTATACTACCAGCAACAGTGTACAAGCATATCTTTTTCTCCACAACTTTGACAGCATCTGTTATTTTTTCACTTTTTAATTATAGCCATTCTGACTGGTGTGAGATGGTATCTCCTTGTGGTTTTAATTTGCAGTTCTCTAATGATCAGTAATGTTGAGCTTTTTTTTATGTATGATTTTTGGCCATATGTATGTCTTCTATTGAAAAGTATCTGTTAACATCTTTGCCCACTTTTTAATGGGGTTTGTTTTTCTCTTCTATACTTATTTAAGTTCCCTATACATGCTGGATATTAGACTTTTATCAGATGCATAGTTTGCAAAAATGTATTTCCCATTTTGTAGGTTTTCTGTCTATTGATAGTTTCTTTTCTTGTGCAGAAGCTTTTGTTGCAATTGCTTTTGGCATCTTTGTCATGAAATATTTGCGCATGCCTGGTTGTCTTCCAGGGTTTTTATAGTTTTGGGTTTTACATTTAAATATTTAATGATCTTCAGTTAATTTTTCTTTTTTTAAGTTTTTTTTCTTTTATTATTATACTTTAAGTTTTAGGGTACATGTGCACATTGTGCAGGTTAGTTACATATGTATACATGTGCCATGCTGGTGCGCTGCACCCACTAACTTGTCATCGAGCATTAGGTATATCTCCCAATGCTATTCCTCCCCCCTCCCCACAACAGTCCCCAGAGTGTGATGTTCCCCTTCCTGTGTCCATGTGATCTCATTGTTCAATTCCCACCTACGAGTGAGAATATGCGGTGTTTGGTTTTTTGTTCTTGCGATAGTTTACTGAGAATGATGATTTCCAATTTCATCCATGTGCCTACAAAGGACATGAACTCATCATTTTTTATGGCTGCATAGTATTCCGTGGTGTATATGTGCCACATTTTCTTAATCCAGTCTATCATTGTTGGACATTTGGCTTGGTTCCAAGTCTTTGCTATTGTGAATAATGCCGCAATAAACATACGTGTGCATGTGTCTTTATAGCAGCATGATTTATAGTCCTTTGGGTATATACCCAGTAATGGGATGGCTGGGTCAAATGGTATTTCTAGTTCTAGATCCCTGAGGAATCGCCACACTGACTTCCACAATGGTTGGACTAGTTTACAGTCCCACCAACAGTGTAAAAGTGTTCCTGTTTCTCCACATCCTCTCCAGCACCTGTTGTTTCCTGACTTTTTAATGATTGCCATTCTAACTGGTGTGAGATGGTATCTCATTGTGGTTTTGATTTGCATTTCTCTGATGGCCAGTGATGGTGAGCATTTTTTCATGTGTTTTTTGGCTGCATCAATGTCTTCTTTTGAGAAGTGTCTGTTCATGTCCTTCGCCCACTTTTTAATGGGGTTGTTTGTTTTTTTCTTGTAAATTTGTTTGAGTTCATTGTAGATTCTGGATATTAGCCCTTTGTCAGATGAGTAGGTTGCGAAAATTTTCTCCCATTTTGTAGGTTGCCTGTTCACTCTGATGGTAGTTTCTTTTGCTGTGCAGAAGCTCTTTAGTTTAATTAGATCCCATTTGTCAATTTTGGCTTTTGTTGCCATTGCTTTTGGTGTTTTAGACATGAAGTCCTTGCCCATGCCTATGTCTTGAATGGTAATGCCTAGGTTTTCTTCTAGGGTTTTTATGGTTTTAGATCTAACATTTAAGTCTTTAATCTCTCTTGAATTGATTTTTGTATAAGGTGTAAGGAAGGGATCCAGTTGCAGCTTTCTACATATGGCTAGCCAATTTTCCCAGCACCATTTATTAAATAGGGAATCCTTTCCCAATTGCTTGTTTTTCTCAGGTTTGTCAAAGATCAGATAGTTGTAGATATGCAGTGTTATTTCTGAGGGCTCTGTTCTGTTCCATTGATCTATATCTCTGTTTTGGTACCAGTACCATGCTGTTTTGGTTACTGTAGCCTTGTAGTATAGTTTGAAGTCAGGTAGTGTGATGCCTCCAGCTTTGTTCTTTTGGCTTAGGATTGACTTGGTGATGCGGGCTCTTTTTTGGTTCCATATGAACTTTAAAGTAGTTTTTTCCAATTCTGTGAAGAAAGGCATTGGTAGCTTGATAGGGATGGCATTGAATCTGTAAATTACCTTGGGCAGTATGGCCATTTTCATGATATTGATTCTTCCTACCCATGAGCATGGAATGTTCTTCCATTTGTTTGTATCCTCTTTTTTTTCCTTGAGCAGTGGTTTGTAGTTCTCCTTGAAGAGGTCCTTTACATCCCTTGTAAGTTGGATTCCTAGGTATTTTATTCTCTTTGAAGCAATTGTGAATGGGAGTTCACTCATGATTTGGCTCTCTGTTTGTCTGTTGTTGGTGTATAAGAATGCTTGTGATTTTTGTACATTGATTTTGTATCCTGAGACTTTGCTGAAGTTGCTTATCAGCTTAAGGAGATTTTGGGCTGAGACAATGGGGTTTTCTAGATATACAATCATGTCATCTGCAAACAGGGACAATTTGACTTCCTCTTTTCCTAATTGAATACCTTTTATTTCCTTCTCCTGCCTAATTGCCCTGGCCAGAACTTCCAACACTATGTTGAATAGGAGTGGTGAGAGAGGGCATCCCTGTCTTGTGCCAGTTTTCAAAGGGAATGCTTCCAGTTTTTGCCCATTCAGTATGATATTGGCTGTGGGTTTGTCATAGATAGCTCTTATTATTTTGAGATATGTCCCATCAATACCTAATTTATTGAGAGTTTTTAGCATGAAGTGTTGTTGAATTTTGTCAAAGGCCTTTTCTGCATCTATTGAGATAATCATGTGGTTTTTGTCTTTGGCTCTGTTTATATGCTGGATTACGTTTATTGATTTGTGTATGTTGAACCAGCCTTGCATCCCAGGGATGAAGCCCACTTGATCATGGTGGATAAGCTTTTTGATGTGCTGCTGGATTCGTTTTGCCAGTATTTTATTGAGGATTTTTGCATCAATGTTCATCAAGGATATTGGTCTAAAATTCTCTTTTTTGGTTGTGTCTCTGCCCGGCTTTGGTATCAGAATGATGCTGGCCTCATAAAATGAGTTAGGGAGGATTCCCTCTTTTTCTCTTGATTGGAATTGAGTTAATTTTTCTATATGATGTAAGGAAAGAGTCCAGTTTTAATCTTCTGCATATGGCTAACCACTTATGCGAGCACAATTTGTTGAATAGGGAACCTTTCCCCATTGCTTGTTTTTGTCAGGTTTGTGAAAGATCATATAACTGTAGGTATGTGGTCTTATTTCTGACTTCTCTGGTCTGTTGCATTGGTCTATGTGCCTGTTTTTGTACCAGTACCATGCGGTTTTAGCTACTGTAGCCCTGTAGTATGGTTTGCCTCCAACTTTGTTCATTTTGCTTAGGATTGCCTTGGCTATGTTTTGGTTCCATGTGAATTCTAAAATATTTTTTCTAGTTCTGTGAAATATGTCAATAATAGTTTAATAGGCATAGCACTGAATCTATTAATATTAATTGCTTTGGGCAGTATGCCCATTTTAATATTGATGTTTCCTATCCATGAACTTGGAATGTCTTTCCATTTGTTTGTGTTCTCTCATTTATTTGAGCAGTTCTCCTTTTTTATTGGTAGTTCTACTGTATTTTTTAATTTTATTTTTTTATTATTATTATACTTTAAGTTCTAGCTGGAAACCATTGTTCTATTGTATTTTTTAAGAAATTTTTCACTTCCCTAGTTAGCTGTATTCCTAGGTGTTTTATTCTTTGTGTGGCAATTGTGAATGGGAGTTCATTTCTGATTTGGCTCTTGGCTTGACTGTTGTTGGTTTATAGGAATGCTAGTGGTTTTTGCACATTGATTTTGTATCCCGAGACTTTACAAAAGTTGCCTATCAGCTTAAGAAGCTTTTGGGCTGAGACGATGGCGTTTTCTAGATATAGGAGCATGTCATCTGCAAATAGGGATGGCTTGACTTCCTCTCTTGCTATTTGGATGCCCTTTATTTCTTTCTCATGCCTGATTGCCCTGGCCAGTATTTCCAATACTATATTGGATAGGAGTAGTGAGAGAGGGCATCCTTGTCTTGTTGCCAGTTTTCAAGGGGAATGCTTCCAGCTTTTACCCATTCAGTATGATGCTGGCTGTGGGTTTGTCAAATATGGGTCTTATTATTTTGAGGTATGTTCCTTCAATACCTAGTTTATTGAGAGTTTTTAACACAAATGGATGTTGAATTTTATTGAAAGCCTTTTCTGCATCTATTGGGATAATCATGTGGTTTTTGTCTTTAGTTCTGTTTCTGTTATTAATCACACTTATTGATCTGCATAGGTTGAACCAACCTTGCCTCCCAGGGATAAAGCCTACTTTATTGTGGTGGGTAAGCCTTTTGATATGCTGTTGGATTCGGTTTGCCGTATTTTGTTGAAGATTTTTGCATTGATGTTTATCAAGGATATTGGCCTGAAGTTTTTGTTGTTGTTGTATCTCTCCCAGGTTTTGATATCAGGATGATGCTGGCCTCATAGAATGAGTTAGGGCAGAGTCCCTCCTCCTCAATTTTTTGGAATAGTTTCAGTAAGCATGGTACCAGCTCTTCTTTGTACATCTGGTAGAATTCAGCTGTGAATCCCCTGGTCCTGGGCTTTTTTTCGGTTGCTAGATTATTTATTACTGTCTGCATTTCAGAGTTCACTACTGGTCTGTTCAGGAATTCAATTTCTTCCTGGTTCAGTCTTGGGAGTGTGTATGTGTCAGGAATTTGTCCATTTCTTCTAGAGTTTCTAGTTTACGTGCATACAGTTGTTCCTAATATTCTCTGATAGTTGTTTGTATTTCTATGGGGCTCAGCGGTAATATCTCCCTTGCCGTTTCTGATTGTGTTTATTTGAATCTTCTCTCTTTTCTTCTTCATTGATCTAGCTGGTGGCCTACTGATTTTATTAATTTTTTTCAAAAAACCAGCTCCTGGATTCATTGATCTTATGAATGGCTTTCCATGTCTCTGTCTCCTTCAGTTCAGCTCTGATTTTGGTTATTACTTGTCTTCTTCTAGCTTTGGAATTTGTTTGCTCTCGATTCTCTAGTTCTTTTGGTTGTGATGTTAGGTTGCTAACTCAAGATCTTTCTGTCTTTTTGATGTGGGCATTTAGTGCTATAAATTTCCCTCTTAACACTACCTTAGCTGTGTCCCAGAGATTCTGGTATGTTATATCTTTGTTTTGAATACTTTCAGAGAACTTCTTGATTTCTGCCTTAGTTTCATTATTTACCCTAAAATCTTCCAGGAGCAGCCTTTCATGGAATTGTAATACAATTACCATTTCCATATAATTGTACAGTTTTGAGTGAATTTCTTAGTCTTGATTTCTAAGTTGATTAAGCTGTGGTCCAGGAGACTGTTTGTTATGATTTCAGTTGTTTTGCATTTGCTGAGGAGTGTTTTACTTCCAATTGTGTGATCAATTTTAGAGTACATGCCATGTGGCAATGAGAAGAATGTACATTCTGTTGTTTTGGAGTGGAGAGTTCTGTAGATATATATCAGGTCCATTTGATCCAGTGCAGAATTCAGGTCCCGAATGTCTTTGTTAATTATCTGCTTCGATGATCTATCTAATATTGTCAGTGAGTCTCCCACTATTATTGCGTGGGAGTCTAAGTATCTTTGAAGGTCTCTAAGAGCTTGCTTTGGGTGCTTCTGTGTTGGGTCCATATATATTTAGGATAGTTAGATCTTTTTGTTGAACTGAACCCTTCACCATTATTTAATGCCCTTCTTTGTCTTTTATTATCTCTGTTGATTTAAAGTCTGTTTTGTCAGAAACTAGGATTGCAACCCCTGCTTTTTTCTGTTTTCCATTTGCTTGGTAGATTTTTCTCCATCCCTCTATGTTGAGTCTATGTCTGTCATTGCATGTGAGATGGGTATCTTGAAGATAGCATACCAATGGGTCTTAGTTCTTTATCCAGCTTGCCACTCTGTGTCTTTTAATTGGGCCACTTGGCCCATTTACATTTAAGGTTAGTTCTTATCTATGTGGATTTGATCCTTTCATCATGATGTTAGCTGCAGACTTGGTTATGTGGTTGCTTTATAGTATCACTGGTCTGTGTACTTCAGTGTGCTGTTGTAGTTGCCAGTAACAGTCTTTCCTTTCCATAGTTAGGGCTTCCTTCAGGAGCTCTTGTAAGGCAGGTCTGGTGGTAACAAATTCCCTCAGCATTTGCTTGTCTGAAAGGGATCTTATTTCTCCTTTGCTTATGAAGCTTAGTTTGGCTGGATGTGAAATTCTGTGTTGGAATTTCTTTTCTTTAAGAATGTTGAATATTGGCCCCTAATCTCCTCTGGCTTCTAGGGAGAGGAACCTAGAAGTAACCGCTCCTCTCCTCTCCGTGGAGAGGTCTGCTGTTAGTCTGATGGGCTTCCCTTTGTAGGTGACCTGGCCTTTCTCTCCAGCTGCCTTAAACATTTTTTTCTTCCATTTCGACCTTGGAGAAGCTGATGATTATGTGTTAGGGATGATCTTCTCATGCAGCATCTTACTGGGGTTGTCTGCATTTCCTGAATTTGAATGTTGACCCCTTTAGTTAGGTTAGGGAACTTCTCATGGAGGACATCCTGAAATATGTTTTCCAAGTTGATTCCATTCTTCCCATCTCTTTCAGGTACAACAAGCAGTCATAGATTCAGTCTCTTTACATAATCGCATATTTCTTCATGGTTTTTTCATTCATTTTCATTCTTTTTTATATACTCTTATCTGCTTGTCTTACTTCAGAAAGTCAGCCCTCAGGTTCTGAGATTCTTTCCTCCTCTTGGTCTATTCTGCAGTTAATACTTGTGATTGCATTATGAAATTCTTGTAGTGTGTTTTGCAGCTCTATCAGGTCAGTTACATTCTCTATACTGGCTATTTTTTCTGTCAGCTCCTACCATGTTTTATCACGATTTCTAACTTCCTTGCATTGGGTTACAATGTACTTCTGTAGCTCAGTGAACTTCTCTCCTATACTTCTGTCATTTCAGCCATCTTAGCCTCAGCCTGGTTCCAAACCCTTGCTGGAAAGGTGATGAAGTCATTTGGAGGAAAGTAGGTACTCTGGCTTTTTGAGTTTTCAGCATTCTTGCACTGATTCTTTCTCATCTTTGTGGGCTTATCTACCTTCAACCTTTGAGGTTGCTGACCTTTGGATGGGTTTTTTTTTCTTTTATCCTGTTTGATGACCTTGAGGATTTGATTGTGGTATAAGGTGGATTCAGCCATCTGGCTTCGTTTCTGGAAGATTTTAGGGGGCCAATGTTCAGCTCCCAAGCCCTGGACTGCATGCTGTATCTCTGGGGGACTTGTATTGGGCCCCAGCCTTGTTCTCTGGCTCCTTGACATTTGGAGTCTACTGTACTGGGGGGATCAAGGTGCAGCAGCTGCAGCCAAGTGCTAGTGGATGCAGAGGTGCCTGCCTCCCTCTGGGCATTCACCACAGCAGCAGAGGCAAAGCAGCTGTGGGGAGTGGGGAACAGGGGGCCACTGCTGGAGACTATATGGGCTGTTACAATGGAGGTAGTGTTGGCTTGGGGCAGAGCGCTGACTGGCTCAGGTCTGGGTGCCTTTTCTGTGCCCCACAAGCAGGAGTGATTGCTCAGGGTATGGGCAGATCCCCTGTTTGCTGTTCGCTGGTGAGGCAAGACTTGCTGGCTCTGTGCCCACCAAGGCTCCATCTCCAACAGTAATCGGCAGGGGTTGGGGGCCTACTGCACTCCCACTTGCTGGCAGGGCAAGTAAAGGAAAACCCACCTGTGCAGACAGGTGCCCACAGAGTGATGTAGGGAGTTGCTGTGGGCTTGGGGGTAGCTGCACAATGGGGAGTTAACAAGCAGGCTGGTGCAAGGCCATAGGAGCTGCCACACTAGAGCTCTCTGCCAGTCAGGCATGATCCACCAGCACAGAAGCCATGGTGTGGGCCCCCAGGGCACGCAAGACTGCCCTGTAAGCAGGTGTGGCCAGGCTGGGGCCCTGGGAGAGGACAGAAGACCAAGGAGTGCTCAGGTCTGATCAGCCCTGTCTGATGTGCAAGACTGCCCAGCACAGATCAGGTCAGACAGTTCCCATAGTGCTAAAGTCTCTTATGGGAGCATGTTGAGCTTGAAGGGGTGGCCATGCTTGGCCATGCTCTGCTACAGATGTTCCTGTGCCAAAACCTCTGGGCTCCACATCAGCTGGCTTGCTGCTTCACCACTTTGCTTGTCTCCTGGGGGCTCCACCCCAGAGAAATATGAGTCAGCAGTAGCTCAGTGCAGTTAGCCCAGGATAGAGTTTCTGTGCTGTAAGCCCAAGCCAGGGGTTCCCTGTCTGGTGACAAGCAGTGGACGGTTTGTGGGACCCATGAGAGACAAACTGGCCTCCTCTCCTTGGGTTGAGTGTAGCTTGTTGGAGGTGTGGATAAACTTAGGGTCTCTGCTTCTTTGTTAGTCCGAAGTTAGCAAGGACGGTTCCACTGCCAATGCAGAGGCAGAGAGGCTTTCACTTGCCCCTGGGGACTCTGTCCAGGAAGTTGCTGAGTTGCTACTGGCGCAATAGCTCTGGCAGGGGGTAGTTAGAGTCCCAGGCCTGGAAGACCTGCCTAGTAAGGAGGGTATGGGAATGGGCACCCATGTAACAGTCTAGCCACTTTTCTACAGGGATGCTGTGGTATGCTGGGGGTCCACTCCAGTCCCTAGTCGCCTCAGATAGTCTAGTACCTGAAGGTATCACCAGTGAAGGCTGTGAAACAGCAAAGATCGCAGCCTGCCCCTCCCTCTGGGAGCTCCATCCCAAGGAGGTATGGGCCTGTTGCCAACCCGAATACAACTGTTGGAGGTGGCTGAAGACCTCCGTAGGGAGGTCTCACCCAGTCAGGGGGAATGTGATCGGGGACCTGCTTTAAAAAGTAGTCTGGCCACGTTCTCATAGAGCAGCTGTGCTGTGCCAGGGATCTGCTTCAGCCCCTGGTCACCTTGGACATTCCAAAGCCTTAAGGCTGGAACTGCTAAGTCACCCAAACAGCAAAGATGGTAGCCCGCCCCTCTTCCTGGGAGCTCCATCCCATGGACGCCTGAAACTTCAGAGACACACCAATGGGTATAGCCAGAGACCCTGGTTGGGAGGCCCCACCCAGTGATGAGGAAGGGGATAGGGCGCCCACTTAAAAAAGCAGTCTGGCCACATTTTCATAAGGCAGCTGTACTGTGCTGGGGTACCGCTTCTGGCCCTGGTCAGTTTGGGCTCTCCAAAGCCTGAAGGCTAAAATGGCTAAGTCATCCGAACAACAAAGATGGTGGCCTGCCCTTTCTCTGGGAGATCTGTCCCAGGGAGTTTTCAAATCTCTGTCACCCACAGAACACCAGCAGGGGTGGCTGGAGTCTCCGGTTGGGAGGTCCCTCCCAGTGAGGAGGAAGGGCTAAGCCACCCAAGTAGCAAACATGGCGGCCTGCCCCTCCCCCTTGGAGCTCTGTCCCAGGTAGGTGCAGCACTGCTACCGGTGGCTAGCTGGAATTCCAAGCCAGTAGGTCTTATCCTGTGAAGTGTTGTGGAAGTGGGGCCCGCAGTCCATGGCTGCTTGGCCCCCTGGATTCGGCCTCTTTCCTAGGGGTATGTACAGGGGTCTAACCTCCTGCTTTGCTGGAGTTGCAGCTACTTTTGCTGGGAGGCCCAGATAGCCAGAGTATCTAAAGTTCCTGGATCTCCACATATGCCTGCTGTACTGCCGGGACTCCATATAGCTCTGTGTGTGAGACTGAAGGCCCCGATGGAGTGGGCTCATGAGGGGATCTCCTGACCTGTGGGTTGCAAAAATCCATGGCAGAAGCATGGGTTCCCAGGACTACATATTCACTTACCACTTCTCTTGCCGGGGAGCTTCCCTTGGCTTTGTGTTGCTCCTGGGTGTGCCGTCGTCCTGTCTTGCTTTTCTCCGTTCTCTGTGGGTCAAGTTATTTCCTCGATTAATCCCAATGAGAGAACCTGGATGTTTCAGTTGAAGGCACTATATTTACTCTCCCCTTCCATTCCACTCCGTGAGAGCCGCGCACACTAGCTGCTTCCAGTCAGCCATCTTGGCCCTCTGGCCTGTTTTTCTGTCATTACAGATTAATTTGATTTCTGAGCACAATGAAGGAGCAAAATGAAGCCTCGTTTGAACCAGTGATCCAAGCCTAAGACCACACCCACCACATCCCTTGGGGTTGACAGGAAGCTCCAGATACCCACCTCTCCATAGCCCAGACCTCAAAATCCTCCTACCCTGATCTCCCTTGAATCTATTAGAACTCAACTAATGGTAACATTTATCTCCATTTGTGCCAGTCACCACAAGTATTGCAAGACACCTCTCAACTGCTACATTCTAACCTTCATAAGGCTGTGTCCACATCCCCTCTTTAGGTCACTCTCTCACTGCTCCCCTGCTAATAAAATACAATGCACCCTCAATAATTCCTCCATAGTCTAAGCCTCTTCTCTGAATGCCCCCTTCCCTGAGGACTCTGGATCCCCTGAAGCCCACTCACAAGGAGCAGATGATTTTTCTCTCCTACCACCACTGTACCACAGATCCTAAAAGTTGTGTAAGGACTTTACTGCTTCTCATTGCTGCCTTTAGATAGCAATCCCTCTCCCACCTCCCTAAAAACTTCCAGCTTTTGACAGCTAGTGTCACCAACTAGCTCTTATTGCTGTTGTCAGAAATAGTCTCCCCTCATTTCTCAGACATTTTGTCTCTAAGAACATGGTCATTCTCAATGGCAGTTGTCCTGTCTTAATTCTTAGTGAGTTCAATATCAGTCATTCTAAAGCTAGACATGGTGATGCTCACTGTAGTCCTACCTACTCAGAAGACTAAGTTGGGAAGTTTGCCCAGGAGTTTGAGCCAGCCTGAGCAACCTAGCAAAACCCCCATCTCAAAACAAAATCATTCTGATAATCTGACAAACTAGCCCCTTCTGTTCCTTGAACATTTCTCCTCCATGACATTTTCCTCAACTCCACCTCAGTTACTCACTCATGTAGCCATACCCTAGCCCTTCTCACTATAATTTTGGGAACCCCTCTGTAATCTCAATTTCAAACATCCCTCTTTCTGACCATACACTCCTCCCTTTTTAGCCCACTCACTTTGGACCCTATATTCTTTCAACCTCACCAGAATCTTCAGTCCATTGACCTTATCAGATTTTTACTATCTCTTCTTCCCTTTATTGTCTTCTCTCTTCTCCCTTTCTAGCTCAGATGCCATGCTCAGTTTAAAACCACTCCTCTACATAATACCCTCCAGTATCCTGCCCCTCTCTCACTTTGTGTTGCTTGGCAAAATCACAACCCCTGGCTAAATCCAGCTATGTCCCCATGAGCCTGCACCCACACAGCTAAAGCTGGCTAGGGGAAAATTCACAATCACATGACAACTGTCAGTTTAACTTAATGACCATGAACTCCAACCAGACTTTAATGCTGCTAGGCAATCATGCTGTCCCTTAACTTTCTGACTTTTCCAAGTTATTATTTTGCAACTCCCTTCTCCTCAAATTCCCAACACTATCTCCATATCCTAACTAACTCTTCCACTGCTTCCTATTTCACTGGAAAATTCAAGCCATCAGAAGAGAACTTCTAGAGACTCCTACCACCACATCACTTCACCTATCTGCACCCACATCCATATACATGGTCTTCCTGTTGATATCATACACGATTATTATGGGCTGAATTGTGTCACTGAAAATTCATATGTTGGAGTCCTAACCCCCAGTACCTCATAATGTGACATAATTACTTCTTAAGTCAAAGCGAGGTCATTAAGGTGGGTCCTAACCCAATACTACTGGTGCCTTCTTATAAGAAGAGATAAGGACACAGATAACACAGACTGAGGGCTGACCATGTGAAGACACAGGGAGAAGATGGCCATCTGCAACTAAAGGAGAGAAGCCTCAGAAGAAACCAACCCTGTGAGACAATAAATGTCTGTTGTTTAAGCCATCCCATGTGTGGAATTTGTTATAGCAATCTTAGCAAATTAATATAATGATATTTCCAGACTGCCCTCTGAAGCCAGCCCCTTTCTTTTCCCACTAGATATCTTCTTCTCACATCAACTAAATGATATCACTACCTTCTTTACCTTCTTTCTCTCCCTTATCTCCAGCATTATCAATGTTGTGCTGTCTATTGGGTCATTTTGATCAGTCAATCAGGATTCATTTATACTGTTATTTCTCATCTTTATTATATATCACACTCAAATATTTATCATTGTATATATATATATTTATATTTATATTCTCTTGGCTCCACTTTCCCACCTGCCATTACACAATTCCCTTGCTCCCCTTTGATGCAAATCTCTTTTACAGATACATATGAAATATGTTTCTATACACAATATAAGACATCATTTGAACCGGTGTTCCTGTCTAAGACTATACTCCCCTAGGCCTTCTACCTACATCAGTTTGGGGCCAAGAGGGAGCCCCAGATGACCATACTTTTCTATCTCCCACTAGCTCTGCCTGTTCTGTTCCTCACTCACTCTGCCCCAGCTGTAGCCTCCCTGCTGTTTCTCAAACAAGCCATACTCACTATTGTCTTAGAGCATTTGCAATGTCTGTTTCATCTATCAGGAAAGTTCTTCCCCTAGGTAACTAGTTTGACTACTCTCTCATCCCCTTGTAATAGTGGTCTCTATTTAATGTTCCCAATTTTTCTCCTCCCATTCTCTCTTGGACACATTCTAATCAGGGATCCACCTCCACAAATCTGTTGAAATTGTTCCTGTCATGGTCATGGTCATGGCCATGAATGACTTCACGTTGTTCAATCCAGTGATCAATTCTTAGTCCTCACTTTACTTAACCTATCAGCAGCATTGGGCACTGCTAACGTGTCACTCCTCTTTGGTTCACTTTCTTCCCGTGGCTCCCAGGTCAACACATTCTCTGATCTCACTGGGTGCTCCTTCTCAGTTTCGTTTACTGGCTCCTCCTCTTCTTCCAAACCTCTTAAAATGAGAATGCCCCAGGGCTCCTTCCCTGTTCTTTGCATTTCTATGTGCACTCCCTTGGTGATGTCTTCCAGTCCAATAGCTAATACAAAATATTTCTAGGTTAACTTCCAAATTCATGTTTGCAGGCCAGATCTTCATCTTAAACTCCTGTCTGATACATACAACTGCCTACTCAGCACCTCCACTCAATGTCTAATGGACATTTCAAACTCAAAATGTCATAGGCAGAACTAATCTGTTCTATAAAACCTATTGTTCCTCCTGCCTTCCTCACTTCAATTGATGGCAATTCCATCTGTCCATCTGCTTGAGCCAAAAACCTTGACATCACCTTCAATTTCTTTCTTTCTCTCCCACTACACATCCAATCCATCAGGAAATCATTTTCACTCTACTTCAAAATGCATCCAAAATCCAACCACTTCTCACTATCTCCATTGGTACACGTAAGGTTGAATCCACCATCATATCTCTTCTGGATAACTGCAACAGCTTTCTAACATGCCTCTCTGCTTCCACTCTCATTCCCCTATGGTGGTACATTCTCAACACAAAAATTAAAGAGATCATTTTAAAATATAAATCAAATCATGGCATTTCTCTGCTCAAAATCCTGCAAAGACACCATATTCCACTTGCAGTCAGAGTCAAAGTCCCTGCAGAAGTCTGACATTTTCTGGTTCTCCATCATATCTCTGACCTCTCATCTGCTCTCCTCATTCTGCCACAGCTGTGGCCTTCTTGCTATCCTTCAAACAGCCTGGGCTCACTCTTGCCATAGGACCACGGCAATGTCTGTTCCTCCAGGAAGGAGTGCTGTTTTCCAATAGAGCCACTCGTTTAAATTCTCTCACATATTTCAAGGCTCAAATCTCACTATATCAATGAGACCTACCTGAACCATCCTACTTAATGCTGCAAACTGCCCACCCTGTTTTCTCTATCCCCCTTACCATCCTCTGTTTTTGCTTCATCACCATCTAACACACTGTATAATTTATTTACTTATTATGCTAATTATCTTATTTCAGTCTTCACCCATTGAAATGTAAGGTCTACAAGGGAAGAGACCTCTGCTTTCTTCACTGATCCCAAGTACCTAGAATTGTGCCTACAATAAAGATTTGTTAAATGAATCATTTTCTGGTGATTTTTGCATTATGACAAGTTAGATCATATCTGTGTGTAATCTTCTACAACTTGTTTTTTTCACCCAACATTATGAATTTTCACCTAATATTATGGATTTCTAAACATTTTACCTATGTTTATACTGTAACCAATAGAGGTGCATTTAAATGATATATAATATTCCATTATATGAATATTCCATAGCTAACTAATGCATTTCCATCCTCATAGACATTTAAGTTGCTTCCATCTTTTCTATTACAAGCAATGCGGCATTTCATGTTCTTGCAATAGCCGCCTCTTAGTCTATAAACATGTCTCCTAGAATTGAAATTGCTAGATAACATAGTACATGCGTCTTCAACCTGACTGTACACTGCCAAATAAGTTTCCACAGTAATTGCATCAATTTACATTCATACCAGCAGTGTATGAGTCCCATTTTCCCCATATTCTTGCCAATATTTAGTATTTTCAGACTTCATTAGCCCATCAAATGGGTGAAAGTGAGTATCTCCCTAGTGTTTGAACCTGTATGTCCCAGATTATTTCATGAGGATGAGCATCTTTTTTTAATTATACTTTAAGTTCTGGGATACATGTGCAGAATGTGCAGATTTGTTACACAGGTATACACGTGCCATGGTGGTTTGCTGCACCCATCAACCCGTCATCTATATTAGCTATTTCTCCTAATGCTATCCCTCCCCTAGTCCCCCACCCACCGACAGGACCCGGTGTGTGATGTTCCCCTCCCTGTGTCAATGTGTTCTCATTGTTCAGCTCCCACTTATGAGTGAGAACATGCAGTGTTTGGTTTCTGTTCCTGTGTTAGTTTGCTGAGAATGATGGTTTCCAGCTTCATCCATGTCCCTGAAAAGGACACGAATGAGGAAGAGCATCTTTTTATAGGTTTCCTGGTTATATACCTTTCCTCTTCTGTGAAGTACGTTTTCAGGTCATTTACCTATTTTTCCTATAAGTTGTTTGTTTTTTAAGTATTTTTTCTTAGGGGTTCTTCACATATTCTGTATCTAATTATTGGTCAGCAATATATTTTGCAAAAAGTTTCTCTAAATCTGTTGCTGGTTTTCTTTTTCGAATCTGTATTATGTTCATTTACAACAAATGTAACTGGAATAAACCTGTTTGAGGAAAAAACATGACTTTCGGTATGCATGCAACTCTACTGGTGAGAGCCATATATAAGAAAGTATCCTGTTAGGCAGATTTTCAAAATGTTTTATTTAAGCACAATATACATACATACATATCTTAGGTGTATATCTTGATAAATGTTCACAAAGTAAAGACACCCATATAACCAGCTCTCAGATCAAGACACAGTACATTACCAACCTCCCCCCGCCCCACCACAAGCTTCTTTTGTGCCTCTTTCCAATCACTATGCCCAAGGATGATAACCACTCTCCTGATGATTAGTTGTGCCTCTTTTCTGCTTTGAATAAATGGGATCTTTCAGTATATACTCCTCTGTGTCTGGCTTCTTTTGCTCAACATTAGGTTTGTGAGATTCACCCATGTTGTCATGAATTTGTAGTTGTAGTTAGTTTATTCTCCTTTATTGCTACGTTTTAATGTATACCACAATTTATTTATTCATTCTACTGTTGGTGGACACTTGTTTTTTTCAGTTTGGGGCTATTACAAATAATGTGATTATGAGCATATTCATAATGTCTTTAGTGAATATACATATGCTTTTTTCTTGGGTATATACCAAGAAATGGAGTTTCTGGTCATAGGGAATGCATAGGTTCAGCTTCAGTAGATAGAGCAAACTGGTTTTCCAAAAAGCTTGTACCAATGATTGCTCATCTTTTAACACTAATGTTATTTCTCATGTCTTTTATTATACAATGTTTGTGGAATCAAATATATCAATATTTTCCTTTAAAACTTATGTTTTGGGATTTTGTTTAGGAAACTCTTTACTCTGAGGACATGATTTTTTATTGGTTTTAAGATTTTGGTTGTGTACTTTGGTCTTTTATACATCTAGACTTTATTTTATATAAGGCATGGATCTAGATTTTTCTTCGAGAAGGGAAACAACTCTCCCAATCACATTTATTAAATTATTCATCCTTTTTTCACTCCTTTGCAAAATCACTTCTTTCATATAACAATTTACTATATGTGCCTTTTCTAATTTTGTAATCAATGTTTCAAATTCCACAAAAATTGGCCTGTTAATATTTTGATTGGAATAATATTGGATTTATGGATTAATTTGAGAAGAATTACCAATTTGCTCACTTAAAGTCTCCCCACATACAAATGGAGTGTTGTTGGGAAAGACAACCCATCATGGTCCCTAAGCATTCACACATGTTCTTTCTGAGTATGCCAAAAATGTAAGGCACTGAAGACTCTTCACCTTGGCCATTCTCAGGGCCATGTTTGCAGTGAGAAACCCTGAAGGATGAGGAAACATCACAAAGAGCCGGCTTATTTCCATTTTCTATAAAAGCAGTGGATCCTCCAAATGTATTGTTTCTTTCCTGTAATGCAATCCACTGTGCAGCTATCCATCATTGGTCCTTTGCATTGCCCTTGTGGGATCTGGGGGGCATTGGGAACGAACACAAGCCAACAGGAAGTTCTAGCTACTGCTTTTTCTGAGTAATAAAGTCCTTTGCCTCTCACCCAAGATTCTCATGTCTTCTGACAGAATACATGAAACTGTGTGTGTCAGGCTAATTTGTAAGTTTGTAAGTAGGGTCAAATTCCAGACTTTTTGTAGTTCCTGACAAGTATATTCCTCCACTTTCCGATTTTTATTAAATTTCCTTTAGTACAGTCTCATACTTTTCTGCATAATGGTTTATACATCTTTGTTAGCTATCTTCCTAGCTGCCTTACAGATTTTGGGAATATCATGAATGGGTAATTTTTCCTATTGCATTTTCAAATTGATTGCTGAATTCCACACACCTATGCATGTCATTAGTATAGCTTCTCACATGGAATAATGCACTGTTTCCCTTGATAGAATGTTGGCTTCTCTTGAGAGCAGAAACCATGCCTTATTCATGTCTATATTCTCCTAATGAAACATTTAATTCAACTAATATTTATTGAGCATTGTTATGATTTGAATATGGTTTGTGCCCACCAAAACTCATATTGAGACTTGGTCCCCAATGTAACAGTGTTGAGAGGGGGTGGAATCTTTAACAGGCTTCTGGGTCATTAGGGATTCACTCTCATGAAGGGATTAAAGCAGTCTGGTGGGAGTGAGTCAGTTCTTACTCTTTGTGGGACTGGATTGGTTATGCAAGTGCAAGTTGTTGTAAAGTGAGGTTGCGTCTCGTGTTTGGTGTTTTACTCTCTTTGCAGGGACCTGGTTTCCCTTCCATTTCTCTGCCATGTTTTGCCACAGTACAAGGCCCTCATCAGAAGCTACCAGATGCAGCTGCCCAATCTTAAACTTCCCAGCCTGCAGAACGATGAGCTAAATAAACCTCTTTTCTTTGTAAATTGCCCAGTTTCAGGTATTCACTTATAGCAACACAAAATGGACTAAGACAAGCATCTACTATGTATCAGTTGCTAAATAAAAAGAGGTATACAATCATAAATAAAGTGCCTGCTCTCAAGGAATTTATAAAATGTGAAGAAGACAAATGGAGCCACAAAATATTTCTGTTAAGAAAGTCATATTGGCCAGGCATGGTGGCTCACGCCTGTAATCCTAGCACTTTGGGAGGCCGAGGCTGATGGATCACCTGAGGTCAGGAGTTCAAGAACAGCCTGGCCAACATAGTAAAACCTCGTCTTTACTAAAAATACAAAAACTAGCTGGGCATGGTGGTGCACACCTGTAGTCCCAGCTACTCGGAGGCTGAGGTGGGAGAATCACATGAACCCAGGGGAGGCGAGTTCACGCCACTGCACCCCAGCCTGGGTAACAGAGCGAGGCTCCGTCAAAAAAAAAAAAAAAAGTAAAAAAGAAAAAAGAAAGTGATATTATGTATCATAACAAAGGTATGAACAAAGTGCTGTGGGAGTAGAGGCAATTCATCGTGACTTGGAAGATTCTGGAAGTCTTCAAACAGTAAGTAGTGTTTGAGTTGGGCCTCAGACAGTGATCTAGACTGGTGCAGACGGAGAGCTAGGGAAGGGAGGTAACTTCTGATACCATGCCTGGCATTCAAAGTCTTCCACAATATAGTCCCAAACTATCTTCCCAAACCTAGCTGCTATGTCCTCCAGGAAATAAAAGTTAGTCTTTCATGCCAAATTCATCCATCAATCACATTCTAAACTCTAAATCTTTGAGTTCCCACCTTGTTGTTTTGCACTATAGCACCATGACTAAGAGCAAAGTATCTAGAGCCAAAGGAATTTGGATTCTGGTCCAGATTCTACAACTTACTGGCTATGAAGTATTGGGCAAGTAAAGCTAGAAATGCTGCTTATCTTATAGGACTGTGTGATCAATCAGGTAATTTTTGTAAAACTTTGGCATGGTACCTGGTACAGAGTACAATACTATGAATGCTACCTCTACTTTATCCATCCCTGTGATCTCAAGTCAATTAAAACATACTTACTGTATATCCACTATGTGCAATAGATTGTATTAAGTATTATGAAGAACACAAAGATGAATGAGACCCTATTTCTGCCCAGCGACATGTCAGGTAGAGAATAAAAAGTATATACACAAATAGGTCGGGTGCAGTGGCTCAAGCCTGTAATCCCAGCACTTTGTGAGGCTGAGGCAGGAGGATCACTTGAGGTCAGGAGTTGGAAACAAGCCTGGCCAACATGGCAAAACCCCGTCTCTACTAAAAATACAAAATTTGCTAGGCGTGGTGGCACGCGCCTGTATTCCTAGATACTCGGGAGGCTGAGGCAGGAAAATTGCTTTAATCCAGGAAGTGGAGGTTGCAGTGAGCCGAGATCATGCCACTGCACTCCAGCCTTGGCAACAGAGTGAGACTCTGTCTCAAAAAATATATATATATGTATATATATATATATGTACACAAATAATCATGAGGCAAGGCAAATCAAAAGAACTGGCTTCTTCTAGCTCTGGCCCTTGATAGCATGCAAAAGTCAGACCACATGATCATCAAGACCACTTCTAAGTCTAATAATTCTATGACATCTATGATTTTAAATGTTACATCAAGGTTAATAAGTACCAGGGGAAAGTGGAAAAGAAAGAAATCTAATTCCACCTGAGGGAGTCCAAGAAGCCTGCATAGAGGAAATGACATTTGAATTGGACCTTTAAAAATGGATAGCATTTGTTGAAGGAAGAAATGGGTGCAATGGAATTACAGGAAGAGGGGAAAAGAACAAAGAGAAATGTAGGGCACACTTGGGAAACATCCAGTAGTCTTATGTGGTTGGGACATCGAGATTCATAATATTTAAGCAGAGGAAAATCAGGTGAAAAAAGTAGGCTGGTGTCAGATTATGGAGGACCTTGAATGTCACGCTGAGTGGTTTGGATTTTATCTTGTAAGTTATTCACATTGGACGGTGACAAGAAAATCCACTGAAAAGAGTTGTGGCAGTTGTTCAGGTATAAAATAAGAAGAGACTGAATTAAGGCTGTGGGTCTAATAATTGAAAATTAAGGACAAGTCTTTTGGCGGTTTTTCATGTACTACTCTATGTATATTGTTGAATGATTTTTAATCAAACATGTTTGGAGGGCAGGACCCATTCATTCATTCATTCTACAAATATCTATTGAGCACTTACTATGTGCATGACAGTCTGGGCACTGGAAATAGAGTGATGAGTGAGAGAGTCAAGTTCCCTATATCTTAGTACCCTTTGTGCTAAAAGTACCAGAAAATGATGATACCATTGGAAGTGGGAAGACTAGGGACACATTGGTAGGGAGAATAAAGAGTTTAATCTGGACATATTAAGTTTTGGAATGCCTATATGTCAGTGAAAATATCAAATAGGCAGTTAGATACAGATATCTTGAGATTTTATGTACTCTATCTCAGAGTTGACCTTTTTTGTACTCCATCTCCATTATCATAATAAATTTTTTAAGGTTTGCTGTTTACTTTTTGAAAACCTAAGGAATTAGTGGCATCTTTATAGATAATAACATAGTACATTATGTTAATATGTTATACTGAATATGTCAACATGAGGCATCAACACATATAAATTGATTTCTTAACAGATATATATTTTTTCTCTTAAAATAGAAGGACATTATATGTAAGAAACTCATAATAATCCCATTTGTGATAATCTGCTTTACTGTTAGTAATTGTTTAACAAAGTGAGCAACAAATAAAAATCCCAAAAAGGATATATTGAACACTATGAAGGATATTATGAAACTTGGAGAAACATTAAAATTCGAATTTCAACCATTATTTTTGTTTACATTAAAACTCAACAGTTGGCTGGGCGCGGTGGCCCACGCCTGCAATCTCAGCACTTTGGGAGGCTGAGGCTGGCGGATCACGAGGTCAGGAGTTCAAGACCAGCCTGGCCAACATAGTGAAACCCCATCTCTACTAAAAATACAAAAATTAGGTGGGTATGGTAGTGCCTGCCTGTAGTCCCAGCTACTCAGGAGGCTGATGCAGGAAAATCGCTTGAACCTAGGAGGTGGAGGTTGCAGTGAGCTGAGATCGCGCCACCACACTCCAGCTTGGGCAACAGAGTGAGACTTCGTCTCAAAAACAAACAAACAAAAAAACCCTCAACAGTTAAGTTTTGCTGAAATTAAAATCTCAACAGTAATTTTGTGAAAAGAAAATCTCAGCATCTATTTCCGTACATATTAATAAGAATAGTTAAGAAACTCTTGAGGAATAAGAATGAAGTGGGAAGACTTTCCCTATCAGATATCAAGACATTTATTATTATTACTGTTACAGGTAATAAGGCAATGCTGTACTGGCACAAGGTTAGATAAATAAACTGATGGAATAGAACAGACAGGTCAGAAATAGTCCCAATAATATATGAAAACTTGATATTTGACAGAGTTGGCATTGTAACTGAATGGGAGAAGGAAAGACTTTTCAACAAATGATATTAGGGTATTGGATATTCATAAGGAAAAAAATTAGACCTCTATTCTCATACGCTACACGAAAATTAATTCCAAGTATATTAAAAACCCAAATATGAAAGTCAAAACCATAAAATTGTAAATGTTATTATAGTATAAAGGAATATCTTCATGATATTGGAGTATAGAAAGATTCCTTTGAAAAGACACAAAAGCACTTACCGTAAAAAAGGATTGATAACTTCGATATCTATCTTATAATTAGAACTTATGCTTATCAAAAGAAATCACTAAAATGGAAAAATAAGTGGCAAGGTGGGGAGAGATGTATGGAACACATATAAAGGAGGAAGAACTAAAATTAAAACAAATAACTTCTACAAATTAATTTGAAAAAGTCATACAACTCAACAGGAAAATATGACAAATGTCTAGAATAAATGCTTCACAAAAGAGGAAATCCTAATGTTCAATAGGCAAGTGAAAAGATGCTCAACATTATTAGTCATCAGGAAAATCAAAGAGATGCCATTTACACCAACTAGATAGGCAAAAATTAAGAAGTCTGATAATACCAAGTGTTGGCCAGCAGGTGGAGCAATGGGAATTGTTAAACCTGGCTAGTAAGAGCGTGAATTGGTACATGCCATGAGGAAGTTAGGCATCATCCAATTAAATTGAAGGTGCTCGTATTCCATAAACCAGTAATTCCATTCTTACATAAGTGCCCTAGAGATACCTGTGTTTATACACACTACCAAGAACATTGATAGTAGCACCGTTTTGTAACAGTCAAAAATTAGGTTTCATCTCACCCCAGTTAAAATGGCCATTATCAGAAAGACAAAACAAAACAGAATCTGGCAAGGATGTGGAGAAAGGGGAACTCTCATACACTGTTATTGGGAATGTAAGATGGTACAGCCATTATGGAAAACGGTATGGGTGTCCCTCAAAAAACTAAAAATAGCACTACCATTATGATTCAGCAATCTTGCTGCTGGGTATATATCCAAAAAAAATTTTTTAACAGTATATTGAAAAGATATCTGCACTCCTATGTTTATTGCGGCACTATTTACAAGATCCAAGTTATGGAATCAACCTAAGTGTCCATCAATAAATAAATGGATAAAGAAAATGTGATATATGTACACGATTTAATAGTATTCAGCTATAAAAAAAATAATGCAATCCTGTCATTTGTGGCAACATAGATGAGCTTGGAGGATTTTTTGTGAAGTGAAATGTGAAGTGAAATAAGCCAGGCTCAGAAAGACAAATATCACATGTCCTCACTCATATGTGGGAGCTAAAAAAGTTGATCTCAAGGAGGTGGAGAGTAGAACTGTGGTTACCAGAGGCTGGGAAGGGTACTGCAGAGGAGTGAATGAAGAGAGATTGGTTAATGGGTGCAAAAATACAGTTAGAGAGAAGGAATAAGATCTCGTGTTCAATACCACAACAGAGTGACCACAGTATTCAATTTATTGTGTATTTCAAAATAGCTAGAAGAGAAGATTTGGAATGTTCCCAATGCAAAGAAATGATAAATGTTTGAGCTGATGGATATCCCAATTACCTTGATTTAATCATTACACATTGTACACATGTATCAAAATATCACATATACCCCATAAACTTATACAATTATTATACATCAATAAAACTAATGAACTGTAAAAATAAAACCTGCAAACAACCAGAATGTTCCTCAAAGTTATCATGAATAAATCATGGTATATTTATACAATGGTAAACTGTACAACAATAAAAATGGATCAACTACAGCTATCTGCAATATCAATGAGTCTCACAAGCAATGTGGAGTGAAACAAGATAGTCACAATTCCAAGTCTAAAAAGCATTTAATGTTTGAACATCTGTAAAACAAAACTGTTTAGGGATGCTTATAAGGAAGAAAACTTATAAACAAAAGCAAAGAAATTATTATTACAAAAGTCAGCATGGGGGCTACACCTAAGATGGAGGGAGGGGTGTCATCAGTGGTGGAGGGAGAAGAGTAGGTTATTAAAGGGCTCTATTTCTTGCTCTGGCTGGTTATTACATGGGTGATGGCTTTGTAAATGTTCTTTAAACTGGCAGTTCTCTTCTGAATGTATCTGTTTTCTTAATGAAATAGAAAGTAGGGTCACTAGTTGGAAATGATGAGGGAGGGAGTATTAAAAGATTTGAGGAAAGGAAGATGATATGAAAGAACCAGAGACACTGGAGAGTGAACAGACTAGAGAAATACAGTATTTTTATCTTTTCTGAAAGCTTTTTATATTGTTTCTGATTTATTATGCTTTTTCTCTCATATGCAACGTTATTTTATTAACTTTAATATACTACACTATATATAGTTATCCCAGTAAAATTATAATGCCATTTAGTGTTTAAAAATAAATTGTAAACGCAAAATTAAGTCAGAATATACCACATAATGATTTGTCATAAAATGTTATTATTTCAACTTGAGCTTTATAAAAGCTGATGTAGTTTATATTTAGAGAAAAATATATATCACGCATATATTGTGTTGTATGATGGCTTTTTATTCTTTTTTTTTGACTTTTTATACCAAGTAATTTTAGTGTTAAATTGTATATTTTATGTGTTTAAACAGATATAGATATTTATTACCTCCTTATTTTATTGGTCTCAACTCCTAAAACTCATTTTTAATATCAGAAAACATAGCTCCATTAACATCACTAAACTAAATATTAACATTGACATTTAAAATTACTTGAAAACGACTATGCCCTTAAATTTTGCTCACAACTTTTAAGTAGAAAAAGTTGACAGGTCTGTATAATTTTACAATATTGCCTAGGATTTCATATGAACCGATTTGAAAAACTCAATTATTTAAATTATAACATGCTTTAGTTGTAAATCCATGTTTATATTATAATTGCATAGCTTCAAGCTTCAACATACATAATGTATAAAGTTTTTATAAAGGCAAATATAGTAAATTTAAGCAATTATTAGCAATTTAGCTTTAAAATATACTCTGAGGGGAAAATACCCAAACTTTTTGCATTGCTCTTACACCACGGCAATCAGCACAGAATATTTCCATGTCCAGATGTGTGGAGTTTTCCCACACACTAAGTGAGCAATCAGTTCTGCAGCGAACACCAGGTGGGTGTACTCCAATTCCATTCTGACACAATCTACCTGGAGATAGCATCATATCCCACAAGCTGAGGACTAGGTTTCACAAGACTCTTCCCAGGCCCTTCAGACACCAGTTGCAAATCCAAGCCTCCAGAACTTCTGACAGATGGGCTTCAAGTTTGAGTTCACATGACCCCTTCTTTGGGTTTCATTTGCCAGAAAGGGTCACAGAACTTGGGGAAATACTTAACGTTTACCACTTTATTATAAAGGATATATCAAAGGATACAGATGAAGAGATGCATAGGGTGAGGTACTGCGGAAGGGGTTCAGAGCTTCCATGCCCTCCCTGGGTCACCACCCTCCAGGAACCTCCACATGTTCAGCTATCTGGAAGCTCTCCAAACCCAGTGCTTTGGGGTTTTTATGGAAGCTTCATTGCGTAGGCATGATTGATTAAATCATTGGCCACTGGTGATCAACTTAACCTTCCATCCCTCTCCCCTCCCTGGAGGTCGGGAATGAGGCTGTTAAGTCCCAACCCTCTAATGGTGCCTTGGTCTTCCTGGTGACCAGTTCCCATCCTGAAGCAACCAGGGGCTGCCAGCCATCAGTCAATTATTAGCATACAAAAAGATATCACTTTGGAAATTCTAAGGATTTTAGGAGTTGTATGCCAAGAAACAGGATCAAAGACCAAGTATATATTTCACAATATCACATATATTGTGTGAGTTTTCATTTTATTATATTCTGTAATAACTGTGCCATTGTCAGAGATAAAACACGGTCTCTTAAAAAATGATTTGGATCTACAAACATTGAATCTAGGAATATTGAAAACTGATGTATGCAACTCTCGGATAGTTCAGGGAAAAAATATCCTGTGTGTGTATAGACAGAGTGCACACTTAAATAATAAAGCAAATGGGGAGAAACATTAATAATAGGGGAATTAGGGTAAAGGGGACATGGGTGTTCTTTAAGCTTTATTTATGCTTGCAACATTTTTAAATGTTTGAAATTATTTTTAAATAAGAAGTTAAAATGAAGAAAGGGACATGGATGGACAGAGTGACATAAGTGGAAATCACCAGTGTACTTGGGAGATGAATGCATCTTTTTCCTTTCCTTATGCAGACTCTGTGTTCATACTTCCTTGAATCCACAAGTTGAGTACTGTCCCAACACATCCCGATCTGCAGATGTGGAAGCTCATCTTCAGCTCTCCTGGACCAGCCATTTTCTGCCAACCTTGGTGGCAAATGCTCTCTGACATCATACCTCCAACAACCATGTCTTTAATTTCTGTGGCATTCAGTGAGAAGTTCTCACTGCTAAATCTACAACCAAGTAAGACAAATAGAGGACAAATTTGGTTCAGTAAGGAGATGCAAGAGGAGGGCATTACTAAGATATCTGTAGGGGGAAACTATAACACATGTCATCTTGGAAATCCTCAAAATCCCAGAGTTGAAACAAATGGTACAGTTGTACAGTGTGATTCTGTTTGTGAAATTTCAGTTCCTGAACTGGTGCTAATAGCAAACATGCCATCAGTAATATAAACTCATCAAATGTGCCAGTTGAAAGTAATTTTTATTATTGTTATTATTATTATCAGTAGCAGCATCATTATCATTAGCACAAAACTAAATCAATTATTAAAAGAAAGCAAAAACACAGCCCAAAGGCATGTGTCTTGCTGACAGTGAGTCAATAACTTTATCGTCATGTACAAGGGACAGCACCCTGAGGATATACCATATCACAGCTTGATAATCAATTCAATAATTTGACCAACGTTATTGAGCACCTAGGCACAATGGAAGATTTTAAAATGCATACAAAAATCCCTGCTTTCAATGAGTTTTACAGTCTAGTAGGAGGTATTGAAGAATACAAGAACAAAGGGTCACATGAGATTAGTGACATAATGGAATCAGTACCCTGTATGAAGTGCTGTTAGAAAGGGGCATCACAGAGGCTGGGCGCGGTGGCTCACGCCTGTAATCCCAGCACTTTGGGAGACCGAGGTGGGTGGATCACCTGATGAGGTTGGGAGTTCGAGACCAGCCTGACCAACATGGAGAGACCCCCATCTCTACTAAAAATACAAAATTAGCCAGGCATGGTGGTGGGCGCCTGTAATTCCAGCTACTCGGGAGGCTGAGGCAGGAGAATCACTTGAATCCGGGAGGTGGAGGTTGCAGTGAGCTGAGATCACACCATTGGCACTCCAGCCTGGGCAACAAGAGCGAAACTCCGTCTCAAAAAAAAAAAAAAAAGAAAGGGGCATCACAGAGACTAATGTCACATTCAGTTGGGGAAAATCAAGAACTCCATAGAGAAGGTGACCTCTGAGCTGGGCTTCAAGGAACTGGAAGGATTTTGGTAGACTGGCACGTGAAGAAGGAGCACTGCAGGTGGAAAGAATAGTGTGGGCCAAAGTATGGCCATGGGAAAGTTCATGGAATGTCTGGGGAGAGAACAATAGTTCATTATGGCTAGTGTTTGGGGTTTATGTAAGTGGAGTGACAATATGTTGAAAGTTATATGATGACCATATTTTGAATGGCTCTGAATGACAGGCTAAGATTTCTGATCTTTATGTCATAGTAACTACATTAACCACATCAACAAAATATGCAATTTTCTGTGAAGAGATATGGTCACTTCACTTCCAGGTTTCTTAGGGAAACTCAAATGGTTTCTAGGCAATGTTATCACCTTGCTCTCAGAAATGTCCTAGCAGATAACACCAAGCAGACTATAGCAAATGTTTCTATTTTGCATGTAATTAAATCTTTTCTTTCAAAGTTTTTATTCTTTCCATCCATGGGCCACGCCTCTTCTCACTCCCATCTCCAGCCCCACTAGTTCTTGTGGCACCTGACGAGTTCATGCAAGCCTAATTTAGGATTTCCAGCCACAGCTGCTACCCTGAAAGTAGGACCCACAGCCTTGAGAAGTGAGAGGTGGTGGTAGAGGCAGTGAACAATATCATGAAAATGTAGCCATCTGAGAAGTTTTATGGAATTCCCATCCTAAGAGTCAAGCATAGTTCTTTGAAATTGGAGTTCCACTCAGTTTGGTCTGGAGGACACCTAGAGGGGTCCCAGAGCTCAAAGTGCCTAAGTAAGGTCATCTTTTTAAGTTTCTGTTTATTGCCAAGGAATTCCTTAAAGGAATGACACTTAATCTGGGTTACATGTTATTTAAAGGCCTCCTGGCTCTGAGGCTACTGAAGCTGTGGAGAGACTGGGGTGAACGTTTCTTTTTGACTAAGGAATACTTTTGGGCTTTGTCCTTGCTCAACAGGTTGGTAGTTGGGAACTTCTCCCATGCAATGAGTTTATAGATGCTAAAGGATGGCTGTATTAGGCAACCGAGCCAAAGAAGTAAGCTATATAGAACCAACCAGGGAAGATTTAGAATAACAAAGCTGCCATGCCACACTTTCTGCAGCTAGTCAGTCTTCAGCTCTTTCCTGGAGTGCGACTTCCTCTGCAGGAAGTCATGGATTGCCGTAGTGAGGCCCCATGTCACACTGGACCTTAGGATGACCAGGGAGCCTCCACGGTAGATCAGGAGCAGCTTTCGGCCCCGAGTGTTCCACACATCCTGGGCAGAGGCCCACAGGCTTGGCATGTTCTGCCATCCAATATGGGACTGCATATTAGCAACCAGCACAATCAGAGGATACAGAACTAGGCAGGTGATTGTTCCATTGACACTACCAGACACCAAGGCAGGAACCCAGTGGGGCAGGCCTTGCTCTGCCAGGCCATCCTGGATGGGGTCCTTGAAAGAAAAATATAGAGCACTCCCCAGGCTGTTCCTGGCCAGGACAGGCCAGAAACCACGATAGTAGCCCAGTGACAGCCGCCCCCAAAGCCCATAAGAATTGAATTCCTTGAGAATGCTGAAGGTGCTGGGGAAGCGAGCTTGCTTGCGACCATCCTGGAGCACATTTTGCACCCTTTCAAAGGGGCTGAGTGCCACGGCCTCCACCAGGCCAGACATGAGCCCGGCAGCCCAGCGGTGTCCCAGGGTGTGTGGCCCAACAGGAGAGAGAAAGCACAGCAGGCTATCATAAGTCCCAAACAGAAGAGTCCCTTGCAACGTCTTGGAGAGAAGAGGAGGGTAGATTCCCCGGTAGAAGTATTGAGGACCTTCATGCCAAAGCTGTCTCACAGCCTCTGACACTGCCATGGCATGGATCTGTTGCCGAAACACAACCTTATAGATAGGAAAGGTCAGAAAAGTAGACATAAAGTTGGAAACGGCCCCAAGGGCGTAGGCCTGGGAATGCCAGCTTTCCTTTCCTGGAGCCTCTGCTCGCGTCCTGTGCTGAAGCTCCTTCCCGGGAGAGTGGTTCTGCTCCCCCATGCTGAAGACAACTGGGTGCAGATGGAAGAAACTGGCAAGGGTGGAAAAAAAGAGATTAGACTGACCAATTAATTCTGTTGGCAAGCATTTTCATTGCTTAATTAGAAATGAACCCTAAGAAACTCAGGTCGACGGAAACAAGCAACTCTTTGAGCCAGTTTCTGATATATAAGCACACCCTTAAGAAATTAAGAATTAATTAACTTTAAATTAAAAGAAAGGCAATCAGTTTTTCTGGACAGAGCCACCACTACAGTATTTTGCTGACACAGTAAATATTCCAATATTCAAAGGATTACGACTGAAAAACATGAAATAGAGGAGGGGAAGACTCCAAAACTTAATGCATCAACTTTCACGACATGAAACTGTGCATTTTATAAACTACTTGAATAATACATTGCTATTCTGTTTTAAAAAATCTGGCACTATCTTGTAGAGGCAGAAAGGCATTTAACAGTTGAAGTGCAATGCTTTCTCTAAAAGTTGGTATTAAATTTGGGGAGGGGGAATCTCCCCTCGCCTTTCTCTCCATAGATTCCTGCCCAAGTTGTAGCTGTTTCATGGCAACGCCCAGCCCCCCTCCAGCAAGTGAGGAAAGGAAAGAGCAGCTGCTTCTGGAAGTTCAGTGCCTAAAGGCTCAGCACCTGGCAACTTCTAAGCCTAACCTTGAAGACCTGTAGCTATATAATAGAGCAGGGTTTCTTAACCTCAGTGCTATTGACATTTTGGGCAGGATAATTTTTTATTCTTGGCGCTTGTCCTCTGCACTCGAGAATGTTCAGAGGCTCCCTGGCTTCGGCTCACTGCGTGCCAGTAGCACCAGTAGTGACTTACACAGTGTGATGACCAAAAATATCTTGAGACCTTGCCAAATGTCCCCTGGGAGGCAAAACTGCTCCTGGCTTAGAACCACTGTACTAGATAGAATAGGCAGTGCAAGGACCCCAAACTATTGCTCCTTACCCCAGAAAGGCCAGGAAGCAGATGGCTAGTATGAGAAGCAACTTGGAAGCCAGGACATATGAAGGAATTTTGGGATCTAAAGAAAAAAAATGAATGCTCAGTGCAGATCTGAGGGAGTTTGCCAGAGAGGAAAGAGGGGGTCCCTGGCTGATGAGACAGGGTGTGCAGAAGCCAGAGCTGCCAACTCAGGGAAAGGAACAGAGATGTGTGGGTGTAGGGCAGGAGGACAGGGGAGAGGCGGAGGGGCATGATGGCCAGGACGGAGGGCTTCCATCTACAGTGACAGGGACACAAAGCTTGGCAGGAACTGCAGACTCACAAGTTTCACACAGAACCCTGGGCTATGTGATGGGGGCATGAAGGTTGGGACTCTAATTAAGCTAGCAGGCCAATGGGGAACCAGAGAGTCCAAGCTGAGGTCCCCAGGGAGGAGTAGAAGCCACACACTGCAAGAAGCCCACTGCAGCCTTCCCGAGGCTGCCAGGCCAAGAATCTGCCTTGGTGTACTACTCCTTCCAAAATCACTCCCATCAGCTCTGCTCTTCCCTAGCCCCTTCTCCCTGCTCCATCCATCTCCCCACAATCCCATTCCTATCCCCACTGCTGCATCCATATCCCCACAATCTCATTCCTATCCCCACTGCTCCATCCGTATCCCCACAATCTCATTGCTCCATCAATCTCCCCACAATCCCATTCCTATCCCCACTGCTCCATCCATATCCCCACAATCTCATTCTATACCCCCCGCTCCATCCATATCCCCACAATCTCATTCCTATCTCCCTGCCCCATCCATATCCCCACGATCTCATTCTATCCCCCCTGCTCCATCCATATCCCACAGTCTCATTCATACCACCCTGCTCCATCCACATCCCCACAATCTCATTCATAACCCCACCCTGTTCCATCTATATCCCCACATTCTCATTTCTATCCCCTTTGCTCCATCCATTTTCTCACAATCTCACTTTACCACCACGCCCCTCCCCTGGAGCCACACTCACCTCTTGGTGGAGGCAGATGGAGGCTCAGCCTCCTGTACTCTGCCCATAACCACCTCCCCCTACCCCCACATTCCATGATGGCCTTAAGCCTCAGCCTCCTTTACCCTCATAGCCAGTACACTGGGAGGACCCCTCTGCCTCTGACCCTTTAGCTGAGAACTGAGCAGGAGTAAAAACTCAAGAGGCCCACTCTTTGCATCCCTTTGGGCCACCTCTGGCCCCTGGAAGCCCCACTTCCATTTCTCCAGAGCCAAAGGGGACTCCTCCCGGATACCCAGGCTGCTAAATCTACAGGAGCCCCCAACAGTCCTCAGCTCTCCTATCAAAGATCTTCTTTCCAAAGTCTTACCTTCACCTAAATAAGGACAGGTGGTGAAGTAAATATTTATCCTTTCTTCTACCTCAGAGTGCAATAATGTTCCATTTCCTCCCTACCATTTATAAACATGTTCACTGACACCATGAGGCAGGATGATTTAGCAGAAAGAAAACTGGGCTAGGATTTGGCAGTGCAAGGACTCCCAACTATCGCACCTACCCCAGAAAGGACAGGAAGCAGGTGGGGTAGTATGAGATACCAGCATTCTAAGTGAGTTTTATTATCAACTTGATGTGTGACCTTTAGAAATTCAGTGACATCTTGGAGCCTTACCCACCTGAGCTGTAAATGGAGCAGAAAGGGCAAAATAATTTTTAGTCATCTCCATACTGTATCTGTCAGAGGGGGGTGATATTGGGGCATTCAGGTCAATAGTTGATAGAGGAATTGTACTTTTCAATCCCCAACTCCTTCTGCCATTTTTGTAAATCATTTTGGGGGAATAAAGGTGAACAATAATTGAGAAACATCTAACCTTAATATGTAATCCATTTTATAAATCCAATCCTTTCCATTTTATGGGAGGGGAGTTCGTGTTTCTCCCATGTATTTTCTGTTAAGATGCCAGGCTTTGGAAAGGGCAGACAGACCCGAGACTGAATTCTGCCTCTGCCACTTAGTTGTGTGACCTTGGACAAGACATTTCATTCAGTCTCAGGTTCTTCAGCTACAAAACAGGGGTATTAAGATCCACCTCAAAACGTTGTGGCAGAGATTAATAACATAAAATGAGACAAAGTGGTTGAGAATCCATAACATGGTGGCCTTGATAAGAAGGATCAAAAAAAGATGCTTCTGGACTTCACTATCTGTCTCCACAGAACGCATGCTCCTTCTGGATGCTCTCGGGACAGCCATAACCAGATACAGGGGCATTTGGGAACAAATCTTCTGTTCCCAAGGGAGGCAGGGAAGCCCTTACTTCCACAAATAGGAAGGTGCAACATAAGCAATCTAGGAGAGCCTGGCCCCTTCACATGAATTCAAAGTATAGACCACAGAATGGACCTAGAGTTGGCCTTAAGCAGATATCACCTGTACCCTATGACCTGCCTCCTATGTTTACAGCCTAGTAAAATGAGCCCAGAGGATTCCAGACTCTCCCAGCCAGTCTAGTCCACATGGGTAGCCTGTGTGACTGCCCCAGGATCCAGCCACAAATGAACGCATTTGTCTGTTCATTCAGGGCATCTCTCAGCCAGTCCTTTGGTCTGCTCACAAACATGTATTGATCATCCACTAAATCATTGTGGGTAAACCACCATAGAGCTAGAGTGAATAGAACTTGGTGCCTGCCCTCAAGTGCTTAGAAATCTAGTCAACTAGCTTGGGAGACAGGTCAACAGTGTGCTAAACTCTACAGAAAGACAAAATAAAGGGTACAGTAATGAAGGTGGAAGCAAAAAGACAAGAGCAATTTATTCCACCTGAGAAGGGGCATATGACTCAATCCTTAATTGAGTAGAGTAGAATAGGCTGTTGTTAGTTAGGGGAGTGAGGGCAAGCATTCTAGGCTGAGGAAGTGGCCTAAGGCACATAGGCTTAAGAGTATGAGTTGTGCATGGGGCTGGCCTACCCCACGTGGTGAGAAGGAAATAGAGCTGTGGTTGACAGAGAGAAGCCCATTTAAGATGAGGACCACATTTGTCTTCTCCGCTGCATTGTGTTGTAGGGCACAGAGATGGGCTCTGGATACAGGCAGCCCTGGGTTTGAATTTCACTCTGTCACTTCCTAGCTTTATAACCTTGGCCAAGTTTCATCATCTCGCTGATCCTCAGTATCCTTATATGTAAAATGATTGTCATGAAGGATGCATGAGACAAAGTACGGAAAGTGCTTAGCACAGCACCTGGTATATAAGTTGCTTCATAAGTTATATTAGTAGTTTCATTTTTTAAAAATGAGATAATAGGAATAAAGGCAAGATAACAATTAAATTGTTCTAAAGGCTGCAATTGGTCTAATGAACTGGGTTATCTACAGAATGCATTTTGGACTGCTTGTTTGGAAGGCAGCAAAGAAGAGTTTTCATGGGCTTTGGAGTTCGACATCCCTGGCCTGCAGTCTCAGTGCCTCCACTTACAAGTTGTGAAGCCTGACACAAGTTACTTAATGTCCCTGAAATTCAGTTTCCCTTTCTGCAAAACGGGATACAATAGCTGTCTCAACAGGGTTGCTAAGAAGCTTAAAAGAGATAACAGACAGAAAGTTCCTGGCACAAAGGAGGAAGGCAGCCAAAGGCAGCTATTATTGTTTCAACTGAAAGCCTTATCTCCAAACCTTCAAGATTTTAAGGTTTATTTGTTGAAATTAGAAAATGTGGTCTCATTAGAGCCATCAGTTGGAACACACTCATACATGTGAGGCCAGAGATAGGATGTCCTGTATCCAATTGAAGCCAGGTTGCAAATACTACCCCCATCCCTGCATGAAGAGTCCCTCGCTTTGTTCTAGTAGCCCAACCCTGGCACCTTTACACAATCCATTTCCTGTCATTATTTTTGTCAGAGCACTGAGATCTATTCTTGGTCCTATGTGATTCCATCCCTACCAAGTCCAGCTGCAAATACCTAATTTGGTGATGAAGCCAATTTAAACACTAAACAAGACTCTTCTGGGAGGTAAGGGTCAGATGTCACGGGATGGGGGAGCAGAAGCAAAAGTCTGAAGGAAACCTAAGAGCAACTGCCAGCATCACCCCTAAGTGTGTGAGGTGAGCAACTTGCCTTCTCCATACATCCACACTTTCCAGCCTCCACCACCACTACCCCACTGTTCCATCCACAGACCATGATCCTGAGATGGAAGGTGCTTATCTCCAAATTTTTATTGTTTACTCCAAGGAACTCTAGATCTTGGGGTTGTAAATAAGAGGGCGGAAAGGAGCAAGTGAAGTACCTTGGCAGACTGAAGATGAAGCCAACAGCAGCGGAAGGGCATCAGACTATTTACTTGCTTCTAAACATCAGGAGTCAAGAACAAGCCCCACAGAAGCCTCCTAGCCACACTATACATAAAGGAAGTAATACCTGCTCTCTAAGTCAGGGAAAAATGGAGCAGGTTTTCCAGCCACTGCCTTCATGGCCATTCACTTTGGACAGCCCTGAATGCCGTTTCCATGGAGTTGCTCCTTCTCTGGGGCCAGTGATGCCAAATCCAGCAAAGGAGAAGTACCCTGAAGAGCTCACAGAAGGGCAACCTAGCAACCTGTCCTTGAGCCAGGAAATGAAAGAGCTATATCAGCAACAGAGAGCTGTGGTTTGGGGGTTAGGTTAAATGGGGTTTTATTTCTCACACTTCTTCATCAAGCATGGCTTGAAGAAGGAAGACGTTATGACAGACCCATTTGAAAATCTGCAAAGCTGTGGGCTCAGAAGAATGTACGGAGTCCAGATTCTTTGCATACAATTCCAGGAAGGACCTCGGGTAGGAACCTGTGCTCTGGAGTTACATTTCATGACAGATATGCCATGGACAGATACACTGATGGCAGGCCCATTTACTTATAACCTTCAGCATCACGTGGTGGTGTTTAGAAAAGTGGTTCATGAATCTCTCTACACCTCAGAATCAACTACAGGGCTGGTTAAAACTACAAATCACACTCTTCACCCCTAGTCCTACTACATCAAAGTCCCCCAGGGGTAAGGCCCAATAATCTACATTTATAACAAGCTCTCCAAAATGATTCTGAGGCAGCTCACCTTGTACTCACACTTTGGTTAATAGCATGAGTTCTGGATTCAGAGACTCAGTTCAAATTTTGGCTTCACCTTGTATTTTCAGACAAATCATTTTACCTCTCTGAGCCTGGCCTCTTTGGGGTCACAAAGGGCTGTAGAAATAATGTTGCTTTTATAAAACAGGCAGCTTGTTGTGTAAAAAGAAAAAAAAAGAAGAAAAGAAAAAAAGATTAATAAAAAAATGAAAGAAAGAAAAGTGTCAAGAAGAGTTTCCTCTTCTGTACAATGGGCACCATAAAGGTTGCCCTCATCTTCCCTCAGCCCTCTCCCCACTACCTCCTCACCCCCTCCCTCAGCACTATTATCACATTGAGACTGCTGTTGAGATGGTTTGAGACTACCTGTGCAAAAATACTCTCCAGGCAGCGCTGCAGGGCAACGAATTAGCATCTAGAGAGCAACAGACGGTGCTAGGTTGGATGCTGTAACTTACTTGCTGCAGGATACAGGCCAAAACTAGTAACCTGTCTCTCTCTGGCTCAGTTTCTTCATCTGTGAAATGGAGATAATGGTTCTTGCTCACCAATTCTATGCAATCCCAAGTTGGTCCTCCCATCTGGCTTTGGTTTTTCTCCACTATCCCTTAATCTGACAGAATAGAGGAGTGCTGGCAAGGGGCAGCCTTTGAAGTCAGACATGGTGACTTGGGTGTGAGCTCTTAACTCTGCACTTCCTAACTGTACTGCCTGGGTGCTTCAGTCCTTTCCTGTTAAATGGGCACACTACTACCTCCTTCACACGGCTGCTGAGAAGAGGAAAGGAGATGTCCATGCAGGCGCCTCTGCACACAGAAAGCACTCAGTAAACGCTGTTTCCCCGCTTCCCCCTATACAAAGGGGAGGAACTCTCATTGTTCACTTGGTTTCTGTCCCACCTCGTGTTTAAGGTATCCGGTCTAAAAGCCCAGAGGAGAGCCGAGGTGTAAGGGGATAGGGAGAAGGGAAGAGATGGGGTAGCAGCAAACTCACGGATGAAAGGGAAAAGGGCCCAGTCCGTGCGTCCGAGCTGCACTTGACGCCGTGCCGCCTCCCGCGCCTGTCTGCCGCAGCCCCCGCCCGCCGGCCCGCCGGCCAACCGGCCCGCTCCCCCTTCTTGCTAGCAGTAGCTTCGGGGCCGGAGGCTGTGCGGCGAGGCCGCCCCCTCGCCCCGCTGATTGGCCGCGTCGCCCGGCCCGTCACGCTCTTTTGTCTCAGTCGCCAGAGACTGAAAGCAACCGCGGCTGCCCGGAGGGCCGAACTGGAGGGTGGGCGCAGCCTTGGCTGCCTTGGGAACCGTGCTGCCTCGACTCGGCTACCCCTCGCTGGGCGGTCGTGCGCACTCGCTAGGTCGGGCAGCCCCGGGTCGCTTAGCGGCCGAGGAGGCGCCAGAGATCCCGTTCCCCTGCAGAGCTATGGGGACCGGAAGGCGAAACAGAGCTGTGGACGCGGGAGCACATGCTGCCCACCAGTGGAGCACAGGTAAAGAAAGAACGCGCGATTGCCCGGCGCGGAGAGGGGTGGGGGAAGCCCCGCCAGGACTGGGCGGCGCCCGGCTTGGAGAATCAGTAACTGCGAGGCAGGGGATGGAGCACTCCCTTGGCCTGGTTGCGCTAAGGAGTTGTGGTTCATCTGGATGCTGCCGACTGGATAGGATTTAGGATTTGCCTGGATTAAGGTGGGTGGGGGTGTTGTCGTAGGTCGGGGGTGTTGTTGGGTGTCGGGGGCGGGGTGTGTTCGGGGAGGTGGCAAGGGGCGGGAGGAGACGATCGCAAGCTGTCTTGAACCCCTTTTGCATCTCCTCATCTCTTCCTGGGAAGGAATATGAGGGTGGGAGGTTATCCAACTTCTAGTCTCTTTCTCCCTGGCAGGTCATCAAAGCCGAATCCGAACTTGAATTCTGTGCGGCGGATTGCAGAGCTGGTAGGGCGAGGGTCTCCCGGAGGAAATGTAAGGGGGATGAGCGGGAGTGCAGGAGGCACTTTGGCTTGCGTTCAGAAGATGGGAGAGGGAATTTTCCGCCTGGCGACAGTGGAGGCGGTGGAGGGGAGGTATCAGGTTTTCAGATGAAGCTGCTTCCAACCCTTCCTTTCCCTCCTTCGCGGCACAGTCTTGAGGCCCTGAGGACTGGGATCTGCGACACCCAGTGGACAAAAGTCGGCCGTACCCCAGAGGCTAATTTTCTCACGGCAGGCACCTGTTGCAGAGGCTGCAAGTAAAATAAAGGCGAACGCTAGTTTCCGAGCTCATGTAAGAATCTGAGAAATAACGGGGGAAACGTTGACAAGGGGGTGTGATTGAGACCTGAGGCCATGAGGTTAATGGTTTCTTATTACCATAAATCTGTGACACACAACCATTGAGTTCCGTTTTGAGGGCCCAGTATCAGCTCCCAACACTATGTCATCTAGAATTAGAAGCAACAGTTGTCGCCCCTCCTGGAGTACAGGCAGGAGGGGATGGATGTGGCTCTGAAAAACTACCTACTAGCCCAGGGACACCTGCTAGCTCTGGAATGTTGTAATTGCCAGTCTCCTGCAGGGTATTGTTAAGGCACTGGGCAGATATAAAATGCACTGCAAGGCTATTCAGGAAGATAGAGAATGCTACTGCAGACTGCTTCCCCACAGCCCACTATCTTATTAACCTTTTTTACTTTCCTTAGAATCCCTACTGAAATATAAGGCAGGCACAGCCCAGGAACGTTGCTTTGGAGAATCCTGCAGATAAGGCTTTTCCAAAAAGCGCGAGCATCTTGTTGTATTCAGATACCCTATCGTCGTCAGTTATGGCTAGCATCACTGCGTGTGTGGGTAACAGCAGGCAGCAGAATGCACCTTTGCCGCCTTGGGCCCATTCCATGTTGAGGTCTCTGGGGAGGAGTCTCTGTCCTTTAGTGGTCAAAATGGCAGAGAGAAACATGAAGTTGTTCTCAGGAAGAGTGGTGCCAGCCCAGGGGAAAGAAACCTTTGAAAACTGGCTGATCCAAGTCAATGGGGTCCTGCCAGATTGGAGTATGTCTGAGGAGGAAAAACTCAAGCGCTTGATGAAAACACTTAGGGGCCCTGCCCGGGAGGTCATGCGTTTGCTTCAGGCGGCCAACCCCAACCTAAGTGTAGCAGATTTCTTGCGGGCAATGAAATTGGTGTTTGGGGAGTCTGAAAGCAGTGTGACTGCCCATGGTAAATTTTTTTAACACCCTGCAGGCACAAGGGGAGAAAGCCTCCCTTTATGTGATCCGTTTAGAGGTGCAGCTCCAGAATGCTATTCAGGCAGGCATCCTAGCTGAGAAAGATGCAAACCAGACTCGCTTGCAACAGCTTCTTTTAGGCGCTGAGCTGAATAGGGACCTGCGCTTCAGGCTTAAGCATCTTCTCAGGATGTATGCAAATAAGCAGGAGCGGCTTCCCAATTTCCTGGAGTTAATCAAGATGATAAGGGAGGAAGAGGATTGGGATGATGCTTTTATTAAACGGAAGCTGCCGAAAAGGTCTGAGCCAATAATGGAGAGGGCAGCCAGCCCTGTGGCATTTCAGGGCGCCCAGCCAATAGCAATCAGCAGTGCTGACTGTTAACTGCAACGTGATAGAAATAGATGATACCCTTGATGACTCTGATGAGGATGTGATCCTGGTGGTGTCTCTGTACCCTTCACTGACACCTACAGGTGCCCCTCCCTTCAGAGGAAGAGCCAGACCTCTGGATCAAGTGCTGTTTATTGATTCCCCCAACAATTCTGGGGCTCAGTCTCTTTCTACCAGTGGTGGTTCTGGGTATAAGAATGATGGTCCTGGGAATATTCGTAGAGCCAGGAAGCGAAAATACACAACCCGCTATTCATATTGTGGGGAGGAGGGCCACTCAAAAGAAACCTGTGACAATGAGAGCAACAAGGCCCAGCTTTTTGAGAATCTGATCATCACCCTGCAGGAGCTGACACATACAGAGGAGAGGTCAAAAGAGGTCCCTGGAGAACACAGTGATGCTTCTGAGCCACAGTAAGGATCTAGTCCAGCCCTAAATGAGTCCTTGACTGTATTCAGAGTCTGGTAATGGGAATAACAGGAGAGGGGGGTGGGTTTCTAACTGCATGAATTAATCCACAAAGCAGTTTTCCTTTGGGAAGGAGAAGAGGTCTTGCATACCAGCACAGTGGATGGGGAGTGGTGTGACCTCTGTCCCTGCTCTCTTCTCTGCTGGCTTAAGGGTCTATTCTCCATGTGTCTATTTCTTTGATGACTTTATACTTTTTATGAAAGGAGCATCTTTTCATTAAACCTTCAAAAATAAAGGAAGATACAAAAACTAAAGTACAAATTACCTGAAACTCAGCACCCTTTTGTAACCATTGTCAGCCCTTTGGTGAATGTCCTTCCAGATATCTCCCTGTACCTGTGTACCCAGATAGATATATGTATAGATAAGAGTGACCAAATATAAGTGCTGTTCTATACTGTGTATTTTTCACCAAATAATGTATCTCGTGGACTTCTATGTCGATGAATATATATAAATATCTAACTTCATGTCTCTGTGTGATGTTACTTTTAGAAAGATAAAGAAAAATGAAACTAAATATAGAAACTATAAGGGGGGGTCATACCATGAGGAGGGGTTTTTATCGACCTCATTTATAGGAAAGGAGAAAGGAAGCTGAAATGGACTGAATATCTCCCATACAACCCCTTAACACAACTGACCTGTCTCCTAGGTCATAGAGCCAACCCCTGCACCCATGAGTTAATAATGTTCCAATGTTTTCTTCTTGAACATATCATGAGACATCAGATGGGGAACGGGGGGGGGGGACAAAAATTGAAAATGGGTATTCCAGAGGCTCCATTCCTGTTTGTATTGGGAAGGGACAACTACTCCTGCCCCATCTCTTGACCTCAGATTAGAGGGTGATAAAATATGACATGTGACCTCTATCCCTGAGGGTCCCAAGTTTCTGGTAGGTACAGTAGTCCCTATCTTCACAAAGAGGTCAAAACTGGCAAGGAGCAGGGGGAATGATTTCATTTAAGGCAAGGAGTGGAGTGAAATGAATGCAGACCTGAGGACCTGAGGGAGTTTGCCTGGGAGGAAAGAGGGGGTCCCTGGGCTGACAAGACAGGGTGTGCAGCAGCCAGAGCTGGCACCTCAGGGAAAGGAGCACAGAGCTATGTAGGTGGAGGACAGGAGGACAGGGGAGAGGGGGAGGGGTATGATGGCCAAGCTGGTGGGCTCCCATCTACAGTGACAGGGACAGGAGGCCTGGCAGAAACTGCAGACCCACAGGTTTCACACAGAACCCTGGGCTATGTTGTAGGGGGAGTGGAGGTTGGGACTCTAATTAGGCTAGCAGGCTGATGGGGACAAAAGGGTCTAGGCTGAGGCCCCCAGGGAGGAGTAGAAGCCACACACTGCAAGGAGCCCAATGCAGCCTTCCCGGGGCTGCCAGGCCCAGAATCCACCTTGGAGTGCTTTCCTTCCAGAATCACCTCCAACTCTGCTCTTCCCTGGGCCCTTTCCCTTGCTTCACCCACATCCCCATAATCCCATTCCTATCCCCACTGCTCCATCCATATCCCCACAATCTCATTCCTATCACCCCTGCTCCATCCATATACCTACAATTACATTCCTATCCCCTCTGCTCAATCTATATCCTCACAGTCTCATTCATACCCCCCTGCTCCATCCATATCCCCACAATCCCATTCAGTTCCCCCCTGCTCCATGCACATCCCCACAATCTCATTCAGATCCTTCCTGCTCCATCTGTATCCTCAGTCTCATTCCTATCCGCCCTGCTCCATCCATATCCCCACAATCTCATTCAGATCCCCACTGCCCCATCCATATCCCCACAATCTCATTCATATCCCCCCTGCTCCATCCATATCCCCACAATCTCATTCAGATCCCCCCTGCTTCATCCATATCCCCGCAATCTCATTCCTATCCCCCTTGCTCCATCCATTTTATCACAATCTCACTTTACCACCACTCCCCTTCCCTGGAGCCACACTCACCTCTTGGTGGAGGGAGATGGAGGCTCAGCGTCATGTGCTCTGCCCATCACCATCTCCCCCTCCTCCGCATTCCATGATGGCCTTAAGCCTCAGCCTCCTTAATGCTCATGGCCAGTAGACTGGGAGGGCCCCTCTGCCTCTGACCTTTTAGCTGAGAACTGAGCAGGAGTAAAGGTCCAAGAGACCCACTTTTTGCATCCCTCTGGGGCACCTCTGGCTCCTGGCAGCCACCTCCATCTCACCACAGGCAAAGAGGACCCCACCACCCACGCAGGAGGCAGCTTCATCAAGCCCCCAAAGCCACAGGGTCCCCCAACACTACCTGGCTCTTACAGCCCCCTATTCCTCCCTACCTCTCCCAAAGTCTATCCTTGGAGGGGATTTGCCCACTCATCTCTCCAAGATTAGAATATAGTTCCACTTGCTGCTCACCTTTTCTCAAATTCACTCTATAAATGCTATTGAATGATTTACCTAGATATGCTGTCATAATTTCTTTCTGAAACCAGGTAGAGTGAAAAGAGGAATAAATGCTACACCTACCCCCATCCTCCTTTTCACTGGAGTTCAAGATCATTACTTTGAAATCCTGCTGTGTAATTCATCCCCTTTCCTTCCCCCCCCATCCTGTCCTCTGTTGTGTAAACCTGAAACTGTCTAAATTTTTACTTCACCAAAATGATGCAAAAGTGAGACTTTTTATTTCATTTTGTGTCACACTGGCTTTCCTTTATTCAAGAAGTATGTATTTTCCCTAATTGGAAGACATAGAAGACTTGGAGTGATTACAGGGTTAAGTGAAAGAAGGCTTTTAAAAAATTTTGTGTTTGATACCCTTCATTTATAATTATTGTTTTTTCCTTTCTTTTCTCCCTTCATTCTCATTAGTCGCCAAGAGATGAAAATTGCTCTTTTGTCTTGTCAGGAGAAACCAGCCTTTGAATGACCTCCTTTTGCAATATCTCCCTCCTTCTTGATACTATTTTCCCTTGTTTCCATGACATCCGTCTCATGGTTTCCCTCTCCCAGATCTTTTTGATGCCTACTTCTCAGTGTCTTTTGCCGAATATTCTTTCCCTTCCTGATCCTTCCACAATAGCAATAAAAATTAAAATCACTGCAAGTGCGATTTATTCCAAGCTTATTACATGCCAGGCACCCAGTGCCAAGCCTTTAAAATGCATTATTAGCTTTTCATAGCAACTCCCTTAAGATAAGCATGACTTTCTATTTCTAACTTGCTATTAATTTAATTACTATTAATTGACACATATTTCAGATGATGAAACAGGCTGGGAAGTTAGGAAACGTACTTAGGGTCATGTAATTATTTAGTGGTACAGTCAAGGATAAGACACTGGACTGACTGATCCCAAAGTCTGTGTTCCTTACTTGAGTTAGCCATCATGTGCACAGCACCCCATGAGGTAGGTGTTACTATTATATAAAGATGATACATGAGGAAAGCAAGGTCAACAGACATAATTAGCCAAATATCATAGCAGCAAGTGGCTTGTGCGCCATACACAAGGATGCAGCCTTTAAGGAATACTTGTGTGACACAGGCCACCTTTCTTTCACATCCTCTTGTTGCAGCTATCCTTCCTGCTGCCTGGCAACCATCCCCTCCCCCTTCAGAGTTGCATTATCACATTCAGTTCAGGTATCAAGTTTCCAGTCTATGCTTTTGGTGCAAATGGTTTTGAATTTGATGTATGCAAGAGGAGACAGCTGCAACAATGAGTGGAGGAGAGATAAATTGTTCAATTCATGGTGCTGGGGGGAACTTCATTACCTGATTGGAAAAAAGGTCAATTTCCTTTCTCCCATGACACTAAATATGAATCCCAGATACATTTGAGCAGTAAATGTAGATTTTATGCAATTATGTATTAATTCTTCTTTAATCGTATATTTTGTTGTTATAAAATGAATAAAAAGAATCAAATGTTCAAAAGCAACCCCTTTTAAAGCTGCAACACAATACATGTTAAACCTCTGGGTTGGAGAGAACTTTCTATGGTTAAGAGTAATGAAAGAAAGTATAAAGGAGAAGACTGATAACTCAGAAGACAGCATTAACAGAAATAAAATACCAACAGTAAGCTGAGAAACATTGGCAACAAATATCATGGAAATGGGGCAGGGTTGGCAACAAATAAGAGAAGCAATAATAACAGCAAATCTGTATTGTGTTTAGATAGTTAACATTTATTAAGGTCTTACAAAGTGCCAGGCATATTCTACAAGCTCTACATGGCTTTATACTTCATTTCATTCTTACAACAAGCCCTGAGATAGATCTTATCTTAAAATTTCCACATTCTAAAACACTCTTTAAGCGGGGGGCGGGGGGAGCAGAGGAAAGTGCATAAAATATAAATTTACAGCTTAACAAATTATTATAAAGCAAATCACCATAAAGATCAAGAAACAGAACAGATCAGAACTCCAGAAATTCCCATAAGTCCTTGCCCAATCACAACCTCTTTCCTCTCTCCAAAACAAAACAAAACACTCTCATGACAGTTTTAGCTGTTGCTTTCTTACTTTCCTTTATAGCTTTACCACTCAAATATAGATGCCCAAACACTATTGTTTCTGGAGCTTTATATAAATAGAACTATAATGCATATATCCTTCTATATCCAGCTCATTGCCCTTACAATTATGCTTCTGAGATTCAACCTGGTTGCATGCGGCATCGGTTCATCATTCTCAGTATTGTGTTACAGATTTCCATTCTATGACTTTACAAGAAATTATTTATCCTTTTACTGTCGGTGGACATTTGGACTGTTTCCAGTTGGGGACAATTATGAAAAATGTTGCTAAGAACATGTTTTTAATGTCTCCTGGTACATATGTGCACACACAAGGTATATATGTAGGAGAGGAATTGCTGGCTCATAGATTGTGTATATTTTCAACTTCACTAGATACCACCAAACTGTATATCAAAGTTGTACCAATTCCCACTTCCACCATCAGTGTTTGAGAGTTCCTGTTGCTCCACATCCTCACACACACTTGACATTGTCAACAAAGCTTCATAACTTTTGCTTGAGGTTTTGTACGTCTATTATTACATTTAGTTCAAGGTAATTGTGTATACTACTATAAATTAAATATTGGTTTAAATTTCATTTTCTAAGGGCTTGTTGATGGTATATAGAAATATAACTGGTCTTTTGATGTTGATATTGTATACTGACTTTGCTAATCTCTCTTAATAATTTTAATCTGTAGCTTCCTTAGAATTTTCTGCATACACAAGCATGTCATCTGTGAATGATGGTAGTTTTATTTCTTCTTTCCCAATCCATATACATTTCTTTTTCTTACCTTACTGCATCGACTGGGACCTAGAGTACAACTAGTGAGAAGAGACATTCTTGTCCTATTCCTGAACTCAAGGGACCACTTTGAGCAATTCAACATTAAGTGGATGCTTGCTGCAGGTTTTTAGTAAATACCACTTATCAGTTTAAAAATGTTTCCTTCCATTCCTAATTTACCATAAGTTTTTAAAATAATCAATGGATGCTGAATTTTATGAAATGCTTTTTCTGTATCTATTATATATGCTTTTTTCTCATTTATTAGTTAAAATGCTAAATTACATTATTTGGGTTTCTAATAATAAACCAACCAGGCATTCCTGAAATAAACAAGATTTGGTCCTGATTTATTACAATTGTTATATATTGCTGGATTCAATTTGCTAATATTTTGTTTAGGATTTTTAGATCTATGTCTGTAAGAGAGATTCACCTGTGATTTTCCTTTCTGTATAATGTCTTTGTGAGATTTTGGTATCAAAGGTTTGCTGGCCTCCTAAAACTAGTTGAGGAATACAATTCTTCTTTGGCTTTCTTCATTTAAAAACCAGGCAACTGAGGTCCAAGGTGTTTAGATTATTTTTCATAACTGCATTAAATCCAATTATTTACTTGTATCCATGATTTATTAAACCAGCCTCTTTAGAGCCATTCATTACCTTGTTTCCTTGTTTCACTGTTATAAACCCACTGAGAAAAGCATCCTTATTCACATACAGGTTTGCACATGTGAACGATTATTTCCTGAGGATACATTCCTAGAGGTGACGTTACTGGAACAAGCACTATGTTTCACAGGAACCAGAGCAGAAAGAGAGGTGGCCTGTGGCACATCCTACTTTAGTAGCTCTGGCTCACATTCAGGGCCCTTCCTCATCTCTTAAACTTGCTGGGAATACCCTTTAACTCTGAGCTACTAGAGACTTTAATACTTAATAATATTTAAAGGTCAATTCAGCTCTAAGAAACTCCCCAAATTAAGTTTTCAAATGATTTGGCAGGAGGAGCGGGTTGTTTTTAACATTTTCAATGGAACTTTCCAAACCCACATGAAATTATAGAAAATGAATGATGAATCCCCATGTACCCATCATTCAGCTTCAAGAATTATCAATATGTTGCATAATTTGTCTCATCCCCCACATTTTGATGAAGTATTTTAAAGCAATTACTAGACATCACATCAAATGGTATGATTCATATATATATATATATATATATATATATATATATATATATATGAACATAGATATTTGGTAGAGATGGCAATTGCACTCTGTTGCCCAGGCTGGTCTCAAATTCCTGGCCTCAAGTGATCCTCCCGCCTTAGTCTCCCAAAGTGCTGGGATTACAGGTGTGAACCACCATCCCTGGCCTGATTCTTCTGTATTCTACCCATAGTTCTATCTCCCCTTTTTGTTCCAAAATTTTCATTGGGGTAAAAGTTACAAAAAATTCACCATTTTGACCATTTTAAAGTGTACAATTCAGTGGCATTTAGTACGCATTCCAAATATTTTTTATTTGTACATGTCTTTATTCTGAGTCCATTTTTCCAGAGGTTTATTAGTTTTTTGTACAAATTTAGATGTCTGATTTCTTTTTTTTTGTTGTTTTTTGGTTTTTTTGAGACAGAGTCTCGCTCTGTTGCCCAGGCTAGAGTGCAGTGGTGTGATTTCTTCTCAGCAGGTGCAGACACTTCTCTGAAGACCAACAGCAGAACTGAGTCTCAGGATGGGTAAAGGCTTCTGTAAACCTCCAGATCCACAGCCCCAACTACTTTCCCTTCACCCTGGCTGAATACCACATCTTGAGGCAATCAACTACTAAAAGGCTGCTCACACTCTCTTTTTCTGTAATGAGACTACTTCAGCCCCCTTTTATTTGGCCACTCTAAATTCTCCTTTTATAGGGATACAACAGCCCTCAATGACTTCTTGAGGAAAAAGAAGATAATCACAAATTCAGTTTCAACAAGCAGGACATTTTGCTATACTGTACCAACTAAGCCATGTTCCTCAATCCAGCTTTTGGGAGTCTGAGAAGAAATACCTCTCAGAGCAGGAAGTCAAGGAGATATATTTTTATTCCAATCTGAATACTGTACTTTGTATAAAGGTGGCTGATCAGGTTGCCTGTGGAGAGGTTGGGCGGTTGGACAAGAAGAGGGATGTGATTTGGGCATTCCTGAACCTTTGGCTCCTTATCCTCAAAGGAGGAAAGGAACTTGGGCAAAGTAGTTAACTTCTCTGCTTCAGCTTCCTCACCAGTAAAACGGAGACAATAACAGGAAGTCCCTCACAGGGTTGTGGTAAGAATTAAATGAATGAACACTTGAGAAGTCTTTAAAAGAGTGGCTGGTGCACTGTAACTACTGTGCCATAGAATGCCATCATAACGACACCAATCGCTTCGCTCCAAACTCTCTGAGCACCCTTGTAGATGGATTACCTAAACCGTCCCTCCCAGACTCTTCACAGAGAATTTCATTAAAGTCAGTAGACTTCAGCTACTCTCTCTCATGTGCAGGGGAAAACAATATAATCCCTTTATGAGCTAACCAAATAAATTCTCTCAGGAACTGCCCTTGCATGAAGAACATACCTCCAGGGATGCTTGCTTAGTTGGGGAGGTGTGTGAGGCTCTCTGGACCTAGCTGAGATGGCCTGGACCTAAAGGAAGAGAGTAGCTCAAATTCCCCACAGAATAACTCAGAAACTTTGAAGGATGGGAGCTGGTAAGCCAAAGAGGTGAGGGAGCTCTAGGGTCAGGCAGGAAGCTCAATGGAAGGAAAATTTGAGAGAAATTGTTCTAATATTCTTCTGTGTAGTTTGCTGATTTGTTGATTTTTTTTTTACTTTTTTCCCCTTTTTTTAAAATTATACTTTAAGTTCTGGGATACATGTGCAGAACGTGCAGGTTACATAGGTATACACGTGCCATGGTGGTTTGCTGCATCCATCGACCTGTCATCTACATTAGGTATTTCTGCTAATGCTATCCCTCCTCTAGCCCCCTACCCCCCAACAGGCCCCGTTGTGTGATGTTCCCCTCCCTGTGTCCATGTGTTCTCATTGTTCAATTCCCACTTATAAGTGAGAATATGTGGTGTTTGGTTTTCTGTTCCTGTGTTAGTTTGCTGATAACAATGGTTTCCAGCTTCATCCATGTCCCTGCAAAGGACATGAACTCATCTTTTTTTATATATTTATAGTATTCCATGGTGTATATGTGCCACATTTTCTTTATCCAGTCTATCACTGATGAGCATTTGGGTCGGTTCCAAGTCTTTGCTATTGTGAACAGTGCTGCAATAAACATACATGTGCATGTGTCTTTATAGCAGAATGATGTATAATCCTTTGGGTATATACACAGTAATGGGATTGCTAGGTCAAACGGTATTTCTGATTCTAGATCCTTGAGGAATCGCCACACTGTCTTCCACAATGGTTGCACTAATTTACACTCCCACCAACAGTGTAAAAGCGTTCCTATTTCTCCACAGCCTCGCCAGCGTATGTTGTTTCCTGACTTTTTAATGATTGCCATTCTAACTGGCATAAGATGGTATCTCATTGTGGTTTTGATTTGTATTTCTCTAATGACCAGTGATGATGAGCTTTTTTTCATATGTTTTTTGGCCGCATAAATGTCTTCTTTTGAGAAGTGTCTGTTCGTATCTTTTGCCCACTTTTTGATGGGGCTGTTTTTCTCTTGTAAATTGGTTAATGTTTTATTGGTTAGCCTTTCAAAACAATTTCTGGCCAGGCACAATGTCTCATGCCTGTAATCCCAACACTTTGGGAGGCTCTGGAGGAGGATTGCTTGAGGCCAAGAGTTCAAGACCAACCTGGGCAACACAGCAAGACCGCATCTCTACAAAAAATAAAAATGAAAAAATTAGCCAGGCGTAGTGGCACATGCCTGTAGTCCTAGCTGCTCGGGGAGCTGAGGCAGGAGGATCACTTGAGCCCAGGAAGTTGAGGCTGCAGTGAGCTATGATCATGCCACTACACTCCAGCCTGGGCGACAAAGCAAGACCCTGTCTCAAAAAAAAAAATACATTCAATTTAAAAATGTATTGTAACATTGTTTAGTGTAGCACATGCTCAACTAAAAAGAAATAACTTTTTTCTTTTTCTTTTTTTTTTTTTTTTTTTTTTTTTTTTGAGACAAAGTCTCACTGTCGCCCAGGCTGGAGTGCAATGGCGTGATCTTGGCTCACTGCAACCCCCATCTCCTGGTTTCAAGCGATTCTCTTGCCTCAGCCTCCCTAGTAGCTGGGATTACAGGCACACACCACCATGCCCAGATAATTTTTGTATTTTTAGTAGAAACATGGGGTTTCACCATGTTGGCCAGGCTGGTCTCAAACTCCCGACCTCAAGTGATCTGCCCGCCTCAGCCTCCCAAAATGCTGGGATTACAGGTGTGAGCCACCACGCCTGGCCCAAAAAACAACTTTCAAACACAGAAAGGGGAATAAGTAGAAGTGAAAGTTCCCCAGCTTCCCACAGTCTGGTCTGGGATGTGTTCTTCTGCTTTTACACAAACACAAACATATCTATTCTTGTTCTTTTTCTATAAAAGTTGGGTCATAGCAGGTACGTGGTTCTGATACTCTCTTTCATATTGTCTGCTGTGCTAAAATAAACCCTCTCCACTGTCCCAAACCTTCAGCAACATCCTGCTACTTGCCTTGTGCTGTTTATGCTCTTTGGACCAGCTGCTTGAGAGTTTTCTCTCAGTGAAAGGAAGAAATTATAGTTTCACCTCACTACAATCATATCGTAATAACAGCTACTGCTTATGGTACCCCTACTGTGTCTGGCAGTCTCTTTGGTGCTTTACTTGAATTCTCATACCCATTCCTCACAACAACCCCTTGGAAGTCAGTCCCACTATTATCCTATGTGGGTTCACAGATGAAAACTCAAGGCCCAAAAGGTAATGAGTGGGAAGTTAAGGAGAAAAGCACATATGCTGGAGGCAGGACTTGGGCATTCAGCATCTCCTTAAATCTTTACAATGACCTTAAGAGGGAGCTGTCACCACAAATGAGGACACTGAGGCTGCAGAGTTCACAGAGCAAGCAGCATTCCTGTTCTCTGCCAGGATGAAGCCACTGAGAGTTCGTAAGTACATCCATCCCTTTCCGTAAAACTTGATGAAAGAAAGCTAGCAAAGATCTGAAAACATGGAGATACACGCAGTGCTCAGTGACTGCAAAACTCAATATAATAAAGATGTCAATTTTCCCCACAGTTATCTATAGATTTAACATAATTACTATCAAAATCCCAGAGGGATTTTTCATAGATACACACAAGCTGGCCCAGCATGGTGGCTCATACCTGTAATCCCAGCACTTTGGGAGGTTGAGGCGAGAGGATCACTTGAGGCCAGGAGTTTGAGACCAGCCTAGGTAACATTACAAGACCCAGTCTCCATACAAAAAAATTAAAAATTAGCCAGGTATGGTGGCACATGCCTGCAGTCTTAGCTACTTGGGAGGCTGAGGTGGGAGGATCGTTTTAGCCCAGGAGTTCGAGGCTGCAGTGAGCTACGATCACATCACTGCACTCCAGTCTGGGCAAAAGCACTTGTTAGGAGGAGATAGAAAAGGAAAAGAAACTCTCAAAATTCAACAGTAAAAAAGACATAAATATTCCATTAGAAGGCTTGGCACAGTGGCTCACACCTGTATTCCCAGCACTTTGGGAGGCTAAGGTGAGAGCATCACTTGAGGCCAGGGGTTTGAGATAAGCCTGGGCAACATAGTGAGACCCCATCTCTAAAAAAAATTAAAACATTAGTCAGGTATGGTGGTGCACATCTGTGGTCCTGGGTACTCAGGAAGCTGAGGCAGGAGGATTACTTGAGTCCACATCAAAGCTTCAGTGAGACATGACTGTGCCACTGCACTCCAATCTGGGTGACAGAGTGAGACCCTGTCTCCAAAAAAAAAGTAAAAAATAGATTCCATTAGAAAATGAGCATGAACATGAATAGAATTTCACCAAAAAGAATACGCAGATGGCAAAGAACATGAAAAACATGTTCAACATCATTAGTCACTAAGGAAATGCAAATTAAAACCACAATAAGCTAAGCTATCATTGTACACCTATAAGAATGGCTAAAATAAAAAACAGTAATACCAAATGTTCACAAGGATGTAGAAAAAATGGATCTCTCATACAATGATGTTAGGAATATAAAATGGTAAGGCTCTGGAAATCATTCTGGCAATTTCCTATGAGACTAAACATGTACTTATCATATGACCCTGCAAGTGCATTCCTGGGCATTTATCCCAGAGAAATGAAAACTTATAGTCACACAAAAACCTGCATGCTGATGTTCACAGCAACTTTATCTGTAATTGCAAAACGAGGAAACAACCCAAATATCCTTCAACTAGTAATTGGATAAAGAAATTCTGGTCTATCCACCCAAGGGAATACTACTCAGTTGGAACAAACTACTGATACACACAACAACCCAGATATGACTCAAAAGGATTACATTTGGTGAAGAACGTCAATCCCAAAAGACTACATTGTATAGGACTCTATTTATGTAACATTCTCGAAATTAGAAAATTTTAGAGATACAGAACAGATTAATCATTGCCAGCGAGCAAGGATGGGGCAGGGTGGGTATGATTATGAAGGGGAAGCACAAGGGAGGTCCTATTGAACAGCTTTATATCATGACTGTGGTGGTTGTTAAACAAATCTATACATGGGATAAGACCACATAGAAAAACACACACACATAAAAATGCATGTAAAATGGTGAAAATTAGGTCTATATTCTAGTTAACAATCTTGTAATAATTTCCTGGATTTGATATTGTACTATAATAACGTAAGGTGCCACCGTTAGAGGAAGCATGGTTTCAGGTACATGGGACTCTATGTACTTTTGCAACTTCCTTGTGAGTCTATAATTACTTTAAAATAATTTTTAAAAATAACTAGCGTGGGGCTGGGTGTGGTGGCTCACGCCTGTAATCCCAGCACTTTAGGAGGCCAAGGTGGGCAGATAACTTGAGGTCAGGAGTTCGAGACCAGCCTGGCCAATATGGTGAAACTGAGTCTCTACTAAAAATACAAAAATTAGCTTGGCATGGTGGCACATGCCTGTAATCCCAGCTACTCAGGAGGCTGAGGCTCAAGAATGGCTTGAACTGGTGAGGTGGAGATTGCAGTGAGCTGAGATCACGCCACTGCACTCCAGCCTGGGTGATAGAGCTAGACTCTGTCTCAAAAAAAACCAAAAAACAACAAAAAAAAACTAGTGTGGGATTCCAGGGTGGCAGAAAGTAGCCTTGGCAAATTTCTCTGCTAGACTTGTTTTTCCTGTGTTAGCCGTCTTCCATGCACAGCTGGGGTAGTTTAAAAATTCCTCCTCCTTTTGACAAGTTTTACAAACAGTGCTAAAAAGAAGTGTATCAGTGCTTCTTTGTAAAAAGCATTATTATGTTTTCTAAAGTGACAGTTATTTTAATAATATATTTACAAATAAAAATTATATACAGATGGTGAAAATATTAGTACTTTTAGACCCTAAAGAGCTTTTGCTAATGTAGGTTACAGATCTATCAATATTTATTATATTAGAAATCAAAACTGAAAAATTTTAAAATATGTATTAATGTATTTAAAATAAATCCACTGATTATCGTAAATAAAATTTTATTAAAATAATTGCATTTTCAAAAACAAAGAATTTAGGAATGTTTTACGTTTCTGAAAATCTCTTAAATGTCTGCCTCAGTACAAGACAGCTAGATTCCCATATTTGCTTCTGCATTTAATGTTGTAACATGCTGTTTTGGATAAAGTATATGAAGACAAATCCAACCTCATGGAGATATGTAGTTGGAAAAAGGATTTCCCAGTCACCTGAAAGGGTCTGTCTCAGGTGTCTCCAGGACTCCTCACACTACACTTTAAGAACCAATATGTTAGAGAGACATAATGAAACATTTTCAGATAAAATGTTAAGATGTCAGCAATTTGCACTAAAGTACTCCAAAACACACACACACACAGACACAGACACACACACATACACACACACACACACACCCATGTATGTATAGTTGATTCATTATTTGTGGTAGTTATATTCTATAAAGTCACCTCAAGCAATGAATTACCAAATACCAAGCCACTGCTCCTAGTGGAAATACAGGTTTAGGTTCCTGGGAGCCTCTGGTTGCATTCCTTAAAATGATCAATACACAACCTTGCTTTATGTATGCTTCTGTCTAAAGACACCTTCTTTAATATATATTTCTTAAAATAATAAATTATATGCAGTATTTTATAGTAAAACATTAGCCAAGAAGGGTTTAACATTTTCCTGATCCTGGGTTAACATAACCATAAATTTCTTTGGTTTTCAAAAGCCTCACAACCATGCTGTCCACTATGCTTTTTCTAATCAGTAGTTATGAATCCACAAATTTTGCTGCTTTCCCATTTATTCCATACCTTCATCACACACTAAAGATGTTATTTTAGCACCATACAGAGCGTCTTCACATATAGACTGGCAAGCCTTTCCTATTCCTTTTTCTGGATGTACTGTGTTGCTGATTTATTAACAATGAACTCACAGCAGACAGCGTTATAACTCATGCCTGATGGAAGCCTATCTAACACATGTATTTTCCTCTATAGGGCACATCACTGCCTTCTGGTTCTTAGAAACACTAGGCAGTACTTCAGCACTATGATTGGGGGACATTTTAAACAGCAAAATCACCAAAAAAGCCACAAAAATATGGCACTAGATCGACTACAAAAAGAACACTTGCTTACAGTATGAGAGCAGAAACAAGAACATTGCCTTTTCTAACCTCAGCTGGGAACACTGAGTGCCTGACAACTAAATTGTTTTGCCACTCTGTGCAGGTCTATGAATGACTATTGAAAGCACTGCAAGTATCGATTTGGGGTTATAGATAAGTCTGAAGTAAGTGAATTTGCAAATATGAAATCTGTGAATAATAATAATCAACTTTTTATATATGTATATATATATAACTACATTTATATATATAAGAATCAACTATATATAAATATATATGTAGTTTTATTTATATATATAAAACTACAAACACATATATATCCACACAAATGTATGTGTGTGTGTGTGTGTGTGTGTGTGTGTGTGTGTGCCATTCAAATGATGAGCAGACATTGTAATTGTTGAAGCTGGATGATAAGTATATGGGGATTCATTTTACTAGTCTAACTTTGTGTATGTTTGTGATTTTCCATAAGATAAAGTTTTGTAAAGTAGTTTATCTTGGACTGCACTGCATTTCCACTTTCTTTAATTCCTTATCAGCACGCGGAAGTCTGCAGCTGTCAAAGGTGAAGTTCAAGTGACGTTTTGGTACAAACTGCCATCCACCACCAACCCAACTGACCATACATCCTTCTGGGGAGTACTAATCCAGTACGCACTCCCTGCTATAACAGGGACAGTGACAGGCAGAATTGTAACAACAGCTCTTTCTCTTGGAGAGAACCTCTGGGTCAGAGGTAATGGAACCCTGTATTATTTTGAGAGCCCACTGAGCCCAGACAAGCTGACTCTGTGGAAGTGTGGTTTTAATGTGCATGTATGGCTTTAGCAGAAGGTAACTTGGATTCTGGTCCGAGGGTGTGGATTCCAATCACTTAACTCCAGCCTGGGTTGAGTCAGCAATCCAGAGAAAGGGCTTCAGTCAAACAATTCTTAGGAGATCCAGTACTGTCCAACTAACCTTCATATATTCTCTCGACTCTAGTACATGGATATGCTTGACATTTTTAAAGAACAGGAGGTGGGCAGACACTTCCTGTTTTACAAGGTGAAGCATCCCACTATCCTTGTACGCAAGATCAGTCTGTCCAGCAGAATTTTGCATCTCATCCCTTCCCTTACCTTCTCATAAACCTCATGCATCAGCCATCTCCTCTCTCCCCTATCTTCAACATTCTCTTTCTCCTAACTCTTCCCCATCAGCATATGCACACTCCCAAGTCTCTGTCATCTTCATAAAAATTCTCCCTTGATCTTATGTGATCCTCCCACTCCATCAGATCTTTCCCTTTCCAAGTTTAACGGAAATATAACGTGCATGTATGGTTTCCACTACTTCAGTGCCCAATGTTCCAGTTATATACTGCTGTGTAATAAACCACCCCAAAACTTGGGGCTTAAAACAATAATCATTTAATTATACTCATGACTGTGTGGGTAAGGAATGTGGGCAAAGCTCACTAGAGAATTCTCCTGTCCCACGTGGCATCTACTGAGGTCACTCAGTGGTATCCAGCTGGCTGGCTAGGTTGTTTTGGAGGGACCAAAATGACTTCCTTCATATGTGTGGCGCATTGGTGGGGATAACTGGAAAGCTGGGCTCAGCTGGGCTGTGCGTTCTCTCTCCATGTTGTCTCTTGACCTCTCCATTTGGTTTCTCCAGCAGGGCAGTCAGACTTCTTACATGGTTCCTGAGGGATCCAAAAGACCAAGGCAAAAGTTACAGGATTCTTACAACCTATCCTTGGAAGTCAAGCAGCATTAATTCCCTGCATTCTTTCAGTTAAACTTTTGTATGGGGCCCACCAGATTGAGCAGTAGGGGGACTACACAGAGGTACAGTTACTTGGAGGCTTGGTTGATAGGAGCCACATGTTACAGACTACCGCCCCCATTACTCCTCAAACCACTGCATTCCTCATCACTCCATTGAAATTGTAATCTTTGAGGTAAAGACAGACCTCTTAGTTGTTAAATCCAATAGATGCCTGTCAGTACTTGTTTTGCTTGTTTTTTGTTTTTGTTTTTGGAATTGGACCCTATTGACCACTAAATTCCTTCTTGAAATTCTCCTCCCCTAGCTTCTGTATATCACCTTTCCTTGTCTTTTCTTCAGTCTCCTAAAGTGACTTATTTCTTAGGCTCTCCCCTTATCTACTGGGTTTTGCTATCAGTTCTCTTCTCACTCTGTATATGCTACCTAGTTATATCAACTACACCTATAGCCTCATCTATCACTTATCTACTGGTGATTCCTCAATATATATCGCCATCCCAGACTTCTCTCCAGTGATCCAGAATCTCATGTACTCACCTAGATGTCCAGTGGGTACTTCAAACAGCCAAAGCTTAATTCGTCTTCCTTACACGTGCTCTCTTCCTTATGTTTTCTCTCCTGTATTTACCACCCGCCTAGATGCACAAGGCTGAAACTTGGACGTCATCCTTAACTCTACCATCTCTCCTATTATACTGAATACAATCTGTCACTGATCCCCGACCATTCGACTTGCTAAAAAGCTTGTCAATTTATCTATTCCTCTCCATCCTAAATACTAGGTCTCTGGCAGAGGACTAGATGGGGGTCTCAGTTCATCATTCTGATCTGTAAACCATATAGAAATTAACATTTACTATAATACACTCAAACACATTTTTTTGTAAAGCAGAGGTGATCCAGAGATATCAGGATAGGAGATATTTAATGAGTTAAACTCCACATGGGGAGAGGCACTCAAGTTGGTAGCAATGGCATGTTGCCTTTCGGTAACCTCTAGGGTGAGGTTACTTCAGTTCCTGGGAAGCCCCAACTGGGGGCTTACTGGCTAATCAAGCTCCTTATACCCCTGAACATGCCGTCCTGAAACATCAATTGCATTTAGTGTGATTATAAAAACTGCCTTTATCAAGCCTCATCATCTGGATCTCACATCCAGATTGTGTATAATTTCTTAATACATTGCCAGCACATCGTGGCTACACACACCACAGGTTACATCACAGTGACCAGACAGATTCTGGCTTCTAGTAAATGACCAAATAGCTCCTATCAAATCCATCCTCCTTCAGATGTAACAACTATACACCCTGGACAAAATTTTTTTTTAATTACCTGCAAGTATTGACAAGCAACCCAAGGCAGGCAGAAACTGGAGGAGAATCTACATTTAAAAGAAGAGATCAGAACTAGATGAGATTCCCATTTTTAAGACTTTGAACCACAGGGTAGGCCCCAATCAATTCCCTGATGGGTGAACCTTACTGACTTGAAGACAAGAGGACAGAGTTCAGAGTTTCCACAGCAGCTGAAAACTGTGGGGATAAAATCTTGGAATGGAGAGAGCCAGATAGGCAGAGCCCTGAATTCTGTGTATAAACTCTACCAAATCACTGGCTGACCTCTGAATTATGCATTCATGGGACAGTCTCCAAACAGTCTGTATAAGGCTAAAAGAACTGACTAGAGACTTCAGTTGCTGCCTGCCATGAGGGAGACAGAGCATGGAATTTGAGTTTAGTCAAGTTAAATGCTGCTGAAACAAAAATGTCAATACTTTTCAGAGGGATATAATGGAATCCAGATTCTCTAGAACATGTCCTCTGCAATAGCCAGGAGACAAGTCAAAATGACTGAACATTGTTTTGAGAAAAGTCAAAATGATTGAACACGTTTCCTATGGGAAACAGAAAAATGTAACCTATACCAAAGAAAAAAGGCAATCAATGAAGACTGACCCTGAGATGACTGACATGTTAGAATTAGCAGACAGGAATTTTTAACCAGCTATTATAATGATTCCCAAGGACACAGAGGAAAATATGCTCATAATGAATAGTTACCAGCTGTACTGCAACCATGTAAAGATGAGCACCCTATAGAGGTGGGTGGCTGGTTCACAGTCTAGAAGGTAGAAGAGACTGGGAGTGGCAAGCCTGGCCAGGACCTATAGCACCCACCGACACTGTCTTAGTTCAGAGTCTTATTGTTTTTCATGTAGACCATTAAAACAGTCTCAAAAATTGCCTCCCTGCTTCTGGTTACTATTTACTATGACCCCCAGCACACACAGAAACCCTAAACACATCTACAGTGATTCCAGAATTACCTATCTGAACACAGATTTAATTAGGACTTTACTGATTCCAAGTAATAGAAACACCATTTGGGCCACAGAGTCAATTTACCCGAAGTTTCACATAATCATAAGTAGATGAGCCTCAAGGACAAGTACAATCAGAGACTCGAACATGAACAGGAATCTTTCAATTGCTCCTCCTGTAAGTTCACTTCATTCTCCGAAACAAGTTTCCTCCCTGTGGCTGTAAAAAGGGCCACCAGCAGCTTCTGGCCACACATCTCCCAGCTGTGCCACAAAACCAAGAGGCAACATTTTCCCTCAATTAAATTTTTAAAAATTGAAGAAAAACATTCTGATTGTCCTGACCTAGACCACATGCCACACCTCAACCAATCGAATCAACTGTGGCCAGGGAGACAGGTACTATGATTAGAAGCTCTCATGAGCACTGAATGGCTAGACAGGAGAGGAGCAGCACACCAGAGTCACAGAGGGGTTCATTTCCAAGGCAAAGGAAGGATTCTGGGAAAAGAAACTGTCAAATGATAAAGGTCTAACAGGTTTCCTGTGGTCGCCACTTCAATGTGTGGCAATATCATCCTCCATGCAAATGTCAGTGTCCTGGGATTTCTCTTACAGCAGAGACTTCTGTTGTTCCCCAACATCTGTTCTCCCCTTCCCCCTACCCAGTATTTTACTGCTTGAAACATAAATGCAATGACCAGAGGACAAGTGTCACACGGTGGAGACGATGGGACAGAAAGTCCATAAGTTATTTTGGATGGCTAATAACTCACAGCTGAAGCTGATGCTAACTGACAACCCCCTCACTCCCCACATCTAATCAAGGCAAAACAACACTGAAGTTAAGAGTGTGGGTTAGAGCCAAACCACCTGAGTTTGAATCTAGGCTCTGCCACTTACTAGTTCTGTTCAGCATATTACTTTATCTCTCTGTTCCTGTTTCCTTAGGCATAAAATGATGTTAATGTACCTCATAGGTGGGTTGTGAGAATTAAGATCATTCACGTAAGCACTTAGAACAGTGCTCAATGAGTGTTAACTACCATTTTCAAGGCGTCTCAATTTTACCTACTAAAGATCTTGGAAGACTGCCTTCTTTCACAGCCCAAAAGCCACTTTACATCACTTCAATGAGTCACTGCCTCCTCCACAGCGTCCTCCACATTGCCTCAGCCTGACCTTTCTGAAACACCTTGATCTGACCATGTTACTCCTATTGGAAACCCTTCAATGATTCTTCCTTTCCTACAAAATAAAGCCTTAACTCCTTAGCCTGGTGACCAAGGTTCCTTGCATAAGAGCCCGAATGGACTTTCTGGGCTCATCTCCTGCCACTCCTCCATGATGCCCCAAAGCCCAGCCACACTGAATTATTCTCTACCTTCAACTTCCTACCTGCCTCTAAAGTACTAACCACTCCCGTGTTCCCTCCCTCCTGAACTCTTTCCTCCGTTGGCTGCTGTGGCACCACACCCTCCTGGTTTGCTTCCAATCTCCCTGGCTATTCTTTTTCCATCTTTCTCATGGGTTTCTCATTCTTCAGCCCATCTGTGTCAAGGTTCCCAGGTTCCATCATTAGCCCAGTTCCTGTTTCACTGCATGTCCTGCCCCTGAGTGATGGCATCCCCTGGCAAGCTTCTAAGTTCCACCGACAGCTTCATGATCCCCAGATTTTCACTCCTAACCTCTTTCCTGAGTTTTGGTTTCACACATCCTGATATATCACACCCCCTGAATAGACACCTCAACCTCAGCATGTCCAAAACCGAACTCATGTTTCCCACCCCAAACCCACTTCCCCTCTTTACTCTGAACCTGTTGCTGGCACCACCATCACCCAAGCCTGGAATTCTTCGATCTCCACATCTAAGAAACGACCAAATCCTAATTCATGTCCTCAATAACTCTCCAACCTGTCTTCTCTCCATATTCACTGCCATTGCCCTCGTTCTGGCCTAAATCCCCTCTAGCACAGACTCTGCCACAGTCACCTCCCTGCCTGCCTCCACTCACTGCTCCAATCCAATGGGCAACCTGTTACCCACCTCCAGCGAAAAACTCATCATGTCACTGCCCTGCTTGAAACTCTTCACTAGTTCCCACTGCTCAATCAGACACAATTATTCTGTGCCTCACAGTAGTTAAATATCTACTATGTACTGGAGCCTATGCTAAGTATGAGGAATGCTTGAAATGGCTGCTGCCTTTTAAGGAATTTACCATCTATCTGAGAAGACAGACATATAAATAACCACTAATAACATGATGCAATAAGTCCTGTGATAGACACACCCACAGAGTATTACAGGAGCACAAGACTTAGGGGTAGGAACCACATCTTCCTAATCTTTGTATCTCCAATATCTGATACCAACTTTGATTAACTAGAGAATTTTATTTGAATACTGAAAAGATGCCCTTCTCTGAGCCTCAGCTTCCCACTATATAAAATGGCTCACAACTCACATATCAAAATATATAATTATGTATTTATGTTAGATATAACACACACATTATATATGTATATAATATGCATACATATTATATATGTATATATGTCTGATATAGTGCCAGAAGTCTCAAAAGATGTCAGTTTTGCTTCTCCCCTCACCCCTTTAACTCCATCATGGGAGGCATAGCAGAGGAAACGGCAGGTCAGTGATGTAAGAATTAGAAGCCCAACAACTGAAGAACTGGAAACAGCATCATTTCTGTCCTCTGTCTGGTAATGACAGAATGGCTGGAGCACTAGGCAGCTCCAAAACAGCCTTGGGCAGGAACGGCAGTGCTCCAAGACCATCAGAACAAAGGGAAATAAATCACAGCTTGAACTTTCATGGACAGGAGAAAAAATCTGACGTGGACATAAACACGGACTCCTGGCTGGAAGAGGGCTGCTCCTTTCCTCCGCTACTTGAATCCTTCTGCAATATCGCCACCTGGTGGCTATCTAGCATCCCTTTACTTAATTTCCCAGTGCAGTTTGCTCTGACAGCCCACTGCACTGTGAAAATTCTAGAAGGGAACAGCCTCGCTCAGTGAACTGTTTCGGAACTGCTCAAAGTTAATCATATCCTTCTCCATGTCCTGCAAAGTGTCTTGTACTCAAGCTCTATTATAGCACCTCTCAATGTATTATAACTGTTTACCTGTACGCATTCATTCATGCACCCAACAAATTTATAAGTGTCGTACCTAGAACAGACAGGCAGAGGAGAAACAATGATGAACAAAACCAGTTGACCATGTAAAGAATTAAACATGTACACAGAGAATTAAAATAGCCATATTTCCAACCACTATAAAATAATTATTATAATATTTAATATTTGTTGAGCACTGAATACTGTATCTGTATTATCCCATTTAATGCTCACAACTCAGTGAGGTAGATAATATGATTATCCTCATATTACAGATGAAGCAAAAGAGGAACAGAAAGGTTGGGTAAATTGTCCATAGTCACACAGCCAGGAAATGCTAGAGCTCAGATTCAAGCCTGCCCTGGGTCCAGAACTCATGCAATAGTTAAAAACAAGCAAACAAACAAACAAACTACTGTAACCCCCGCCTCAATGCATGTTTGATGATCAATAAATAAAAACCTTGTACCTCCCAAATTCAAGGAGATAAAAGTTCAGGTAGTAGAATCTCCTAGTAGGAGGTTTAGCTGATCAGGAACTTGACTCCATCCCTCTGAATCTCACGTAGCCCCTGGAGATACGCTCTGCTTGATCCCTGCCTCTACTGTAGCCCTGCACCCTCCAAGCCCCAAAGTGAGTGCTCCTCCTTTCATGTGTGAACAAACATAAACCTGAAAAAGCCAATCCTTCAAGATGGATCTTGAGCAGCTCACTGGGCCTAAATGTAAAATAAAGCCAACGAGCCATTTGCCGACTAGGGGTCACACACATACTCTGAGTTCCCTGAAAACCTGCACTCTTTTATCTTTCAGACTTTCAGTGCTTCCCTGAACCAACCAATCAGAGCTCATCTTCCTCAGCCAATCAGAGCTCAGCTGTGTTGACCAATCAGGGCTATGCTATATGGACCAACCAGAACTCAGCTGCATTGACCAATCAGAACTAACCATGCTTCAATCCTTCGTTATAAACGTACTTTTGTTTTACACTGGAGGCTGTGACTCCTGGGTTTGCAACTGTTCACTGGAAGAGTCTCTTTCCTCCAGTCTCCTTTTCAGAGACCTTTTGTTCACAGATGTTCTGTCTCAAATATAGACAAAAAAAAAAAAAAACACTCCATATGATTCTTCCTAACATGATGGAGACAGTTGGCATTTTCAAGATGCTACCAAATTCTAAAAGTGAACAGAACAGAAATAAATTTCAGAACGCATTCAAAAAGTCTCTATTTTGACCACACTCACACGGTTTTTAGGCTTTGTGCATTTGATATTTGGATTTATGGCTAGACTCAGAGATTTAACATGTGGCTGCCCACCAGCCAGCATAGTGGTTCACGCCTGTAATCCCAGCACTTTGGGAGGCTGAGGCAGGAGAACTGCTTGAGGCCAGGAGTTTGAGACCAGCCTGAGTAACAGGGAGACGGCGTCTCTACAAAAAAAAACAAAATTTAGCCAGGCATGGTGACGTGCCCGTACTTCCAGTTACTGGGGAGGCTGAGATGTGAGGATCACTTAAGCCCAGGAGGCAGAGGTTGTGAAAAAGGAAAAGTTCTCTCGTACCCCTTGCAGGGTGTGCAATGGGGGGTGTAGCTCACTTCTTCAGTGCCCCACTGCTCAAACCTCTATGGGAGCATACAGATGGGCTGGGAGCCCCACGGCAGTGTCTAGGGGTGAATGTTTACAGCTGAAGCCCCAGTGGGCGTGTGTTACAGGGTGTTCTTTTAGTTTAGCTGCCTGTAGGCAGCTTGTGTTAGCTCAATTCGACCCCTGCCTTATTGCAAGGACAGAGAGCTTTCTGTATCCTGGAGTTCTTGCCTTGGTGTACTGGAGGAATCAGATCACACGTGGGCTTGGAGAATGAGTTCAAGATTTTATTAAGTGGAAGTAGCTCTCAGTAGACGGGGGAACCAGAAGGGAGATGGTCTTCCTCTGGAGTCAGGCTGCTCGCGGCCCAGGTTTTTTCTGACTGCCCTAGCCAAACTCCGTGTCGTTCTGCCGCTCAATGGCCTGCCGGCGTGCTGGTAACTGTTGATGCGTTCCTCTCCACATCCAGCCACCTGTGTGTTCCTCCACTGATGTGCTCCTCTCAATGCCCAGCCACATGTGTGTCTGCCTGCTAGCGTCTCGGGGTTTTTATAGGCACAGGATGGTGGTATGTCAGGCCAGGGTGGTCTTGGGAAATGCAACATTTGGGCAGGAAAACAAAAATGCCTGTCCTCACCCAGGTCCATGGGCATAGGCCCGGGGGTAGAGGCCTAGCCAGGGACCACACTCTTCCCTCCTTCCATATCATTTAAAGGGATCATGCTCTTCCCTTCCCAGTACTTCCCTTTCCCCTTCCCTATCAGTTGCAGTGAGCTGAAATGGTACCACTGCACTCCAGCCTGGCTGACAGAGTAAGACTCTGTCTCAAAAATAAAAATTGGCTAGGCGCAGTGGCTCACGCCTGTAATCCCAGCACTCTGGGAGACTGAGCCCAGTGAATCACTTGAGGCCAGGAGTTCAACACCAGCCTGTCCAACATGGTGAAACCCTGTCTCTACTAAAACTACAAAATTAGCTGGGCATGGTGGCACATGCCTGTAATCCCAGCTACTTGCGAGGCTGAGGTAGGAGAATTGCTAGAACCTGGGAGGTGGAGGTTGCAGTGAGCCAAGATTGCACCACTGCACTCCAGCCTAGACAACAGAGTGAGAAACTCCATCTCAAAAAAATAAAGATAGGCCGGGCGCAGTGGCTCATGCCTGTAATCCCAGCACTTTGAGAGGCCAAGGCGGGCAGATCACAAGGTCAAGAGATCGAGACCATCCTGGCCAACATGGCAAAACCCCATCTCTACTAAAAATACAAAAATTAGCTGGGTGTGGTGGTGTGTGCCTGTACTCCCAGCTACTAGGGAGACTGAGGCAGGAGAACTGCTTGAATCCAGGAGGCGGAGGTTGCAGTGAGCCGAGATTGTGCCACTGCACTCCAGCCTGGCGACAGAGCAAGACTCTGTCTCAATAAATAAATACATAAATAAACAGATAAATAAAATAAAAATAAATAAAATAAAATAAAATGTGGCTTTTAGTAAACACTCTATGCAAGACATTGTGCTTTGCACTATTGATGCATTCTCTCATTTAAACTTCTCACCAAACCTGTGAAGCAGGTAGATATTCCCATTTTACAAATATAATAGGACCAAAGAGATAAAGTAAGTTTCCCAGGGTCACACAGCCAATAAGCAGAAGATCTGGCATTTGAACTTAAGTTGTCTGACATCAGGTCTTGAATTTTTTATGACTACGATATACAGCCTCCCCTCCTTATTTATTTATTTATTTTGAGACAGAGTCTCACTCTGTTCCCCAGGCTGGAGTGTAGTAGTGGGATCAAGGCTCAGTGCAGCCTGGACCTCCCAAGCTCAAGAAGCAATCTTCCCACCTCAGCCTCCCAAGCAGCTGGGACTACAGGCATGTGCCACCACACCCTGATAATTTTTGTCTTTTTTGTAGAGACAGGATTCCGTGTGTGTGTGTGTGTGTGTGTGTGTGTGTGTGTGTGTGTGTGTGTGTATCACAGCATAGTTTCTGGCTTTCTCCCAGGGATAAGCCTGGCTTTTATTCTTGCATTGGTTCAGTGAGGGGATTTAATTACATATAATCTCCATGGCTTGTGTTAAATTGAACTACTTCTTACCACCTATTTTCTTCAACTAATCAGCTCTTGCTCACTCTGTAGAACTAGGTTAAAACTCATAGCTCCTGCAAGAAGCCTTCCCTGGTCTCTCCAATTACCCCCTTTAACATTGGTCTCTCCCAAATTCATTCTAAAGGAGAGGTCCAAGTCTAACAAATTTTCTGGGGAATACCATAAACAGTAGAGGAAATTGGAAGTCCATCTCTGGGGAAAAAAAATGAGCTCAAACGTATCTCCAGATGTTTTCATATGTCTATGAGCACAGAAACAGTCTGGCAGGGACAAAAATGACATGGTCTCACTGGCTGCCTATAGTTCTCACCCACTGGCCTGCTTGTGAACACAGCCCAGCCTCCACCCAGGACAGTCTTTTAGAGTCCTGAAGAGACAGGAGAAGGCCACCTTAAGCATTTTTTTTGGTCAGTCCAAATCCTGCCCACCGCTAAGAAGTTCTGACCCAAATATACACATATATCAAAATTATTATTTCATACGGAGATCTGATTATGCCCCAGGCAAAACAGAAACTTATGAGTAGGCACTTTCAGAATGGCAGAGTAAGAACCTCCAAAAAATCTGCTCCTCAAATCAGCAAAGAGAATATTGGCAAAAATTGTTAAAATCAAGTTTTTCAATATTCTGGAAATTAACCAAAAGCTTGCAGCGATCTAAGGAGCATTTATTCAAGAAAACAACTGAATCTTAGCAAGAACACTGATCTTTGTGGCCTTTTAACTTGCCCTATTCACATCCCCCTCTCTTTTGCTCAGTGATAGCCTTGAAAACCAGAAGCCTCGCAGTCGCAGTAAGCTGTGAAATCCAGCTGCTGGGACAACTGGATATGCGCCTGGAAAACAAAGCTGGGCTCCTACTTTACACCACATGCCAAACTTACCTGAAAACAAAACAAAGGCATAGGAAAGAAAAATGTAAAACTCCTAGAAAACACAGGTGTAAATCTTCAAAACCTTAGTAGACATTCACATGAATTTTTACAATAAAACAAGTGACTCAGACATTTTGTACCTTGGCCCATAACCATGTGGTCAGTTGGTAGCCATACTCAACATTTATAACCAATATCTCTGAATGCTCACTGATTAAACAATTCCAACGGTACAAGGACTTCTACTACTCTTTTTTTCCAGATAGAGTCTCACTCTGTCACCCAGGCTGGAGTGATCATAGCTCACTGCAGTCTCCACCTCCTCAGCTCAAGCGATCCTCCCACCTCAGCCTCCCGAGTAGCTGGGACCACAGGCATGCACCACCACGCCTGGCTAATTTTTGAATTTTCTGTAGAGACAGGGTTTCACCATGTTGCCCAGGCTGGTCTCCAACTACTGGGCTCAAGCGACCCACCTGCCTTGGCCTCCCAAATTGCTGGGATTACAGGTGTGAGCCACCACACCCAGTCCCAGGACTTCCATTCTTACCTACAGATAGAATAGGTTACCCAGCAAAAACTATTGATGTATATAAAATCTAAAATGTGGCCACATATGGAGACTTTAAAAGTGAACCAGCCTTCTCACTACTATGCTTGACTAGTCTTTTAAAAGAAAAAGGTTCAGGATCAGCCTGGGCAACATAGTTAAACCCTGTCTGTACAAAAAACACAAAAATTAGCTGGGCATGGTGGCAGTCTCCTGTAGTCCCAGCTATTTGGGAGGCTGAGGTGGGAGGATTGTTTGAGCCTGGGAGTCGAGGCTGCAGTGAGCCATGATCTCACTGTTGCACTCCAACTGTCAACACAGTGAGACCCTGTTTCAAAAAAAACTGAACCAGTTTCTGCCAGATTAAAAGAATGAAACTTCCATACATGTCATTGGAAATAACACTGTGTTTTCCTCTCACACAATGAGACAGAGATGAGCAAATGTCTTTTCAATCTCTGATAACTAAGTACTATTACCAAGGAAGATTGAACAGCTAAACGTCTTCACAGTTTCAACACTAACGCTAGCCACGTGTCATATGTTAAACACCTCAAATAAGATATACTGAGGCAAACATTCACATAACCAAAGCAAAGTAGAAATCGTTTTTTATAAACAACTCGAGATAATTGGCTGAAAATGACTAGTGAGAGTTCCTCAAAGGCTCGTCAGCATAGGCAACTACAATATTAAATCTTGTTACTCTGATTTCCGGCAAGATGGCCAAACAGGAAAAGCTCTGGTCTGCAGCTCCCAACAAGACCGAGGCAGAGGGCGGGTGATTTCTCGAGGTCAGGAGATGGAGACCATCCTGGCTAACATGGTGAAACCCTGTCTCTACTAAAACTACAAAAAAAAAAAAATTAACTGGGCATGGTGGCAGGCGCCTGTAGTCCCAGCTACTCGGGAGGCTGAAGCAAGAGAATGGCGTCAACCTGGGAGGCGGAACTTACGGTGAGCCGAGATTGCACCACTGCACTCCAGCCTGGGCGACAGAGCGAGACTCCATCTCAAAAAAAAAAAAAAAAAAAGAAGGCGGGTGATTTCTGCATTTCCAACTGAGGCAAACAGGGTCTGGAGTGGACCTCCAGTAAACTCCAACTGACTTGTTAGAATGAAAACTAACAAAGAAAGGAATTCCATCAACATAAACAAAAAGGACTCCCACACCGAAACCCCATCGGTAGGTCACGAACGTCAAAGACCAAAGGTAGATAAAACCACAAAGATGGGGAGAAACCAGCGCAGAAAGGCTGAAAATTCCAAAAACCAGAACGCCTCTTCTCCTTCAAAGGATCACAACTCCTCACCAGCAGGGAAGAAAACTGGACAGAGAATGAGTTTGACAAACTGACAGAAGTAGGCTTCAGAAGGTGGGTAATAACGAACTCCTCCAAGCTACAGGAGCATGTTCTAACCCAATGGAAGGAAGCTAAGAACCTTGAAAAAAGGTTAGACGAATTGCTAACTAGAATACCCAGTGTAGAGAAGAATATAAATGACCTGATGGAGCTGAAAAACACAGTATGAGAACTTCGTGAAGCATACACAAGTTTCAATAGCCAAATAAATCAAGAGGAAGAAAGGATATCAGTGATTGAAGATCAACTTAATGAAATAAAGCAAGAAGACAAGATTAGAGAAAAAAGAGTGAAAAGAAAAGAACAAAGCCTCCAAGAAATATGGGACTATGTGAAAAGACCAAATCTACATTTGATTGGTGTACCTGAAAGTGACGGGGAGAATGGAACGAAGTTGGAAAACACTCTGCAGGATATTATCCAGGAGAACTTCCCCAACCTAGCAAGGCAGGCCAACATTCAAATTCAGGAAATACAGAGAACACCACAGAGATATTCCTCAAGAAGAACCCTAAGACACATAATCATCACATTCACCAAAGTTGAAATGAAGGAAAAAATGTTAAGGGCAGCCAGAGAGAAAGGTTGGGTTACCCACAAAGGGAAGCCCATCAGACTAACAGCGGATCTCTCGGCAGAAACTCTACAAGCCAGAAGAGAGTCAGGGCCAATATTCAACATTCTTAAAGACAAAAATTTTCAACCCAGAATTTCATATCCAGCCAAACTAAGCTTCATAAGTGAAGGAGAAATAAAAGCCTTTACATACAAGCAAATGCTGAGAGATTTTGTCACCATCAGGCCTGCCTTACAAGAGCTCCTGAAGGAACCACTAAACATGGAAAGGAACAACCGGTACCAGCCACTGCAAAAACATGACAAATTGTAAAGACCATCGACGCTATGAAGAAACTGCATCAACTAACGGGCAAAATAACCAGTTAGCATCATAATGACAGGATAAAACTCACATATAACAATATTAACCTTGAACGTAAATGGGCTACATGCTCAAATTAAAAGACAAGACTGGCAAATTGGATAAAGAGCCAAGACCCATCAGTGTACTGTATTCACGAGACCCATCTAATGTGCAAAGACACACATAGGCTGAAAATAAAGGGATGGAGGAAGATCTACCAAGCAAATGGAAAGCAAAAAAAGCAGGGGTTGCAATCCTAGTCTCTGATAAAACAGAGCTTAAACAGTAGAGGTCCACTCCAGACCCGGTTTACCTGAGTTGGAAATGCAGAAATCACTGGCCTTCTGCATCGATCTCGCTGGGAGCTGCAGACCAGAGCTGTTCCTATTCGGCCATCTTGCTGGAAATCAGAGTAACAAGATTTAATATTGTAGTTGCCTATGCTGACGAGCCTTTGGGGAAGTCTCACTAACTATTTTCAGCCAATTATCTTGAGTTGTTTATAAAAAGATCAAAAGAGACAAAGAAGGCCATTATATAATGGTAAAGGGATCAATGCAACAAGAAGAGCTAACTATCCTAAATATACATGCACCCAATACAGGAGCACCTAGATTCATAAAGCAAGTTCTTAGAGACCTACAAAGAGATTTAGACTCTGACACAATAATAGTGGGAGACTTTAAAACCCCCTGTCAATATTAGATCAACGAGACAGAAAATTAACAAGGATATCCAGGACTTGAACTCAGCTCTGGACCAAGCAGACCTAACAGACATCTACAGAACTCTCCACCCCAAATCAACAGAATATACATTCTTCTCAGCACCACATCACACATATTCTAAGATTGACCACATAGTTGGAAGTAAAACACTCCTCAGCAAACGTAAAAGAACAGAAATCACAACAAACTGTCTCTCAGACTACACTGCAATCAAATTATAAGTCAGAATTAAGAAACTCACTCAAAACCACACAAATACATGGAAACTAAACAACCTGCTCCTGAATGACTACCAGGTAAATAACAAAATGAAGGCAGAAATAAAGATGTTCTTTGAAACCAATGAGAACAAAGACACAACGTATCAGAATCTCTGGGACACATTTAAAGCAGTGTGTAGAGGGAAATTTATAGCACTAAATGCCCACAAGAGAAAGCAGGAAGATTAAAATCAACACCCTAATATCACAATTAAAAGAACTAGAGAAGCAAGAACAAACAAATTCAAAAGCTAGCAGAAGACAAGAAATAACTAAGATCAGAGCAGAACTGAAGGAGATAGAGACATGAAAACCCCTTCAAAAAAATCAATGAACCCAGGAGCTGGTTTTTTGAAAAGATCAACAGAATACATAGACCACTAGCCAGACTAATAAAGAAGAAAAGAGAAGAATCAAATAGACGAAATAAAAAATGATAAAGGGGATATCACCACCGATCCCACAGAACTACAAACTACCATCAGAGAATACTATAAACACTTCTATGCAAATAAACTAGAAAATCTAGAAGAAATGGATGAATTCCTGCACACATACACCTTCCCAAGACCAAACCAGGAAGAAGTAGAATCTCTGAATAGACCAATAACAGATTCTGAAATTGACGCAGTAATCAATAGCCTACCAACGAAAATAAGTTCAGGACCAGACGGATTCACAACCAAATTCTACCAGAGGTACAAAGAGGACCGGGTACCATTCCTTCTGAAACTATTCCAAACAACAGAAAAAGAGGGAATCCTGCCTAACTCATTTTATGAGGCCAGCATCATCCTGATACAAAAACCTGGCAGAGACACAACAAAAAGAGAATTTCGGACCAATATCCCTGATGAACATCAATGTGAAAATCCTCAATAAAATGCTGGCATACCGAATCCAGCAGCACATCAAAAAGCTTGTCCACCACAATCAAGTCGGCTTCATCACTGGGATGCAAGGCTGGTTCACCATATGCAAATCAATAAACGTAACCCATCACATGAACAGAAAAAACGACAACAACCACGATTATCTCAATAGATGCAGAAAAGGCCTTTAACAAAATTCAACAGCCCTTCATGCTAAAACCTCTCAATAAACTAGGTATTGATGGAACATATCTCAAAATAATAAGAGCTATTTATGACAAACCCACAGCCAATATCACACTGACTGGGCAAAAACTGGAAGCATTCCCTTTGAAAACCAGCACAAGACAAGGATGCCCTCTCTCACCACTCCTATTCAACATAGTGTTGGAAGTTCTGGCCAGGGCAATTAGGCAGGAGAAGGAAATAAAGGGTATTCAGTTAGGAAAAGAGGAAGTCAAATTGTCCCTGTTTGCAGATGACATGATTGTATATCTAGAAAACCCCACTGTCTCAGCCCCAAATCTCCCTAAGCTGATAAGCAGCTTCAGCAAAGTCTCAGGATACAAAATCAATGTACAAAAATCACAAGCATTCTTATACACCAACAACAGACAAACAGAGAGCCAAATCATGAGTGAACTCCCATTCACAATTGCTTCAAAGAGAATAAAATACCTAGGAATCCAACTTACAAGGGACGTGAAGGACCTCTTCAAGGAGAACTACAAACCACTGCTCAAGGAAATAAAAGAGGATACAAACAAATGGAAGAACATTCCATGCTCATGGGTAGGAAGAATCAATATAGTGAAAATGGCCATACAGCCCAAGGTAATTTATAGATTCAATGCCATCCCCATCAAGCTACCAATGACTTTCTTCACAGAATTGGAAAAAACTACTTCAAAGTTCATATGGAACCAAAAAAGAGCCTGCATCGCCAAGTCAATCCTAAGCCAAAAGAACAAAGCTGGAGGCATCACACTACCTCACTTCAAACTATATTACAAGGCTAAAGTAACCAAAACAGCATGGTACTGGTACCAAAACAGAGATATAGATCAATGGAACAGAACAGAGCCTTCAGAAATAACGCCGCATATCTACAACTATCTGATCTTTGGCAAACCTGAGAAAAACAAGCAATGGGGAAGGGATTCCCTATTTAATAAATGGTGCTGGGAAAACTGGCTTGCCATATGTAGAAAGCTGAAACTGGATCCCTTCCTTACACCTTATACAAAAATTAATTCAAGATGGATTAAAGACTTAAACGTTAGACCTAAAACCATAAAAACCCTAGAAGAAAACCTAGGCATTACCATTCAGGACATAGGCATGGGCAAGGACTTCACGTCTAAAACACCAAAAACAATGTCAACAAAAGCCAAAATTGACAAATGGGATCTAATTAAACTAAAGAGCTTCTGCACAGCAAAAGAAACTACCATCAGAGTGAACAGGCAACCTACAAAATGGGAGAAAATTTTCGCAACCTACTCATCTGACAAAGGGCTAATATCCAGAATCTACAATGAACTCAAACAAATTTACAAGAAAAAAACAAACAACCCCATCAAAAAGTGGGCGAAGGACATGAACAGACACTTCTCAAAAGAAGACATTGATGCAGCCAAAAGACACATGAAAAACTGCTCACCATCACTGGCCATCAGAGAAATGCAAATCAAAACCACAATAAGATACCATCTCACACCAGTTAGAATAGCAATCATTAAAAAGTCAGGAAACAACAGGTGCTGGAGAGGATGTGGAGAAATAGGAACACTTTTACACTGTTGGTGGGACTGTAAACTAGTTCAACCATTGTGGAAGTCAGTGTGGCAATTCCTCAGGGATCTAGAACTAGAAATACCATTTGACCCAGCCATCCCATTACTGGGTATACACCCAAAGGACTATAAATCATGCTGCTATAAAGACACATGCACACGTACGTTTATTGAGGCACTATTCACAATAGCAAAGACTTGGAACCAACCCAAATGTCCAACAATGATAGACTGGATTAAGAAAATGTGGCACATATACACCATGGAATACTATGCAGCCATAAAAAATGATGAGTTCATGTCCTTTGTAGGGACATGGATGAAATTGGAAATCATCATTCTCAGTAAACTATTGCAAGGACAAAAAATCAAACACCGCATGTTCTCACTCATACGTGGGAATTGAACAATGAGAACACATGGACACAGGAAGGGGAACATCACACTCTGGGGACTGTTGTAGGGTGGGAGGAGGGGGGAGGGATAGCATTAGGAGATATACCTAATGCTAAATGACGAGTTAATGGGTGCAGCACACCAGCATGGCACATATATACATATGTAACAAACCCGCACGTTGTGCACATGTACCCTGAAACTTAAAGTATAATAATAATAAAAAGAAAATGTGGCACATATACACCGTGGAATACTATGCAGCCATAAAAAAGGATGAGTTCATGTCCTTTGCAGAGACATGGATGAAGCTGGAAATCATCATTCTCAGCAAACTATCACAAGGACAAAAAACCAAACACTGCATGTTCTCACTCATAGGTGGGAACTGAACATTGAGAACACTTGGACACAGGAAGGGGAACATCACACACAGGGGCCTGTCATGGGGTAGGAGGACGGGGGAGGGATAGCATTAGGAGAAATACCTAATGTAAATGATGAGCTGATAGGTGCAGCAAACCAACATGTCACATGTATACCTATGTAACAAACCTGCACGTTGTGCACATGTACCCCAGTACTTAAAGTATAATAACAAAAAAGAAAAAAAATCTTGTTACTCACTGAATAGTTGGCCACTGTTAATATTATTACTACTTTTTACTTACAAAAAACTCCACACACTTGTTAGTTTTAATCAAGATGTTCAGTTAAAAAATAAATAGTTCAAGATCTTATTTTAAAAGGAGGCACAATTATCTATAGATTTTTCATTTATCCACAGCAGTTTCATTTAGCATAATGGATAAATTCTCTTCCCATTTTCCCTTCTACTGTCCACTTCTGTCCACTCTGAAGTCTCTGGGATCAAAAAGCCCCTCATCAGCAGCAAAGCAAAATGCTTTGTGTACCAGCCTGTTTCTTCTCTACCAACTATTTGCCTTCCTTGCTCCTTTTACTTCAATCCTTTTATGTTAACCAAACTCCCCACCTCTGTTTGAATTACTATTGCTTCGTAATAAACCAATCCAAATTTAGTGGCTTTAAACAACCATTTTACTTTGTTCTAGGATTCTGTGGTTTAAGAATTGAGACATCATGGAGCAGAGATAGCTTGTTTCTACTTCATAATGTCTGGGGCCTCACCTGGGGAAACCAGAAGGCTGGGGGCCATAATCCTTTAGGAGTTTTCATTTACAGGCTACTGGTAAATGTTGGCTATTAGCTGGAACCTCGGCTAGGGCTGTTGATCAGAGGACCTATAGGTGGCCTTACCATAGGCCTGGGCCTTCTAACAGTATGGCAGCCTCAGGGTAATCAGACTTTGTACATGGCAGCTCAGGGCTCTAAAGGTGAATGTCACTGCAGGTGAGCCAGAAGCTACACTGCCTCTCATAACCTAGCCTCAGAAGTCACAGTTTCACTGCCCCCTATTCTATTGGTTAATATAATCAAAGTCGGCTCAGATTCAAAGGAGAGGAGACGTTTGACCCTACTTCTCAATGGAAGGGTGGCAAGGTCACATTACAGAAGAGAGTGTGGGATGACAGGTACTACGGTGGCCATCTCTGAAAAATACAATCTGCCACTTTCTCCCATGTACTTCTCCTGCTTAAGTATACTTTGATCTGATTTTTTAGGGAAAAACCACCTCAGGAGACTAATATTTTAACTGAGGCTCCTAAGCTCTGTTAGATAGTAACCAGAGGGCTGGGCACAGTGGCTCATTCCTGTAATCTTAACACTTTGGGAGTCCGAGGCGGGAGGATCACTTGAGGTCAGGAGTTCGAGACCAGCCTGGCCAAGATGGCAAAACTCCATCTTCATTAAAAATACAAAAATTAGCCAGGTGTAGTGGCACACACCTGTAGTCCCAGCTACTTGGGAGGCTGAGGCAGGAGGTTCACTTGAACCCAGGAGGCGGAGGCTGCAGTGAGCTGAGATCGCACCACTGCACTCCAGTCTGGGTGACAGAGCAAGACTCTGTCTCAAAAAAGAAAAAAAAAAAAAAAAGAAGGTAACCAAATGCTTTCATCCACATCCAGCCCCAAGCTTTCCTGTTCAGCATATCTGACTACTTATCTGCTATAAATGGCCAGGAAATCTGGCCTCCAATAAGCTGCTGGACCCAGCGCTGATCACTCTGGAGGAAAAAAAGCAACCACTGACATGTGGCAACTGGCTTGGCACTCACAGCTGGGCCTTGGTGTTCTCCCGATGAACATAACAATTTCATAAACTGCCACTATCAGACAAGGCCACTATGTGACCACAGTGACCAATAAAAAAGCAAGACCACCTCATAACTGTATCTGAAGAAACAAAACATGAACTTTGACTAAGCCATAAAAATGACCAAACACTGCTATCCTTGCTAACAGTGACCGGTGCTACTTTACCAATTAGCCTCCTTCTGGATAAGAGTCATTAAGATACACAATCACAGAATTATTCCCATTTCCTAACAGAGTCCAATCCAGGGCAAAGCCTCACTTCTTTAAATCTTCCCCAAATTCACCTAACACAGATTCAAATCCCGTAATAAGTCCTTTCTGACACCCTCCAACAGAGAAGCACCACAGCGCCCATGGTGTGCGCTCTCCCTCCATGTAATGCACTGAGCAATCAACCCAACCTGTTCAACCACAGGTGTGTTCCTGGTGGTCTTGGGCTAGAGGGCACTGACGACTCCTCTAAGGACCTCGCATAAGAAAACTCGTTTCTAGCAGAGGTCACTTCCCATCCCCTGAATTCTAGCTTTCAGTCAGACTTTCGATTTGGCTCTTTTACACTGCAGTTTTGGCAGACAATTATATAAATCCTTAGACTGCCAGAAGCTATTAAAATGCCCCTAAAGTTATATATATATATCTTAAATATATGTGTATATGAGATCTGGTCCCCCAGGTTTCCTCCTTATCACCTTATCAAGTGCAGAAAGGTTATTCCAATAACAATGGCAACAGCTGCCCTGTCCCCAGCACAGTCACAGGACCTAAAGGAAATCTGGCTTCACACACAGGGTGCTTAAGCCTCTGCTTTGGGAAAAGCAATAGGTAGGCATAGGACATCTCAGTTGCAGATCCCAGATTCACAATCCTATTTCTGCCACCTCCTCCTCCTCCTCCTAGTGTGTTCTTCATTTTTCTCCTAATCTTATTTTGCAAAGCAAAAACGTGACATTATCATTACCCTTTTCCTCCTCTCCTTTACAGTTCTCACTCGCTTGATGCAAGGACTCTTACCCTCAGAAAAACCATTCCAAAGAAAAAACTGACCTCCATAACCTAGTAGTTCAGTGCCAGACCAGAATCCCCACCCCACTTCAGGTCAGAGACACATATCGATTTAAAGTTTAGTTTAAGGAATCAGCTGTAGCACACAGAAAATATGGACTGGAAACAATCCCATCTGAACTTGAATTCTGGAGTAATCGCGTTTGCTGCTTTGACACCCATAGCCCAAAATTCTCCTTCACAACCATCTGTCCACTCTCAGGGTCCCTGAGATACTGAATGTTCATGCAACAAAATTAAATCATTACTACTCAGGCATCATTTAGGAAATGGAGCTACAGAGTTCAAACTTACATAAGTTTGTTTTATCTCCTCACATTTCACGGAAAATAACACTACCTGTAAGACTAGGTGTGGATTTAGACAGATGAGGGCTACTGTGGAGGTGCAGGGTAAGTGCACAAGCATTAAGTGAGAGGCTCACCAATCACGTGCAAAAGTTGATTAATTTTCAGGAGTCATATGTGGTTGTCTCGCTGACTCCTTTGGAATATGGACATGATAGAGAACAGATTTCTTTTCTGTTTTTTTTTTGTTTCATGTTGTTTTTTATTATACTTTAAGCTTTAGGGTACATGTGCACAATGTGCAGGTTTGTTACATATGTATACATGTGCCATGTTGGTGTGCTGCACCCATTAACTCGTCATTTAGCATTAGGTATATCTCCTAATGCTATCCCTCCCCCCTCCCCCCACCCCATGACAGGCTCTGGTGTGTGATGTTCCCCTTCCTGTGTCCATATGTTCTCAATGTTCAATTCCCACCTGTGAGTGAGAACATGCGGTGTTTGGTTTTTTGTCCTTGCAATAGTTTGCTGAGAATGATGGTTTCCAGCTTCATCCATGTCCCTACAAACGACATGAACTCATCATTTTTTATGGCTGCATAGTATTCCATGGTGTATATGTGCCACATTTTCTTGGTTCGCTCTTGTCGCCCAGGCTGGAGTACAATGGCATGATCTCGGCTCACTGCAACCTCTGTCTCCCAGGTTCAAGCGATTCTCCTGCCTCAGCCTCCCGAGTACCTGGGATTATAGGCACCTGCCACCACGCCCAGCTAATTTTTGTATTTTTAGTAGAGACAGGGTTTCACCACGTTGACCAGGCTGGTCTTGAACTCCTGACCTCAGGTGATCCACCTGCCTCGGCCTCCTAAAGTGCTGGGATTACAGGCGTGAGCCACCGCGCCCAGCCTGAGAACAGATTTCTGAAACATCCAAGGCACTGGCCATTCTAGCACCTTGCTGGCCCCTACAAAGACTCACAATAGACTCAGGCCAGTTTGTATGGACTTTTTGGTTGTCTTTTTATGTGTGTCTGAGTGTTTGGTTTGGGGTTTCATTTATTTTGTTTTGTAACTGGCCTAGCGAGATTTGGGATGAAGCATTGACAAGAGTCTAGAATGATTAGTGAAATTTCTGAAAATGTGTCCTAGCCTTTTTCAGGGTCATGGGAGGGGGTTTGAACGGGAGGTATAACTGTGGACTGCCACCCTCCAGGAGTCTGTTTAGGGCCACCCCCTAAAGGAAGGCTTCAAATTAAGCTGTAACAAAATGAGATTTCTGATTCTGTGTTCTAGAGTAAATAAAATGATTTCAGTCACACCTTGCATAGCAACAGGAATATATTCTGAGAAATCCATCGTTAGGCAATTTCATTGTGAGAACATCATAGACTGTACTTACACAAACCTAGAGTGTGTGTATATATATATATATTTTTCTCATACGGAAAACAAAATGTTCCAGTACCAATAATGAACATCAATCATTACCGCAACTGATCTGCAATGCCAATATCAAGTGCTGTGTATCAGGTTTCTATATATGCTCCATTATAATCTTCTGGGACTACCATAATATATGTGGTCCATCGTTGACCAAAATGCCACTATGCAGTGAATAACTGTATTTCTTCTAAAGGGAGGGTTTTCTTGGTGGAGGTGGAACTACCTACCAATTCTGACTTCTTATACTAATCTTTCTCTGTCAGTTAGCTTGTCACACTGTCTTTTTAATTTTTAACCTCAAACATAATTTATTACCAGAAATTAGGAACACTTCATTTTTCGTTGTTGATACAGTGGAGGTGTGAACTCCACTGTAAACAACTACTTGAATATATAAAAATCAGCAAGGGATTTGAATAGAAAACTGCTACTTTGTGTTTTTAAACAATTTATGGTATAAGTCACTGTGACAAGTACAATGGAGAAAAACAATTTGCTTTGTTTAGTTCAGGAAGATGATCTTTGCTCGACCATCCAAAACATACAAACAACAAAAACACATCCATTTTATTAAAGACTTAAATATATGACCTGAGACCATAACACTACAAGAAGAAAACCTAGGGAAGAAACTACAGGACACTGGTCTGGGCAATGAATTTTGGGGTTTGACCCCAAAAGCTCAAATAACAAAAGCAAAACTAGACAAATGGAATTACATCGAACTAAAATGTTTCCGCACAGCAAAGAAAACAATTAACAGAGGGGAGAGACAGCCTACAGATTGGGAGAAAATATTTGCAAGCCCTACTTCTAATAAGGTGTTAATGTCCAAAATATATAAGGGACTCAAATAACTCAATAGCAAAAAGACAACCTGATTAACAAATGGACAAAGGACCTGAATAGACATTTCTCAAATGAAGACACACAAATGGCCAACAGGCATAAGAAAAAATGCTCAACATCACTAATCGCTAGGGACATGCAAATTAAAATCACAATGATATATTACCTCACACCTTCCAGAATGGCTATTATCAAAAAGGTGAAAGATAACAGGCCAGGATATGGAGAAAAGGCAACCCTATACATTGTTGGTGGGAATATAAATTAGTACAGCCATTATGGAAAACTGTATGGAGGTTCCTCAAAAAACTAAAAATAGAATTACTATATGATCCAGCAATCCCACTTCTGGGTATATATCCAAAGAATTTGAAATCAGTATGTCGAAGAGATATCTGCACTCTTATGTTCATTGCAGGATTTATCACAATAGCCAAGTTATGGGATCAACCTAAGTGTCCATCAGTGGATGAACAGATAAAGCAAATGTGCTATACATACACAATGGAATATTATTCAATCTTCAAAAATCAGGAAAATCTGTCCATTGATGAGCCTGGAGAACATTATGCTAAGTGAAATAAGCCAGGCACAGAAAGACAAATACTTCATGTTCTCACTTGTATGTGGAATCTAAAACAATGGAACCCACAAACACAGAGAATAGAATGGTGGTGATATTTCAAAATTTCATATTCCAAAAGAGCTAAGAGTACATTTCAAATGTTAGCACCACAAAAAAACTATTAAATTCCATGTTGAGTCATTTTTGTGTAAAAAAAGATAAAATTTTAGGTGATGAATATGTTATTTACCTTGATTTAATCATTCTACATTGTATATATATAATACCACTTTGAACTCTATAAATGTATACAATTTGTTAATATACAATAAAATTATAGAAATATAAAAATAAAAAGATTTTCTAAGCAGTGTCAAATAAGTCAATTTTATTTCATATCTACTGTGTCTGAATTCAGACATGCCTGACCTTTAGGAGTGTGCCTAGCCTTCCCTAGGGGAGATATTCTTTTTTTTTTTTTTTTTTTTGAGACAGAGTCTTACTCTGTTGCCCAGGCTGGAGTGCAGTGGCGCAATCTTGGCTCACTGCAACCTCTGCCTCCCGGGTTCTAAGAGATTCCAGGAGATATTCTTTCCAATTTATTGTCAGCTCCGTTTAGATCTATAGTTCTCCAAGTATGGCCCCATGTCCAGGAGTATCAGCATCTCCTGGGAACTAGTTAGAAATGTAAATTCGGGGGTCCACTCCTGACCAACTGTAGGGGCAACTCTGTGGATGGGACCTAGCAATCTTGGTTTTAAGAAACCCTCCATCTGATTCTGATTCACAGGAAAGTTTGAGAGCCACTGACTTAGACTGCTATACTGTTGTTTCTCTGGTAAACAAAGAGGCTGCTTTTCTTGTTCAGAGAAATATTGCTTAGGATTTCTGGTGGGTGCACAATTCCCTGCTGTGAACCGAGTTTGCTGGAAAACCAAATAACTAGCACCTCCATCGTAGTCCTACCCAGAGCTTGCAGGCTTTGCACTCACGTAAGACTGATTCTTCCAGAGGCGCCTGGAAGTCCCATTGTGATGGGCAAATGCTCTTACCAGAAATAAACTAGTTGTGGGGACCGGGCGCGGTGGCTCATGCCTGTAATACCAGCACTTTGGGAGGCCGAGGCAGGCGGATCACTTGAGGTCAGGAGTTCGAGGCCAACCTGGCCAACATGGTAAAACCCCGTCTCTACTAAAAATATAAAAATTAGCCGGGAGTGGTGGTGGGTGCCTCTAATCCCAGCAACCCGGGAGGCTGAGGCAGGAGAATCACTTGAACCCGGCAGACGGAGGTTGCAGTGAGCCGAGATCACGCCACTGCATTCCAGCCTGGGCGACAGAAGTAGAGAGACTCCTTATCCAAAAAAAAAAAAAAAGAAAGAAAGAAAAAGAAATACACTAATTTGGGGCCTTAAATGCTACTCAGTTCACCAGTTCACCTCAACAGGGAGGGAAGGTGCCTGGAGGAAAATTGCACTTCGTTTTTGCCCTGCTTATTTTGTCTTCAAAATATATGTTAAATCACCGCATCAAAGAGCCGTCCCAGATCTCAACTCCCAGATGAGTTCGGTGGCACCCAATAGATTTTCATAACACATGATCTATCTCTGTCTCCTTGTACTGTAATAGCCTGTCTCCAAATGCAGATAGCAACCGGCAGGCTGTAAATGTCAAGGAAAAAGCCTAATTCCTTTCCTCATCCGGAGCCTCTAGTGCAGTACCCAGCACAGAGCAGGTACTTGGTATTTTGGTAAGGGAAATCAATCAACGCATCAATAGCAGAATCTGAAACCAGGGACCTAGATCTTTCCAATAAAATCATCCTGCTGAGATGTGACTCAGATGTACTGGTGCCCAGCAGACAACACGTTTTCGCCCTGATTTTATCCTCCATTCATCCGTCCGCCCCCTCCCCCATAGACCCCGCCTGTCCCCAGCTAAAAATAATGAAGGGATTCACACATCTCAGTGTCAACACACACAACACAGTTGACACGCCCCTTAATCCTACAGCTACGCCATCAATTCTCGCCGCCGGGTCCGTCCGCTTGTCAGTTCCCCCAACTCCTCATCCCCTCGCAACTTCTGATCCCCTATCACTTCCGTTCCCGTTTGCCTGCTCGGCTGGAAGCAGGATGTGTCTACGCCCTCAGCCCATAAGAAGTGCTACAAACCTCCGCCTCGCTCGCTGTCATGGCGGCGGCCGACGGCCCCTTTCCTGTGGCCTCAGAGAGCAGCGACAGTCGCAGTCACCGGACCTTCGCCCATCCGCCGCCCTCACTTAAGCGACGCACAACGGAGCTCCCACAATCCTCTTTGCTTCCGCTCTCTCCATTTCCGCCTCCTCCGCCCCCGCCTCGACATTAACCGTTTCGCGACTACGTCCGTTGGCCGGTCTGTTTGGGAGAGCCAGGCGACTAATCTGGTATAGAGACCGAAAAACACAGGTAAAAAGACCTAAAAGACTTAGTCATCTATTGGAACATTTCCCCGGTTTGTTTGTAAGTTGGCTTGCAAGCTTATCAATCATTCTCAAACAGGAGCTTAACTTACTTAGGTGAACAGTTCATGATGACGCCTTTAAGCTGCTAGACCAACCCAAACTCCGAATTTGCAGTTTCTGACCTTTCACCTTGAACCTGTGCCCTTTCTACCCTCCATTCTCCATCTCCTTTTGGTTCTTGTCTGACTCTTTAGCTGCATATGTAAAGAGCACAGACTTTGAAACCTGAGCTCCTGCGTTCGAATCCCCACTGTACCACTATCTAAACATGGCATCTTGGGCAAGTGATTCAAGCATGCTATTCCTTGGCTTTCTCATCTGTAGAATTGGTATAATAATAGTACTTACCTCCAGAGTTGCAGTAAAAATATTAAAATTTCACATGTGAGGAGCACCTAGAACATTGCCTATCATGAAGTTAAGCAGTATATTGAAATATAAATTATAATGATTGAATTTGATCTCACCTAAGACCTCTGACTAATAAATAATAAATGATAATAATCATTTCACCTGGGATAGAGGGGATTGCCCTGTTCTCTCCAGGCTGAGGCTGTAATACCTGATTCTAGGGACTGCTGATATGGAAATTACTACCACTCTGGCTGGAGTCAGAAGAGTATATTAAAGAGTCTCTTTGTACTGTCCTAAAATAAGCAAAATCCAACGTTTGCAGTTCTATGGACCACGCACTATGATAAGTGCTTTAAACTCATTTTGTTGTTATTGCTTCATCCTCACAATAGCCCTTTGCTGGTTCTTAAGTGTGTTACCCTTTCCTGTCCTCTTTGTCTGCTTAAAGCAGCTAAGAAAACTCAGATTAGTCAGATTGCATATAAATCAATAACTTGCCCACGGTCACAGAGCTAATAACAAATAGAGCCAAGACTTAAACTCAGATACATTCAGATGTGTCCTGGTATCTCTCAAATATCACTGAGAAAAAGGCCACCATAAATTCTTTTCAAGTGCTCTCTCTCCCCCAACTCCCCACCCCAAGAGTTGCCTGAATGCCCATACAGAAAGACTAGGTTCTCTTCAGAAGCAGAAGGGCAGAACCCAGTAAGGCAAAGATCTCTCCCTTGAAGGCTGGCAGCCAAGGAGGTGACTATAGTAGGAATTGGCATAACCAGCTCACTCATTGCCCTCCACTGTGCCACACAGGCCCCATTACTGCCTATAGTACTGAAGACCACTGGGGATAAAGGTACAGGGCCTTCACCTCATCCCACCGTTCTGTAAAGCTTGGATATTAGCAAAGATCTTGCTTATTTTAGGACAGTACAATGAGACTCTTTAATATACTCATCTGACTCCACCCAGAGTGGTAGTAGTAATTTCCATATCAGCAGTCCCTAGAGTCAGGAATTACTGCCTCAGCCTGGAGAGAACAAACCAATCCCCTCTGTCCCAGGTTAAAACAAAACAGGAATTCCCTCTGTTCCTTCAGAATGTACGGTACCCAGGATGTTGTTATTCTTGCTCCACACCTACCCACCCTCACTTCCCAACTTATCATCAGGCAGTCCACAATGGTTTTTTCAGGGGAAGGATTGGTGATGGTGAAGGGACTGAAGGAGAAGGTAAATCACCAGGTTTGCTGAAGGTAAATGAAGCACTGCCTTGTCCCTACCTCTGTACCTCTTTTGTAGCTCCCTGACCTTCTTTCTCATTTGGCATTTCAGAACCCATCACTCCACACCTAGGAAACCCTCTTGGGTTTGAATTGCAGACAAATCATCTTGTCTTTTATTTTTTCCCCCAACACCCAACGATAGCACACATGTCTGGGCTTGGCCAAATTTAAAAACAAAAATAACAGAGGTAGCACGGAAAGACTTTTTACTTAATTTTCTCCATTATTTCTAGCTGTCAAACTATTAGAAAATGTCAGTGTAAGGGGTAGAGCTGTGAGAAGTCGAGTTTCAGAGGCGAGGAAAGAGAAAAATCCTGATGCAAAGCAAAAGTGTTGGCAGAGGAAAGACGAGCCGACAAGAGTGTCTCTAGGGCCGGTAGAAATAAACAAATGGTGGAGATTGGTGAGTGGGTTTCATACACAAAGAAACCTTTCCCTTTTAGCTCCTTTCACCCTACACACCATATCCCCATTCCAGAGACTTCATCTGCCTTAAATTCTCCTAACCAACCCAGTTCTTTCCTTGCTGGGCATCTTGCCCTAATGGCAGAATTCACCACCAGCTGCTACTGCTAAGCAAACTGGGTAGTTGAGGGGAGAGGATGTTCGTAAACCCAATGTTAGAAAGGGAGATGTGTTCCTAGCATCCTTAGTCGTACTCATAGCATATTTTTAGAAGCAATGTTCTACGTACATAATAAGTGTTCAGGTTCTGCAGTGCTTTCTTCAGTATGTTTCAGTTATTTGTTTCTTCAGAGCTGTTCTGGGGTCCTAACATATATATGACAGTGTTTCTATACCATAGTGTTTTACACAGCTGGTGACCAGTTCAGGCCCCCTTTACAAGGCAGATAGATCCATCCCCCAGCTGCTGTGGGTATTAGCTGATAATTACAGCTGCTTCCTTCTCTGCAGAATTGCACTCTGCAGAAGAGGTTCATTGCCTGGGAGATTGCTGTTTAATACCCCCAACCCCTACACACACAACCCTGCAGCCAAAAGCAATGACTAACTGATGATGAGAGTACAAGGGTACCTTGCCTCAAGGTTGACCAATTCTGTGGTGTAAATCCTACTCCAGAGCTCCTCCTGGGATTAGGCTAGAGCTTGTTTCCAGCGAGCTTAGGTTTTTTCCTCCAGCCATATCCTGCTTCTCTCACTCCGCTGCTGCTGAGAGCACTCGCTCTAAATCACTGGCCCAAGAATCATGCCCCACCTTAGGCTCTGCTTCTAGGGAACCCTAATACTCATCATGCTCAGCTCATGTTTGTCAGAGGATCATGTAAAGAAGTCCCTCTGTAGGCCCTCTGTTGTAGGCAGAGCCATCGTACCCATCTCTGGGGAAGTCAGGAGTGAGTTAAGATGTAACTGGATAAGACCTCTTAAGTCAAACTTGAACATCTGTCCTAACTCAGATTAAAATGAGATCTGGCCTATTCCTGAAATCTACTGTCTTGGTGACACCAGCAGACTACATTCTATCAAATTAGAAATGAAGATATATTTGTTTGTGCTTCATTGTGGAAAAATTATGTTTTTATTAAAAAGTTATGTGGCATTTGTTAAAATTTTAGTTAAGTCACAATTATTTTGTGATAGACACTGCTATAATAGCATGAATCTTAAATTTATCAGCTGTTGGTTGCTATATGTTTGTTGAGTGTAAACTCTGTGTTATCAAAGATGATCAAAGAATGAGCCCAAGGTTAGATACCTGATAAGCATGCTCCGATTAGTCTAGAAGTGTTAAAAGAAAAAGAAACAACAACAGACCGGATTACCAGCTTGCAAATAATAAAAACATATCCTAATTTAATAATTCTTCTATGATTCAGAAGACATATTGGATCATCTTTACAAACTTCAATCATAATATTGTAAAAATGTACAAGTATTAGTTAAGAGTAATGTTCAGATTGAAAAAAATGTTCAGGTTGAAAATGACCAGATTGTTGAAATATATATTTGCAAGGATGAAAATTTGAAAACATCTAGCATCTCCTCCAAAGTATATATCCTATTATTTACATAGTAAATAATGTATAGTCACTGATTCTAATCTCACTTGACTCTAGCTACAATAAAAGAACCAATCCATTCCTCTAGCTACAATAAAAGAACCAAGATAATAATTTTCTTTAGGATTACTTATTTCTGAATATATTTTAATACATTCCTTTTGCTATGACCTCTTGTAATTGGTTCCTTTTATTATTTTTATTTACGTGTATTATATATCATAATGTATTTTAATTCCTTTTTTGCTGTTTAGCAAAATATATAATCATCTTCCTCTCCAAAAAAATCAGATTATGGAGGGTCTTTTAAGTGGTTACTTTTGGTAACTAAAACAAACATTTTCTTAAGAAAATATCATTAAACCAAAAATTCATACTGATCTGAGAAATGTTGGTTGTTTCTGAAAAGCCCTTTCTACATTAGTCAAATAAATTACAATATTTGTAAGTCTCATGGAGTATTTTAGTTGTGTTCAAGATTTTCATTAAAGCATAGGAAAGAATATCATAGCTACTTGCTTAACACACATATACATCAAAGAGGAGATATGACTTTCCTAACTTATCTGTAACAATGGCTAAACAAAGGTTTGGTAAGAGCAATTGAAGAATGGTGAATTACCCCATTCATTAAAATTTTTAAAGTACTTAAACATTAGACTGGATAGAATTTTACGGGGGAACAATATATCTTATGTTCTTTTTAAAAAGAAGAAAGAGGCTGGGCACGGTGGCTCACCCCTGTACAATTTGGGAGGCCGAGGTGGGCGGATCACGAGGTTAGGAGTTTGAGACCAGCCTGAACAACATGGTAAAACCTCATTTCTACTAAAAATACAAAAATTAGCCGGGCATGGTGGTGCATGCCTATAATCCCAGCTACTCAGGAGGCTGAGGCAGGAGAATCACTTGAACCTGGGAGGTGGAGGTTGCAGTGAGCCAAGATAGTGCCACTGCACTCCAGCCTGGGTAACAGAGCGTGACTCTGTCTAAAAACAAAAAAAAAGAAGAAGAAGAAAATTATATGAGGACAAATATAAAAATGTTATAATCATCCCCTTGGTTGGTATTTCTCAAAAATTTTTTTGCCATCAACCCTTAAGGGTGTGAACAAAAGTTCTCTGAAAAGGAATTTGGAGGAAAGAGACTATATTCCACTGAACAGTTTGCAAACAGGTTTAAAATGAAGGTGTGTTCCAGACAACAAAAGAGGGTTTAGGTTTAATTGCAAAAGTTCACACCCAGGTTCCCAATCACATCCATTTATGCAAATGAAGGATACAAACTTGCTTAGTTCTGATTGGTGGAAGCAGCTGAGCCCCAATTGGTTGATGTGGCTGAGCTCTGATTGGTTGATACAGCTGAGTTCTAAAAGTCCCAAAGTTAAAAAGGTGGAGGTTTTTTGGGAACTCAGAGTGGGTGTATGACCTCTAGTCAGCACATGGCTGTTTGGCTCTCTATTTTAAATTTAGGCCATTAGCATTTCCGGATTCATCTTGAAGGATTGGCTCTTTCAGGTTCACATTTGTTCACAAGGGTTTCTATGATTGTATATGATTGATATCACACCATTTATTATCAAAAAGGTTTTCTAAGTCTGTCTTTCAAAATTCACCAGTTTCACCACAGAAACGATCCATAATTTCAGGGTTACAGTGTTTCATCTAAAATGTCCATCTTTTGTTGGCCTACTCTTCTAAAAGCCCAGGCCAAATGTCACTCACTGTAAAAACTTCCACTAATCTTCTTTCTCCCAAGCCAAATTCATCCTTTCCTTAAATGTCCACTGATCTTTGACAAAGGAGCAAGGGCAATATAATGGAGGAAAGATAGTCTTTTCAATAAGTAATGTAGGAACGTCTGGACATCCACGTGCAAAAAGAATGGATCTAATTCTTACATCTTTCACAGAACTTCCTGAAAGACCTACCACCTCTTCAATGGAAAGCATCAACAGTTTGCACCCTACAATTCTCTGAATTCCTCACCTCAAAATCCTCATCTTGCTGCTTTCACCAATCCTGGATTGTTGTAAAATGATGCTTGCCCAGTCTTAATCAAGACCCCACATTGAAATATCCACCTTAAATCAAACTTCCAATTCTTAATAAATTCTGCCCAGACATTTCCCTCTGAAACATTGCCAAAGCTTTGTGGAAGTTGAGGTTTTCCTTGCCAAAATACATAAGAAATTCAAGCTTTGTTTTATCAGCAGGTTTTGTTGGTGATATTTGACTCAGCTAAATACACACACACACACACACACACACACTTCGAGCTCATCAGTCACATGAAAAAATTATAAGGGTTAGATCACCAGTTATTGGGTCAAGTCCAGTATATTTCTATCCAATGGTAAACAAAATGATAAAAGTTAATTGACAATTCTCGATACCACTCAGTCTCTCCTGCAGCCATCAGCTCTCTGGTAGGTAAATTATGCATCTGAAGACTTTAAGGCAGATTACCCCAGGGTTTGCTCTCAGGCTCAGATCTTCAGAGAAAATAAGGAACTACTATACCCACCCACATTTTCAGAGAAACAGAAATTAGGAAGGATCTTGGAGAATGGAAGGGAGAGATGAATTGGGTAAATCCATTGAGGTGAAGTACACCCAAGGGACAAACCAAATCGAAGTGAGACAAGAAGGCAGGATGCCCAACAGTCATCAACTCCAGTGATTAAGAACTTGGTTAAGATGTATTAATACATTATTACCATATATTTAAGTAAACATTATACATACAGTGCACCAACTCTATGTACTGCTATCCGTATCTATGTCAGTATTTCTCACTGAGAAATATATGGAGGGACCTCTTTTTTTTTTTTTTTTTTTTTTCCCTGAGACGGAGTCTTGCTCTGTTGCCCAGACTCACTGCAACCTCCACCTGCCAGGTTCAAGCGACTCTCCTGTCTCAGCCTCCAAAGTAGTTGGGACTACAGGTGTGCACCACCACGCCCAGCTAATTTTTGTATTTTTAGTAGAGATGGTGTTACACCGTATTGGCCAGGCTGGTCTTGAACTCCTGACCTCAGGTGATCTGCCTGCCTTGGCCTCCCAAAGTGCTGGGATTACAGGCATAAGCCACCGTGCCTGGCCTGGGACCTCTTTTTATAAAAAAAAAATTCTCTCACACCCAAACATTTCTGTAAATTCTTTTTATAATATTTCTTAAATGTAAACAAACATTAAACTCTACATGTTCATAAAGCTCTTGTACAAATGTAACACCAAAGCAAATTTACAAATTGTGCACAAACTTTTTTACAAAGTCAGTGTAATGTGGTATATATGATGAAACAAAACTGCCCTAGAAACGTGAACATACTACTGACTGGCAAGCATATGCTGTTGGCCTTCGGCTTGTAAGTATGTCTTGGGGTTGACTCCACTTTCCCATCACTTTATTCTCTTCAGACTACTGCAACCCTTCATTTGTTTAGGAAGATGCCAAGTATGAGGTGCACCTCATTTGTCTTCTCACAGGATCATGACAATTAAAGTAGTATTATGCTAATTCATTGTGAAAATAAACTCAAATACATGTCCTAATCATGTGGCAGCAGTTAGTTATCATGTGGTCATACAGATACTTCAGAATATGCTTAAACACAAAAGTAAAACACATACTTGTAGAAACCTCACAGACTCTATCATTAGACTCCGCTTTAAAAAAACACCCACCTCTTATAGTATGTGTAAAAGGTATATATATTTAAATTAGACCACCAGGCACAGTGGCTCCACCTGTAATCCCAGCACTTTAGGAGACTGAGGCGGGTCAATCACTTGAGGTCAGGAGTTCGAGACCAGCCTGGCAAACATGGCAAAACCCGTCTCTACTAAAAATACAAAAAATAGCCAGGTGTCGTGGCACATGCCTGTAATCCCAGCTACTCAGGAGGCTGAGGCAGGAGAATAGCTTGAACCCGGGAGGTGGGGGTTGCAGTTAGCCAAGATCGCCCCAATGCACTCTAGCCTGAGCGACAGAGCAAGACTCTGTCTCAAAAAAAAATAAAATAAAATAAAATAAAATAGACTATTTCGTTAGCTTCTTATTAACAGTTCCTGGTGCTATTACCTGAGTGCCTGCATTATCATGCAGCACTTGACTCTTGTTTCATTTGGATAATCAAGTCTCTTGTTTCTGGGGACTAAGCCATGGCCCATTCAGCCTCACTGGCCTCAGACCCCTGGGGATTGGTGCATTAGGGACCATAGAACAAACCATCATCAGCCTCACTTCCACAAGTTTTAAATTGGGCAGCCTCATTAGATATTAATGAATGATTCATTTTGAAAGCCACATACACAATGCAACACACCTTCTTGCAATCTCAATGAAAGAAAGCAGGCATGCTCAACAGTCAAACAACCAAGTAACTGAAGCAAGATAATGTATACATTTTAAAGGCACGTTGGAGGAGCTGTTTTCACTATAAGTTGCATTGGTAGGGCAAGGCACAGAGTTTAATACTGAATGGGGCTTGTTTTAGTGACAACCCCCCACTTCTGCCCTCTTTCTCTTCTTCCTCCTGCCTTCTTTCATTTTTCCCCTCCTTTCCGCCTATTTAAGTTCTATGCTTTCCTGAAGGATCAGTGTAGTTTCTTCATAAATATAGTTAATGCAAAGAATTGCTTTTATTGAATTATGCTCTTATATGAAAATGTGCTTCCTTTTATAAAATAGTATTAGGTAGTTTTAAAAATTGTCTTCTTTGGGCAAAGTAAGAAATTAGTAATCTTGGGGTTTCCTCTATTTTTTTTAATCTTACGCATCCAAGAACAGGAATCACTTGCCCAGAATATAGAGAAGAGAGATGAGATAAACAGCAAAGTACACTATATAACACCTAACAAGTTGATTCAAGTTGAACAAGTTAAGCTCCATAATATATTTTCTACGGGAGGGAGGGGGCAAATTAGCAGGAGTGCCTAAGTCTCCTTTGGGAGTCAGGGAAGGCTTCACTGAGGAGATAACGTTTGAGCTGGAGTTTGAAGGATTAGCAGGGGAGAAATGGCAGGGCATTCCAAGCAGAGTGCTTATGAGCAGAAGGCGCAAAGCACAAAAGAGTACGACGTGTCCAGCAGCTCTGAGTAGGCGAGTGGCTGCAGCGTAGGGTTCTTGGAGTTAGGTGATCAAGGGTGAGGAAGGGACTATTTTCCCTGCTTGGACGATTTCTCCTACAGCTCATTGCACGGTGCTGGGCACACACTGCAGGAGCTCAATAAATACTTGTTGAATTGGGACAGAATGAAAGAGTGCGCTGGGAACCAGGGCATCTGGATGCTTTCTCACGCACCCGCAGTGTGACCTTGGCCAAGTCCCTTTTCTGGGACTGCGGTTCCTGCTTAGTAATCGAGTACGAGTGAGAAAGCGGAGGAGGAGGTTGGCCAGAGGCGCCTAGCCTTTCTAGCGGCCTGAATCCCTGATTCGATGCGTAGAGGGCGGGGCGGGCCGCTTGGGGCCGCGGCGGGCGGAGGTTCAGTTCCTCCTCCGGTCCAGCAGGGGGCACGGGGAGTGGCTTCCCGCCGCCCTTCCCCTCCTTGCGGGCGCCGGGCAGACTGCTGCAGTCGCAAGCGGCGAGCGCAGTGGGCGGGGCGGGCCTGGCCGGGCCGGGCGGCGGCGCTGCGCTGACGGGCTGAGTCTGGCGGCGGCGGAAGCTGCAGAGGCCACCGAGGCGCTAACTGGGTGGCCGGTGGGCCGCTGTGGCCTCGAGCAGCCTCTTCGCGCGGCCCCGCACCCCGCAAGCAGCAGCGGGCCGCGACGCCCAGCCTGCCAGTGAGCTGCGACGGGTACACCCCGGAGCGTCGGCGACTGCGGACAGGTTAGAGTGGGGGCAGGGGCGGGCGCGGGAGCAGCCCAGGGCCAGAGAGGGAGCCCGAGCCAGGCCATCTCCAACCATGTCCGACGAGGCCTCGGCCATCACTTCCTACGAGAAGTTTCTAACCCCCGAGGAGCCCTTCCCACTCCTGGGACCTCCTCGCGGGGTGGGCACCTGCCCGAGCGAGGAGCCGGGCTGCCTGGACATCAGCGACTTCGGCTGCCAGCTGTCCTCCTGCCATCGCACCGACCCGCTCCACCGCTTCCACACCAACAGGTACGAACTGCACCTGAGGGCAGGGGTGGATTTTCCACTTCTGGTCGCCCCCCGCTCCTGATCCTTCGTCCCGGGCTGCGCTTCTAGTCGCCCCCTCCCCCACCTGCTTTCGACCAGCGCTCATTCCCTGCCTCCTTCCCTGCCCCCCCCTCCCTATTTTCACCCCTGCCCTCCGATTTTCCTTTCGACCGGCGTTTTACTCTCTTTTCCTCATTCATATTCTGGCTATAGCGACTCCTCCCTTCCCTACCTTCTCCCTCCCTTGCTTCCCTTCCCTCCCCCCATCTGTACCCTACGAATCCCAAACCCCCACCCTTGATTTTTAGATACGCCCCTGTTTGCATCCATCTGCAAAAGTTTAACCCCTTCCATTTCCGGTACGCTGTAGAGGAATTTGGATGGCTCAAGATCAATCCATAGATCTTTTGAAAAGTGGCGTTGAAAGGTGAAACATTTAAAGCTAGAAGCTTCATTTTCCCTATTTTTAAGCTGTCTCACAGTCCTGTTCCCCCCGCCGCCACCACCCCTACCCCATTTTTTTTTTAGTTGAGCGCTAGGAAACTAGTCGATTCTCTCTTTTTTTTCCCCCTCCTTTATTAACTGTTTGCCTTAGCGCTTTAGGCTCTGCCATAATTGGTAAGCTTAAATCTGGAGGATTCCTTCATATGACATATCCCTTGGTTTCCTTCCCCTTTGAAGAGACAGAGTAAGGCTTAGGATGGACTGACTTACACAAATTTATTCAGAGGGTGTATCTCCTCCTAACTGATTTCAGTAGAAGGTAGTGTTCTGGAGACTTCTCTCATGCAAGCATTTACGTGTTAGATCAAATCTTGGGAGGTGGGTTGAAGACGTTCTAGATACAGCCTCAAGTTTTAACATAGGTGGATATTTGAGATACATATACAAAGGGCTGGGGGTGTGTGTGGTTAAGGCTCTAGGAGAGGGGTTCAGCTATGGAAAATACTGGAGATAAATTAAGAAATCTAGTTCTGACTTCTGATCCAAGTTTATGATGTGAGTTTGATCAAATTCTTCCATATTTTAATGTCTTTAGCATATTTCTCCCCTCCCTTCCCTTAAATCAGTCTGTAGATTGAATGAGCTTCTACCAGATACAAGGAATGTGTAAAAGATGTTTCTTACATAAATGAAAGTTATAGTCTATGGGAACAAGGTGTTATAGTTAAATAATCAGAATATCAGTATAACACATCTCAAAAGGAAGTGGCAGTAAATTTATTATGACTACTCTAAATCGTCATTGCAAAAAATGAAGAAACAGGCCCAGAAAGAAAAGATTGAGTTCAAGGTCATAAAACCTAGTCAAGCAAATCCAAGACTATTCCTTTGAAGCCAGTGATTAAACTTGGAGCAGAACTAATTGATCCAGTGTTACAAATAGAACTTACGGTTTCCTAGACCAACTCACAGAAGCCTATTTAACCCCTGATGTCACTGTAATGTGAATGTAACATATTCATGAAATCAAGTGTGCTTAGGGTTATTTATGTTGAAAAATAATGTAAAAGAATACCTTTGTACATATTTGGCATTTAAGTTTTGCAGCCTTGGAGCAAGTCACATACCCAGGAAAGTTAAATGATTTCAGAATGATCCTGCTGTGATGATGAGGGCAAGGGAGTGAGGGCAGAGGCTGTGGGTAAGTACTGCCAAAACTGGGTAGAGGTGATGGGGAGTGAAGTTATGAGAATAATATGTTTCTTACAACTTGTTCTGTTCCTTCCTCCTCCCCGTTTTTTCCTGTGTTTTCTTTCCCTTAAAGACTGTGGTGAGGTCAGGACTGTTTTTCAATGGGGCAGTGAGGAGGGGAGAAGGAGGTTCTTTGCAAGCCCCAGTTTTTCCAAGTCAAGCATTTTTCCTAGTTACTGCTTGCTTTTTTTTTTTTTTTTTCCAACTTCCCTCTCCTACCCTACTTTTCGCAAGGCTTGGCATGGTGGCAGGGGTTCTAATGCTCTGTATCCTTTTCAGCAGAGAGTAGGGGAAGCAAAATTAGCGATATTCACAGCACATGATGTTTCTGTCCTAGGCTACCTTGCCTTTTAAATGTATTATCCTTCTGGAATGTTCTGCTTTCTTACCCCTCCTCAAGATGGTGCTTGAGAGGACCATAGGCTTCCAGCCATTTCTTTTCAGGGAGAAGCACACAGCTAAATCATATATCGGGCAAAGTTTAGGGAGTTCTTTTATTTTGGAGTTGTATGTGTCACATACAACTTCACATCACATCATTTGTCAGTTCAGGCAACAACCCAAAAATCAGATTTCAAATAGTTGAGTGCTGAAATTCTGCCTTGGGTTTAGTGATTGTAAAACAAATTTTCATTGGAAGTAGGAAGCTTGTTAATTGGTAGATATTTGACTTAACCTTAATTTTGCTTCCTTCTTGGTACCTGATAAGAAAAATGTGGAGATTTTAAAAATAATGCACTTGATAAGGACCTTATGATTATGACAATTTTGTGCCTACTTATTTACTGGATTCTGGGCTATATTTGCAATTTTCATTAACAAAGACAGTCACAGCATTAACAGTCCCTGAGGTTGAATGGTTGCAATATTCAGATTTTTTTTTTCTTTAAAGACAGAGTCCTGCTCTGTCATCCAGGCTAGAGTGCAGTTGCACAATCTTGGCTTAGGGCAACCTCCGCCTCCTGGGTTCGAGCGATTCTCCTGCCTCAGCCTTCTGAATAGCTGGGACTATAGGCGTGTACCACTATGCCTGGCTAATTTTTATATTTTTAGTAGAGACAGGGTTTCACCATGTTGGCCAGGCTGATCTTGAACTCCAGACCTCAGGTGGTCCACCCACGTTGGCCTCCCAAAGTGCTGGGATTACAGGTGTGAGCCACCGCGCCCGGCCCAGTATTCAAATTAAAGTCATTTGTGATGTAGGTTGGTATGTCACTGGTCTAGGTTCAGTAGAAAATACATTACATGGACACAGCCAGTTTCCTAAGCATTCATACCTTAAGACCTACATGGATTGGTCTAGAATTTTAGGAAAATAGAATAAATTTCAATAAGCCAAAAAAGTGAATGAATTTTTTAAAAATGTGAAATGTCAGTATGGAACGTATGTAGTGTTTAAGACATTTTCTTTGGTTTTGGGGGCAGTGATTTTCTGACGTAAATGGAGGTTTTCTCTTAACACTTCCAAACTATTGCATAAATCTTTTACTCAGTTATGTGATTTTAGAGCTCCGTTTTCAATCACCATTAACCAGAAAAACCTAAAGACTATTGTGTGCCTTTGGTAACACCCATAGTTTTCCTATCTAGATACAGAATTAGAGGTGCAGAAGAGCTGTGGGTTGCAGGTGGGAGAACCATGTTGGACGAATTTGGTTTGGGGACTTGCTGAGACAAGTTGAAAATGGGGGGTTAGGATTTGGAGAAATATCCAAGCTAGAAATACAGATTTGGGAGTAATCAGTAGAAGTCCGTGACGTGATAGAAGTGGAACTACAGGTTACAAAGGTTGAGAGAGTGGAAGCTTTTCAATAAATGTAGCAGGGAAAGAAAGGAGAAGGGGAGATGTCGTGAGAATTTGAAAGGGAAGTAAAGGTTTCTTTTTTTCTTTTTTTAACTTCATTTAGTTTTTCTTTTCCAAGAATAGAGATGTTAGCTCCTTAGAAGCAGGCCACAGGAAAGGGAGAAATTGAAAATATAAAAGAAGGTGGGATGAAAGATAGAGATGATGAACTCAGAAGTCCAAATGGGATCATTAGCCTTAGAAATGACATAGAGTGTTTTTTACTTCCAAGGCAATAAAGAGCGCAGGAAAGATGGGTAATGAACCCAACACAATTGGGGTAGCTAGGAGGAAAGTCGGGAACTTAAGTGGGTAGAAGAAGGGGTTGTATATTCTCTAACTTGGAACCTTGGTGGCCTGTTGGACTCCAGAATAGCAGCAGAAGTCAGATTGGCTATATGGGGATTCTGGCAGAGAGTCAGTGGTAAATACAAGTACTAATGGGGCACTGTCCCCTAAGAATGAATATATAGCATAGACTTCAAATGACCTTCATCAGCTTGGCAGAACTTCATTCAACAGTGCTCATTGGCTGGATTCTTATCTTCAGAAGTGGCAGTCAGGTCCACCTGAGAGAAAACGGGGTGCAGAGGAATGTGTACATGGTAAACATGCTTTTCTTAATTTTAACGTTTAAATGGCTGTTTACCAAAATACCATTGAAAGTCCTTAGTCTGTATATTCTTGCTGAAACACCTTGCAGAGAAATGTTCTTGGCTTTATTTATTTTTTTTTTAATTAAAATTTGGGCAGCAAGCCTAGTTATTGAGTTAAACACCGTGTTTCACTGGAATTCTTTTCAACGTCTTTCAAGATTTTGGAGAAAGTCTCCTTTGAGAGTAATATTATGGTTATAGCTAGAGTCGAAGTGTTAGGTAACTTTCTCTTAGTGGAATATAATGTAAGGGCTTGTAAATTTAAATAGTTTAGTGCTGAGCACACAATGGACATTCATTACAAGTTTGAAACTGACAGAACAGTCTGAAAGAATCACACTTAAATTTTTATTTAAAAACTTATTATAGAAAACTGAGGGCATATAAAAAACTATAGACCACTCATGATCCTTTTCCCCAAAGGTAACAACTATCAACATTTTGATGTTTCTTTTAATGTGTCTATGTACAGATATAATTTTTAAACATCAGGATCAGTTTGTGACCTGCATATTTGCTCCTATATTGTTGGGTGTTTTCCTTTTGAATAATCTGAAAATATGATTTTTAGTGATTATAAAAATACCACTCAGATATATCATTTAATCCTCATATTTTAGGGGCATTTATTTTCCCTTTTGGACTATTACAAATAGTATTGTTTGGACATATTTGTACACACATCTTTTTTCCAAATTTCTGTTTGGGGAACGGAACACAATCCTAGAAGGGGAATTACTGATTCCAAATGAATGAACCTTTTTAAACGTCTAGATGTACATAGTACTGCCAAATTGCTTTTAAGAAAGATTATGTCAACTTAGACTGTCACTAGCAATGGATGAAAGTACTTCCTACTTTGTTTTTATCTATATTGCCTTAAAATTATGATTTTAAAAATTTGCAAATTAGAAGATATAAAAATTTTGCCAGGTGCATTGGTTCACACCTGTAATCCCAGCGCTTTGGAAGACCAAGGTGGGAGGATTGCTTGAGCCCAGGCATTTGAAACCAGCCCGGACAACGTGATGAAACCCTTTCTCTACCAAAAAAAAAAAAAAAAGAAATGTGAAAATTAGCCAGGCGTGGTGGTACGTGCCTGTAGTCCCAGCTGCTGGGAAGGCTGAGGTGAGAGGATGAATCAAGCCCAGGAGGTCAAGCCTGCAGTGAGCCATGGTCGCACCACTGCACTCCAGCCTTGGTTGACAGAGCAAGACCCTGACTCAAAAAAAAAAAAAAAAAAAAAAAAAAAAAGGAAGATATAAAAAATGTTACAATCTTTACTAGTAAAAAATACTATTATTCTATTTTATGAATGATTTGTTCAATTATGAGCCCAGTTTACTTGCTGCTGATAATTAAAAACAAAAGACAAAGACTTCTAAGAACATTCAGAACCTTGTGATGATTACAAATCTGAGAAACACACTGACTTTGCCCAAAGGTAAGAGCACAAAATGAAGCAAATTCCTGACTCCTTTGGCAGTGATCTAATGGTTAGATTACTAAATATGGCATCTTTTTTTTTTTTTTTTAAGGAATGTCACTATTACTCATGGAGAGAAACACATTTCTACAGAATTTTTACAAACTAAAAAGAAATTCTAATTAAAAACAATTATCTAACAGTTTTTCCTAGCACCGAACATAGTACTTGGTACATAGAAGATACTGACTAAATGTTTGTTGAATGAGTGAATGAATAAAGGGAAAAAAATCACATGTAATTTGAAGACACAAGAGAAAAATAGTTTGCTCAGGACATAATGTAGATAGGGCTTACTGTGTCCAGAATGTATTTTTGTTTTGTTTTGAGATAAGGCCTCGCTGTGTGGCTCAGATTAGAGTACAGTGGCAGGATCAGCTTGCTATAACCACAGACTCCTGGGCTCCAGGGATCCTCCTGCTTCAGCCTCCCTAGAGTAGCTGGGAATAAAGACATGCACCACCTTGCTCAGCACATTTTTTAACTTTTTGTAGAGATACTGTCTTGCTTTGTTACCCAGACTGGTCTCAAACCAGGGTATGATTCCTCTTCATAACTTTTATTGCAAGACCTGGGATAATTTGGTTAATTAAAAATTTTTCTAAAATGAGGATACTGTTCACCTAGCGAGCATGTGATGAAAGTAATATTACAAGATATTCTAGGATTCTTAGATGAATTTTATTTTTTTTACTATCTATAAAAATTTATTGACATCTACTTTCTGTTTACTGAATTATAATAGTGTGTGTGTGTTTCAGTGTTTTAAAATGGTCTACCTTCAAAAGAAAAGGTACCATAAAGTTTTTCAGGTTGTCCAAATTTTGTATGTAAATCAAGAACTTCTAAAAGATTAGCCATACAAAATGGAGGAAGTTAAAAAAAATGAAGTGCGTAATTTAAGAAACAGTAGATTTAATGAAGGATGAGACACGACCTAATAATAGGTAAATAACAGACTTTTCATAAGGAAGTCATTACTTCAGGAGCTTGTTAGTACTGGAAATACTAAATAATTATCTTAAGGATAAATTCTCTATGCTACTGGCAAAGCAATGAAGATTATCTTATTAATAGTATAAAACTAGTGGAAATTTACAAAGGAAAACAGATTGATAGATTTCAAGACCAAAAAAAGATCCAACCAAAAAACCCTGCAATAAATACTGTAGACAAAATGTTAATATCCTTAATACATAAAGAACTCTTACAAAATTAGTAATGAAAATATTAGCACATAGGAAAACACCATAGCGAAATAGCTAATAAATATTTAAAAATTTGATCTTGCTGGTAATTAAATAAAACTTGATATAAAAATGTTTCTGTGCTGGTGCAGTGGCTCATGCCTGTAATTCCAGCGCTTTGGGAGGCTGGGGCGGACAGATGGCTTGAGCTCAGGAGTTTGAGACGAGCCTGGGCAACATGGCAAAACCCCATCTCTACAAAAAATACAATAATTAAGTGGGCGTGTTGCACCTGTGGTGCCAGCTACTTGGGAGGCTGACATAGGAGAATCGCTTGAGCCTGGGAGTTTGAGGCTGCAGTGAGCTGTGTTTGTGCCACTGTACTCCAGCCTCAATGAGAGAAGTGAGTCCCTGTCTCAAAAAAGCAAGAAGTTTCTGTCCTATAAGATAGGTAAAAAAATTTTTAGCAATTTTAGTGCTGTTAAGATTGTGATGAAATGAGCACTTTTATATACTGCCCTGGAGAGTATAAATTGATGCTGCCTTTCAGAAAGGTGTTGACTAAATTGATCCTTAGAAATGTTCATATTCTTTGACTCAGTACTTACCTTTCAAGCAACTGTATCCTGAGATAATATATTTTGATAAATAATTATAAACAAGGCTCATCTCAGTATTATTTCTAATATTAAAAAATTAGAAACAGCTTATGTATCATTGGGGAATAAAGTTAAATAAATTATGATACATTTAGTCAATGGAATATTATATAGGCATTAAAATGTTTTCAAGTAATATACTTAGGAAAATGTTTAGCATATTAATGTTAAGTGAAAAAAGCAATATACTAAAATATATATACACAGAATGGTTGCTGATTCTGTAAAAAATATGTATGCACATAAAAATAAACTACCAAAATATTATAGATTAGTTATTGCTGGATAATGGAATTATTGATCATTTTATTATTCACTCCTTTCTTTCCAACATCTTTGCAATGAGCCTGTACAGCATTAATATGAAAAAGTTACTTAAATATAACAAATACTTCTTGAACATCTACCTGTGTAGATGCTTGTTAGTGCTTTTCTCTGCCCTGTAATGGCCCCACTCTTCCTTTAACAATAATAATAGCTGTCATATATTGGGCACTTTTTATGTGTGCTACAAGTGCTGTGTATGCATTCTCATGTGATCACCACGATACCTCCATTGGGACACAGACTTGGAGAGAGTGTTTTTTGCTTAAAATCAATTAGCTAGGAAGTGACAGAGCAAGAATTTGAACTGTCTGATTCCAGAGCTTACTCATAACCACTATGCTGTATGCTTTGTTTATGGATGAAGATTTTACTTTAGTCCCAATTTAAATACTACTTTCTTTTAAAATAGTGTACTACAAAAATTTTCAGACAGCTACAAAGGTAGAGAGAAAAGTGTAATGGACCCCATGTTCCTGTCACCCAGCTTCGACATTTATTCATATACGGCGTCATGCTTCATCTGTACCTCTATCCACTCCCCAACCCCTGCCTTATTTTGAGGCAAATCCTAGACGTGTATCATTCATAAATATTTTAGTATATTTCCTTAAAAGGTAGGGGCTCTTTTAAAAATACAAAAAACCTCACATTCCTTATAAATGTTATAAATATGTCCTGTTAATTATATCTTAAAATTGTATGGATTCTGTAGTTCTCTTGATTTCTTTCGTGTTGTGTTTTTGAAGGTGGAACCTAACTTCTTGTGGAACAAGTGTTGCCAGCTCAGAAGGCAGTGAGGAGCTGTTTTCATCTGTGTCTGTTGGAGATCAAGATGATTGCTATTCCCTGTTAGATGATCAGGACTTCACTTCTTTTGATTTATTTCCTGAGGGGAGTGTCTGCAGTGATGTCTCTTCTTCTATTAGCACTTACTGGGATTGGTCAGATAGCGAGTTTGAATGGCAGGTAAGTATTTTTGTCCTTTTCTTGACATTGTTACTACCGAAGTAGAAGTATAAACTTTTCTTTTGATATTTTCATCTCTACTTCAAAGTAAATTTCTCTAATGTTTATCCAGTCCTGGAGATTCTCTGACATGTTTTAAGGTTAAGAATTGGATGGGATATCTTTATTTTTGCTAATGTACCTTTTTGATGCTATAGATATCCTTTTGTAGATTTTTATGTTATTTAATACTTGCGTAATATTACCATTATTATATATTATCGGTACCTTTCTGTGCATGAATCCAAGCAAAGTTTACACTTCCTACCCTATAATAAATAGCTTTTGTGTCCTTATAGGACAAATATCAGTCACATTATGTACCTAATATCATAAACTGTTATTACCATAAATACATGATTTTTGGTTCTGTCATCAGAAATATATAATTTCTCATTTTGTATTCTGTTTGTATGTAGACATGTTTTTCGCCTGACACTTTTTTCTTGTGGCATATATACCATGTAAAATGGCTTTGTGGTAAATTGTTTGAAAATCCTGCCTTATAATAAGTGCAGTTTGTCAGAAAATTTAGATTGTGTTATTACAACATTCATATTCTGATTGTAAAAACAATAAAACATTTAAAGACGTTTTCCCTGCCTACAGCAAAGATTTTATTTGCTAGATAAACTCGAATGTCTGCTACGTTTGAAAGCCATCTGAATACTTGAAGTTTTATTCCAAAAGAGGGATTGAATATTATAATTTCAAACAGCTTTCAAATAATACAGAATGGCATCAAATTAAAAAAAGTCTCCAAGTCCCACTCTACTATGGTTACCACTGTTAGGAGCTTATGCAGATATAAGTATGTTTGCATACTGTTAAAAACATATGGGATTATACTTCATCCACTGTTTGGCCCTATGCTTTTTTTCAGCTAACACATCTCATTCTTTTCCATAACTGGATCATAATTTACTTAATCCATTTCCTAATTATGGCTATTTCGGTTGGTTTCAGTTTTTTGTTGTTATAAACAATGCTACACTGAAAAGATGAGATTTTTTTTAAGAAAAAAAGTAATTCACAACCCTTCCATTTTTGTTTTTCATATTATTTGGATTAAAACATTTTTAAACTTTTTAAAAATTTGAGATGAAATTCACCATTTTCATCATTTTGAAATGTATAATTCAGTAGTTATTAATATACTCACAGTTGTTCAGCCATCACCACTAATTCCAGGGCATTTCTGTCACCCCCAAAAGAAATCCTATACCCATTAGCACATAGTCCCAATTCTCCCCTCCCCCTTATCACCTGGCAGCTACTAATCTAATTTCTCTATGGATTTGCTTTTGTGGATATTTCATATAAATGGATGAATATATGGCCTTTTGTGTCTGGCTTCTTTCACTTGGAATAATGTTTTCAAGGTTCATCCACGTTGTACGATATAACAGTACTTCATTCCTTTCTATGGCTAATATTCCATTGTGTAGATGTACAGTACCACATTTTGTTCATCCACTCATTACCTGATGAACTTTTGGGTTGTTTCTACTTTTTGGCTGTTATAAATAATACTGCTGTGAACATTCAGGTTCAAGTTTCTATGTGGATTTATATTTTTAATTCTCTTGGATATACCCCAAAGAGTGGAATTGCTGGATCATATGATCACTTGCTATTTAACTTTTTGAGGAACTGCCAACATGTTTTCCAGAGTGACTGCACCATTTTACTTTTCCACCAGCAGCGTATGAAAGTTCCCATTTCACCACATCCTTGTCCACACTTGGCGTTGTCTTTTTGTTTGTAGCCATCCTACTGGGTATAAATTGGTATTTCATTATGGTTTTGAGCATCTTTTCATGTGCTTATTGGCCATTTGTGTGTCCTCTTTGGGGAAATATCTATTCAGATACCTTGCTGCTTTTAAAATTGTGTTATTTTACTTTTTATGGTTGCGTTGTAAGAGTTCTTTCTATATTCTGGCTACTAGACCCTTATCAGATATATGATTTACAAAAATGTTTTTATTCTGCAGGTTGTCTTTTTGCTTGTTAGCATTTGTTCACTTGATAGTGTCCTTTGACACCAAAGTTTTTAATTTTGATGAAGTCTAATTTATCTTTTTTTTGGCTGTACTTATGATGTCATATTTTAAAAACCACTGTGTAATCCAAGATGAGGAAGATTTTCACCTGTTTCCTTCCCAGACTTTTAGAGTTTTAGTTCTTACATGTAGGTCTTTGACCATTTTGAGTTACTTTTTGTATATGATGTGTAAGATAGGAGTCCAGATTCATTCTTTCTTTTTTTGTTTTTTTTGTTTGTTTGTTTTTTTGAGACAGAGTCCCACTCAGCTCAGTTGCCCAGGCTGGAGTGCAGTGACGCAGTCTCAGCTCACTGCACCCTCTGCCTCCTGGGCTCATGCCATTCTCCTGCCTCAGCCTCCTGAGTAGCAGGGATTACAGGCACCCACCACCAAGCCCGGCTAATTTTTGTATTGTTAGTAGAGGTGGAGTTTCACCATGTTGGCCAGGCTGGTCTCGAACTCCTGACCTCAGGCGATCTGCCTGCCTCGGCCTCCCAAAGTGCTAGGATTACAGGCGCATTCTTTCCTTTTTTAAGAACAGAGTCTCACTATGTTGTCCATGCTGGTCTCGAATTTTTGGGCTCAAGCAATCCTCTCACCTCATTCTCCTGAGTATCTGGGACTACAGGCATGCACCACTGCACCTGGCTCGCAAATTTATTATTTTGCATGTAGGTATCCAGTTGTCCCAGCACTATTTGTTGAAAATATTATTCTTTCCTCATTGAATCATCTTGGCACCCTTTCGAAAATGAATTAATCATAGATGTGTGGGTTTATTTTTGGACTCTAAATTATATTCCATTGATGTATGTGTCTGTCCTTAACGCTAGTACCACACTGTTTTAGTTATTATAGCTTTTCAGTAAGTTTTGAAATTGAGATGTGTTAGTTCTCCCACTTTGTTGTTCATTATAGAGATTGTTTAGGCTCACATCTGTAATCCCAGCACTTTGATAAGCCGAGGTGGGTAGATAGCTTGAGCCCAGGAGTTCGAAACCAGCCTGGGCAACAAGGCAAAACCCTGTGTCTTTAGAAAAAATGCAAAAATTTACCAGGCGTGGTGGTGTGCACCTGTGGTCTCAGCTACTCAGGAGGCTGAGGTTGGAAGATCGCTTGAGCCCTGAAGGTGCAGGTTACAGTGAGCTGAGATTGCGCCATTGCACTCTAGTCTGGGCAACAGAGCTATTTGGGGTCCTTGCAATTCCATATGAATTTTAGGATCAGGTTGCCCATTTTTCAAAAAAGAGTAGTTGGAATTTTGGTAGAGATCACATTGAATCTGTAGATTGCTTTGGGGAGTATTGCCATCTTAACAATATTAAATATTCCGATTCATTAATATGAGATGGAATATCTTATTTATTTAGGGCCTCTTTATTTCAATGATGTTTTGTAGTTTTCAATGTCTAAGTCTTACACTCTCTTGGTTGAATTTATTCCTAAATATTGTATTCTTTTAGATGCTGTTATAAATAGTATTGTTTTCTTAATTTTATTTTCAGATTGTTCATTGCTAGTGTATGTATAGAAATACAGTTGGTGTTAGTATATTGATTTTGTATCCTGCCAACTTTGCTGAAATCATGTTAGATTTAATAATTTTTTCCCATGTGTGGATTATTTATCGTTTTCTATATTTAAGATCATGTCATCTGTGACTAGAGATAGTTTTCCTTCTTTTTTCCTAATCTGGATGCCTTTTAATTCTTGCTTAATTGCCCTAGCTAGATCTCCTGTACAGTGTTGAATAGAAGTGGTGAAAGTGAGCATCCTTGTCTTTTTCCTAATCTTAGGGGAGAGGTTCAGTCTGCTTCTCGATGTGGTTTTTTAGTATTTTGTTAAGGAATTTTGCATCTATATTCATAAGGGATATTGGTCTGCAGTTTTCTTTCTCAGTTGTGTCTTTGTCTAGCTTTGGTGTCCAGGTAATACTGGCCTCTCATAAGGAGGTAGGAAGTGTTTCCTCTTCTGGTTAAAATTTTTTAATAAGATTTTCTCATTTAAGATACAAACTTTTTCATGATATTGATAATGAATTTTTCCTTTTTTTTTTTTTTTTTTTTGAGACAAGGCCTGGCTCTGTCACCCAGGCTGGAGTGCAGTGATGCAAAAATGGGTCACTGCAGAATTGACCTCCTGGGCTCAAGCAGTCCTCTTGCCTCAGCCTCCTCAGTAGCTGGGACCACAGGTGGGCACCACAACAACCAGCTATTTTTTTTTAATTTTTTTGTAGAGACGGGGTCTCACTTTGCTGCCCAGGCTGGTCTTGAATTCCTGGGCTCAAGCGATCCTTCCACTTTGGCCTCCCAAAGTGGTGGGAATACAGGCATGAGCCACTGTGCTCAGCCAGTGTCTCTTTTTTTTTTTTTTTTTTCTCAGTACAGACTTTGTATTTAAAATCAGACTACAAGGATTCTTAGTAAAGCATAAATCAGATGGGAGTCCTGATAATTCTAAGAAATATTTCTTCTGCTTATTTTATGTGATTTATTTAGAGTTATCATCCATAATGTTGCAAGGTGGCAGGCATTTTTAAATTTTAATTGCTGGCTTCTTCACTCATGTTATGAGTAGTTAAGAGTGGAAAACCATCCCCAGCCATTCACCGTTAATGTACATGAGTGACTATGATGTCAGAACAAAAATCAGACCTGCCTTAGTAATGTGTTTTCCCACTTGTGAAATTGGAATACGGATACTCTATTACCATGGATATCTGCTATTTAAATATGCTGAAAGATTTAAAGTGCTGTCTTGTATTTGTGGGATTTTGTAATCATGAGCAGTAAATTATCCAAGAATATAATTACAAATTATATGTTAGGATTAATATGGATTAAAAATCATTTACTATAGTTAAAAAATTTGTATTCTGTTATGATTAAAAACTACATCTGTTTAAATCTTTCTTTTTAACGGATGCTTTAGTTACTACTAAAGTAAATATAAATGATTTATGGATTCTCTGGGAAGAAAAATGCTCACTACTTAATAAGATGAGATTTTAACCTTAGAATGAATTAGCATCTTTGCATTTTGCTTTGCTAATAATTTTCTTTGCTTTCAGTCCTTTTGTTATTAAGGATATATTTGAGTAGTCTTAGAGTCTGAGAAATTATTTCTATTGTTGATCAGGAAAGCTTAGAAAATTTAAACAGTGAGTAATCAGCTGTCACACTTGAAACCTAGAGGTGCAATCTGAAATTACATATCAGCTGTTACAGAAATGAGCTTACTCATAAAATTCTGCTGCATTCTGCAGAAAATATGGCAGAGATTTAAGTCTCCCTATGTTTCACAATTACTGATCATAATATAAATATGCCAAATATTGCCCATGAAAAATATGGGCTGGGAGTTATTAAGTATTTATTCTGAAATATAGTATCAGTTATAAAATGGAAAATTGCTGGTCTAATAAATATACAGGAGCCCATACAATTCTCCTGTACAACCGCTAGTCTAATCCCGTATCTCCAGTTGACTACTTGACATTTCCACTTAGATGACCTTAATATTTAATACTAACCCATTATTTGATGCTGAGTCTTTGATGCAGTGTTGCAACTTCCAATTACAATGTTTCCATGGAAAAAATAGACTCTGCTTAGTGACATGTCTTACAACTTAGTGAAAAATTACTATTGTCTGTCCAAAGGACACTTGTGCTTGCTTCTCCCATTATCACTACAAACTCTTTATATCCCAAATTGCATTCCTCTCTTATTACAAACTTACCAGACAGGCAAAACTGTTTAGCATAGTTGAAAGCATTAGATTGGTGTCCTACTTTGGATTCTGCCACTAGTTGTATGACCCTCCCCAGACATCATTTTTTTCTTATATGTAAAATGAGGATGTTGGACTAGAAGATCTTTAACATCCTTTCAGTTACCTTGCTATGAAAATTGAGGTCTTTAAGTGTATCACTCTGGGTGGGTCGTATGACCTGAAATGTCACCAATTTTTTTCTGGTCTCAACATGAGACTCTTTATTACCTTATCCATTCAGTTATCAAACAGCTTTGTAATTTTTTTTCTTTTTTCTTTTTTTTCTTTTTTTTTTTTTTGAGATGTAATCTTACTCTGTCGTCCACGCTGGAGTGCAGTGGTGCGATCTTGGCTCACTGCAACCTCTGCCTCCTGGGTTCAAGCAATGCTCCTGCCTCAGCCTCCCGAATAGCTTGGACTACAGGCGCACGCCACCACACCTGGCTAATTTTTGTATTTTTAATAGAGACAGAGTTTCACCATATTGGCCAGACTGGTCTCGAACTCCTGACCTCATGATCTGTCCGCCTCGGCCTCCCAGAGTGCTGGGATTACAGGTGTGAGCCACTGCGCTCGGCTTTGTAAATTTTCATGTTATATTTTTCCTATCTATTCCCATTTTTCTTTCCATGTTTGCTTATTTTCATCCACGCCTAGATTACAAGAGCTTCCTATCTAATTCCAATCTTTCCTCACTCTATTTTGTCCCCATAGTGCTTTTTAGCTGATCTTCCCTAAAGACCAGTTTCATCAAGTTACTTCTTAGAAAATGTTATCGGCCTACTTCTGCATATCATATGACAGTTTCTGGTTCTTCTGTTGAGCTTTCAAATCCCTAGCACTGATTTTCTGTGTTAATCATATTGACATATGATTAAATGATACGATATCTAGAATATATGTCACCTCATACTATGTTTTTTTCCATCTATGACTTTACTAAATTATTCTCCTTACCTGAATGTCTTTTCCTTTTCCCCCTATCATTCTGAAACACTGCCTTGTGAAATTAACCCAGGCACTTTAGCAACCTGTGACATTCTCTGAGGGATTGTGCTGCTTTTTTAAGGGTCCAAAACCATGGCAAGGGATGGAAAAAGAAAAGTATATCTCTTTATTGAGTGTTGCCTTTGTGCCAGGCATGTTACCACATTTAAACCACTCAACAATCCTTTGAGACTGATGATATTGACCACATTTTACTACTAACTCTGAGGCTCAAAGAAACAAACTAACCTACACAAGGTCACACTGCTAGTGAGCAGTGGAGCTGGGATTTGAACTCCGGGATCTTTTTACTTATCCCTGAAAAAAAAATGACCAAGGTACCATTAATTACCTTTTTTACACCCCTCCCTCCCCAACAAACGCATAAAGAGAAGTAAAGGTACAAATTTAAGTGCCTAGCAGATATTCTCCAAGATTTAGGTGAATTTTTTTAATTATATTTTGAAAGTATAGGTATTTCAAGAGTTCTTCCATTTACCTCATTTATCAAAGGAACTTGATGTAGGGGAGGCCTTTTGTCTGATAAGAAGTATCTCTTTTTTTTTTTTAGGGGCCACAGGGAGATTTCTGATGTGATTTGAAGTCAAAGAGAAAATAGCACGCATTTTCTTTTTTGCAATTAAAGGCTGAAAAAGAGATGGTATTCATATGTGCATTCAGCAATCATCCTTTCATAACACCACCTAGATAACAATTAGGGTCAAGGGTGAACAGTTCAAGCAGTGTTAGTTAATGAGATTTTATGTTTTGTTTTCTTTTGTTTTTTTTTTTGAGATGGTCGCTCTGTCTCCCACGCTGGAGTGCAGTGGCACGATCTCGGCTCACTGCAACCTCCACCTCCCAGGTTCAAACGATACTCCTACTTCAGCCTCCTGAGTAGCTGGGATTACAGGTGCGCACCACCACACCCAGCTAATTTTTGTATTTTTAGTAGAGACGGAGTTTTGCCATGTTGGCCAGGCTGGTCTCGAACTCCTGACCTCAGATGATCCACCCACCTCCGCCTCTCAAAGTGCTGGGATTACGGGCATAAGCCACTGCGCCCAGCCGTTAATGAGATTTTAAAAGAAGTTATACAGATTGTTGGTAGTCACTTATGTACTTGGACTTGTCAATAACTGTCATAGTGAAAATGTGGTTTTTAAGAGTAGTAGCTACTTATGGGGATGTAGAAAGAATGGCCTCTCTCTTAGACAATTTCATTTTAAACATCATAGTCATCTTTTGCATAGTGATTGACTCCTATCTTTGTGGTTTCATTTATTTCTTTGTGATTGATTCCCCAGTGCCTGCCTGCAGTCCATTGCAACTCTCCCAAACTTTAATCCTGCAGCTTCAGCCCACTGCTAGATATTTCCGTTGATGACCTGTCATCTGAAACCTAGCATTCATCATGTGCTGTGTTGTATAATTGTATGTCTGTGTTATTGTATTACTTTCCCAAGTAAAGTTTTTGCGTAAGGACTTAACACTGCTTTGAATCCCCTGTACCTATTATACTGCTGTGTACAAAGTAGGAGTTCAAATACATGTGATCGCAATAGTCTTCATGACTAAAGTAGCTCTTCGCTTTTTTGGTAACCGTAGAAGCCTAGAAATTATCCAGAGTTCAGATACAGTTCCAAGCTCTATAGAACCAAAACACAGCAAAAAGGTACTGTTTTATACCTTGTAAAAATGAAGTCAGTATATTTGAAAATTGTCATGTGCTCCTTGTAGAAGAAAAGACTTTACCTTTTTGATGAATGACTTAAATATATTTATTTAAAATTAAATCCATTCTAACTTTTGGAGGTAATTGATATATTTATAACCTTGGTCATGGCGGTGACCATGCATATACTTGAGTATATGCATATGTGCAAAAGTATACATAAATATATATAAAATTATAGCACGTATTTTTGCTGTTTGTCTTAAATTGATTTTCTGTATGGTAGGCTTGCTTTTATTCCTCCTTTGTCTACACTTTGTCTTCTATGATTTTTTTCTAATTTTTCTCTTGTAATACTTCTGGTTCTTAAAGTGTTTTACTTTATTTTAACAGCATATTTAAAATTATTTTATTATTTATTTATTTTTTGAGACTGAGTCTTACTCTGTCATCCAGGCTGGTATGCAGTGGCACAAACATGTCTCATTGCAGCCTCAACCTCCCAGGTTCAAGCGATCCTCCCATCTCAGACCACAGGCATGTGCCACCACACCCAACTAATTTTTTTTCCTTTCTTTTTTTTTTTTTTTTTTTTTTTTTTTAATAGAGATGAGGTCTCGCTATGTTGGACAGGCTGCTCTGGAACTCCTGGGCCCAAGCGATCCTCCCACCTCAGCCTTGCAAAATGCTGGAATTACAGGCATGATAATTTTTTTTTTTTTTTTTTTTTAGAGAGACGGGGTCTCGCCACATTGCCTAGGCTGGTCTTGAACTCCTAGGCTCAAGCAGTCCTCCTGCCTCTGCCTCACAAAGTGCTGAGATTACAGGCGTGAGCTACTTTGCCCGGCCTTAATTTATTTTAATTGTCTTGAGGTCACTAATACAGACTTGAGGTCAAAGACCAAGATGTATTTGTCTTTATATTGACAGTAAGTTTAGCAGAGTCTCTGGCAAAAAGCCAGTTAGTGGCACATCATTCAGGTCTCCCCAGATGGAGACCAGTGCTTCTTATTCATTACAGTGTGGAGGCCCTAGTCATATTCTCATTATACATTAAAAACTTTAATGATGATTGACTCTTCGGTTACCATTTTAATAAGTCTTGATTATGAGTCTAAGCTTTTCAAAAACATCTTTCATTGAATAACTATATGCAAAGAATATATATTTATATACTTATGTTGCTGCTTTGTATAAAATAAGCATGAATCAGAATTAATGTCCTCTGATTCTATATTTGCCATTAGTCTTTTTTCTTTTTTTTTCTTTTGAGATGGAGTCTGACTATCTCCCAGGCTGGAGTAGTGCAGTGGCACGATCTCGGCTCACTGCAACCTCCACCTCCCAGGTTCAAGCGATTCTCCTGCCTCAGTGTCCCGAGTAACTACAGGCACATGCCACCACACCCAGCTAATTTTTGTATTTTTAGTAGAGACAGGGTTTCACCATGTTGGCCAGGCTGGTCTCAAACTCCTGACCTCAGGTGATCCACCTGCCTTGGCCTCCCGAAGTGCTGGGATTACAGGCATGAGCCACCACGCCGGGCTGCCATTAGTCTTATATTAAAGGAAGCCCTCTTAGCACAGCCAGCAGCACGTCAGTCTCATAAACTAACTTTTAATCGATGTGGAAAATATATTGTAGTATTTAAAATGTAGTCTGAACAAATTTTGCTTTCCTTCCCCGCACCCTCCTTATTTTTATAAAGTTACCAGGCAGTGACATTGCCAGTGGGAGTGATGTACTTTCTGATGTCATACCCAGTATTCCAAGTTCACCTTGCCTGCTACCTAAAAAGAAAAACAAGCACCGGAATTTAGATGAACTCCCTTGGAGTGCAATGACAAATGATGAGCAGGTAAAGATCTTGACATTCTTAATTAAAAGCTTTTATGTGGAGACTAGGTAAAGCTCAGTTTATTGCCTGTTTAAAGCTACTGGGGAAATGTGGATTGCTTAGTAAATCTGAATTTGAGCTTTAACGGTTTTTCAGGGAAAAAATATAACCTTAAGTGCTTCTGCTATGTAAACATTATAATTGACATAATAAAGGATCAGAAGTTTTAGCAATGATCTTATTTGTTGTAATTTTTTCATCACATAGGTGGAATATATTGAGTATCTGAGTCGGAAAGTGAGTACTGAGATGGGTCTTCGGGAGCAACTTGATATTATTAAGATCATTGATCCTTCTGCTCAAATCTCCCCTACAGACAGTGAGTTTATTATTGAACTTAACTGTCTCACAGATGAAAAACTGAAGCAGGTATGTAAAGAAAATACAGATTATTTACCTATTAAAAATACCACCATCTTATAAAATGTAGACTAAAATAATCATGTGTAAATACATAGATAATTAAGGCCAAAATCACTGCTGCGAAAGGTAATATTAGAAAAAATGATGGCACATTGATTTAAGAGGTTTTATGTACATCTCACCTGCCAGTACCTTTCTGGGATCAATGTGAATCTAGAACCTGCTTTTCAGTTGTATAGGATTTGAAATTTAATGTCACCATTTACGGAGTGGTTAGGTTAAGGTATAGATTTATTCTAACTCAGTTTACAGGAGACTAATTGACAATCAAAATACTAATTAATGAGAGCTATTCTTGATAAACAGCTGAGGGATTTGAGTAGTTTTATGCAGTAATAATTGAGCCAGGCTAGGGTGAAACCTAGTGAATTTTCCCTCTGCTGTTCTGAAATACGCATCTCTGGTACTCTGGTATCATCTTCTTTTTTTTTTTTTGAGACAGAGTCTCACTCTGGAGTGCAGTGACGCGATCTCGGCTCACTGCAACCTCCACTGCCCGGGTTCAAGTGATTCTCCTGCCTCAGCCTCCCAAGTAGCGGGGATTACAGGCACCTGCCAACGTACCCGGCTAATTTTTGTATTTTTAGTAGAGATGGGGTTTCACCATCTTGACCAGGCTGGTCTTGAACTCCTGACCTCGTGACCCACCTGCCTCGGCCTCCCAAAGTGCTGGGATTACAGGCGTGAGCCGCTGCACCTGGCCTCTGGTATCTTCTAAATACAATTTTTGCTGTTCTTTTTCTGGTACGTAGCTGAGTGAATACTTACGTTCTTATGTTCTACTTTTGATTTGTTTCTTTGTTTTGCATTTATCATTATTTATGAAAAATTTCTCTTATTTCAGTATTTCTCCCAGCAGACATACTATAATTTTCTACATTCCAGCAAATTTTTCATTAGTATGATAAATTGATGTCTTGCATTTGAAGACAGGTATTGTTGGCCCCTAGCTAAGATTTAGGAAACATCCTAATCTTAGATAAAATCAGCAGCTTACTTAAATTGTCTTAAGTGGAGACTTTTAACAAATGCCTAATCTCATCTATTTTATTTTATTGTTAGTTTGTATTTTGAGTACCATTTTTTTACATTCCTAAATTTCTGAAGGCGAGTAGCCTTCCATTTACTGATTATATTTTATGTGCTTTTAAAATCCAGCTCTATAACGTGTTTTCTAGCTTTTTGAGCATTGTCTATTTTCTAGTACTTATTTCTAAATTTAGCCTTTCTATTCTACCTTACGTATGCATCTGCAGCACTTTTGACAATCTTTTAGATTAAGTACAATATTATTTTTCCCCCAGCATTTTGAAGGTAGAACATCAAGGTGCAACACTAACCAGTTTGTGTTTGTGCATCCCAAGGTCAGAAACTATATCAAGGAACATAGCCCTCGCCAACGGCCTGCAAGAGAGGCCTGGAAGAGAAGCAACTTTAGTTGTGCAAGCACCAGTGGAGTGAGCGGTGCCAGTGCCAGCGCCAGCAGCAGCAGTGCCAGCATGGTCAGTTCTGCAAGCAGCAGTGGGTCCAGTGTTGGAAACTCTGCTTCAAACTCCAGTGCCAACATGAGTCGAGCACACAGTGACAGCAACCTGTCTGCAAGTGCAGCAGAGCGGATTCGGGATTCAAAAGTAAAACGTCTAATCAATACAAAACTTTACCTTTCAATATTAACATTAGTACTCCTTCATATAAATTTCTCGAAGAGTTAAAATGATCCTGCTGTCTAGATGCCTGTGGGTTTTGGTCTTAATTGAACAAGCAGGATGCTCTGCTGTTGAACAAAGCACTCTAGGCTGAGTGCTTTGAAATGCTGTTTTGACCCACAACCATATTGCATTCAATCTTACCTGATTTTTGTGTATGTTTTAAGTAAGATAAATTGGTGGAAATAATGAGTTATTCTCAAGATTGCAATATTGACTGCAACTCACTACTGAGCGAATCTCACTACGTTGCTGATGTTGCTGTCTATTAGCTCCTAAGAATGTTGTGTATGTCTTTTGTGTGTGTTAAATGTTTTCCTAATGTTTTAATCTTAAATGTTTCTTCTTAGCTAATTTAAAAATCTAATACTTTCTATAATTTCTGTCTACTCTTTTCACAGTTGAGAAAGTTCTGTATAATATTGTCGGGCACTTAAAAAAAAAAAAGAAGGTATAAGTATATTTAGAATGGTCCTGTGGCTTAGCAGGGGAGTTTGATTCCTTGCAATGGCAAGAATCTGGAGCCAGTTTAAAGATGATAAGAGAATCTCTCTAACTCTTTAGTGACCCAGTGGTGACTTGAAGATACACAATGATTCTTTCCCTGGTTCTTAGGGAAGTAGCAGAAACATAGCCAGTTTTGTTGCTAAGGAATTTCTCTAGATATGTGGTCATTCCTTTTTATTATCAGTTCACCGGTGACAAGGATGGGAGTACCCACTGAGTTTCTGATGGATTTTTAAGATGGTATTCGCCTACTACAAAAAAGGCATGATTTTTTTTTTACCTGCCATTGTAAGATTGCTAGTGTTTTTGGATGAAAGGCACCTGAGAATCATAAGTATTAGAGATTTGGGCAATGTTCTCCACAGTTGTATTCAGTATTGTCGCCTAGTATTAATTATGTGTTCATTATGCATTTGTACCAATGTACCTTAATGGAATTTAAAAAAGAAGTCTTTGAAGTGACTTTTTATCTATCACTAGCCAAAATGATTGTCTCAACCCTTCCTAATCAGAAGAGTCACTGGTCAGATACCACAAAATTGGAATCTTAATCATTTTTAAGCCTAAGCCAGTGGCTCACTAATTGGAACAAGGATCATACTACAGAAGGATTTGAACAGCTCTTAAAGTTAGAAAATAGAGAATTTGATCCACAAAACATTTTGGGGTGGATATGCCAAAAACTAAACCAAACTGATTTAGAAATTTTTATTTTGACAGAAGCGATCCAAGCAGCGGAAGTTACAGCAGAAGGCCTTCCGCAAGAGGCAGCTGAAGGAGCAGAGGCAGGCCCGGAAGGAGAGGCTCAGTGGGCTCTTCCTTAACGAAGAGGTGCTGTCCTTGAAAGTGACTGAGGAAGACCATGAAGCAGATGTTGATGTTTTGATGTAATAAGGGTGAATTTATCAACGTTCTTTATGAGCATTAAAATACTCCATCCTTATGGGTTTACATGCATCTTGACCAAAATTTTGGTTAGGGCTGTGCTGATGTACCATTAATAATTTAAGCCAGTGGTTCTTGGCAGGTGATCCCAAGACCTGCAGCTTCAGCATCACTTGAGAAGTTGTTAGGAATGCATACTAGTGGGCCCCGCCCCCAGACATAGTGAATCAGAAACCAACAGGGAGGCGCCTAGCATTGTTTTTTTAACAAGTGCTGGGTTATTCTGATGCACAGTCTAGTTTAAGAACCACTACTTTGGGTAAACGTTTTGACTGTTTAAAGTTTATGGCGGTGAAGTGGGCGTCTTCAAAGACTAGTACTTACACAGTTTAGAAGATTTCAAGGTACTGCTGACAGTAGTTTATTATGTCAGTATACATACATGTGTAGAGATCATAATTTAGTTCCCTTCTTAATGTTACAATTTCTTAGTTTACTTTTCCTAAAGGGCCATAGCATAATTCTTGATTCCTGGTGGAAATCTTTTCTGAGGTGTGGGGGTGGGCAAGGTGTGGATTGCTGTTTACGATAGTGCCTTCATTAGTTTTAGTTCTGTGTGTTTTCATTCATTATTGACTCAAAGGTATTAGAACAGGCCCTTATCTTTTTCCTATTAGATTTATTTTTGTTTTTTACTTTATGTAAGTTCAGAATCCTTTTTTAAGTGATGACTACTGATGAAATAATGTTACTAGTAGCTGAATTTTAGACTTGATGCTATGTTGATTAATATTTAAATGGTGAAAGTAATTAGGCAAAATAAGCAATTCTGCTTTTCTGTTGCTTTCAGAATTTTTAGGCTGTAAAATTGTCTCAGGCAGGAAGTCAGTCTATATCTCTCTCAAGTTCTTATTGTAGGTCATTTTTTTTCAGCACAGCTCTAATTTTTAAATATTTGGTATAACAGCTTCTGGCATGTGACCTAGTTAATGTTGAAAATTAACTGATGAAAACCCTTGTAGATCTGCTAAACTTCTCTATAAATTGCTAGAAATATACAGAGCAATGAGATATAGAAAACACCTTAGCTTGTTGGTTATTAATAGAGCTCTAATTTTAACTGTGAAATCATGGAGTTTCTTTAAATGTTTTCCTAGAGTGTTTGTTATCATGAACATTAGAAATAGCGTTATTCCTTTTCTTCTACCACATGTCTTGAACATTCACATGGGTTAAAGAAGATGGAAACTGATACTACTGACAATCAAGCTGCTTTCTGACTTTCATAATTTTCTTCATATTGTGGATAGCATTTTGAAGGTGACCGTGATTCTGTAGGAAGAGCTGTAATCAATATTTTTCAAACTCTAAGAGTACAGAGGTTAGTAAGATTTCTACTTTTTTTTTTTTACTTTTTGTTATGTCAAGTAGCTTATTAAGAAAAAGATTCATGACTTAAATTCTTAATTCTCAGTTGATACAAAGGCTTATAATCATGTGTTTTAAAATTTTGATTTCATTTTCGTTCCTTGAAGGTTAAAGAATGGAAACTGGGGATAAAAATTAATACACTGCAGCTTTGCCAAGGTCTGTGATATGGTTGTAACCTTTTAAAGACTACTAAAGTCATAATTTGAAATTTTTATTAAAATAAAACATATGTGTCTATGGTTTTCAATTGGAGTAGTCTTTCTTACTTTCCCCCTCCCCCTCTTTGGTTCTCCTAACCAGCTTAGAGGACCCAAAGAGAGCTTAGGGATAGACACCAGAATACTCTGTGCAGGTGGAACAACTTAACCTCACTGTTTTCCCTTCCAAGTATAGGAAGAGCAAATAGAGCATAGTAACTGTATCTAAATTCTCTACCTGCTCTTAGCAAAAGCAAAATCCCGCAGAATGATTGCCTATTCTTCAAGGAAAACAGGCCACTTTTGGAGACCATAGAGCACCATTTATCTGTCAAATACTTGGAAACTATTTACTTAACGGTCATCAGTAAAAAACCCTAAACAAGGTCATGATATAATTTAAGACCAATTCCCCTACTCTCCCAATAATCACATAGTCTTATTACTTTCAATTTAACTTGAGTCACTATTAAGCAAGTTTACCAAAGTGCCACAAAGTTGATTTTTAACGTTTGTAAAGGTTTGAATGTTTATAGAAGTGCATCATGAAATTTTGTGTAAATCCAGATGAACTGTCATTATAGTACTATAACTTAGAGATAGTCCATAAAGTTGGGTTGAAGGAGATTGAAAATATTTCCTTTGATTAAAAGAAAATAATTAACTAACTTGGGCTTGCTTGTGATTGAAGAGGGAGATTAGATAGTCCTCTGTCCCCCCAAAAAAGAAACTAGCAGAAAAAGATATAAAAAGCTCTTTGGTGTCTGTTCATGTGCTGTACATTTTTTCTGTTTTAATGTCTTGTGTAGATAATTCAAAGTTTGAACTATTTCTTTCTTGGAATAAGTAATAATTTATTCAATATGGTGTATCTCTGAGTTCAATTTAAAACAATCCAACTCAGTAATATTTATTTTTAAATACAAATCCTAACTAACCAATTAATTAATAAAAAGGCAAGACTTACTTGCTGTAGTATTGGTTCTCATCTGTAGAGAACTGACATTGGAGCAAATTTTAAGTCTCCCCTTTGAAAATAAGCCTTGTTAACTGAGGGCGTAATACATTTCCCACAGATTGATCCAGAAACATTTTATTAGAGATCTTATAGTAGTATCTCAGTTCCTACCACAGCTTTCTAAAGGATGAGACTTGCATTTAACAAAATGACATATATAATATTTTTCTATAGTTTTGCAACTGAATTAAAGGAAGGTGATGTATTATAATGTGTAGTGAGGTATAAAGGGCTAGTTCATTCTCTCCCAACAAGAACTTAGAATAAAATAACACTTTTTTTTCATGAGACTTACCTCATTTTTGTTAGGCTATGGCAGTTTTGTCCAGTTCCTCTGTCCCTTGAGTGAATTAGATATTGCTGAATTAATCTCAGAAACTGACCTATAAAATAATGACTCATTATAGATTGGGTGAACTTCTCATTTTATTTAGCTTTTAAAAGTGCTAAATCCTCTCATAAAGGAAAAATTACAGGAAACTATAGCGGTATCCAGATTCTGATGAGCTTTAAAAATTATAAAATATAGCAAATGTCTTCATATTTTAGCCAGAAATATTAGTACACAACCAATATAGAAGTCTTGTTTGTTTCTGGGTTCTCCAGCAGAGACTTTTTGTTTGTGGCTTACTCTGTATAGCCTCATGTGCCTTAAAGGTGGTGAACTCTAGTTTTTGTCAATATCAGGCTTTTCAAAACTCAAAAACATTCCAAATGTTGTAATTTGTTTTGCATAATGCCCATGGAATTGGATATCAGTAAGCAAAGCCATTAAATTGAACCAATCAATGCTAATAGAGTATAAAAACAAAAACCTTCAAATTTTAAGTTTCATTTGTGTAACTTTATTTTCGGCCTAGCTAGATCATTGAAGAGCCTTGAAAGTTCTCTAAAGTATGGCTTAATGTATTTTTTTCCCTCTGAAAAAGATCATATGCCAGGATACTTCTTCAAACCAGATCACTTTTAATATCTAGAAAGATAATTTTCAAGGTATAGGCAAAAGCACTTCAAGGACAGAGATTATGTAGCAAGTTGATTCTCTAGGAATTCTTTGAACTCATTTGTGTAATAGCTGGAACACACTCCTCTTCTTTCCTTTAACAAATGAACTTCTAGCACTTCTGTCTTCAAGGAAAAACATTTGTTTGGAATTGGTGGAGGGTACTCGCAGTCCGTTTATAGTTTGGGACAATTAATAGGAAAATCCCCAGTTGCATTCAAATAATAGTGTTGATGTTGAGGGCACTGACTCATTCAACATGTCTGAACTAGAAGTAAATTTAATTCTGAAAGGACTGTTAGTTAGGAAATAAGTATTTGTATACATATGTACTGTGGTAACTTTGGATTCATTTTAAGTCTGATAAAGTAAGATAAACTTTGTCTTAAAAATAAAATTATGCTAAATGAATAAAAACTGAGATATTTTAAGCTAGGCATCTTTGTTAGCATAGTATCCGGAACATAACTACTTATAATGCTTAGGTCTTATTTCTTTGGAAAATAAGTTACTTATTCCAAAAGCCTTAGAAGGAATTCTGAAAATTCTTCTAACTGGCCATTAAGAGTAAGGAAGTTGAATGGTACTGCTGAAGATCTGAGTTGACTCACTGAAATTTTATTTTCTTATTTTTTTAACATTAAAATTATTTCTTTTTGGCTCTCCCTCTAGTTATTTTTTAAATTAAGGTAATTACTGTTTTAACCTAGAGCATATAATGGCAAATTAAATTTTAATTTGACACTCATACCGAACTCAGAAAAGCTTGTTTGATCTTCTCTAAATTCTGTATGTAGTACTTTTTTTAATTGTCACATTTCTTTGTTACATCTTCGTGTCCAACAAAACCTGTGGAAATCTGTGTTCATTTTTGTGGTGAGGGATGGGGGTGAAAAAGGGGAGACTTGCTCTAATTATGCATATACATTTGACTATGTAAAGGTAGTTGTAGACTATATGTATAAATAACAAGTTAACACTTAATATTCTAAATTGTTCTAAGGAACAGTGGCCTGAAGCCATGACTAGTTTTGTGGAGCTGCTGGCTCTTTTAACAGTAGCTGACCTATTGGATTTAAACTGAGACTGAAATTGAGATTTGTGGTTAGGTTATCTAGCTGAGGCTTTTAACAATGGAGCAGATAATGTCTGTTCCTGTAGTGGATCCATTTAATTTCCTATTTGAGTACTCTCACTTAACAAGTATTATCTATTCTGAACCTTTGTGTTGGGAATTTAAGGACTATTGTCAAAGGCTATTAATGGTAAACAAGTATATGCAAAACAATTCACATATGGGTAAAAATTTCAAATTGTGGGTTTTTGTTTTTGCTTTTTAGTTTCAAAGATTAGTTATGTAGCAGCAATATCATAACCAAAGCAAGTAGGAAGTTGACTGGTTTGGAGAATCTTCAAGTAGTTTTAAATACTGTAATGTATCAGATTGTTAACCAGGATTTTTTTTTCCTGTATTACTGCTAAATATATTACTATATTAATGCACTTTTGTATATATAACTGTCTTCTGTACATTCTGTACTTACTACAGTGTATATAAAGCCTGTTTTCCCTGAAGCTGTGAGGGAATAACAATAGTTGTATCATAAGTCGTTTCTATTTTGAGTTCCTTCTTGTACTTGAAAGTAGTTCAATAGTGAAATCTAAATGAGTGTGTATGGTTGTAATTAAAACTGGCAATGTGGCAGAGCTGTCTTTTGAAACTGAATACCAGAATGAAAAGTGTTGTTTTGGTTAAGAACTCTTATATTATTTCTTTTGATGTACCCTGAGTTGTTACACAGCCCACTCACTGCTGCTTACTACTTTATACTTTTGAGTCAGCTCCTTTCATGCTCTATCCCAGAATATTTACCAACAGAGGAGAACTGCTCCCTTTTCTGTTGCTCACAGTTTGGTTATGGCTTTATAAACTTTTATTTGGTGAAAGCCCCAGATACCCAAATGTCATTGGCAAAACTTATTTTTTTTTCTGGACAGATCAGATTTCTAGAGAGAGCAGATTTCTAGAGAGGTTAGCATTCATAGTAAGTGAAAATTGTCTAATTTTTTTAATCCATGCTATTACTGGGCAGTAGGTCTAATTTTTTTTGACAAAAAATAGATCTATTTTCCTTATATATTGATTTAGAATCTTAAGTTAGAATTTTATAGAAGAAATGTCTGAGCAGTTCTATGTATGGAGGAGCAATTCAGCTTTTCAGCAGCAACTTTATCTTTTGCCACTAGAGGGAGATCTGTGGTTGCTTTCTCCTTTGGAGAATAGCTGCTTTGCTTTTATTTTTAATTTCTAAGGTTGGAATAGAACTTATTCTCAAAATTCCTTTAGTGTTATTAAATATTTTCATTTATTAGTCAAAGGTAAGTTAATTAAGCTTGTTTAATGATGCCAATCTTATGCTTTTCTGTAATCTTCAATTTTTAATAAATGTGAGTTAGATACTAAGTGAAATGTGCGTGTGTGTGTTTCTTCTCTTAGGTACTCTGGAGTTCCATATGTGGCTAGTGACTACCATAATGGGCAGTGCATAATGTACTATCCATTATGGTAGTCACTAGCCACATATGTCTATTTAAATGAATTAAAGTTAAGTAAAATTTAAAATGTAGTTCTTTAGTCTCCTTAGCAATTCTTCAAGTATCCAGTAGCTACCATGTGGCTACAGGCTATTTACTGTATTGAAAAGCATGAGATATAGAACATTTCCATCATCACAGAAAGTTCTGTTGGACAGTGCTGCTCTAGAGATTTGCTGGTTTATGTAGTGACCATTATCATCATTTTATCAGTGAACAGTAATTAGTGGCTAAAAAACTGCTGCCCACAGTTAACTGTTGTAGGTGATTGGTGTGAGAGGGAGATTAAACTTTTTCTTTTTTTTGAGACAGGGCCTCGCTCTGTCACTCAGGCTGGTATGCAGTGGTGTGATCATAACCCACAGCAGCTTTAACCTCCCAGGCTCAAGCGGTCCTCCCACCTCAGCCTCCGAAGTAGCCAGGACCACGGGCACATGTCACCACACTCAGCTAATTTTTTAATTTTTTGTAGAGATAAGGTCTCTACAAAAAATGTTTTTTGTCTAGGCTGGTCTTGAACTCCTGGGCTCAAGCAATCCTCCTGCTTTGGCCTCCCAAAGTTCTGGGATTATAGGTGTGAGCCACTGTACCCAGCCTGTATTTCATTTTCTGCTTCATTAAAGCCACTACCAAATTTGAGAACTTGGTGGTTTAATGGAGAAATTTATCATAGTGACCATTTCATTTGACTATGAATAAGATTTAATGTTTGAATAATGTGAGAAGTTTGGGCCAGTTTCACAGATTTTATAGTTGCAGAGTGCTGCCATGCAGCTTTCTCTGTGAGTTAGTCCTTCGATGCAAAAAAAAAAAAAAAAGCAATTGTAAATGACAGTGCTGTGACACAGAACTGAATACATTTTAGAAGACTCCAGTTGTTTAAAACTATGCTTACAAATAAGTAGAAACGTGAATTTCGGAATCATCCCCTCAGTGTTTGTTGGTTTGTTTTTTTTTTTTGGAGGGAGGTGGGTGGCAATGGAGTCTCACTGTGTTGCCCAGGCTGGGGTGCAGTGGTGCGATCTCCGCTCACCACAATCTCCACCTCCCGGGTTCAAGCGATTCTCCTGCCTCAGCCTCCCGAGTAGCTGGGACTACAGGCATCCACCACCACACCCGGCTAATTTTGTATTTTTAGTAGAGACAGGGTTTCACCATGTTGGCCAACGTGTTCTTGAGCTCCTGACCTCAGGTGATCCACCCACCTCGGCCTCCCAAAGTGTTGGGATTACAGGCGTGAGCTACCGCACCCGGCCCAAAGTGTGTTTTAATAATTCTTTGAGAGCCTTCATAGTCACTGTTACTTGAGTTGGACAATCCTCTGCCCTCTCACCATCAGTTTGGATCTCATGGTAAGTGAGATGTTTGTATTACAGTATCCTTGTTTCTTAGTAATAAGTTGATAGATACTAGATTTAGATATAGTGTTGCTTCTCTTTGTAATGAGCAAACATTTTAACATTCCAGTTTATTCCTTTGGTTACCAGGATCCTGTTACATGCTTTTTTATCTTAAAAATATGTATTTAGATTGGATTTATGTATTTTCAACTTTGTATTATAAAGAATTTCAGCTGGGCGCGATGGCTCACGCCTGTAATCCCAGCAATTTGGGAGGCCAAGGTGAGCAGATCACTTGAGGTCAGGAGTTCAAGACCAGTCTGCCAACACAGCGAAACCCTGTCTCTACAAAAAAAAAAAAAAAAGCCAGATGTGGTGGCACACACCTGTAATCCCAGCTGCTCAGGAGGCTGAGGCAGGAGAATCACTTCAACCTGGGAGGCGGAGGTTGCAGTGAGCCAAGATCACGCCACTGCATTCCAACCTGGGCGACAGGGCGAGACCCTGTCTCCAAAAACAAACACACAATGAATTTCAAGTAGAGAGAACAGTAAGATGAATCCACACATACCTGTATCTACTTCAACTCTTCTCACAGACAATCTTGTGTCTTTTACTCCCACCTACCCACTCACCTTACCTCAACTCCCAGTGATACTAACGCAAACCCCAGGTGACATATTTCATTTTTTAACATGTCAGTATATGATTTTTAAAAGGTAAGGACACTTTTATTTTCTTGGAGACAGAGTCTCACTCTGTCACCCAGGCTGGAGTACAGTGGCGCAATCACAGTTCATTGCAGCCTCGGCCCAGGCCCAAGCAATCCTCCTTCCTCAGTCACCCAAGGTATTGGGACCACTGGGACCACTGATGTGCACAACCATGCCTGGCTAATTGTTTTATTTTTTTTTAGAGATGGAGTCCCTGTGTTGCCCAGGTGGTCTTGAGCTCCTGGGCTCAAGTGATCCTCTTACCTTGGCCTCCCAAAGTGCTGGGATTACAAGCATGAGCCACCACACCCAGCCTTCCCATTTTATATATAATTATGATACCATCATCATACCTCCTTATTTATTATTTATTTAAATATACCTTGTTTATTTATAAATAAAAATAGTTCTGTAATATCAAATATCTGGTCTACCTATTTGAAATCAAAATCATAACCATTGTGTTCATTTCAAAATCATCAAGATTATAACCATTTGTGTTAATTTCAAAATCATTCTGCATTTTGCTAGCACCAAGGTAGAATAGTTATTTTTACTATTACTTGATAGGTCCTGATGGTGTCTTGAGCACATTTTAATTGAAAGTGAGGTATCTATTATTCTTAGATAAAAACATTCCAGTTGTTTTCCTCACTACTTTGTTGTTAAAGCCACAGGATAATTTGAGTAGCAGGCAGGAAAGTAACTGTTCAAGATAAGCTGAGCCAGGTATTTTCTGTCCCACCTTACCTCTGGGCTTAATAATTTTCTTTTTTTTAGCTGAAATCGGCCCACATGTAACAGATTCAAATACCTAGTATTTATTTTTTTTAAAAAATGTAAGGATCCCATGGGGAATATAAGGAAAAATAGACATTTCTAACCTTTTATTTATTAGAAATTAAATTTTTTTTAACAGATAAAACAGAGACTATTGGTTTTTGTTTTGCATTTTAACTTACCAGAGTATACTTTTCAAATAAATTATAAAATTTGAGAACTTGAAAGGACTTTGGAGATCATCTGTCTTGGTTTTCGAACTTGAGCAGTGGATCAGAATCCCCAGGAGGGCTTGTTAAAACACTGATAGTCAAGCTCCACCCCTAGAGATTCTGATTGAGTAGGTCTGGGGTGGGGCTTGGGAATTTGCATTTTTAAAACAGGTCCTATGTGATGCTGCTCATCCAGTGAACACACAGAACTATTGATGCAGCTCAGTCCCTTTTTCTCCCTCCCTGCAAATGAGAAAATTTACACTAGGAGGAAAGTTACTTCTTTGCCCAAAACTGGTTAGTGATACAGCCAAATCTAAATCTAAATCTTGAGATGACTTACCCCAAATCCAGTGCTTTTATATGTTTTTTCCCTTCAGAGTAGTTGGCTCCAGAAGCTTTCTTTCGAGTCTCCTCTGCATATGTGAATTTTCTTGGTAGTAGTAAATCTTTTGTCTTTCTAGGGCAGAAGTTACTAACCTGGAGTCTAGCGATCAAAATTATTGGCAAAATTTGTTTGCTGATATGTTTTTCTAGGGAGGGTTTTGTATCTTTTATCAAGTTCTCAAGTGAATTTCCTTCCCCCTAATGACTAACATTGTGTTTTTAGGGCACTTTTGGTTTTTGAAAATAACCAAGGGTCATTTGGAAGCTGTCTGGTGGTTGATGTGAGTGAGAAATCTGGAAATTTCTGGATTTGGCCAGTGAGGTATAATTTTTAAAGTAATTACGCTGTTTTTTGTGTGTGTGTGTATGTGGCCTTAAAACTGGTGTTGATACATACTAGAGTTCCAGAAATATCTTGGGCAAGACAGCATTATTGGACTAGGTGTATCAGGGTGACATAGAATGGGGTGATACTAATTTGGATGTATTAGCTCTGGCTTATTGATTTAAAAGAGTTTTCATTGCTTTATAATCATAAAATGTACTCTAGAGAAATCTTTCACTAATGTTTTAGAAATATTGGGTTAGATTTCCCATAATCACTTACCAAATCCGAGATAACAGAGCTAGTTGATAATCTGAAAATTTGAATGAGATATAGGCTTTTTGATTTAATGGTCATTAAATCAGTCTCTTTATTTTGCAGATGAGAAACTTGAGGCCCAGAGAGGTAAAGTGCTTCATCCAGATCACATGGCTGGTTGATGACAGATTAAGGGCTAGAATCCAAGTCTCTGGAGGTGTATCACGCTGCATATGTCATGCTGTTACTTTTCACAGTGGTTTGCACACTTGTACAACTCACACCAAGAAACTGGGAGAAACCACCTTAAGATTTTGGTATAGAACAGTGGTCCCAGTGTGTGGACCATCAAAATCAGCATCACCTGGCAATTTGTAGGAGGTACAAACACTCAGGCCCCACCCTAGACCTACTGAGTGAGATGTTCTCAGGGAGGGGCTCAGCAATCTGTGTTTTTTTGTTTGTTTTTTGAGACAGGGTCTCACTTTGTCACCCAGGCTGGAGTGCAGTGGGGCGGCCACCACTTACTGCAGCCTCAACGTCCTGGGCTCAAACAGTCCTCCCCCCTCAGCCTCCCAACTAGCTAGCACTACAGGCATGTGCCACCATGCCCAGCTAATTTTCGTATTTTCATAGAGACAGGGTTTCCCCATGCTGCCCAGGCTTGTCTGGAACTCCTGAGCTCAAGCAATCTGCCCGCCTCATCCTCCCAAAGTCCTGGGACTACAGGAATGAGCCACCGCACCTGGCCAGAAATCCATGTTTCAATAAGCCTGCCAGAGTATTCTGATGGACATTTAGATTTGAGAAACACTGATATAGAGTAGTGTATCTTTGGCTGAACATCAGAATCATCCGGGAACTTTTAGAAAACACTGGTGCCAGGCCGGGCATGGTGGCTCATGCCTGTAATCCCAGCACTTTGGGAGGCCGAGGTGGGCAGATCACCTGAGGTCAGGAGTTCGAGACCAGCCTGGCCAACATGGTGAAACCCCGTCTATACTAAAAATACAAAAAAATTAGCCAGACGTGGTGGCGGGCACCTGTATTCTCAGCTACTTGGGAGAATAAGGCAGCAGGATTGCTTGAACCCAGGGGGCAGAGGTTGCAGTGGGCCAAGATCATGCCATTGCACTCCAGCCTGGGCTACAAGAGCAAGACTCTGTCTCAAAAAAACAAAAAGAGAAAATACTGGTGCCTGATGTTCCCTGTCCCTCACCCAGACAAATTAAATTAGAATCTCAAAGGTGAGGCCTGGGTATTTATTGTTTTATAATAAACATTCTATTTTGGAATAACTTTAGATTTACAGAAAAGTTGTTACAGATAGTACTGAGATGTCCTGCATACCTCTCACCCAGTTTTCTTCAATGTTAATATCTTAATGTAATTATAGTACATTTGCCAAAACTTTGAAACTAATGTTAGTACATTACCGTTAACTAGAGACTTTATTAAGATTTCACTAGTTTTTCCACTAATCTCCTCTTTATATCCCAGAATCCAATTCAGGATCCCCTTGCATTTATGTCTCCTTATCCTCCTCTGGTGCCTGATGTTTCTTAGTCTTCCCTTGCTTTGCTTTTTTTTTTTTTTTTTTTTGAGATGGAGTCTTGCTTTGTCGCCCAGGCTGGAGTGCAATGGCGGGATCTCGGCTCACTGCGACCTCCACTTCCCGGGTTCAAGTGATTCTCTTGCTTCAGCCTTCCAAGTAGCTGGGATTACAGGCGCCCACCACCACGCCCAGCTAACTTTTTTGTATTTTCAGTAGAGACAGAGTTTCACCATGTTGGCCAAGCTGGTTTCAAACTCCTGACCTCAAGTGATCTGCCTGCCTCAGCCTCCCAAAGTGCTAGGATTACAGGTGTGAGCCACCATGCCTGGCCCTTTCCTTGCTTTTCATGATCTTGACCAATAGGAGAATTGGTCAGGTATTTTGTGGAATATCACCCCTCAATTTGGGTTTGTCTGATGTTCTCGTGGTTAGACTGGGATTTGGGGACTTAAGGAAGATTACCATAAAAATGAAGTGCCATTCTCTTCACCTCAAAGATATACTGTCAACATGGCTTAACACTAGTTATGCTAACTTTTATCACCTGGCTAAGATAGTGTTTGCCAGACTTCTTCATTGTAATGTACTATTTTTCCCTTTCTGTACTCTGTTCTCCAGAAGCAAGTCATTCAGTCCAGCCCACACTCAAAGGGGAGAGGAGGCTCCACCTCCTGAAGAATGGAATATCTACATATATTATTTGGAATTCTTCCAAATGAAAGATTTGTTTCTTCTGCCTACTTATTTATTTTTATTTTTATTTTATTTTTGAGACGGAGTCTTGCTCTGTTGCCCTCCCGAGATGGAATGCAGTGGCGTGCTCTTGGCTCACTGCAACCTCTGCCTCCCAGGTTCAAGCGATTCTCCTGCCTCAGCCTCCCAAGTAGTTGGGATTACAGACATGCACCACCATGCCAGGCTAATTTTTGTATTTTTAGTAGAGAGGGGATTCCACCATGTTGGCCAGGCTGGTCTCGAACTCCCGACCTTAGGTGACCCGCCCAGGTCGGCCTCCCAAAGTGCTGGGATTGCAGGCGTGAGCCACTGCACCCAGCCTTTATTTATTTATTCAGTCATTCATGTCAGGACAGATTAATGGATGTTTATTTTATACTTTGGGTTGTAACCAAGTACTGTTATTTTCTTACTCAAATTTTTCCAGCTTTGGACATTAGAAATTCTTAAAGCTTGGCTCCAGTGTCCCTTTGACCTGCCCTCATCCTTTTGTATTTTGAGCAGTTCTTTGCTTTCTGGCACTACACGATGCCCCAGCCCTAGAGTTAGCCATTTCTCTAAGGAGCTGAGCACCATTTGATTCTTTTATTTTGACATAGGCTCACACTCTGTCACCCAGACAGGAGTGCAGTGGTGTGATCATGGCTCATTGCAGCCTCAATCTGCTGGGCAAGCAATTCTCCCACTTCAGCCTCCCTGAGTAGCTGGGACTATAGGCGCAAGCCACCACACCTGGCTAATTTTTCCATTTTATTTAGAGACAGTTCCTCGCTGTATTGGCCAGCCTAGCCTCAAATGCCTGGGCTCAAATGATCCTCCTGCCTCGGCTTCCCAAAATGCTGGGATTACAGACATGAGCCACCATGCTTGGCCCTGAGCACCATTTTTTAAAAGACTTTAGGAGATTTTAATGCAGAATAAGTGTGGGAGCCACTGATTGAGGATGAGTCATATTCTTCGGTAGACCTCCTAATGCCCTGATCAGACCAAATTCTTATTAGGTATCCTCAAAAAATTTAGTCATCTTTGATTCATTCCTCCCCCTCCTTTACCTTCATGTTCAATCTTACCACCAGAGCTGTTTTCTCCTCAGGATCTAGAGCAATACTCCTTAAACCTTAATACACATAGGTACTTGTTAAAATGCAGATTCTGATTCAGTAAGTCTGTGGTAGGACCCCAAGATTCTGTGTTTCCAGCAAGTATCCAGGTGATATGAATGCTGGTGATCCATGACCCACACTTTGAGTGGCAGCAAGGGTCAGAACAAAGTTCAGACAACTTAGGACATTTCAAGAGCCTCCGCTGTTTGCCTGGCCTCAATTTACTTAGTGCATTTGTTCATTTACTCTACACTCAAACCAACCAGTCTACTCAGCGTTTGTGGTCTGCAGCTTCTCATGTGGCTTCTAATGATTGTGGCAATTCATGCCCTGTATAATTCCCTTCCCTTGGGTGTGGGCTGGACCCAGTGACTTGCTTCTGATCAATAAAATACAGCACAAGTGAGGCAGTGTAGAAAATTGTTGTCTTGCTCATGCAATCATTTGCTGGCATTCTCTTCTGTCCTCTCGGTCGCTGGCTCTGATAAAGCAAGCTGCCATGCTATGAGATGCTCTGTGGAGAGGGCCACATGGCAAAGAATCATGGAGGAGGCCTCTGGCCAACAGTTTGTGAGGAATTGAATCCTGCCAACAGTCATGTGAGTGAGCTAGGAAGTGGATCCTTCCCAGTAGATTCTTGAGAAGAGTGCAGCCTTGTGAGACCTGAGCTAAACACCCAATCTAAGTAATGTCCAATTCCTGACCCACAGAAACTGCAAGATAATGTGTGTTGTTTTAAACTGCTAAATTTTGGGGTAATGTGTTATGCAGTGCTAGGTAACTAGTACATCATTTACTAAAAATACACAATGAAATGACTTCCTCTTGCATCCTTTTCATCGTGCAAAGGAAAACTCATATGCTGCTTCCTCGTTCATTTATTCAGCAATATTTGTTGAATGTCTGCTAGGCACTATGTTAAGCACCATGAGATGAGTGGTAAAGAAAAACAGATACAGTTTCTGCCTTCACACAACTTACATTCTTTTCTTTTCTCTTTTTTTTTTTTTTTTTTTCTTTTTGGAGACGGAGTTTCGCTCTTGTCGCCCAGGCTGGAGTGCAATGGCGCGATCTCGGCTCACTGCAACCTCCACCTCCCAGGTTCAAGCGATTCTTCTGCCTCAGCCTCCCAAGTAGCTGGGATTACAGGCACCTGCCACCAGGCCTGGCTAATTTTTGTATTTTTAGTAGAGACAGGGTTTTGCCATGTTGGCCAGGCTGGTGTCAAACTCCTGACCTCAGGTGATCCGCCCACCTTGGCCTCCCAAAGTGCTGGGATTACAGGTGTGAGCCACCACACCCAGTCTACACAGCTTACATTATTTTGCATAGGTTTTGAGTTTCCCAGAAGAGGGAACCAATATGCATTTCATTAAAAGAAAGCTAATTTTAATGCCAAGAAAGTAGGAAGGACATAATCTAAAGAAGCTGTATGGAAACTTTTCTACGTTGTTATATTGATCATTTTGCTACAGACCAGTGAAAAGTTCATTATAGACCAGCACAGGCCACATGTAGGCTGCTGCTTCTAGGCACTATTCAAATGTTTATGTACCTTTATTCAGCTTGTATGTCATTCTGCCTTACAATTAAGAAGGTTTATTTGTCTTTCCCACTAGTCCACATTTTCATTTTTACATCCTTGTGGTTCCTTGTGCCTGTGTAAAGAACTTTGTTAATTTGATATTATTAACAGCTTTGTCAATCTGAGATTAATGGAGATTTCAATTCAAATAGGTTACTTTAAAAACCCTAACACCATCGGGGAGTACTTACTGAAAGCTTTGTAAATCCCTGTTCCTTTCCAAATGATTTTGGTCATGATAATGATACTTATTAAGGTTACAAGTTCCAGTCATTGCAAAACAAAGCAAAGCTATTTAAAGGCTGATGAAATGAAGATAATTTGTGATTCTTAAGTATCTTATTGACATGTATTAAAATTCTGGACTAGTTATCTTAGTATTATATTATCCACATTTTATCTGTAATGTATGTCATTTTATATATCTGCACAACACCCGTATGATAAAAATGTGCCAAAATATATATAAGGGGATCATCATTTGAGCTTAATTGCCCACAAATTTTCTGCATACTCGGATACTTATGTCTGCTTATAGCTAGAATAAACTGATTAGCTTATAAATTTAGAGCTTCTAACTGCCTTGCAAGGGAGAAATAGTCTCTCAGTGAGCCTGGTAACACTGATTTGTGATTAATTGTTTTACTTAGTTGATTCATCTATGATCACAGTACAACAAAAATGTCACATTCACTTAGCAGTGTTAACTGCATTTACCTCGTGTGCATTTAGAAAACTGCCTTGTCATCAGTATAGTATGAATATGTCTAAATAAGATAGTTATTGAAAGATTTATTTCCGGCTGGGCATGGTGGCTCATGCCTGTAATCCCAGCACTTTAGGAGGATGAGGCGGGAGGATCACTTGAGGTCAGGAGTTCAAGAACAACCTGGCCAACATGGCGAAACCCCGTCTTTACTGAAAATACAAAAAAAATTAGCCGGGTGTGGTGGTGGGCGCCTGTAGTCTCAGCTACTTGGGAGCCTGAGGCAGGAGAATTGCTTGAACCTGGGAGGCAGAAGTTGCAGTGAGCTGAGATCGTGCCATTGCACTCCAGCCTGGGCAACAGAGCGAGACTCCATCTCAAAAAATAAATAAATGAATCAAAATAAAAATAAATGAAGATTTATTTCCACTGGGAGTATGGCCATTTAAAAACGTCCTAAGGGCTGGGCGCGGTGGCTCATGCCTGTAATCCCAGCACTTTGGGAGGCTGAGGAGGGCAGATCACCTGAGGTCAGGAGTTCAAGACCAGTCTGGCCAACATGGCAAAACCCCACCTCGACTAAAAATACAAAAATTAGCCAGGCATGGTGGTGTGCACCTGTAATCCCAGCTACTTGGGAGGCTGAGGCAGGAGAATCGCTTGAACCCAGGAGGCGGAGGTCACAGTGAGCCGAGATGGTGCCACTGCACTCCAGCCTGGGTGACAGAGTGAGACTCTGTCTCATAAATAAATAAATAAATAAATAAATAAATAAATAAATGTATGTTTTGGGCCGAACGGGAATGAAGGTGGGCAGACACTTATTAGCCCTTAAACCACTTTTAAGCAATATAAGAGTCAATACTTAAAAGTCAAAAATAAGATTATATATTAGGAAAAATTAAAAGCATAGAATCAAGCAATACTGAGGGAAACCACTGCTCTCACAGACCTTTAAGACAAAACACTTTAGTATCAGGCCACGACAAAAGTCAGAACAAGAGGAGAAAAAGTCACAGAAGTTGACAAAAAAGCTAAAACAGAGAGCCATCATCTCCAGCATTTTTAAAAGAAGAGAGCAGAGAATAGTGAGACAACAGTTGACCCTCTGAGACATGAATCCAAGAAGCTCCAAAAGGCACTGGTTATACCATTAAAAGCAAAATTTCCCATAACTCAGCAAATTAATACCTTAAGATAACCCAGTTTATTAGACAACAGTCTTTTATTAAACAGCACAGCTCCTCATAGAGCAGGGCTAAATTGTAGACAGTGCACCCACAGTCAGCAATGTATGGGCTCTTAGCGACTGTATTTATACTCACTTATTCCCACTTTCAATTACATGCAAATTAAGGGGTGGGTTAATGCAAATTGAGGGGATGTCTTATTAAGAACTTTCTAAAAAGAGATGGTAACTTCTGGGTTGTTGCCATGGTGTTTGTAAACTGTCATGGTGCTAATGAGCAATGAGGGCAGCTCAGGATCACTTTAGTTACCATCTGCTGGTTTCTAATGGTTTTTTCATTTCATCCTGTCAGGACTGGAAAATAAGGGCTGACAGTCTCCTACCTGAGAAAGGTGTATGTTTGCCAAAAGACATATGCTAGAATATTTATAGCAATACTATAATATCCCCAAACTGGAAACTAATCAAATGACCAACAGGTGCATGGATAGATTAATCAGGGTATATTCACACAATGGAATACTATACAATCTTGATCATGAATTATCTACAACTATACCCAACAATATAAATCTGTCTCACCAACATGATGTTGAGCAAAATAAACCAAATACAAAGGAGTACATAGTACGTGGTATTAAAAGAAAATTAAAACTATGTTGCTAGGACTAGGATAGTGGTTACCTTTATGGGTCTGGGATGCCTGTAATGACTACAAGGGTATTTGAGGGGCCCTTCTGGGGAACTGGTAATTTTCTACTTGTTGAGATGGCTGTTGGTTAGTTAAATAATGTAGTCTACTTGTAGAAAGTCAGTGAGCTGTACACTAATGTGCAATATTCTGTATGTATATTTCAATAAAATGCTTCAAAATGAGCATTTAAGCCAGAAGGCAATGATTGCAGTCAAAATATTCTAAGGGCTTATACAAGGTCCTTAATTACATTAAATTTTAATTTTATTTCAATGAATATTTAAGATTTTTATTTTAAATTTGAATTTCAAGGATTGTTTACTGAAAATAAAAGAGTAATTAACTTCCAAATCTGTAAAGGGAAAAAATGGAGCAAGAAAAAAGAATCTTTAAAATCTAAAAAAGGCAAGAAAAGAAAAAAAAAACCCACAAAGTGGGATGAATAGAATGCACAAAATGGCTGAAAGAAAATCAAATATATTTTTTAAAATAACAATAAATGTGAAACAACTAATGTTAAAAGATTATATGATTAAGTTAAGGGAGAAGAAAAGCAAATGCTCTTTGTAATCTCTTTGTAATAGACACATCTAAAACATGAGGACCCGTAAAAGGTGAAGTCAAAGAACGGGAAAAGGTATATCAGGCAAATAATAACAAAAAGAAAGGTGGTGAAACTACATTCACAACAAGCAAAATAGACCTGAAGGCAAAAAGCATTACTAAAAATAAAGAAGGTTGTCACTATGTAATGATAAAAGGTTCAAGTCACTAGAAGAATATAGCAGTTCTAAACTTGAATTTGCCTAACAACATAGTTTCAAAAATATAGAGAGCAAAATTTACAGAACTACCAGGAGAAATTGACAAATCTACATTATGGTGGGAGTTTTAAGCACTTTTCTCTATTTTTAGATTGAACAGATAAAAATTCAATAAGGATATAGATTTAAACAACACAATTACTAAGCCTAATTTAATGGAATATATAGAACACAATCCCAATTATTACAGAAGTCTCAAAAAGCCCACACAGCATTTTTACAAAATTCGACTGCAGACCAGGCCTTAAAACATGTCTGAACATTTTTTTTTAAATATCATCAGGGCACATTTTCTGACCACAGTGCAGATAAACTGGAACCAATAGAAAATAATAATTAGAGAAAAACACATCTTTGAAAGTTTGAAAATGTACTTCTAAACTCATGGGTCAATGAAGAAGTAACAAATTTAAAAATACAGCTGAATAAAAATGAAAGTACTATCCAACAAAGTGGTGCGCTGCTAAATTATCTCATGGGAAATGTATAGTCTTAGATGCTTATAAAACGAGAAAAGGCTTCAAAATTGATTATTAACTGTATAAATGAAGAATTCAGAGACAGAACAACAGAATAAAACTAAAGAAAATATAAGGCAGGTAACAAGAAAAATAGGAGCAGAAATGAGTGAACCAGAAAACACTAAATAGAGTCATTTTTGGCAACTCCTTTTTTTTTTCTTTTGAGAGAGAGAGTCTTGTTCTGTTGCCCAGGCTAGAGTGCAGTGGCGCGATCTCAGCTCATCAGCTCACTGCAACCTCTGCCTCCAAGGCTCAAGTCATCCTCCTGCCTCAGCTGGGAATACAGGCACGCGCCACCATGCCTGGCCCCTAACTCCTTTCTTTAACTCACACCCAAAACCCATTCTGTCAGCAAATCCTGTTGGCTCTACCTATAGAGTTTTCCAGAATCTGACTATTTCTTACCACTACTGTTGTTACCACTGAAGTCCAGGCCACCAACACATTACTTGCCTTTAGACTGTGATGCAGGTTTAACCCGTGACAAAGGAAAGTGGGAAGAAAGGAGAATTGGGGAGGAACAGCCTCACATTGCAGCATAGCTCTGAAAAAAATCCCAGCCAGCCAAATAGGGAGCTCTGGTGCAAAGCTCACCCATGTGTAAAGATTGTCCTGTGCTGGCCATAAATGGTGAGCCATTTTACCACCACTATGTTCAGTCATAGGCTGAGAACTACGTGGGAAGCACATGGCCTTGACTCTAAAACTGAACAGACCCTAAAGCAACCTGCAACTTGAGGCTGTCAGATAATTGCACCCCTTGACTAGTTTCTCTCTTGAAGGGAGATCTGAATGGTGCACCTTCATGTCTGCCATAGTAGGCATTTTTCTTTGATATAATCACAGAAGACTCGGGACACTTAGAACAGGGCTTGACAAATTATGATCTGTGAGCCAAATCTAGCCTGCTGCATGTTTTTTTGTAAATAAAGTTTTGTGGGAACACATCCATGCCTCTTCATTTATTGTCCATGGCTGTTTTTGTGCTACAATGACAAAGTTAAGTAGTTGTGACAGAGACCATATGGCCCCCAAGCCTAAAATATCACCCTTTACAGAAAAGCTTGCAGATTCCTAATGTGTAAGGCACTATCGAATCTATGAAGCTATACATTTGTTAGGAAGAGTAAGACATATGCACAAATCCTTAACAATGCCAGTGCTATCTTATAATTTTTATTCTTTCTACTACATGTAAGCCCTTTGTGTGTATAGAAGGAAGTATTTAAGAAGGGTAGTTCTATGTTCCGATTTAGGCTTTCAGGTTTATTGTGACTGTTCTATGGAGAAAGTATCATAGGAAGGCAAAGATAAAAGCAGGGAGACCCGCTAGGAAGCCATTGGTATAGTCTAAGCAAGAAATGATGATAGTTTGGATTAGGATGACGGTAGAAATGGAAAGATGACATCTTATGAGATGAGGAAAAGTGTAAGAGAAATTGGGTATTGTGGGAATCAAAGATTCATTTTTGACATGTTGAATTTGAGATATGCAAGTGGAAATATCAAACAGATCATTAGATATAGGAGACTGAAGCTGAGAAATGATCTGGTTGAAGATGTAAATTTGGGAAACAGCATATAGGTAGTATTTCAAGGTAGGACTGGATGGGATCATATAAGGAGAGAATGCAGATGGAGAAGTGTTTCTCACAACCAAGACTTGTGACAGCAAATTTCAGATGTTGGAGAGAGGAGGAGAAGTCAGAAAAAGTCCAGGCTAGTGTTTCTAGAGAGAGGGAGTGTGAAATGCTGCTGAGAGTAAGATGAGGAAGAAAAGGGTCCACTGCATTTGACAATATGAAGATTGTGTTGACCTCAAAATTAAAAAAAAAAAAAGAAGTTTTTGTGGAATGCTGATGGACAGAGGCCAGAATGTGGTGAGTTTAAGAGAGAATGAGAAGCAAGGAAGTGAAGATAGCCAGTATAGAGACAACTCTGTTGAGAAACCTTACTGTGACAGGGAGCAAAGAAATAAGGTGGTAGCTGGAGGAGGCTGTGAAGTCAAGGGGAATCCTAGAGTCTTTTCGAAGGCTTTTAAGTAGAGTGGTGACCCCATTATAATTTGAAGAAGACTAAGCATCCTTACCTTCTTTTGCAGAAGAGAACTTACAAAGACAGATCCAGAAGAGAGAGAATTAGGGTCTCAACTATGGCAATGGCAATGAGGATGGCAAGGGGGGAACAGATGCATTCTTCACTGTATAGAAGCCAGTTACCACAACTTATTTTTGCTGAGATTTATGTATGTTAGTCACCCTTCTCTGAGGTGTTTCTTTCTCAAACACACAACTCACTTATAGAGTTTTTTTCCTTTTCCTCTAATACTTAAATTAGCATTAAATGTTAGAGATGGAATGAAACTAATAAAAACTAATTCGCCAGCTCTAGCCGCACACCATGCAGGCTGCTACATCGCCCTTGTTTGTTTTGTTACTTAGACTTTGGAATCAGAGAGAATGGGCTACCATAGCTGTCTCTTCCACTTTTCTCCTGTGTGATGCTGAGCACATTTGTGAGTATTACGGGAGGTAATATTTTAAAAACGTTTCTAGCAACATTTCCACTCTGGTATTGGTGGACTAGGGATTTGGGCAACCCTCTCATTGAAGACAATTATGAAAAGTATATGTGTGTGTGTGTGTGTGTGTGTGTACGTGTATCAAAGCAATGAAGAACTGTGGGGATTGGGATTCAAAAGTCTAAGAAAAGGCAGAAACTCGTAGAAGTGAATCTGGCATTTGGACAACTTTTCCTCTAAGGCCTCTCTTGATTCCAGAAGAAACATCTAAATGACTGAGAATCCAAGCAGTGCTATGATAGCTTCAAGTGGAAAGGGGGTACAAAATCTGCAGTCCAGAGCTCAGCAAGGACAGTAGGGCCTGGCAACTCCACCCGCCCCCCACCAACTCTTGGTTGGGACTTCAAAATGCTGTAACTCTAGGAATAATGGGAAACCAGAAATAGATTGACCATTGCAGGATTTAAAGACCAGTTTCTGATAATCTCAGTCATTGAAATGGATCAAGATAATTCCAGATTGCTAGGGACTCTGAGCAGGGCAACTTCATTCTAGGCCTCAAATGATCTTTTGCATTGTTCATATATAGTGTTCATCACTCACTCAAAATTAACCATGTACAAGAGAAAACAAAATGTTGTGAAGAAAAACCTAGAAAAGCAACAGAGGCATTCAGAAGGTATTTGTGCCTAGGATCACAGGCATTTAAAAAATATTTGTTGGGCCAGGTGCAGTGGCTGATGCCTATAATCCCAGCACTTTGGGTGGCTGAGGTGGCAGGATCGCTTGAGTCCAAGAGTTCAAGGCTGCAGTAACCTATGATCAAGCTGCATCCCAGCCTGAGTGACAGAGAGAGACCCTGTCTCTAAATTTTATATACATATATATATATATATATATTTTACATGTGCATTATATACTTTTTACATATATTATATATATATATATGTTTGTTGGAAGAATGAGTTGTAAGTATTATTTTTCTCATTTTACATATAAGGAAATCAGTACTCAGAAAGGTAAAGTATCCTGCCCAAGGTCACACAGCTACTGAACTGTTCAGCTAGGATTTTATCTAGATTTGTCTGATTCTAAAGCTGTTGATTCTGTTCTCTACAGTGGCAGATTACATATGTTAGCTTATTTAATCTTCACTATATCTTCATGACCTCAGTATTAGTATCATCTCCATCTTATAGATGAAGCAGCTGAGGCTCAGAGAAATTCGAGATCACACCCCGAGAAACTAGTTGAGCCGTGACTCAAATTCAGGTTGATCTCATTTTCAAAGCCTTTGCTCTTAACACCACATCACAGGGTTGCATATACACTTAGATTGCCTTCTGTCAGAGCAGAGTGCAACTACAGTGTTTTCATCTCAGGTTTTAGTGTCCAGAAATCTCCTATTCTAACATTATGTACTTTGCCTCTTTTAAGGTGGCATCTTCTCCCAATAAATTTACAAGTGGGATTTTATCTTTGAAACTTCCATGTTATAGATGATGGTTAATAAAACTCTGGACTAGGTTTGGGTTTGATTTATGTAACCTCCTCCCTGAGGCTCTGTTGCTTGATCTGCAAAATAGAGCTAATAACACCACCTACCTCATAATGATGTTGTATGAATTAGTGCCTTGCAATAGAACTGTTAGCACATCATTATTGTTAATGATGCTTCTGTTCCTGCTTTACAGAAGGGGAAAGAGAAGAATGAGAGGGGTAAGGCACTTATCTGTTTTATGTTGTGTTCTCCAAGGTTTTACTTGAGGAACAAGTGTGCTTCAGGAACATGAATGGATTTTACTCTTGTTGTTCTTTTAGGATAAACTCTAAATACAGTTTTTCTTATTATTTTCTTAATAACCCATTGTTTCTCTCTCTTTTTTTTCGTTTGTTTGTTTTTGTTTTTGTTTTTGAGACAAAGTCTGGCTCTGTCTCCCAGGCTGGAGTGCAGTGGCACAATCTCGACTCACTGCAACCTCCGCCTCCCAGGTTCAAGCGATTCTTCTGCCTCAGCCTCCCTAGTAGCTGGGACCACAGGCACCCACCACCACACCCACCTATTTTTTTGTATTTTTAGTAGAGATGGGGTTTCATCATGCTGGCCAGGCTGGTCTTGAACTCCTGACCTCAAGTGACCCGACCACCTCGGCCTCCCAAAGTACTGGGATTACAGGCGTGAGCCACCACACCAGGCCCCATTGTTTTTAACTGCTTTTTGGATCGTGTACATCCTCATCTTAGCATCTGTGACTTTCCATGCTTTACAGTCCCCTCCAAGGAGGGGCACAGTTCCCTGTGCCTTGGATGACAGCACTTATTGCTCCCTAACCTAGCCCCTGGGCTATGCGCTGGCTGCTCCCCTCAGGCCCTCAGAAAACTGAGGTCATTAAGTCTTCTACCCTACTCTCCTTATCTGGAAAGCTGATTTCTCTTCTGACCCGTGGCTGTGTCATTTAAGACCTGGCTGGAGATTCCTATCTTCCAAGTGTCTCATTCATTTATTCAATGAATATTTATTGAGTGGCTACTCATTGGGGATATAGAAATGAGCAAGGCAGATAAGACCAGCTTTCTTTCCTGGCGCTTCCATTCTAGGGAGAGGGGAAGAGAGGATGAGGGAGGGAGGAAAAGAGTGAGACAAAAAGAAAACAAATACAACAATTTCAGATACTCAAAAGCACTATGAAGAAGATAAAATCAGATAATGTGATGGAGAATGTGTCAGTTAAGACTGGGGAATACTGAGGAGGGGAAATTTAAGTTTTGACTTGAAAGACAAGATTAGGAGCAGCCATCCATTCCTGGCAAAGGGACCTGCTAAGTCAAAGAGACAGCACAGAGCACAGCACTGCATACAAAACAGGCACTTTGTAGATTCTTGTTGAACGCATAAGGATGGCTGCCTATTACCTTGCTTTTCAGGTTACAATGTAATTATTCTCTCTGTAGGCAAAACCATTCATGATTTGAAAATATATATATTTCTCATCCAAACACTGTCATTGATCACACTAAATTCACTTAATATCCACAGAGACAAGAGAAGGGAGAAACTCTAAGGCCACCAAATAGATCTGGCCAGCCACCAGCCACTTCCATTGGATTGGCTAACTAAACCTTGTGGCCTTGCCAAGGTCCAGCTGGATTCATGGAAGCACAGTCATATTCACAGAGCACTTTACAGGGGCACCCACTTCCCAAAAACAAGATGGTCCTAGGCCAGGCACGGTAGCTCACACCTGTAATCCCAGCACTTTAGGGGGCTGAGGCGGGCAGATCACTTGAGATCTGGAGTTCGAGACCAGCCTGGCCAACATGGTGAAACCTCGTCTCTACTAAAAATACAAAAATTAGCTAGGTGTGGTGGCGTGTGCCTGTAATCTCAGTTACTTGGGAGGCTGAGGCAGGAGAATCACTTGAGCCTGGGAGGCGGAGGTTGCAGTGAGCCAATATCGCACCTTGCACTCCAGCCTGGGCAACAAGAGCAAAACTCCATCTAAAAATAAACACATAAATAAAAGCACAGGCAACAAAATCAGAGACAAATGGAGCTATACCAAACTAAAAAGCTCTGCACAGCAAAGGAAACAATCAACAGAGTGAAGCGACAGCGACAATCTGCAGAATAGGAGGAAATATTTGCAAGCTATGTGGCTGACAGGGGATTGATATTCAGAATATACAATGAACTCAATAGCAAAGACCAAATAATTCAATTAAAATGGGCAAGTGAGCTGAACAGACATCTCTCAAAAGAAGACATACAAATGGCCAACAGATACATGAAAAAATGCTCGACATCCGTATTCATCAGGGAAATGTAAATCAAAACCATAATGAGATATTTCATTCCAGTTAGAATGACCTAAGTGAATTAATGCAAGAATAGAAAACCAAATACCGAATGTCCTCACGTATAAGTTGGAGCTAAACATTGGGTACTCACGGACAAAAAGATGGCAACAATAGACACTGGGGACTACTAGAAGGGGGAGAGAGGGATACAAGGGTTGAAAAACTAACTGTTGGGTACTATGTTCACCACCTGGGTTTCGGGATTATTCACACCCCAAATCTCAGCATCATGTAATATACCCAGGTACCAAACCTGCACATGTACCCCCGAATCTAAAATAAAATTGTTTTTAAAAAGACAAAAATAACAAATGCTGGCATGTACACAGAGAAAGGGAAATTCCTTTTTTTTTTTTTTTTTTTGAGACGGAGTATCACTCTGTTGCCCAGGCTGGAGTGCAATGGTTGAGATCTTGGCTCACTGCAGTCTCCACCTCCTGGTTCAAGTGATTCTCCTGCCTCAGCCTCCTGAGTAGCTGGGACTACAGGTGCGCACCACCACGCCTGGCAAATTTTTGTATTTTCAGTAGAGACGGAGTTTCGCCATGTTGGCCAGGCTGGTCTCAAACTCCTGGCCTCAAGTGATCCCCCAGTCTCGGCCTCCCAAAGTGCCAGGATTATAGGCGTGAGCCACCATGCCCAGCCTGAGAAAGGGAAATTCTTATACACTGTTGGTGGGAATGGAAATTAGTGCAACAATTGTAGAAAACAGTATGAATATTCCTCAGAAAACTAAAAATAGAAATATCGTATGATCCAGCAATCCCACTACTGGGTATGTGTCCAAAGGAGAAGAAATCAGTATGTCAAAGAGATATCTGCATCCCCATGTTTACTGCAGCATTATTCACAATAGCCAAGAAATGTAATCTTGACTAAGTGTCCATCAACAGATGAATGGATGAAGAAAATATGGTATAAATACACAATAGAATACTAATCATCCATAAAATAGAATAAAATCATGTCATTTGCAGCAACATGGATGGAACTGGAGGCCATTATGTTAAGTGAAATAAGCTAAGCACTGAAAAATAAATACCACATGTAGTCACTCATGTGGAAGTTTAAGAAGTTGATGTCATAGAAGCAGAGAGTAGAATAGTGGTCACTGAATGATGGGAAGGGTAGTGGGGAAAGGGTGATGAGAGGTTGGTTGGCAGATACAAAATTACAGCTAGATAAGAGGAATACATTCTAGTGTCCTGTAGCACTGTAGCTCAACTATAATTTAAAACAACTCATATTTTATTTTATATATTTTCATATATTTTCAAATAGCTACAGAGTGGACTTTGAATGCTCCCAACACAAAGAAATAATAAATGTTTGAGGTGATGGATATACTAATTAGCCTGATTTGATCATTATACATTATATACATATATGAAAATATACTGCACCCTATAAATATGTACAAGTATTATACGTCAATTAAAAATACCAATGGGGGAGGAGAAAGAGAGAGAGAGAGAGAGACAGAAAGACAGAGAGACACAGGAGAGAGACAGAGAGATAGAGAGAGAGAGAAATTCTCTGGGGAGCTTTTAAAACTAACAATGTCCGGCTGGGTGTTGTGGCTCACACCTGTAATCCCAGCACTTTGGGAGGCCGAGGTGGGTGGATCACTTGAGGTCAGGAGTTTGAGACCACCCTGGCAAACACTGTGAAACCCCGTCTCTACCAAAAAATACAAAAATTAGCCAGGTGTGGTGGTGCATGCCTGTAGTCCCAGCTACTCAGGAGGCTGAAGCAGGAGAATCGCTTAAACCCGGGAGGTGGAGGCAGTCAGCCAAGATTGTGCCACTGCACCCTAGCCTGGGCGACAGAGTGAGTGAGACCCTGTCTCAAAAAACAAAACAAAACAGCTAACAATGTCCCAGCCTCATCGAGACCAATTAAATCAAAATGGTGAGGGAGTAGATCTGGGCAGCAGTAGCTTTAAAAACTTCCCAGATGATTCCAATATGCAGTCAAGGTTGAGAACCAGTGATCTGAGTGGTAGCAAATCCTTTCCCCTGGGACCACAGAGACATGGCGAGAACCTGGGAGGCTGCAAAGGAAATTCAGTACATTGAAAAGACAAGTATATTTCATTGTGATTTTGTACTGGAATAAGCCTCACACTTTTAGGCTAATTTTTCATAAATAGCACTTTAATCCCTCTGCAATTTGAGGAACTCAGCAGAATTCATTTCAATGCAATAAACATGCAGTTGTTGCCAACCGTAGATGTTCTCTAGACCTTTTGGTACCTTCAAAATTAATGATATTAAAAATAGTGGCTACAATTTCTTGTGTGCTAACCACATGCAAAGCTCTCTGCTCCCATTTTCTCTCTCTCCCCTCTCCCCCTCCATCCTTTTTTTGGGGGGGGGGCAGGTATCATGTCGTGATGGAGTGCATCACGGCTCACTGCAGCCTTGAACTCCAGGCTCAAGCGATCCTCCCACCTCAGCCACCCAAATAGCTGGGACAACAGGTGTGTGCCATCACACCCAGCTAATTTTTAAAACTTTTGTAGAGACAGGTTGTCCCTATGTTGCCCAGGCTGGTCTCAAACTCCTGGGCTCAAGCGATCTTCTTGTCCGGGCCTCCCAAAATGTTGGGATTACAAGTGTGAGCCACTGCACATGGCCACATGTTCTCATTTAATCTTCACTGTAACCCTATGAGTGGGTACTATTATTGTTGCCATTTTAAAAATATTCACTCTAAGGCACAGAAGGGTTAAGCAATTAGTCCAGATTACACAGCTGTAAGTTACAGAGCTAGGATTTGAGCCCTGGCAGAAAGACTCCCGACCTTCACTGTCTAATGTGGTAGCCACCAGCCACATGGGGTTATTGAGCACTTCAAATTTGGCTAGTCCAAGTTAATATGTGCTGTCAACTTAAAAAATACACCTGGTTTCAAAGAATATAAAATAGAATATAAAATATTCTATATAAAAAATATTAAATAGAATATTAAAAAAGAATATAAAATATCTCAATAGTATTTTAATATTATTACATGTTGAGATGATAGTTTAATATAAGTCAAAATATAGGACTATACTTAATTTTCCATGAATCTTCTTATTTTTAAAATGAGGCTATTAGAAAACTTAAAATTACATATCCGACCCACATTATTTTTCCATTGCACAACTGCTCCAGTGGCAGCATGGTAACCACGACTTTTGCTTGAATCAGAGATTAAGCAGATTATTCATGCTGGCAAGAAGCTTACGGTTTGAGTAGGAAGAATGTAAGAATCAAGTATTTATCTCCAAAATTATATTGTAATTAAGTGCTAGGAAGGAGGAAGGAGAGAGAATTTCTAGTGTGTTATGTGGCAGGGGAATCTTTAAGCGGATTATTAGATTAATCGTGAAGGTAAGGATAAGGGGATATATGGGGTACATTTGGAAATATGCTAGAAGTCTAGTTTGGGGCATATGATACATCAAGAACAGTAGAAGATGAGGCTGCATAAATAAGTGAGGACCAATTCCTAGCAGGCCTTGAATACCAGATCAAGGAGTTTGGACTTTTGTTTTCCATTATAGGGAGCCATTGACAGGTTTCAAGCAAGAGAGTCATAAGATGACTTGGCTTTAGGGATGTTAGTCTTCCAGCTCTATGGTGGGTGGTAGTGGAGATGGGACTGGAGACAAAGAAACTGGTGGTAGGGAACAGTTAGAAAGCTGTACCAATAACTCAGAAGAGAGGAAATGAGGGCCTGAATTTGATTGTTGGCTGTAGAAATTAGGAAGGCATGGAGTGATTTGGAAAGTTCTGCCAAAGGAGAATCACTAGATTTGGCAGTAGATTGGGGCAGGCCCCAGAGAGGAACTCAGGTACGATTCAGTAAATGCAAACAGTGGTGTTTCCACAGATTTGGAGACTGACAAAGCAGTTCAAGAGGGTCAGGGTCTCCTGAGTTCTTTTTTTTTTTTTTTTTTTGGGATGGAGTTTCTCTCTTGTTGCCCAGGCTGGAGGGCAGTGGCGCAATCCTGGCTCACTGTAACCTCCGCCTCCTGGGTTCAAATGATTCTCCTGCCTCAGGCTCCCGAGTAGCTGGGATTCCAAATGTCCGGCACCACGCCCGGCTAATTTTTTGTATTTTTAGTCGAAATGGGGGTTTCACCATGTTGGGAAGGCTGGTCTCGAACTCCTGACCTCAGGTGATCCACACGCCTCAGCCTCCCGAAGTGCTAGGATTACAGGCATGAGCCACCGCGCCCGGCCCAGTCTTCTGGGTTCTAGACATAACATGGTTGACCTTAGACTCCAGGCTGGCCCCAAGGCATGTGAAGGATAGAGGGAGGGAGGAAGGGAGGAAAGAAGGAAGGCAAAGCTTGACTCTCTGGGAGCTGGGGACATCACTTCCCTCTGGCCTAAATTTGCCCATCTTGAAAAGGGGAGATAGCAGTAGATGATCCATAAGTGTCTCCCCAACCCCACCATGAGGCCACTATTCTAAAACCTGTGTTGATAGGAGTAGATGTCAGTAAGGCATAATAAACTTACCATCTGAAATTACATACCAACCCTATTTTGTTCTCAAGATGTGTCTTTATTAGCTACATTTCCCTTCTTGTGCCTGTGATAAATAGTCTCCAAAGAAAATTTTCTATTGCAACAAATTTATAGGTGAAAATTTGGTGAAGTGGGAGTGGGTTGGGAGAACATGTAAAATATTTAAAGATCACTAAAGATACTTTGCTGCCCAAGAAACTTCAATGACTACGATACAAAGGAGAAAAAAACATAACCACAAGGAGTTATGGAACCAAAAGTGATAAGCATCAGCTTAAAACTTTCAGGCTTTTGCTTCTTACTGATTCTAAACAGAAAAAATCCATAAACCGTAATAGTGCTCCATTTAAATTACTTACAGCAAGTGCTGCTTTTCAGAGCCTGTCAGACATCATGGTGCTCTTTCAACTGCACTTTGAGTGTACAAAGCAAATCAATATGGATAGAAACAGTTGTAATTTTGGCCAGTTTACAAGTGTATCTTTTCACTGCATACAATCAGTTTTGATGTAAATGGTTCTAAATACACATATATTTGTGTGTGAACAAAAGTTCTAAGAAAAGGAATTTGGAGGAAAGACTTTCTTGCGGTGAACAGTTTGCAAGCCAGGGAGATGCAGCCTTTGGTATAAAATGAAGACGCATTCCAGAGAACAAAAGCAGGGTTCGAGTTTTATAGCATAAGCTCCCACTCAGGTTCCTAATCATGCCCATTTATCCATTTATGCAAATAAAGGATTCAAACTCTCTTAGTTCCAATTGGCTGATCCCTGATTAGTCGAGGCAGGTGAGCTCTGATTGATTGGTTCAGGTGAGCTGTCATTGGTTGGTTCATGTAAACTCTGGAAGTCCCAAAGTTAAACAGAGGTGAGTTTTTGGAGGAACTCAGAGTAAATGTGTGACCTCTAGTCAGCAAATGGCCACTTGGCTCTATTTTAAATTTAGGCCTAATTAGCCACTTGGGATCCATCTTGAAGAATTGGGTTTTTCAGGTTCACATGACACATGGTTTTCTACATATACAGCTCTGCTGAAAAAGGGAATTGATCCCCACAGTAGGCACAGCTCTGTCAGACTCCCTCAGAGGCTGAGCAGAGAAGGAGCAGGCCAAGAAGGTGGAGAAGATTAAACAAATATGATTTCAGCAGAGTGGACCATAAAATGCCCCTTCCTCTGGCAATTCCACATATCTCAATATAGAGCCAGTCCTTGTCAAAATTGCCCAATGGGCAGTTAGAGAAAACGGTAGAAGCCTTGAATCAAATTGTATCATGGAGGCAGGGTAGAGAAAGTGTGAAGAAGAGTGTGTCTCTGTGGCCTGTAACGATTTCAACAGATAATTTGACAGCTTGAGCACTAGGAAACAGCTTGTCATCCAATACCCTTCCACCAAAATTAGGTTGCCATAGTTGTCATTGTCATAGTTGTGATGGAGCCCTTACTCCAGTATTTCTCTAAACGGTCTAGGAACCACCTGCATCAGTATCAGGGATTGAATGAAGCTTTTTTGAAACATTGATTCTCTGATTCCTATGTTGGGCTTCAGATACATTGAATTATATTCTTTGGGAGTGGGGCCTAGGCACATGCATTTTAATAAGCTCCCAGGTGATTGAACGCATTATCAGAGTTTGAGAACTACTGCTTCACAATATAAGACTTTGAGGTGTACGTCATGTCATGTGTAGTACTTGGCAGTGTTGCTTAGTGAATTCAAACAATTCTGATAAATGATTGGTTTGTACATTACTTGCTCAAAGTGAAGTGCTTAGCTTTCTTCTCCTTCTTAGATCTGCAATATCTATGAACAATATCAGAGTGATAGACTGAAGACTGGGCATAGGCAGAGAATGTTACTGCCTTCAAAGAGAAAATTGAGACTCTAGCTTCAACTACCTCAACTTCTTCCTTGCCTGAGGCTGTTCTTACAGGGAGAATGTTCAGCCTGCTACCATCATAATGTTAACTGCAGATTTTTCAGAGTTATCCTTTAATAGATTAAGGAAAGTCCCATCAATTAATCAGTTGCTAAGAGTTGTTTTTTATTTTAATCAGGAATGGAGGTTGGATTTTGTCAAATATTTTTCTGCGTCTCTTCAGATGATCAAATGTTTTTTCTTTTTTCATTCTGTTAATTTGGTAATTAAATTGATTTTTGAGTGCTCAAACTTTGTGCTTTAGCAACTCATGGAAGATTCCAAAAGTTTGCACCAGTTATTCTCAGCCAGAGATAATGGCCTAGCTTTGATTCTACATTATTTGTTGAGATCATCTCAAAAGTTAGATTTTTTTGCTCGTTTTGTCGTTGATTTCTTTTTAAAAAGTAACATTCCTTGTATTAATAGAGACTGAAAAGCTAATATGTTTTGGGGGCAATATAAAAACATAAAAGCTTTAAGCAATTGTTCACTATATACTTGTATCTTATAATATGGGTGTATTGTATTTCCATTTCGTTAACTCTAAAGAGTTAACAAATCATACCCATTTTCTGTTAGTTTTATTATTTTTCAGTAAATTACTTTTAACTCCCTTACTTAATTCTAAGTACCATTTCCACTTACCATCTGAGTATCTATGGAGATAACATTGCAATTTATTTCTTACGTTAACCTGGGTTCATAGGTGACATCCAGTTCTATTTAGCCAAAGGGGATTAAGTGATAGACACACCAAACTAGATGCTCTCGGAAAGTTTATTTTGATTATGTAGTAAGTGTCCTGCTGTACAGTAGTTGATGTCTGTTCACTCACTCTATTTAATGTCTCTTCTTTTTCATGGTTGTTTGGGCCTCAATTTTAGTCTAGTTAGTAAAGCTAACAGTGGAGAGGATTTTAGAGTAGCTCTTTCCACTGAAAGAGAATCTGTTGGTGAACTTATATTTTAATTTCTTGGCTTGCTTGACGTATTCTTTTCCATCTCTTTTCTTGGGTCTCCTGTTTACTCAATGAATATTTGACAAGGAATTGCTATAAATACCCAGAATTATCTGACTATAAAAAATCACTTTCAAATTATTTAATTGTTTGCATCTTTCTTGGTTGGTAGAAACATCCCAGAACACTTAGTAGTAAAGAGGGAAGAAGGAAGTTCCATTTTTCCATTTAAGATTTTTCTTTTCTTTTTGGTGGGGTAGATGGGCAGAAATAAAATATAATAAAGTATTAATAGTGAAAGGATAATAAAAAGAACACTGGTATTGTATATTCAGGTGACTTAAAATTCTCTGTTATAGAATTAATTTTATTCTTCAGGAAATTCTTAAAAGGAAATTCTAGCAAGGTAGTAATAATGTGGATGAGATGATTCAAAAGGTACCCAAGGAACTGTCAGCGATGTCCTAAAGGTGGAGGATGTGAACCTGTTTTATTTTGGTGGAGAGAGTTGGAGGGGAGTTAGGAGGCAAGGAATTGCTATCAGGATTTCTAGACAGATGTTGTCATGTGTAATTAGTATGTCACCTATTTTTCTTTTCTTCACTCTCAGTCAAATATTACTGAGTAACAACCAAGCACAAAATCTCAGTGAGACACAGTGATATGCTTATTTCTTTCTCTTTTTTTTTTGGGAGGGAGGGGGGAAGACAGGGTCTCACTCTGTCACCCAGGCTGGAGTACAGTGGTGCAATCATGGCTTACTACAGCCTTGACCTCCCAGGGCTCAAGCGATCCTCCCACCTCAGCCTTCTGAGTAACTGGGAGTACACCACCATCCCTGGCTATTTTTTATAATTGTTTTTATAGATGAGGATCTCACTATGTTGCCCAGGCTTGTCTTAAACTCTTAGGTCCAAGCCATCCTACTGCCTCAGCCACGCAAATTGCTGGGATTACAAAAGTGAGCCACCATGCCAGGCCTAATTTATTATATATTAATTAAGGGTTGGCTGATCAAGGCAGCTTGGCCGGGCAGCCATGCTTCAAGCTATGGATCTGACTGGGGTTGGTTCACCACTGCTGGTTAGTTCTGATCTGCTCCAGGTGTGTTCATTCTGGGGCTCAGGATGAAGGTGCTCTGGCTACCCACGGAAAGCCCTTCTGGCCATGGCAGAGACACAGAAGTAAGTGAACAAAGGATCTCTTTAGACATTTGTCAAAAGACAATATACAAATGATCAATAAGGACATGAAAAATTGTTCAACATCACTGGTTATTACAGAAATGCAAATCAAAACCACAATGAGATACCACTGCACACACACTAGGATGGCTATAATAAAAAAGTTAGTACCAATTGTTGGTGAGCATGTGAAGAAATCATATACTGCTGCGGGAATGTAAAATAATACAACCACTTTAGAAAACTGTTTGACAAGTTCTTCAAATGGTTAAACATAGAGTTACCATATAACCCAAGAACTCCACTCCTAGATATATACTCAAGAGATCTGAAAACATACATCCACACAAAAACTTGTACACAAATGTTTAAGTAGCATTATTCATGATAGCCATGGAGATACAGAAACAACCCAAATGTTCATCAACTGACAAATGGATAAATAAAATGGGAAGTATCCATATTATAATGGAATATTATTTAGCCACAAAAGGAATTAAGTTCTGATTCATGCTACAACATGGATGAAACTTGAGTGCACTGTGCCAGGTATTAAGAGGCCAGTCGTAAGGATCATGTATTGTGTGATTCTTTTTATATGAAATGTCCAGAATAGGCAAATCCATAGAGACAGAAAGTAAACTCCTGGTTACCAGAGGCCAGAGAGGGGAGTTGGAGAGAATGGGAAGTGGCTTCTAATAAGCATGAGGGGGTTCTGTTTGGGATGTTGAGAATAAAATTGATTGTGGTGATCATTATATGACTCTACTTTACTAAAAGCCACTGAATTATGTACTTTACATGGGTGAATTATGTTATGTGAATATCTCAATAAAATTTATATACATACATACATACATATGTACATAGAGAAACATGCACTGACTCTTAAAGTCTGGTCTTGAAATTAGCACACTGTCACTTCTACTTGTATTCTAATGAGCAAAGTAAGTCACATGGCAGAGCCCAAAGTCAAGAAGTGGGGAAGTGCATTTGGCCTTTACTAGGAGGAACAGCAAAGTTACATGGCAAAATACATGGACACAAGGTGAGGTGAAGAATTGATGCCAATAATTTAATCTACCACACCACACTAATATTTTCCCTTTTTCTTCCTATTCATGTTCTAGGCCTCATTCAAAGAACAGCTGGCCATTACTGCTACTGTATTGAAATATTCAATATGGATACCTGAAAACAACACTTAAATAACTACAATTGTTTTTCTTTCCTTATAAAGATTGCATCAAGAATTGTGCTTCTTTAAAATGTTTTATTTGGACAATTTTTTCCCCATACTTGGATTTTCTCTGCAACATCTGGTTAAAATGGGCTAAAATTTTCATATTCAAAAAGGATCAAGCCCTTTTTTTTTTTTTTTTTTGAGATGGGGTCTCACTCTGTCACCCAGGCTAGAGTGCAGTGGCGTGATCTCGGCTCACTGCAACCTCCACCTCCTGGGCTCTTGCACTCCTCCCACCTCAGCCTCCTGAGTAGCTGGGACTACAGGTGCGTGCCACCATGCCCGACTAATTTTTTGCATTTTTGACAAAGACGGGGTTTCACCATGTTGTCCCGGATGATCTCAAACTCCTGAGCTCAAGCCATCCCCCAACCTTGGCCTCCCAAAGTGCTGGGATTACAGGTGTACTCTGTGCCCAGCTAGGATTATGTACCCTGTGCCCAGCTAGGATTATGTTCTTAAGATACATCCTCCAGGGCAATACAAGCTTTCGTGAAATAAAAACAAGTGGAAATTACCTAATTACCTGCTTCTCCCTCTCTCTCTCTCTCTCTCTCTCTCTATATATATATATATATATGTATATATATAGACACATAGAGACACTCTATATATATAGACACATAGAGACACTATATATATATAGACACATAGAGACACTATATATATACACACACATACATATATATATATAAAATAGTTACCTAATTACCTGCTACTTTCTCTCTCTATATATATATATGTATATATACACATAGAGTGTAGGAGGTAATTCATATATATAAAATCTATATTGATAGATAGAGTGAGTGAGTGAGTGAGTGAAGGTCTTTCTCTGTTACACATGCTGGAGTGCAGTGACATGATCGTAGCTCACTGCAGCCCTGAACTCCTGGGTTCAAGTGATCCGCCTGCCTCAGCCTCCCAAAGAGCTGGGATTACAGACATGAGTCACCACACCCAGCCCTGCTACAAAATATTTAAAACAACTTGGTTAACTCCAGTGCTGTTCATTGTAGTAGTTCAACTGGGACTTTCATCTGACACTTCAGATAAAAAAAATGTAAATACCCTTGCTGGACAGTAAGAGTAGATCCCAGGGAAACCCAAACTCTTTGACTGCAGTGAGATTTTATTTTTCTTTCAATAAGTATATGAGACTTAAACTCTTTGTGGGCATTTATTTTTCTATATAAAACATAAAAAAATTTTATTATTCATATTATTCAACTTAATACATACATCTCTATGCCAAACTCTGATTATTGCACTAGGATAAATTTCTAGAAGTGGAATTGGCCAGGCATGATGGCTCACGTCTGTAATCCCAGCACTTTGGGAGGCTGAGGCAGGAGGATCATTTGAGCCCAGGAGTTTGAGACCAGCCTTGACAACACAGTGAAGATAGCATGTAGAAAAAAGTAATAACTTATTTCTAGCTTGTAGTACTTACAGCGGATTAGGTGGTACACATACAGATTTTATGGTGTATTCGTGCATTGCTTTTTTAAACAGGTAAACACAATTGCCCAAACATTAGATGAATACTTCTGATACTTGCTAATCTATATTTCTCTCTACAGTATCGTGAGGAACCTCAGTGATACAGAAGAAGTGCTTTAAAAATAAAAGTTAATAGGCCGGGTATGGTGGCTTACGCCTGTAATCCCAGCACTTTGGGAGGCCAAGGTGGGTGAATCACCTGAGGTCAGAAGTTCCAGACTAGCCTGGCCAATATGGTGAAACCCCATCTCTACTAAAAATACAAAAATTAGCCTGGCATGGTGGCACATGCTTGTAGTCCCAGCTACTTGAGAGGCTGAGGCTGGAGGATCACTTGATCCTGGGAGACAGAGTTTGCAGTGAGCTGAGGTTGCACCACTGCACTCCAGCCTGGGCAATAGAGCAAGACTCTGTCTCAAAAATAAATAAATAAATAAATAAATAAAAGGTAATAGAGATCAATTCTGAATTTTGTAAAACGTTTCAAGCTTTTGAAATGTTCATACCTTCCTATCCAGTAGTTCTACTTCTATTTTTAAAAATTTTTTGTAGAGACAGGTCTCACTATGTTGCCCAGTTAGGTCTTGGACTCCTGGGATCAAATGATCCTTCTGTCTCAGCCTCCCAAAGTGCTAAGATTACAGACATGAGCCACCACACCTGGCCAATTCTACTTCTAGAAATTTATTCTAATGCAGTAATCAGAGTTTGGCATAGAGATGTATATATTAAGTTGAATAATATGAAATTGCTGATATTTGACCATTTTTCACCTTCAACAATGACAATTATATATGGTTTAATCTAATGCAAAGATGTTAATCACAGTGTTAATTATGATGTAGATAGCTAGGGATGAGTGAAATGTCCAACAATAAAGTATTGGTTTAATAAATTATGGCAACCGATATACTAGAATTCTATGGAGCCACTAAAAATTGTAATGATTGAAATGTATTTTTATTGTCACAGAATGAGGAGGTTCCTGATGTATTAGGAGAAAATGATATCATAAAACAGAATGTATAATAAGATCTAATTTTTATTTAAAATTATATAAACATATATTTAGATTAAAAAATTAGAATAATATACACCAAAATGTTCATGGTAATTATCTCTTAGTTGTAAGATTGTGATATGGTTTGACTCTGTGTCCCCACCCAAATCTCATCTTGAATGGTACCCCCATAATTCCCACATGTTGTGGGAGGGACCTGGTGGGAGATAATTGAATCATGGGGGCAGTTTTCTCCATACTGTCCTCTTGGTAGTTAATAAGTCTCATGAGATCTAATGGTTTTATCAGGGGTTTCCACTTTTGCATCTTCCTCTCTCTCTCTTTGCCTGCTGCCATCCATGTAAGACGTGACTTGCTCCTCCTTGCCATCTGCCATGATTGTGAGGCTTCCCCAGCCACATGGAACTATAAGTCCAATTAAACCTCTTTCTTTTGTAAATTGCCCAGTCTCGAGTATGTCTTTATCAGCAGTGTGAAAATGGACAAATACAGATTGCATGTCATTTTTACAGTCTACATTAGGATTTCTGTTTTTTTTGTTTTTGTTTTTTGTTTTGTTTTGTTTTGAGACAGGGTCTCATTCTGACACCCAGGCTGGAGAGCAGTGGTGCAATCTCAGTTCACTGCAACCTCTGCCTACCGGGCTGAAGCAATCCTCCCACCTCGGCCTCCTGAGTAGCTAGGACTACAGGCATATGCCACCATGCTCGGCTAAATTTTTATATATTTTTTGTAGAGACAGAGTTTCACCATGTTTCCCAGGCTGATCTCAAACTCCTGGGCTCAAGTGATCCACCTGCTTCAGTCTCCCAAATTGCTGGGATTATAGGTGTGAGCCACCGTGCCTGGCCTGTATTTTCTAATTTTTGACAATAGAGTATAATTTTATTATATAAAAATCAATTCCATGAGAAAATAATAAGTCATGATCATCTGTGATAGGAAGAGACAGAAAGAATTTTGGCCCCATCTCTACAAAAAAGTTTTAAAATTCGCCAGGCCTAGTGGTGCAGGCCTGTAGTCCTAGCAGCTCAGGTGGCAAGAGGATCACTTGAGCCCATGAGGTCGAGAGTACAGTGAGCCATGATGGCAACATTGCACTCCAGCCTAGGCAACAGAGTGAGACTCTGTCTCAAAGGAAAAAAGAAAAGAGTTTTGGAATCTGTATGGTTGAACCCAGTATTATTTTAAAGTATGATGTACAATGAAAAAGGTTGCATTTAGGAAATCTTGTTTCTAGCTTATAGTACTTACAACAGGTTAGATGGTACACATACTTCTTAGCTAGGGATTCAGGCCACCCCAAAGTTGTATTATACGACACTGTTGCTTCCCAAATACTGTTCCCACCCTCAACTTTGCTCTTCTTTTCTCCCAAACATACTCCAAATGGCCTCACTTCTGTTCCTTTGAGTAGGCTGCTCCTGCTACCGGAAATTTTCTGCCCACCTTCTCTGTTAGTTGAAATGTCATTTATCCTTCAAGGTTTAAGTAACTGTCACCTCTTCCCTGAAGCTTCCCCTAATCCCTCCATTCAAAAACGAACCACTTTTCTCCTCAATCCCTTCCAATAACATTCGTTAGCAACCGCTGGCACTTGCCTAATATCCCACTGGTTGCTGTCTGCTGCTGGAGGGCAGGGACTAGGTCTGAGCCATGTCCATAGCTTCTAGAGTCTCCACAACAGTGTCACGAACCCACTGGGCTCTCCAATTTGGGTCTGGCAAGGCTTGTATGATCTGGCTTTTGCCTGCTGCCTTAGCCTGATTTCTAGCCACCCTCCTCCTTTCTGCAGCTACACTGGCCTTTCGTCAGTTCCTCAAACGTGCCAAGTACTTTCCTCCCTTGGGGCTGTTGCCCACACTGTCCTCTCTGCCTGAAATGCTTTCTCATCCATTCTTCATCTTGTTAACTCCAACTCATCCTTCTCTCTCTGCTTAAAACATCACTTCTCAAGAAAGCCTGCCCTGACCTCTCAGAAAAAACCTGCATAGTTATCACCCAGCCACAATCTCATAAGCTTGTAGTCATGGGAGAAGGGGTGAATGAGGGAAAGTGGAGGACTCCAAACAGACTCACCCACTCTCTCCACCACCATGACTAGGAGACGCACACTAAATGCCTGCCCTGTGGGCTGTCAGTCAGGAGGGTAACACAAGACCTGCTCCTTTTCCAGGATGCCCTATGCCTCCCAGGCTATTCCTTTGCTCTTTGGGGCATAATGATTTTTAAGACTCTCCCAAGCTTCTCTCATTCAGAAGAGCAGCAAAATGTGTCATAAAGAAGGATCAGATCATGTGGTTCCTAAATCTTGATTTGCTGTGGAGAGGCCTCACATCTTGAAACCTTGTGAACTTTTGGTCCTTGGCGATCAGGAATTTGAGATTGGAACGAAGTAATGCAAGTGAAGAATAAAGTTATTGGAACTCAAAGGTAAGGGTGGAGAGTAGAGAAAAAGCACATATAGGAGCAGGACCTGTACTAAGGAATATTAGGGCAGAACGACGGCGTTCTAGTTTTGTTGGTTTTGGAAGGGCATCCCATGACATTCGACTGCTTCAGAGTTGTGAACATTGCCTAAAATTAGCCTCTTATGCAGAGGTTACAAATTGGCAATTGCAGGCAGAATCTGGTCCTCAGACTTGTTTTATTTTTTATATTTATTTATTTATTTATTTTATTGAGACAGAGTCTCACTCTGTTGCCCAGGCTGGAGTGCAGTGGCACAATCTCAGCTCACAGCAACCTCCGCCTCCCGGGTTCAAGCGATTCTCGTGCCTCAAGCTCCCGAGTAGCTGGGATTACAGGCTCACTCCACCACGCCCAGCTATTTTTGTATTTTTAGTAGAGATGGGGTTTCATCATGTTGGCCAGGCTGGTCTCGAACTCCTGACCTCAAGTCATCTGCCACCCTCCTGGGCCTTCCAAAGTACTGGGATTATAGGCCTGAGCCACTGCGCCCAGACTTCAGACTTGTTTTAATTGGCTGGCACAGTGTTAATAAAACATATTTTAATTAGTCACCAACATTAAAGATTGGAAGATTTCATATAAAATGTTTTACTTCTGGCTTCTCTTGAAAAACCAAAAACTCTGGCACCCAGCTCCACATTCCCATCCAGGACAACATACAGCTGGAGCTGAGTAGGGGCTGTTCATCACCTTTTTTTTTTTTTTTTTTTTTTGAGATGGAGTCTCACTCTGTCACCCAGGCTGGAGTGCCGTGGCAGATCTCGGCTCACTGCAACCTCCACCTCCTGGTTTCAAACAACTCTCCTGCCTCAGCCTTCTGAGGAGCTGGAACTACAGGCGTATGCCACCACGCCCAGCTAATTTTTGTATTTTTAGTAGAGACAGAGTTTCACTATGTTGGCCAGGCTGGTCTCGAACTCCTGACCTCAGGTGATCCACCCGCCTTGGCCTCCTAAAGTGCTGGGATTACAAGTGTGAGCCACTGCACCCAGTCTGCTTCCCTTTTATGTTACCTGACTGGCTCTGTAGACATTTGGGTTTGAAACCCTTTATTTATTTATTTAATTTATTTTTTTTGAGATGGAGTTTCACTCTTGTTGCCCAGGCTGGAGTGCAGTGGCCAATCTCGACTCACTGCAACCTCTGCCACACGGGTCCAAGTGATTCTCCTGCCCTAGCCTCCCGTGTAGCTGGGATTATAGGTGTGCACCACCAAGCCCGGCTAATTTTGTATTTTTAGTAGAGATGGAGTTTCACTATGTTGGCCAAGCTGGTCTCGAACTCCTGACATCAGGTAATCAGCCCACCTCTGCCTCCCAAAGTGCTGGGATTACAGGTGTGAGCCACCATGTCCGTCAAAACCCTTGATTTTTTTTTTTTTTTTTGGAAGGGATTTGTTGTTGTGGTGGTGGTGGTAGTTTTTTTGTTTGTTTGTTTGTTTGTTTGTTTTTGTTTTGACAAAGTCTTGCTCTGTCACCCAGTCTGGAGTGCAGTGGTGCAATCTAGGCTCATTCAAGTCTCGACCTCCCGGGCTCAGGAGATCCCTCCTACCTCAGCCTCTTAAGTAGCTGGGATGACAGGTGCACACCACATGCCTGGCTAATTTTTGTATTTTTTGTAGAGACAGGGTTTCACCATGTTGCGCAGGCTGGTCTCAAACTTCTGGGCTCAAGCAATATGCCCGCCGTAGCCTTCCAAAGTGCTCGGATTACAGGCGTGAGCCACCACACCCAACTTTAAGAGTTTTATTATGGGAAATATCAGTCATACATTAAGGTTGAAAGAATGGTAAGATTAGCTCCCATGCATGCATCACCCTCTTTCAACAATACTCATTCATAGCCAATCTTATTTCATTAATACCCTCACCCATTCTCCAACTCCCCTGTCTTCCCCCACCCTGTTATTTTGAAGCAAATCCAGACATCATATTATTTTATTAGCAAATATTTTAATATGTTTCTCTAAAAGACCCTTTTAATGAACATAATCACAGTATCATTATCACAGTTAAAACATGGCCAATTCTTTACTATTACCAAATATCCAGTCTGATCACTATTTAATTCTTCTCTATGTTATTCACCACATTTGATTTCATTTCTTTGAGGAAAAAGAAGTGGGAAAGGTAGGTCTGGGAAAGGGAAGTGGGAATAGAAATATGAATATGACACTTTGATCTCCAGAAGGCCATGGATGAAATGATTCCTTATGTCTGTACAATACGTTTAACTCTTTACACTTTTCTGATTTTTTGAAATATGTCTGATTTCACTTGATCCCTAGAACAACTTTGTATACACAGCGAAGAGTATTGTGCTTAATATTTTGTGAGACAAAATAGATACAGTGGGTTAAGTGGTTTGTTTAACTTACAGAGATAGTAATAGAACTGTAACAAGAACCTAGACCACCTGACTCCTAATTAGGCCTCTTTCCATCTTGCCACATATGAAAGATGGCAGGAGAGGTTACAATGTGATGATAGGAGACAGTATGGAGAGATAGTAGTGAACATTTCTGGAGCACTTACTCTGTGGCTGGGGGTTATACTATCTACATTACGTATGTTATATCATTTATTCTTCTCATCCACTGTCTATGATTCCACTCTTATAGAGAAGGGCACTGAAGATATGGAGGTTAAAATGTTCCCGGGAACAAACAGCTGGGAGATGGCAGAGCTGGAATTGGCAGCCAGATCATTGTAATACTAGCATCACAGTGCATGACCACTATGTTACACTTGACAAAGCACAAGTTCTGGAGTCAGACGGACTTGACTTTGAATCCTGGCTTTTAGTCACTTTGTGACTGTGGGTAACAGCTTCCTCATCTTTAAATGGGATTCAGAGTACCTAACTCTTAATGTGAGGATCAAATAAGATCATCTGTGGGCCAGGTGCAGTGGCTCATGCCTGTAATCCCAGCACTTTGGGAGGCAGAGGCGGGCAGATCACTTGAGGTCAGGAGTTCGAGACCAGCCTGGCCAACAACAATCCTCCCACCTTGGCCTCCCAAAGTGCTGGAATGAGCCACTGTGCCTGGCCCCCAGCTAACTTTTATTGGCCTCAGAGATGGGCTGGTCGCTTGAGGTCAGGAGTTCAAGACCAGCCTGGCCAACGTCTCTCTAAAAATACAAAAATTAGCCAGGCATGGTAGCACACACCTGTAGTGCCAGTTACTCGGGAGGCTGAGGCATAAGAATCGCTTGAACCCAGCAGGTGGAGGTTGCAGTGAGCTGAGTTCGTACCACTGTACTCCAGACTGGGTGACAGAGCAAGATTCCATCTAACAAAGAAAGAAAGAAAGAAAGAAGAAAAAGAAAAAAAGAAAGAAAGAAAGAAAGAAGGAAAGAAAGAAAGAAAGAAAGAAAGAAAGAAAGAAAGAGAAAAAAAGAATCACCCATGTAAATTATTTAGCACATCACCTGGCACAGAGTAAAGGCTCAACAAATGTAAGCTACCGAAAAAGGGAGGAGGGAGGTTATAAAAGCACTATCTCCACCAATGTGTCCCATCCAAAGGAAATTTATCTCCTTTCTGATCAGCCCCTTAAACTAGTCCCATCTCATATTATCCCAGCAATATGTGATTCATAATCAGCGTTTCTCTACATTTTTATACTTGGAATAAAATGACAGTATATTTTATACTTTGAAATTAAAGAGCGTTTTAATTCTAAAGATTTCTATTCTCAAAGGCACAATAGGTTTGCTGTGGAAATTCCAAATCCAGTCTGCTATAAGCTGCATGGGCTCTTGTCCTTTCATCTTATGAAACATTTGAAAACTAGTACCAAGTGATTCTGGGAAAACTTTTCTGTAGTTGAAGGAAAAGATGTATAACTGAGAAAGTCCTTGGATGGTGTGAAAATTGTACAAATTTCATAAATGTGGTGGGGGTGAGGGAGTAAAAGAAGTGTGATTTCCAGCTTCCCCTATTGCCCCCTATCTCTGAGCACCTACAGATTCCCAAGTATTTTAGGCAGGAAAGTAGGAGTACAAAAGTGGTTAGGCAGGACTGAACAAAAGTGGTGCGGCAGGACTGAACAAAAGTGGTGCAGCATGTACCAAGCAGAAGCTTAATTTCCAGAAAGATGATTCCTATGTTCCAAGAGCCAAGAGCCAGAAGAGGCAGGGGCCATGGCCAGGTCTGTTAACTTTTTTTTTTTTTTTGACAGAGTCTTACTCTGTCACCAAGGCTGGAGTGCAGTGGCATGATCACGGCTCACTATAGCCTCAACCCTCTGGGCTCAAGCAATCTTCCTACCCTAGCTTCCTGAGTAGCTGGGACCACAGGCGCTGCCACCATGCCCAACTAATTTTACATTTTTTATAGAGATGGGTTCTCTCTCTGTTGCCCAGGCTGGTCTCGAACTACTGGGCTCAAGCGATCCTCCCACCTTGGCCTCCCAAAGTGCTGGGATTAGAGGAATGAGCCACTGTACCTGGCCTCCTGCTAACTTTTATTGGCCTCAGAGATAGGTTGAGGGCAGAGAGGAACAAGGTCAGTGAAAGAATAATCCTTTGCACAGCTTTTACTGAGCAAACATATTAGTTTCCTGTAGCTGCTATAACATATTATCATAGATTTCATGGCTTAAAACATAAACTTATTTATCATATGAGCCTGGGTATGCTGGCTCATGCCTGTAATCCCAACGCTTTGGGAGGCTGCAGTGGGAGGATCCCTTGAGGCCAGGAGTTTGAGACCAGCATGGGCAACAAAAAGAGATCCTGCCTCTACAAAAGATATAAAATTTGCTGGGTGTGGTGGACATGCCTGTAGTCCCAGCCTCTTGGGAGGCTGAGGCGGGAGGATGGTTTGAAATCCAAGAATTTGAGGCTGCAGTGAGCCATGATGGAATGATTGTACTCCAGCCTGGGTTAGAGTGGGACACTGTTACTAAGTGCGGGGGGAAATGTATCAGTGGCACCGCATTCACTTCTGGAGGCTCTTGGGGAGAACTTGTTTCCAGCCCAGCCCACATTCCTTGGCTCCTGGCCCCCTCCTCCATCTTCAAAGCTAGCAATTGTGAGTCTAGATTTTTCACATCTCATCATTCTGACCTAGCCACCTATTCTTCCTTTCTCTTTTACTTTTAAGGACCCTTGTGCTTACATTAGGCCCACCTAGAGAATCTCTCTTTCTCTCTCTTTTTGACAGATGAGGTCTCATCTCTCACTCTCCATTCTCTCTCTCTCTCGTTTTTGTTTGTTTGTTTTGCTTTGTTTGTTTTTTACAGATAAAGTCTCATTGTGTCACCCAGGCTAGAGTGCAGTGGCGTGACCAAAGCTCACTGCAGCCTTGAACTGGGCATAAGCCATCCTCCTGATGCTCCCGCCTCAATCTCCCAAGTAGCTGGGATTACAGGTACACACCATTGCGTCTGGCTCTCCCTATTTTGAGGACATCAGATTAACAATCTTAATTCTATATTCTACCTTAATTCTCCTTTGCTACGTAACATAACACATTCACAGGTTCCAGGGATTAGGACACAGACGTCCTTGGGAGACTGGGGTTATTATTCCACTTACCACAGCTGCTGAATGTTGCAGAGAATTGGCCCTTGTTACCAAAGGGAGAAAAGATTGCGGGCAATTGTGAGACTCCAGCAATACTGACAGAATATTTAGGTTTTAGGTATTATTTGTAAAATAGCTTGTTATTTATCTACTCTTGAATGGGAAGATAGCATATTTGTAAATACGGCAATTTGTGCCAAACAATTTTCTAATTTTAATACAACTTTAATTAAAATGGAAAAATAAGCAAGAAAACAAAATAATAATTTAAAGAGTAATAAGTACAGATTCATCTCACCACATATTAGAACAAGATAAAAAGCAGTAATGCTTAAAACTGTGATACTGCCTCGAAAGTGAAGTATTTATCAATAGAATGAAGGCAAGAGGTTGGAAATAACTTTAAGCACATATGATATTAACAGATGTCAAACATGCACCATAACACAATGAGTGAAGTATTTAATATTAAGTGAGCACTTGAGAACAACTGAATAGTAATGTGGAAAAATAAATTTAGAACTACCTATTTCCTACTATAGGGCACAATAGATCTCAGTTGGGATTTTAACTGAGTTAAAAATCAAGTAAAATTAAATCTAAAGAATAGAATAGATAGCTCTTCATAAACTCAATTATTTGAGAAGTATAAATCCAGCTGTGGGAGAAGGATAATTTTTAAAGGATTAAAGCAATAAAAAAAACCCCAGAAAGCGGCTGGGTGCCGTGGCTCACGGCTGTAATCCCAGCATTTTGGGAGGCCGAGTCAGGCAGATCACTTGAGGTCAGGAGTTCGAGACCAGCCTGGCCAACATAGTGAAACCTGCCTCTACTAAAAATACAAAAAATTAGCCAAGCATGGTGGCACGCCTGTAAAAACAAACACAAACAAACAAACAAAACAAAACAAAACTCAGAAAGGAAAATGTGGACCACAAAGCGAAGAAAAAAATATTCTATCCCACAATAGAATGTGGGGAATAGTGTGATAAGTGACAGATAAGTATTAGTTATTTTAAACATGTTTAAAAACTTGGCCTGGCCTGGTGGCTCATGCCTGTAATCCCAGCACTTTGAGAGGCTCAGGCGGGTGGATCACTTGAGGACAGGAGTTAGAGACCAGCCTGGCCAACATGGTGAAACCCCATCTCTACCAAAAAGATTTTAAAAATTAGCTGGGCGTGGTGGTGGGTGCCTGTAATCTCAGCTACTCAGGAGGCTGAGGCAGGAGAATCGCTTGAGCCTGGGAGGCAGAGGTTGCACTGAACCAAGATCGCTCCACCACACTCCAACCTGAGCGACAGAGTGAGACTCCATCTAAAAAAAAAAAAAAAACCCAAACAAACAAACAAACAAAAACAAAAAATGTACTGAACTCTGAAAGGATACCACAAAATCCTTGAAGGTAAAATGTTTTAAAAGTAAAAGAACGACAATTTGCAGAAAAAAAGGTACAAAAATTAAATACTTGAAAAATATGTAAACCTTATTATGCGACAAGGAAATACAAACACAAAAAAGTACTGTTTTTATACCTACTTAATCAACAAAAAACATTTCTTTTTATTTTTGAGACAGAGTCTGTCTAATTTAAAAAATTAGCCTGGCTAATTTTTTGTATTTTTTGGTAGAGATGAGATTTTGCCATGTTGCATAGGCTGATCTTGAACTCCTGTACTCAAGACGTCCACCTGAGGCCAGGCACGGTGGCTCATGCCTGTAATCCCACCACTTTGGGAGGCAGAGGCAGGCAGATCACCTGAGGTCAGGAGTTTAAGACCAGTCTGGACAACATGGCAAAACCCTATTTCTACTAAAAATACAAAAATTAGCGGGGCATGGTGGCACAGCCTGTAATCTCAGCTACTCAGGAGCCTAAGGCAGGAGAATCGCTTGAACCCGGGAGGCAGAGGTTGCAGTGAGCCGAGATCGCTGCCACTGCACTCCATCTTGGGTGACACAGTGAGACTCCATCTCAAAAAAAAAAAAATTGATAAAATCCAATGTTCATGAGGCTGTGGGGAAATATGTATGTTGGAAGTGAAAATCATAACAACAGTAACCAACACTGTGCCCACCTTCATAACATTTCTGTGCAAGGGAACTATTATTTCTCCCATTTTATAAATGAGGTAACTGCGACTCAGACAGGTGATGTAACTAGTCCACCATCACGTGGCTAGTATGAGCAGAACCAGTTTAAAAAAACTTTGTTGAAGTCCAAACCCTGTTTTTTGTTTTTTGAGAGAGTCTCACTCTGTCGCCCGGGCTGGAGTGCAATGGCACGATCTTGGCTCACTGTAACCTCTGCCTCCCAGATAAAAGAGATTCTTCAGCCCACCACCACGCCCGTATAATTTTTGTATTTTTAGTAGAGACGGGGTTTCACCAGGTTGGCCAGGCTGGTCTCGAACTCCTGACCTCAAATGACCTGCCTGCCTTGGCCTCGCAAAGTGCTGGGATTACAGGCGTGAGCCACCGTGCCCAGCCAACCCTGTGTTCTTAACCAAAGCTCTATACAGCTTTCTATGGCAATATGTAACAAGAGCAATGAAGAGATTCATACATTTTGACTATTCTAGCCCCAGAAATTTATCCTAAGAAAATAATTTCAAAGCATAAATCTCTTTGTTCTTAGATATGTATAGATGTATGTATATATATTTACATATATACACAAAGATGTTTATTAATTTAACAAATATCTGTTTGCTCATTATCTACCATGAAATAATACAAACAAATTATAATATATGAATGCAGACATTAAAATAATCAGTGTGAAGAATACTATAAAATATGCAAAAATAGGCCAGGTGCAGTGGCTCACACCTGTAATCCCAGCACTTTGGGAGGCTGAGGTAGGAGGATTGCTTGAGGCCAAGTGTTTGAAACCGTAGCGAGACACTGTCTCTACAAAAGAAAAATAAAGAATACTAGCTGAGCATGGTGATGCGCACCTGTGGTTCTAGCTATTCAGGAAGCTGAGGCAGAAGGATCGCTGGATTCTGGGAGGCAGAAGTTGCAGTGAGCTGTCTTCTCACCACTGCACTCCAGCCTGGGCGACAGAGCAAGACCCTGACCCAAGTAAATAAATAAATGGCAAAAATGGACATCCTATATGTAAAAACAATTAGTCACAGGGTGAGAGATCCAAGAGCTAAATTTAGGCAGAGAGGTTATGAGACTTGGGATGGGGGTTGGGGGAACTGTCTAATAACATTTTGAGGGGTGACCCCTACCGCTTGACATTTGTGATGCCAGGGTATACACTTTCACCTCAATTGCCTATAAAAACAAACTTTGCAACAATGGGTGATCTATGCGTCCTGCATTTGGTGGGTAAGTCCTTTAGTTCGTCAGAGAATACCCTCTCTCCCCCTCCCACGAGCAGTAAGATGCTCCTCTTGCCGGGTTTCCCTAGAGCAGCCTGTTTTTTGAATGGGAAGTAAGGGGAGGCCAGAGTCCACTGGCCGACAAGCTCAGGTGACCAGTGGAGTCGGGCTTTCGGAGGGCACCTCCTATGGAATTTCAGCCCAGCCCAGAGGAAGGAATTATTTTCATTTACAGTGACTACACTGATCCCTTCTCTGGAATTAATTTGTGTTATGAGCTACCAGGGCATTCGACTTCCATTCACTGCCCCTCTTGACAATCTGAGACCCTCCAAAGAGCAGGTGATGGCTGTCATTCAGTGCACCTTGGAAGGGTTCTGAGGATGGTATTGAGCAGGGGGAGTGGTGGGGAGAGCCCTTTCATAGGTAGTCCATTTGAATTTGTAGACCCTTTCCAATTATGCCACTAATTGTTTAAAAGGATTGCAAGACTAAAAAAAAGTTTTAAATCACTAATCTGTTATTGAAAGGTCTTTTAAAAGTTAATTTTCTTCCTGAATACTTCTTAGTCAATACAGACTTGCAAGCCAAGATACCCTGCTGGGGTGCTGGCTAACACCTGGCTCAGCAGGCTTTCTTCTCTGATAATGAATTCTTCTTGCTTTTTGTAGGAAGGAGTTTGATGATATTAGGCCACTAGATTTAGGAAATATTTCCAGAAGTCCTGTGTTAGCCAATTGGAATTTCTCATTGGAAAAACTCTGCCATCAACAGACAATTTTTTCTCATATGACCTCATCTGGGGGCAGCTTGACAGCTATATCTGCCAACAGGTGGAAATGATGTGGCTGGAGCTTGTTGAGGGCATTCTAATGACCAAAAGAAGGGCAGAAGGAAATGAACTGATGTGATCATTCCAGGATATTTTCAAGTTAAAGATCTGTTGTGTGCATGGCACACTTTTACCTATGTAACAAACCTGCACGTCCTACACATGTATCTTGGAACTTAAAATAAAATAAAATAAAATTTAAAAAAGATCTGGTGTGTGCATATGTGTGTGTGCACATATGCATGTGTGTGTGTGCACATATGCATGTGTATGTGTGGAAAAGGAAGAGGGAGTGGGAACAGCCCCAAATGCAGAGCTCGCCATGAGACTTGGGAGGAGCAACTGAGTGCTCTGCTGCATACTGGGTCCCCAGAGGAAGAGGTTGTGGGTTGACCATCCTAGAGGTCAATGCTTAGTGTGGGGAAGCTCGTCTTCACTATCCAAAAAGGGGTGGAAATTGACGTAGTTCCAAAATTTGGCCAACAAACTGGATTTGAAAACACAGCCAAATGGACAGTGGTGTCACAGATTCCAAATAAAATTTAACAACTATAGATTCACATCTACTGGGTGAAAGGGGAGAAAATGGAAAAAAAGTGAATTCAGACATAAGTAAGATACAGCCCTCTGGTCCTGCATTGCTTAATTCCAGTTTGTGACGTTTATAATTTGCAGCATTTAAGGTACAAAACTTTTGTTGTGGATATATTCAGAGATAAATGTGCTGCTTATTTGCTATTTCTTTTTTACAATTTGTTTATTTTATTTTTTTCTTTTTGAGACAGAGTCTTGCTCTGTTGCACAGACTGGAGTGCAGTGAGGTCATCATGGCTCAGTGAAGCCTTCGCCTCCCAGGCTCAAGTGATCCTCCCACCTCAGCCTCCCAAGTAGCTGGGACTACATGAGTGTGTCACCACACCCAGAGAATTTTAAAATTTTTTGTAGGGACAGGGTCTCACTATGTTGCTCAGGCTGGCATTTGCTATTTGAGAACAATGCAGACATATTAAATGTGGAAAGCTGGACATGGTGGCATGCGCCTGTAGTCCCAGCTACTCAGGAAGCTGAGGGCAAGAGGCTCGCTTGAGCCCAGGAATTTGAGTTCAGCCTAGGCAACATAGCCAGACACGGTAGGTATCTCAAAAGAAAAAAAGAAAAGGCCCGGTGCAAAGGCTCACCCCTATAATCCTAGCACTTTGAGAGGCCAAGGTGGGTGGATTGCTTGAGCTCAGGAGTTCAAGACCAGCCTGGGGAACATGGTGAAACCCCTTCTCTACAAAAAATACAAAAATTAGCCAGGTGTGGTGGCATGCACCTGTAGTCCCAGCTACTCAGGAGGCTGAGGTGGGAGGATCACTTGGGAGGTCAAGGCTGCAGTGAGCCGTCATCGCACCATTGCACTCCAGCCTGGGTGACAGAGTGAGACCCTGTCTCAAAAAAAAAAAAAAAAAAAGGATTAAAATAGGAGAGAGTGTGTGAAAATGCCTGCCCTGTACTTGGTTCCATATATAAGGGCTTTTCAGGTACAGTGACCTTGGGGAGGTGGGAAAAAAGTAGGACTATGGCATTTGATACACTCAAGACAGTTTTCTTCAAAAATAAAAGAACAGGACTTCTTTTGAATACAGGAGTGTAGAATTGCAAGAAATGCTCCACAAACTACTTTTTCATTTAAAAAATTATGGTGAAATATACATAACATGAACGTTTCCATCTTAAATTAGCTGGGTGTGATGGTGCTTGCCTGCAGTTCCAGTGCCTGTGGTCCATTAACTACTTTCATAGCTATTGTCTGATAAACTTAAAAAAAAACAAAAAACAAAAAACACCGCCAGGCGCGGTGGCTCATGCTTGTAATTCCAGCACTTTGAGAGGAGGAGGTGGGCAGATCGCTTGAGCCCAGGAGTTTGAGACAAGCCTGGGCAGCATGGCAAAACCCCATCTCTACAAAAAATACAAAACTTAGCAGGGTATGGTGGTGCATGCCTATAGTCCCAGCTACTGGGGAGGCTGAGGTAAGAGAATTGCTTGAGCCCGGGAGGTTGAGGCTGCAGCGAGCTGAGATCGCGTCACTGCACTCCAGCCTGGGTGACAAGGAGACACTCTGTCTCAAAAAACAAACAAACAAAAATCACCAAAAGAGACACCCTTTGATTCAAACAAGCAGAGTTGGCCATATTCATGACTCGTTTTACCTTTCTTTTGAAAATATGAAGCTTCCAGATTCCAATGATATGGTTTGTTCACAGTCTGTCCTCCATTCACCTAGAAAAGGGGAGATTGCTTTCTCTTTTAAAAAGGAAAGCTTAAAACAGAGAAAAGGTTCAGGTAGAGGAACAAATGAGATCAAAATTCCCAATTTGATACTCAATGATTTTAAATGCTGAGTTTTTATCCAGAAATATTGCATGATGATATATTAAAATAAATCCTTAATAGATCAGAATGCTCAAGAAATGGGGATTATTCTTTTTAATGGCACTTTCTGATGAACTGAAAATTAACAAGAAACCCATGTTTTGTCTATTTTACGTTGAAAAAATTGTGAAAATATGCATTAGTCCATTTTCCTCTCAAATTTGAAGAGTCTAGCAAACAAAATTAAACCTTTGATTCAAAGTCTTTGGCTTGAATTCTATCATAGGCACTTATCAGCTGTGTGATTTCAGGTAGGTTATTTAATCTCTTTTGTCTTAATTTCCTCATCTGCAAAATAGCGATAGTTATTAATTCATGCATAATGCATAGCATGGTATTTGGCATATTGTAAGCCCTTAGCAAATTTTAGCTCTTACCATTATCACTATTTATTATTGTTAAATGTACAGCACCATCGTAGGTGCAATGGGGGAATAAGAAAAGTAGGAGAACCAGATGGAAATTCCAGGTGCTTACTGTGCAGGTAAGGTATACAAGAATTACATCCACAAAACAGTTTGGTTTTAGCGGGATGCTGTAAGTTATGAAGGTTCCTGTCAAATGAGTGATGCACACTTCAGGCCCACAGGGGTTCAGGGAGGGGAGAAAAGAGCTGGGAAGGTAAGGTTGAGAAAGGGAAGGAAGAGGAAGGAGGAGAGTTGAAAGGAGGAGGAAAAGGCATGACAGAAGCAAGCCCAGAATGATTCAGCTAGACGAGGAAGGAGGATGGAACAATACCAGCTAAGAAAGGTGTGGGTCAGAAATGAGCATGGCATATTCTGGAGGTCTGCTCTGTGGTTGCAGTGCCTCAGGGTCATCATTTTGGAGATCAAACTTCCTTGCTAGGACTGTAACTGAAAAAGAAGCGGACAATTGGATCGAATGGATGCTGACCCCTGGGACTTCTCTAAATGGTATACAAAGCACAACACAATGAAAACCACAGCAAAATAATTTTAAAAGACTTAAAAAGGAAAAAGGGATTAAAAGAAAAAAGACTTTCCTGGTGATTTACCTTACCCTGCAATAAATACACAATCCTGATGAACCAATGTTCTCTGCAAATATGATCCTATTTAATTGAGACATTGATATATAATTTTACAAGGCTTATCAGCTATGGGAGAGAACAAGCCAAACTTGTGCAAAGATCCCTGAAATGTCAGGGAGTGGGGCTATGAATAGAGAAATTCAAAATGCCATTTGAACTTTGCCTGTGGGTTGAGGCCTTCTCAGGGTTCCCCAGGGAGGAAATGATAAGGAGTAGTGTGAGGTGAACAGACCTTGATTTCTGGCCTAGGCTTTGCTTGTTACCCTTGTACAGGGACTTCATACTTGTGAAGATGACCTTCTTATCTTTTCATGTCCTGCCTGTTGACCATCACAATTGATGATCAGCCTTCTTGCTTCCTATTTAGAATGAATGGATTGAGCCCTCAAGCAGAGTTTTAAGACTATAGATGTTCATTTAATGGAAGAACAGGTTGGGCCATGGAGATGCCCTAAAGTCTAAGGCTCTATGTTAAATAAACAGCAGAAGAACCAATTCAGTACCTTGCAATATTTCTGTGTGACTGTGACTCCCTGTTGGAATTGAGGTTTTGATATGGTAGGCGGGCCCATGAAATTCATTGGACATGCTTGGAAATTCCTTCTGGTTAAAGTGAAGAAATAGAACCATCCTGGGTATTTCTTGAGGTACTGGGGCTGGGCACCTTGGCCAGGGACAATCATATCATAGGACCCCCTCTCTATCCTGGTTTTCCCTCTTTCCTCATGAATATTTCAGTCCCGGAGAGGCCCCTTGGGATGATCAGTTGAGTTAATGAAAGGTAGGAATGAGAGGAAAAGAGAAAGGGCAGCCGCATTGCTTTGCCTTGTGATGGGGCCTGGGGAAAGAGATACTAGGGACTGATTTGCATATGAACCTGTGTTCTGTTTTTCCTGTCTTCTCTTCTGTAAAGCCCTGCTGGCTAGAGCCACCTCCTTGAGCCCCACTGGCTACCTCCCAGAGACACTATACAGTTGGCAGTGCCAACTTACCACCTATCTCCCCACACCACAGCAACAGCTCGGTCCCCAGCCATAGACATGGCTTTCTTTCTCCCCTAGGTCACCACAGCCTGATTTCCTACTCCTGACTTCAAACATCTGCTTCATCTCTTTGTCTCTCTTGTTCAAAGGGAATTGGTCAGAGACTCTTCCTTGGTCTCTACTCTGCCTCTTATTTATTTCCTGAACCAAGATTCTTGAGCCTGGAATAGAAAATTGTGTTCCAACTCCACAGTTTTCATAGAGACCCTAGTTTTGTCTGGGGGCTGTGTTTCAGAAGGGTCCAGGTGTATCAATTATGCTGCCCATGCCTGTATGCCATCTCTTCAATCACTTGTGCCCCCTTGTTTGTGAAGCACAACAGAGTGTGCTTTCAGAAAGAGTCTTTTGTATTCCTAGAGTCTAAAAATATTTGCATGTAAATGTTGGGAATCCAGACAGTCTCCTTAAGATCTGCGCTTCTCATGGGGAGGCACACAGACCATTGGGGTGCATTTGAAAATTAAATTTACACCAATTGCACCTTGGGTCCCTGCCCCATAGTGCTGTGCTAACATCTGAGAAGGAGAGAGTGTGACATTGATCAAGGCAAAGCATAAATAACCACATTTCAAAATGAATACAAATTGCATAATGACAGTTTCCAAACTATTAGCCTACTTTACAAAAAAAGTTAATTCAACACAAGCCCAGAACTGGCTGTTGCTTATGTGCTGTGCTGCCAGTTGGCAGGCACAGCTTTGCAAGGGGATTGGGGGAAATGAGGATTATTGTAGTGGAAGCACACTCGGCCTTTTGTGACGAGGGTACAAATTGCATCAGTCTCTCAAGCCCCTGCTGTTCAGCCGTTCAAGAGTGGACACCAGGATACTGCATGCCTTCAGGGGAAGTTGCTTACTTTTCCTAGAGGTAAAATGGCCCAGTGCCGAGGCTTGGGGAGGAGCCCTGAGTTTATAGCCCCTTGAAGGAAAAAGGTCTGGGCAGCTGGAGGTGATACGCACTGAGGAGCTACACCTGCAGTGGTATGTGCTGCCCCTAGCTGGGCAGTCCTGGGCACCAAGGGAGGCCATGGCGATACAGAAGCTGGCCTTCTCTGAGATGAACTCTGCATGCTATCTTGGGCAGACCATTCCGCTGCTCTGGGCCTGTGTCTCCTCATCTGTAAAATGAAGAGAGTGCACTGGATGGCTGTGAAAGCCCCCTTCCACTCGAAAAGAATGCCATGGTCTCTTCCTTTAAATTGCACGTCCCCTAGAAAGAGAAAGGCCCATTGCTTGGAAGAGTGGCATGAAATGATGGTATTGGTTCCCTGTGGTTGCCATACTTTTACTGCAGGACTCAGGAATGTTTGTTTCATTTGCAAAGGAACATGAGAAAGTGCCTGCTAGGAAAAAGGAGGTGTCTGGGGCAAAGGGTTCATTCTCTTTGGGTCACCCTACTGCCTTGACTAATTGGAAGGGAGCATTAGGAAAGTCCCAGATGAATTCCCCCAATTTCATGCAGCATTCTCAGAAAGACGAGTGTGTGATGAGGGTTGTGCTATGATATGTACTGCCTCCAGAGGGCCTCCACTCAAGGTTTGAGAGCCCTGCTCCAGGATCTATGCACCACTTTGTACTAACTCCCCTACTTCCATCAGTAGGAGTCCCTGGGATACAGAAATTTGAATTAGACAAAGTTGGATTTACCAATTAGGAAATTCAGTAAAGGACTCAATTTTTATTTAATCATTTATTTTTAGAGACAAGGTCTTGCTGTGTTGCCCAGGCTGGAGTGCAATGGTGTAATCATAGCTCGTTGCAGCCTCAAACTCTTGAGCTCAACCCATCCCCCTGCCCCAACCTTCCAAGTAGCTGGGACTACTGGATAAATTTTTTTTAAAAATTGTAGAAACAGAGTCTTGCTATGTTGCCCAGGAGGGTCTCAAGCACTTGGCCTCAAGCGATCCTCCGGCCTCAGCTTCCCAAAGTGTTGAAATTATAGACATGAGTTGCTGCATCTGGCCAGGACTCTATTCAAGCACCATATTTTACCTTCAGGTTTTCAACAATTCCTAGAGCTACCAGCTCCAAATGATTGGGTAGAAAAACAGTACATCCATACATGCTCAGAACATGCCCAATTTTAAATATAACACCCCATGATCAAAATTCGGGCAAATGTCTGTTCTTTTGAAAAAAAGTCAAACCACTCTGTTCTTCTATTTTGTATATATTTACAGTAATTTCTCTCTTTAAGAAGTCACCTTTCACACCTATCTCAAGGGAGACCCTTGTATTCTCAGCTAAAGAATTATTTCTAGTCCCTTCTTTCTTTGCCCCTTTTTTCTAAGTACTTGTAGTCCAAGTAATGGCTTAGAATTTTGATTCTCAGGCACTTCCAAGTTATACCTCTAAGTTCTGATGACATCTATTTGAAACAAGATCCAAGTTATATAAATCTAGTTTTATTCAAAGAGGCTTCTTGTCCCCCTAAATAGCTCACCTTCTCCCTGCTTAATTTGACCATAAAAATTACTATTGTGAAAGCTCCTTGGCATATGTTCTTCAATGTGAAACAATTTTAGAAAGCAATAGCATATCCAGAATTATTAGAGTACTGCACAATGCTGAAGCTCCTGCACCCCTCCTGAGATCACATTCATAACTTTTCAGCCAAAACTAACTTCTGCAAAGACCATCTATGAGAGGTAAACATTATTTGCTGAGAGCTAATTTCTAAAGGCTTTTTATAAATTAATTTCCTTATATTACAATAATTCTTATCCATGTCTTAGGGAATTGGAAACACGCTTTAAGAGAAATGCTGTTTAGAAGCCAGGCGCAGTGGCTCGCACCTCTAATCCCCAAACATTGGGAGGCTAAAGCGGAAAGATTGCTTGACGCCAGGAGTTTGAGACCAGCCTGGGCAACAGAGTGCAACCTTGTCTTGACAAAAACAAACAAACAAAACAAAACAAGACAAAAAACAAATTAGCCTGGTGTGGTGACACACGTTTGTAGTCCTAGCTACAGAGCGAGACCCTGTCCCTAAAAAGAGAGAGAGAGACATGCTTTTTCTGAGATTATTGTAGAAGACGTCCTCCTTTTAAAGCCTAGACTGAGAGGAAGGTTGTTTTTTGTTTTTGTTTTGTTTTGTTTTGGTGTTTATTTTTCTGTTGTTGTTTTTTGAGCCAAGGTCTGGCTCTGTCGCCCAAGCTGGAGTAAAGTGGTTCGATCATAGCTCACTGCAGCCTCAACCTCACAGGCTCAAGTGATCCTCCCACATCAACCTCCTGAGTAGGTGGGACTATAGGCATGTGCCAACATACCCAATTACATTTTTAAAATTTTTTGTAAAGATGGGATCTCACTATATAGAGGCTGGTCTCTAACTGCTGGGCTCAAGTGATCCTCTCACCTTGTCTTCCCAAAGTGCTAGGATTGCAGGTGTGAGCCACCGTGCCTGGCCAAGAGGAAGTATTTATCTGCAGGAATGTTTTGCATATTTCCTGTCCCCATCCCACTATCCCTCCTTAAATCATCTGGAACCTGGAAGAAGTAGATATGACTTGAAAATAATATAAATGTCTCTTGAAGACTCTATTCACGTATGCAAAAGAATATTCGTATTTTTGCTTCTTCCAGGCTGCCTGAGATGAAAAAAAATGCTCTATGTTTGTGTGTGTCCAATTGGTTATGAATTAACTGTGGGATTCGTGTGCTGGATGCTGTTTGGCTTTGAGTCTCAGGGTGGCAAGGCTGGATGGGGTATTGGCACCTTTATTTGTACAGACCCTGTAGCTCCAAGAGGACTTAAAGCATTGAGAAACCAGATGTTAACAAAAGGGAAACAATGGGAAACAAGAAAGGCTGAGTTTCAAAATCACCCGGTGAGGTTGGCAATGGGCATCACAGATGCATTCCTGGATGTTTCTCACTCCCATCAGAGACTGGGACTCTTGGGGAGGTAATGACCTCCTTGCTGCAGAAATCTTAGATATAATCTAATCTAAGACTCTAACTGCTTTGCTAATGCTTGACATCCTTATGTGTGAAGGGAGAGAAGGAAGGAATAAAAAGTATCAGGCGGGCCCGGTGTGGTGGCTCACGCCTGTAATCCCAGCACTTTGGGAGGCCGAGGGGGAGTGGATCACCTGAGGTCAGGAGTTCGAGACCAGCCTGGCCAAAGTGGTCAAAGCCCGTCTATACTAAAAATACAAAAAATTAGCCAGGCATGGTGGCAGGCGCCTGTAGTCCCAGCTATTCGGGAGGATGAGGCAGGAGAATCACTTGAGCCCGGGAGGCGAAAGTTGCAGTGAGCCGAGGTCTCTCCACGGCACTCCAGCCTGGGCAACAACAGCGAAACTCTGTCTTAAAAAAAAAAAGTATCAGGCAACACTGCAAAAAAAAGTATGCTTTTCTGAGAAAACAGAGCTGCCCTTCAAACTGGGAGCATGTAACTGCTGTGCAACTTGTCTTTGATAACCCCCTCAAGCCCGCCTCCTGTGAGAAGAAATTCTGGTATAACTATGACACCCTTATCTGAAGCCATTGTTATCATTTCATAGCATAAAATGTGTTCATAAAATTACTGCAAATGGCTAGAAATTGCTCAAAAGTAAAGGCTCTACGAAAAAGTTAAATGTTTAAAAAATAGTAGGCTTGGCCTCCTCCCACTCCCCCATTTTGGTTTTTGTTGCTTCCTACCGAGGCAGATTTGCATAAAGACTGCAGACATAGCAAAGGTCTGACAGCTTCTTTTCAGTGAGTGATTATTCTGGAACACTGCTCAGGGACCATCTCTTGCTTTGAACAGCACTAAACCAAAAGGTTCCCTTTCAATTTAATTGGCAGGAACCAAGATTCTCTCAAAGATGTTGAAGGTGAAAAACACACTGGAAGGTGTGACTGCCCACTTCTTAGCTGGGGAAGCTACAGTAATAGGTTCTCCTGGCCTAATGGTGGAGAAAAGACAGAGCACCTCTTTCTGGTCTTGATGGAGCCCCTTCTTGTGTCTCCTTTGAAGTTGCAGAACCTCTGGGCCAGAATAGTTCCTATTCCTCTGTCTCCTCCACAAAGCAGAGGGCAGGCTGGGTGTAGTGGCTCACACCTGTAATCCCAGCACTTTGGGAGGCTGGAGGCAGAAGTATCGCTCAAGAACAGGAGTTTGAGACCAGCCTGGGCACTGCAATGAGACCCCTATCTCTACAAAATATACAACAGAAACTAGCCAGGCTTGGTGGTGCACCTGTAGTCCCAGCTACTCAGGAGGCTGAGGCAGGAGGATCGCTTGAGCCTAGGAGTTCGAGGGTGCAATGAGCTATGATCACGTAACTGCACTCCAGCCTGGGCGACAGAGACCTGTCTCAAAAGAAAAAAAAAATGGGGCAGGGAGCAGAATTTGGAGAGTACTAGATGCACATTTGGCTGCCCCGTTCCCTCAGGGCTCTGTGAGTAGCGTCTTAGTTTCTGTTAGAGTCCATGATTTAGCCTGAGCTCCTTAGCATGAATGGAACGTGGCCCTCCCTGGAAACGCACTGTTCTCTTACTAGACTCCCATCCTGCACATTTATATGCTCCCAATGGGGCAGGGTGGAGGGGTGAGGATGGGGTGGGGGGAGGTGTGGAGGGAAAATGGGTGGGTCAATGTAAACCCATCATGGGCACTTGGCAAACTGTGATGTGCAGGACATATTGATGGTGACTCAGGGATATTACCTGATGAGAAGAGGTCTCTTCACCATTCTATTCAAATTGCATTCCCTTAGCAATTCCCATCCATATTCTACTGACCCCATTTGGCATACAAAACCAACGTACTATTAAGTCACATCTTTATTGAAAATACTACAATTATGTGGCCTACAAAAATAACAGGGCATTCGTTAACTTTGTTCACCTACCCACTTCATTTAACAAGCATCTAACGAATTACTTGATGCTGTGCTGTGCACAATTTCTATCTGGCAGGAAAGAACTTTGGAAAAACTGTTATGAAGACCTTACTTTAGAAAAAGGGACATGCATAATAACTGTTGATGACAGGGGCCCATGTGATGTGTACAGGAGCCAGGCCAGTGTGAGGCACATGTGGCCTGGGTGGCATAGGCGCCATGGGCGGCCCGGGTGGCACAGGCGCCATGGGCGGCCAGGGTGGCACAGGCGCCATGGGCGGCCCGGGTGGCACAGGCGCCATGGGCGGCCAGGGTGGCACAGGCGCCATGGGCGGCCCGGGTGGCACAGGCGCCATGGGCGGCCAGGGTGGCACAGGCGCCATGGGCGGCCAGGGTGGCACAGGCGCCATGGGCGGCCAGGGTGGCACAGGCGCCATGCGTGGCCAGGGTGGCACAGGCGCCATGTGTGGCCCGGGTGGCACAGGTGCCATGGGTGGCATAGGTGCTATGGGTAGCCTGGGTTGCATAGGGACCATGGGTGGCATAGGTGGCACAGGCAGCACAGGTGGTCTAGGTACTTCTGGCATCAGATGAACACACAAAGCAGGATCCAGAGCAGGAGCAGCATAATAGGCCTCAACCAAGAACATGTCCAAAGGGTGGGCCAGGTCAGCAGTAGCAGTGTTTCTCAACATTAGCACCCTCTGATTTCGTTTCCACTTGGCTCTTCTGTTCTGAAACCAAACCTTCAGAGGGGAAAAATGAATTGCTTTAGTATTTTGAACAGTTAACGTCATAATAGAAAAAAACATAACATGGAATTCTATATGCCACTGAGACTTTAAACTGCAACAGGTGAAGCTATTTTCTTATTGCTGAAATATCTTAGAGGAGTGAGGGAGGGGCTCAGATGTGCTAGTGGTCACCCCTGCCTAAACATAACCAAAGCCAACAGACGGCAAATTTTGGTATGGGCCCATATTGGGTCTGTATTCTCAATACTGATTTCATAAAATAAGTCTACTATATTTGCAAAGAAAAGGAGGGGAGTGTCTATTAAAAGTGTCTTTGGGGGATATTCATGCTATAGAATTTGGAAATAGATGAGAACATTGTCTTTTTTCCTTCTTTGTATTTTCTGGCTCTTTCTTCCTTCCTTCATAAATCCATTGAGAGGCCTATGTAAACCCTGGGAGGGAAAAAAGCAGCTCAGCAAACCTTTCTTCTTTTCCTCTGAGTTTACCTTGCTTCCCTGAGAAGGCAGAGGATACGTCATCCCAACCTGAGGCTATGGGCCCGTGGCATCAGGACTCCAGCATTCAGTGGTCTACTTTGTTGGGCTGCTTTTCCAGACATCACACCCACAGGCGTGCAGTGCAGTTCCATCACTACACTCACACACACACCCTGAGGCAAAGCTAATAAGCCCATTCTAACTTTAATTTATTTTTTTGCAAATACTTCCTTGATGCAGCTATGGTCTTCTGTAATTTCAAACAGTCACCTTTTGATCCCATGACCTGCAAAATTAGTCATAACTGCCTGAGTAAATGAAAAGGTATTTTAAATCAACACAGGTAAGAATCTTGCCTGAACTGAGAGAACCCCCTAATCAATCAAATTCCAGAAAACCCACCTTTTCAAAATAATATCACCAAAAAGAATAAAACATCTAAGATGTTTTTTCTAAGGTGTTTACAAAAAAGCGAACATTCTCTTATGCATTTGGTAGTTTCATAAAGTTGAATTTGTGTGACATCTGCAATGCATGTGTTTGACTGTATACAATTCTTCTCTAATCTTTCCACCCTTCTTAGGTAAGGGAACTTTATTCAAATTCTTCTTTCTTTTTTTGTTTCATTTTTTAAAGACAGTTTTCCAAAGCTTACAAATGTTTTCCCCATTACCACTTAATTGAAATATGTTAGCAATGTTTTCAGGCTGACATCAAAATCTTCCCAAAAAATTAAAATTTAGGGCTGCCACTCCCTACTTTAGTACTGTGTTCTGTGTGTGAATTACTCCTTCACCCCAATGCCTAAATATAAATTCACTCATTTAGCTAAGTGCTTGTGCTAGGTTTTAAATATTTTAAATAATTTAGTACAGTTGAACCTTCTTATAAAACTGAGCTCTTTTGTGCATTAATTTGAATACTTCCGAGGTCAGACTGAGCCCCGAACATGACTCCATATAGAAGTAATCCTTTAGGGAAAACTAACATTCTCCCTAGAGGATACCAGTGTTAGAAGAAGGTTAATCTTATTTATTGGGATATATGTATGTATGTATGTGTATACATGTGCATATATGTGTACGTAAATGTGTATATGTACATATACATGTGCATACACTATATGGAGAGAAAGACAGATACAGATATAGAAGGAAGATGAAAACACATCTTTTTTTCCTTTAGGAAATCATATTTCCTCTGTTTATGAGCAATTTCCATAATCTGAAGTTTACACATCCTATTTTCTACCACTAAAGCCCCTACTGTTCAAAACTTATTTGTCAACCATGGAAAAGACAACAGAAAACACCAGCTTGAGAATGTCCAGGACAAAACCTAAAGCATGCTTTAGAATGGCTGTCCTGCCAAATTGCTTTTTCAAGATTTACTGACCTGCACTCTGTCTTCAGTCAAATTCAGACGTGCTGCAAGTCTCTCTCTTAGGGGAGAAAATTACAAATATTCAGTATTTGGAGTTGTGGATAAAATGAAATAATATGAACGTGGCTCGGCTCAGCACTTTGGGAGGCCGAAGAGGTTGCTGAGGTCAGGAGTTGGAGACAAGCCTGGCCAGCATGGTGAAACCCTGTCTCTACTAAAAATACAAAAATTAGCCGGGCATGGTGGCGCATGCCTGTAATCCTAGCTACTCGGGAGGCTGAGGCAGGAAAATCGTTTGAACCCGGGAGGTGGAGGCTGCAGCGAGAAGAGATCGCGCCACCGCTCTCCAGCCTGGGCGACAGAGTGAGTCTCAAAAAAAAAATATATATATATATATATATATATGAATGTACATTATTTCTCTCCCCCACCTCCCAGTGCAGTTTTCTGTAATACGGTTGGGACTCGCTTTAGGGAGGTTTTTCCCATTAACAACTTCGCTGTTAAATAAGATAGAAAAAGGAAACATATGTAAAAGCGCCCGATGGTTTGTTAGCTGAATATGACTCAATTCTTCTGTTTGTGAAACAGCAGAGAACAACCCTGGAAATCTTTCCTTGGGAAGTCCGTCCGTGAAAAAAAAAACAAAAAAAAATTAAATGCCAAAACACCTTTAAAGCGCTGTATTGAACCACAGTATTTCTGTTTATCGTAAAAGGGAGAGGTGAACTCTCAGGGAGGGAACTCCAAACTACATCGGCCAAGCGCGCCCTAGGGAAATTCTTTTTTGCTCTTTGCCGGGCGAAGGCTAAGTACAACGAAGCCAGAAAGGTCCCCTAAACCCTACTCTGACCTGTCCAGGTGCCCCCCGCCCCCCATTCCAGCCTGGCCAGAAAAGGCCTGCCCCTTCGTACACTACGGGTCGGTATGAGGAGGGCTCCGATGAGGCTAGCGAAGGAAAGGGGTCGCTGGCTACCGAAAGCTCAAAAGTCCGCCCCCTGGTTGTAAAAGTGCGCTCCACGTGGCAGGGCGGTTACTAGGGCGAAAAGAGTGAGGCGCTCGCCACGCGCGCACAATGTAAATGGCGCTAAAAAACTCGATAATCAAGACAAATAATATTTCAATGCAATATTAAAACGTATCAAAATTAATGCAAAAACAACCCATGATGAGCAAATTGCCAAAATTTTAAATAAAGGCGGGATCCGACCCTGCCTCACTCGCTTTACCCTAGTCCCGCCCCAGTCTTTTACATCCTCCGCGCCCCCCCCACCACGTCCCCCCAAAACCAAGGGCGGAGCCAGCGCCCATGAGCCCCCTACGTGGCTTTTAGCTCCGGTGAAAGGGTCCCGGGATGAACTGGGCGCCTCCGGGGCAAGCCACTTACCGCGCCACAACGTCGGGATATTGAGATTCATCGAAAAAGTTCTCTAGCTCCTGCAGCTGAAACTGCGTGAACGCGGTGCGGCGGCGGCGTTTCCTCTCTGGGGGCTGTGGTCCCTCAGCGGTTTGTGGCCCCTCCGCCGGCTGTGGCCCCTCCACGGTCGCCTGGGGCGGCTCCTCCTGCTCTTGCTTCAGCTCGAGCAGGGGCGGCTCCTCCTGCTCTTGCTTCAGCTCGAGCAGGGGCGGCTCCTCCTGCTGTTGCTCCGGCTCGTGGCCGCCGCCACCCTCACGGTCTTGGTCGTCCGAGGGGACGGACCCTTCCGTGCCAACGTTGTTTTCCGCTTCTGTTCCGTACTCAGGTTTGGACCGTGTATTCTCCTCGTCCTCTCCTCCCCTTGCCATCAGCGAGGTCACGGTAAGTTTCTCATCTGGGAAGGGAGGAAAGCAAAAGAGACACCAGGGCGTTGGAGCCCACGGCGCGTGGGCTGGAGGAGGCAGGGGACCCGCTATGGAAGAGCAACTGCGACAGCCGCGCAGCGTCCCGTCCGCTTGCCTCTCCCAGGGAAAAATTCCTCTTTTAGAGTTCGCGAAAGCTCCCGTCCCTGTCCAAGCACTAACCATTCACTTCCTCGATGTCCTCGCCGACTGCCAGGCTGCGGTAGCCAATATCACTGTGGGTGTACCCGCGAAGAGACTCCATGCTTCAGGCGCTGTCGATAAAGCTGTGCACTTTTGCAGACTCTGTGCGGGGTTCCGCGGCGATCCCGGGGTTGGAACTGGCTCTGGGACCAATGGCTCGGGCGAGCGCTTTTCTGGCGCCGGGACCTCTTTCTGGCGCCGTCTGGCACTTGCGCGCCTTATATAGCGGTACGGCGCCTTCCGCAGGTTCAAAGCGTATGCACACGCGTCGGTTAAACGCCCCCTATTAGCATTCACAGTACATCTAGTTGTGAGTGCGACCCCCTGGGGACGCATTCGTGTCCAGGGCGTACGAAAAATAGGGCGAGCGTGCGCAAGCATGGTGCAGGTAGTGAACATGCTTTGCGGGGAACAGTGGCCCCAAATTGCTGCTTAACTAACTACTCCCAACTTGAGCAGAGACCCAGATTGGAAAAAGCGGCTGGGTTGTGAAAGCCGATTTGGGGGCGAGGGGGCGAGGGGGCGAGGGGGCGAGGGGGCGAGGGGGCGGGGTGAGACCTCGCACCAGCCCGTGGAGAGGTATTTTGGAAGTGTTCCTCCGCCCAACCGTCTTTACCCCGCAGCACTTGGGTGGAGCGATGCCCTTTGCTTCCCCCACGGAAAAGACCGAGAGATGGCGTTGAGGAAAGCGCGGAAAGTTCAGCAGCCCAAACATGCGAAAGTGAACTTGTTAGTCTACCATGCAATTGGGTTCTGAGCACGACTCTCCCCTGCTAGAAATTAGTGACAAATGGATAGGACTATCTAGTTCTGTACAGTTCGCGCCAAAGTCAGGATAGTGATAAGGTGCAATGATTGGCTAGAAGGCTGCTTGCTCTGGATTTTTGAATTCAGAACCCACCGTGCATTCCGGGAGCGGGAATTTGGGGCTGAATTTGAAGAGCAGTCCGCTGCTCAGGTGCACGCTGCAAGAAACCCAACGTGCTTTTTGAGAAAGCTCCAAGGACTTAAGCTTTTTAGTAATGAACTTATGTCAGAGTGCAAGTATAGAAATCTGCTAAGTGCATAGTGCATCCAAGAATGCTTACACTACAGGGGCCCCGTCTTTTGATGCGCGGCACTTGCAACGTCTGCTGTACTAGGTTCCTGCGCTTCTTATTGCAGCGCGCTTTGCAGAAGCCCGTTCTGCAGGCTCCTAAAGCGCGCGTATTCCCCGGGTTTGTGCTGTGGACCTGGGAGAGTTCCCGCCTTCCCCACTACCCCTTCTTCCTCCTCCCCCTCCCTTTTTCTAGAACTATCTTCCTGAATTCTTGCTCCATAGTGATGTATCACATTAAAAGGCCTGGGCTATGATTGAAGGCTGTATGGTTCTCCCTCCAATAAGTGTTTGCAGGTTCTCCAGGACGTGTTAATATCCGTAATATTATAAAAATAACTCTGTAGACTTAGTTACTAGGGAGGCTGAGGTGGGAGGATCGCTTGAGTCCGGGAGGTCAAGGCTGCAGTGAGCCATGATCAGGATACTGCACTCCAGCCTGGACGACAGTAGACCCTGTCTCAAAAAATAAAAAAATTAAAAGAATTTTTAAAAGCCTGCTAATAATTGGCCCTATGCTTGCCACTGTACACGATTTATCTTACTTTCGCCTTGATAACCACCATTATCATCCCCCCCCTTTTTTTTTTTTTTTTTGAGACGGAGTCTCGCTCTGTCGCCCAGGCTGGAGTGCAGTGGCGCGATCTCGGCTCACTGCAAGCTCTGCCTCCCGGGTTCACGCCATTCTCCTGCCTCAGCCTCCCGAGTAGCTGGGACGACAGGCGTCCGCCACCGCGCCCGGCTAATTTTTTGTATTTTTAGTAGAGACGGGGTTTCACCGTGGTCTCGATCTCCTGACCTCGTGATCTGCCCGCCTTGGCCTCCCAAAGTGCTGGGATTACAGGCGTGAGCCACCGCGCCCGGCCTATCATCCCCCATTTTTTAAAAAAAATACAGAAGACTGGGGCCCAAAGAGCCAGGCAACTTGCCAATGGCAATACAAGCCAGTTTTAACTACAAAATGTGTGCACTTTTCACTATATTACGGCTGTCTTAATTCAAAGGAGTAAATAATAGTGGGATTTCAGGTAAGAGTAGAAGGAGGTGGCATTTGGGGGAGGCATAGTCTTTACAATTCCTGGGTGTGAGGGGTCTCCTCCTTCTCTTGCACACTAATTCAGGCCTCTTCCCCTTGCTTCAGGGCCTCAGCTGGATGTCCTTAAACCACAGGGTTGGGATCCAGCACTGCTGGGTTCCCGCAGCCCACCACTTCACGTTTGCTCAATACGGAGAGGATATTAACGGGACAGGATGCTGCATGCATTAGTTGCTGAGCTGGTGTCTGGAAGACCTGCTCAGGAGGCAGAGGTCATGAGGCTCACCCTCACTCTCACCCTCATGTCAGGGCCACATTATGACTTTCGTGGGCCCTAGGCATTTTTGCCTTCCTGGGCCCCTTCCTCCATTAAGAAAAAATATATATATTTTATAGCTGTGTTGGTATAAGGATGAATATAATTTGGGATGGATTATATTAATTTTTTCTTATGATTTGAAAAGAAATTAAGACCTTTTCTTTTCTTTCTTTTCCTGAGATGGAGTCTCCGTCTGTCGCCCAGGCTGGAGTGCAGTGATGCCCTCAGGGCTTACGGCAGCTTTTATCTCCCACGCTCAAGTGATCCTCCCAAATAGCTGGTACTACAGGCTCGCGGGACACTGCTCTCTGCAAATTTTTTTGTTGTTGTTTTTAGTAGAGACGAGGTCTCTCTATGTAGTTCCGGCTGGTCTCTAACGCCTGGGCTCAAGCGGTCCTGCCTCCTCGGCCTCCCAAAGTGCTGGGATTACAGGCGTGAGCCACCGTGCCCAGTCAGTTAAGACATTTTCACAGGCCCCTAAAAGTGCGGTGGGCCTAGGGCACTTCGACTACAGTGCCTAATGAATAAGTCCTCCTGCCTCGTATTCACTTGCAAAAAGATTTCAAGGGTTACAACCCCACAGCCTTTCTGATTTTAAGCAAGACATTTCCTCCTAAGGCTGGCGGCTCCTGCTGAGTCTGCAGGCCTTCTTCTCTTTGGGCTCCATACCTGGCGAACAATTTTTCCCTGGGATGTTATATCACACAAGAAATCCATACAGGGTTTAATCAAGGTGTGAAGTAGCCTACCTAGTATATTGGCAACAGTATGGGTGTGTTCTGTCACATCTTAGATTTCCACGGTTTACCAATGTTTTCTAAACCTCAGTCGTTCATGTGTCCCTTTGCAAGTTTTGCCATATCTGGGTACCAGAGAGGACGGTATTTACTTAACACCCTTACTTAAATTGATTTACTTTTTGAAAACCTTAAATACCTAATTAAATCTCATCCTAGGCAAAAATAGCTACGAATTCAAGATTTATGAATGCCAGATTTATGTATACCAGATTTATGTCAAGCACAGCAATAGTTGAGAAGCAGGGACCCTGAAGCCAGACTGCTGGCTTTGCTTGCCACTTGTTAAATAACTAACTTGGTGAGTTGCATAATCTCCTTGTGCCTTGGTTTTCTCATCTGTAAAATGGAAATAATGAAAAACACCTACTTCATGGAATTGTTGTGAGGATTAATTGAAATGATAATAGCTAACACTTAGCTAATTCTTACTATTCAATATATACTGTTAATATATACAAAGGGCTGTTCAAAGTAAGATTAAATATTAACACATTTAACCCTCATAACCCTATGGAGGTAAATACTCTAATCCGCATTTTACAGATGATGTTACTGAGTCACAGAGAGGTTAATTTACCTAAAGGCATGCAGCTTGTATGTATTGGACCTTGGATTTGAGCCTAGCTTCTTAGAATGATGCTTTGTAGAGAGAACATGCTGTGGAATGGTAACTATTATGATTTTTAAAAATTAAGTGTGCTATTCAGTGATTTCTAGTATAGTCACAATGCTGTACAACCATCACAATTATCTAATTTCCGAACATTTTCAACACCTTATAAAGGAAGCCTGTAACCAATAGCAGTCATTCCTCATTCTCTCCCTCTCTGTAGGCCCTGGTAACCAGTAATGTACTAGTTCTATGGATTTTCCTATTCTGGATATTTCATGTAAATGGAATCATACAGTATGTGTCCAATTATGTCTGGCTTCTTTCACTTAGCATAGTGTTTTTGAGGTTCATTCATATTGTAGCATGTGTCAGCACTTCACTCCTTTTTGTGGCTGAATAAAAATCCGTTGTATAAGCTGTACCACATTTTGGTTATAGATCCATCAACTGATGGGCATTTATGTCGTTTTCACCTTTTGGTGATTGTGAGTAGTGCTGCTCTGAGCATTTACATACAAGTTTTGTTTGAATACCTATTTTTCAATCTTTGGGGCATATACCTAGGAGCAGAAGGGCCGAATCATACCGAAATTCTATGTTGAACTTTCTGAGGAACTACCACATTGTTTTCCACAGCAGCTGTACCATTTTATGTTCCCACCAGCAGTACAGGAGATTTACAATTTCTTCACATCCTTGCCAACACTTATTTTCCAGGTTTTGTTTTTATTAAATCCATCCTAGTAGGTACGAAGTGGTGTCTCATTATTGTTTTAATTTGCATTATTCTAATGACTAATGATATTGAGCTATTGAGCTTTTTTTTTTTTTTTTTTTTTTTTTTTTTGAGACACTCTTGTCGCCCAGGCTGGAGAGCAGTGGCGCGATCTCAGCTCACTGCAACTTCCGCCTCCTGGGTTCAAGCAATTCTCCTGCCTCAGCCTCCCAAGTGGATGGGACTACAGGTGTCCACCATCACGCCCAGCTCATTTTTGTATTTTTAGTAGAGACGAGGTTTCACCATGTTGGCCAGGCTGGTCTTGAACTCCTGACCTCAGGTGATCTGCCCACCTTGGCTTCCCAAAGTGTTGGGATTACAGGTGTGAACCACTGCGCCCAGCCTATTGGCTATTTTTATATCTGAAGTTGCTGTCCCATACAGAGGCTCAGGGTGCCCTAAGTGTGGCTTTGGCACTACCACACCGAGATGGCACACCTGCCTGCTTTCCCCTGGCTGAGGGCTAGCTGGCTCATGCAGGCTCTGATGCTTTACAGTAGGGACGTGATCTTGAAAATGAAATTTCATGTTAAACTACTCCACTTATGAGAATTCCTTCTGCCAGGCAATATCCTCTTTGTAAAGGAACTAATGACAGACCAGAGATCTTTTTTTTTTTTTAAGACGGAATCTTGCTCTGTTGCCCAGGCTGGAGTGCAAGTGGTGCGATCTCGGCTCACTGTAACCTCCACCTCCCGGGTTCAAGCGATTCTTCTGCCTCAGTCTCCCGAGTAGCTGGGACTACAGGCGCGCACCACCACACCCAGCTAATTTTTGTATTTTTAGTAGAGATGAGGTTTCACCATATTGGCCAGGCTGGTCTCGAACTCCTGACCTCGTGATCTGCCTGCTTAGGCCTCCAAAAGTGCCGGGATTACAGGTGTGAGCCACTGAGCCTGGCCCCAGACCAGAGATCTTTATTCTGGCCTGTAAACTGAGGCAATCTCTAGATGGTTTCTAGAGAACCTTACAGTCAAGAGAACTGTAATATTATGGAAGTTTTGTGTTCATAGATTACGTTTCTGCTGCGGGTGAGGGTCCCCTGTCCCAGGTGTGGTCAGTGGTATGGGTAGGGTAGAGGAGCTTTCTGTTCCTTAAGGTGAGTGGCAGCTTATTCACAGCCCTATGTGCTTTCTGATTCTTTCTTCTTCCTACAAGGGCACTCTGTAGTGAGGGAAATTTTTTCAGTCCTTTGCCAAAAGACCCTACAGTCCACCTCTGATTATTCACCACAACTGACAGCAAGAGTGGGGTGACTTCTGATGAAACATCAGTGAGGTGATATCTTTTTTTTTTTTTTTTGAGGTAAGGTTATGCTCTTGTTGCCCAGGATGGAGTGCAATGGCACAATCTTAGCTCACTGCAACTTCTGCCTCTCAGGTTCAAGCGATTCTCCTGCCTCAGCTTCCCAAGTAGCTGGGATTATAGGTGCCTGTGACCATGCCCAGCTAACTTTTTGCAGTTTTAATAGAGATGGGTTTCGCCATGTTGGTCAGGCTGGTCTCGAACTACTGACCTCAGGGGATCCACCCTCCTTGGCCTCCCAAAGTGCTGGGATTACAGGTGTGAGCCACCACACCCGGCCATGTTATATCTTTTTATTAAATGCCATGAATAAATTATTCGTGTCAGAAGCCAACACTATGGCTTTTAAAAAAACTGGTGTTACTTCTTAAAGATGTAAGGGGCACATGGAGGCTTCTTATACCCACCATTGGGAGAACCACAGTTCTCTGTTTCCTTCAGACTTTTTTTTTTTTTTCTCCAAACAAGGTCTTGCTCCGTCACCCAGGCTGGAGTGCAGTGATACTATCATGACTCACTGCAACCTCCACCTCCTGGGCTCAAGCGATCCTCCCACTTCAGCCTCCCGAGTTGCTGGGACTACAGGTGCGCGTCACCATTGCCGGCTAATTTTTTTTTTTTTTTTTTTTTTTTTTTAGAGACGGAGTCTCTTCATGTTGCCCAGGCTGGTTTTGAACTCCTGAGCTCTAAGCAATCCACCTGCCTTGGCCTCCCAAAAAGCTGGGATTATAGGCGTGAGCCACCGTGCCCGGCCCCTTCAGACTAGAGATAGTGTCTGCACTGATGGAAGAAGAGGAAAAGTCGCCGAGGCTATTTACATATTTATTCCTAGCCTTAGAGAAGAAAAGAGGGAAGGAAAGACAGCCTGAAGATATCTGTTACTGCTGATAATTTTAAGTAGCACTAAGTGATTGATTTTTGCATTCCCTATCCTGTCCTGGAACACCACAGTCATCTCAGTTTTTTTCCATGAAACCGAATCATTTGTACACTAAATCCTACTCCAGAGGCTAGGACATTGGGCTTCTTTGCTGTAATCAGGGGTTAAGGGTAAAATTCCATGATTTTTCTTTCTGTTTTGCCTGATCTCTTTGCTATTGTGACCAGAAAGCTTGTAGAATGACTACTATTAATGGCTACCATCATTATTGCATGAATTGGACGCCATCCCTAGGATTTCTTTGATCTAACTAGGGTACCCTGGACTCAAGCCTCAAAAGGCCTGCTTCCTCCAGCTATATTCTCTGCACAGATCCTCTAGAGGGGATACCTTTCATGACCTTCTTGATCCTTGTGATGATCTAGGTAAATAATTTGCTTTTAGTCTACTTCATGGTGAAAGAAAAATGCCATGTGCTAATTACCACTGGCTTTCAGATATTTCAAGTTCTAGCTTAATGCCCACCTCTTGTAGGAAGTCTTCCCAGCCCACAGCACTCTTGCCGTTTTCTGAGCCATTATAGCATTTGCAGTTTGAACTATATTCATTTGATTCTTATCACGCATCACCTCAGGCACTATGTGAGATCTGTCATATAATTTTATTAACCATTTTCTCCAATGTTTAATGTTTAGAATTTTCTCTTTTCCTTTTATTTTTATAACCAGTGCTTTTTTTGTATGTGAGTTATCTTTAAATACATGCAGACATGAATGCATGGATATGTCGGTATGTATGTATACGGATGTGTGTATCCATTCCTTAATTAGATTGCAAACTCCTTCCACTTCATACATTTCTTAGTATTTTCAAAGCAGTACTGAGTACATAATAGACATTCAGTAGGGATTTGTTGATTGGCTGGCAAATATGGGGACTATGGGTAGGTGTGGTTGGCATTAGCCAAGGCAAAGACTCCTGCAGAACTTAACCAGCTCAGCATGTTCACTGTTGCCCCTGCCCTCTCACTTTCCTTCCAGCTCTTCTGGCAGTTCAAAGGGCAAACTCTGGGGTGGCAAAATTCTTCCAAGGAAGAGTCTGGGATTTACTTCGTGATCTTGGTGTGTGTATGTGTGTGTATTCCAATTCAGCGTCCACATATTTTGTACAAGGGCCACAGACATGAGCAAGACATGGAGAGAAAGAAAACACATAAGAGATTTATTTTAAGTGAAAGCAAGTTTATTAGAGAAGTAAAGAAATGAAAGAATGGCTACTCCATAGGCAGAGCAGCGCATAACATATTTTAATATAAGGTGGAACAAGGCACATGCAAGAGAGGAGCAAAATAATCCTATGGGAGTTCAAAGGAAGAAAAGGTCAGTATATATCGGAAATATATGGAGGAAGTGAAATTCAATATTAATGTTAAAGTATAGTTGAGAATATGTTTTCACCTTTTTTTTTTTTTTTTGAGACAGAGTCTCACTCTGTCACGCAGGCTGGAGTGCAGTGGTGCAATCATAGCTCATTGCAGCCTTGAACCCCTGGGCTCAAGTGATCCTCCCACCTCAGCCTCCCAAATAGCTGGGACTACAGGCAGGAGGCAGGTGCCATGATGCCTGGTTAATTTTTAAAGAAACTCTTTTTTTGTAGAGATGGTGTCTCACTTATGTTGCCCAAGCTGGTGTTGAACTCCTGGCCTCAAGTGATCCTCCTGCTTCAATTTCAAAAAGTACTTGGTGTTACAGGCCTGAGCCACCATGCCCAGCTTTTTTTTTTATTTTTAAAAAATAACTACTTGTTTGCTCTTAATCATAAAAGTAATGAATGATTGTTGTGATGAATTTGGAAACTATAAAGAAGCCAAAAATAACATAATATAAACTCACTCATAACCTGTTGATTATCTATAGATGATAATGAAAAATTTCTTTTTTCTATAATTTTTATATGTACTATATTCAATATAACTATCTGATATTCTGTCTTTGTGATCTTACGTTATATCATAAGCATTTTCTACACATTAAAAATTATTGGCCAGGCTCAGTGGCTCATGCCTGTAATCCCAGCACTTTGGGAGGCTGAGGTGGGCAGATCACCTGAGGTTAGGAGTTTGAGACCAGCCTGGCCAACATGGTGAAACCCTGTCTCTACTAAAAATACAAAAATTAGCCAGGCGTAGTGGTGGGTGCCTGTAATCCCAGCTACTTGGGAGGCTGAGGCAGGAGAATCGCTTGAACCCGGGAGGTGGAGGTTGCAGTGAGCTGAGATTGCGCCATTGTATTCCAGCCTGGGTGACAGAGTAAGGCTCCGTCTCAAAAAAAAAAAAACTACTAATGGAAAATATGGAATAAATTCCTGGGCTGAAGCGATTCTCCATCGTCAGCCTCCTGGCTAATTAATTTTTTTAAGAGATGGGTCTTACTATGTTGACAAGGCTTCAGTATATATTTTTTGAATGAATAAATAGGTGCCAAGCACTATGCTAAATCTGTGACATGCATTTATTAGCCATTTTCTCCAACGTTGAACGTTTAGGATTTTTCCTTTCCTCCCCTATTTTTTATAACTAGTGCGTTTTGGGCATGAAAAATTTATGGGAAGAATTTCAATGAGTAGAATTTAGGGATGGGAAAGGGAGTCTAGGGAGATAGCTCAATATAAAGAACATACTTACAGGCCAGTAAATAGTTCAGTTTGGCTGGAGATGAGCTAGGGGACACACGGGAGTCAGGGCTGGCAAGTGCTAATAGGTCTTCCCATTTGTATTACAGCTCCTAACTAAAAAGTGCCTTCACGACATGATTTTACCTAATTCTTACATTATTATTTCCACTATATAAATGAGGAAGCCGGGCACAGTGGCTCACGCCTGTAATCCTAGCACTTTGGGAGGTGGAGGTGAGCGGATCACTTGAGGTCAGGAGTTCAAGACCAGCCCGGCAAACATAGGAAAACCCCGTCTCTACTAAAAATACAAAAACTAGGTAGGCGTGGTGGCGCATGCCTGTAGTCTCAGCTACTCGGGAGGCTGAGGCAGGAGAATCGCTTGAACCCAGGAGGCGGAGATTGTAGTGACCCGAGATTGCGCCACTGCACTCCAGCCTGGGGGACAGAGTAAGACAAGTCTCAAATAAATAAATAAATAAATGCATACATACATACATGCGTACATACATACATACATACATAAGAAAACTGAGAATCAGAGAGCTTGAGGGAACATTTGGCAATATCTGGAGATATTTTTGGGTGTTACAGCTGATGGGGGCTTGCTACTGGCAAGTGAGTAGAGGCCAGGGGTGCTGCTAAATATCCCACAATGCACAGGACATCCCCCAGAACAAAGAATTATTGGCTCCAAAATGACAATAGTGCTGAGGTTGAGAAGCCCCAAGTTAATATAGTATTGTACCAAGATCAGTTTTTTTTTTGTTTTTGAAAACGTACAGTGGTTATGTAAGTTATTATCATTGGAAAAAGCTGAGTAAAATGTACAAAGGAGCTGTCTATATTATAATTTTTATAACTTCTGGTGAGTTGAACTATTTTAGAATAAAAAGTTACACTAATACTAAATACTACTACTACTACTACTACTACTAGTAATGACTCCTCATTTCTTTCAAGATAAAATCCAAATCCCTAAACATATGTTTCAAGGCCCCATTGTCTCTGGGCCTGGTGGCTCATACCTGTAATCCCAGCAAGTTGAGAGGCTGAGGCAGGCAGATCACTTGAGGTCAGTAGTTCGAGACCAGCCTGGCCAGCATGGTGAAACCTCATCTCTACTGAAAAATACAAAAATTAGCTGGGCGTGGAGGCTCATGCCTGTAGTCCCAGCTACTCTGGAGGCTGATGCATGAGAATCACTTGATCCTAGGAGGCAGAGGTTGCAGTGAGCCCAGATTGCGCCACTGCACTCCATCCTGGGTGACAGAGTGAGACTCTGTCTCAATTTATATATATATAAATTTATATATGTAAAAAATATATAATATATATAAATTTATATATGTAATATATATATTTATGTATGTAAAATATATATAAATTTATATATGTAAAAAATATATATACATATACATATATATTTTATATATACATTAGATATATAAAATATATATATATATTAGCCCTCAAGACTGCCAATCCTCAATACTGTAATCCCTTTGGCTTTAAAAACAAAAAACAAACAAACAAAAAACGGATTCTCACTCTGTCGCCCAAGCTGGAGTGCAGTGGCACGATGATCTGGGCTCACTGCAACCTCTGCCTCCTGGGTTCAAGAGATTCTCGTGCCTCAGCCTCCGGAGTAGCTAGGATTACAGGTGCCCGCCACCACGCACAGCTAGTTTTTGTAAAGTACAGAACTTAATTGGATTTCTGTGTGTGTATGTGCGTGTGTGTGTGTGTGTGTGTAATTCTGTGAAATTTTATCACATGTATAGACCCCTGTTACCATCATGACAATCAGCATACAGAACTGTTCCATCACTCTAAAGAAACCCCTGGTTTCTTTGAAACTACCCCTCCATGGTGCTCTAATTCCTGGTTCAACTGATCTAGTGTCCATCTCTATCATTTTATCACTTCAAGAATGTTATATGAATGGGATCATGCAGATAACATTTGAGACTGGCTTTTTTCCCCCTCACTCAGCATAATTTCCTTGAGATTCATTTCAAGTTGTTGCTTGTATCAACAGTTCTTTCCTTTTTATTCCTGAGTGGTTTTATTAACCCATTCACCTGTTATGGAATTTAGGTTGTTTTTAGTTTTTGGTTATTGTGAATAAAGTTGTTATCAGCATTTGTGTACAGGTTTTTGTGTGCACATTAGTTTCATTTCTTTGGTATAAATTCCCAAGTGTGTGATTTCTGGGTTGTATGGTAATAGCTTGGTTAGTTCTTTTAATAAACTGCCAAACAGTTTCCTGGGGTGTCTGTACCATTTTATGCTCCTTTCAAGATGACTGATAGAGTTTCTTTGCATCATCGCCAACATTTGATGTTTCACTGTTTTTTATTTTAAGCCATTCTGATAGGTGTGTAGTGATACCTTGTGGATATCTAAGAAAATTTGGATTTTCCTAATGGCTGATGATGTTGCACATCTTTTCATCTGTTTATTTGCAATCTGCATATCTTTTTTTTTTTTTGAGACAGAGTCTCGCTCTGTCACCCAGGCTGGAGTGCAGTGGCTCGATCTCTGCTCACTGTAGCCTTCATCTCCAGGGTTCAAGCAATTTCTCCTGCATCAGCATCCTGAGTAGCTGGGATTATAGGTGCCTGCCGCCATGCCCGGCTAACGTTTTTTGTATTTTTTTTTTTAGTAGAGACTGGGTTTCATCATGTTGGCCAGGCTGGTCTCAAACTTCTGACCTCAAGTAATCTGCCTGCCTTGGCCTCCCAAAGTTCTGGAATTAGAGGCATGAGCCACCGTACCTGGCCCGAGAAAGAATTCTTGAAGAAGGAACCTGTAGAGGCAAGGAGATGAATTAGAAGGCTGTTGCAGTCAGCTAGGTGAGAGGTGATGATGGCTTGGACCAGATGACAGAGGTGGAGAGAAGAAACTGGCTTTGAGGTTTATTTTTGGGTGTTTATTTTTGAGGTGGAAATAATAGGGCTTGCTGATGGACTGTATGTGAGAATTGAGGAAGAGGAAAGTGTCAAAGATGATTCCTTAGTATTTGGCTTGAGCCAGAACATGACACCATTTACTGAGAGGAATATGGGAAGGACCAAGTTTTAGGGAAAGAGAGTGAATTCAATTGTGGATGTTTTTAGTTTGGGGGCTGATGGGCCTTCCAGATGTCTGTTATATCTAATAGATGGTTGGAGATACAGTCAGAAGCAAAGAGGAAAATCAGTGTTCTACATATTGATATCTATACTCACACACCTGTGCCCTTTGTATCACTTCAATGAAAACTGGATAACTTTGGTACTCAAAGGTGGAAATTGGCTGGTTCTGTTGGCTCATGCACTTTGGAAGTCCCAGCACTTTGGAAGGCCTAGCCTGGAGAATTGCTTGAGATCAGCAGTTAAAGACCAGCCAGGGCAACATGGCAAAACCCCATCTCTACCAAAAAACTACAAAAATTAGCTGGGTGTAGGGTCACCCACCTGTGACCCTAGCTACTGGGGAGGATGAGGTGGGAAGATTCCTTGAGTCTGTGAGGTTGAGGCTGCAATGAGCTGTGATCGTGCCACTGTACTCCAGCCAGGCAACAGAGGCGACCCTGCCTAAAAAAAAATAAAAAATAAAAATAAAAATAAATGGAAAGGACTTCCAGGCCCTCAATAATTTTAAAAGGACTACTGTTTGCATTACTTAGCTCATAGGTGGAGGTGTGAGTAGAAAGGGATTTGTAACCTGGTTTCTTGAGGCATGGGCAGTAATTATACAATAGCTGATGCAAATGAACGTGAAGAAGTCATACAGACAATGAACTCAAAATGTCTATGTGCTGCTTTTAAAATCTACTGCTGAGGTATTTACCTGGCATATGCTATGTGGACAGGTAGAGCTAGTTTTCATTTCTGGCAAGAACAACTGGAAATGCCTGAATCAGAGTTCTATTTATACTTTTGAGGGTGGTGGTGGTTTGAGGGGAGGCAGGGTGGAAATAAAAACTGTAACTCATTTTGTCTGTGCTCTTATTTACTCAAAGAGGCAAGATTTGGGAACTACTACTGTATTCCAATGAGTTGGGTACAAGGTCCTGCTTAGGAGGAGACATGAGATGAGGCCTGTGGATTGTTTGTCATAGGGAGGGTGAATTACAGACTTGGGGCTGGAGTGCAGTTGCATGAATACAGCTCATTGCAGCCTTAGCTTCCTGGCCTCAAGCGATCCTCAGCCTCTTAAGTAGCTAGGACTACAGGTGTGCACTACAACATCTGCCTAATTTTTAAATTACTTTTTGTAGACACAGGTTCTCACTCTGTTGCTCAGGCTGGTCTCAAACTCCTGGCCTCAAGTGATCCTCCAGCCTCAGCTTCCCTAAGTGCTGGGATTATAGGCATAAGCCACCACACCTGGCCCTTGGGGCTTCTAAAATGTGTTCTCTGGGCAGCTGGGCGCCATGGCTCGTGCCTCTAATCCCAGCACTTTGGGAAGCCAAGGCAGATGGATCACCCGAGGTCAGGAGTTCGAGACCAGCTTGGACAACATGGTGAAACCCTATCTCTAATAAGTATATAAAAATTAGCTAAGGTATAACGTGTATAATACGGAAAATTTTAGTACAGAAGCAGGTACAATCCCAGTGGTTGACTTGGGCAATGTTTTAGCTATTTGTCTTCCTGTATTTTAAGAAAAGTGATTTGAACTAGGAGTTAAATAATCATGTACTAATTCAAAATACACGGTACCAGAAATGTGCAAAGTGCAGGAAATCCAATGACAACAAGGTACAGGCTTCTTAATGAAAGAGGCACACTCCCTGTCCTCCAAGTGTTTGTAGTCTAGGACATTTCACCAGACAGCCTCGCTATTTTGCATGAACAAATACATTGGTTTGCCTCACTGGAGGGGGATCTCAGCAGTTCCAGGCTGAGTGGCATCTCAGTCGAGGTTGGATGGTGGGAGCTGGGGGAAAGGTAAGACCAGCCTGGGGCTTAGGATTTGATGGATAATTCCTGAAGTTCATTCACAGAGACAATTGGAGTAAAACGGATTGACCTAACTTGAACTTCTTAAAAGGTGTCTAGACCGGGCACGGTGGCTCAAGCCTGTAATCCTAACACTTTGGGAGGCTGAGGGGGGCAGATCACCCATGGTCTGGAGTTTGAGACCAGCCAGGCCAACATAGTGAAACGTCGTCTCTACTAAAAATACAAAAATTAGCCAGGTGCAGTGGTGCACAGCTGTATTCCCAGCTACTCGGGAGGCTGAGGCAGGAGAATTGTTTGAACCCGGGAGGCGGAGGTTGCAGTGAGCCAAGATCATGCCACTGCACTCCAGCCTGGGCCACAGCGCGAGACTTTATCTCAAAACAAAACAAAACAAAAGGTGTCTAAAATCCAGGTCTACACTTAGTGAATGGATAAATAGTTTACATCTAAAATTTTTTAAATTGGTGACTTTGGATCTGTATCGATAGTCCATTTCTCTTAAAATATATGGTGATACCAGATGTTTTAAAATAACGTTCTTCTAGGGGATGAATGTTCCCTTTGATAGACTTTAATCTCACGACATCCCCATTTCTCCAGGAGTCATAACCCCCAAGATTGCTCTACCAAGGGAGCTGTCTGCTTTATAATACAGGAGATTCCTACAGAGAATGGCGGTTATCAGAGACTGGGAAGGGAAGAAGGAGGGAAGAAGATAAGTTGGTTAATGGGTACAAAAATACAATTAGATAGAATGAATAAGTTCTAGTATTTGATAGTCCAGTAGGGAAATTATGGTTTGCAAAATATATTGCATACTTCAAAACAGCTGGAAGAGAAGAATTGTAATGTTCCCAACACAAAGAAAATATATATGTTTGAGGTGATGGATATCCCCATTACCTTGATTTAATGATTACGCATTGTAGACAAGTATCAAAATATCATATGCATCCCCCAAATATATACAACTGATATATATCAATACAAATAAAATAAAGGAGGTTCTCCTTTTAGGAGGTGGAAGAATGGCGACTAAAACAGGGTAAGCAATCTATGCTTTCTACTTGTGCTACTCAACTTTTTCTTAGGTTGTGATAACCCTGGGGACTTGCTAAATCCCCTAGTGGTGACCGTTCTTCACTCCATCTGCCTTTCTATCTCACAGCCAGTGCCCTTCTAGAGCTCAGTTTTCAGCCCTGAAACTTAAAGCCCCCACCTCCTGCTTCCCGCCCCCCGCCTCCTGCCTCCGCTAATTCCTCACCAGTCCCGGCCACCCTGTTTTATTGCCCACCTGAGTGATAACCAGACTTGAGTTAGGCACTCAAGGTGCCATTTCAGGAGAGTAATAAAGGCTCCTATGATCCCCCCAGTCTCCTTCATCAGCTTTGAGGCTTTAAGGCATGGAGTCTTTTCAACATTCAAATCTCCCTTGAGAGGGGCACGTTCTGCCATCATGCTTATCATCATTATCAATTTCTTATACTCCCACATCTGTTGTGGTGATTATCATCATTATCAGTCTTACACATGAGTGGAAATGAGTGCTTTGGGCAAAAGTATTTGAGGAAGGGGAAAGAGGCCAAGAAGAAAAAGGGGTGTATGGGGAATCGAAAGCACTCCAGCAATAAGGCAAAAGGGGGCCGGCAATGCAGGCCGACACTGAAGCTGAACTTTGAAGACATCACAGTTTTGCTAAGGTTGGAACTATCACTGCATCCCTTTTCTATCCCATCAGGAGGAATCTGCAAAGTGACCTGAAGATTCCCAGGACTCAGCGCTCACGTAGATACCTTCCTCAGTTGCTGAAAAATCCCTGAATTACAAAAAGTAATTTTAGCACGCCCTCAGGTGGCCAAATGGAATACTGTGGCAATGGCTTTTGATGGAAGTTGGCACTCTGGAGGAACATCTCAGAATAGACGCTGGTTCTTGGCAAGCTGCTAGGCACCCGGCAGGGCAACTTGTGTGTAGATGGCACTCTTCCCTTTAGGGCACCGCTTCTCAAGCTGATTGGTATAGCAGCCCTGAAATAATCTTACCAGGTTTATTTTGAATTCTGCATCTCTTCCTCTTCCTCTTTCTCCTCACAATGCTATGTGATTGATATAGGTCTGTTTTTGAAATTAAAGTGAACTTTTTAAAATTTAAACATTATTATATGTTTTTAAACTAACTGCAGCGACCTCTAGTGGCACCAAAGATAATTTGTGTATGGATTTCCCATCTAAAACAGACTAGAGGGACAAAGATGGATTTTAAACTTTCGAATTTTGGGATATTTCAGATTTACAGAAAAGTTGCAAAGATAGCACAAAGAATTGCCATTATACTACTCTTCACTCAGATTCCTTCAAGTTAACATTTTACCCCGTTTGTTTTATCATTCTCTCTGTAATTATAAATATGTATATATTTTTCTAATTCGAATATAAATTATATTCATGATGCTCTTTTATCCTCTAATACTTGTGTGTGTGTTTTCTAGACACAAAGACATATGCTTATAGAACCACAATGCAACTATTAAAACCAGGATATTGACACTGATACAATACTATTTTCTAATCTTCAGACTTTATTCAAATTGGCAAATTATCCCACCAAGGTCCTTCATAGAAAATATAAATACAGGATCCAATCCAGTATCGCTCATTGCATTGCATTTAGTTGTTGTGTCCCTTTAAGTGTCCTTTCATCTGAAATATTTCCTCAGTCTTTCTTTGTCTTTCATGACCTTGATGTTTTTAAAGAGTATATGCCAGTTATTTTGCAGAATATCCCTGAATTGGAATTTGTCTGATGTTTCCTTATGATTAGCTTCAGGTTATGCATTTTGGGTGGGAATATCACAAAAATTATGTTATTTGCTTCTCATTGTATATGATGTCTCTTTGTTTTGACCACAGGTTTTGACATGCAGATGTCAGAATAGTTAATCTTGAAAACCGCACATTCAAATAAGGTTTCCTGTAGACTCATGGGAATTTGTTATGGGGTGGGACCAAAGCAAGGAACCTGGAGAAATCATCCACTTTCCTTTAATCAGTCTGGGAAAGCTTTTTGGAGGAGGTGGGATTTCAGGAATTTCGAGCTGAGACAAGTGGTAATTTTTTAGTGGAATATTTTGATATGTGAAGATCTTAGTTCTTGAGTTCTCAGGGTTTTTTTTTCCTAATCTTCCCTTGAGAATCAGAAGCCAAGGCTCCTGTGTTTTAGTTTAATTGCTGCATGACACTGGGGAACAGCCAGGTGGTTCTTTTCCTGATTCCCTAACCTGGGAAATGACGATTACTCACATAGGTGGGGAGCCCTTTGAAAGGTTTGGCTGGAGAAAGGGATTGAGGACATGAATGTTCGTAAGCCAGATTCGCTGTGGCACCTAACTGAACTTGCTCCTCTGGGCTCTTGTTCTCTACTACAATCAAATTTAATGTGTTTCTCTATAGTTTATTTTATTTTATTTTATTTTATTTTATTTTATTTTATTTTATTTCGAGACCAGGTCATGCTCTGTTGCCCACGCTGGAGTGCAGTGGTGCCATCATAGCTCACTGCGGCCTTTAACTGCTGGGCTCAAGCCCTCCTCCTGCCTCAGCCTCCCAAGTAGCTAGGACTACAGATGCATGCATACCACCATGCCTGGCTTTTTTTTTATTTTTTATTTTTTTGAGACAGAGTCTTGCTGTGTCGCCCAGGCTGGAGTGCAATGGCATGATCTTGGCTTACTGCAACCTCTGCCTCCCGGGTTCAAGCGATTCTCCCTCGTTCAAGCGATTCTCCCACCTCAGCCTCCCCAGTAGCTGGGATTACAGACACATGCCACTGTGCCTGGCTAAATTTTGTATTTTTTTTTTGTATTTTTTTGTATTTTTAGTAGAAACGGGGTTTCACCATGTTGGCCCCAAAGTGCTGGGATTATAGGCATGAGCCACCACATCTAGCCTTTTCAATAAATTTCAAAAACAAGATAAAAGAAAAAAGCAAGAGGATTTTTGTTTGTTTGTTTGCTTGGTTGGTGGGGTTTTTTTGATAGTTTTTGAGACAAGGTCTCACTCTATCGCTCAAAGCAGAGTGCAGTGGCACAATCACGGCTCACTGCAGCTTTGACCTCCTGGGCTCAGGTGATCCTTTTGCCTCAGCCTCCCAAGTAGCTGGGACTACAGGTTTGTGCCACCATGCCCAGCTATTTTTTTTCTAGGGATGCGGTTTCGCTATGTTGCCCAGGCTGATCTCGAACTCTTGGGCTCAAGCCATCTACCCGCCTAGACCTCCAAAAGTGCTGGTATTACAGGTGTGAGCCACTGCCCCCAGCCGAGGATATATATTTTAATTCAATGTGGTGGTTCAATATTGTGATTCTTTAAGAGAAGCAGGAGGATATGAACAGGGAGGAACTTAGAGAAAGCTTCAAATCTGACCATGTGTTAGCTCTTCAGGAGGCTGGGAAATTCATAGATGTGATGGCTTTATTGATGTGGGAACTCTGCTAGGCTATAGTTCCCAGTTATTCAATCAAACTAATCTAGGTGTTTCTGGGGAGGCATTTTGCAGATGTATTTAAAACCCATAATCAGTTGACTTTAAGTAAGGAAAATTCCCCTTGGGTAATCTGGGCAAACCTAACTGAATTTGTTGGAAGGCCTTAAAAGCAGGTTTGAAGTTTCCCTGGAAGAGAGAAAAGAATCTGCCTATTCCTGTAGGGGTCCCTACTGCTCATTATTTCCCCTTCCTGACTGCTGCCCTATGGTTTTGGACTTGCTTAGCCAATGCCCATATCGCATAAGCCAATCCCTTGTAATGAATAATACATATATCCATCCTAAAAAATAATAACTAACTAAATAAAAAACATCTCCCCAAATTTCTAGTTCCTGGTTTAAAGTTCAGAACTATATCATGACCAGGCACAGAGGCTCATGCATGTAATCCCAGCACTTTAGGAGGCCAAGGAGGAAGAACTGCTTAAGGCCAAGAGTGAGACCAGGCTGGGCAACATAGCAAGACCCTGTCTCTAAAAAGAAAACGTTTTAAAAAATTAGCCAGGCGTGGCAGAGCACAGTGGCTCACACCTGTAATCTTAGCACTTTGGGAGGCTGAGGCAGGCAGATCACCTGAGGTCAGGAGTTCGAGACCAGCCTGGCCAACATGGTGAAACCCCGTCCCTACTAAAACTACAAAAATTATATGGGTGTGGTGGCGGGCACCTGTAATCCCAGCTACTTGGGAGGCTGAGGCAGGAGAATCACTTGAACCCTGGAGGAGGAGGTTGCAGTGAGCCAAGATCGTGCCATTGCACTCCAGCCTGGGTGACAGAGCGAAAATCCGTCTCAAAAAAAAAAAAAAAAAAAAAAGCAATTTATTTAAAAAATGATGACACTATATTTATCTGAGGTATGCTGTTTTCACCTAACAGATTTCTAACATGTATACATTTTGGTGTGAGTAGCTGATGTTATTCATTTTTACTGCTATGTATTATTACATTATTTGAATGCACCACCATTCCTTTATCTATTATCCTATTTATGGTTATTTTATTTGTTTAGAATTATTTGTTATTCAATCAATAACTCTTTGAAGCTTTTCATACATGTCTACTGGGTCACATATTTAAGGGTTTTTCTGGGTCAACACTTAAGATTAGAATCCCTGGGGATTATGTTGTAAATCCGGGTTGAATTTACAAGATATTTATACAGTGGTAATATCAATTCACTTTGCCTTCCTTAGTATAAAGATCTAGATCTTTGCCAACAACATGATATTATCAGGCTGTATTAGTTTTCCATTGTTGTCATAACAGATTACCACAATTTAGTGGCTTAAAACAACACAAATATATCCTCTTAGAATTCTGGAGGCTGTAATTCCGAAGTCAGTTTCACTGGGCTAACGTCAAGGTGTGAGTAGGGCTGATTTCTTCTGGAAGCTCTGGGGGAAATACCAAATATCTGTTTCCTTGTCTTTTTCAACTTCTAGTGACTGTCTGTATTGCTTGGCCTGTGGCCCCTTACTCCACCTTCAAAGTGCATTGCTCTAATCTCTGCTTCTGTCATTGCATCAGAAAGATGTTTGTTTGTTTGTTTGTTTTTAAATAACAGCAACAGTCATAACTTTTTAGGCTCCAGTGCTTAGCTGCATGTGCCATTTTTTTTCTTTCTTTGTTTTTGAATTTTGTTGGCTGTTTTGGGATCCCATAAGTTTTGATCTGCCTAAAATTTATTTCTAAAGTATTTCCTGAGCTGTGACTGGTGCTATAGAACTGCACTGACCATTACCTAAAGATGTGGAGTGCTTCTGGCCACTGACCTTTTAAATGCCATAACAGCCTGATTGAATATTTGATTGCTTATAAACCTCTCTCTGGCACTGCACTTATAATCTTGAACTTTTAATATTCTGACACTGTGAATCTTTAATCAGGTGTGACTGTCATAACAAGGCAATGTAATTTTCCAGTCTTTGCACAAATGTTTTCATAGTTTAAATAGAGGTGCTTATAATATTAGTCTACAAAGGAACTTTTTGCATCAACCAAAGATCAGAATAAAACCACAGCAGATTAAAAGAAATATATTTTCACTGGATGGGTGATGAATACTACCCTGATAAACGACCTGGTTTATATAGTTAGTAAATTTATTTAATAATAAATATTATGAATATTAAATATGTTTATTTACTTAATAAATGTATTGAGTCACTATTCTGTGCCAAGCATTGTACTATGGGTTTTGATATGATGTTATATAAATACAGGTAAGACACAAATGAATGAATGTTTACAATATGGGGCATGTAGCAATGGGGGTAAACATGAGGTGCTCTGATACCTAATCTAATATTGGGGAGATCCAGGGAGAACTTTGTGGACAAAATGATGTCTAATCCATCCTATCCATCACCAAGTCCTACCTACTGCACCTCCCCCAAAAACGCATCCCAAATCCTACCAGTTCTCTCCACTTTCACTGCCTTAGCCCAAACACAAGCCTCCATCATCTTCCATAATAGCTACATAACTGGTCCCCACTAGACTGCAAGCTCCAAAGGACAAATATTTTTGTCTGTTTTCTTCGCTGAGAGAGATCCCAAAGACTGCCTAACATGTAGTGGGTGGTCAATACATATTATTAATATTATTATTTTTTTGAGATAGGGTCTTGCTCTGTTGCCCAGTCTGGAGTGGAGTGGTGTGATCACGGATCACTGCAGCCTCGACCTCTCAGGCTCAAGCCATCCTCCAGCCTCAGCCTCCCGAGTAGCTGGGACTACAGGCACACACCACCACTCCTGGCTATTTTATTTTTATTTTTTTGTAGAGACGGGGTTTCACCATGTTGCCTAGGCTGGCCTTGGACGCCTGGGCTCAAGAGATCCAGCTACCTCGGCCTCCCAAGGTATTGGAATTATAGGCTTGAGTCACCGCGCCCAGCCCCATAAATATTCTTTTGTTGTTGTTGTTGTTGCTGCTGTTTTTTTTTTTTTTTTGAGACAGAGTCTGATTCTGTTACCCAGGCTGGAGTGCAGTAGCACAATCTTGGCTCACTGTAACCTTCTCCTCCTGGGCTCAAGCGATCCTCCCACTTCAACCTCCTGAGTAGCAGGGACTGCAGGTGCATGCTACTGCACCCAGCTAATTTTTGTTATTATAATTATTATTACTGTTTTTCAATAAAGATGGTGTTTGCCATGTTGCCCAGACTGGTCTCGAACTCCTGGGCTCAAACCATTAGCCTGCTTCGGCCTCCCAAAGTGCTGGGATTATAAGCATGAACCACAGTGCCTAGCCTCCATACATATTCTTGAATAAATAAATAGTCTTTTGTCTTACACTACTGGCCCACTGCGATTTAGCAGCCAAAGAGGTATTTTTAAAAATGCAATTGTATCATCTTCTACCACCCCCGTCTCCCTCACCTCACCCTCTTACTATATAGTCCAGCAGTTCCGAAGTAGTTTTTCAGTTCTTGGAACATTCTCATTTCTCATGAATCCATTAGGCAAACTGCTTTTAATTCTAAGAGTTCAGATCAAATATTCTTGCCCTCATGGAGCTTACAATCATGTGAGGATGATAGGCATCAAACAAGTAAATAGATTAACAAAACAATTTCAAAAGTGATGAGTGACGTACAAAAAATAAAGCAAGGTTAAGTGAAAGAAGAATTGGCTATACAGTAGCTACAGCAGACCTCTCTGAAGAGGGGACCTGTGAGCTGACACCTAAATGGTTTGAAGGAGCCAGGCGAGCAAACTGGAAGAACTTTCAGGACTCTTCAGGAGGGAGGAAACAAAATGCAAAGACACTGCAGGAGGAGCAGCTTTGCTTATTGAAAGTAGCATGTGAGGATGGAACAAAGTAAGCAAGAAGGATAGGGTGAGGGTGTTTTAGTTCATAGCAAAAAGTTTGGATTTTATTCTAAATGTGATGGAAAGCCTGAAACCATCCCATCACCTGCAGAACAAATCTCAAATTCTTTACTATGGTACCCCAGCACTGAGTGATCTTCCTTCTTATCAACTTTTCTTTCCCTGTCCCTTCTTGGCCAGCCATACTGGTCTTATTTCTCTTCTTGGAATACCTCAAACTTGTCCCTGCCTCAAGACCTTTGCACTTGCTGTTCCTGATCTGGAGTGCATTTTCCCTAGATCTTCCCATGCTGACTATTTCTTGTCATTCCTGTCTCAGCTTAAAAAGTATCTCCCTGGAGCTGGGCGTGGTGGCTCATGCCTGTAATCCCAGCCCTTTAGGAGGCCGAGACAGGTGGATTGCTTGAGCTCAGGAGTTGCAAACCGCCCTGGGCAGCATGGCAAGACCCTGTCTCTACAGAAAATACAAAAATTAGCTGGGCATGGTGGCGTGCCTGTAGTCCCACCTCACCTGGGGAGGCTGAGGTGGGAGGTTTGCTTGAGTCCAGGAGGTCAAGGCTGTAGTGATCTATGATCACACCATTGCACTGCAGCCTGGGCAACAGAGCAAGACTCTGTATCAAAAAACAATTATCTCCCTGGCTATATTCGTTTCCTAAGGCTGCCATACAAATTGTCACAATTGAGTGACTTGAAACAACAAAAAATTATTCTTACAGTTCTAGAGGCCTGAAGTCCAAAGTCTAGGTATCAGCAGGCCCACACTCCCTCTGAAAAACTCTAGGAAGAATCCTTCCTTGCCTCTTCCAGTTTCTGGTGGCTCCAGGTGTTCCTTGGTTTGTGGTAGCACAGCTCTAGTCTCTTGGCTCCATCTTCACAAAGCCTTCCTCTCTGTCTGTGTGTCTCTATGCCTTCTCCCTTTCTGACTCAGAAGGATGCCTGTCATTGGATTTAGAGCCCATCTTGTCCAGGATAATTTCATCTTGAGGTCTTTCCTAAATTACATCTGCAAAGTCTTTTATTCTAAATAAGGTCACATTCTGAGGTTCTAGGTGGACATATCTTTCTGGAGACCACCACTCAATTGACTACATTTACCTTTCAATCTAAGTCAACCATCCAGTCACTTTCTAGCACATCACTGTGCTTGATTTATTATCTGAAAGTACCTTGTCTATTTATTTTTCTTACTTATTGTCTTTCTTCCCTAGACTATAAGCTCTGTGAAGGCAGAGACCTCCTGTGTCTTGTTCACTGTTGTATCTCCAGTGCCCAGCACAGTGCCTGACACATACCAGACTCTCAGTAAATATGTGTGGAATGAAGAGATGAAAAATTTAGATCTGAAGGGTGAGTGGAGTTAGTCACATAAAGAAAGATGGGGAACAGGGAAGTGTCTTTCCAGGCTGAATGGGCCAAGGCTAAGGCGTGATAGAGAACATGGCTGGAAAATAAGATTTCCTGGGGAATGGGGTATGGGACAATCAGATCCTGGAGTTTTGTAAGCAGTGTTGAAGGGTCTCTCTGAAGTCTCCCAGACCAGGTGACTTCAAGGTCTCAGCCCCATGTACATATGGGAGCGATCCTCTCTGGGTACATTGCCTTCTCACATGGATCCTCACTTTTTCTGTGGCGCCTTAGCAGACTGTTAACTACCTGTTGGAGCTGGAAGCTGAGGAAGTTCTCCTTTGCAGGCCTCTGAAGGTGCTAGTGCCACTTGGCTTCCTTGTTGTTTCTCTACAGAGGCTATTTCAAAACATGAGCGATTTCATCAATTGCCTATGCCACGACCCCTCTCATCGTTCTTAGCAGTTGATCTCATAACCAAAGAGAAAATAGAGGCCAGCAAGAAAGAATTTCTTGTCCAGAGCTCTGGGGCAACTCAGCTAACTAAGCTCTGTACAAAATTCTGTAATTACCAGGGCCTAGAGTTTGACAAATGTAAAGTGGCAGAGATGAGGTTGGAGAGGTGGACAGGGTCCAGATCAGGTAGGCACCTATAAAAGATGTTTACCTTTCTTATCAAAAGTGTATGGGTCATATGCAAAGTTAGGCAGATGTGGTATCTGCCTTCTGGCAGTTTATCTGAAATTTGTCTGCTGGGAAGTTTTCAGTGGTAAGGCTAAAACTAATTTTTTATTTTTATTTTTATTTTTGACAGAGTCTTGCTCTGTCACACAGCCTGGAGTGCAGTGGCGCTATCTCAGCTCACTGCAATCTCCGCCTCCCAGGTTCAAGCGATTCTCCTGCCTCAGCCTCCCGAGTAGCTGGGATTACAGGCGCCTGCCACCATGCCCCACTGATTTTTCTATTTTTAGGAGAGACGGGATTTCACCATGTTGGCCAGGCTGGTCGCAAACTCCTGACTTCAGGTGATCTGCCCACCTCAGCCTCCCAAAGTTCTGGGATGACAAGTGTGAGCCACCGCACCTGGACAAGACTAATCTGGATTAATACATTACTGTTTTCTGCTTTTATTTGACCAAAAGGTATGTGAAAATCAATAGTGTAGTTTAGGCCAAGCACAGTGGCTCACTCCCATAATCCTAGCATTTTGGGAGGTCAAGGTGTTAGAATCACTTGAGGCCAGGAGTTTGAGATCCACCTGGGCAACATACTGAGAACTCATCTTTAAAAAAATAGAAAAGTTTGTTGGGCATGGTGGCAGATGCCTGTAGTCTCAGCTCCTCAGGAAGCTGAGGTGGGAGGATCCCTTGAGTCTAGGAGTTGGAGGCTGCAGTGAGCTGTGATGGTGACACTGCATTCCAGCATGGGAGACAGAGTGAGACCCTGTCTACAAAACAAGCAAGCAAACAAAAAAGTGCAGTTTAATGAATATTTATTATGTACCTGGTAGGAACCAGTGCTTTCCTAATATACTACCTTAAATCAGCACACATTTATTTTGAAGTCTCTTGCTCGATTTTTAAGAAAATCATGAGAATTTTGCATTCTACTCTATAATATTTCTGGATTTATTTTGATACACAAATAATTTTGTTCCCTCTCTTTTCCCTCCTTGAGTCAAATGGATGCTCCAGGGAGATCCATATGCATCTTGTGGCTTTTTGCATCCCAAGTTCAATTCCTCCAGTTCTACAAGCACTTTCCAACCCTCTTAAAAGCATCTCTCTTATACACGTGAGCCACCTGGAGTTCAGGGATGTCCCAAAACGGAGTCAGTGTCATAAACCTACTACATGCTGAGTCAGGATTTTAGCTCAACTCTCCCAAGGATTGTTTCCAATACATCACAGTCATGCAGGTTCTGGGGGTTTCTATAGAAAACAGAAAATTGGTTTTCGTTTGTTTGTTTGTTTTTGTTTTTGTTTTGGAGACAGGGTCTTTCTCTGTCATCCAGGCTGGAGTGCAGTGGTGATCATAACTCACTGTAACATCGAACCACGGGCTCAAGCGATTCTCCCACCTCAGCCTCCCAAGTAGCTGGGACTACAGGCACATGCCATCACACCTGACTAATGTTTTAATTTTTTTATTTTGTAGAGACAGGTCTTGCTATGTTTTCCAGGCTCGTCTCAAACTCCTGGACTCAAACAATCCTCCCTCCTTGGCTTCTGGAAGCAATGGTATTACAGGTATGAGCCACCATGCCCAGCCAATAAAATTGTTTTTTTATTTTTATTTTTATTTTACTTTTATTTTTTGAGACAGGATCTCATTTTGGCACCCAGGAATCCAGTGGCTATCATAGTTCACTGCAGCCTCGACCTCCCGGGCTCAAGTGATCCTCCCACCTCAGCCTCCCAAGTAGCTGGGACCACAGGCGAGTGCCACCACACCCTGCTAATTTTTATATTTTTTGTAGAGATGGGGTTTCCCCATGTTGCCCAGACAGGTGTTGAACTTCTGGGCTCAAGCGATCCACCCGCCTCGGCCTCCCAAAGTGCTGACATTATAGGCGTGAGCCACTACGCCCATTTGAAAATTGTTTTGTCATTATAAAACGTTTGGGGGAGACAGCCCCCGATTTTCAGAAATCACTGCGAGACAATGGAAAAACATGGCCAGTATCTTGTTGGGTGGAGTATTTTATGAGTGGATAAAGCAGTCCTTCACTTCAGGCAGTTGGTTTTAAATGGCCCATATGCTTGAACCTTCCCCAAGCCCAAGGCAATACTGAGTCACTGCTATTTCCGATAGCGTTTCTCACCTTTTTCTCTCCTCCCTGTGCCAGGACATGCCTCAGCACTTTATGGTTTCTTGATAGTTCTTTTGTGACCCAGGAAGATACCAGGTGAAGTAAGAAAGTGCTCAAGAACTCCATCTTGGCAGCTGCCAAGAGTTGCCACTGAGCTAGGAGGAAGACACATTTACCTTGCAGTCTTTCTTTGTGTGCCAAGCCCAGCTGCCACCCTGGTGGTCTATTTGAGGGGCTCTTCTGAGCACTACAGAAAGGTGGTAGTAAGCAGCCCAGGGTTTGGAGGAGAAAAGCAAGCATTTCTGGCCTCTCACAGCTTTGGTCTTGCTTTTGCCAGGCCTGCATGCCTCCTTTCGGCATGGCTGGGATGCTTGAGAAGTCATTTAGCTTTGACTGGCAAGGGCTTGCTATTTCTCGATTTAACTAGATTTAAATAGAGTCTAACCGGGGCAGTTGCATTTCTTCACTTTCTAGAGCTATATTTTTCTCTTGTGGGTTAAAAAAAAATGCACACGAAAAAGCCCCAACTTCATTATGCTTCGGTCACAGCAGGGAATTTATAGCAAGAGCCCAGCTGTTTGCAGCTCATGCCAGAGTTTTTTGATCCTAATGTAATTGAGCTCACATTTTTGAATCGGAAAATAATATTCAGAGGAGCCGACTCCTGAGTTTTCAGGTTTCCAGGCCAAGCAACGGGTTCCTGAATCTATTTTGGGCTGTTCTTTCCTCATACCTTTTCCTCTTCACCCTCAGAGCCCTTTGCTCCTTTCCTGGAACTAGACCTATGACTGTGCAAGTCTCTTTCTGTGCACACAGTGTTCTAACTATTCTTTTGAAGGAAAAAAAAAAGCCCCATTATTTTATTCCTTAACCCTTGCCTTCACTACTTAAAACTCCTTGCTATTAATTGTGCTTCATACATTCAGCAATAATACATCCAAACAAAACTACTAAATGTAACTCATTTCTTTGGCATGAAGCCAGACACCGTGCTAAGGGCTTTATGTGCTCCTCCTCTTTTGTTCCTCCCAACAACTTTCTGAGGAAAGTCCTGTTATTGTTTCCATTTTGCAGATTGTGTATTTGAGGCTTAGGGAGGTGAACTGACTTCTAAAGGTCACACAGTGGTGGAGTGTGGCTTCAATCTCACTTGAACCAGGTCCAGAATTTTAACCCTGCTGCTGTACTGGATTCGCCTCCTGAAACTGTTAAAAGGGCAAAGAAGACATAGTTCTTGCCCCCACAGAGCTTGAGCAGGAGTTGGAGAAAGCACTAAGCACAGTGACAGGAAGAGCTAGCACCTCACTTCTGCCACACTTAAGGGTTCCTCGTGAGGGCCAAATGAAATGACATTTAAAAGCACTTGTTTCAGGTCAGGCGTGGTGGCTCACACCTGTAATCCCAGCATTTTGGGAGGCTGAGGCGGGCGGATCACTTGAGGCCAGGTGTTTGAGACCAGCCTGGGCAACATGGTGAAACCCCATCTCTACCAAAAATACAAAAATTAGCTGGGTATGGTGGCACATGCCTGTAATCCCAGCTACTTGGGAGGCTGAGGCAGGAAAATCACTTGAACCCAGGAGGTGGAGGTTGCAGTGAGCTGAGACTGCGCCACTGCACTCCAGCCTTGGTGACAGAGCAAGACTCTGTCTCAAAAAAAAAAAAAAAAAAAAAAAAAAGCACTTGGTTCCAAGTGCAGTGCTAGATGGGTGCTTGCTATTTCTATTGGTGTTATACCAGCAACAGCCCAATCCTGAGCCAGTCACCTGCATGGCTGGAAGGGCAGGTGTAGGAGGGTGGCATGGTGAAAACTGTTAAAATCACATTTATAGAGTCTCATGAAGAATGTGGAATTTTGTCTGTCACATTCTGGCTAACCTAGCATTGCATACTTCCAGTTTGGCTGGGAAGGTAATAACAATAATAGCAAGCACATATATAGCTCTGATTATGTAGCAGACACTGTTCTAAGTGGTTTACAAATATTAACTTATTTCATTTTGTTATTTATTTTTTACATTTTAATTTTTTTAGAGATGAGGGCTCACTCTGTTGATCATGCTGGAGTGCAGTGGTGCTGTAAGTGCTCACTGTAGTCTCAAACTCCTAGGCTCAAGCAATCCTGCCTCAGCTTCTCGAGTGGCTTGGACTACAGGTGTTGAAGGATTGTGTGTCAGTATTGCACTCCTAGATTCCCCTCCTCAGTGCCCCCTTCCCCATCAGTAACTAAGTCCTGTTGATTCTACTTCCTGAATGTCTTTTCTTTTTCTTTCTTTCTTTCTTTTTTTTTTTTTGAGACAGAGTTTCACTCTTGTTGCCCAGGCTGGAGTGCAATGGCGTGGTCTCAGCTCACTGCAACCTCCCCCTCCCAGGTTCAAGTGATTCTTCTGCCTCAGCTTCCCAAATAGCTGGGATTACAGGCACCCGCCAACATGCTTGGCTGATTTTTGTATTTTTAGTAGAGACGGGGTTCACCATGTTGGCCAGGCTGGTCTCAAACTCCTGACCTCAGGTGATCTGCCTGCTTCGGCCTCCCAAAGTGGTGGGATTACAGGCGTGAGCCACCGTGCCTGGCCCCTAAATGTCTTTTCTATTCATCCCCTGCTCTCCCTCTGCACTGCCCTCACTACTGCTTTGGTTAGATTCACATCATCTCCCACCTGGAGGATTGTAGCAGCAGCCATCCTAGGCTTTGCTGGTACTACTCTCACCTCTTCACATCCCCAAGGCAATAAAAATAAATAATTCTTTTTGTTGTTATTCTTGCTGTTTTGGTTCTTAGTCTCTCTGTTATTCTATTGCACTTAATAGAGCCATTACTCATTTAAAAAAAAAACAACTCTAGTCCAGTTTAATCTTTAAGACTTGGCTCTCTGTTGTTACTGATCAGATGGAAAGTTTTATTACTACTGTCTAGGAGGGAAGAATTTAGGTTGGAACTCCCAGTGTGCCATGAATTACTTTCCCTGTGGTTACTCAGCAGTGATTCCTGGCCTCTCCTCCCACATAAGGCTCAGGCCTGCATTCAAGCACCCACAGGTGGGGGCCAGGACAGTTGCAGTTCCTGTCTGCATGTTAGCCGGTTCCAGCTGCTCTGCAAAGGGGAGATGGGGCATTAGGAAACGATGCCTGCTTTGGATGAAGCTCAACTTTTTCTCCAGAAGAACCCAGTGAATAATGAATCAGACCTGAACATCCTGGAACACTACACCCAATGCCACTGTCAGCTCCCTCCAAATCACAGTCATTTCCAAGTAATGGCTCAGCCTAGGCCTGGTTCCCCAAACCATCCAAATAGAGAGGGGGAAAACCATCCTCAACACCCAGAGCGCAATTTTACGGAGGAGATTTATTTTTACATTGACTTGGAACATAAATACTGTAAATATCCTCCACCCCACTGGCTTTTTTTTTTCAGAGCTCTAGTTAATGGGGTAACTTTCTGGCTTGCACTTTATCAAGTTGATAGAACTGTTTAATGAAACCCACGGAGATTGGACAATTTAGTCTAACGGTCAGTTGCAACCCTTGATGTAAGTAATTTCCAGCAATACTGTATGCATCAAACGTCCAACCTAACAGTGGTTATCAATATCCATTATGCTTTTGGTTGGCTTGAACCATTAATAACCTGTCAGATTAAGCAATTAGGCTGTCTCTACTTGCCAGGGGAAATTGTTTTCCCCTAAGTGATGATATTGGGTTTGTGGTTGTGCAGATAAGTACTTGGTCAAAATGTTTGGCGCATTCCTAGCTGAGTCTTTTTGATAGATAGGGAGTAAGAACTAAAATTCAAGGGGCTGAGAGGAACCTGCAGACAATCTCTGAGAAAAAGCATCTCAGTCATTCCAGTTCACTTTATAAAAGTAGCTTAATTATCACTGGTGCTCTCTAGTGAGGGACTTCATTTGATGTGTCACACAGATGGGACCACATTTCTCCACAGAGCTCCAGCTAAGTCGGAACATTCAGGTTTCAATTTGAAATGTGAACTATCTCGGATTCTTTAGAAAGCCCATCGGGGCACTCTTGGGGCTTTGCCATTTTGCATACTTTAAAAAGCAAGATGAAGAAGGGAAGAGAGAGGGGAAAAGTTCAATGGAAACCTATTATATAATCCTCTCCTATGCTGTTTGTGGTCTTCCCTGAATTTTTTTGGTTTTGTGATTTTCCACTTACATTTTCATGTAACAGCACAAGAGCACATGTTACTTTCTACCTTCATGTCTTTGCACATTCTAGTGCAAAGGTGCACCTAGTGCACCTCACCTGCTATGTTCTTCTTTTCCCCTTTACCAGTTTACACACAACCATCAGTTTGAAGACCTGGTCTGAAAACCACTTCCAAGGAGACCTTGCAGAGTAACTCCATGCATTCCTATCATGCATTTACTCAAAGTTTTCTTATTCCTTTGTCATCATTTCATATTTATCAATACATTGCTTTTATCCTATTTTAAAGATTTGCTGGTCAGGTGTGGTACAAGCTCATGCCTGTAATCCCAGCAGTATACGAGGCTGAGGTGGGTGGATCACTTGAGTTCAGGAGTTCAAGACTACGCTGGGCAACATAGGGAGACCTCATCCTACAAACAATAATAATAAAAATTAGCCGGGCATGGTAGCATGCACCTGTAGTCCCACTACAGCCAAAAGGAGGCTGAGGTGGGAGGATTGCTTGAGCCCCAGAGGTTGAGGCTGTAAGTGAGCTGTGATTTCATCACTGCACTCTGGCCTGGGTGACAGAGCAGGACCCTGTCTCAAAAAATAGGGCAAAAAAGGGCACATTGTGCCATGAGAGTGCATGAGTCGGGGACCCATCCTGATTTAGACCTTAAGGAAGATTTTCTGGGGGATGTGGAATTTGAGTTGAAATGTGAAAGAGAGAAGATCCCTTCAAGCAGAGGTGATAACATGTGGGAAAGCAAAATGCCAGTGCCTGGAAGTAATATGGGATGTTCTAGGACAGAAGTGGGCACAGTGTGCCCTGCTGTAGCAGTTCCAGTTTTGTAAATTAAATTTTATCTGAAGACAGCCATGCCCATTCATTTACCTATTGTCTGTGGTTGCATATGTGCTACAGAGGCAGAGTTGAATCGTGGCACAGTTGAATCTTTGCAGAGTTGAATAGTTTCTGGAGACCATGTGGCTGCTTTGCAAAGCCTAAGGTATTTGCTATCTATCCCTTTACAGAAGAAAATTTGCATAAAAAAATTAGCTAGGCGCGGTGGTGGGTGCCTGTATTCCCAGCTACTAGGGAGGCTGAGGCAGGAGAATCACTTGAACCTGGGAGGCGGAAGTTGCAATGAGCCAAGATTGCGCCACTGTACTCCAGCCTGGGCAACAGAGCGAGACTCTGTCGCCAAAAAAAAAAAAAAAGAAAGAAAGAAGAAAATTTGCCGACCTCTGTGGTGGGATGTAAAAGAAAGCTAAGATGACAGGAAAAAAGCAATGCAGGGAATGATGAGGGTGAAGCTGAGACAGGGACTAGACAGACCATGCAGGTTAAGGATTTTAAACTTCATTCTAAGAGGATGAAAAAAAAACTGAATGGTTTTAAGCAGGGGCGTCAAAAGGGCTATCCTTCTAGTATAATACATACTGGTTTTTAATCTTTTGTTTTTAATTTGGCAGTTTTTTTGTAACTAGTCCTATTCTTCAACCATATAATCTTTAATTGTGTGTCTACTCTTTCGTCATAGGGTTGTATTGTAATTCAGAAAGTTGCCCATCTTTTGAAATTAGATGTACTCAGCAGTGAACATCTTTGTGCATATTGTTGTTAATTCCCTTATAATTTCTTAGAAGTGGAATCGTTGGGTCAACAGGTATATGCATTTTAAAGGCTTTTGCATCTCTTGTGTTTCCAGTCTTCCAGAAGTGATGTTTACTACCACCGTCAAGGGATGAGTGCATCTGACTCCCACACTCTTAGGAAAAATTTAAATATGTTTGCCAATTTTATGCAAGGAAACTATGTTTTCTTGTTGGTTTAATTTGCACTTCTGTGATTATTGAAGTGGGTAATATTACTTTCCCATATGCATTTCTTCTTTTGTGAAATTCTTGCTCATATTCTTTGCTTATTTTTGGGCTACTTATCTTTCATTGTTAATTTTTTATGAGCTTATTATATATTGAGGATATGAACTCTTTGACATCCATATTGTGAATATTTTTTCCAAGTTTGATTTTTAGCTTTACATTTTATTTATGGGATTTTTGACATAATTTATAAATACTTATTTAATAAATAAATCATTTTTTCCTTTGGATTTTCTGCCCTTGGGGTTACGCTTGGGAAAACTCTCACCACACAGAGATTATGTAACATGCACATATATTTTCTACTAGTTTTAAACCAGTTTTTCTTTATATTTTAATCTTTAATCCATCTGGTGTTTATTTTGGTAGTGGCACGAGATAGAGATCTAACAGATTTTTTTTCAAGGGGGAAAACTCTTTTTAGGGGAGAGGAAGAACTATCTCTTGGAAAAAGTGGGAACTCTTTGATCAGAAACCCCAAACACTGTGTCTGGAAGAAGAATGGCTCTTTGGGTGATGTGATATTGTGAAACATATATTTGGTCTTTGACCCAGTTTCCTGGCATAGAACTCTTAAAATACTTAGAATCTCCAATGTGAAGTCTTTTTTGTATGCTAATGATTGGCTTGATGGCTGGCAGCCTCTAGGCAGCTTCAGGATGGGGGATGGTCACTGGAAAGGCCAAGGCAGGATTAGAGGGTTGGGACTTTCAAATGGCTGAAGTTTAAGTTAATCGCCAGTGGCTTGTGGTTCAATCAATCATGCCTATGTAATGAAGCCTCCATAAAAACCCAAAAGGCCAGAGTTCAGAAGCTTGGAGGTTCCTGGGGGTAGGGCGCCCCCACGGAGAACACGGAAGCCCCGTACCCCTTCTTGTGTGCCCTTGCCTTATGCATCTCTTCATCTGGACCCTTTGTAGTGTCCTTTATCATAAACTGTTAAGTGTTTCTTTGACCTCTGTGAGCCGAACTAGCAAATTAATAGAACCCAAAGAAAAGGTCGTGGTAACCCCAGCTGGAAGCCGATCGGTTAGAAGTTCTTCAGGCTTGGATTTGTGACTGGTGTCTGAAGGGAGGACAGTCTTGTGGGACCGAGCCCCTCAACCTGTGGGATCTGACACTATCTCCAGGTAGAGAGTGTCAGAATTGAATTGGAGGACTCCCAGCTGGCATCCGATGCAGAATTGCTTGCTTGCTTGGTGTATGGGGAACCCCCTCCCCCCACATATTTGGTCACAGAAGTCTCTTCTGTGTTGATTGTTGTTGAATGAGAGAACAGAAAAAGAACTTTGAGTTTGCTTTTTCTACACGGACTTTGTGTCGGAGGAATAAAATTTGCTAGACCGGCCCAGGCTCAGGGAAGCATGTGGTTTGGGGAAAGAAAGGATAAAAATAGATGAGGGATGAGGAGCTTTTGATTCCTGGGTGGCCATGTGGTCACCCATGATACGGAGCTGCAACTGTGCTGTGCTCAGTTATTAAAGGTGAAAGTTACCAGTGGAATCTAGAGATGGATCTACCTCTTGGGGAGTTGGTTCACTGGATGCATAAGACAATGCAAACTAAGAAAAAAGTGAAACATTAATATCCTATTATTTGATTATTGTTATCAGTAATATGAAATTAAAAGACAGTGTTGGGTTGGACCATGATGTTAGACCAAGCTCAGATTTTAGTGAGTCTGAGCTTCGGCCTCTAGCCTCAAAGGGAAAAACTGCAGCAGAGACAACAGAAAAGTACCTCTAATACCAAGAAGGTAGCCAGTGTGGGGGAAGGGCCACACAAAATAACAATTGAAACTATTGAAACCATGGGTCTAGTGTGAAGGAATTGTTTCATTTTGTAGGTCAGTATCATCAGTCTCCTGGGGAGCTTTTATTAAAATGCATTCTAAGAGTAATGGGTCAATTTAGGGGCAGTAGCTTTTGTTATGAACGTTGCAGAGGGAAAGGGCATGTTCTGGTTGATGCATGACCCACTGCTTGTTATGGTCACAGATGTCTATACATAATCCTGAGACAGATTGTTCTTGAGGGAACAACAAGCTTGGTGGACTGGATAAAAGCCACTGTAAAATGTTGCCCTGAGAAGGGAGACTGTCCAGCTACCCCTGACTGTTTGCTGCTTCCAACCCCAGAGGAAGCAGCAGATAGGCCCCCTATGCAAGCCGTGTGACTTTATGATGACCGGGATATTCACCAGGTCACTGTAAATGCTGTGGTTAAGGGGGCCCTTTTTGCATGGTCACCTCATGTAACTTTACTGTTACAAAATTGGAGAAGCCTTATTGAATTTGCTCTCAGATTCCTTTCATGGGTCTTATGGATGCTAATAAAAACATTAAGTTAATTAACAAGAGAATGAGGAAAGACAGAGGGGAGAGTAAAAAGCCTAATCCCAGGAAGGTGGAATTTTTTTTTTTTTTTTGAGATGGAGTCTCACTCTGTCGCCCAGGCTGGAGTGCAATGGCGTGATCTCGGCTCACTGCAACCTCTGCCTCCCGGGTTCAAGAGATTCTCCTGCCTCAGTCTCCTGAGTAGCTGAGACTACAGGTGCCCACCCACGCCAGGCTAATTTTTGTATTTTTAGCAGAGATGGGGTTTCACCATGTTGGCCAAGCTGGTCTCGAACTCCTGACCTCAAGCGATCCGCCCGCCTGGGCCTCCCAAAGTGCTGGGATTGCAGATGTGAGCCACCACGCCGGCCTGGAAGGTGGAAATTTTTAAACGGTTATTAAGAAATAAGGTGAATAAAGAAAACAATGATAAAGGTGAAACTGAGGAGAAAAAGAGAAGGGAGAGTCATGGGACTTGTCCCAGCAGGGTGGAAATCTTCGGACGGTTATTAAGAAATTGAGGGCTGGGCATGGTGGCTCACGCCCGTAATCCCAGCACTTTGGGAGGCTGAGGTGGGAAGATCCCTTGAGCCCAGGAGTTTGAGATCAGCCCAGGCAACATAGAGAAACCCATCTCTAAAAATAATACAAAAATTAGCCGGGCATGATGGTGCGAGCCTGTGGTCCCAGCTACTCGGGAGACTGAGGTGGGAAGGTCGCCTGAGCCCGGGGAAGTTGAGGCTGCAGTGAGACGCTGTCTCAAAAAAAAAAAAAAAAAGATGGAAATGCTCAGTGCTCATAAGAGTTCTATAATAAAGTGGAAATGGTTTATACGGGATCATGCTCCCTGGGGATTGCAAGAAAGAGATGCTCATGAGCAGGAATTCTGTTTTTTTCTAGGACTGGCTCTGGAACTGTCTGTGTTTGAGGAGCTGCTGGATTCTACAGTACCCTATAAGCAGCTCCCAACATACTGTCAAAGTGCTGCTTGGTTTGTGGATGACGGTTCCATGGTGAATGGACAACATCCTATTTGGAAGGATGCCACTCTGATCAAAGAAGGTAAAAACAAATCAGCCCAGTGGCTGAATTACATGTTTTTTCCCTAGCAGTGATGGAAGAATTGAACAGTGGTGAAAGTCCTTGTGTTTGGATTTTTACTGACTTGTGGGCAATGGCCAATAGCCTGGCCATATGGTCAGACAGAGGGCAGTAGAAACCTGGCCTTTTTAAAGGGATGCTTATGTGGGACACAGCCCTTTGGAAACTGGAGGGGTACATTAAAGGGTGCATGTCGATGCCCATCAGAAGAGCCCCCTTCCAGATTTGGAAGGGGACTGGAATTGACAAACAAGTAACCCCGTGTGCTCCTTTGAGGTGGCCACCTGGGTTCATGAAATGAGTGGATATGGGGAAGCTGCAGCAGTATAGACATGGGTTGAATCTAGACATGTTCCTTTTGCACCCTCTCAGGAACATTATGCCAGTAAAAACTGTTTCTGTCTGTCAGCAAGAGAGACAGACACTGCCGATGGCTATGGGGCAGATTCCCTGGTGGGCAGGCCCTGAACACAGCTGGCAAGTGAGACTGATGCTGGTAGCCCTGGAGGGCCACAAATGGGTCATGACAGGAATAGACACTGATTTTGGACTGGGCTTTGTTTACCAAATGGAAGATGAAGATGCTCAGAATGGCCAGGCGCGGTGGCTCACACCTGTAATTCCAGCACTGTGGAAGGCCCAGGTGGGTGGATCACTTGAGGTCAGGAGTTCAAGACCAGCCTGAGCAACATGGTGAAAACCCATCTGTAGTAAAAAAACAAAACAAAAAACCCCCAAAGAAAACAAAAACAAAATTAGCCAGGCGTGGTGGTGCATGCCTGTAATTCCAGCTACTTGGGAGGCTGAGGCAGGAGAATTGCTTGAACCCGGGAGGTGGAGGTTGCCATGAGCAGAGATTGCACCGTTGCACTCCAGCCTGGGCAACAAGAGCGAAACTCCGTCTTAAAAAAAAAAAAAAAAAAGCTCAGAATGCCATTAAAAAAAAACAAAACAACCCAAAGATATTACATGGATTTGGCCATCCAACCACCATTTCTTCGGACCAAGGTACCCACTGTATAGCCCCATAATGCCCAGGAATGGGTAAAGAGATGTCCTCAGAGTGACAGTTTCATAGAGAAATTGAATGGGCAATTAAAACATTGGTTGTCTAAAGCAGGGGGACATAAAAGCATGAAGGGCTGGTTTACACGCCTTTATGAGTGTGTGCTCATACTCAAGATGAGCGAGCCCAAATGAGTGTCCCCACTATATTTTCCTCCATTTTGCTGGTTGATTTGGGGAAGAGAGGATGGGGAAGGATGTTGGTATGATTACGCAATTTCTGCCAAGGGAGGAATATGCTGATATAATAACTATACTTTTTCCCTTTCTTCTTCACATCACCTTAATTGTTTTTTTCTTTACCTGATGCAGGGGTCACAGGACTACAGGTGCTGAAAGTAGGAATGATTTCTAGGAAAGCTTCTGCCAGAATTCCTATGGGTCTGGTGGAGGTGGGGTGTGCAAAATTGGGACTAACAGTGAATGTCACTATATTCCCTGGTGATAAAAATAGCCCACTAGTACTGCACTTATGTCACCTCACCCTATCTAAATGGGAATGGACCGAGGGAAAGTACTTGTTAAAGACTAGTATTGCTGTCTGCAATCTAGACCAGCACAGTGGTGATTCTAACGTCCCTTCCAAAGGTAAAAACAAGTTTGGATATTAATGGAGAGTAGGAAAAATAGTAGCAGAGGATAAAGGAATGAAGAAATTGATTATAAATTAAGGAAAATCTGATAAGAGATGACATTGTCTTAGCTGAATTATGCCAGATACCTGAAAGGGTGACGTATGTTCACTGAGACCACTCCTGCGAATGGAAGCCTGTCAATCTGAGTGACCTCACCCTGGGAGACATTCCTACAATATGATGGGCTGGACTCATTATTAATGATTGGATTGGATTCTAGTAATGTGGCAGTATCTTTTGAGTCATGTGTCCTTTTGGCATAAGTGACCGGGTTCAAAAACTAGGTGAACTGTTATATTGTGAAGTATATATTTGATCTTTGACCCAGTTTCCTGGCATACAACTCCAAAAATCCTTGGAATCTCCAAAGCTGTGTCTTTTTGAATGCTAACGATTGACTGATGGCTGCCAGCCTCTAGACAACATCAGGATGTGGGCGGGTTACCAGAAAGAGCAGAGGAAAAACAGTTTGTGTTTATTTTCCCTCAGGTGAGGCGCAAGCGTTTGAGACATTCAAGACATTTCAAAACCAAATGTTTACTTATTTAGAACGAACTTAATATATGTATTTTTTTCATCAGTCCTTCACCCCAAAGTTGATATCCCCAAAACACTTCTACCTCCAAACAGCCACCACTCCAAAGCCTCAAGCCTCATTATTCCACCCAGAAGGATGCTTTAAAATTACTTTGGTGTCTTGTGTCCATATGAGGCAAACATTTCCAAGTATAACAGTATTTGTGACTTTAAATGTGTTTCCTTCATTTCTCTTTATTCTTTGTGTTGTCTATGTGGAGGACTTATTGTTTTATTTATTTCACGAACACGTGTATAGTGTTTACTATGTACTAGGAACGGTTGTTTTTAAATTAAATTAAATTTATTTTTTCGAGACAGAGTTTCGCTCTTTCGCCTAGGCTGGACTGAAGTGGCGTGACCTTGGCTCACTGCAAGCTCCTTCCCCGGGGTTCAAGTGATTCTCCCGCCTCAGCCTCCCAAGTAGCTGGGATTACAGGCATGTGCCACCATGCCCAGCTAATTTTTGTATTTTTGGTAGAGACAGGGTTTCACCATGTTGGCCAGGCTGGTTTTGAACTCCTGACCTCAAGTGATCCATCTGCCTCAGCCTCCCGAAGTGCTAGGATTACAGGCGTGAGTGGCCAGGAACTGTTCTTAGTGCTTTTATTCTTTTTTTTTTTTTTTCATAACAGCCCTGTGTTATAGGTAAAGCTATCATCCTCATTTTACAGCTAAGGAAACTGAAGAACACCAAAGTTCAATGACCTATTTGAGATCACACACGTAGCAGGTCATGACCATATTCTGTCTCCTTAAACGACAAAGTAGAGAAAGAATTTTTTTTTTGGGCGGGGGGCGTGGGGAGGTATGGAAAATTCCCTCTGTGGGCAGAAACAAATAGCACCACAGGAAGAAACTGAAGTCTGAACTCATAGGCTCACAGAATTATTCCTTCTCAAAACATGAATCATGTGGTCTAGAGGCTACTGCCCTCACATAAGCTTTTTTTAGTTCTGTTTTTATTTCTACTTTAATTGTCCTATCAGTGTTCATGCCCAATATTGCCTTGTATATATACTCTTATTGTAAGCCATCTAGAATCTCTTTAGATATAGGCAGGTATAAATTATACTAAAAAGCCTGAAGTGTGCTCAAAACATTTAAGTGGAAATAATCTTAAGACAAAAGAAATTGTTTTTAACCTTAAAGGAAAGTAATTTGTACAAATGTTAATGAAAGTTCCATCATAACCATTGAAAGCTGGAAGCAACGAAATATTCAGCAAGAGATGAGTGTCTAAACAAAACTACCACATCAGTGAGGTAGAATGTCCCGCGGCCATTTTTTTCTTTTTCCTTTTCCTTTTTTTTTTTTTTTTTTCGGAGTCTTGCTTTGTTGCCCAGGCTGGAGTGTGCAGTGGCACGATCTTGGCTCACTGCAACCTCCACCTCCCGGGTTCAAGCAATTCTTCTGCCTCAGCCTCCCGAGTAGCTGGGACTACAGGCACATGCCACCACACCTAGCTAATTTTTGTATTTTTAGTAGAGACAGGGTTTCACTATGTTGGCCAGGCTGGCCCATGACCATTAAAAATCACAAATATGGAGACTATACTGTTAAGGAAATTAGTATTTGAATTGATAGTAAATGAAAAAGGTAGAATAAAAATAATAGGTACACACTTATAAATAAGTGACAAAATATGGCCAGGCCCGGTGACTCACACCTGTAATCCTAGCAGTTTGGGAGGCTGAGGCGGGCGGATCACCTGAGGTCACGAGCTTGACACCAGCCTGGCCAACATGGCAAAACCCTGTCTCTACTAAAAATACAAAAATTAGCCAGGCATCGTGGCGCATGCCTGTAATTCCAGCTACTCGGGAGGCTGAGGCAGGAGAATCGCTTGAACCTGGGAGGCGGAGGTTACAGTGAGCCAAGATGGTGCTACCGTAGTCTAGCCTGGGCGACAGAGCGAGACTCCATCTAAAAAAAAAAAAAAAAAAAAAAAAAAGGGACAAAATATGAATACATATGTCACTAATGGGAATACATTTAGGATTGATATCAGTAGCTAAATTGAGTGTTATGGCTTTTGGTATAGAGAATTTAGCATGATAATTAAAACTAATAAATTTAAAAGACTTTTTTTTTTTCAGACATAAAGGAGTTGCTCCCCGATAGTCCCTGTTATTCTTTCAGGCCTAAGAGGGGATCTTAAAGCTATTTCTGGGTGCACAGGAAGGGGATCTACACTCTGGCCTTTTCCCGGGGGGCTTGCAATTTTTCTCTGTGTTCAGGAAGTGCAGATTGGGCTTTCATTAGGAGAGGATCTAGTTCAGCATTCTTGTCATCACCAGCTGGGGATGAAGAGGCCAAGTTAATGGGAATCTTGGCAAGAATGCCGGGGAAAGGCAGGGACAGCAGAAGTGGCTCCTAGGGGAGCTGTGCAGCTGAAATGAAGTCAAACTGAGGTGGGCCAATCTCATTTAGTTCTGCCAGGTGCACAGAATCTGCTCTGGGAGCATCATACTGTCCCTACTATAGAAGTGCAGGTAGAGCAACACCTCAGATGTGGATCAGGTAAATCCAGGGGACTCTCAGACTAAGGAGGGAGAGGCAGAGCCAGGGCCCGGCCTATAGGAAGGGGTGCTGACAGCAAGTAAAGCAGGTAGCTGGAACCCACAAATTGGCTGGAATATGATTAAAGACTTTCCCCACAACTGGGCACCAGAGCTTGGAGGAGAATGGAGATGCCTTGAGTGTCTGACAGACGCAGGCAGAAGGGGGCCAAGAAACGCTTGTCTTCCCTTCTGGAAGTGTTTGGTGTTTGTGGTAGTTTTAATGACATGTGTCCAGTCTTTGCTACTCCTCCCTTTAGGAGATGAAGCCTCATTCCCTTCCCCTTGAATGTGGCCTGGTCTTAGTGACTTGTTTCTTTTTTATTTTTCTTTTTTTGAGACGGAATCTTGCTCTGTCACCCAGGCTGGAGTGCAGTGGCATAATCTTGGCTCACTGCAACCTCTGCTTCCCGGGTTCAAGAGATTCTCCTGCCCCAGCCTCCCAAGTAGCTGGGACTACAGGCACCTGCCACCACACCCAGCTAATTTTTGTATTTTTCATAGAGACAGGGTTTCACTATGTTGACCAGGCTGGTCTCGAGCTCCTGACCTTGGGTGATCTGCCTGCCTCCTCCTCCCAAAATGCTGGGATTACAGATGTGAGCCACTGTGTCCAGTTAGTGAATTGTTTCTAATGAATAGAAGTGATGGAATGTCAGCCTCAAAATTAGGTTATGAAAAGACTGTGGCTTCCACTTTGGAGACTTTCTCTCAGAGCACTCACTCTGGGGGAATCCGACTGCCATGCCATGTGAGCTGCCCTATGAAGTCGCCCATGTGGTGAGGAACTGAACTTTCCTTCTAGCAGCCACAAATGTGAGCTTCTCTAGGACCCTCAGATAAATGCAGCCTTAACCTACAACCACTGTAACTTGAGAGACCCTCAGCCAGAACCATCTAGCTACGTTTCTTGCAGATTCTTGACCCTCAGAAACTGTGATATGTTTGTTGTGTAAGCTGCTAAGTGTTTGGATTATTTGTTATGCAGTTATTATTATTTGTTATACAAATTATTATTAATACAGTGGTGGCCTGGTGCCTGATTATATTGTGAAAATGTCTGGCACTTTGACCTAGTGCTGGGGAACAGCCAAGGTGGGATGGGGCAGCATAAAAATGGCTGAATGCTTATTTCAGACAGCTGAGATGGGGTGGAGATGGGGCAGCTGGAGATGGGGCAGCCACTGACAATCATAGATGGTAAGTGCTCAGTGAGATGTTGTTCTGTGTATACTAATGAGAGATGTCCAGTTCCTTTCTCTGTGTGGGGAAATGGTGCAGCCAACATCCCAAATAGTTGGTTCCACAGTACCAGGGCCCAGGGCTAGTAACCCCAAAGTGTGGTGCATGATTTTCAAAGCCAAGGGAAGAATTGTAGTTTAGGCTGGAGGGAACACTGAGACAGAATAGCAAGTCCAGAACAGGTTGTGAATTGAGGGGAGTCTAAGGAAGTTGAATCTGGAGGCAAAGCTGAGCTAAAGGACCAGCGATGCTAGTGTGAGGTTCATAGTAGCCCAGAAAGAGGGAATAATCCAGGAAGACCTGGATTCCTTCCACAGATGTGGGAGCAGATGTAAGTGTCACATACCAGGAGGGAGCAGATGTCAGTGTCACATACCAGGAGAAAGGCTCTTACAATTTCTGACTCAAGCTTCTGTGGACGCTGGATCCACTCCAGCTAGGACACTTTGGGGAATGGAACCTGGCTTTTCTTTCAATGACTTGAAGAGGCTTAAGATTGGTTATTGAGTCTGCATTGATAATCCATTTTCATTTCTTCCCTCCCCTTCAAACATTGTTCATTCACTGGCCTTAGAAGGGGTGAGGATCTATAATGAGGTCTCCATTGGTTGCATCATTTTCTGCAATCTTAAAATAGATCACATGTCTCTAGGCCAGTCTTGGCTCTGGTTGCTGTTGAGGGTCTGATGGTCCTTCCTGGGAAGCTTTCATCTGGATATGGTGAACATCTCTAGAGGGCCTAGCAGCTGGTGCTAAAATACATGTTCAAGGGTCTGCTAATTTTCTATCGACTGAATGTTGCATAGCCCTCTCAGCAGAATGACATTTCACAGCTTACAGCTGCCATAAATCATTGACCTTAAGAGCCTCAGGGTTCAGTACCTAATCCATCAGGCTAGCCAAGCACTTGAAGCACTTTAAGACTTTGAATAGAAATAGACCCAAAGACATGCTGTCCCCAAAAGCCATTCCATTCCAGCATGATTAAATGTCTGTGCTCCCAGAAGTTTTCTATGATAGTTTAGAAGATTGGCATGAATATAACCAAACTTTTTTTTTTTTTTTGCGTGTGTGTTCAGGCAGCAAAATCTTGATGGAGATGAATTTGTGCCATTGCAACTTTCTGGGGATATCTTTCAGATGCAAACTCTTTGTCTTAGCTAAGCTGCCATTTGGCCATTTCATCCCCCAGAGGAAGGATTTAGAGCTCTGAGATCAAGAGCCCACATTTGAAAATAACTGTACTTTGTGTTTTAGTCAAGTTTGCCAGCAAGGAGATGCAGTGCAAACTAGGACAGGTGAGCCAATTGGCACCTTTAGCTCATCTGTCTCTTGGTTCCATTCTGTGCTAAGCTCCCCAGAGACATTCTCTGCTTAGAAAACAATCCCCTATCCCTTCTGGTACAGTTGAACAGTGCAGCCAATCTCTGAAATGAAAATTATTTTGTAAGTTGTCTCTAAGGTTAAAGTTCAGTTAACTATACTGCCTAAGTGGATTTGCACAGTCAGCTTACCAGCTGATATGGTGTGGCAAAAAAGATGGCTAATTAATCACCAAGAAATTAATATTTCCCATCTCTGTGGAGTTGTCACTGGGATTACATTTCTGAGCTCCCCTTACATCTAGGTGGTGCCATGTGACTAATACTTGCTGATGGAACATGAGCAGAAGCAATTTGTGTCACTTTTAAAAGCAGGTGTTCATTTTATACCCTCCCGTTTGATTTCTTGATGCAGACAACCATAGTAACCTTGGAATTCAGTGTGTTGAAGATGGAAGAGCTACAAGAGGTAAGGAACCTGGGTTCTTATATTTCCATCTGAAAAGTTATTTGCTGACCAGGAGTGCCCAAACTAGACTGTTAGGTGAACAGGAAGTGCATTTCTATTGTGTTAAGTCACTCGGTTTCTTTCTTACAGCAGCTAGCATTACCCTAACCAACATACATGGAATTTTGAGATTCTTGAGTAAAACGGGATTTGAAAGGGCTATGATTGGGTAAGCTATACACTTGGCTAAACTGAAGTTTTGAACTGAATGGCAATAAGGTATATAAAATTTATCCTGAATATTTTACTGCTCCCTCCTTTCCCTAGTTCATTTATGCATTCCACAAAAATGTATTGGAGGCATACAATATGCCAGGTACTATGCTAAGTATGCACTGGAGATACAATAGTGAGCAAAACAGACTTGATTCCTGTTCTCATGAACCTTAAAATCTACAGGAGAGAGATGATGAGTTCCCGAGTTCAGGCGGGGGACTAGAGAGGGAGGGGATGGAGTAGAATAGTGATTCTCTAACCTGGTCATTGGACTATCAGCCATCTGATCACCTGGAAAGCTTATAAAAAATAGAAGGTTTCAGATTCTGTCCCTACAAAATCTGAGTCAAGAGGATTGGGGTGGAATCCAAGCAACCAAGCATTGGTTGAGATTTAGAAGGTAGAGTTGAGAGGACTTTAATGACTGATAGGCAAAGGAGAAGGAATATTTGGTATTCGAATATGAATTTCTGGCTTGAACCACTGATTTGGAGGTGGTGGTATGTGCTTGAGATAGGCAACACAGGAAGAAGAGCAGATTTCTGTTGAGGTGGAATAATAAGTTGAGCTTTGGATGTAATGACTTTGAAGTGCTCATGCACTATCCAGGTAGAGATGTATATTTGGTTGTGTATGATGGGAGTAGAGAGTGAGACTGTGGGGAGGAAAGGAGACCAACAGAATTGATCCTGGTAAGGTATGAAATCAGATGCAGTCCTTTCTCTCAAGAAGCTCACAGTTGAGTGATGCTGCCTAAGGCTGATCTCAAGAAAGTACTGGGTGGTGCACCGCTATTCTGTCTCTCTACACACAACATTTTGGGATGCTGAAAACAATGGAAACAGTGGGGGAATATTTAAAAAAAATATTTTTCCTGGGACCTTTAAGCTCAGCCAGGAAAATGGCACTTCTATTCATTTGTCCAGGTCCAGTCCCTCCTTTCCACTGTTATCCCTGACACCTTGCTCTCATTATGACTGGCCATCTAATTCCTGGCATTGTTTCTGTTTGTATAAATATCTACACTCGTCCTCACAGGTTTTCGTGATCTCTTCCGGATTCTTTTCTTGGCTTATTAGACCCAGCTTCCAACCTAATTCTCAGCGCTGCTTTCTCACTGGAGTGTGGCATCTCTTGATGTTTTGGGTAAGAGGGTCTACCAGCAAAGGTTTCCCTGGACTCTTACAAGGCAACTGGAGCTGAATGGAGCTGATGTATGGGGAAGCACTACCGATGTGTATACTATTATTCTGATTTGCTGCAAAGGGACTTATAAGGTCCAAAGTGGGCACAATTCTCTCCTTTCAAGTCTTTATGTCTTTGTGTCATCTGTGAATAAGTTTTCTTGAAAAGCAAATCTCTTCTATCTTGTGTTAGTGAACTCACATAAAAAAATGAAAACTTCTGATGAAAATCAACAGAGAAAGCTTCAAAGAGAAAAGGAATTCAGTGACTTCCTATTCAGAGCCAAGCTCAAATTTGAAATTTTCTCTATCTGGCTGCACCTTCAGCTAAATGCGCTTCAGACCTAATATATCTGAGCATAATTATCTGGACTGATATAAATTTGCTGTACCCAGCACTTTTAAGCATTGATGCTGTCAGCTTTAAAGCACCTACTCAGAGTTCTGAGTGGTTTCTGTTTGGGCTCAACTTTGAGATCCAATGAGTGATTTAGGTGAAAGAGCACCACTAGGCTGAAAAAAAAGGGAAATAACTTTTTTTGAACTCTTATGAGCTAAATCCTGTATTTTGGGCTGTATATGTGTTATTTTCTTTAGGGCCCTGTCAACAATTTTGTTATCCCTAACTTACAGATGACAAAACTGAAGATCAGAGAAATGAAGAAACATGCAAGGGCACACAGCTCATAAGTAGTAAATGAGGTGTTAAAATCCTGGTCTATTGGTTTCAGAGCCTTTGTGCACTTTACATTAGATTAGTAAGGCCAAAATTCAGTCATTTGTAATTTAGGTACTACCTCTAATATCCTATGTGATTTTTTTCCTTTAATCATCTGTTAAATTAAAAACTTTAGCCTTTCCTTAAGCAAAGATGTCTTGAAAATTGGCTTTGGGGTGTGTGTGTACATTATTCATCTGGGTGTCGTTTCAGATCAACTCATGTACTACTAATGGAACACATGTCATTCTTTGGAAATGCTGCAGTTTACCACTAGTGGAAGTGGAAGGGAAAAGGGAAGGCAGGTAGATGCATTCTATTAGCCTTCCACAAATCAACCACAATTTTTTTTTTTGAGACGCAGTCTCACTCTATCACCCAGGCTGGAGTGCAGTGGCGTGATCTCCGCTCACTGCAACCTCTGCCTCCCAGGTTCAAGCAATTCTCTGCCTCAGCCTCCCGAGTAGCTGGGATTACAGGGGCCTGCCACCACGCCCAGCTAATTTTTGTATTTTTAGTAGAGATGGGGTTTCACTGTCTTGGCTGGGCTGGTCTTGAACTCCTGACCTCGTCATCCACCCGCCTTGGCCTCCCAAAATGCTGGGATACCAAGTCTCCACAGCTCACAGCATTGGGAAGCTCTACTATAATCTACCATTGGACTGGCTTTTAGGAAGAAAAACAATCCACTTTGATAAAATCCATTTAAGTACTGTACGTGTGTGTGTGTGTGCATGTGTGTGTGTGATGCTAATTATGTCCTTGTTTTCATTTGATTTCTAGCAACAAGTCTTCGTCAGTTGATGACATCACTCGTCACTCAGGTAAATGTAACCTTAGGACACATCTTTGAGTCCCCTTTTTTTACTCATATTCTTTTATTATAGAAATTATGGAGTTGCTGTGCCATCCCATTCAGGGTCTTAAGATTATTCATGTAAGTGTATGCATGACAATGCAACATAAAACAGTTTTGATAGTTAAAATAAATTACTAGCAAAGAGTGTTTGAGACTAGCATGCACTGATACCTGAGACATTCCCTAACTCGTCTCTGCTTTCACGCCATTTCCTAAGTGTCCCTGTTGAAGCCCAAATGCTACCAGCAGTGTACGTGCTCATTCAGAGTCTTCTTGTGCCTTCCTCCTGGCTTTGAGTCCCTGGAGATCAGTTTTAGCTTCAGAATTCAAGATATATAGGCATACATTTCCCACTCTGGGCTGCCAGTTGACTTCTGTTTGGAATCTCTTTCCTGTATGTATGGCCCGTTTAAACACCATCACCTACTACCCTACCTCATTTTGCTCTGTCTTGTAGCCATCTATGATCTGGACACACCTAATGGGCACAATATTACAACTTGGGACACCACTGGCCTTAGCTCAGTTAATTTGCTGCAGTGCCAGCCTGGCAAGGGCCAAGACCTGGAACTAGATCTAAACACTAGTGGCTACACTAGAAGGGTGTGGTTGAGAGGGGGAAGCAAGTACAGTTAGCAGGTCCAGGTAATGGTCCAGGCAAACAGTTGGTGAGAATGAATATATTCCAAACATACCTTCAGTTCAGGCCTCTTTTCTGAGCTCCATCCACCTCCCCAAGTCTTTTCAATTTTGCCTTCTATATGACCTCTCAAATTTTTCCTTTTTTTTTTTTCCATCCTCACTGTTGTCAGTTTAGACCCAGACACCAACAGCGTCACCTGGATGACTGCAGTAGCCACCTAAGTAGTTCCTTTACCTCCACTCTTGCCTCCCTTCAGTCCACTTTCCTTATAGCAGCCCAAGTCAATCAAATAATGTCTTCACCATCTCCGTCTCCCCTTCAGATTAAAATCCTGCAGAAGCTTCCATTGCCCTTAGGATAGAGTCGGTCCTTCCTACGGTCTGCAAGGGCCTGAATGGTTGGCTTTGTTCCCTGCCTACATTTTTAAAAAATTTTATTTATTTATTTATTTATTTATTTATTTATTTATTTATTTATGTGAGACAGAGTCCCACTCTTGTCACCCAGGCTGGAGTGCAATGGCGCGATCTTGGCTCACTGTAACCTCTGCCTCCTGGGTTCAAGCAATTCTCTTGCCTCAGCCTCCTGAGTAGCTGGGATTACAGGTGCCCGCCACCATGCCCAGCTAATTTTTGTATTTTTAGTAGAGACAGGGTTTCGCCATGTTGGCCAGGCTGGTCATGAACTCCTGACCTCAGGTGATCTGCCAGCCTTGACCTCCCAAAGTGCTGGGATTACAGGAGTGAACCACTGCACCTAGCCACCCTGCCTACATCTTTAGCCTCATTTCATAGCACTTTGCCCACCACTTGGGCTGCCCAGTTTTCAGTAAATGAAACTTCAGTTCTAGTTTAATTAGGTTGTTAATTAAGAATTCTATGAAATGCAGCATAGGATGACTTGCAAGCTAATTCAGAAACCTGTCGTCTTAAGATGATTGATGGAGATACCGGGGGATGGTACTGACTAATGCTGGGTTGACTGTTTTATTAAATTGTTTGTCATGAGAATAAGGATTTCTAGAACCCATGTAACAATACTACGTACTACTTGACATTTAGATTGGGCTTTTATCTTTTTTTTTTTTTCCCAAAACATATGCATAGTGTTGTTCTCACTACATCCGGGTAAGGTGTGTAGTGCAGATATTTATATTTCTTGCTGACAGATAGAGCAACTGAAACCCAGAGTAGTAAGATGAATGTCATGTAGCAAGTCAGGGCCCATCTATAGTCCAAAAGCATGGAGAAATAATAATACATAATAATAATAGTATTAGTAGATACCACTTGCAAAGCCCTTACAATGTGCGAGACACTGTCACATAGGTTACTATGTCTACTTCAAAGGTGAGGAAACTGAAGCTTAGAGATGTCACTTAGGTAGTCAGTGCTACTTTCACAACATATCTAGAATCCGTCTGGTTTTCTTTTTTTTTTTCTTTTCTTTTTCCTTTTTTTTTTTTTTCAGATGGAATCTTGCTCTGTCACCCAGGCTGGACTGCAGTGGTGCAATCTTGGCTCACTGCAACCTCTGCATCCTGGGTCCAAGCGATTCTCCTGCCTCAGCCTCCCAAGTAGCTGGGACTACAGGCATGCACCACCACACCCAGCTAGTTTTTGTATTTTTAGTAGAGATGGGGTTTCACCATGTTGGCCAGGCTGGTCTTGAATTCCTGACCTCAAGTGATTGACGCACCTCGGCCTCTCAAAGTGCTAGGATTACAAGCTTGAGCCACTGTGCCCGGCCTTTTTCTTTTTTTTTTTTTTTTAGACAGGGTCTCACTCTGTTGCCCAAGCTGGAGTGCAGTGATGCAATCATGGTTCACTGCACCCTCATCCTCCCTGGGCTCAAGCAATTCTCCCACCTCAGCTTTCTGAGCAGCTGGTACTACAGGCACGTGCCACCACACCTGGTTACCATCTGGTTTTCAAGTCATTTCTAGTCTCCTACTGCTTTTGTTCTGCCAGGACCCTAAGTGATCGAAAACACAGAGAGTTCACCACTAGCAAAGGCAGGGTCTTCACTAATTGTTTTGGTTTCCAAACTCCTGTACTATATGACTCTGGGAGAGCTGCCCTCAACCATTGATTTGCCTTGAGAACTCTTCTCTTTCTTTAGCATGGAGCCCCTACTGGAGACAGGCTACTCTAGGCCTCTTTTTCCCTCCAGTGTTCTCCTGGTCCCATTTGTTTAACCTTTTGTTCCTACTATTCCAAAATGGCAGAAGGGAAGAGAGACAATGAGAGAGAGAGAGAGAGAGAGAGAGAGAGAGAGAGACAGAGATATTGTCCTAAAGATTTAGAGAAGAGCAAATGTAAGTCACTCATGCTTTGCCTCCTTGAACTCTACCCTCTTCCTCTTGGCCTTCCAAAGGCCTCCAGCAGGAGGATTGTCTAAGCCTGATCTTCTATATCAACCATAAGGGGATACTACTAACATAGTCCCATTTTGTGGTGCTCAGGACACCTTGATCAATATGCAGAGTTCTCCTTGGTATGGGAAAAAGTAGCCTCGAGTGTCCCTAGAAGTTAGAATGTTTGACCCACAGTCAGCACCGGGCGTGCCATACAATAGGTAGCAATGCATCAGTTACTGAGTTGCAAATCAGGCAAAAGCCCCATCCTTGGATGGGTCTGCAATCAGTCAAGCAGGACTTCTTTTATAGATGATCAGGATGTTAGATTCTAAGAAACAGGAGTTGAGACTAAGATGGAAACTGATTTCTCAGTGCAGCTTGCTTTGCAAATACCCAGGCTATTTATGAGGGAAGCTCTTTAAGTCCTTGCTTTTAGTCAGGATTGATCCTTTAAATAGAAGTAGGACCGAGCCTGCAAGTGTAAAGTAGAGAGACTGAGAAGCACATAGGGCCCAGTACATGATGTTGGATAAACTCCGAGCTGGCTTTGTCTTCTGCCCAGAATCTCCTCTGTGATTCTTAAAGTGAATCTCTAAGGGTGGTCCCAGGACCTTTGGCATCAGCATCACCTGGGAACTGGTTAGAAATGCAAATTATCTGGTGCTACCTGAGGTGTAGTGAATCAGAAACCCCGGGATAGGGACACAGCAACCTGTGCCATGCCGTGGCCTCCAGGGGATGCTGAGGCCCACTCGATTTTGAGAACCACTGCTCTATGATGCCCTGATGGCCAGGGCATGCCTTCACACTGCCGTCATTTTATCTGAACCAAAATTCTTATGTGCCACAAGCTTTTGATTTTTAGTGACTGTATAGCTCTTGTTTATTCTGGTCCCCTGTCTGCTGACCCTGCCTCTGCGGCTGTCCAGAGTGACAAAAATCATACTCAGACTCTCTTGCCTGATGCTAGTACAATCGGTTTAGAGTTAAAACATGACCTCAAATCTCCTATGCGTATACAGACTCAAATCATGAGGATGGCATAGTGCTGAAGAGCGCTAGTTTTGGGGGCACGCATATCTGGGTTCATATTCAGGCTCTACCTCTTAACTAGATCTCTCTCGTGGATGCTGTAAACCTCCATTTCTTCATCGGAAAAGTGGAGATAACATCAACCTCGCAGCACTGTTGTAAGGACTAAAAGAGACAGTGTACGTGAAGTGCAGAGTATCTGGCATTCAACAAGTGCTCCCTAATGGCAGTCGGATTGGACGGCTTATTTTCCCTTTTCAGTTCTCATGGCATTGTGTAGTTGTACTGTAACTTTAGGGGGTTGCTTTTCCTCATTTGTTTTACCATGAAAAATATTTTCTTTTCCCCTTTGGAGAAGAGAAGTGACACACACACCACTGAGGATCACTGTGAAGGTGGAGAGGCGTTGCAGAAGATTGGTTAAATGCCTGGGCTCTGGGGCCAGATTGCATGAGATAACATCTTTTTTTGGGGGATGGAGTCTTGCTCTGTTGCCCAGGCTGGAGTGCAGTGGCACAATCTCTGCTCACTGCAACCTCCGCCTCCCGTGTTCAAGCGATTCTCCCTCCTCAGCCTCCTGAGTAGCTGGGATTACAGGTGTGCACCACCACGCCAAGCTAATTTTTGTATTTTTAGTAGAGAGGGGGTTTAACCATGTTGGCCAGGCTGTTCTCAAACTCCTGCCCTCAAGTGATTTGCCTGCCTCAGCCTCCCAAAGTGCTGGGATTACATGTGTGAGCCACCACATTGGGCCCAGAATGCATGTGATTGAACCCTCATTTCGGATTCAAAATCAGGGTCACACACTTACTAGCTGTGTGATCCTGCATAGGTTACCACTCTGAGCCTGTTTTCCCATTTGGAAAATGGAGATAATAGTAATACCTACCTTAATACAAAGATTTAATGAATTAATATATGTAAAAAGCTTGAAATAGTGCCTGACACATTTGATTTTGAAACTGTTGAAAAGCATTGCATGGGCAGAATTTCCACAAGAAGAGAATTTTGTGGGAGTTGGGGGGAACTTCTATAAACAGTGCCTAAAATCCAGCCCCAGTATCTAAGGATCATCCTGAATGAGCGCCTGAATGAATCGTGTATGTTTTGGCATTGTGTATGTCCAGCTCTCTGTTTAGCATGGTTCAGGATACTTTGCTTTGATAAAACATAGTAAAACTTTGATAAAAACCAGTAAAGAAATAATAAATGTCTACCGATAGACATTCAGTTTAATGCTAGAGCCTGTAGTACTACAGACGAAGAGGAAATGCTCCCTACCCTTGGGGAACCTACATTCTAGCTGGACAGATGAGATTAACAGCAAGAAACATTACAAAAGAATACAAGAGAGTATTAAGTGCTAAACGGTGTGGCAGGGATGACAAGTGCTGCAAGAATTCAGAGAAGAAGTGGGGGAGTGAGACTGAAGAGAGGATAGACTTCTTAGAGGTGATGTTTTGAGCTGGGCTTTTGAGGATGGGGAAGATCTGGCAGGTTAGAGGAAAGGGTAAGTGACAGGTGCTTATCACATTCCAAAATGACTCATTAAGGATTTTTAAAAAAATAGTTGGCACTCCTAGGATGCTTAATATCAGACTCACTTTATACAGCTCTGTTTATATGCCAACATTTTAAATCACACTGGACTGGGAGAGAAAGATCTGGGCGTTTGTTTCATCCTACCACTAAGTGGTTGTGTCCCCTCATTCAAATTTTCTTCTATTTTCTAGGCCTCTGTTTCCTCATCTATAAAGTTAGAAGCCTGAACTCAGTGACCTCTAAGATCCTTTTCTACTCTGAGTAGAGTTATACTAATAGCTAATGTTTACTGTGTGCTTACTTTGGGCCAGGCACTATAAGCTCTGTATGTAGTTGACCCTTGAACGACATGGGTTTGAACTGCACTGGTTGACATGGATTTTCTTTCACCTCTTTCACCCCTGAGACTGCAAGATAAACCCTTGCCTTCCTCCTTCTCAGCCTACTTATCATGAAGACAGGATGGATAAAAACCTTTATGATGATCCCCTTCCACTTAATGAATAGTAAATATATTTTTTCTTCCTTATAATTTTCTTTCTTCTTTCTTTTCTTTCTTTCTTTCTTTCTTTCTTTCTTTCTTTCTTTCTTTCTTTCTTTCTTTTTCTTTCTTTCCTTCCTTCCTTCCTTCCTTTTTTTTTTTTTTTTTTTGGCAGGATTTCACTCTGTCACCCAGGCTAGAGTGCAGTGCCATCATGGCTCACTACAGCTTCCATCTCCTGGGCTCAAGTGATCCTCCCACCTCAGTTTCCTGAGTAGTTTGGACTACAGGCACCTGCCACCACACCTGGCTGATTTTTTTTTTTTTAAATTTTTAGTAGAGACGAAGTCTTTCTATGTTGCCCAGGCTGGTTTTGGACTCCTGAGCTCACGAAATCCTCCCACCTTGGTCTCCCAAAGTTCTGGGATTACAGGCATGAGCCACCATGCCCAGCCATGATTTTCTTGATAACACTGTCTTTTCTCTAGCTTACTTTATTATAAGAATACAGTATAGGCAGGGTGCAGTGGCTCATGCCTGTAATTCTAGCACTTTGGGACTCTGAGGGAGGCAGATCACTTGAGATCAGGAGTTCGAGACCAGCCTGGGCAACATGGTGAAACCCTGTCTCTACTAAAAATACAAAAATTAGCTAGGCGTGGAGGCGGATGCCTGTAATCCAAGCTACTTCGGAGGTTGAGGCACGAGAATCGCTTGAACCCGGGAGGTGGAGGTTGCAGTGAGCTGAGATGGCGCCACTGCACTCCAGTCCGGGCGACAGAGTGAGACTGTGTCTCAAAAAAAAAAAAAAAAAAAAAAAGAATACAGTATATAATGTAATATACAAAATATATGTTAATCAACTTTATGTTATCAGTAAGACTTTTGGTCAACAGTAGGCTATTTGTTAAGGTTTGGGAGAGTCAAAACTTATACATGGATTTTTGACTGTTGGGGGCGGGCACCCCTAACCCCTGTGTTGTTCAGCTGTAATGTGTCCAAGATTCGTCATGCAAGGGGGCCACAGACACAAACCACTAGTAGCACAAAGTGCAGATATAGCAGGGGGTTTCTATGTGGGTGGTATTTACAAACAAAGAAGCAGCAGAGTGCATGCAGTCCTTGGAACACTACTCCACAGCACACGCCAGATAGAGATGTTCTGTATGCCCTGTGACCAAGGTTCCAGCAGGGGCAGTGTCTTCCCGGGCCAGCACACTACATTTGGGAGAAAGCACTCCATGAGCGAGATTGAATCCTGTCCCCAACTTGTATTATATATTTAGTTTAGCCTAAGAGGGACTAGGGGACATCTAGTTTTTTTTTAAGGGACAGGAGCTGTATCAAGGGATTCTCCATCCCGGGGACCATTAGGGAACAGGCCTATGGAGGGCCAGGGTCTGCATAACTTAAGGCCCTAGGAACAGCCTTGCCTACCAGGAACGGTGGCGTTAGCCAAAGGCCTTTTTATATCTTGAAGACAGGCTCAGTGCTGCTGAGCCAGCTCTCTGCGAAACTACCAAAAAGGAGGAGGAAATGAGCCAACAGGGTCATCTGGATATGTCTCCTGTCAAGGATAGCCAGCAGAGCTGGAATCAAGCTCAAGCAGTGTGGCGCCAGAGTGCACACTCTTAACCAATGACCTGGCAGTGCCAATTCTTACACTCCTGCTAAGCATATTGATATTAGTATAACATAAAGAGAGCAGGTTAACTTTCAAGCCAATAAAACCTGTGTTTGAATCCTGGCTGTTCCACTTATTAGATTTGAAGCTTTGGATGAATTATTTAATCTCCCAAAGCTTCAGTTTCCTTATCTGTGCAACCGCCAAAAACAGCCCCTACTTCCCAGGTTCACTGTGAGGATCAAGGAGATAATCAATGTAAAGTGGTTAGTGTTGTGCCTGGCATATAGGCATTGCTTGAAAAATTCCTATTACTGGCCTACCTTCCAGAAATGCTGAATTCTCAGATAATCCACAAGATGTCCCCCTTTCAATAGCAAGTTCCATAGCACTGCTATGTGTATAAATACGTATATCCGAGGATCTGAGTTCTTGAAAAATGACTTTCACGTCCACGCCTGCCTGTGCAAAAACATATATTGAACCATGTGCCCAGGAGGAAATCATAGTTGGCTTTGCAGCCGATGCACATACGGCTCTCGAGGCAGTTCTAAGGCGAGCCGGTTGCTTTCCAGGCTGCGTGTGGGCGGCGACTACATCCCTACAGTACAGCCAAAGCATGATGCAGTGGAAGGAGTTTGAGGATCTGTAATTATGTTCCTTTCCCAAGTCCGGAGGGAAGTATATAGCTCTTGAGGAGTGTGTGTGTGTGAGCATGTGTGTGTGTGTTTGAGAGAGTGTGTGCGCAGGGGTCTTTGTGCTCATGTGCATAGTGGGGGCAGAGCCTCCCCCCTGAAAATTTTGCACTAGACATGAAAGCATCCTTTCACTTCCTGCTATTTTGTGGGTTTTATTTTTGGTAGGTCCTTGTGGTATAGGACAAAAGTTCAGAAAGATACTCAGCTGTTTGTGCAGAACAGATAATACCAGACCTAGAATAATTATGTGTATTCAGGACGATGGAACAATAAGAAATCTAAATGTGGAGGCTGCCTTTGCAGCAGGAGCAATATAGCTATAGAGTTATTTATTTATTTATTTGTTTATTTATTTATTTATTGTAGCCACTTGAAAAATTGTTTTCTCCTTGTCAACACAGGGAGAAAGAAAACAGAACAGCTGTTTTTGATTCTTTCTTCCCTTCCACTCAGCTCATTTGCATACTGAGTAAAGGGCCTACAGCCTGGCAACTATTTTGCCCATTAGTCTATTGTACAAGGGTTTGTGTCTCCTAAAGATAATTTCCTTTGTTGTTTCTGAATGAAGGATGAGAGTGTCTCAGCTGCTATTGCTGCATTGCATTGCTTTGTTCAGGGAAGAGGAAGAGAAAACGGCCTTTTTTTTTTTTTTTTTGCAAACTCCCTGGTATTCTGGATATTTTAGGCAAAGCTCTTGCCTCTGTTTGGGGCAGAGCAGGTCTGGGTTGGGACTGCTGAAAGATCTTTCTGCCCCAGAGAAACTCAGAAATTGGAACTCACAAGAAAGGTCTTCAGCAGCCTCAAAGCACTCCTCTCTTCCCAGGGGCCCATTGCCCTTACACCGCCTCCACACTGCCCCAGTTGTTTTTATCTACATTAGGCCTTTCTGGACAACACTCCAAGATCTAGATTTTTCTCAGATCACCTTCCTTTGCCTGATTTCTGTTCCTCAGTGTCTCTTCTCTCTTTCCAAAGGTTGTCCTTGGCTTCCTTTCCTTTCCTTCGTCTTTCTTTCTGTCTCTCTCTCTTTCTTTCTCTCTTTCTCTCTCTCTTTCTCTCTCTCTCTCTTTCTTTCTTTCTTTCTTTCTTTTTTTTTTTGAGACAGAGTCTTGCTCTGTCACCCAGGCTGGAGTGCAGTGGTATGATCTCGGCTCACTGCAGCCTCTGCTTCCTGGGTTCAAGCGATTCTCGTGCCTCAGCCTCCGGAGTAGCTGGAGTTACAGTCATGTGCCACCACGCCCAGCTAACTTTTGTATTTCTAGTGGAGACGGGGTTTCACCATGTTGGCCGGGCTGGTCTTGAACTCCTGACCTCAGGGGATTCAACCCCCTCGGCCTCCCAAAATGCTGAGATTACAGGCGTGAGCCACCACACCCAGCCTGGCTTCATTCCTGTTTGTTTTTGTTTTTTCTGAGATAGACTCGATGCGATGCCCAGGCTGGAGTGTAATGGCGCGATCTCAGCTCACTGCAACCTCCACTTCCCGGGTTTAAGCTATTCTTCTGCCTCAGCCTCCCGAGTAGCTGGGATTACAGGCGTGGGCCACCAGACCATGCCCAACTAATTTTTGCATTTTTAGTAGAGATGGGGTTTCACCATATCAACTGGGTTCAAGCGATTCTCGTGTCTCAGCCTCCAGAGTAGCTGGGGTTACAGTCATGCGCCACCACGTCCAGCTAATTTTTGTATTTTTAGTGGAGACGGGGTTTCACCATGTTGGCCAGGCTGGTCTCAAACTCCTGATCTCAGGTATTCTGCCCACCTTGGCCTCCCAAAGTGCTGGGACTGCAGGTGTGAGCCACCATGCCTGGCCCTGGCTTCATTTCTGAATGTACAATTCTGAATGTATGTGGCAGTGTAGCAGGGCGTATGTATTGCCTCTTCCTGGACTGTCACTTTTTCTTGGTGGCAACTAACTTGAACATACCCTGGAGTAGAATGCAAAATGTCCTCAAATCTCTAAGATAAAATAATAGCTAACATCCATCAAATGCTTACTATGTATCAGGTTCTATTCAAAGAGCTTACTACATAGTAAATGATTTAATCTTTGCAACAACCCTAAGAGGTTTTATCCACATTTTGTGGATGGAAAACTAAGGCACAGTGAGGTTAAATGACTTGCCCAAGGGCAAAGAGCTGAGTACATGGCAGTCCACACTCTTAGCTACAACGCTCAATTTCCTGTCCAGGACACATTGGGCTGGGTCCCCAGACCTCCTAGGGAATTTCCTCTGCTATTCGGAGAAGGGTAGCTCTTCTCTTTAATGAATTTATACTTTGACCTGGACCTTTGATTTCAGTAACTTTCTCTCAAAGGAATAATTCTGGTATTGGGTTTGGGGGCCAGCGACAGGTTAGTGGAGTAGCTAACTTGAAATTAGGGTTCTTTTTTGTGTCCTCAGGTCAAATCAGACCAGAGGTTAGTCACCTTCTCTGTTTATTCATTAGATCAGGAATATAAATGGGCATAGCAGGTATGAGTTTTTAGTCCACATCACCAAGCGCAATGCTATGGACTGAAATGTGTCCCTTCCCACCCCCCACCCCCATTCATATGTTGAAGCCCTAACCTCCAATGTGACTATATTTGGAGATAAAGTATTTAGAACAGAATTACAGTTAAATGAAGTAATGTTTGGACCCCTGATCCAATAGAATTAATGTCCTTATAAGAAGAAGCACCAGAGAGCATGGGAGCACCTTTCTCTTTGTCTTCCTTCCTCCCTCTCTGTGCCTCCCTCCTTCCTTTCCTCCCCAGCCCCACTTTCCCCTCCTTTTCCTCCCTTCACCTTCCTCCCTCTTTGTCCCCCTTTTCTTCCCCTCCCTCTTCTTTCTCCCTCTCTCCCCCTCTTTCTCTCTGTGTCTGTGCACAAAGAAGAGGTCATGTGAGCACATAGCAAGATGGTGGCTGCCCGCAAGCCAAGAGAAGAAGCCTCAGAATGAAACCTACCTTGCCAGCACCTTGATCTTGGTTGGACTTCTCAGCCTCTAGAACTGTGAGAAATAAATTGAAGTTGCTCAAATGATCCTCCCACCTCAGCCTCCCAAGTAGCTGGGACTACAGGCGTGCACCACCACACCTGGCTAATTCTTAAAATTCTTTGCAGAGACAGGGCTTCTCTATGTTGTCTGTGCTGATCTTGGACTCCTAGACTCAAGCGATCCTCCTGCCTCGGCCTCCCAAAGTGCTGGATTACAGGCGTGAGCCACTGTGCCCGGTCTCTGTCTCACTCTGTCACCCAGTGATGCAATCATGGCTCACTGCAACGGCCGCCTCCTGAGGCCAGGTGATTTTCCCACCTCAGCCTCCTGAGTAGCTGAGACTACAGGCGCACACCAGCCACCACGCCCCAGCTATTTTTTTTTTTCTTTTTGAGACAGAGTCTTGCTCTGTCTTGATCTTGGCTCACTGCAATCTCTGCCTCCCAGGTTCAAGTGATTCTCCTGCCTCAGCCTCTTGAGTAGCTGGAATTACAGGCACCCGCCACCACGCCCGGCTAATTAGTAGAGACAGGGTTTCACCATGTTGGCCAGGCTGGTCTTGAACTCCTGACCTTAGGTGATCCACCCGCCTTGGCCTCCCAAAGTGCTAGGATTACAGGCTTGAGCCACTGAGCCTGGCTAATTTTTTTTTTTTTTTTTTTTTTTTTTGTAGAGTCTGGGTTTTGCTGTGTTACCGAGGCTGGTCTCAAACTCCTGGACCCAAATGGCCTGCCTGCCTTGGCCTCCCAAAGCGTTGGGATTACAGGCGTGACCCACCTTGCCCTGCCTGTTTCTTTCTTTATTTTTTTCTTTCTTTTCTTTTTCTTTTTTTTTTTGAGACAGAGTCTTGCTGTGTCACCCGGGCTGGAGTGCAGTGGTGCGATCTCAGCTCACTGCAACCTCCGCCTCCTGGGTTCAAGCTACTCTCCTGCCTCAACCTCTCAAGTAGCTGGGATTACAGGCGCTCGCCACCATGCCTGGATAATTTTTGTATTTTCAGTAGAGACGGGGTTTCGCCAAGTTGGCCAGGCTGGTTTTGAACTCCTGACCTCAGGTGATCCGCCTGCCTCGGCCTCCCAAAGTGCTGGGATTACAGGCGTGAGCCACTGCGCCTGGCCCTGTTTCTTTATTTCTGTAAATTAAATGGAGTCTTTTCAGAGCCCCCAACATAGTATATGGACAGGGAATTGCATCTCGGTTATTTTGAGGGTTTCCTACAATCTCCCGGGAGATCACTAAAGAGTCCTGGGCATTTTTTGTGCCAGAAAATCAGGAGAGGGCCAGATCCTTAGTTCTTAGTGGTTTCATGTTTTCTCTTGCTCCTTGGTCTCCCAGAGGCGGCCATCATGTGCAGGTCCTTATCAATTGCCTTTGGCACTGCTGCTCCAAGTGGGTCCAGAGATACCTCTCACTCAGGTCTTCCTTTTGATTGCTTACCTGTCGGGGGTGCTGTACCTGCATGGGGTGCACCGGTTTTACTACTCAGTTCTCTGACCCCTCCCAGTCTCAGCAGAAGGAAGGGCAAGCTGTCTCGAGCCCTTCTCTCTGTGTAATGATACTCAAAGCCCTTCTCTCTGTGTGAATACAGTATAATCCCCTTCATTAATACTTCAGACCAGGGGTTGATAGCTTTTTTTCTGGAAAGGCCTCCAGCTATTTTAGGTTTGTAGACTATATGGCCTCTGTTGCAAATATTCACCTCAGCTAGAAAGGAGCCATAGACTATAAGTAAATGAACAGGTATGTCTGTGTACCAGGAAAAAAACTTCATTTGTGGACATAGAAATTTGAATTTAATACAATTTCGTGTGGCATGAAATATTATTTTGATTTATTTTCCCAACCATTAAAAAAAAATCTAAAAACCATTCTTAGCTCACAGGTTGTACAAAGACAGGCCTCTGAGCCATAGGTTACTGACCCCTGCTTTAGACTCTTTCTACTGAAAGCATGGATGCATGAACCAGAGGTGTCAGCAGCATTTGGGAGCTTGTTAGAAATGCAGAAGCTCAGGTCTCACTGCAGACCTACTCAATGGGAATCTGAATTTTAATAAGATCCCCAGGTGATCTGTATACACATTAAAGTTTGAGAAGTACTGATTTAGAAGTCTAGTGCTGGCTTTTCTTTTCTGGACACTGGGGAGGGCGGAGAAGATGCTAACACCAGTTATCAGATATTTTTCTGAATATAATCCATTGCTATCTCAACACTGACCATCCAGCCTGATTTTGGCTGTTGCCTTTTCCTGAATGGCACAGCACTTCATAAATGTGGGTTATCGCCAGCTTAGTCATGCTAATCCACATATCATTTGCACTTGACCTCAGAATGAATCATTAAATGTTTTTGGCAGATCTACTTTTCTAGTTCTAGTTTACTTCTTTTCCACTTGCTGAGTTGAGCACCAGCTAAGTATTATGGAAGAGAGGAGGCTTTGGGGCATTCTTGGAAACAAGGTCAAAACAACCTGGACTTAAAATTTTGCTGTAGCTAATTCCCACAGCATATGCAAATTTAGTAATACAGTGCATGGACCACAACTATGGAAAATTTCAGCAAAACTAGAAAAATATTTTTTTAGAATTTCACATACCTTTAGATACCATATTAGTTTTTGTTTTGTAGTCTTTTTCTTTTTCTTTTCTTTTCTTTTCTTTTTTTTTGTTTTGAGACAGAGTCTCACTCTGTCTCCCCGGCTGGAGTGTGGAGTGCAGTGGCATGATCCCGGCTCACTGCAACCTCTGCCTCCCGAGTTCAAGAGATTCTCCTGCCTCAGCCTCCTGAGTAGCTGGGATTACAGGCACCCACCACCACGTCCAGCTAATTTTTGTATTTTTAGTAGAGGCGGGGTTTCACCATGTTGGCCAGGCTGGTCTCAAACTCCTGGGCTCAAGTGATTGACCCACCTTGGTCTTCCAAAGTGCTGGAATTACAGGCGTGAGCTAGCATGCCTGGCCTGTAGGCTTTTTCTTATTGTTTTTCCTAGGGTAATATTAAAATGAATTTGTATTCCAAGAACACACATCTGAGGACATAGGATATTCAAAGGCATTGGGGGAAGCCTCACTGAGATTAAAATTTTCCTTTAGATAATTTGTGGGTTGATGTGCAACAAGCGTCATGAGGCGAGAATGTATAGATAATTAAGATGTGAGTTTTATCTGCCTTGGGCTGTTTATGATCATACTTGTCTCCCAGATATACTTGGTGAATTGGATATCAACCCTCTCATCATAAATTATCAGTGAATCCTGCCCAGGATTCTGAGGATGCCAGAAGTGGGGAAGCAGGAGGAAGACTTCTGCTTTCTCTTTCCAAGTCTTGTGGTCATTAAAGTTTGATATCCATTAATGCATAAGTGTCATCACCCCGCTGAAAATGCAGCTCTTCTGTATGTGTTTTGATTACCTTGTCAGAGGCCAGGCAGAGAGAGGTTGAACAGCAGTGCTGCTCCTGCACTGTTATTTCTGCTTCCATTACTTGTCCCATCTGTCAGTTTCAGGAACATTCATATCTATGGAGCCATTATTTTTAGTGCTCTAATTATCTTGGATGTCTAAAAACACAGCGTATCATGTTGGTCACATCATGGGTTGTAAAAAAGGTAGGTAGCCTTTCAAGGGGTGTAGGTTTATGGAACACGTTCCCAACACACTTGGGCGTGTGGCAGATTAAATGGGTACATTTCTTTGTCTCTTCAGAGTCAGCCTCTGAAGCAAGTCCCTAATGTTTGCTCTGGCCTTAAAATGTGCTTTATTTTTTTACTTTTATTTTTATTTCTTTGAGACACAGTCTAGGTCTGTCACCCAGGCTGGAGTGCAGTGGCGTGATGTTGGCTCACTGCAGCTTCTGCCTGCTGCGTTCAAGTGATTCTCGTGCCTCAGCCTCCCCAGTAGCTGGGATTACAGGCGCATACCACCATGCCCAGCTAATTTTTGTATTTTTAGTAGAGACAGGGTTTCACCATGTTGGCCAGGCTGGTTTTGAACTCCTGACCTCAGGTGATCTGCCTGCCTCGGCCTCCCAAAGTGCTGGGATTACAGGTGTGAGCCACTGCGCCCAGCCCAAATGTGCTTTAAAACTTTCTCATCATCTCCTACTCCTCATAGTCTTTTTAGTTTACCCACCACTCAACCTGCCTCTCGATTTGATCTTCCTGGCCTGTGCCCTGTGTGCTAATCTCATCTTCCCGATGGGTAGGAACCACAATAATAGGTAACCTGTATTGGGTATTTACTCTGTGCCAAGCACCTTACAAACCTTATCTTACTTAGTCCTCTCACAGCAACCCTACAAGGTGGATATCATTGCTGTTTCCATTTAACAGAGGAGGAAACTGAAGAATAGTAAGTAACTTGCTCTAAGGCTACACAGCTAGTACTTTCTAGAGCTGGGATTTTGGTGCTGACTCCAGTGCACATGCTCTTTTTTGTTTGTTTTTGATGGGTTTCTTTTGATTTTTTAATTTTTTTTTTTTTTACAAATTATAATTGTATACAATGATGGGCTACACAATGATGTTATGATATATGTATGCTGCATTAGTCCATTTGCATTGCTGTAAAGGAATACCTGATGCTGGGTAATTTATAAAGAAAGAGTTTTATTTTGGCTCATGGTTCTGTAGGCTGTACAAGCAACATGACACTGGCAGACCTCAGAAAACTTAAAAGGAGGAACCTGCCATATCACTTGGTGAGAACAAGCAAGAGAGAGAAGGGGGAAGTCCAAGACTTTTAAACAACAGATCTTGTGTGAACTAACTGAGGGTGAGCTAGAACTCACTCATCACCAAGGGATGGCTCTAAGCCATTCATGAGGGATCTGCCTCTAAGAAAGAAATACCCCCACCAGGCCTCACCTCTGACACTGGGGATTACATTTTACCATGAGATTTTAGGGGACAAACATCAAACCATATCACATACAGTGTGGAATGATAGAATCAATCTAAATTACATACCTATCACCTTAAATACTTATCAGGTATTCCTCCCGTCTTACTGCAGCTTTGTAACCTTTGATTGACATCTCTTCATTCCCCCAATGCCCCAGTCTCTGATAACTCCTCTCTGCTTCTGTGAGTTCCATTGTTGTAGATTCCACACGTAAGTGAGAGCATGTGGTTTTTGTCTTTCTGCCAGTGCATTTGCTCGTAACTACTGTTCTACTGCATTTAAATAACAATGCCTAACATTTACTGAGTGCCTACCTTTTGGCTAAGCACTGGGCTAAGCTCTTTGTATGTATTAGCTCACTTGCTTAATCCTCTTAATGATCCTGTAAAGTAGGTTTTATTATGAGCCGTGATTTTCAGAAAAAGAGACTGGGGCACAGAGATGTTAAATAACTTACCTGAGTCACACCATTCAACAGTGCCAGACGGAAGTAACCTTTGGACACAGAGCACTCTGGCTCCAGAGTCTACACTGTTAGTCACTCTCTTATACTGCCTTCCAGCTGTCTGCTGGGGCAAGGCAGAGGATGTGTGGTGTGTTCCTTTGGGTGTGTTCCTTTTGGGAGACAGTGGGGAGGGAGAGGTAACAACTGCAATTCACTTCCTGCCAATTGTTACCTTGTGAGAATCAAAGCTACCAGTTTTTAAGAGAGGCCCCAGATCTGGATCTTTATATAAAATTTCCTTATTTTAAATATTGGGAACACATTCCAATTTTTAAAAAGCAGTATGCCCAGTTAAAAACAATCTGTTGATAGGAAGCAGTAACTTATAGTTAAGGATATTTATTAAGTACTACTTATGAATACCGTGCTAATTCTAGGTATTATTATTCAGTGTAAGCCTATAGACTTCCCATTTTATGTATTAATTCTCAGCGTTGTTAAAAAGAAACGGGCAGCTGTGGTGGCCCACGCCTGTAATCCCAGCAGTTTGGGAGGCCGAGGCAGGCAGATTGCTTGATCTCAGGAGTTAGAGACCAGCCTGGGCAACATAGCAAAACCCCATCTCTACAAAAAAAAATGAAGAAATTAGCTGGGCATGGTGGCAGGTGCCTGTGGCCCAAGCTACTCAGGAGGCTGAGGTAGGAAGTTCACTTGAGCCTGGGAAATCAAGACTGCAGTGAACTGTGATTGCGCCACTGCACTCCAGCTTGGATGTCAGAGTGACACCCTGTCTCCCTGTCTCAAAAAAAGGAAAAAAAGAAAGAAAGAAAGAAAGAAAGAAAGAAACGGGTTCTCTCCCTGATTTCATCGGTAGCAAATAAGTTTAATTGATGGTTTATGTATATATTTTCTTTTATTTATTTTTATGCATATTTTAGAGTTGAATTTCTCAGTGAAGCTGTAAGACTGTTGGAAGAAAAATGTAAACTTTCAGAATTTAATATACCAAGGATGTGTGTTAAATTCTCTTACCTTTTTTCCAGATGTGAATAATTTGTAGGTAGAAATATTTATTTATGTAAACCTTGACCGCAGTGAACAAAACACACATACTACACATACCTACACATGTGCACACACACGTGCAGGCAACACTTTTGTGAGCCACATCTGACCCATGGGCTGTCAGTTTGCAACATCTGTTTCAGGGGACATATCTTCCATTCCTTTCTTCTGCCTGTCGTTCCTAACCCATTACCAGGTTGCTAGCAGGCAGTGACCGAAAACATATTGACTTTGTGTGCTCTTGTTCTGGCCTAGATATGTCTCAAACCTGATACCCTCTCTCAGGCCACCTCTGTCAGCTTCCACTAAGAGACTTTCCTGCTGTTTTTCAAACCTGGCATCCAATTCTTTCTCCTTCACAGGGTATTCCCAAATCAGGTGGAAGAGGCTTCCAACCTATCCTAAGCAGTAGCTGTTTCCATACAACAGTTGTCAAAAAAAGGAAATGAAGGTGGAAGAATGGGCCAGCCCAAGGGTTTTGAATCCTAACTGTGTATTAGAATCACCTAGAGATCTTTTAAAAACGCTGATTCTATAAAAAAATTAAAAGTAAACAAAACAAAATCCTTAAAACAATGCTAGTTCTATAGCTCCAGTCTCAGAAATTCTGATTTAAATACCTTTGGTGGGACCCTGGGCATCAGTATTTTTAAATAAAAGCTCCCCAGGTATTCTAATCTCCAGCAGGGTTGAAAACTGGCTTAACTGATGAATATGTGTTTATTGGAAAGCGAAATACCCACTTTGGGCCGTGATCAATTGCCTTCTTCTTCGCTAAAATCAGAGACTTTTGTAAGGCAAGAAATCAGACTAGGCTAATCACAGCTTTATGTATTGTGCTCTTGCGAACCACACCACTGTTGTTTTTATTTATTTATTTATTTTAAATTTTATTTTTTTTTTTGAGATGGAGTCTCGCTCTGTTTCCCAGGCTGGAGTGCAGTGGTATGATCTCAGCTCACTGCAACCTTTGCCTCCCGGGTTCAAGCGATTCTCCTGTCTCAGCCTCCTGAGTAGCTGAGACTACAAGCTCACAACACCACACCTGGCTAATTTTTATATTTTTGGTAGATACAGGATTTCACCATGTTGGCCAGGCTGGTTTTGAACTCCTGACCTCAGGTGATCCACCTGCCTTGGCCTCCCAAAGTGCTGGGATTATAGATGTGAGTCACCGTGCCCGGACTGCTGTTGTTTTTAATCCTTCCATACTGGCTGGATAAATAGACAAAACATGGGCTGACACGTGTGTATATGATGTTGAGGAGGCTGTGGCAGGAGCTTCTGAAATGGCTCCCAATGATCCCCTCCTCCTGATATTCACACCCTTGTGTAATCCCTTCTCTCCCCTTGTGTGTGGGCTGGACCTAGTGACTTCTTCTAACAAAGAGAATACAGCAAAAGTGATGGTGTCACTTCCATTATTAGGTTTGCAGAAGACTGTGACTTCTGCCTTGCTACTACTCGTTCTCTCTGGCTGTATTTGCTTGTTTGCGCTGATACAAGTTGCTATATTGTGAACTGACCAATGGAAAGTTCCACGTGGCAAGGAAATGAGGGCAGCTATTGGTCAACAGCCTCTGAAGAACTGAATCCTGCCATTGGCCATGTGAGTGAACTTGGAAGCAGATCTTTTCCTAGTTGAGCCTTGAGATGACTGCAGGCCAGACCAACACCTTGATTTTTGTCTTTCAGAGACTCTGAGCCAAAGGACACACTGCAGCTATGACTGGGTTTCTGATCCACAGAAAAGATGAGATAATAATCAGTGTGTACTGTTTTAAGCCACTAAATGTGGGAGTCATTTGGTACAGCAATAGATAACACACTGTGGGATGATGATGGATTCTGTTTAGAGCAGGAAACTAGAGAAGTGGTTCCCCAGCTTTAGAATGCACTGAATTTCCTTGGGTAGCATGAGAAAAATGCAGATTCCTAGGCTTTACCCTCAGGTTTTGATTCAGTAGGTCTGAGATGGGGCTCAGTAGTATGCGTTTTTATCATGGAACTCAGATGTTGCTGATGCAGGTGTTCATTGTGATCACAATTCAAGAACCATCATTTAGGAGGTGCAGAGGCAGAGAACATGTTGGAGGACCAGTGATTATTAAGGCATGTAGACCCAGTGACGAGTGTTTATGGAAGGATTTTGGATTAATTAGGTGACATGTTGAAAGTAGTACTGAACTTTTAATTGGAAGAAGCTATGACAATCAAAAGATTAGCGTGGTGGGCCAGACACAGTGGCTCACGCCTGTAATCCCAGCACTTAGGGAGGTTGAGGTGAGCGGATCACGAGGTCAGGAGTTACCAGACTGGCCAACATGGTGAAACCCTGTCTCTACTAAAAATAAAAACGTTAAGTTGGCGTGGTGGTGGGTGCCTGTAATCCCAGCTACTCGGGAGGCTGAGGCAGGAGAATCGCTTGAACCTGAAAGGTGGAGGTTGCAGTGAGCCGAGATCTTGCCACTGCACTCCAGCCTGGGTGACAGAGCAAGACTCCGTCTCAAAAAAAAAAAAAAAATATATATATATATATAAAATATATATTTATATATTTAAGAGGCAGGGTCTCGCTCTGTTGCCCAGACTGAAGTGCAATGGCACAATCATAGCTCACTGCAGCCTCAAACTCCTGGGCTCAAGTGATCCTCCCGCCTCAGCCTCCCAAATAGCTAAGACTATAGGTACGTGCCACCACGCCTTTCTAATTAATTTTTTTTTTTTTCTGCGGAGGGGACCTTGCTATTTTGCCTAGGTTGGTCTGAAACTCCTGCCCCCAAGCGATCCTCCTACCTCAGCCTCCCAAAATGTTGGGATTATAGTCATGAGCCACTGTATCCTAACAGCATGAGATATTTTAAAGGAAATTTCGAGAAGGACTTGATGAGTGACTTTATAGGCAGGAACTGAATAAGAGACATAGATATTACAAGCCCCAGTAATTAGAAGCCAGTAGTGCCATTGGCAGAGCTGAAAAATTGGTGGGGATGGGGTGGGAGGAGTTGGTTTGAGGGCTATAGCTCTCCTAGAAGAATTTAGTGCTCAGTTAATTTCAGTAAATCAGGTCTGGATGGGGAAGCTGAGGTGATTGCAAAGAGTGCACATGCAGGCAAAATTCTAACGCAGATCAGTGGTCCTCAAAGTGTGATCCCAAACCAGTCGCATCAGTATCACTTGAGAACTTACTAGATGTCCTAATACTGCTAAGGTTTATAGCCTGACTTGACTTACAGATCTATATGCTTAGAGACCTCGGAATAGACCATCCCAGAGGATGGGAAGCACCCTGCACTGGTAGAGGTAGTGGTGACTCTGCCCACTGATGGAATAAATATCACCTGCTGGTGATTGGAGACTGGCCTAGATGTAGCCCCACTCTTCCCTGCTTTTGGAGTCTAGCCCTAAGCTGAGGCAGGATTCTGGGGACCTGGGACTCCTCTATTTGTCAGCCAGGCCACAGAGCTGTTCCAAGCTGGTGCAGCCTGGATGGACAACATTGAAAAACGACAATGACTCTGGGGGGGAAGCATAATGGTGGGCCTCTTTTGCTGTGAGCACTTTCCTATGCAGATGAGTCTGGAGATCATGTGGGGTGCATTATTTTCTTATTTTTGCACTGTACATATTTCCCACTTGTCCCTGTTCTTACAAAACTGGCCTGGAGAATGAGGGAGCTGAGATTGAGAAAGGATTTATATCAGTATTCCTGTCAGGTATTATAGACAGACAAAATCCGATTTAAATCACACTGTAAGAGAAAGCATAGGCATAAGCTGCTGCTGCAGCTGTCAAACATTACATTGAGTAAGGCCTGAGGAGTTGCACACCACAGGTCACCACCACTGTCCCACTGTGTCAGGCTCAAGGAGACTGCTGCCTCAGGTGCTGTGGCCCTTTCATCATAGGAATCCTGATTGAGTGGCCCTCACGCTGCCTCATCTGGGCCAAAATGTGGCCAAGGCAGAGATGAAGACTATCATTGAATGAAATATTCTGCACCTCATTTTTTTTTTTTTTTTTTTTGGGACGGAGTCTCGCTTGGTTGCTCAGGCTGGAGTGCAGTGGCATGATCTCGGCTCACTGCAACTTCCGCCTCCCAGGTACAAGCGATTTTCCTGCTTCAGCCTCCCTAGTAGCTGGGACTACAGGTGTGTGCCACCACACCTGGCTAATTTTTGTATTTTTAATAGAGACAGAGTTTCACCGTGTTGGCTAGGGTGATCTCAAACTCTTGACCTTGTGATTTGCCCGCCTTGACCTCCCAAAGTGCTGGGATTATAGTCGTGAGCCACCACACCCTGCCAATGCACCTCAGTTCTAAAGGGAACTGACTGCCCTCCTCCAAGACACTGTCAGAACTAATCCCATTGTGCCTCACCTCCCAAGCCTTCCTGACTCCTGCTCACCTTCCATACTACTCTATTTATTTTCTAATCCGACAAAAGCCACTTCCTCCCACATCCTTACTGTGCCCTCTACAAATGCCTGTCTGTGATGGCCAAAGTCCCTGTACCCTTATGTCCTGTACCTCCTGTCATAACTGATACGTTGGCTGCTTCTTAGATAAATGTTGCTTGGAGGAGAGTTTGAGAATTATTGGTCCCCCAAATCCCTTTAGGATTATTTTTCTTTTTCCCGCAAATGCCCACCCCTCTACTCTCCTCATTGCTGTCACCCACCAACCTCCTGGTTACTTCCCCTCATTTATTGAAGACCTAGTTCATGGCTTACTCACTTCCTGTTCATTCCTCTTATCATTCTGGATGACTTCAACATCTTTGTGTCAAGAGTGTCAGAAACTTTACTTGCCCCAGGAGGCTTTTGTTTTAAAAAAAAATTCTCAGTTACTGGAAATTTAGAGAGGAGTTGTCTGAAAGTGGAAGATTTTGAGGGTGGGAGGAGAGGAGAGTGGACCTGCTGTGGGGTATATTGGATCCCCTGAACCTGGGCTCAAGACAGGAAGGGGAGGCAGGGTCCCGGAGTGGCTGGGATCTCTGTCTTGATTCCCCTAACCTCCGCCCCAGCAGCCTGAGGGATTTGTAGAACTTTGTAGGGGAGAGCCTTTCTCTCTAGACTTTGTTATCCTTTCCACCCCGATTCTAGTCATCATTCTTGGTGACTTCAACATTCACATGGTTGACCCATCCCTTATCATGACTTTTCACTTCCTTGACCGCTTCATTTTAATGATCTTTTCCTCCACCCACCTCAACTACGCATTCATTTGCTCATACACTAGCCCTTTTTATCACCAGAAACTGCATTATTTTGGAAATCTTGACCTCCACTGCTGAAGTCTCTAAACTTTATCAGGTTAGACCTCCAATCCATTGACTCTCATCATATTTTCTCTCTTCATTAGCTCACCATTGTATCGATTTACTTTTACCCCAGCTTAGAGTCCACAGTATTGTAGTCACTTTCCTTTTTCCTCTTTCACAGCCACTGAGTCATACCTTAACGCTTAGCCATCCTATCCTCCTTCCCTCTCACCTCCTTTTCCTTGCAGCTGAGACTTTCACAACTTGGCTGTCTTCACTCATTACTAACTTCAGGTGGACATCTGACACTGTCCATCACTTCTGTCATCCTTAGTGAGGGTTTTCTGAAGACAGTTCTCTGAGATGATCTCTTCGTCCTCTCTGCTCAAATCTCCCTCTCCCACCCCCTCCTTTTCATGCTCACTGATGACCTCACCCTACATGGCACTGAGTAAACAGAATACAGAAAATGGGAATGTTCTGATCTTGCTACCATTAAATGTACCCTCCTAACTACACCTGCAACCATTGTCTTTCCCCTATTTACAATGGAGAATGTGTGCATTCTCTTGCTAGGAGACTGTGCTCTTCTCACAGGCCAGACCTTTCTAGATTCTGTCCAATCTTGCCTCCACATGGCCTTAGGTTCTTCGATTACTTCCTTCCTCTCCAGCATTATCAGTATCTCCTCCTTTTCTTGATTTTACCTAAAAAATTACCATGTTATATGACTTTTCTTTCTTTTTTTTTTTTGGGTGAGGGGAGTCTCACTCTGTCGCCCAAGATAAACTGCATTGGTACAATCTCAGCTCACTGCAACTTCCACCTCTCGGGCTCAAGCAGTTCTCATGCTTCAGCCTCCCGAGTAGCTGGGGATTACAGGTGTGCACCACCACGTCTGGCTAATTTTTTTTTTTTTTTTTGAGATGGAGTTTCACTCTTTCGCCCAGGCTGGAGTGAAGTGGCATGATCTCGGCTCACTCCAACCTCCATTCCCTGGGTTCAAGCAATTCTCGTGCCTCAGCCTCCCGAGTAGCTGGGATTATAGGCGCCCGCCACCACACCTGGCTAATTTTTGTATTTTTAGTAGAGACGGGGTTTTGCCATGTTGGCCAGGCTGGTCTTGAACTCCTAACCTCAAGAGATCCGCCTACCTCGGCCTCCCAGAGTGCTAGGATTACAGGCGTGAGCCACCATGCCCAACCAATTTTTGTATTTTTAGTAGAGACTGGGTTTCTCTGTGTTGGCCAGGCTGGTCTTGAACTCCTGGCCTCAAGTGATCTGCCCGCCTCAGCCTCCCAAAGTACTGGGATTACAGGTGTGAGCTGCCATGCCCAACTGTATGACTTCTATTAAAAAAAATTCTTCCTTGACTCTACTTCTTTTCCTAGCTACTATTCCATTTCCCTCTTCCCCTTCACAGCCAGTTAAAAATTGTCTGCATAGTCTTCTTCCTCACATCATATACCCCATGAATCTTCTCCAGTTGGCTTTAGTCCCTAACTGACTATATTTTTCCCCTGTGGAGGTTTGAGAATCAAGCCCGTAGGTAACTCATACTGTAGCATCAGAGTCTATTATGTGAGAACACACAAGGAAACCAAGGCTCAGAGAGATTCAGTGATTCGCCTAAGGTTATACAGCTAGTAAATAGCTAAATTGGGATACAATCCAGGTGCATCTAATCCAAAGGGCCCGTGCACCAGCATTGTTATTATTAATCGGGCCCCTTTTGTGCTTTGTATATCTGCTGTAGGGATTATCACATTTAGTTGTAATTTTTTTGTCGGCATTTTTCTTTCCCCCACTGAATTACTATTTTAAGGACAAGAACAAAGCCTAGAACAAATAGTAGGTGTTCAATAAATGCTTTTTGAGTAAATGAAGGAACACTTCTCTGAGAGCTTATTTGTTCTTTTTTTGCATCTCAGCAGCAATGGATCACTGCTGGTCACCACCTTCCCTTCAATATAATCATAGAATCATGCAATTTTAGAGCTGCACAGGGGCCTTAGGAAATTAAGATCCATAGAGGTGAAGTAACATGCCCAAGGTCACTTGGCTAGTTAGTTGCAGTCCAGTGCTCTTCCCTTGCCATCTTCGGTAGGTGTTAATGCTCCCTCTTTCCACATTCTCTTTTCCAACCTAAATAACTCCGGTGCCAAGCAGCATGTAGACAGCAGAAAGTCAGTAGAAGGACACGTCGTGAATATGATGAGCAGCGAGTGCAGTGCTTTTAGTGTTAATGAACACTTTCATCCTTGGTTCAAGCCACGTGCCTGCTAGCTTCTTTGGTTCCAGTTTAAAATACCCCTTTTCATGAGCTGCTGTTTTATATTCCTCTTAGTGCTTTGGTTATTTTAATGAGTTTTTCTTATCTCCTATTTATAAAACCAGACCTACTTTGCAATGTTTTGTTGTTGTGTTTCTTTTGAATAACTTCCATTCCCAAGTCTTCTTCCATTTCCATTGCTCTTTCTCTTTTATACTTTTTGTGTTTGTGTGTATAGAGTTATGTGGTGCATTTTTAAATGCAAGCTTGGTTGCTAATACAGTGTTGGAGCAATCAGTTCTTCTATAGGCAAGAATCAGCTAACTGGAACCCTCAACTAACCACAACCGATGGCTGAAGTTGTGCAAGTAGTACAAGCTCTGAAATCAGAGACAGTTGGATTTCAAAAAAATACGTATAATCACCTTTATTAATGTTGGAAATACATTTAAATAAAAGTTCTATACCCATTGCTAATAAACCTCTGTCTTAGCCACCTTAGGCTGTTATAAGAATATATTGTAGACTGGGTGGCTTAAACAACAGACAGTAATTGTCTCACAGTTCTGGAGGCTGAAAGTCTGAAATCAAGGTGCAACATGGTCAGGTTCTGGTGGGGGTCCTTTTCTTGGTTTGCAGATGGCTGACTTCTCACCGTATGCTCACATGGCCTTTCTTTAGTGTGTGTTCATGAAGAGAGAGCTCTCCTTTCCTCTTCTTATAAGGACATTAATCCATTGTGAGGCCTCCACTCTCATGGACTGATCTAAACCTTATTACCTCCCAAAGGCTCTACCTCCAAATACCATCACATTGGAGGGTAGAGTTACAGCATGTGAATTTTGAGGTGACACAGACATTCAGTCCATAACAACCTCTTACTATATAGGGGTAGTTCCTTATCTTTCTCTTTTTTATTTATTTAGACAGAGCATCTCTCTGTCACTCAGCCTGGAGTGTAGTGGTGTGATCTCGACTCACTTAGCCTCCGCCTCCTGGGTTCAAACGATTCTCCCACCTCAGCCTCCCAAGTAGCTGGGATTACTGGAGCATGCCACCATGCCCAGCTAATTTTTGTATTTTTAGTAGAGATGGGGTTTTGCCATGTTGGCTAGGCTGGTCTCAGGTGATCCAACCGCCTCGGCCTCCCAAAGTGTTGGGATTACAAGCATGAGCCACTGCACCCCGCCAATTTTTATTTATTTTTAAAAATAGAGATAGCGGTCTCACTATGTTGACCAGGCTGGTTTCAAACTCCTGGGCTCAAGTGATCTGCCCGCCTTAAGCTCCCAAAATGCTGGGATTGCAGGTGTGAGCCACTGTGCCCGACCACTTCAGTTCTCTTTTTACCTCTAACTAAAAGTAAATAAAAGTGGCTGGGCATGGTGGCTCATACCTGTAATCCACAGCACTTTGGGAGGCTGAGGTGGACAGATTGCTTGAGTCCGGGAGTTCAAGACCAGCCTGGGCAACATAGTGAGACCCCATCTCTACCAAACATACAAAAATTAGCCAGGTGTGGTGGCACACACCTGTAGCCCCAGCTACTTGGGAGGCTGAGTTGGGAGGATCACTTGCGTCCAGGAGGTGGAGGCTGCAGTGAGCCAAGGTTGCACCACTGCACTCCAGCCTGGGTGCCAGAGCCAGACCCTGTCTCAAAATAAAATAAAAGTAAAAAGAATTCATCTGTATTTTTAATTTAATTAACAATAAAAAGGGTTGGTTTGTATCTTTTTTATGGAGTCTTATTTTTCGCCTTAAATTTTAACTACTTTCATCACCTTGTCGATATGTCTTCTCATTTAATTCCATTTTGATAACTTTTTAAAATAAATGTGGAAATTTATTTTAAAATCTATGAAAAATATATCTTTTTTTTTTGGTAAATTCACCACCTAAGTCTTTAAGCATAGTTCTGATCATAACACTACCCTGAAAGAAATCCTTGAACAGCTCCCTGTTTCCAGTAAATCAGGCAGGCTCACTCCTAGCTCTGGAGCAACAAAGGGAGGCCTACATACCCCACCTGAACATTTAAAAACTAGAAACTGAATGAAGCACTACAGGTATGCCTTTCATGAGGGCCTAGAATGCCAGGTTCAAATTCAGAATTCTCAGACGCCTCAGAGTTCCATCATGGAATATGAAAACCTGGGGGAGAGCTGTTTCTGACCCACAACCCACCCCCTTCTCTTTCTATCCCCTGCCCATTCTCGCATTTGGAGGGTTTTTGTACACACAAGAGTGGAAGTTCAGACCTGTCCACACCTCCCCCGAGCAGCCATACTCAAATAGTCATGCCTGGACTACCCTGAGGGTTCAGAGATGCCCACATCGGCTGTCTATATTCAGGAGGTTAGGTTGATAATAGGTGCTGGAAAGCCCTAAAAACGGGTTCCAGACTGCTTGGCCAGGAAGTTCTGGGAGCTTCGATAGTTGGATTTAAATCCTGGCTTTACCACTTATTAACTGCATGACCTTAGGCAGATTGCTTAACCTGACTGTACATGTTTCCTCATCTTTAGAATGAGAGTATTAATAGTAGATAAAGAGATTAACAGTAGATAAAAAGATTACATGAAGTAATACTATGTAGGCCTAGGTTTAAAATTCTCATCCTGCCACATACTGGTTATAGAATGATCTCAGTAAAGATCTCAATTTCTTGGAGACTTAGGCTTCTTCTTTGTAAAATGGGCATTGTTCTCAGCATTTGCTGCATAACATGGCACCTCAAAACTTAGTGGTTTAAAACAGCAACTATTTATTTGCTCATAATTCTGTGAGTGGGTAGTTGGGGTGGACTAGGCTGGAACTGTCTGTTCCATTTATGTCAGCCTCATTTACTCATCAATTTATGTCAACTGGTAGTCCCTGGCCTCACTCATGTGTCTGATGGTTGACTGGTGATTGGCAGGGGTCATGGAAGTAACTGGGCCATGTGTCATTTGTAATCCAGTGGCCTGGCCTGGGCTCATTCACCCGGTGGTGGTTGCAGGGTTACAGAGAGCGTCAGGCCCAATGTGCAAGCACTTTTCAATTCTCTGCTTGCTCATATTTGCTGTTATCCCATTGGCGAAAGCAAGTCATATGGCCCAGCCCAGAGTAGATGTGGGAAGGGATTACCAAAAGGCATGGATGTCAGGAAGGTAGTTATTGCAGCCATTTCTTTTTCCAGTTAGTTTATCACACACTTGATAATAACTCTTTTCCAGGATCATTGTGAGAATTGGAGATAGTGCACATTAAGCACTGAGAGAAGTAACCCATATAGTAGATCCTTGGCGAATGACAGCTAAAGCATATTATATTGTACCTGACATACAGTAAGTGTTAAGAAAAGTTCTCTTCCCTAACCATTCATTCCGCCTACTCTCCTTTCCTCATTACTTGACTATTAGAAGAAAACTAACTCAAAAAAAAACCAAAAAGCTAAAAAGCCAGAAAATCGCAAACAAAAACAAAACTAAAATAAAACAAAAAACAGGAAAACAAGCAAATGAATCCACATTTGTGATTTTTTTTTAAGTTTATACATTAAACAAACATCCACTGCAAAACACCAAGTAAAATAATCCCCAGATGAAAACTAACAGGATGTTGAGAATCAGCATTCTTTATGATTGCAGTTTCTTCATCTTTCCATAGAGTCTAATGACCCTGAGGTTATACAGGATGCTGGGTCTCCAAAGAAAAATTCCATTATAGTGACCAAGGCAGTGAAGAGGACACAGATATTCAGCAAAGAATTGCCACACCCAGGAGTTTAACCAATACAGGATTTGTGGTTAACTCTGTTTTCTAAACAATGGAATTCATTGAAATCCTCAATCTTTGACATTTAGACCCTCTATTCCTCTTCAGCAGTAGTTCTCAAACTTTTTGATCTCAGGGCCACTTAACACTCTTCAAAAGTATTGGGGAGCCCAGAGTGCTTTTGTTTCTGTGGCTTATATCTGTCAATAGTTACCATATGAAAAAGTTATCCTGAGAAAAATTAAAAACAAAAGAATATATGAGCATACATTCTGTTATCTATCAGAGTAGTGAGTCGTCATACATCATATAGCTTCTGGAAAACTCCACTGTATATTCACCAGAAAATGAGAGTGAAAAAAGCAAATAATGTCTTAGTATTGTAAAAAGAAAAAAAGTAGTTCTGACTTTATTAAACACCTGAAAGAGTTTTGGGGACTTCAAGGGGTCTGTGGACCACACTTTGCAAATTGCTGCTGTAGAGTCTCCCTGTCAGAAAGGAGTTGCCCTTCGGAATCATTTGGAGGCAGTGATAAAGTTCTGTCTCGGACTTGTGAGGTTAATTTCCTCATCTATAAAATAAGGATGATAATAATAAGATTTACCTCATATAGTTGTGATGATTAAATAAAATAAGGTAATGTGCCTAACCCATATTAAGGGCCCTATACAAAATCTACCATTCAGCAGGCTGCCAGTAAACATTGGTCCTCTCATCACTGAAATAAATAACCTAATAGTTCCATGCCTCACAAGGCAGCTTATTTGGGCTTTGAGTTTTAGAAATTTTCTCCTCCTGCCTCTGCATAACTTCTGCCCCTTAGCTTTAGTGCTTATTCTTCTGTTCAGAAGAAGGTAACACCCTTTGAGTTTTAGATAAAACTGCGGGTCTGTTACGTCTTCTTTCTTATAAGTTATGCAATGGTTTCCAAATTATCCTGATCATTTCTTTCTTTGGTTGCAGGCACTCATTCAACAAATATTTACTGAGCACCTAAATACTATGTACCAGTATGAAAAAAAATAGACAATATCCTTGCCCTTTGGGAACTTACATTCTGAATGTAGGAGACAGACCAAAAGCAAATACTCAAATAAAACAATAACAGATGTGAGAGAACCTACAGTGGAAAATGAAGCAAGGCAATGAGAGAAAAAGTGATGGAGGTTGGTGCTATTTGAGGCAGAATGATCACATAAATGCCTCTCTGAGGAGGTGACGTGTGAGTAGAGACCTTTATAAACTAAGGGAGCAAGCCATACTAAGGGAAAAGTGAGTGCAAAATTTGAATTCTATTCTAATTGTGCTTGCAATCCTTTAGAAGGTTTAGGTGGGATAATGATGTGCTATAAATTGTGTTTTGAAAAGATCACTCTTGCCATTTTGTGGAGAATAGACTAGGGGACAAGAATAGAAGTGGGGAGAACAGTTAAGCAGCTCTTGAAATAGTCCAGACAAGAGATGGTGGTGCCTTGGAGGTGGTGAGAAGCTAGATTGGGATAGAAGGCAGATCCAACAGGATTTACAGATGGATTAATGTGTTATGTAAGGAATCAGGAGGAAGCAGGGATGATACCCTGGGTTTTGGACTGAACATGGGAAGTGTTCAGGAGGGACAGGATGAAGAGTTCTGTTTAGGATATATGTTAAATTTAAGGTTCTGGTTCGATATCCATATAGAAATGGGGAGTGAACAATCTGGAGCTCAGGCTGGGTGCGGTGGCTCATGCCTGTAATCCCAGCACTTTGGGAGGCTGAGGTGGGTGGATCACCTGAGGTCAGGAGTTCAAGACCAGCCTGGCCAACATGGTGAAACCTCCTCTCTACTGAAAAATGTACAAAATTTAGCCGAGTGTGGTGGCACATGCCTCTAATCCCAGCTACGCAGGAGGCTGAGCATGAGAATTGCTTGAATTCGGGAGGCAGAGGTTGCAGTAAACCAAGATCACACCACTGCACTCCAGCCTTGGCGAGAGAGACAGACTCTGCCTCAAAAAAAAATAATAAAATAAAATAAAAATAAATAAATAAATAAATAAATAAAATCTGGAGCTCAGGGGACAGTCAGGGCTGGAGGTTGCCATTTGGGAGTCCTTAGTAGATAACATTCAACAATTGAGCCCTGGAGCACTCCATTGGTTAGAGGTTGAGAAGATGAGGACTACCCAGCAAGAGACACTGAGAAAAAGTGACTGAGAGGTAGCAGAAAAAACAGGAAACTATGTGGTCAGAGAAGCCAAGATATGTTTCAAAATGAAGCCATAATTAAGTAAGCCAAATGTTGCTGAGAAGATTAATAAAATGAGAAGTTAGAGTTTGCCTTTGGATTTGGCATGATGGAGGTTGTTGGCAACCTTGATAAGAGTGCTGTCAGCACAGAGGCAAAAACAAGCCTGTTTTGAGTGGGTTGAGGAGAGAATGAGAAGTCAAACAATGGAGAGAGCACTACAGACACCTATTTTGAAGAGTTTTGATATAAAGAGGAGAAAAGAAATTGTGAGGAAACTGGAGGTGGATATGTGGTCAAGGAAGTTTCTTTTGTTTGTTTAAGAAGGGAGGTTTTGTAGCATGTTTATATGCGATGGGAATCACCCATCAGCACACTGATAGAAAGAAAAATTGGTGACACCAGAGAGAGAGGGGTTAATTGCTAGAACAAAATGCTTGAATAGCTGAGAGTGGAAAGGATCCTGTGCATAGGTGGAAGGAGTGGTCTTAGATGGGAAAGGGAAGGTTCTTCCTTAGTAACAGGGGAGAAGGCAGGGTATGTGAGCAGAGATGCAGGTAAGTTGGTAGACTTGTTGGTCTGAAGATGAGGTGGGTTTCTTTCGATTGTTTCTTTTTTTTTCCCCAAGTGGAATAAGAAGTGAGGTCATCAGCTGAGAATTATAAAGGGGATTTATATTATTTGAGGTTTCATGAGGGAGTTGTGTGAGGGAGAAAGACAGTGACTTGACTAGGAAAATTTAGTATTGTCAGTCATTGTTGAAGGCCCACTTAAGAGATTTCTGGTCAAATATTTGAAGTGGGACCATTCTACTTTGTAGGTAGAGTTATTCTTATCTAGGGATAAGTTCAGTATGATCGAAGGAGGGAGGTACAAAGACACTTCTTCTGTTTGCAGATTTGTATGAGGCAGTGGATATAATATTGGACCATAGAATTTAAGCTGGGTTGTGAAGAATGTGAAGACATGAAAGGACAGACGAACCAAGAGGGTAGTAGGTTCCATGGATTGTGGGTTGAGATTATATGGGAGACAGGGAGATCTGACATTGACACTATAGAGGTGATGCATTTATTGCTGATGACATCCAGAATATGACCATAGAGTGTGTCTGAGCTAGGATGCTGGGGAACAAAAGGTTAGAAGTGACTTCAAGAAATAGTAGGGCAAGGGGCTTGGCTATATCCTCAAGTGGATATGGAAGTCACACGGGGAAGTGTTTGGGTAAAAAGACTGAGCCAAGCGCTGTTATTTCCAATGAACGAATGAATGAGATGAAGTAACTGGGAGGTTGGTGGAAAGCAGCCATTAAGAGGGGCAGCAATTGGCATAGACTGATGTGCATTTTAAGTGGGCTGGAGTGTTAGATGAAGGAGAAATAGTCTGCAAGTGGCAAAGAGGAAGAAGAGGCCACTCTTCTACATCTTGTCCTTTAAGTAACATGAAGGGTGTGGGAAAGAAACACCAACCATCTGAAAGGGCTACATGGAAGCAGGAACCTCAGGGAAGAGTCAGGCTTCCTTTAGGATAAGAAACTGAACAAGATGTTGAGGATATAGACATATTTGCTGATAATGGGCTTTGAGCTTCAGAGGGCATGTTAGGCAGGCTTCGGGGTTCATTGAAAATAGGCTATTGTGTCAGATTGGGGACGAAATGAAGCCTTAAGAGGTTAGGAATTCAGGTAATGATGCAGGTTGGGAGGCTGGGATTTTGTGGAGGTGGCTGGGGTAAACAGGCATGTAAGATATGTCTGGATTAGTCCTGTTGGGCTCTTAGGGTGAAATGGATGAAAAGTGCTAATTAGAGCCTCCTTCTGGGGTTGATCTCTTGGTCACTATGATGAAGCTGACAGAGAGGATCAGCTAGGGGAGGGGAACTTACACCAGGAACACCTAAAACTTCCTGGCCTCCCCTAAAATTTTCTGTGGTCTTCTTCAAGCCTGGAGTAAGGAACTCATTAGGACATTTCAACAACAATAGGGCTTTAACTTATGCCCTCCAACTCTGCATTAGTCCCTACCAAAGTTACTTCAAATATATACGAGATGTGATCTAAGTGAAAAATGTGTCCTTGCTATGTAAATAATTTCAGGACAAGTCCTCTAGTTGCCCCAACCACCTTTCAACTAGATTGCTTCACTGAGGCCCCTCTCTTTTATCATTTATTATGAAAAATTCTAAGCATATGTAAAAATAGATTTTGCATAATGAGCTCCCATATACCCCATCACCTAGATTTAACAGTTGTTAACATCTTGCCATACTTGCTTCATCTATTTTTTCCTTTTGCTGAAATATCTTCGGGGAAATTGCAGACATTATGACATCTCATTCCTAAATACCTCAGTATCCTAATTCCTCTCTATAGAGAAATTCTGAAGCTGCCACTGCCTTTCAGAATGTGATGCCCAGGACTGGACAGTAGTGTTCCAGACATGGACTGACCAGCCAAGTTCAGAGAAAGAATGACTAGACCCTATGTTTGTGAAAGCAGATTACAATCTCTAAAATTAGTCATTTTAGAACCCACAGCACACTATTGACTCAAGTGCACTTGTGGTCAGCTAAATTTCCCAAGTTCTTTGCACATGAACTGCTGCTGTCAAGTCAGGCTTCCCCCATCTTGTATTTGTGTAATTGAATTTTTGTTGGTTTTAGCCTATTGAAAATATTTTGAATTAGAAGTCTGCCCTCCGGTGAATTAGTTAATCTTTTTTCGCTTTGGTTCATCAGCAAAGTTGATAAGTAAACCTTTTATATATTCATGCAAGTATATAGTAGCTACTTTCTAAATTGATACTTATGCTGCCTCAAGATTGTGGAGACTGCAGTATGATCATTTCAAGCGTTAAAAGTGGACTGTAGGAGAAATTATTTAAGTTGAATGTTCCTGTTAATGATTGGAATCCATCCTTCTTGACTCTTCAGACCTTGTGACCTAACAGGCTGGTATCTGAGTACAGTTTTCTAAGACATTCTAAATCATTCTAGAATGAGTATTTAATACAAGCAATCACCCAACAGTTTCTTAGTACAGCCTTGGAAATTATTCATAACAGCTAAATGCAGGGGTTGGATTGGTTTTCTGAGAACTCCATGGGTTAGCTTGAGTGGTTCCTCAGTTGACTGTTTTTACAATTACACAGGGATCACTTTTTAAAACTAAACTGTGAGAGTGAGAGTGAGCTGAATGGACACCCCCTGGCTCTGCTCATACTTAGAAAATGGGACCGTGCCAGGAGCGTATCAACTCCTAGACAAGTGATATTTTTGTAAAATTTCAAACTGGATATATAATATGACTCAGCGGGAGGCATAATCATGATAATAATATACAAGGCTTAAAATAGGAAATCAGTATTATGGAACTCCACATTCCTCAATATTGTTCCTAATTCTTAGGTATTTCAGAATGAGAGCTCTCTGACATTAGCCTTCATGGGGAGACACCATAGCACAGAAGTTAAGTCTAGGTCTAAAGCCTGTCTCTACCATTTATTGACTGTGGGACTTGAATTATTTTTTAACCTCTGTGAAGAGTAATTTCCTCATCTGTCAATGATGAGGATAACACTATCACCACCATCATTTAGCAGTCGCAAGGATTAATTGTATTAATGTAAGCAAGGTGTCAAGCATTTAGTAAGTGTTATCTACTATTATTTATTATAGTTCTGTCAGTACTCCCTGGGACCCAATATATTAGATACCCTTTGGTGTCATATTCATGAAGTTTTTAATCTAGATTTAAATATATCTAGTCTGGGAATGCTCTAGGCTGCCATGTAGCCTTCTGCATTTCCTTATCCTCATTTCCACTGTAGTGCCTCCAAAAGCCTGGTAAGAACAATTTAAAGAGACATGAACAGGTCGGGCGCGGTGGCTCATGCCTGTAATCACAGCACTTTGGGAGGTTGAGGTGGGAGAAACACTTGAGCCCAGGAGTTTGAGAACAGCCTGGGTAGCATAGTGAGATCCTGTTTCTACACAAAATCAAAAATTAGCTGGGTGTGGCGGCGCACTCCTGTAAGTCCCAGCTACTCCAGATGTTGAGTTGGGAAGACTGCTTGAGCCCGGGAGGTGGAGGTTGCAATGAGCTGAGATCGCGCCACTGCACTCTAGCCTGGGTCACAGACAGAGTGGATCCTGTCTCAGTGCTTACACACCTCCTTTGAGCAAGCCGAGGTAGTTCTGGCCTGTTATTTGCTTTTTCTAAGTCTTAACATTAGCTCCCATGGTGGCTGACAATAACACCAACTTTCCAGGGGAAGAAGAAATTTAGGAAATTCTGTTTTTCTTTGTACATGAATCTATAGATGCCTTGCTTTTAGCATCCCACTAATCACATAGGTGACAATAGTGATTTCCCCTGTATGTCTGCTTAAGGAATCTATAGATGCCTTGCTTTTAGCATCCCACTAATCACGTAGGTGACAATAGTGATTTACCCTGTATGTCTGCTTAAGGAATCTATAGATGCCTTGCTTTTAGCATCCCACTAATCACATAGGTGACAATAGTGATTTACCATGTATGTCTGCTTAAGTGGTTAGAAAAGTTCTTAAAAACACAGATGAAAACTGACATCAGTAACTTTGATAGGTATTAGCTGGAGAAAGAATTGACACTTGCCCTTTTCTTGTTGTTGTGATGTTCCTTTCCATTGATTACGTGTGAGGAGTAACTATTCTCTTAGCCAACCGGAGTGTATGTCTGGTACTTTTCATTACTAAGCTTTCTACTGTTGTTTTCCTGGAAAAGGTATTCATTTTAGAACACTTTATTTTTAGATAATTTTAGACTAATTGTAAAAATAGTACAGATTATTTCTGCATACTCTTCATCCAGCTTACATCTTACATAACCATAGTACAATTATCAAAAGAAAACAACATTGGTATAATACTATCAACTAATGCACAGAATTTATTAATATTTTACCAGCTTTTCTACTAATGTCCTTTTTCTGTTTCAGAATCTAATTCAAGGCCTCACATTGCAGTTAGTTGTCATTCTCCTTCAACTAGTGACAGTTCTTCAGTCTTTCCTTGTCTTTTGAGACCTCACCACTTTTAAAGAGTACTGGCCAGTTTTTGTAGAACATCCCTCCATTAGGGCTTTTCCAATGCCTTCCCATGATTAGATTGCAGTTATGCATTATTGGGAAGGATAGCACAGTGGTGATATGCTTTTTTCTGTGCATCTATCAAGGGATTCATGATGTCGCTATGTATTACGGTTGATGATAACCTTGATTACTTGGTTAAGGTGATGTCTGTCAAAATTCTTCTACTGTAAATATACTATTTTTACTTTCTAATTGCTAAATATTTTGGTGGAGATACCTAGAAATTATGGAAATTCCCTCCTATGAATATTAGCATCAGTTGATCTTGCTTGCAGCAATTATTACTGTGATGTTGTAATGGTGATTCTCTACGTCCCTCTTTCCTTCTACATTTATTAATTGGAATTCTGTAAGGAGGAGTTGTCGCCATTCCCCACTTACTTATTTTTTCACCTATTTATTCTGATCAGCATTTACCAATGGACATTTATTTTATTCTTTGGGTTACACTCCTAGATTATCTTTAGTTTATTGGTCAAATTGTTCTGACTTCGGCCGTTGGAATTTCTTTCAGGTTGGCTCCTGCGCCCTTTCAACAAGCCCTCTCATCTTTTCTTTTTTATGACACCCTTGTTTTCCTCACCACAAGATGTGCCAGGCCCACTGTCTATCTTCCCTTCAAAACCATCATCTATGCCTTACAATGTGTTTGCTATTGGGATATCACTGCTTCTAGTCCGTCTTGGTGCATATAGCTAGGAAATATATGTATGTAGTAACTTATGCATACACACACCTATGTTTATTTCTGTATCTGTCTGAATTACATTAAGAAAAAAACTCATGAGTCCATATTGATACCTACAATTCCAACCCAGCACCAAAAGATTCATGTTAGCCTTGCTCCTTTCCTTGTTAAACCTTTTTACTTGAGAAACCTGGTTCTCATTATCTACAAATATATAAAAATATAAATATATATATATATATACATATATATACTAGATTTTCAACTCCAGTATACTGATAAAGTAGTTTCAGAATCCCTAAGCCATATACCCTTATGAGAAACAAATTTATGAACTAGAGTAGTGTTTGTGTATAGTTTTTTGTCCTTAGCCCTATAATATTTCATCCAAACCCTGTTTTCCAAAGTTACTTAGGTCAGTTTCTTTCTTCCCCATACCCTTCATCATGTGACTAATTTGTAATACAGCTAGATTCATTTGTCACAGTTTGTAGTCTATCCTCTTTCCCCCAAAATCTTGGTTGCAGTTTAAAAAATTTACATGCATTAAAACCCACTTATGATGTTATAGTTCTATGGGTTTTGATAAATATATGTAGTGTGTGTCCACCAATACCATACAGGACACCATCAACTCCCCAAATCCCTCATACTGCCCCATTAGAGTCCAACTTTTCCCTCCACCCTTCACCTATATTCCATTCATATGGTTTAAGTAGTAGGATGTACCATAGTTTAATTATTAACTTGCTGAAAGGCCTGTGAATTGGTTCACCTTCTTGTCTATTATGAATAAAGCGCTTTAAGCATTCATTTATAGGTTTTTGTGAGAATATAAGTTTTCGTTTCTCAGAGTTAGATACCTACTGGTGCCACGAGTAAGTTTTAAAAAGTATTTATTCAAATATCCAGAAAAGTAAAGGGAAAACATGTATTTAGAAATATTGGGCTGGGCATGGTGGCTTACGCCTGTAATCCCAGTACTTTGGGAGGCCGAGGCAGGCAGATTGCTTGAGGTCAGAGGTTTGAGATCAGCCTGGCCAACATGGTGAAACCCCGTCTCTAATAAAAATACAAAAATTAGCTGGGTGTGGTGGTGGGCACCTGTAATCCCAGCTACTCGGGAGGCTGAGGCAGGAGAATCGCTTGAACCTGGGAGGTGGAAGTTGCAGTGAGTCAAGATCATGCCACTGCATCCAGCCTGGGCAACAGAGCAAGACTCCGTCTCAAAAAACAAACGAACGAAAAAAACAAAGAAATATATTTCAGTACTACCACTATTAATCCTATACCATTTCAGTGTAGTTTCATAACTTTTTTTAATTAAAGGAAGGCAAGGGGTTATCGGATTCAAACTGGAGTGTTTTGTAACTTTTAACTTCGTATCTCTATCACCATTTACTTTCAGAATCTTTTGATTTTGGTCAAACTGGGTACAATTCTGGGTTCTCCCAGAATTTCTGTCATGTAATCTTACCGGTGATCTAACGTGATATATTCGAGCTTATTGTTACATGGATTAGGATAGGCTGTGGTTCACACCTTCCTTGAAGTAAGTGTATATGGGTACAACGTGGGTAGCCTTTAAGCCAGGTACTGGCCCGGTTTACTAGCCCCTAAAAAACATCACCTTTGTAATGATGAAGATGCCCTTTGTGCAGTCAGAATCAGCAATGACCTACCTGGTGTTAATTGAGGGATTGAGGGTCTTCCTGAAGAACCCCTGTCCTCATAGATCAAACCTGTCAGCTTGCTACAGAACCTGGAGTTGCTGTCATTGGCATCGCCCTACTGGGCCAAGGCTCTATCATTGTCTTCCGAAGGTTTCTGCTGAAAACACACATTTGTAAGCTGTGAGGGAAGACGTTAAGCACATTAGCTAGCTGTTACCTCAGTGAGATCGTGGCTCTGATCTCTGAGATCCCTCTCTACTGGTACCTTCTGTCAGTCATCAAACACTCATCTCCGTTTCACTAAATTGTGAACTCTTAGATTGAGGGCAGAGTTCATCCGTAATTCCAGTGCCCGTCACATACTAGGTAGTTTATATATATATTTCTTGCATGGATGAATAAATGCTTGATGGCTATGTGATTCTTGAGGATAGAGGGTGGGGTATAGATGGTAGGGACAGGCTTCTCATATGTGGCATAGCCAGGAAAAGGCAAGGCTAGGTGGAAGGGCATAGGAGGCTTCTGGGGTACTATAGAGCAGCAAGATGGTACAGGTCTGTGGTGGGAGCATTGTACAATTAAAAATGGGAACTAATTGAATGAAGCTTCAAAGTTCAAAGCTTTCGAGAAGCTGTGGATAAGGGAGTACGCTATGGAAACAGACAGAATAGGTTATACTCCCAGTGTAGCTACTTCCTATTGAAACGTGGCTTTTTTTCAAGTGGGCTGGGGACCAACTTGGAATGGGATGTTTGAGTAGAAGAATGACATGATCTAACTTATTTTAATAGGATCACTTTGGTTACAGTGTTGGGAGGAGAATGAGATGGGAGGGCTAGGACAGCACTGGGGCATTAATAAAGAGGTTATTACAGTAATCCAAGCTACGCATGAGTGTGACTTGGACCAGGCTAAATGCATTGGAGGTGGTGATAAGTGGTCAGATTTAGCATATATAGTGAAGGTAGAACTGTCAGGATTTAATGATGGATAATACTAGATCTCTTTCCTCTACGCCTAACAAAATAAAACAAAACACTTTGTGATGGCTATAAATTAGAAAATAGAAGTTGATGCTAGTGATTTAAACAGAGCTTATTTCCCAGTAAAGCAGAGCTTCCTTGATGTTGAGGCAACCTTGGGTTCAGTAAGCTTTCAAGTCCATGTTTTCCAGCCGCCTTCTATAAGGAGCTTCAGCAGAGTGGTATTTACATTACCTCTTTTCCTGTCGATGGAATCTGTAGCAAACAGAGCAGCATGTATAATTTTATCACACTTGAGAGCATTTCTGACCATGGATCTGTCACTCCTTACATAGGGAATAGAGTTTTTTTCAGGATGTACTTCTTTCAGGGAAAGCCTTTACCCAGTGAGGTAAATATACTATGAAAACAACCTGATCAGATAAGGGTTCAAGGACCTCGCTCTATTCACCCATGTAAACATACTCAGCTTCATTTATTTTAAGTGCAGTTTTCTGGCCCCGATAAGAGAGGACAGCCTTGATTAACATAGCAATTGATATTCTATTCCCTGGATAAGATATTCATTGTTGAACTTCTTCTATTGATTTTATAAGATGATTTTATAGGATTGTGTAACAGTTGCACTGAGAGGATATTTAGGAGTAGGGAAGCCTCTGAGCAAAGTATCCTTACGCTACTCCGATGAGAAACTTCTTAATTCATTAGCACCTCTAAGAATAGCGCCTCACCCACTGCCCACTCTGACTTAACTAGGCATACAGGCAGGAAGGGGAGTGTTGGCAAGAGGACTTGAATCCCTCAGAAGATGTATAGTCTCATGATTGAATCTAACTGTGATTGAAAAACATAATCGACCTTCAACCCTGGGTCAGTGGTAGCATCTGAGAGCAATCTCTGGGACATCCGTGTCTGGGGAGGTCACCAGGCACAGTGGACAGATGCAAATGGCTTTGGGCAATTTGGTTAAAATCTCTCCTTTGCAGGGATGATATTTGATTCATTGGCCATTTCTTTGAGGCAAGTGACAAAGAAGTCATGATTTCTGTCAGCATGCCTACCCACAGGGTAGTAGCCAGAGGCTGAAGCTGGCAGGCAAGAGGGTGCCTGTCACTGAAATAGTTATATCTCAGTTTGAAAACTCAAGGGGAATTCCATTTTGATGGGCTCCTCTTTACACAGAAGTAAAATTTCCGGAAGTGGAAAAGTGTTGAAGATTTAAGTGATATTTCTGGATCTTTATGTCTTTTGTTGTGCTTCAGTGTATTCTGAAAATTATCACCAAAGGTTTTCTCTTCCATCATTATTCAAGTAGATTAGAATTCACAGTACATTCATAGGGCATATTACTAATTTCTGGAAAATCTATTTTTACAGTGTAAATTTTATATATTTTACTGAGTGAATGTCTAATATATTCAGAGCCAGTTTATGAAGCAAATAAGGAAATCAGCCAGGCATGGTGGCTCACACTTGTAATCTCAGCACTTTGGGAGGCTGAGGCAGGAGAGTCACTTAAGGCCAGGAGTTCAAAACCAGCTTGGGCAACCCCTTCTCTACCAAAACAAACAAACAAACAAAAAACTAGTCAGGCTTGGTGGCATGCACCTGTAGTCCCAGTGATGCAGAACAGGCAAGCGCCAAAATTGGGGCTTAGCCCAGAGTTCTTGGCTTTGCTCCTGAAAGAATTCAAGTGTGAGCCAGTGGTATTAGACAACAGTCTTTTATTGTTGTTCTGTGTTCTTTGTGGGCAGTGCACCTGGAGTCAGCAGCTGTATTTGTACTCACTTATACCCACTTTCAATTACATGCAAATTAAGGGGCAGGTTAATGCAAATTGAGGGGGTGGGTTATTTATAACTTTCTAGGAAAGAGGTAACGACTTTTGCTTTGTTGCCATGGAAAAGGCTGTAACTTCTGGTTTGTTGCCATGGCATTTGTAAACTGTCATGAGGCTGGTGGGAGTGTCTTATGTTAATGAACAATGAGGGCCGCTAGGGATCGTGTTTGTCGCCATCTGCTGGTTTCTTCTGGTTTTTCCACTTTATCCTGTCTGGATCACAACCTGTTTCGGTCAGCAAGGTTGTGACCAGAAAACAAGTTTGTCCAGCCTCCTACCTCACCAGCCAGTAGGGAGGCTGAGTGGGGAGGATCACTTGAGCCCAGGAGTTCAAGGCTATGACCGCTTCACTGCACTCCAGCTTGGGTGACAAAGTGAGACTTTGTCTCAAAAAAAAAAAAGAAAAAAGAAAAGAAAGAAAATCAGTCTTGTGCCTTTATGCTTTCTTGATATATAGAGAATAAAACAATATGGTCCAGAAACAGGCAGTGAGAAACACAAGGCCTCTGGATGATAAAAATACTTTCATTCATTCTATGTTTAAGTATTTGTTGAGCATTTATTAAGTGCTAAAGATGTAAATATAAACGTGAGCAAAACATAAAAAATCCTGCTTTCTTTTTATGTTCCAATGTGTATGTTGGGGTGGGGATGTGAAACAGACTATTAATAATAAATGAGGCAACCTAGAAGATGATTTTCATAAACAGAAAAATGCTATGGAGAAAGATGGGATTTCGTGACACAGTGACTTGTTTGCTTGTGTGATGAAGACAGGCCAGAATCAACAAGGTAGTCAAGGAAGGCCTTTCTAAGAATAAGATATTTGAGTTGAGATTTAAACAAGAAAAAGGAGTGGAGGGTCAGGAGAAAGAACTTCAGACAGTGGGATTAGCAAATTCAGAGGCCCTAAAGTCAGAACCACCTTGGCTTGTTTGGGCAAGAGTAGTGATAGCTTGGTCAGTTAGGCTGTTTTTGCAGTGGTCTAGGCCTGTGACAATGATGGCTTGGACTAGAGTAGGAGCAATGGAAATGGAAAGAAGTGAATAAATGTATGATATATTTTGGATGTGGAGTTGACAAGACTTGCAGGTGGATTGGATATGGAAGGTAAGGGAGAAAGACTTAAAGAATAACTTCTAGGCTTTTGGATTTAGCAGCTGTGTGGGCAGTGGTGTGCCATTAGCTGAGATGAAGACTCGAAGAGAAATATGTTGGGGTGTGAGTGGAAATCAAAACCTGCTTTATACATGTTACGTTTGAGATGCTGATTAGACACACAGAAGTGTTGCCAAAAAGTCCTCAGGTCCTCTGTCACAGCAACTTTTCTTATTTTATGCACAGATTAAATGAACTTGGCTCTCTTGTTTTTTTTTTAAACCCACAAGATTAAAAGCTTGGCATCTCTTTCTCTCTTGCACATCAGATTCCATATATCAAATTGCCTACTGAAAATATCCACCCAAACCTAACATGTTCAAAGCTAAAGCTGTTATCTTGTTCTTCACACTTGTTCCTTCTGTATTTTTTTATCCTGCTCAGTGATTCCTTTGTTTGCCCTATGACCCAAGCTTATTTCTAGACTCTATCCCTCCCTCACCCCAACATTCAATGCATTACTAAGTTGTGTTGAAAAATGTCTCCCAAATGTCTCTCTAATCTGTCTCCTACTCTCCATCTGAGCTGCTACTACCATTCAAGACCATGTTACCTCTTGCCTGGATTACCATATCAGCATATGCTGCTGTACCATTTTAGTAAATCACCTTTAACCTCCTACATTTTGAGTAACTTCTGATTTTTCTTCAAAACTCAGTTTAGCGATAATTTCCTGCAGGAAGAGTTCACTGACATCCCAAGTCATCCCCCATCCTATCTAGATTAGGTAACCCCTCTTAGATGTCCCTATAGTGCCCTGCGTTTACTTTTATCGTAGCACATATCACACAGTATTATAATTGCCTCTTTACTTATCTGACTATTTAACTATACTGTGAGCTCCCAGATGTCAGAGACTGTTTCTCTTATTGTCATATCTCCCATGTCCAACATGGTGCCTGACACATGATTGGCACTCAGTAAATGTTTTTCAACGAATGAATGCTTGAAGCAAATTAAAAGGAAAGGCTGCTTGAAGGCAAACTGACAACAGTAAGAGATGGTAGTTTATATTTCTGTAAGTGAGGAAGTAAACAGCAAAATAAGCCATAGAATCTCAAAAAGTACCATAGTCTAGGGGCACTTAGCATAAGAACAATTAATATTATATTCTTGTTTTGTATTACAAATTTATAGGATAATGCAATCATTTCCATTCATTGTAAAGACAGTGGTGCATCCAGAAAAGACTAAATTGTATTTAGTAGCCTTTGGTTAAGAATGTTTGGGGGTATGCACTACATAATAAGACTTAGGATTTAAGACTGACCCAGGATCTACATCAAACCAGGTTGGGGATAAATGATTATATAATACATCGACAGTTTAACACAACCAGTTCTAGAACTTACATGTTTCCCTGCATATTGATTTATAGTTTTGGATATATGTAGAAAATATTAGAACTGAAGCCCAAGCCATCATTCTATCTTTTTAGAAAGGTAGTATTGAGTCCACTTTCTGAAAGCATCCAAAAAGTCTCTCATATACTAGACAATTAAAGACATTTTCTCTAAATAGAAATATTGGCTTTGCTGAAGCCAAGGTGTGAATGTGGAAACACCTGGTCACCAGCCTATAACCCCAGAAATGCCTGGAGTGTTTGCACAAGTGCCTCATAGCAGGAGTGGTTTTAATATGATGTGAGGACTGCATAACATGAGGAGGTTGGCGATCTCTCTCCACCATGCCATGTGGGCCAACTGGGGCCGTATTTTTGAGTCCTAGGTAGAAATGAGAGCCCTGTGGGAGTGAGGGAATAGTCCTGCTGAGTCCTCAGCAGTACTCAGACACCTGTAAGATGCTCACCTGGAATGGGCTTTCAGGATGAAGTTACATTAAGGCTTCAGCATAGAATTATGTGGCTTATGAATATATTTGTTTCAGCCAAGTGTTTCACCTCTGATGGTTACTAATGGATATGCTAATTCTAATCAGAACAGGACTTTTAAAGGAACTATCAGAATGCATTTCATGTTTTGCACTGGAGAAATGACAATATTTCTTTCAACTGAGATAGAAACCAAAATATTTCAGTCGCTCCTGTGACACTAATGAATCACAGACATGGTGTGCTTGCCAAAGACACAGAAGCAAAATATATTCTTTGTTCTGCCTGAAACATGTCAGGATAGTAGTAGATTTTTGTTCTGGCTTCAACTTTCAATGAGTGAATGAGTAAGAAGTGTTTCAGAAGTTTTTTGGTAAGATGTCTTCTGCTCCCTCCTGAAATTCTGAAAACATTTTCTCACAGAAACAGTGTTAGAAATAGTGTTATTTGCTGGGCACGGTGGCTCACGCCTGTAATCCCAGCACTTTGGGAAGTGGGAAGATTGCTTGAGCACAGGAGTTTGAGACCAGCCTGGGCAACACGGTGAAACACTGCCTCTACAAAAATACAAAAATTAGCTGGACGTGGTGGTGCGTATCTGTATTCCCAGCTACTTGGGAGGCTGAGACAGGAGGATCTCTTGAGTCTAGGAGGTGGACATTGTAGTGAGCCAAGATCATGCCACTGTACTCCAGCGTGGGAGACAGAGCCAGACTCTGTCTTGAAAAAAAGAAAGAAAAGAAAGAAGGAAGGAAGGAAAGAAGTAAGGAAGGAAGGAAGGAAAGAAGTAAGGAAGGAAGGAAAGGAGGAAGGGAGGAAGGAAAGGAGGGAGGGAGGAAGGAAAGGAGGGAAGGAGGGAGGAAAGTAGGGAGGGAGGGGGGGAGGGAAGGAAGGAAGGAAGGAAGGAAGGAAGGGTGTTATTTCTGCCAGTCTGAAAAATCCACTAAAATCTATCTGTATATAAATTGAATCAACTGTTTGTTGAGCACGTATTATATTCTAAGCACTTTTTAATGTAGTACCCACAAAAACCATATGATATGGGGTACTATTAGGTTGGAGCAAAAGTAATTTATGTTTTGCCATTTAAAGGGAAAATTGCAATTGCTTTTGCACCAACCTATATTAATAATAGAATTTAACCTCAGGGAGGTTACATTTCTTGACCCAGGTCACACAACTAGAGATTGGTGATTTTATTTGATGCCACAACTCATATGCATATGCGTAGAGTACCCTTAAGTAACTAGTCCAAGACAAAGAACATAGGTAGTGGTAGAGATAAAGAATTGAACTCAGGCAATCATAGTTGAGGAACTGAACATTTAACACTACCTTAGAATGTCTTAGAAGTGCCTAACTAACTTTACTGAGTAACTGGCACAAAGTTTGTGTCTATAGATAGACATAACTCATGTGATGTAACTCCTGTCATTGATTGGTACAGTGTGGGAGTGAAAGGGCAAGGCAGTCAGTGTGTCCATCAGTCCTGGGTGTGCCTGGAACAGGTCTGGTTTATGTCTGTTGTCATGGTGTAATTCTTACTGGTGTACCCTTTTACTCTTAAGAATGTCCGGGTTTTAACGATAAATGTTGTGGTCACCCTAACCACAAGAGAAGAGAAAACACTTGGTCAGTTAGTTCTGAGGTGGCTGAAGCCATACCCATTTTATGGTGAAGGAGAATTTGAAAAGGCTGTATAAAGAAGTGGCATTTGAAAAGAGCACTGAAAGATGAATACAATTTCTACAGGTGGAAATAGTCAAGGGGCCAGAGGAAGAAGGAGCAGGGCACAGGAGGAGCAGGGATATCACCTTCAAAGGTCAACAGGGAGTGGGGTCAACTTAAGCAAAATCACAAAGCCTGCAGGTAGGCACATAGCATATTCAAAGAGCAAGTAATGCAGCTCATTTGGGGGCATTTGCAAATAGCCTAAAATGAAACTGGCAAGTTAGGTTGTGGCCAACTTGTGGCAGATCGTGAGTACGAAGATAAGGAATCAGACCTTGATTCTTCAGGCAGTAGGTCGACACTAAAGATTTTTAAGCAGGAGAATGGAGTACTTTTCGCATGGTTATAATGTAGAGAAGTAACTGCCTTGCCCTTTCACTCCCACCCTGTACCAATCAATGATGGGAGTTACATTACATTACATTACAAAGTAGAAACTTTGGGCTAGTTGCCTACTAATGTTAGGCACTTCTGAGGCATTTTAAGGCAAATAATACCTTATTTTAAGGTAAACAAGGCATGGCTTACTTTATCCATATTCTGGTTATTTCCAAACTTAAAAAGGATTTTGTCAACTCCTTGGTATTTTTATTATCTGAAATTTATAACACAGTATTTTGAATGTACATAGAAGCCCTCTTATTTTTATATTTATTTATTTTTGAGATGGAGTTTCACTCTTGTTGCGCAGGCTGAAGTGCAGTGGCGCGATCTTGGCTCACCGCAACCTCTGCCTCCTGGGTTCAAGCGATTCTCCTGCCTCAGCCTCCTGAGTAGCTGGGATTACAGGCTTGTGCCACCACGCCCAGCTAATTTTTTGTATGTTTAGTAGAGACGGGGTTTCACCATGTTGGCCAGGCTGGTCTCAAATTCCTGAACACAGGTGATCTGCCTGCCTTGGCCTCCCAAGGTGCAGGGATTACAGGCATGAGCCACCGTGCCCTGACTAGAAGCCCTCTTATCTAAATTGATTCTTTTCACTGAGTTAATTGAAAAAGTCAGATTAAGGAAAATATTAATCAAACATGGTACTTTAAGCGTGATATTTTTCTCAATATATATAAATATTTACTTATTAACTGATCTTTTGATTTAGGACTGACCAAGCCCTTTTCTTTGAAGATGAGCCCATTGACTGGTGTTTTATGATTTCCCTCTTTCTTTCTTTGTGTGTGTGTGTGTGTGTGTGTGTGTGCAGAAACTACACCTATAGGGTATCAGCTGATTTTCAGGGCAGTGTCTTTAAAGTAGAGTGAGCTCCTAAAGATAATTGCAAAATCATAAGTAATAATTCTGTCCTTATTATTACTATTTTTTTTTGAGACTGGGTCTCACTCTGTTGCCCAGGCTGGAGTGCAGTGACGTGATCTTCACTCACTGCAGCTTTGACCACCTGGGCTTAAGCAGTCCTTTCACCTCAGCCTCCTTTGTAGCTGGGACTATAGGTGCATGCCACCACACCTGGCTAATTATTTTATTGTATTCTATTGTTATTTTTTGTAGAGACAGGGTTTCACCATGTTGCCCAGGCTGGTCTCAAAAGCCTGGGCTCAAGCCATCTGCCTGCTTCAGTCTCCCAATGTGCTGGGGTTACAGGCATGAACCACCTCACCCAGCCCCTCCTTAATTCTTTATAGTTGTTTCACACACAACTAATTGAACAGTAATTTTTAAGTGACTCTCCTTTAACTAGTCTTTCCAAATCTTTTCATGTAATTTTTTCATAGAAGCAACTCTCTTTTCTCACGAACACTTTAAAAATTTGCGTAAAGTTTTATTAAACTACACAATCAAATGGCAAGTAGAATTGGCAGAAGCAGGTTTTGGAAACAAACGTGACTGACTTTTGGTAAGCCCAGAGCACTATGCTTGGGAGCTGATGCAAATGGAAAAACTGGCGATTAACCTACCAAAAACAAAGGCTCAGTGCACTTCACACATTAGTCAGTAGGTTTTACAATTTGTTAAGTGGAGAATTGGTTAAGAGAATATTTACTATAGAAGGTTCTAGTAAATATTTGTTGAGTTTAATTTAATTCAATTGGATCTTTAGGAAGAAATGTTTCCACCATCCATTTGTATTGGTCATTTATCTAGTATGTCCATGAAAGGGGAAATGCAGATAGGACGACCAGTTTTATGAAAATTAAAATTTCAACTCTTTCCCCCCCACCACCCCCACTCCCCCAGCCATGGCGCTCTTTATCCTTCCGCTGTACTCATGTTTTCTCCACAGTGCTTGGCCAGCAGCTGACATATTTAAGGTATTAATTATTTGTTTATTGTATGTCTCTATACACTAGAATCAAAAGTCAATAAAGAGAAAGAATTTGGGGCTTTTTTACTCTTATATTTCCCTAAAGCCTAGAAACAGTGGTTAGCATAGAGTAGGTGCTCAGTAACTATTCATAGAATGCGTAAATGTATGAATGACTGGCTTCATAGACTGTCAAAGCTGCAAGCAACCTTTGAAATTATCTAGTTCAATATAGCATTGTGTAGAGGTTTAGTATGGAACATAAAGATGGATCTGGGTTCAAATCCATCACTTACTTGCTGTGTGATTTTGGGCAAATTACTCGACATTTCCGTGCCTCAGTTTCCTCATCTTTGAAATGGGGATAATAATAGTGGGCTGTATTTTAGGGTAAATTGTGAGGATTCAATCAGATAATGTATTCAAAACACTTAGTGTAGTGCCTAACACATGGTAGCTTTGCATCAGTGAAGGTTTAGAAATAGAAATCACTTCATTGGTTGACAATAGAGAGAATTTAATTCAGGGAACTGGTAATAAAGGAGCTGAGAAACCAAACAGGGGATGGCGAGGTAACCCATAGATTTGCAACAGCAGAGCGAGGGCTCTGAAGGACAGTGGCAGGGGATGGTGTTATCAGAACCCGGAGGCCTGGTCATGTGAGGTAAGCTAGAACCTTAGTGAGAATGTCTGTCAGGAACTGAACCCACATGGAAGATTTAACTGGTATAGGAGATGCCACCCTCAGAGGAGAGGGAGGGAGAGAAATACTTGCTCCTGCTTTCAGTCACCCTCCAATACCTCTCATTGGCTGAACCTAGCTAGAAAGCAACAAACAAGGGAACCTGGGAAAGGCAGCTTGGAGAGGTCAAGTCCTTCCTCCTTCTATACAGAGCGGAGCTGAAGAAGGGTGAGAAAGAGTGTGCTGTTTAATCAACAACTATTATTGCTATTATTGGCCTAACTAACACAATGCTGAGCTAACCAGCTAGAGGCAGCCTGTTACATAAGGGGAAATGTGTTAAACGATGAATCAGAGCCAGATTTTGTCATGTTCAACCCCATTTACATTAGTCATGGTGTGATTGACTCACAAGGGATTGGCTGGATGTTTTAACCCTTTGAGGTCCCACACTTTGTGCTTCTGGGCTGGGATATCATGAGTTAGCTATGGACATAAGCTTTTCCTCACTCCTAAACTGAGACTACTTCTCAATTACACAGCTAAATGTTACAGTTCCATAAGTTCCAACCAAAATTAATGTAGACTGAAATGTTTAATTTTTTTTGATGTTCTGCTTAAACAGCCTAATTATGGACTAAATTTAAATTAAAAACTCAGCATGATTCGGATGGCTTATGTCTCTGTGTGATGGCTTTTATATTAAATGGTTTACACGAATGCTGTTGTTTATCTTGGAAACAGGTTGTCATGCATATTAATGAGACCCAGGTGTTAACTTCATGCTGTTTTCTTTCCAACGAAGAAAATCTTTACATTAAGTTAAAGTGTTTTTACAAGTATTTGTTGTAATAATTATAAGACAATGCTTTATGCATCATAATGTTTACTAAGTTCATTTCCTAATTCCAGTTTATTTCTTAATTCCTCTCCTATCTCATTGCACTTTTGCTTTTGGATGCTGAGGGCTTCCAGCCAGACATCTTAGTAGATCGTGGTAGCCTGAAGGTCCTAAAGAGCTAAAGAAGGATAAACTTTCCTCCAGCAGCTCTTTAAATGGCAAGACTTCATGTCTGCCCAAGGACATTTAATACTCACCCCTTGTGGCTTTCTCCTTTCCTACCAGGCAGGAAGAGTGGCAGAGATTATAGATTAAAAGGCCCATATCTCTTATAATTTTAAAATTTTCCTTGGGGTACTTAAAAAAACTCCCTTGATCATTTCTGTGACTTCTTTTTAGCTCTTAAGCTTCTCTTGAGGTGCAGAAGCCTGGGCTGGTTAAAATTCTTTAAGAGGAACTGACCAATGTTACATATAGTGAGACAATACTTTGTGGATCTTATTCATTTTAGAGAAGGTTCATGGAGCAGCAGTAATCTACCTAATTTTATGAGATTGATGTGGGGCTTGTGTTCAAAGAGGACACCTGTCTGAGGGGTGGGGGCATACTCCTCAATTTTTTAAACAGTTCTTGAGTCTCTACTGTAAGCTCAGCACTGTTGCTATGTGCTGGGAATACAAAGTATGTAAGACATCATCTCAGCCCTTTGAGAATTTATAGTCTCACAAGGAAATACTGGTACACATAGCTTTTTAAAAGTATAGTATGGACTTGGAGGTGTGCATAGGGTCATTCCAGAGCTCGTTAGAAGCACCCAAATCAGTCTTGGGATCTGGGGTAGGGGTTCTAGAAGAAATGATACATGTATGAAGTCTTGAAGTAGGGGTGATTTGGGTGAAGAGGTGAGGGAAGTGTGCGCCTCGAAAAGAGGATAACATGAGCAAAGGCATGGGAATGTGAGGAAACACAGTATATTCATCAGTTCAGTGTTACTACGGACTGATGAGTGAGGTGAGGTGTGAAGGGAAAGTGATGGGAGGTGGGCTTGGGTTGTGCAAGGCCTGCTGGCCAGGTTGTGGACTGCGGCCTTTCACATGGAATTTGTTCTTGGGGTAGGGATGGAGTTAGATGGGATGAGGAGAGATGGGAGGTTTTAAGGGAGAGTATGTATTTTCTGTGAGGTTTGAAAGGAAGAGATGGGATGAACAACACTTTATCTTGAAATGGCACTTTTTTCTTTAAAGATTTTCCAAAGCTGACATGTACGCCCTGAGGCTTCTGTCTCCGTGTATGGGCGTGTGAAATTTTTTTTAATCACAAAAAAAAAAGAGCCAAAATCCAAAGGACTCAATTTTTAAAATAACATTTATTGTGTTTTTCTGATTCAAAGTAGCACATGTTCATTTTTAAAATGTGGAAAGTACAGAAAAGTACAACGAAGAAAATTAAAATTACCAATAATCTTGATACTCAGAGATAATATGGTTAACATTTTGGAGTTTTTTTTTTTCCTAATCTTTTCTACATACATCCATACACATACATCTGTACACACCCCCACATATGTATGCATTTTACAAAATTAGGATTATATTAAATACTGTGTTTTCTAACTGGCTTTTTTATAACATAATTACATTATGTGGTGACCACTTTTACAGGTTATTTGTTAGTTATTCTTTTACAAAATAATTTTTTTCTTTCTTTTTTTGGAGACAGGGTCTCACTCTGTCACCCAGCCTGCAGTGCAGTGGTGCAGTCTTGGCTCACTGCTACCTTTGCCTCCCAGGCTCAAGCAATCCTCCCACCTCAGCCCCCCAAGCAGCTGGGACCACAGGGGCACCACCGCATCCAGATACTTTTTTGCATTTTTTGTAGAGATGGAATTTTGCCATGTTGCCCAGGCTGGTCTTGAACTCCTGAGCTCAAGCGATTCTTCTGCCTCGGCCTCCCAAAATGCTGGGATTACAGGCGCGAGCCACTGCACCCGGCCTCCTTTACAAAATAATTTTAATACTTGTACAGTATTTTATTAAACTTACGTGCAAGCTATTTACCCCACTTGTACTGTTAGACATTCCTTTCCCACCACTTGTTTTGCAATTATATGTAATGCTGTGATAATCGTGCCCTTACGTAAATATTTGAGTACCTCTTACTAATTTTCCATTGGATAAATTCTTAGAAGTGGTATTTCTAGAACAAGGGGACTGTATATTTTTTAAAACTTTTAATGGACTTTCCTAAATTGTCCTCTAGAAATATTCCATTTTGCTTCCATTTGTTCTAAATGTTAAAAGGGGGCTGCTTGTTTCTCCACATCTTTGCACATTTTATAGATAAAACTGGTATCTCATTTGTTCTAATTTATTTGACCACTAGTGAAGTTTATCATCTTTACTTATGTCTATCCATCATTCAGATCTTTTATGAATTTCTTATGTGCATTATTTCTAAATTTTCTATTGGTGTGCTTTTTATTATTGATTTTTGAAAGTCTTTATATAGTAAAGATATATTGCTATTTGTCCTTTATGTTGCATTTTTCTGTTATTATCCTTTATTTTTTATTCATGGCATTTTAATACACATTTTGATGTAGTCAAATCTATAACTTTTCATTACGGTTGCTTTTTTACTTTTGTTCTTGAATAAAGGATTCCCCTTCCCCCTGATCAGATAGTCACCCATAGTTTCTTTTTAAAAAATCTTTTTATTGGAAAATTTTTACCTCCTACTTTTTTATTTTTATTTTTGTTAATTTTACTTTGTGTTTTTTTTTAAATTAGAGACAGGGTCTCATTCTGTTGCCCAGGCTGGACTACAGTGGGGTGATCATAGCTCACTGTAGCCTCAAACTCTTGGGCTCATGGGTTCAAGCAATCTTCTCACCTTAGATGCCACCACATCCAATTAAGTTAAAATAAATATTTTGTAGAGAAAGGGTCTTACTTTGTTGCCCGGGCTGGTGTCGAACTCCTGGCTTCAAGTGATCCTCCCACCTCAGCCTCTCAAAGTGCTGGTATTACGGGTATGAGCCACCATGCCTGGCCTACCTTTCTACTTTATATGAAATTTAGTTGACAAATATTGTGAGAGAGGGGTCTAAGTTTTTTTTGTTTTCAAATTTTGTGCCACTTAGTCCAGTGTTTATTGAATAACTTATCCATTCCCCTGCCATACTAAAATGGCATGTATATTGTATATTGAACTCTCATGTAAATCTATATCTCTTTCTGGACTTGTTATTCTCTTGCTGTGAGCTATCCTGGCACCAGTATTTTTTTATTTTACATATTATAAAGTTACAATAATATCTGATTGTGCATGTTCTTCCTGAATAATCATACTTTAAAAATTTTAGCTACTCTTTCCTGTTTATTGCCCATATGACCTTTAGAATTATTTTGTCGACTCCCAAAGTAAAATCTATTGTGCTTTTGATTGGAATTATGGTACATTTATGGAATAAAAAGAGCAAGGAAGTGATATGTTTACGTTTGGTCTTCACTTATCTGAATTAAAAAAAATGCATGTACTCAGAACTCAATGTCGAAAGTGCCCTTTCTGTTTTCTGTAGACTGGGACAGAGAGCTTGAGTGTGGAACCTGCATCTTTACATTGAGGATCAATTTGTTCATCATCTGACCTGATTGGACAATTTGACAACTGCAAACACAGGAAAGAGAAAGCAGTACAAAAAGACTGGAAAGGCCCTTTCAACATTTAGCCCCCAGTGTTCTTCACATGTTCACAGTTGCACATATCCTCCTAGGTTACTTTGAACTTTTATCTTGGCAAAAGCACTCTGCTTGAATTTTATTACTCTTAGGGAAGAACCCGGAGTCTCCCAAGTGAACAGCAATATGTCAACACTTCACTAATCAGAAGAGACCTTAGAACTGAAAAGAGCCAAGGAAGGGCTGGGATTTCAAGCAGAGACCTAATTTTAAAGCACAAAATGTAGCCAGAAAACTCTATGTAATGAGATTCTCTAACTTGGTTGTTAGCATTCCCAGACATACGCACGCAGTGTCAGACATACACACACACGTGCGCGCACACACACACATGCGTGCACACTCACACACGCAAACTCGTGGCTTGATTTGTTGAAGTGGGAACAATTTCATTGCTATGAAGAAAAAAAGTAACTTGCATTACTATATCACTTCATCTTATTTGAAAATTGGAGGCATTAAAAAATTTCCTTTTTCGGTTAGGGAAATACAAAGATTATTGGGTTTGATAGCCTTTGGAGATAACTTGAAAATGGGAAAAGCCAAATTCTGAAGCAAATAATCACCAGTGGTGGAGGAAATATTAGTGATTACTTCAAAGAACAGACATCCATTGGCCAGGTGGATTTGGATATATTTTGGGGGACAGTAACATTCATTATTAGACTCTATATAGTAATAACCTGGTGAGACAGGATTAATTTGTAAGGTAGTAATTATAATGAGTTCCACTGTATGCAAATAAGTATCACGATTCTTATTTGATCTCTGTCATACCAGGGTATAAGTGTCAACAAGGTAGAGTTGGTTATAAGAGTGGACGGGAAGACATGACTTCTTGAATGGTGGAGTGAGTACCTCCATAAGTCTGGATGAACCGTGAATACACTATGCTACATGAAAGAGCCCATCACAAAAGATTAGATATTGTCTGACTGCATTTATATGCAGTATCCAGGATGAGGAAATCTACAGAGACAGAAAGTAGATACTAATTACCTCGGATTTGTTGTAATAATTAAATGGTTGCCTAGGTTTAGGGCAGGGCATGGTGAGGTTGAGAAGTGACGGTCTACGTGTAGGATTTCCATTTTGGGGGAACGAAAATATTTTAAACTTAGATTGGGCAAATGGTTTCATGTCTTTGTAAATATAGTGAAAGCTACTGGCTGGGCGCAGTGCACACACCTGTAATTACAGCACTTTGGGAATCTGATGAGGGAGGATTACTTGAGGACAGGAGTTGAGACCAGCCTGGGCAACATCATGAGACCCCTGTCTCTACAAATAATTGAAAACAATTAACCAGGTGTGGTGGCTTACACTTGTAGTTCCAGCCACTTGGGAGGCTGAGGAGGTGGAGGCTACTGTGAAGTGTGATCAAGCCACCGTACTCCAGCCTGGGTGACAGAGTGAGATCCAGTCTCAAAAATAATCAAACAAACTACTGAATTATATACTTCAAATGAATTTTATGATATGTGAATTAAATCTCAATAACTTTTTTTTTTTGAAGAGGGTGCAGAATGAGAATTTAGCAGAATGGGAATGATTGGGCTGATACCATCAGTCTTGAGCAAGTACCCAAGTCTTCTGGGCCTTGGTTTCTTCATTTATAAAAATAAGAGTAATAACATCAACATCAGACAGTTATTCTGATAATTAAATGAGGTAATTTTAAAGAATTTAACTTAGTAATTGACACATAGTAGCTTTATAGGCCATCAAAAAAGAGGTCAAATTCTGAGTGGCCAGTTGCTAAGGTGGAGAAAAAGAAAGCACAATAGAGCCAAGTGGGCAATTCTGAGAAGTCAGAGAGGCAGCAGAAACAAAAGTGTAGGGTTGGTGCCTACCAGTCCTTAGGGTATGTGCCCTTGTGCTCTGCTTTTTTGTCTTCGGGGTTGTGCAGCCTTGTGTGAGTTTGGGAAAGACGTTGGGTAGTGATTTCAATTAGATGGAGACAAGGGCCTGCAAGTAAGTCTGCCCTTAGGTGGTAACGCACAAAAGTTCTTACTTTTGGTGGCTTCCACCAAAGTCATGCTTTTTCTAGCTAATTGAATCATCAAATAGAAAAATACAGTACTTGCCACGTTGCCTCTGTTACAGGATCAACAGATTTGTATGCCTGCTGTGCAGTAACAGATGACTACAATGAGACAGTAGTGTTTGCAGCAGAGAAAGAGTATAATGACTGCAGGGCAGCCGAGTGAGGAGATGAGAGGAGATCCTCAAATCCATCTCCCTGAGGAGTGCTGGGTTGGGGTTTTTAAGCGGATTGTGGAGGGCAAAGGGGTGGAAAATTGGGTTCATAGATTGGTCAGGGTAAGGGGGATGAAGTCACCAGGATGTGGAAGCTGCATTCTTTGGTGAGTTGGCTTCTTGTGGAGTCCTTCAGACCAGCTGACCTCAGTAGTTTCACTAGTACTCAGGACCTGAAAGAATATATCAAATGGAAAACTTAACATTTCAGAATGTTCTAGTTGTTATCTATAGAGCAGTTAAAGTAAACGATAATCTTCTGACAGAGTCTACATGATTTCTGGGGCAATAGGCAGCTGAAAAATTATGAGGATGAGGATCAGAGAGCCAGCTGACCTAATGATTAATTCCGAATGTGCTGCAAGCTTGGTTTATTTTTGTTTCTCTCCTCCCTTGTTCCCTATTAACTCCATAAAGTTTATAGGGACCATTTCACCTCCCTATGCATTGCTACCAACTTAAGCAGCTCTGCATTTTCATGAAATGAAGCAAAAAATTATGATTTCTGAGTGGCGAGCTGGCTTGGGACCATGTTTTTCTCATGTGTGCTGGTGAGGAAATCAATCTTCATCTATCAGTCATCCATTTGCCTCTCCTAGAAACAAACTGTGGGCCATCTTCCCTATTCTTGGAATTATCTGGTCTGTCCACTTGGCTTTCCAATAACAACTGCTTGCTTGGTCAGCTTCTGCTAGGTGGTCTGGGGGAACTGGGCCACTGTTGAACACTTGTCCTTGAGCACTTGTCTGAAGCCAACGTAGCTCTTTCCCATTTGCCAACTAACTTAATGAGGTTCCTCAGGATGGCTCCAGTGAGGTTTCAGAAAAGTGAGAAGGAATATTGAAACCAATTAAACTTCAGTCTTGGAAGAAGAAGCCTAACTGGTGGATCCAGTGTTACTGCCAGAGACAGCAGTAGCTCAGGACCTTGGCCCTGAAGGATCATAATGCGGCTGGTGGGGAAATGGGAGGCAGGTGGGGTCCTGGAGCTGTGCAAGTTGGAGGCAAGAGGACTGCTAGTCAGAAAAGTTTTGTAAATCACTTTCATCTTGCCCACACTGGTGTTTATAGAAAAGTTGACATCTAGGTAACTGAAGTTATTCTTTGTGGAATCTGTGCTGCCATGCTTCATGTTAGTTGAGATAAAATGAGTCAGGATTTTGTGATTCTTTAGAACCTACAGACATGCTAATCATTTTTACAGGATTGCCAAAATATGCCAGTTTTCTTGACTGATTAGTAAGTACTGTTCCTGAGATGCGGTATGATAGTTTTGCAATTTTATGTGGCAGTTTGATGATAAAATCTTGGCTGCTAGGTCACAAGACAGCTTACAATGTCTTGGAGGCATTCCTCCAGTGAACTGCATTGAAGCAGGGAATGCTTTGGAGTTCTATGAGGGGAAATCAATCTTTGAGAAGAGCAGGGAGGTGCTGTGCCTGGCTCTAAAGCAAATTTGGTAAGACATTAACAGTAGGGAAGAGAGGAAAGGCATTCTGGAAGTTTGTGTCAAATAACAGCCTAGGGATTGAGTTTGCTTGTAGTGGAAGATGAGTATCACACTTAAAATGCTGCTGGGAATATTTCAGTTGAGGTAACACACTTTGGTAATGGATTCCTTTAAGCAGCTGAATGCCTTGGAGGAAGTGAATAGTTATTCTCCTCCTCTCACGTCAAGGAGACCAGGTGGCTAAGTAGAAGAAGAAATAGTAACAAGTACCCCTAGGTCCCTGACCTAGCTTCACTAGAGATTTCCTATTTTCATTGGTCCTTAGCTATTTAATGATTCATTTATAACACGTCTTGTGTGTTGAATGGGGCATTAGGATCCTCTATTAACATTATTTACAGAAATGTGAAATCTGAGCAGAAAGAGTTTCGGTCAAATGCCTTGCTTACAGTGAATGCTACTGCTGGTGTTTCAGAAGGAGAAAGTGAAATAGTAACAAAACTCATGTAGCCCTATACAACCCTATGAGGTATCATTATTATCTTCACTATACAGACAAGGAAACCACTACTTAGGGAAATTAATAACTTGCCCAAATGTATACATCATCTAAGGGGTGGAGTCAGAACTGGAACCCAGGTCAGTCAGATTCCAGAGTCTGCATCCCTAACCACAACACTCTGCTGCATCTTTGCATGGGGAAGTGACTTTCCCCAAAGCAAATAGCACTTACCAGTTTTATCATATGAAATACAATTTGCTTCTATGAACTTAGGGAAGAGCCCATTTTCAATCACTCATACATTTCTGGCTAACTGAGACTATTCATGGATGTTCGTTCCATTCCTCGTTCACAAGGTGAAGGTTGCAGGGTTACCAACAGCAAAAGAGGGCAACCTTCAATTGCTAATGTTTTCAAGCCTCACAATTGCTATGGTCACATTGGCTAGAACAAGTAAAATGGCTGAGCCCAGACTTAAAGGGTAGAATAACAGTTTACCTTTTGGTGGTGGCGTGGCAGAGTTGCAAAGGGGTGGTATACATGTAGAGATCGGTGGACAAATTGAGGGCCAATCACTAAAACAATCTACCACACCTGCCTATTTCATGTCTCACTTAGAGCTTGTTCTTTTTTTTTTTATACTTTAAGTTCTAGGGTACATGTGCACAACATGCAGGTTTGTTACATATGTATATATGTGCCATGTTGGCGTGCTGCACCCATTAACTTGTCATTTACATTAGGTATGTCTCCTAATGCTATCACTCCCCCCTCACCCCACAACAGGCCCTGGTGTGTGATGTTCCCCTTCCTGTGTCCAAGTGTTCTCATTGTTCAATTCCCACCTATGAGTGAGAACATGCGGTGTTTGGTTTTCTGTCCTTGCGAGAGTTTGCTGAGAATGATGACTTCCAGCTTCATCCATGTCTCTGCAAAGGACATGAACTCATCCTTTTTTATGGCTGCATAGTATTCCGTGGTGTATATGTGCCACATTTTCTTAATCCAGTCTATCATTGATGGGCATTTGGGTTGGTTCCAAGTCTTTGCTATTGTGAATAGTGCTGCAATAAACATATGTGTTCATGTGTCTTCATAGCAGCATGATTTATAATCCTTTGGGTATATAACCAGTAATGGGAGAAAATTTATGCAAACTACTTGGTATTTCTAGCTCTAGATCCTTGAGGAATCGCCACACTGTCTTCCACAATGGTTGAACTAGTTTACAGTCCCACCAACAGTGTAAAAGTGTTCCTATTTCTCCACATCCTCTCCAGCACCTGTTGTTTCCTGACTTTTTAGTGATCGCCATTCTAACTGGTGTGAGATGGTATCTCATTGTGGTTTTGATTTGCATTTCTCTGATGGCCAGTGATGATGAGCATTTTTTCATGTGTCTTTTGGCTGCATAAATGTCTTTTGAGAAGTGTCTGTTCATATCCTTTACCCACTTTTTGATGGGGTTTTTTTTTCTTGTAAATTTGTTTAAGTTCTTTGTGGATTCTGGATATTAGTCCTTTGTCAGATGGGTAGATTGCAAAAATTTTCTCCTATTCTGTAGGTTGCCTGTTCACTCTGATGGTAGTTTCTTTTGCTGTGCAGAAGTTCTTTAGTTTAATTAGATCTCATTTGTCAAGTTTGGCTTTTGTTGCCATTGCTTTTGGTGTTTTAGACATGAAGTCCTTGCCCATGCCTATGTCCTGAATGGTATTGCCTAGGTTTTCTCCTAGGGTTTTTATGGTTTTAGGTCTAACATTTAAGTCTTTAATCCATCTTGAATTAATTTTTGTATGAGGTGTAAGGAAGGGATCCAGTTTCAGCTTTCTACATATGGCTAGCCAGTTTTTCCAGCATCATTTATTAAATAGGGAATCCTTTCCCCATTTCTTGTTTTTGTCAGGTTTGTCAAAGATCGGATGGTTGTAGATGTGTGGTATTATTTCTGAGGGCTCTGTTCTGTTCCATTGATCTATATCTCTGTTTTGGTACCAGTACCATGCTGTTTTGGTTACTGTAGCCTTGTAGTATAGTTTGAAGTCAGGTAGCGTGATGCCTCTAGCTTTGTTCTTTTGGCTTAGGATTGTGTTGGCAATGTGTGCTCTTTTTTGGTTCCATATGAAGTTTAAAGTAGTTTTTTCCAATTCTGTGAAGAAAGTCATTGGTAGCTTGATGGGGATGGCATTGAATCTATAAATTACCTTGGGCAGTATGGCCATTTTCAGGATATTGATTCTTCCTATCCGTGAGCATGGAATGTTCTTCCATTTGTTTGTGTCCTCTTTTATTTCCTTGAGCAGTGGTTTGTAGTTCTCCTTGAAGAGGTCCTTCACATCCCTTGTAAGTTGGATTCCTAGGTATTTTATTCTCTTTGAAGCAATTGTGAATGGGAGTTCACTCACGATTTGGCTCTCTGTTTGTCTGTTATTGGTGTATAAGAATGCTTGTGATTTTTGCACATTGATTTTGTATCCTGAGACTTTGCTGAAGTTGCTTATCAGTTTAAGGAGATTTTGGGCTGAGATGATGGGGTTTTCTAAATATACAATCATGTCATCTGCAAACAGGGACAATTTGACTTCCTCTTTTCCTAATTGAATACCCTTTATTTCTTTCTCCTGCCTGATTGCCCTGGCCAGAACTTCCAATACTATACTGAGTAGGAGTGGTGAGAGAGGGCATCCCTGTCTTGTGCCAGTTTTCAAAGGGAATGCTTCCAGTTTTTGCCCAATCAGTATGATATTGGCTGTGGGTTTGTCATAGATTGCTCTTACTATTTTGAGATACGTCCCATCAATACCTAATTTCTTGAGAGTTTTTAGCAAGAAGGGTTGTTGAATTTTGTCAAAGGCCTTTTCTGCATCTATTGGGATAATCATGTGTTTTTTGTCATTAGTTCTGTTTATATGGTGGATTACATTTATTGATTTGCATATGTTGAACCAGCCTTGCATCCCAGGGATGAAGCCCACTTGATCATGGTGGATAAGCTTTTTGATGTGCTTCTGGATTTGGTTTGCCAGTATTGTATTGAGGATTTTTGCATCAATGTTCATCAGGGATATTGGTCTAAAATTCTCTTTTTTTGTTGCGTCTCTGCCAGGCTTTGGTATCAGGATGATGCTGGCCTCATAAAATGAGTTAGGGAGGATTCCCTCTTTTTCTATTGATTGGAATAGTTTCAGAAGGAATGGTACCAGCTCCTCCTTGTACCTCTGGTAGAATTCAGCTGTGAATCCGTCTGGTCCTGGACTTTTCTTGGTTGGTAGGCTATTAATTATTGCCTCAATTTCAGAGCCTGTTATTGGTCTATTCAGGGATTCACCTTCTCCCTGGTTTAGTCTTGGGAGGGTGTATGTGTCCAGGAATTTATCCATTTCTTCTAGATTTTCTAGTTTATTTGCATAGAGGTGTTTATAGTATTCTCTGACGGTAGTTTGTATTTCTGTGGGATTGGTGGTGATAACCCCTTTATCATTTTTTATTGCATCTATTGATTCTTCTCTCTTTTCTTCTTTATTAGTCTTGCTAGCAGTCTATCAGTTTTGTTGATCTTTTCAAAACCCAGCTCCTGGATTCATTTACTTTTTGAAGGGCTTTTTGTGTCTCTATTTCCTTCAGTTCTGCTCTGATTTTAGTTATTTCTTGTCTTCTGCTAGCTTTTGAATGTGTTTGCTATGGCTTCTCTAGTTCTTTTAATTGTGATGTTAGGTTGTCAATTTTAGATCTTTCCTGCTTTCTCTTGTGGGCATTTAGTGCTATAAATTTGCCTCTACACACTGCTTTGAATGTGTCCCAGAGATTCTGATATGTTGTGTCTTTGTTTTCATTGGTTTCAAAGAACATCTTTATTTCTGCCTTCATTTCGTTATGTACCCAGTAGTCATTCAGGAGCAGGTTTTTCAGTTTCCATGTAGTTTTGTGGTTTTGAGTGAGTTTTTTAATCCTGAGTTCTAGTTTGATTGCACTGTGATCTGAGACACAGTTTATTATAATTTCTGTTCTTTTACATTTGCTGAGGAGTGTTTTACTTCCAACACTGTGGTCAGTTTTGGAATAGGTGTGGTGTAGTGCTGAGAAGAATGCATATTCTGGTGATTTGGGGTGGAGAGCTCGGTAGATGTCTATTAGGTCCGCTTGGTGCAGAGCTGAGTGCAATTCCTGGATATCCTTGTTAACTTTCTGTCTTGTTGATCTGTCTAATATTGACAGTGGGGTGTTAACATCTCCCACTATTATTGTGTCAGAGTCTAAATCTCTTTGTAGGTCTCTAAGAACTTGCTTTATGAATCTAGGTGCTCCTGTATTGGGTGCATATATATTTAGGATAGTTAGCTCTTCTTGTTGAATTGATCCCTTTACCATTATGTAATGGCCTTCTTTGTCTCTTTTGATCTTTGTTGGTTTAAAGTCTGTTTTATCAGAGACTAGGATTGAAACCCCTGCTTTTTATTTGTTTTCCATTTGCTTGGTAGATCTTCCTCTATCCCTTTATTTTGAGCCTATCTGTGTCTCTGCATGTGAGATGGGTTTCCTGAATACAGCATACTGATGGGTCTTGACTGTTTATCCAATTTGCCAGTCTGTGTCTTTTAATTGGAGCATTTAGCCCATTTACATTTAAGGTTAATATTGTTATGTGTGAATTTCATCCTGTCATTATGATGTTAGCTGGTTATTTTGCTCGTTAGTTGATGCAGTTTCTTCCTAGCCTCGATGGTCTTTACAATTTGGCATGTTTTTGCAGTGGCTGGTACCAGTTGTTCCTTTCCATGTTTAGTGCTTCCTTCAGGAGCTCTTGTAAGGCAGGCCTGGTGGTGACAAAATCTCTCAGCATTTGCTTGTCTGTAAAGGCTTTTATTTCTCCTTCACTTATGAAGCTTAGTTTGGCTGGATATGAAATTCTGTGCTGAAAATTCTTTTCTTTTAAGAATGTTGAATATTGGCCCCCACTCTCTTCTGGCTTGTAGAGTTTCTGCTGAGAGATCAGCTGTTAGTCTGATGGGCTTCCTTTTGAGGGTAACCCGACCTTTCTCTCTGGCTGTCCTTAACATTTTTTTCCTTCATTTCAACTTTGGTGAATCTGACAATTATGTGTCTTGGAGTTGCTCTTCTCAAGGAGTATCTTTGTGGTGTTCTCTGTATTTTCTGAATTTGAATGTTGGCCTGCCTTGCTAGATTGGGGAAGTTCTCCTGGATAATATCTTGCAGAGTGTTTTCCAGCTTGGTTCCGCTCTCCCTGTCACTCTCAGGTACACCAATTAGACATAGATTTGGTCTTTTCACATAGTCCCATATTTCTTGGAGGCTTTGTTTGTTTCTTTTTACTCTTCTTTCTCTAAACTTCTCTTCTCGCTTCATTTCATTCATTTGATCTTCCATCACTGATACCCTTTCTTCCAGTTGATCGAATTGGCTACTGAAGCTTGTGCATGCGTCACGTAGTTCTCATGCCACGGTTTCCGCTCCATCAGTTCATTTAAGAACTTTTCTACACTGGTTATTCTAGTTAGCCATTCATCTAATCTTTTTTCAAGGTTTTTAGCTTCTTTGTGATGGGTTGGAACATTTTCCTTTAGCTTGGAGAAGTTTGATTGTCTGAAGCCTTCTTCTCTCCACTCATCAAAGTCGTCCTCCGTCCAGCTTTGTTCTGTTGCTGGCGAAGAGCTGCGTCCCTTTGGAGGAGAAGAGGCGCTCTGATTTCTAGAATTTTCAGCTTTTCTGCTCTGGTTTCTCCCCACGTTTGTGGTTTTATCTACCTTTGGTCTTTGATGATGGTGATGTACAGGTGGGGTTTTGGTGTGGATGTCCTTTCTGTTTGTTAGTTTTCCTTCTAACAGTCAGGACCCTTAGCTGCAAGTCTGTTGGAGTTTGCTGGAGGTCCACTCCACACCCTGTTTGCCTGGGTATCACCAGTGGAGGCTGCAGAACAGCAAATATTGCAGAACAGCAAATGTTGCTGCCTGATCATTCCTCTGGAAGCTTCGTCTCAGAGGGGCACCTGGCCGTGTGAGGTGTCCGTCTGTCCCTACTGGGAGGTGCCTCCCTTTTTGGCTACTAGGGGGTCAGGGATCCACTTGAGGAGGCAGTCTGTCCGTTCTCAGATCTCAAACTCTGTGCTGGGAGAATCACTACTCTCTTCAAAGCTGTCAGACAGGGACATTTAAGTCTGCAGAAGTTTCTGCTGCCTTTTGTTCAGCTATGCCCTGCCCTGAGAGGTGGAGTCTACAGAGGCAGGCAGGCCTCCTTGAGCTGCAGTAGGCTCCTCCCAGTTCGAGCTTCCCGGCTGCTTTGTTTACCTATTCAAGCCTCAGCAATGGCGGGCACCCCTCCCCCAGCCTCGCTGCCACCTTGCAGTTTGATCTCAGACTGCTGTGCTAGCAATGAGCGAGGCTCCATGGGTGTGGGACCCTCTGAGCCAGGCGCGGGATATAGTCTCCTGGTGTGCCGTTTGCTAAGACCATTGGAAAAGCGCAGTTATTAGTGTGGGAGTGACCTGATTTTCCAGGTGCAGTCTGTCACAGCTTCCCTTGGCTAGCAAAGGGAATTCCCTGACCCCTTGCAATTCTCAGGTGAGGCGATGCCTCGCCCTGCTTCAACTCTCGCTTGGTGGGCTGCACCCACTGTCCTGCACTCACTGTCCAACACTCCCCAGTGAGATGAACCCGGTACCTCAGATGGAAATGCAGAAATCACCCATCTTCTGCATCGCTCATGCTGGGAGCTGTAGACTGGAGCTGTTCCTATTCGGCCATCTTAGAGCTTGTTCTTTAGCCATATAGAATTCTTTTTTATTCCCTGGAAACCTCAGGCTGTTTCTTGTTTCTGTGCCTTTGCTTGTGCCATTCCGTCTGCTTGAAATACACCCTTCATACCCACATCCCTTCACCCTCACCCCACCTTCATCCAATTGGTTAGTACCTATGCATTCCTTAAAGATCACCTCCTATTTCCTCAGCCTCTTTGATGCCCAGGGTAGACTTCCATCGTTACACTCTACTGTGTTCATCTGTTGATGAATCTGTCTCCACTTAGCAGATTTTAATCCCCTTGAGGGCAAGCACTGTATCCTGCACTTGTCAGTGTACTTGCGACATAGCAGGAGTGTAATATATGTATGCCAAATGAAAGAATTAATCAAATGCTTCCAGATATTTTGCTAGCTGTGGCTGCCTTGCCTTTTTACCCTGCTAACTGATGTTTTCACTGAAGTTATAATCACTTGTCCAGTTTTCTCACTGTGTTACAAGGCTTTCAAAAAGTAGAGCGGATTTTCATTGAGACTTTGCAAGACCACCTTAACATATAGGAAAATACTGTGTTTTGTTATCAAAACCAGGACTGGAAAGCACCTGCTTAGATGGACATTAGCCAAAACTATTGCCTCCCGCTCTGCCTGCTGGGAAGAATGCTTCAGATCTCACATTTGTTGTGAAAATACAGTCTCATAGGTAAGAAGTGCTAAGTAAAATAGCAGAGTGGAAGGTAAGAATGTTGCCTAGCAATTGAACATTTGTATCATCTACAGTATTTGTGTTTCTGGATGGCAGGGGTCAGAGAGATATTTAATGTGCTGAAGAAATATGATGACAGCCATTTGTATCCAGAGATAAGAAAATGAAAGGTGGCTCATGATGTACAGGAGGCGCTGAGAGTGATTGAAAGTCTGTGAACTTGTATGTTTTCATGTCTGTCAGTGGGTATTTTTTCTCCTTCCTTCAAAGTGCCAGCCTTTTTATAAACAGTCTTTATTCTTCACCCCCTTTGAAAGAACAAACAAAGAAAAAAATCAACCTAGCATTTAATAGCCTTCGCTGAGAAAGAAGCAAGCGCATTCCAACGTGTCACATACCCACTTAGCCTAGCCTGGCAGAGGCTCTCACTTAGAAAAGGCTGCCATGATGTACCTGCAGAGCTTTGGCTGTGAAGGGATTTCAAAGGCTTTAGTGGTCCCAGCTTATTGTTTTTCACCAATGCCATCATCTCCAACAAAAGAAGCAGTGGCCCCATTGAGCCTTTCCTGCCTTGTTCTTTACTTCGGCAAGCTTCATCTTCTTTTGTTCCTGCTCAATCTTCACCTCTTTCAAAAGCATTCATATCTAACTCTCTCCGGGTTGGATGTTAGCACTGCCTTTTTCCTCCAATAGTAGGAGTGTATCCAAGGGAGAAGTTCAGTCCTTTGAAAGGAGCTGGATGTTGGCGGGAAGGTGGAGCTTGGGGATAAAGTTATAAAAGCAAATGCTGTATTTTCTTTTCAATAAATGCCCTTCAAATCTCACAGAAATCTTTGTCATAGGTTAAAATTGCTAAAGTCTCAGACTCTAATGCAGATCTTTATGGGGTTTTGTTCTTAAAAATTTGAGGACTTGATTTCAGTGGGCAATATTAGCTTGTATTGGATCTTTCATTTACTAAGTGGATTTTTGCAAAATGCAAGGTCTTTGCAAATCCATAAATACACAAAGGGTAGCTCCTTCTTTCTCAGCCCTGGTCCTCTAATCAGCTTCATAAGGTATGAACCTCCAAACACCTACCATTTACCTTAAGGGTTCTGAAAGTACTGCCTTGGGAAGCTATTTCCCCCCACCCCCACCCCAGTGTTTTCTTTTTTGTTTTTACCCAGGTTGGAGTGCAGTAGCATGATCATAGGTCACTGCAGCCTCAAACTCCTGGGCTCAAGCTATCTTCCCATTTCAGCCTATGGAGTAGCTGGGACTAAGGTATGTGCCACCATGCTCTGCACATTTTTTTTTTAGAGGTGGGGTCTCGCTATGTTGCCCAAGCTGATCTCGAACTCCTGGCTTAATGGGATCGTCCTGCCTCAGCCTCCCAAAGTGTTGGGATTAGAGGCGTGAGCCACTGCACCTGGCTGCCCTGGAAGGTATTAGCAAATCAATTCAACATAGTTTATCAGCACAAGTTGGGGAGATCAATAGGATGTTGAAGGGCATACAGGAGTATAAAGGGGTGCCTCATAGAGTTGGGGGAGGGTGTTTTTTACTTCCTCTAAAAGATTGGTGGATGAAGAGAATTGGGAAAGGGCAGATATTTGACAGAAGGTCATGAGCTCCTGAGGGGAAGGAAAAGAATTTTTGTGAGATTCCTCCAAAACACTGTTTTTGGTTTCTTATGCATAACTCTAGACTCTTTTTTTTGCTTATACAAACAAATATGAATTTATGATTATCCACATCTCTTTTTACACAGACAGTAGTATGGTATACATAGTATTCTGCACTTTGCTTTTTTCACTTAACAAGATTCCTGAATAATATTTCAGTGGCAGCTGGGCATGGTGGCTCATGCCTGTAATCCCAGCACTTTGGGAGGCTGAGGCAGGAGGATCACTTGAGCACAGGAGTTCAAAACCAGCCTGGGCAGAATAGCAAGATCCCATGTCTATAACTATAACTATAACTATATATATATATTTCAGTGTCAATATATATAGAGAGACTTATCATTCCTTTTTACGGCAGTATATTATCCTATTTACTGTGTGTGCCTATTTTTCTAACTAAATCCCGATTGATGGAATTGCTTTTTTTCTCAGTCCTTTGCCTCCATGTGTTTGCAAGTATATCTGTAGGATAAATTCCTAAAAAAGAATAGCTGGATCAAAGGGTAAGTGCATTTGTAATAACTGTGTTCTATATGTTGCCAAATTGCCCTCCACAGAAGCATGTGGATTATTAATATGATCCCACCGGCAATGTATTAGAATGCCTTTATAGCTTCATTATGTAATGAGTTGTCAAAGTTGATTTTTGCCAGTCTGATAGATGAAAAAGTTGTTTGATTTTGCATTTATATTTAAGTTGTTTGAGTTTGCATTTATATCATTATCAGCGAGATTGCATGTATTTTCTTATGTATAAGAACCACTTGGATTTTCTTTTTGGTTAAGTGCCGTTTGACCATCTTTTCCTGTTGGGTTCTTGCCCTTTGGACATAGTGTAATGATCTTTAGGATATGAACTTACTGAGACACCTTCCTCCAGTGGTGTAAAAAATTGGGATGCAGAACTCCATTACCTTGAATGTAAAACACTGGGCATCGCACTGTCAGGAGTAGAGCTGGGTTGAGATGAGAGGAGCACAGGGAGAGGTTGGTCTCTGTGAACATAATCTCTAAAAGGGGTGCCTTTTCAACAAATATTGTAAAGGTTTTCTGCTGACTATGATGAAAAGACATCAGAGGAAGCAGTGTGAAAACTAGACACATGAGGAAGATAGCCAAGGATGACATGTGTCCACTCCCCCTACTGGCTAACAGCCCAGGCCAACATAGCTTCATTCTGTCTAGCTCGGTCCCTGCCCCAATTGGAAACTGGTTATGCTTCTTTCCACTGACTGTTGGCAAACAGTTCTGTGTGACTGGGGTTTGTGAGTAGTGGCAGCTTCAGGTCAATGCAGGCAGAGCTCACTCTGTGAAGACTTCATTTTCCTTCCTTTTTTCATTTTTGATAGTATATTTTATTTAACCTAATATATCCAAAATATTAAAATTTCAACATGTAATCAATATAAAAATAGTGAGATATTTTACATTCTTAATTTTCATATTAAGTCTATAAAATCCAGTGTGAATTTTGCACTTACAGCATATTTCACATTACACCAGCCACATGTCAAATGCTTGATATCCACATGATCTAGTGGGTACAATATCGAATAGCAGGATAGCACACTTATAGGCAATGGTGAACTGTTTTTTTTTTTTTTTTGAGACAGAGTCTCGCTCTTTCCCTCAGGCCTGACTGCAGTGGTGCTATCTAGGCTCACTGCAAGCTCCGCCTCCCGAGTTCACACCATTCTCCTGCCTCAGTCTCCCGAGTAGCTGGGACTACAGGCACCCGCCACCGCACCTGGCTAATTTTTTGTATTTTTAGTAGAGACAGGGTTTCATCGTGTTAGCCGGGATGGTCTCGATCTCCTGACCTCATGATCTGCCCGCTTTGGCCTCCCAAAGTGCTGGGATTACAGGCATGAGCCACCGCACCGGGCCTGCAATGGAGAACTGTTGAAGCATTTTTTTTTTCAATAACTATACTTTTTACATGTCTTACATTTAAATAATATTTGCTTTATGTAGAGTTCCCATGTGCTCTTTATCCAGTTTTCCCAAGGTGAATGTTTTCATTTTTTCTATTTTATAACTTTTTTTGTTCTACCTCTTAGAAGATTTCCGTCATGTTTCTCTTTAAAATTATGAAGATTTAAGAAAATTCAAAATCTACATTTTATTTCATATTTTTATTTTCTTAGAGCTTTTTCTTGTTTTCTGGATGTTCCTTTTTATAACCTACTGTTTTTGTTTCATGGATGTAATATCTCCTTTTATCTTTCTGGAGATATTAATTATAGCCTTTATCTACTACGCCCCACATTGTTTCTATTGCCTTCGTGGTTTTTTTTTTTTTAACTGTTTCCTGTCAGTGGCTTTCCTGAAATGTTTGGTGATTCCTGGTTGTCTTTTTATATTTAAGCATGCACCATTATTACATATTAAAGGACATAAATGGACATGCACATTGACTTGTCAACTAGTAAAAAAATCACATTGGGTGATTGTGTGGGGACACAACTTATTAATTTGGGTGGCGTATTAATATCTATAGATCTTTTCTCATGGACCACTCTGTATCCCCATAGAGGTATCTTTCAATTTCCTGCCTGGGCAGTATAATCATGTCTGCAGGTATTGTCAAAGATACATGAGGGAAGGGAGCTGAGGGTTTCACCATTCACTATGTGGCCATTCATTTAATGCCTTTCATTTCCATCCTTCACTTGTATCTTCAACTGTTCTTAGTGTCTCCAGGTACAGATTATGTCTGGTTTAACCTTACTAGAAATTGATCCTGGAGTAGTAGTAAGTAGTTGTCTGTTATCAGCCCCATTTTGCATCCCTTCTTTTAGTTATATCTTGCACCTCTAATTCTTGTGCCTTCCCAGGACTTTTGAGGTCCAGATAAGCTTGTGCACTGATGAGTACTCTTAATGAAGGTTTATATTTCAACTTTCTTTAATCTGCTGTCAGTTACTGCCTAGTTTTTGGCTTTCCAGTTTTCTAAGATGTTTACTTCTTTTGTTTTCTGTTGCCTCTTCTCCCGTTCTCTTTGTACATATGGGTTTACACATTTATTATTCACTTACTGTCATTGCAGTGGGGATTCAGGAGAAAATGGAGATAAATGTGTGTGTTTAATTACCTGTATTTAGCCAGAAGTGTCAATATTTGATTATAAGAATTACCCTGATATAAAAATGGTTACTGCCTGATGTGCTCTGTAACCGCCAGAGGCTGAAAAATGTCTCCTGTATGAACTTTGTCATGTTTTGGTGCCCTGAATGCTTAAAATTTCAAAGCTGTCATGGACAACGCTAACCCAACTGCCTCAAAGTGAATAACTGAATAGTTTTCCTGTCTCAGAACCCTGGGATTTTTCTCTGAAGGCACAAAGGGACAGAATTATAGCATGTTGGAGGTGGAAGAGTACTTCCAGATCATTGATCACAGTGTTTCCCAAGTTGTGATCTATGGAACATTTTTTCCTCAAGGTTCTCTGAGAGAAAAGGTTTCTGTGGTCAAATAAATTCAGAAACTCTCTATAGTAGTGCCCCACTTTGAGATTTCACAGAATATATTTTTTTAGTCTCTGAGAAGTTTGCAGAAACTTTCATTACCAACATATGGCAGACTTTGCTGAGCTGGCACAAAAGGAAGGATTCTACAGAGGCCAAAAGTAGTTGAAAACAGGAGGAATCCTGAGAAGTAAACCAGCCTCCAAACTGGCATTTTCCCTGAGGACTTTTTCTCATCTCTGGAGAACTTGAGCTCCTCCTCCCTGTTAGTAACTGCTTAGGGGTCAGGAACAGAAGGTGCAGCCTAGAGCCTAGACAGACAGTTTTACAGGAAATCCCTGCATAAAGCTGGGATCCCAAAAGCCACACCTTAATGTGATGGTGAATGATAACTAGTCCTGTAAGTATTAAAGAAATAAAATCAGTAGTTCAAATCATCCTGTGATGAGAACAGCAGGCTCAGATTGTTCAAAGGAGAGTTCAGCCTAACACTTTAAGAAGATATAATTTCAATTTTATACAAATTATTTTAGAGAAAGTAAGATGGGGAATACACCGCAACTTTTTCTGTGGAGTCAATAAAACCTTGATAACAAAATCAGATAAAGATAATTTAAGGAAAGGAAAATTACAGGACTAAGTCACTTATGAACACGTTTAAAAATCTCAAACAAAATATTATAAAATAAAACCCAACAAAGTATAAAAAAGATAATTCTTCAGAACCAAGCAGAGGTTACCCTAGAAATGTAAGGTCGATTTAATATTAGAAAATCGGCTGGGCGCGGTGGCTCACGCCTGTGATCCCAGCACTTTGAGAGGCCGAGGCGGGTGGAATGCTTGAGGTCAGGAGTTTGAGATCAGCCTGGCCAACATGGTGAAACCCCATCTCTGCTAAAAATGCAAAAATTAGCCGGGTGTGGTGGAGGGTGCCTGTAATCCCAGCTACTCGGGAGACTGAGGCAGGAGAATCACTTAAATTTGGGAAGCAGAGGTTGCAGTGAGCTGAGATTGTGCCTGGGCAACAGGGTAAGACTCTGTCTCAAAAAAAAAAAAAAAAAAAAAAAAAGAAAAGAAAAGAAAAGAAAAAGAAAATCAATTAATGTAATTCACTATATTAACAGAAAATAATGTATGATGATGTCAATTGATATAAAAAAGCATCAGGCAAAATTCAAAGTCCATTTATTTTTTTAAAAAAAGCTTTTCAAACCAGAAATAAAAGGGAACTTCTGTGTAACTTGATGCAGGAAATCTGTAAAAATCCTACACTGAACATCTTTTTTCTTTTTCTTTTTTTTTTTTTTTCTTTTGAGACAAGGCATTGCTCTTCATCCCAGGTTGGAGTGCAGTGGCATGATCATAGCTCACTGTTATCTTGAGCTCTCGGGCTTATGTAATTCTCCTACTTGAGCCTCTCAGGCAGCTAGAAGTAAAGGCACCTGCCATTATGCTGAGCTAATTAAAACAAATTATTTTTCTGTAGAGACAAGATTGTATCATGTTTCCCAGGCTGGTCTTGAACTCCTGGCCTCAAGCGGTCCTCCCCATTCTTGGCCAAAGTGCTGGGATTATAGGCTTGAGCCACCCCGTCTGCCCTCCACATAATTTCTGATGGGAGAATATTGAAAATATTCCTTTCAAGTTAAGAGACAAGGATGCTGACTCTCATTACTTGCATTTATTTAATATTATGCTTGAGGTTCTAGTCACTTTATGAAGACAAGAAAAATAAACAAAAGATACAATAATTGGAAAGGAGGAAATAAACTACCATTATTAGTAGATTATATGATTTTCTGCTTGGAAGATTTAAATATCTAAGGGTAATTATTATAACTAATTAGAATTTAGCAAGACTGACAGATTTAAAAAATCAATGTACATAAATCAATTGCATTTCTATTCACCAGGAACAATTATTCAAAATATTAAAAAGTACAATAAAAAAGAAAACATTTGATAGCAATCACAAATATAAGGCAGCCAAGAATTAAAGTTCTTTATGGGGAGCATTGTAAAAACAGAGAGATATACCGTGGATAGGAAGTCTCACTACTAGAAATACCAGAATTACTAAATTCATCTACAGATTTAACACAATTCCATTCAAATTCTCAATAGAGTTTTCCATAGAATTTGATATGCTGCTTCTAAAATTTATATGGAAGAGCCAAGGGCTAATAATACACTCCCAAAGATAAAACCAGCACACACCCAAAGAAAAAGAACCAGGCTGGGTATGGGGATGGAGTAGGTGGGGGCTTGTCCTTCCAAGGCTTACTATAAAAATACAATAATTAAGAATGTATTGATAATGAGATGATTTTTTTTTCTCTTTTTTCTTTTTTTTCCCTTGAGGCAGGGTCTCGTACTCTATTGCCCAGGCTGGAGTGCAGTGGCACAATCACGGCCTACTGCAGTCTTGACCTCCTGGGCTCAGATGATCCTCCCACCTCAGCCTCCCCATTAGCTGGGACTACAGACGTGGGCCACCAGGCCCAACTAATTTTTGTACTTTTTATAGAGACAGGGTTTCGCAGTGTTGCTCAGACTTGTCTCAAACTTCTGGGCTCAAGTGATCCACCTGCCTCAGCCTCCCACAGTGCTGGGCTTACAGGTGTGAGCCACTGGACCCAGCTGAGTCTAATTTCATTGAATGAAATATAGTTTATGTACAATAAAATACACCTAGTTTAAAATGTAGAGGTTAATGAATTTACATAAATATACAAACACTACCTCTCTGCAGCTAGTCACTTCTCCCAACCCATAGTCTCAGGCAACCACTGACGTCCTTTTTGTCACTATGGATTTGTTGGGAATCACCACTTTGGAAACTCAGTTAAAGTTGAACTTCTGCACACCCTGTGATCTAGCTATTTGACTTCTAGGAATGTGCTCTAGGGAAGTTCTTGCGCATGTGCCCAGGAAGCAAGCCTGTGAGTATCCACGAGCATCACCGCTGCGTGCCAACCCCAGCCCTGCTCTGCGGGACTCCTCCTGCTTTAGCTACACCACCGCTTCCTTTCACTTTTTCCTCCACTTTTTTCTTCTCTTGTTTTGTATTTTTTTCTAATTTCTTTTCTGTCTCTTTCCCTGTTTCTTCCTTGCTTCTGAGCTTTTGTATCTCCGATTTACTTTTTTTCAGGTCATTACTACGCAATAAACCTTCTTTTGCATTGGCTATAACCTTAGTACTCGAGTTTTCTTGGCTATTTTTGTCATTACCCACTCTTCAGCAGCTGTTTTCTGGAAGAGATGTAGAAAAGAAAAGAAAACAAAACAAAACAGTCCTTCAGATTTTATGACTTTCTGGATGTTGGAGGTGTCAGAATACCGACCTCCAGGTAGAGGGGGGTAGAGAGATCACAACACCACATATGTCTGGCAGTCTGGCTTCTGGAAACCTGAGTCGCCGGCATAATAGTGACTGCAAGTGAGAAGGACCTCAGATCATCAGGGCTGTAATAGTCACAACACCACGCAATTTACACTACAGGAGAGGTGTGGACTTAGTTTTAAGTCAGATGTTATTGATTTAGGGTTGTATAAAATTTATAGTTACATCTTCCTCTATGTGGGCTATTTTCTTTTTGTGTATACATACACATTTGTTTCTTGAACAACATGGGTTTGAACTGTGTGGGTCCACTTGTACTTTTTTCAGTAAAAATTACACCGAATGTGTTTGCCTCTCCTGCCTCCCCTTCGACCTCTTCCACCTCTGCCACACCTGAGACAGCAAGATCAAGCCCTCCTCTTCCTCCTCCACCTCAGCCTACTCAATGTGAAGACGATGAAGATGAGGACCTTTATGATGATCCACTTCCACTTAATGAATAGTAAATATATTTTTCTTCCTTATGATTTTCTTTATCATCTTTTCTTTTCTTTTGTGGGACACAGAGTCTTGCTCTGTTGCCCAGGCTGGAGTGCAGTGGCACGATCTCGGCTAACTGCAACCTCCTCCCAGGTTCAAGTGATTCTCCTGCCTCAGCCTCAGCCTCCTGAGCAGCTGGGATTATAGATATGCACCACCATACCCGGTGCATTTTTGTATTTTTAGTAGAGACGTGGTTTCTCCAAGTTGGCCAGGCTGGTTTTGAACCCCTGACCTCAGGTGATCCACCTGCCTCGGCCTCCCAAAGTGCTGGGATTACAGGTGTGAGCCACCACGCCTGGCCTTCTTTATAACTTTTCTCCAGCTTACCTTATCCTCTTTTGCTCTTTCTTCTTACCTGCTCAACCCCCTGCAGTCTGAGCACTCTTGTCTTGAGAATTTGTCTTTTCTTGGCTTCCATGAGTTCGTTCTCTCTTGATTTTCCTCATCTCTCTCCAGCCACTCACTCATTTTCTCTGAGTCTCTCTCATAATGTTGATGTTTCTTTGAGTTCCCATATTTGAACCAGTTCTCTGGTCACTCTGCTTACTATCTGTCGGTGAGCCCATCTGCACTTATGACTCCTACTTCTAATCTCTTCAGTTCAGGCCTCTCACCTGAACTAAATTTCAATCATCTCCACATAGCCACCTGACATGCTGAAACCTGAACACCAGCTCTGTGGTATGAGGAAGAGCAGAAAGAGGATCTTTCATGCCTTTCCATGTCATATCTGACCTGATCAGTATCTACAGCGAGCTTTCTGTTTTCTGGTTAGATGAACCCCAAGGTTCAGTTGCTTTCAGAATTAACTGTAAATCCTGATTGTCTTAATTGAGACTTTAGCCAAATCTTTTAACCTCTCTAGGCCTCAATTTCCTCGTCCATAAAATGGAGATCATAATAGTAATACCTTTTATATTGGGTTGTGGTGAAAGTTACAAAATTAAAGAATTAAGTGCATGGACACTCCTTAGTACTGCTTCTAACATTTTGTGAGCATCTAGTTAGTGGTAGTTGACATTATTTATTATTGTTATTGACATTTTTGTTCTTGAGTTGGTTGAGTTTGAATCCAAGTTGTACTACTAACTCTCTGTTTTAAGTCTTACCATTATCTTCTCTAAGCTGGGAATGAAAACACCACGCAAGTAATATATACATATATGTATATATATTGTGGTAAGCATGAAATGCAATAATGCAGGAGTCTACAAACTTTTTCTATGAAGGGCTACATGGTCGATATTTTCACCTTTGCAGGCCAAATGTTCTCTCAAAACTATTTGACTTTGCTGCTGTAGCAAAGAAGCAGCAGTAGACAATACTTAAATGAGAAAATGTGGTTGTTTCCTAATAAAACTTTATTTATGGACACTGAAATTTGAATTTAATATAATTTTCATGTTTTATGAAAGACTCTTTTTTTGATTTTTTTTTTTCATCATTCGAAAATGTAAAAACTGTTTAGCTCTAAGACCATACAAAAACACACAGGGATGAATTTGGCCCAAGGGCCATAGTTTACAGATCCCTGAAATAATGCAAGCAAATTGGAGATTCTTGAAGAGGAGTGTATGTACTTGAATTTGCTTGGCTGGAGAATAGCTATTCTCTATTTTGGAAAATTAGTTAAAGGAAAGGAGACTGCTTGGCTTTCCCACATAGGAGAGCTAGCTCTGGTCCTTATCATTCCTGTTGTGTGGGAAGAACAGGGAGAGTCTGTAATCAGTCTTTGGCCTCTTTTAAAGTTCTACCTCTACAAAACGTGGTTCCCCCAAAATGTCTGTAAATCTTGTCAACCAGATTAGTCCTTCTCCTTGAGAAAGAGCAGAGAGTGGATCTTGCATAAAACCTGACCTAATTAGAAAATTAATTTCTTTTTATCCATTCATCTCACCACGCTCTGTCCCTTCGTTTCACAAGTATTTATTGGGTATCTACTTTTTCCCAGGCACTGTACTTCATACTGGAAATTCCCGGGGAATAACACAGACAAAATTGCAACCCTCAAAGAGCTTACATTTTAGCAGGGGTGACAAACATTAATAATTTGTGTAATTATTTGGAGGAAAATGTAATTGATGCAAATTGATTTAGACATTCCACCTTTCTTTGTGATTGCTTGCCTACTTGACATTTCCACTTGGATGTCTCACTAGCTTTTCAGACTTAGTATGCTCCAAACAGAATCATGATTGCCTCCATGCTATCTCCAAACCTTCTCTTTGCTCATGTCTTTGCCACTTTAGATAGTTTTTACCACCATCTCCTCAATTACTTAAGCAGAAATGGGGACTCATTCTTCACACTTCCCTCTCTCTTACCTCTCACATCTGGTCAATCTCTCTTTTGTCTCTAAAATACATTCAGAATTTGATTACCTGTCACAACTTCTAGCATTAACCCCCTCCTCCAAGTCACCATCATCTCTAGCCTGGACGACTGCAACAGCCTACTGTTTGGTATCCATGCTTTCATTTGAATCTTTCAGCTGTCTATACAGTGGAAGTGAAATCAGATCATATCCCATTGCCCCCCAGCAAAAATCCTTCAGTAACTCCCCATTGCACTTAGAATACAATCCAAGCTCCTTATCATGGCATATCAGATCAGGTCCTGCACAATCTGGCCACTGCCTACCTCTCTTATCTCCTCTTGTGCTACTTCCCCACCCTGTAACCTCCATTAGTAACCCAGCTACAGTCACACTGGCCTCTTTCTGTTCCTTAGGCACATGAAGCTCCGTCCTGTAATGAAGCCTTTGCACTTTTATTCCTTCTGCCTGGTATGTTTTCTCCCAGGTTTCCTCATGTCTGGCTGATTCTCATTATTCAGGTCTCAAGATGAAAGGTTACCTCTTCTCTTAGGTCTTTCCTAACCATCTCATCTACAGTAGCTACACCTGCCCTCTTATACCTAATCACTATCATATCACTATTTATTTTCTTTGGAGTGGTTATTACTACCTAACATGTTTTTGTTTGCTCATTTATTGTTTCTCTCTTCCTATTAGAAAGTAACCTCCCTGAAAGCTTTCTGTCTTTAAGAGTCTTATTTTAGACATGGTAAGGTTTAGGTGCCTATGAAAGACAAACAAGTAGTGATATCAAGTAGGCAGTTGAATATGTTTAAGTTAAAAATGCTTAGGCTAGTGGCTGATACACATAGTACATACCCCATAACCTGCTAGCTATCATCATCGTCCTCATCATCATGCAAGTTATTAATTGAAAAAGTAGTTAATTATATTTAATCTTATATGATGACATCAATCAAGCAACCTTATTGAACTAAATAGCTCCTTTCAACTTGTATTCTTTCTCTACTTTTTTTTTTTTTTTTTTTTGAGACAGAGTCTCTCTCTGTCACATAGGCTGGAGTGCTGTGGTGTGATCTCGGCTCACTGCAACCTCCACCTCCCAGGTTCAACAGGTTCAAGCAATTCTCCTGCCTCAGCCTCCTGAGTAGCTGGGATTACAGACGTGCATTACCACCCCTGGCTAACTTTTGTATTTTTAGTAGAGGCAAGGTTTTGCCCTGTTGCCCAGGCTGGTCTTGAACTCCTGGCCGCATGTGATCTGCCCACCATGGCCTCCTAAAGTTCTGGGATTACAGGCATGAGCCAGCATGCCCAGCCTCTTTTCAGCTTCTTGAGCAAGCTTTCATATAGCCAAGAAGGAATTGAAATGTTTAAAAGCCCTCCAGGTTCCAGAAATGTCTACCTTTTTGAGGGGAGGATGGGCCATTCTATAGTTGGCTTTGTTGTTCCTCAAGAAAGCTCAATGAAGATAAAATTTGGATGGCATTTAGCAACCTTTTTCTCACAACAATGTCGCTACCAGACAAGAGTGATGTGTTCTGAGTCTGTGCTTGTGTTATTCTTTGGCAGTGGCAGCTTGTAAAGGATGTTCCTTTCACAGATCTTGTTATCGGTTATAAAATTGCTGTCAGTTTCTTCCCTCTGCTTTAAATTAAATATTATCTCTTCTTAGTGTTGGTGACACCTGTATTTATACAAAGCACTAGGTAAAATATGAAATGTGTGAATGTATCAGCATGTTTTTAACGCTTTAAGGAAGCCTAATAAATCCCAGTAAACTTGCCCTTTCTCATGGCATTTATGCTTAATACAGTAATAAGTGGGAAGTCGCCTCTCTCCTCTATTACCTTTCCAGGAATGGTTGCTTCAGAATATCCTTGAAAACAAGAAGAAAATAGTAATAGTTCATCCACTCATATTGAAGCCTAATCACCCATGTTTACCACCTTTCCAGCAAAACAGAGGCATAAATGGATAGGTAGAACTCAGGGACCAGGGTCTGGATAGGCAAAAATTGTAAGTGGAAGGTGGTGACATCTAATAACTTGGAAAGCACACGAAGCTCTATTTTATTGCCGGATTCTAGTTTTTGACACAGATTTTGCTCTGTGAACTTCGAGTTTCTATTTAAATTTTGTCGACCTTAGTTTCATCATCCACAATGTGATAAACAATCCTTATTTCTTGGGTTTGTAAGGAGAAGTGGTATGATGAAATCTGGGAACTGTAGGAATATAGACAGTCTATGAGAAGCTTGTCCTACTGTTCTTGTCCACTCATCTCTATGACTTTTTTTCATATATTCCTTGACTTCTGTACCTGCCTCACTTGTCTTCCTTCGATCTTATTCCATGTCATCTGGGTGGATGGCCAGTACAAACCTGACCCTCACCAACTACATGATTCCTCCCTACTCCTCTTCAGCCAATGACAATCAGATGTTGGACATTTCTGAACTTTGGGTTATTTCATCTCTGTAATCTCAAAATCAGAGCTATCCCTCTCTCCCTCTAACCTGTGGTTTTTTTTTTTTTTTAACTTTCCTACTCTCTCATTCACATTGAACCCGCTTTTTTCCCCATATCACAACTCTAGCTTTTCAACCCTTCCTAGTTCACAATGTTCTTCTGGCTGTCCTTAACTTCCCACCTACCAGGCATCCCATGGCCAACCGTGTCACTAATGTTTGCTCCAATATCCCTGAACCCTACACCCTTTGACTCTGCCCCATGTTTAACACAGTAATCTCTGTTACTGGCTTTCTCAGCATCTCTGTGATGATAATTGTGGAAGAAAAGCATGAACATTCCTTACCCACTCTCTACCATTAATACTCCCATCAGTGATTGTTCTGTTCATCTTTGATGACATCCCATCATGTTCACCATAATGCATGTTCCAGACATTTTCTGCGTACAGACTCTGATTCCTACTTCCTTACACTTTCAGCAGATGATTTTGCTTGGTATCTCATGAGAAGATGTAGGCTATCCTTCGTGGAATACCAGATATTCCCTCCTTTCCATCTGTTTTTATACTTTCTCTACCTACCTAGACTTTATCTTTAGTTTTCTGTCATTTTTCTTTCCTGGCCCAGGCAAAGAAGTGTTCCTTTTCTTTATAAATCTAATTTCTCCACCTAAGTTTTTAACGTTCCTTTTCCTTTCTAAGGTGGGGCTACACTCCATCAATTTTTGTTTTTCTGATATCTCTCTCTTCATTACTTTCTACTCACAAGTTTTCTAAGGTGAAACAAAAGTCTCTCAATTCAGAGCTACTATCTTATCTCTTTGCTTCCTTGTATTGCCAACTTCTGAAAATACCAATCTGCCCTCATTTGCTTACAACACACTCACTCTTTCACTCTTTTTTGTTTGTTTTGAGACAGAGTCCCGCTCTGTCACTCAGGCTGGAGTGCAGTGGCGTGATCTTAGTTCACTGCAATGTCCACCTCCTGTGTTCAAACAATTCTTGTACCTCAGCCTCCCGAGTAGCTGGAATTACAGGCACCCGCCACCATGCCTGGCTAATTTTTGTATTTTTAGTAGAGATGATATTTCACCATGTTGGCCAGTCTGGTCTCAAACTTCTGACCTCAAGTGATCCATCTGCATCGGCCTCCCAAACTGCTGGGATTACAGGTGTGACCCACTGTGCCTGGCCTCTTTCACTCTTTAATCTACCTTATTCACTTAATGCTTTGCACCAACCCAGAGAGGCCTTCTTTGAACATGCTATTCAGTGGGTTTCCTCCATTATTTTCTACCCCTGTGTAGTCAGGGCTCTCCAGAGAAACAGAATCATCAAGACATATATAAAATAAGGAATTGGCTCATGCAATATGGAGGCTGAGAAGCCCCATGATCTGCTGTCTGCAAGTTGGAGATCTAGGCAAGTTGGTGCTGTACTTCAGCCTGAGTGTGAGTCTGAAGGCTTGAGCACCAGGGAAGCTGATGTTATAAATTCCAGTCTGAGTACAAGAGAAGACTGGTGTCCCAGCTCAATATCCCAGTCAGGCTGAGAAGGGATAGATTCTCCTTTTCTCTCTGCCTTTTGTTCCTTGGTCATTGTTGTCATCATCTTTGTTGTCATCATCTCCATTGTGGCTGCCTCCTCCTCCTCTTCCTCTGTCTCTCTGTTTCTGTGTCTGAGTCTGTCCCTCTCTCTTACTCTCCTCACTCCCTTGGAGGGATCATATGATATCATTATTTTGTGAAGTGCTGTGAAGTTCAAAAATATTTATCTATGACCCTGAGAATTTACCACAAATTTCAGTTTTTACCTTCTAAAACTTTAGTTCAACATTAACATATCTAAATCTAAACTTCATTCGTCCTGCTGAATCACATCCTTACCTGGAGTAACTTGAATCTATTGATGACACTGTATGCATTTCCTGAGGCTACTGTAACAAATTATCACAACTTCAATGGCTTACAACAACACAAATTTATTCTTTTACAGTCTGGAGGCTGGACATCTTTTTCTGAAATCAGTTTCACTGTGCTAAATACAAGGTGTCAGCAGAGGCCGGAGAGAGTACAGGCTCTGGCAGGGAAAGCAGGTGCAGGATTTCTTTTCTTTCCTCTTCCAGCTTCTAGATCTGAACTCCTTACGTTCCTTAGCTCAGGGCCACTTTCTTCATCTTCCAAGCCAATAGTGTAGCATCTTCAAATACATTTCTGTGTGCATCACATTGTCTTCTTTGTATTCAAATCAAACTCTGCGAAAGCCCAGGATAATTTCCCAATATCAAGATAATCCGGGATAATTTCCCATTTCACGATCCTTAATTTAATCGTATCTGCAGAGTCCCTTTTGTCATACACGGTAAAATGTACAGGTGCCAGAGATTAGGACCTGGATATCTTTGGGGGCCATTAATTAGTCTACCACAGCCACCATTTTTCTTTTAGTCATTTAGGCTGAAAAATTTGAAATAATCTCACCCCTCCCACTCTCTTGTGACCTAAGCAATGGGAATCTTCTTCCTTTCTCAATGGCTCTTATGCTTATCCCCTTCTGGTTCAGGCCTTTATTTGCATATTTCAGTGACTATTAGTAATTAAGAGTGCATGACTGAAGAACTACATTTAAAATTTTATTCAGTTTTAATTCATTTAAATTTAAATAGGTTTCAGGGGGAAAGTCAAGAGAATGCTCCCTTTTGGCGTAGGGCATATGACTCCAGACCAACAGATGTTCTTAATTAGGTATGGTGGTGGGCTCAGTAAGGGAGGGCCTGGAGAGCCTTAGTCAGGAAGGTACACTTGAATGGGAAGTGAGAGGAATGGTGGGGCCAGGGACTGTGACATAGAACTGATAGCCAGGAGTTGACCCGAGGCTAGATGCAACATGAAAAATATTCTGTTGAGAGGCAAGTTGCATGAACAAAAGTTTGCAATCAAGTGTTACTTTTTGTGAGGAGTCAGAGGGCTGTGGTTACATCAGTTATGGACTATTTGAAGAACAGGATTAAAGTGGTATGTACCTATTTCATTTGTTCTGAGCATTCAGTGAGATCATACATGTAGAGTGGTTAGAACATAGTGCCTGGCACATAGTATGTGCGCAATAAATGGTAGATATTTCTATTAATAACTACTTTTACATAATATATTAATTAAGGGCATGGGTTTTGGAATCAGCAAATCTGTGTTCTAGTTCTACTTTTTTTTTCTTTTTTTTTTTTGAGATGGAGTCTTACTCTGTCGCCAGGGCTGGAGTGCAGTGGCACTATCTTGGCTCACTGCAACCTCCACCTCCCGGGTTCAAGCGATTCTCCTGCCTCAGCCTCCCGAGTAGCTGGGATTACAGGTGCCTGCTACCATGCCTGGCTAATTTTTGTAGTTTTAGTAGAGATGGGATTTCACCATGTTGGCCAGGCTGGTCTTGAACTGCTTACCTCGTAATCCACCCGCCTCAGGCTCCCAAAGAGCTGGGATTACAGGCGTGAGCCACTGTGCCTGGCCTAGTTCTACTATTCTTATGACCATGACAGTCACTTTAACTTGTAAACCTCTCAGTTTCCTCAGTTCTAAAACAGGAATCATAATCATACCTGTCCAGCAGGGTTTCTGAGGTTATAAGCATTTTAACCACAGAACACAGAATCTGGCACATAGTATGTACCCAGTCAAGCTATTATTATTGTATTTGTTATCTATTTTTATTATCTACCAGCTCACTGTTTTAGGGTAGACAGAAGTTCTTTTGAGGCCTGGGCACTCTCTCCTTCATCCAGTTAACCTCTAGAAGGAAGACAAAATTTAATGATGCTTTTTTTTTTCCAGTGGAAAGTCAACCATACTCTTTTTAGCTCACAAGGTACTGGAGAGGTTCCTTGGCCTTAAGAGCCAGAAGTCCAGACTCACCTGTGTTTTAAACTGAAATTTTTCAACCGCCAGATTAATTATTTTGGCATTTAAGAAGGGGCCCAGAAAATGGATCGACAATACTACGAAGGGTTGGGAATTACAGAGGCATTCAAGTGAACAACCAATCTGGCTTGAAGAGTTTCTCAGAGATTCTTGTCAAAAAATCTTTTATAGCCCTCCTGGTTTTAAGCTACATCTAGGATATCAGTAATAGGCACAGATTCAGTGGTGGAGGGAAGTAAAATCACTTTATCTCAGTGGTGATCAAAATAGCAGCAAAGAAGGAGGGAAGGAGCAAGAGAAGAGGAGAAGGACGACAGAGAGGAATGGAAAGATTAGGATGTCTCTTGGGTTTCTAGATTTAGACTGGGGAAATTGTGGTACCACTAGCTGATGGAATACAGGAGGAGGGACAAGCTCAGAGGGAGTGGAAATGATAAATTTGATGTTGATAAATTTGTTGATGTTGAATTGGCAGTAATAAGTAGCAAAAATAACGAACATTTATTGCATGGTTACGTGCCAGGCCCTGTGATGAGCATGTTATGTTCATCATCTCACTGAATCCTCACAGATAGGTACAATTATCATTCCCATCTTACAGCTGAGAAAATTGAGGCACTAAGACATACAATTGCTTATTCCTGGTGGTGAATGGAGAGCTAGAATTTAAACCAGAGTCCACACTATAAACCAGTAGGCTATACTACTCTTCAGTGTGGAACATCAAAAGTGAACATTTCTAGCAAGTAGTTACATGTATGAATCTGAAGTTAATAGGAAAGACCTGGGCCTGAGATCTAGATTTGGAAGTCCTACGCATATAGGTGTTAGTAGATGTCTTGGGAGTCAGTGCGATCTCCCAGAGAGAATAAAGCAAGAAGAGAGTCTTGGATGGAATCCGGAGGAACACCCGTATTTAAATATGGGTAGACGAAGGAAGCCAGGAAAGAAAACTGAAAAATAGCAGCCAGAGAAGTAGGAGGAAAACCAGGAGAATGTGGCATCACGGAGCCAAAGGAAGAAGAAACGTAAAGATGGAGTGAGTCGTTGAGCACCACGGGCTGCTGAGAGGTTAAGAACTGAGAAGGGCCAGGCGTGGCGGCTTACACCTGTAATCCAAGCAGTTTGGGAGGCCAAGGCAGGCAGATCACCTGGGGTCAGGAGTTCGAGACCAGCCTGGCCAACATGCCAAAACCCTGCCTTTACTAAAAATACAAGAATTAGCCGGGCATGGTGATGCACACCTGTAATCCCAGTTACTCGGGAGGCTGAGGCAGGAAAATCACTTGAACCTGGGAGGCAGTGGTTGCAGTGAGCAGAGATCACGCCACTGCACTCCAGCCTGGGCGACAGAGCAAGACAACATCTAAAAGAAAAAAAGAACTGAGAAGGGAGAAGGGTCCATATATTTTTGAAACAAGGAAGACATTGGTGACTTCGGTGAGCACAATTTCAGTAGATAATCAGCAGAAGTAAAAGCCAGGTTATGAGTTGAAGACAGAATCAGTGGTGAGGAAGGAGAGATAGCAAGTGTAGTTTACTTGTTGTAGAAACTTGGTCATGTGTGGAGAGAAGAAAGATAACATCAAGAAGGGATAGAGTTTCAAAAAAGGTAGAAATTTTGTTTGTTTCAGATGAGCAAGATTTGCAGATTTTTATGTGCAGAGGGGAATGAGCCAATAGGATGTTAGAGATATGAGTGACGTAAAGGCTAGTTATTGGAGCAGCATTCCTAGGGAGATGCAGGATGAGATTTAGAGGCCAGGCAGAAGTTTGGCCTGACTTAGGTAGGCCTCTCTTTTCCTGTAAGAGGCAAAAAAGTAGGGATTGGTACAGACAGAGAGGTGTATGTGGGGAGGGGCTCAGGAAGTTGGGGGAGTTTATTCCCAGTGGTTTTGATTTTTGTGCAGGGGGACAGGAAATAGTTCATCTACTGAGAGAAATGTGTTGGGTGAGGATTTGTGGTGCTTTGAGTTTCATGTTTTCAAACAGTTTTTGATCAATGTTTACCTAGCAGCCAAACAGGGGAGGTCAGTAAATATGTTGTACATGGCTAAGTGAGGAGCCCATCGCCCGTGTTGATTAAGAAACCTATCATTTCCTGGTCTGTGAAGAAGTCTATGGCTTGTAAACTTTGAAAATAGATTATTGGCATTACCTGTTTATCTTCTTCAACTGGGAGAGAATGCCTTTTACCATGTTGGACTTCAGGAACTACTACTTCTTTTTTTTTTTTTTTGAGATGGGGATTTTACTCCATCATCCAGGCTGGAGTGCAGTGGCACAATAAGGACTCACTGCAGCCTTGAACTCTGGGCTAAAGCAATCCCCACACCTCAACTTCCCGAGTACCTGGGACTACAGGTGCACCACCATGCTTGGCTAAATTTTTAAAATATTTTTGGAGAGTTGACATCTAGCTATGTTGCCCAGGCTGGTCTTGAACTCCTGGCATCAAGTGATCCTCCTATCTTGGTTTTCCAAAATGCTGAGATTTTAGACTTGAACCACCATGCCCTGCCAAAGGAAACCTTTACTAGAAAATTTGTGGGAGGGGGCAAAGAACACATAGAAGTAAACAGCCATCAAGAATATGGATTCATGATTTACACTACCTCTAACATGGCACAGAAAATCAACTTGGTTGACCCTAATGTCAATACCCTCACTGCTCTCCTTTTTCTCTCCTTGATCCATTTTTGTTTTTGAGATGGAATTTCACTCTTGTCACTCAGGCTGGAGTGCAGTGGCGTGATCTTAGTTCACTGCAACGTCCACCTCCTGTGTTCAAGCAATTCTCGTACCTCAGCCTCCCGAGTAGCTGGAATTACAGTTACCTGCCACCATGCCTGGCTAAGTTTTGTATTTTTAGTAGAGACAGGGTTTCACCATCTTGGCCAGGCTGGTCTTGAACTCCTGACCTCATGATCCACCCGCCTCAGCCTCCCAAAGTGCTGAGATTACAGGCATGAGCCACTGCACCCGGCCTCCTTGAGCCATTTTTATAGACCATCCATGGCTCTCCCTCCATTGCAGTTGGGTCATATCAGATAGTCTCTTCTCTTGCACAGTGAGATATATAATCTCCACCATATCCCTTATTGACTTCATGTTCTTGATTCCTCCGCTGCAGAAGACCCAACTTCCTTCCATCTGTAGCCTACATATTGCTTATCCTGCAAGTCTGATCAACATTCATGTTCTCACAGAAGCCTTTCTGACTCAGGTTATCCTGTGATAATTGCTTAAAGCTATTCAGCACCTTAAAGCAGTGGTTCTCATCCTTTACTAATCATTATAACCACCCGGGTAACTTAAAAATTCTACTTCGTTCATGCCTATAATCCCAGCACTTTGGGAGGCCGAGGGAGGCCGATCACGAGGTCAGGAGATCGAGACCATCCTGGCTAACACGGTGAAACCCCGTCTCTACTAAAACTACAAAAAATTAGCCGGGCGTGGTGGCGGGCGCCTGTAGTCCCAGCTACTCAGGAGACTGAGGCAGGAGAATGGCATGAACCCGGGAGGCGGAGCTTGCAGTGAGCCGAGATCGCGCCACTGCACTCCAGCCTGGGCGACAGAGCGAGACTCCGTCTCAAAAAAAAAAAAAAATACTACTTCCTGGACTCTATCATAGAGATTCTGATTAAGTCATTCTGTGGTGGCTCTTGGGCTTTGGGACAAGCTGATTCTAATGGTCAGCCAATGTTGAAGACTCCTGTCTTAAAGCCTCTCTGGGGAATAGAAAATCAAGCAAATTGGAAAAGAGCCTAAACAGCCAGAATTGTTTCTTTGTTCCTTAGTCTTGTGTTTGACTTTTGACACTCATCTTGACATTGATCTTTGATTTTTTTTTTTTTTTTTTGCCATCTTCTGCTGCTTTGCCTTTGCCCTGTCTGCCAGGCCATCCCTTACCTGCTTGGTTTGATCTGCCTTGACTCTCAGGTGCCTGTCACCATGTTTGTGGCCCTCTTTGAACCAGGCTCCTTTCTTGGCTATAGGTTTGTAGCCATAATCTTTGCAGATTTCAGACCTGCCAAATGGAATCTGATTCCACTTGCAGGCTTCTGGCCCTGCCATGTCAGAAGGATCCCATTCTCTGCCCTACTTCTTTCCATCAGCTCAAATCTTGAGACCTGACAAGTCCATGGTTTTGGATTACTTCAGCATGTACATTCTCTAAATCCTTGCATCTTATCGTTGTTCAGCTTGTGCATTAAAGAAAGTCTCCAATGTTTGGTTACAAATATATCTGATCATCTCATCTTTACTTTAAGCAAATTAAAGGCAGAGTGCATGCTTTTGCTGTTTGATTTCCCTTCTACTACCTAGAACAGGTTGACACCTAGTAGTTGCTCAGAAAAAGGACTGTGTTTAACTTACAGATTTGTAAACTTACAAAGTTGGAGAAAGTTTGCGTTTCAGAGATGATGCAGGTCCTGGCTTGCTGTCCCTCTATCAGGACATCTTCATTGTATTCATCTAAATCCAGTCCCTGTTTAATTATCTGAGCAGGACTGATTGCTATTTGATTTAATATTGCCTTGTCAAGTATTAACCAGATTGTTCCATCTGACCTGGGGCAGGAGAGAAGGTTGATGACAGAAATAGAAGGGACCCATGGTCTTCTTCCTGGTAGCAGACTGTTCAAGAATGTAGCAAACCAATGGTGGAAACCCTCTCCTTTTTCTATGGCAAGTCTAAACCCTCTGCTGGTCCCCTGCTGCCCACAAGCCCTCTGGCCTCCTACGTTGGTGGCTTCCTACAGTGGGAAGCTAACTTATCCTTTTTCATTTTCCATTCCCTCCAGCAAACTTACAGCTTCTTTTTGTTTGTTTGTTTGTTTTTGAGATGGAGTCTCTCTGTTGCTTAGGCTGGAGTGCAGAGGCGCAATCTCTGCTCACTGCAACCTCTGCCTCCAGGGTTCAAACGATTCTCCTGCCTCAGCCTCCCAAGAAGCTGGGATTACAGGCAAGTGCCACCATGCCCGGCTAATTTTTTGTATTTTAGTGGAAATGGGGTTTCATCATGTTGCCCAGGGTGGTCTCGAACTCCTGAGCTCAGGTGATCCTCCTGCCTCAGCCTCCCAAAGTGCTGGGATTACAGGCATGAGCTACTGCACCCGGCCTAACTTACAGCTTCTTGGCTGATGACATCTTAACATGCCATCCATCCCAGAGTGATAAGCATTTGAAAAGAAGCTGCTCAGAGACAGCAAAACAGTTGGAAATTCTGGCAATAAAGCTAGCTGATAGGAAGAATCTTTTTTTTTTCCTCTCTCCTTTGCCTAGGTTGGAGAAGTGGCTTTCCCAGTGCTCTCAAACCTGATTATATTTAGTGCTGCTTTGTAGGTCATCAAATAACAAACAAGAAAAGAAACAACAAAACATCTTTAGCCAAAGGCCATCTGGTTAGACCATGAACTGGTTTTCCAATGTAAGTCAAGCCTCTTAACTTTATAATGAGGAAACCAAGTCCCAGAGAAGAAACATGATATGCCAAGTATTCTCCAGAAGGAAGTCTAGAATCCAGGCCTTTGTTGTTCCAGCTAAATGAGAATTATTTGTGTTTGGCTGCTCTGATTCTCCACCAGTGTTTCTGCTAAAAGTTGACATGGTATATTTAGTATTTTTCACAAGTAGGAGAGATACAAGGGAGTTTGATTTTGCAGATGTTCCCGTTGAAATCTAGAACAAAGTGCCACAAGAACACATGCTAATGAATAGGAAAGTGTGGAGCAAGGAACTGAGTTGAATGGATTGTGCTTGGCAGCTAGATCAATGAAAGAGCCCACAGAAAGGAAAATGAAGGTGCGAGAAGCCTGGATTGAGAAAAAGTTGCGGTTAGATTTATTTTTCAGAGTTTTCTATGGAATCATTGTTGGGCATAACTTAACAAGGGAGTTTTGAAGAAACACTTTCTCTTCAATTGGGCCAGCACATCTTGGGTAAAGCTGCACAATCGATATGTGTGTGAGATGCCCATTTCCATCTCAAGCAGGTCAAATAACCAGAATCCCCATTTGATGGTTTTCTAAAGTCTCCTTATCATATTGTGTGTTCAAAGTGGACCAAGCCTTCTCATTCAATTTCAATTTCTTGCTGCAGAGTGGGTCAACAACTGGGGTACCATCACTTTTGAAGAGTGGAGGAAATTGGGAGAACTCTGATCCCTTGTCTGCCCTTCTGGTTTTCAGGAGAATTACGTAGAGGTGGGGAGGCAGTGTAAGATCAACCTCAGGTATTTTTTTTTTTTTTAATGAAGTGTTCAGTGATGAACCTGGGCAATGTGCATGACACAGACCTTAAAAGACTTTAAGGCCTGGCGCGGATCCTGCCCAGGAAATACTTAAGGCATTTGCTCTAATACTGGCTTCTTCCCTGCCTTTACCTCTCTTGCACATTGTTCTTTCACAGCATCCAGTCATAGATGTAACACTGCAGACAACCTCTGACTGCCAGGCTGTCTGCATTGAACACATAGGAGCAATTCCCCATGTCCCCTGATCCCCGAATTTCCTAGTTGATAGGGTATGTCAGGGTATTGTTTCAAATCATTCAAATCTATTTCAAATCATCACTGATTGTCCTGAGGCTGAGCTTCAAATCTTTTTTTCTTTCCAGAAGCAGAGAAAACAGCTCACGGGTTGCCCAGGTGCAGGGTGGAGTGGGGAAGAGAAGCAGGAGGGCCCTTCCTCAGCATTCACAATCCTCCCCATCCACACATTGTCCTGCAGTCTCTAGTATAGGAGTCCTTCGGGAGCAAACAAAAGGCTTTCTTGACTGGATAAAGTAGCACACCAACCCCCATGGCTCACCTGGCAAACAAAACAGAGTAAGGCTGGGTGAGGATGGGAAAAGACTTGGTGGAGCTGTGAGTAGAATCTGTCTTGCTGAACAGAGTCTTATTTGCAGTGTCACACTGGGCGTGGAAAGCTGTGAGTGCTGCCACAAGGGAAGAGCAGATGGGGGAGTGACATAGCTCTCAGCAACCAGGACTAGATATAGAAAAGTAGAGAAGAGGCTAGAGGTGGTTTTTTGAAGTCAGCATGAAACAGAATTTATTCAGAAGCAAACCCGAACTTCCTGAGATTTCTGAGCAGATGAAGCAGAAAAGGTGCTGAGCAGTTGCCCTAAACTGTCAATAACAGTGAATCAAACATTCATGAGTTTAAAATCAGAATACAGTCTATAGCCTTGAGGCTGAATCTGAACTAAGGCTAACAACCAGTTAAGAGAGTTGCCTGTTCTAGACTCTTCCTTAATCTAGTAACACCTGAAGCTGGAAGTAGACACTTCGGTTAACGTACATTTTTTAGTGTTTATTTCTTTCTTCATGGCAACTTGGCTAACTGGGTTGATGTGGTGCCAGCTCAGCAGGGAATGAGCCTGGGCTTGTTGATTTACAGCAGGGCCCATTTACTCGTTTGGTTTCAATTTTAAAACCTTAGATAGAATTTGAAATCAGTGGCGTTAGAGTGGACCTAGTAATCTATTCAAAATTTAAAAAAAGTTTTTGAGTAGCCTTCCTTAAATCAGAGGGAAGAGAGTGCTTTTCTGAAATTCAGAATGCTTGGCATTTTAAAATTCATAATAGCAATCATCTCGGTCCAGATTTATTACTAATATGTGAAAGAAGAAAGGAGTATTCAGTTAGTGGATACTTGGAAGGGTCCTACAACTGCTTTAGATGTAAGGGCTCCAAGAAAGACACTAAGAATGATGTTTGGGAGGGAACTACAGGTATGCCCAAGGCACAAGCAGAGAAGGATAAAGCAATGGGATGAGAGAAACAGGATAGGGACACAGAGAGGGACTCCAGAGAAAAGGTAGAGAGAAAGTGGTGCATATGGGTCAAGGACTACCTAAGGTGCTGATAACTTAGATTTCCTTTCCTTACTTTAGGCTCCAGGAGGCATCTGGGGCTTACTGCTGGGCTGCGACCTTGATGTTTTCAAAATGTTGATAGCATAAACCTGCAGTGTGACTATTTAAACTGTCTCTGACATCTGCCATTTTCATCACCACTCCAACTTGGTTTGTTCATTTATTGAACAGATATATGTGGAGTGCCTCACACATGTGCACATCAATGAAGAAAACCGACAAAAATCCCTCCTTTAGTGAACTTTACATTCTAGAAGGGGAGGAAGATAATACACATATAACAGGAGATAATTTCAGATTATGGTAAATGTTATGAATTAAACAGAAATGTATGTTAGAATGACACACAGTGCATGTGTATATGCTCATACTAATTTAGTCTGGATAGTAACAGAAAGCATCACCAAGGAGGTGACATTTGAGTAGAGACTTGAATGATAGGAAAGAGCCACCCAGTCAGACTTGGGGGAAGAACATGTGATATACCAGGAAGAACAAGTGCAAAGACCCCAGGGCAGGAATAAGCTCTATGTGCTTGAGGAGCAGCAGGAAGGCCAGTGTAGCTACAGATTTTTGAATGAGGGAGAGAGTGGTAGGAGATAAGGTTAGAGAGGTAGACAGTGGCCAGATAAGCTAGAACACTGTAGGCTCTGGAAAGAATTTAGATTTTATTCTTAGAGCAGTGGGAAGCCATTGGTGGGTTTTAAGCAGGGTTTTTACCTGATACGGTGTATTTTTGTTTGTTTGTTTAAAGATCACTCATTTACTTTGTGAAGATTGAATTGTAAGAGGGAAAGACCAGAGACAAGACTACCTATCTGTAAGCTATTTGAAAAGTCTAGGCTGGAGATAATGGTGACTTGGACTAAGGTGATGGTAGTTGGAGGATATAGGATATGTTGTGAATATACATTTGACAGAACATTCAGATGAATTGCATACTAGATATGAGGGAAAGGGAAGAGTTGATGGTTAACCTATGCGACTTGGATAACTTGTGGTACATTTACTGAGCTAGGAAAATCATCCACCTCAGTCAGTGGGAGTTTGTTTTTGGGTGGATGAGGGGACTACAGTTTGGGACATGTTAAGATATATATTTAGAATCTCTGAGACAATGGCAGGCAACTGGGAATATAAATGTGGAACTACATAGGACATCAAGCCTGGGGATATAAATTTTTGAGTTGTCATTTAAAGCGATATTGTTGGAAAAGGTCACCAAGGGTTAATAAGTGAAGATAGAGAAAAGGAGACAGTCAATGGGACCAAGCCCTGGGTTAAACCTTCATTTAGAGGTTGAGCGAAGGAGAGTAGCAAACAAAGGAAACTGGTAGAACAGTCATTAAGGTAGGAGGAAAACTAGGAAGGTATCTTGGATACTAACAGAAAAGAATATTTGAAGAAAGAGGGATTGTATTTTCCAAAGATGGCCATAATAATAACTCCTCTCCCACATGCTTTAGTTACACTGTGAGCATGTATATCCCTTCCTTTTGAGCTTGGGTGGACTTTTGTGAATTGCCCTGACCCATAGTGAGCGATACAAGTGACATTATGTGACTTCTGAGAGTAGGTCAGAAAATATAATTCTGATTCTGTTGGGCTCTCTTTCTCTCTCTTGAGACATGAGCCTTTGGAGCCCTGAGCTGCTATGTCAGAAGTCTAATGACATTGACACCACTGTGCTGTATAAACCACATGAAGAGACCACATAGAGATAGGGGAGAGAAGTCTAATGAGCCCAGATGTTCTAGTTCCCATATATTTGAGCCTTTTCAGAGCAAGCACCAGACATATGAGTGAACAGTCCTTCAGACGATTCCAGCCCCAGGCATTATCTGACTGCAGCCCTGTGAGACATAGGAGCTACCTGAATTGTTTCCAAATACCTGACCCTCAGAAATTGGGAGAGATACTAAATGATTGTTAAGCCACTAAGATTGGGGTGCTTTTTTAAATGCAGAAATAGATAATCAGAACAGGGATGAAGAAAAAAATATCTATTGGATTTGGCAACATAGAGATGGTTGATGACTTTAGCAAGAGCATGTTCAATGGAGTACAGAGATGGAAGCCCAAATGGAGCGGATTGAGGAGAGAATAGTAAGGGATAAAATAAATGACAGTGGTTAAATGATTCTTTCAATATTTCAATTAGGGGGATTGAAGATATGGGAAAGTATTTAGAGGGATCAAGGGAAGATTTTTCCTTATTAAAATGGCAGCTACTTAAGCATGTTCATGTGATGATGGAGAAAACTCAGAAGAAATAATAAATTTATAATAGAAGAGAAAATGACTCAGTTCCTCATTACCTCTTACCTGGACTATTGTAATTGCTTCCTGAAGTGTTTTGTCTGTTTCTGATTTCTTCCTACTCTGTTTATCCTACATACTACTACTAAATTTTTCTAGATTCAAGTGCCCTTTTCATCATATCATACCCTGTTCAAATAAAACAAAACAATGTTGGCTACTTCTCCTTTGCCTTACTCATCAGACTACAGTTCCAGAACTGGAAGGAAACAAAGATCCTCTAATACCTTCTCCTTTTAGGTACAGAACACAACAGAAAACAACAGCACATAACAGGTACTTTTAGGTACAGTACGGAAGTATTAATTCTAATGTTCAGTATCCACGTAGTTGCCAATATGAAAAATGGATATCATGCCTTATGTAAGTTACATCTAAACCTGTGCCTATATATTAAGAGTAATAGATACTGTTTGATGTTGGAAAATATTCCTAGCAGCCATGTGCAATTGTTGTAAATGCCATGCTAATTCATGAATACTTCTGGAACCATGAATTATAATACGAGGGAAGCATGAAAATGGATGATTGGCATTTCTGAGAAACAATACTTCCTTATGCAAGACTCTATTACATTCATATGGGCAATTAATTTGCCTTTTCTTTTGCCAATGCTTTTCTCCTTCCCAAATACTCTCCATGTGCTAAGACATTGTCAGCCTTCAAAGTTGGCAGAAGTACAACCTCCAAACCTGCATGGCATGCAGACCGCGTTGCCTTTTGTTTTGAGAACACAGGGCAGTAAATATAGAAATCATTGTCTGAACAGCATTAACCATGAGAGTGGGTGTTGAGGGTTATGGATAAAGGTGTAACAGTGCTGAATCCTGGATCCGGAGTGACAGAGGCAGTTAAGTGTTTTTGGTAAGTGTAATGTGTTTGAGTGGGTGTGTTAGTGATATGCATAATTTTCTAAAGCTTGGGACCTAGGCCAGGGTTCCCTCTTGACCAGAACTAAGGGTGGAGCTGATCAGGACATTTATCATAGATAATGTTTCCTTGCTATTTTGTATGCCCCACTTGATCATGAGGTGCTCAAGGAGTTTATTCATATTTTATTCCATGTCTCTATTTCATCCCTTCCGCCACAGCCTTAGTTGTGGCCACCATCATCCCTACTTTGATCACGGCCACAGTCCATCAACTGGTCCCCATGTTTGCTTTCTCCAAACCATATTCTATATCTGGCTTCCACAGGGACATTTCTAAGATATACAGCTTCTAAGAAGAAAATATTAGAGCTTCTATTTATGTTTGTTTTTATTCATTGTTTAGTTTTTTTATATTTGTGTGTGTTTCATGTGCATAGTGTCTTAGAATGGTAGCACTTGTGTATAACGTATACATTAATAGATGAATATGTAAATCAGAGGTGCATGCTGTCTCTGCTTTCAAGAGAATGAGATAGCAAAAGTGCAAGAGACATGTGTCTCTAGGATGAAGTTCAAGCACCTTAGTATGGCAATGGAGGCCTTGCATGATCTGTTTCCACCTCCTTTCACATCAAAGGCAGGAGCAAACCCTGAGGAGCATACAGTGCAGGTGATGGAAATAATTATGATCCAGCAAGCAGAACACAGCACAACAGGGTTTGGCAGGTAATAATCCTGGCATGTCCTCTCTGTCAGGGGCTTCAATGCAAAGTAATACAGACTTATAGAATCCAGTTGCAGATTCTAGAGGTTCAGGCAGGCTGGCAGTTGTCCAGTATCAAAGAAGGCTGTCAGGAGGTAGCAGGCCTCATGGTTAGACTGGACTGGGGCTCAGGGCCAGGACTATAGTTCTGGGAAGGAGAGGACTGGCAAGAGCAACACAGTGCTCTAGTGCTTGAGGGATGGGAGAACTATGAAGGTATTAATTTAGAGGCAAATCTCTTTGGGGCAGGATGTTTCCCTACCACCGCACCAGAACCTTTCACAGGGACAGCTCCTAGATAGTCTTGTTATTTTGAATCCACTCACACATGCCCACACTATTCAGTTAGAGAGGGAGAGAGTACTCACAGCCCCACAGCTGCACTGGGCTTAGGCAAAGTGGAAAAGGCAGTAGCAAGAACTTAGAAAGGACTGTAGGGGGAACTGTGCCACAGGAGCAAGAGGACTGTGTTTTTCACAGAACTGGGACCTGAGGTAAGGGCTGACCCAGCAGAAAGTGTGGCTTGAGACAAAGTCCCACAGTGTTGGGAAGGTATGGCTGACAACCTTCTGCCCTATGGTCAGGGTGAATCCTAGAGTGCGGGGCAGATCCGAGCCTGCAGCTGGGAGTGCATGACCCTCACAAAGTAACCCCAGTCATGGGGAAGGATGCAGCAGAGACTGAGTATGAGACAGGGCCTGACTCCACATTGTTCTCTGAGACCGGCATTCAAAGTCCTTCACAATTTGTCCCCACAATAATAATAACAACTGACATCTGGTGAGCACTTACTATGTGCCAGCCACTGCTCCCAGTTATGTGTATTAACTCAGTGAATACTGAAAACAACCGTATGATGATTCTATTCCTGTCCCCATTCTGAAGATGAGGAGACTGAGGCACATAGATTGATCATTTGACCAGGAATACATACCCAGGAAGTGGAGGAGCTAAGATTCACACAGAAGCAGCCTGTCACCAAAGCCCATCTCTTAACCTCTGCACAGTGGTGCTTCTCCATGTAGCGTGCCAGTCTTTATTCTCAATCCCAAATTTTCATGTATGCAATGCCACTGCCAATTTGGATGTCTCGCTGTCTTATGAGTAGGTTTTGTGTGCCTTTCTTTCCGAAGGCCTTTCCATCATTCTTTTGCCTCTGATAATATGACTGGAATGCCCTTCTTGCTACTCTCAATTTATCCAAATTATACTTGCACTCCAGGTGCCAGCTCAGGTCTTCTTTTGCCTGACCCTTAATCACTAGCCTGGCTGAGCTAATGGCTGAGCTGTGGCTTTGCAGGCTTTGCAGCTGATTGGAGCTTAAAGGGCAGAGTCCTAGTCCCAACTCTGGCACCAGCAGCTATGGGGCTGTGGAGTACTCTCTCCCTCTCTGACTGAATGGAGTGTGCGTGTGTGAGTGGATTCAAAATAACAAGACTACCTGGGAGCTGTCCCTGTGAAAGGTTCTGGTGCTGTGGTAGGGAAACAGCCTGCCCAAAGAGATTTGCCTCTAAATTAATACAGTCAGGGGAGAGGGGGCACTTCAGTGTGCTTTGAAATGATTAGATTTGGGTTTGGCTTCCCTTATTCTTTTTAGACAACAGCGTGTTTCTACTCTCTCAGGAGTGTTGACTCTGGGATGGCATCACTTGTGTTAGTTCCCAATAACCTTGACAGAGTTTGTAATTACAGAGTGGCAGCAGAGAGAATGCAGAGGCAAGTGCATGCTAGAGCAATTGCTAGACAAAGAGTACACAGGGCAAGTGACAAGCAGAGGGCAATGGGTAGGCTTGTGGGAAGGGGGCAGGAGGCAGGGAAGGAAGCATTCAAGAAAGGATATTGGCACAAGTTGTGCGACTCCTTTTGGAAAAGGATTGTGCCGTCATCAAAGCTTTAGGGGTTCCAGAAGTTTTGTATGAAAGGGAGTCAAAAGTCACCCTTTTATTCTTCTTATTGGTTCACGTGCTCATAGTCCCTAATTCTCTTTAGGGAGTTCATCTGGTAATGAGAGATTATTTGGCTCCATGGGAGCACGGTCAGCAGATGACAGGCTGTGTGATTTATGTGATTTGAGAGGCTCATGATCTCCCCTATGAGCCTGTGAACTGCTTGAGGGCAGTATGATCTCTTTACTAGTGTATTTGCTTCACACCTTGCCCAGGCCATAGTAAGTGATTATTAAATATCTACTGGGCTGGGCGCGGTGGCTCACGCCTGTAACCCCAGCACTTTGGGAGGCTGAGGTGGGCGGATCAGGAGGTCAGAAGATCGAGACCATCCTGGCCAACATGGTGAAACCCCGTGTCTACTAAAAATACAAAAATTAGCTGGGCATGGCGGTGCATGCCTGTAATTCCAGCTACTTGGGAGGCTGAGGCAGGATAATTGTTTGAACCCGGGATGCAGAGGTTGCAGTGAGCCGAGATCGCACCACTGCACTCCAGCCTGGCGACAAAGCTAGACTCTGTCTCAAAAAAAAAAAAAATCTGCTGAAAAAATGAGAGGGTATTGTATATGTCTGATCGTTTAAGAGACTGGTTTATAAGTGTTTTTTCTAAGCAAAGAGGGCCATGGAGCTGCCGCAGATTTTATTCTGTGGGTGGTGTAGAAGCTGGGAAGTCAGCATAAAGTAGTGGCACTAGGCCAAAAGAGTCATTGAGTTAAGTTCTATATCTATGACAGAAGTGTATTATAGGGGCCGGCGCAATGGCACATCCCTGTAATCCCAGCACTTTTGGGAGGCTGAGGCGGGTGGATCACTTCAGTCCAGCAGTTTGAGACCAGCCTGGGCAATATGGTGAAACACCATCTCTACAAAAAATACCAAATATTTTTTGGTATTTTGTGATGGTGCATGCCTGTAGTCCCAGATACCCAGGGGGTGGGTGGGGTGGGGGTGGCAGAGGTGGGAGGATAGCTTGAGTCCGGGGGGCCATCACTGCAGTGCACCATAATTGCACCACTGTACACCAGCCTGGGAGACAGTGAGACCCTGACTCAAAAACAAAAAACAAAAATACAGCCAAAAAAGAAATGTATTATATGCGTTAGTAGGTGTTTAGTGTAGTCCAATGCAGTCAGCAGAAAGCAAGTAAGTCCTGGCCCTGGTCGTGCTACTGGTATAGGTGGTGAGGTTTCCTAATGGCCCATTTATACTTCTGCCAAAGAGCTCCCATTTTCTGTCACAGAATTAGGCACGTGTAGATGTTCAAGAACATGTTGTAAATGTTCAAGAACATGTTGTAGATTTTCAAGAAATATATGTTGAGTAATAGTAGATTGCTTATGTTGATATTTACTATGTGCCCTTTCAGGTGAAATAACTAAGACACAGGAAGTGTCTTAGCCATACCGCTAGCGAGTTGAAAGACCTGGATTGGAATCCCAGCAGTCTGGCTCTGGCACTGTCTTATACCACACTGCACCCTGAACTTTAGTTACTCCTTTGAATGGAAGGCATTGAAATTGTTGTGAATAATGCAAATATCTTGGAAGGGAACACATTTGTACTCTGTTTTTAGCATATTCATCAGTCAATATATTTCTTGACTACAGTATGTGGCCTATACATACCTGAATATGAACTAACTTACACAGTTTAAGTTTCAACATATGTGTACCATCCACACAATCAAGATAATGATGAATATATTCATCATGCTTAAATGTTTCCTTGTGCCTCTTTATAAACTCCCCTTCTTAGCCCTCTTTACCCTCCTGCCCCATTGCTAGGCAACTACTGATCTGCTTTCTGTCACTGTAGATTATTTTGCATTTCATAAATTTTTAAATACATGAAAGCATAAAGTATGTATTATCATTGTTATTTTTATTTAGCAGTACCTGTGACTTTGTCACCAATGAATATCACTTTTTTTTTTAGATTATACTTTAAGTTCTGGGGTACATGTGGAGAACGTGCAGGCTTGTTACAGGTATACACGTGCCATGGTGGTTTGCTGCACCCATCAACCCGTCATCTAGATTAGGTATTTCTCCTAATGCTATCCCTTCCCTAGCCCCCCACCCCCTGACAGGCCCCAGTGTGTGATGTTCCCCTCCCTGTGTCCATGTGTTCTCATTGTTCAACTCCCACTTATGAGTGAGAACATGCATGTTTGGTTTTCTGTTCTTGTGTTAGTTTGCTGAGAATGATGGTTTCCAGTGTCATCCATGTCCCTGCAAAGGACATGACCTCATCCTTTTTTACAGCTGCATAGTATTCCACGGTGCATATGTGCCACATTGACCTAGCAATCCCACTGTCACCCAGGCTGGAGTGCAGTGGTACGATCTAAGCTCACTGCAACCTCTGCCTCCTGGGTTCATGCAATTCTCCTGCCTCAGCCTCCTGAGTAGCTGAGATTACAGACATGCACCACCATGCCCAGCTAATTTTTGTATTTTTAGTAGAGATGGGGTTTTGCCATGTTGGCCAGGCTGGTCTGGAACTCCTGATTTCAGGTGATCCACCTGCCTTGGCCTCCCAAAGCACTGGGATTACAGGTGTGAGCCACCACGCCCAGCCCAGTTTGATTATTTTTATATTCACCCATGTTGTTACATGTATAAATAGATAATTTCTTTTTATTGTTGAGTAGTATTTCATCATACAGTTATACTACAATTTGTTTATTCATCCATTCATTTGTTGATGGACATTTGGGTTGTTTCAGGTTTAAACCATTACAAATAAAGCTTCTGTGGACATCTGTCTACAAGTTTCTGTATCAACATATTTTTGTTTATCTTGTGTAAATAACTTTTTTTTTTGAGACAGGATCTCACTCTGTTGCTCAGGCTAAATTACAGTGGCATGATCACAGGACACTGCATCCTCAACCTCCCCAGGCTCAAATGATCCTCCCACCTCAGCCTCCCGAGTAGCTGGGACCATAAGCGCACACCACCATGCCTGGCTAATTTTTGTATTTTTTGTAGAGACAGGATTTTGCCATGTTACTCAGGCTGATCTTGAACTCCTGAGCTCAAGTGGTCTGCCTACCTTGGTCTTGCAAAGTGCTGGGATTACAGGTGTGAGCCATCGTGCCTGGCCTATCTTGTGTAAATATTTTTTAGAAACTGCCAAACTGATGTCAAAAGTGGTTGTATCATTTTACATTCCCAATAGCAGTGTATGAGCGTTCCAGTTGCTCTATATACTTGCCAACAGTAGGTATTATTATTTTTAAAAAAAGTTTAGAGATTTTAGTGTGTGAATAGTGGTATATCATTATTGTTTTAATTTGTTAATATATCTACCTAATGTTTAGCATCTTTTCATGTGTTTATTGGCCATGTGTATATCTACTGTGGTGTGAGGCGGTAGTTCAAAACTTTTGTTCATTTTTAAACATAGTTGTTTTTTATATTTTTTGAATTTTCATCATTCTTTTATTTTATTTACAAGTTCTTTATCAGATGTATCAATTTGCTATTGACACATGGACTTAACAGCTTTAAACAACACTCATTTATTTGTACAGAGTTCTGTAGGTCAGGAGTATGGGACAGCATGGCTCGGTTCTCTGCTCAGAGTCTCAGAATGCTGAAGTCAAAGTTGTGGTTAGGCTAAGTTCTTGTCTCAAGGCATTGGGCAAGAAACTGCTTCCAAGCTCATTATTGTTATTGGGGCAGAATTGAGTTCTTGTGGTTGTAGAACTGAGGTCCCCATTTCCTGGTTTGCTGTCAGCTAAGGGTCACTCTCAGGTCTTAGAAGTTGCTCACATTTCATTGCTATGCAGCCCACTCCATTTTCCAGTACCGTTTGTTAAAAAGACTATCCCTTTCCCCTTGAATTGCTTTTGAAGACTGTCAAAATTACATATATATGTGGGTACAGTTCTAAATTTTCTATTCTGTTTCATTGATTTATTTGTCTATACTTATGTTGATACCAATGTGTTTGGGTTACAGTAGCTTTATGAGTCTTGAAATTAAATAGTGGGAGCCCTCCAATATTATTATTTTTTGAAGTTTCTTTAGACTATTCTAGGTGGTATGTATGTATGTCCATATGAATTTCAGACTCAGCTTGTTACGTCTAAAAAAACAGGCCTGCTGAGATTTTGATTGGGATAGTATTGAATAGATCAAATCAGGGAGAATGGACATCTTAACATTATTGAGTTTTCTGTTCCATGAACGTGGTATATTTCCCTCATTTATTTAGGTCTTCGTGGTTTCTTTCATCTGTGTTTTGTATTTTTCACCATACAGATCCTGCACATATTTTGTCACCTATATCCATGATCATTTAATATTTTGATGCTATTATAAGTGGTATTGTTTTTAAATTTCATTTTCCAATTGTTGCCAGTATATAGACATATAATTGTTTTTTATATATTAATCTTGTATCTTTTAACTTTGCTAAATTCACTTATTCATTGTAGTTGTTTTTATTTAGATTCCACAGGATTTTCTGTACTGACAATCATCATTCTCAAATAAAGACAATTTTACTTACCTTTTCTTTCCAATTTGGATGTCTTTTATCTTTTTCTTGCCTTATTATACTGAGTAGGACCTGCAGTACACTGTTGAATAGAATGGAGATTTTTTTTTTTTTTTTTTACTTTTAAGTTCAGAGGTACAAGTGCAGGTTTGTTACATAGGTTAACTTGTGTCATGGGGGTTTGTTGTACAGATTATTTCATCACCCAGGTATTAAGCCTAGTACCCATTAGTTGTTTGTCCTGATCCTCGCTCTCCTGCCACCCTGCGCCCTCCAAAAGGCTTCAGTGTGTGTTATTCCCCTCTATGTGTCCTTGTGTCTCATCATTTAGCTCCCACTTATAAGTGAGAACATGCAGTATTTGGTTTTCTGTTCCTGTGTTAGTTTGCTAAGCATAGTGGCCTCCAACTCCATTCATGTCCCTGCAAAGGACATGATCTCATTCTTTTTTATGGCTGCATAGTAAGAATGGAAATTCTTGCCTTGATTCTGACTTTAGGGTGAAAGCATTTAGTTTTTCACCATTAATTATAATGTTAAATTTAGACATTTCCATAGGTGTTTTTTAATGAGGTTAAGGAAATTTCTTTGTATTTATAGTATCATTATAATTTTTAAAAATTAGGATAGATGTTACATTTTATCAAATTCCTTTTCTTTTTTAAAATTTTATTATTATTATACTTTAAGTTTTGGGGTACATGTGCACAACGTGCAGGTTTGTTACATATGTATACATGTGCCATATTGGTGTGCTGCACCCCTTAACTCGTCATTTAACATTAGGTATATCTCCTAATGCTATCCCTCCCCCCTCCCCCACCCCATGATAGGCCCCGGTGTGTGATGTTCCCCTTCCTGTGCCCATGTGTTCTCATTGTTCAATTCCCACCTATGAGTGAGAACATGCAGTGTTTGGTTTTTTGTCCTTGCGATAGTTTGCTGAGAATGATGGAAGGGATCCAGTTTCAGCTTTCTACATATGGCTAGCCAGTTTTCCCAGCACCATTTATTAAATAGGGAATCCTTTCCCCATTTCTTGTTTTTGTCAGGTTTGTCAAAGATCAGATAGTTGTAGATATGCGGCATTATTTCTGAGGGCTCTGTTCTGTTCCATTGGTCTATGTATCTGTTTTGGTACCAGTACCATGCTGTTTTGGTTACTGTAGCCTTGTAGTATAGTTTGAAGTCAGGTAGCCTAATGCCTCCAGCTTTGTTCTTTTGGCTTAGGATTGACTTGGCAATGTGGGCTCTTTTTTGGTTCCATATGAAGTTTAAAGTAGTTTTTTCCAATTCTGTGAAGAAAGTCATTGGTAGCTTGATGGGGATGGCATTGAATCTATAAATTACCTTGGGCAGTATGGCCATTTTCAGGATATTGATTCTTCCTATCCATGAGCGTGGAATGTTCTTCCATTTGTTTGTATCCTCTTTTATTTCATTGAGGAGTGGTTTGTAGTTCTCCTTGCAGAGGTCCTTCACATCCCTTATAAGTTGGATTCCTAGGTATTTTATTCTCTTTGAAGCAATTGTGAATGGGAGTTCACTCATGATTTGGCTCTCTGTTTATTATTGGTGTATAAGAATGCTTGTGATTTTTGCACATTGATTTTGTATCCTGAGACTTTGCTGAAGTTGCCTATCAGCTTAAGGAGATGTTTGGCTGAGATAATGGGGTTTTCTAGATATACAATCATGTCATCTGCAAACAGGGACAATTTGACTTCTTCTTTTCCTAATTGAATACCCTTTATTTCCTTCTTCTGCCTGATTGCCCTGGCCAGAACTTCCAACACTGTGTTGAATAGGAGTGGTGAGAGAGGGCGTCCCTGTCTTGTGCCCGTTTTCAAGGGGAATGCTTCCAGTTTTTCCCCATTCAGTATGATATTGGCTGTGGGTTTGTCATAGATAGCTCTTATTATTTTGAGATACGTCCCATCAATAAACTCTGAATAAACTCTAATTTCTTGAGAGTTTTTAGCAAGAAGCGTTGTTGAATTTTGTCAAAGGCCTTTTCTGCATCTATTGAGATAATCATGTGGTTCTTGTCGTTGGCTCTGTTTATATGGTGGATTATGTTTATTGATTTGCATATGTTGAACCAGCCTTGCATCCCAGGGATGAAGCCCACTTGATCATGGTGGATAAGCTTTTTTATGTGCTGCTGGATTCGGTTTGCCAGTATTATATTGAGGATTTTTGCATCGATGTTCGTCAGGGATATTGGTGTAAAATTCTCTTTTTTTGTTGTGTCTCTGCCAGGCTGTGGTATCAGGATGATGCTGGCCTCATAAAATGAGTTAGGGAGGAGTCCCTCTTTTTCTGTTGATTGGAATAGTTTCAGAAGGAATGGTACCAGCTCCTCCTTGTACCTCTGGTAGAATTCAGCTGTGAATCCATCTGGTTCTGGACTTTTTTTGGTTGGTAAGCTATTAATTATTGCCTCAATTTCAGAGCCTGTTATTGGTCTATTCAGAGATTCAACTTCTTCCTGGTTTAGTCTTGGGAGGATGTATGTGTCGAGGAATTTATCCATTTCTTCTAGATTTTCTAGTTTATTTGCATAGAGGTGTTTATAGTATTCTCTGATGGTAGTTTGTATTTCTGTGGGATCGGTGGCGATATCCCCTTTATCATTTTTTATTGCGTCTATTTGATTCTTCTCTCTTTTCTTCTTTATTAGTCTTGCTAGCGGTCTATCAATTTTGTTGATCTTTTCAAAAAATCAGCTCCTGGATTCATTGATTTTTTGAAGGGTTTTTTGTGTCTCTATTTCCTTCAGTTCTGCTCTGATCTTAGTTATTTCTTGCCTTCTGCTAGCTTTTGAATGTGTTTGCTCTTGCTTTTCTAGTTCTTTTAATTGTGATGTTAGGGTGTCAATTTTAGATCTTTCCTGCTTTCTCTTGTGGGCATTTAGTGCTATAAATTTGCCTCTACACACTGCTTTGAATGTGTCCCAGAGATTCTGGTATGTTGTGTCTTTGTTCTCATTGGTTTCAAAGAACATCTTTATTTCTGCCTTCATTTCGTTATGTACCCAGTAGTCATTCAGGAGCAGGTTGTTCAGTTTCCATGTAGTTGAGCGGTTTTGAGTGAATTTCTTAATCCTGAGTTCTAGTTTGATTGCACTGTGTTATCTGAGAGACAGTTTGTTATAATTTCTGTTCATTTACATTTGCTGAGGAGTGGTTTACTTCCAACGATGTGGTCAGTTTTGGAATAGGTGTGGTGTGGTGCTGAAAAGAATGTGTATTCTGTTGATTTGGGGTGGTGAGTTCTGTAGATGTCTATTAGGTCCGCTTGGTGCAGAGCTGAGTTCAATTCCTGGATATCCTTGTTAACTTTCTGTCTCTTTGATCTGTCTAATGTTGACAGTGGGGTGTTAAAATCTCCCATTATTATTGTGTGGGAGTCTAAGTCTCTTTGTAGGTCTCTAAGGACTTGCTTTATGAATCTGGGTGCTCCTGTGTTGGGTGCATATATGTTTAGGATAGTTAGCTCTTCTTGTTGAATTGATCCCTTTACCATTATGGAATGGCCTTCTTTGTCTCTTTTGATCTTTGTTGGTTTAAAGTCTGTTTTATCAGAGACTAGGATTGCAACCCCTGCCTTTTTTTGTTTTCCATTTGCTTGGTAGATCTTCCTCCATCCCTTTATTTTGAGCCTATGTGTGTCTCTGCACGTGAGATGGGTTTCCTGAATGCAGCACACTGATGGGTCTTGACTCTTTATCCAATTTGCCAGTCTGTGTCTTTTAATTGGAGCATTTAGCCCATTTACATTTAAGGTTAATATTGTTATGTGTGAATTTGATCCTGTCATTATGATGTTAGCTGGTTATTTTGCTCGTTAGTTGATGCAGTTTCTTCCTAGCATCAATGGTCTTTACAATTTGGTATGTTTTTGCAGTGGTTAGTACTGGTTTTTCCATTCCATGTTTAGTGCTTCCTTCAGGAGCTCTTGTAAGGCAGGCCTGGTGGTGACAAAATCTCTCAACATTAGCTTGTCTGTAAAGGTTTTATTTCTCCTTCACTTATGAAGCTTAATTTGTCTGGATATGAAATTCTGGGTTGAAAATTCTTTTCTTTAAGAATGTTGAATATTGGCCCCCACTCTCTTCTGGCTTGTAGAGTTTCTGCTGAGAGATCCGCTGTTAGTCTGATGGGCTTCCCTTTGTGGGTAACCTGACCTTTCTCTCTGGCTGCCCTTAACATTTTTTTCCTTCATTTCAACTTTGGTGAATCTGACAATTATGTGTCTTGGAGTTGCTCTTCTCGAGGAGTATCTTTGTGGCGTTCTCTGTATTTCCTGAATTTGAATGTTGGTCTGTCTTGCTAGATTGGGGAAGTTCTCCTGGATTATATCCTGCAGAGTGTTTTCCAACTTGGTTCCATTCTCCCTGTGACTTTCAGGTACACCAATCAGACGTAGATTTGGTCTTTTCACATAGTCCCATATTTCTTGGAGGCTTTGTTCATTTCTTTTTATTCTTTTTTCTCTAAACTTCTCTTCTCGCTTCATTTCATTCATTTGATCTTCCATCACTGATACCCTTTCTTCCAGTTGATCGAATCAGCTACTGAGGCTTGTGCATTCATCATGTAGTTCTCATTCTGTGGTTTTCAGCTCCATCAGGTCCTTAAAGACTTCTCTGCATTGGTTATTCTAGTTAGCCATTCGTCTAATTTCTTTTCAAGGTTTTTAACTGCTTTGCTATGGGTTCGAACTTCCTCCTTTAGCTCGGAGTAGTTTGGTTGTCTGTAGCCTTCTTCTCTCAACTCGTCAAAGTCATTCTCCATCCAGCTTTGTTCCATTGCTGGTGAGGAGTTGTGTTCCTTTGGAGGAGGAGAGGTGCTCTGATTTTTAGCGTTTCCAGTTTTTCTGCTCTGTTTTTTCCCCATCTTTGTGGTTTTATCTACCTTTGGTCTTTGATAATGGTGACATACAGATGGGGTTTTGGTATGGATATCCTTTCTGTTTGTTAGTTTTCCTTCTAACAGTCAGGACCCTCAGCTGTAGGTCTGTTGGAGTTTGCTGGAGGTCCACTCCAGACCCTATTTGCCTGGGTATCAGCAGCAGAGGCTGCAGAACAGCGGATATTTGTGAACAGCAAATGTTGCTGCCTTATCGTTCCTCTGGAAGTTTTGTCTCAGAGGAGTACCCGGCCGTGTGAGGTGTCAGTCTGCCCCTACTGGGGGGTGCCTCCCAGTTAGGCTACTCTGGGGTCAGGGACTCACTTGAGGAGGCAGTCTGTCCATTCTCAGATCTCCAGCTGTGTGCTGGGAGAACCACTACTCTCTTCAAAGCTGTCAGACCGGGACATTGAAGTCTGCAGAGGTTTCTGCTGCCTTTTGTTTGGCTATGCTTTGCCCCCAGAGGTGGAGTCTACAGATGCAGGCAGGCCTCCTTGAACTGCAGTGGACTCCACCCAGTTCGAGCTTCCCGGCTGCTTTGTTTACCTACTCAAGCCTTGGCAATGGCAGGCGCCCCTCCCCCAGCCTCACTGCCACCTTGCAGTTTGATCTCAGACTGCTGTGCTAGCAATAAGCAAGGCTCTGTTGGTGTAGGACCGTCTGAGCCATGCGCAGGATATAATCTCCCGGTGTGCCATTTTCTAAGACTGTTGGAAAAGTGCAGTATTAGGGTGGGAGTGACCCGATTTTCCAGGTGCCGTCTGTCACCAGTTTCTTTGACTAGGAAAGGGAATTCCCTGACCCCTTGCACTTCCCGGGTGAGGCAATGCCTCGCCCTTCTTCAGCTCATGCTCAGTGTGCTGCACCCACTTTCTGACACTCCCCAGTGAGATGAACCCGGTACCTCAGTTGGAATTGCAGAAATCACCCGTCTTCTGCGTTGCTCATTCTGGGAGCTGTAGACTGGAGCTGTTCGTATTTGGCCATCTTGGCTCCTCCCTGAAGTTCAAATATGAAATCAATCTTTCAATCCTTAGATTAACCCTGTTTGATTATCATGTATCAACCCTTTTTATATTGTTAATTCTATTTGGTAAAGTTTTGTATAGATGTTTGCATCTATGTTCATGAGAGATAGTGGTCTTTGATTTTTTTTCTTATAATATTTTTGTCCGTTTTGCGTATCAGAATAATGCTGGCCTCTCAGAAAAAGGTGGGAAATAGTCCTTTAATTTCCTGCAAGAGTTTGGGTAGAATTGATACTATTTGTTTCTTTAATGTTTGGTAGAACATTTTGTCTGACTTCTTGCACTGTGATTGTTTTGGTAGAATTCACAAGTGAAGTCATCTGGGAATGGAGTTCTCTTTGTGAGAAGATTTTTAATGACAAATTAAATTTTGTTAATAAACATAGAACTGTTTACATCAATACCAAGGCTAGGGTGAGACAAGGGGGCACTCACTGCCAGGGCTATGCAAATCCCAAAGAGGACTCAGCTCAAAGCTGTCAGGACATTGGTACTCTCAGCAAGTGGGAAATGAATGTCATAATCCTCACAAGTGGATCTGGGAGGCAACATAGCATCCACCACACTGTTCAATACACTCTAATTCATTTTATAACATTGATATGGAGAAGATCTGCTATTAAAATTCAAAACAGGCATTGGTTCAGTGGTTAGAATATTATGCTTTGTTGTTTACAGACATGATTAATTTCTTCTGTTTACTTTAAAAATGCCAGCATGTATTTTGCAGGAGTGATTTTAGGGTGAATCCAACTGTCAATTACAGTCAAGATTCTAGCCACCAGAATAGTCAAAGCTGGGATACAACAATCATCTCTTTCTAACTGATAATTACTGCAACCCAAATATTAGCAGAACTTAATTTACTATCAGAGCCTTGAGGTGATGGAATACAGGGCAGAACCATTTGCACTGGACTGGGACCAAGGTCCTGATATTTCCAGGGTGTATAGCTTTGGGTGGGGAGATGAGTCAAAAAGAGGGAATAGAGCTCTCTAGAAGTAATCAAAACTGGCTTTGTACCATTTTTTGGGACCCATGCTGCTGTGAGCTCATGGATGTAGTTTTTAGGCAATGGACTATTTTCCCTACAACTTGCAAAATTGATAGTGACTTTCATTTTCATCTCATAATCCAAAGAGGAGCAGAAAAAAACCTCTATTGCATATTACAGTGCTAAATTTGCAAGTGATAGAGAACATGTTGAGGAGACATCCTTTAGAAGCTTACATCTATTGATGCCTGTGAGTAACTGGGGCATTATATATATAAAGGCATTATTTTAATTTCAATAAAAATGAAAGCAAGTCAAAGTAGATTTGTTTAAGGGTAAATTCAGACATGATGTAGTATATAATGAAAAGTTTAAAGTTTTAAGTAATTCCAGTTCCTTCTTGATATGCCCTGAGTTAACAGGTCTTAAATGACAGCCCTAAAGTAATCCTTTCTCTCTTTGTTCTAATCTTACATGGATTCATGGCGCTATGGCTGGGGTGATGCAGTTTCTTCTTATATGAAGGCGCAGCCCTATGTCATGTGTTCTTTCTAGGCAGGAAGGATCTCTGGAGTCCTTGATACAGTGCTCAGCACTGAGTCAGCCTTGTCATCAACTTCCTGATGGATTCCTCCCATGGCTAAGTTCCTTGATATAGTTGTGCTCTTGTCTTGTGCTTGCTTGTCCCTTGGGCACTGGAGGCCTATGATTTGATTCCAAGCCTGGTGATAGGATTCTTGCTAGGGTCTGCTTCACTTCTATACACTGCCCTGCCTGCCACTCTGTCACACCTCAGTCATTGCTGGATTTCCCTGTTGGCAATTGCTTGTAGCCCAATTGTTCCTCTGCCAATGTTATGCTGATTCTTCCCCTGCTGTCACCTACAGCATGGTATTGGCACTAGTGACAGGCTCTGTAGATTTGAATGTGCCACTAACTTGTTGTTTGACCCTTGGCAAGTTAATAAACTTACTTTTTAAAACCAAATTTCTATGTCATATCTAAAATGGTACCTAGTAGGAGGGAGGCGGAGCAAAATGGCAAATAGAAGCCTCCACTGATTGTCCTCCATGCAGGAACACCAAATTTGACAACTATCTACATTAAAAAGCACCTTCATAAGAACTAAAATTCAGGTGACACAGTACCTGGTTTTAACTTCATATTGCTGAAAGAGGCACTGAAGATGGTCAGAAAGACAGTCTTGAATTGCCAACGCCACTCATTCTCTTTATTTCAGCAGTGACTTTGCAGTGAGGTGAATCTGTGCACTTGGGGGAGAGAGTGCAGTCATCATTGGACTTTGCATTGGAACTCAGTGCTGCCCTGTCACAGTGGAAAGCAACACCAAAGCAACACCAGGCAGAACTGATGCCTATAGAGGGAGCATTTAGACAAGCCCTAATCAGAGGAGAATCATTCATCCAAACCATGGGAACTCAAGTTCCCATAAGCCTCATCACCTTGGGCTAAAGTGCTTTGGAGTTCTAAATAAACTTGAAAGGCAATCTAGGCCACAAGTACTGCAACTCCTAGGTATGTCTTAGTGCTGTGCTGGGCTCAGAGCCAGTCAACTTCTGGGGGCACGTGACCTAGTGAGACACCAACTGGGGTGGCCAAAGGGAGTCCCTGTGCCACCCCTCCCCCAACCACAGGCAGTACAGCTCCTAGCTCCTGAAGAGACTCCTTCCCTCTGTTTGAGGAGAGGAAAGCAAAGAGTAAAGAGGGCTTCGTCTTGCAACTTGGATACCAGCTCAGCCACAGTAGGATAGAGCACTGAGCAGAGGTGAAAGGCCCGCATCCAGGCCCTAGCTCCTGGACTACATGTCCAGTCACACCCCAGGCCAGAAGTAATCCCACTATCTTGAATGGAAGGACCCAGTCCTGGTAGTATTCATCGTCTGCTGCATAAAGAGCCCTTTAGCCCTGAGTAATCAGCAGCATTTGCCAGGTAGTAGATGCTGTGAGCCTTTGGTGACACTCTGAGATGTGACAGCTTCAGTTGTGGCCAAGCACATTTGCAGCTGTGGCAGCTATGAGGAGAGGCTTTTTCTGTTTGAGACAAGCAGAGGGAACAGTAAAGGAGACTTTGTCTTGCAGCTTAGGTATCAGCTCAGCCAAAGTGGCTCTCGGCATTCCCTATTCCAGGCCTTGTCTCTTGGATGACATTTCTGGACCTGTCCTGGGACACAGGGGAGCCCACTTCCCTGAAGGGTGAGGCCCAGGCCTGGCAGCATTCACCACAATCTGACTAAAGAGCCCTTGGGCCTTAAATGAACATTGGTGATTCCCTGGCAGTACTCTTTGTGGACCTGTGGTGATGGTACACGTGGAGAGAGACTCTTCTGCTTGTGGGAAAGGGAGGGAAGAGTGGGAAGGACTCTGTCTTGTGGTTTGGGTGCCATCTCAGCTGCAGTATAATAAAGCACCAAGTAGATTTCTGAGGTTTCTGACTTTAGGCCTTGGCTCCAGGATGGCATCTCTGGACCCGATGGGGTCCAGGGGAATTTGCAGCCCTGAAGGGAAGGACACAAGCCAGGCTGCCTTCACCACCTGCTGATTTTAGACCCGTTAGGGCATCGAGTGAACATAGATGGCATCCTGGTGGTGGTTACAGCAGGCCTTGGGTGAAACCCAGTGCTGTGCTGCCTTCAGGTCTGATCCAGCACATTCCCAGTCAGTGATGGTGGCCACAGAGTTGTTTGTTTCGGAGAAAGTAAGGACAGAGAAGAAGAGTTGCTGCCTGGAAATCTAGAGAATTCCTCTGGATCTTATCCAAGATGACCAAGGTGGTAGGTACCTCTATGAGTATGCAAGAGCCACAGCATTACTGGGTGTGGAGTACTGCCTAATGCAGATATGGCTGCGTTTACCAAAAACATAGATCACAACACCCAAGTCTGTTTAAATATCTGGAAAGCCTTCCCAAGAAGAGTACAAACAGGCCCAGACTGTGAAGGCTTCAATGAATACCCAGCTCTCAATGCCAGGACATTGACAGATTTCTACAAGCATCAAGATCATCAAAACATGACTTCACCAAACAAACTATATAAGTCACCAGGAATGAATCCCGGAGAGACAGATATGTGACCTTTTAAACAGAGAATTCAAAATAGTTGTTTTGAGGAAACTCAATGAAATTCAAGATAACACAGAGAAGAAATTTATAATTCTATCTTAGAAACTTAACTAAGAGATTGAAAAACTAAAAATAATCAAGCAAAAAATCTGGAGTTGAAAAATTCAATTGACCTGCTTAAGTGTGCATCAGAGTCTATTAATTGATCAAGTAGAAGAAAGAATTAGCGAACTTGAAGACAGGCTGTTAGAAAATACACAGTCAGAGGAGACAAAAGGAAAAAGAATAAAAACAATGAAGCATGCCTACAAGATCTAGAAAATAGTTTCAAAAGGGCAAATCTAAGTGTTATTGGCCTTTAAGAGGAAGTAGAGCAAGAGATAGAAGTAAGAAAATTTATTCAAAGGGATAATAACAGTTACTTCCCCAAACCTAGAAAAAGATATCAGTATCCAAGTCTAAGAAGGTCATAGAACACCAAGCAGATATAACCCAAAGAAGACTACATCAAGGCATTAAGTAGTTGAACTCCCAAAGAACAAGGATAAAGAAAGGATCCTAAAAGCAGCAAGAGAAGAGAAACGAATAACATACAATGGAGCTCCAATATGTCTGGCAGACCTTTTCAGTGGAAGCCTTACAGGCCAAGAGACAGTGGCATGACATTTTTGAAGTGCTGAAGGAAAACAACTTTTAACTTAGAATAGTATATCTGGTGAAAATATCATTCAAACATGAAGGAGAAATAAAGACTTTCCCAGAAAAACAAAAGCTGCGGGATTTAATCACACCAGACCTGTCATACAAGAAATGCTAAAGAGACTAGTTTAATCAGAAGAAAAGGACATTAATGAGCAATAAGACATCATCTGAAGGTACAAAACTCACTCATAATAGTAAGTACACAGGAAAACACAGCATATAATAACACTGTAACTATGCTTTGTAAACTAATCTTATCCTAACTAGAAAGACTAAATGATGAACCAATCAAAAATAATAACTACAACAGCATTCCAAGACGCAGTACATACAAAAAATGAACAGAAATGACAAAAAATTAAAAAGGAGGATGAAGTTAAAGTGTTAAAGTGAAGTTAAAGAGTTTTTATTAGTTCTCACATTGCTTGTTTGTTTGTTTATGCACTCAGTGTAAAGTTTTCATCAATTTAAAGGAATAGGTTAAAAGATAGTATTTGCAAACTTCCTGGTAACTTCAAATAAAAAAAATACAATGGATAAACAAAAAATAAAAAGCAAGAAGTTAAAACATACCACCAGAGAAAACCACCTTTACTAAAAGGAAGACAGGAAGGAAAGAAAGAGGGAAGAGAAGAGCACAAAACAACCAGAAAACAAATAACAAAATGGCAGGAGTAAGTCACCTTACTTATCAATAATATTGATGGTAAATGGACTAATCTCTCCAATCAAAAGACATAGAGTGGGTGAATGGATAAAAAAGATGAAAACCCATGATCAGTTGCCTATAGGAAACACACTTCACCTATAAAGACACACATAGACTGATAATAAAGGGATGGAAAAACATATTGCATGTCAATGGGAACCATAAAAAAGCAGCAGTAGAGGCCGGGTGCGGTGGCTCATGCCTGTAATCTCAGCACATTGGGAGGCTGAGGCGGGTGGATTAAGAGGTCGGGAGATCAAGACCAACCTGGCTAACATGGTGAAACCCCGTCTCTACTAAAAATACAAAAAATTAGCCAGGTGTGGCGGCGGGTGCCTGTAGTCCCAGCTACTCGGGAGGCTGAGGCAGGAGAATGGCATGAACCTGGGAGGCAGAGCTTGCAGTGAGCCGAGATTGCACCACTGCACTCCAGCCTGGGGGACAGAGTGAGACTCCGTCTCAAAAAAAAAAAAAAAAAAAAAAAAAAAAAGAAAAAAAGCAGTAGCTGTACTTATATAAAACAAAATAGATTTGAAGACAAAAACTATAAAAAGAAACAAAGAAGTCATTATATAATGACAAAGAAGTCAATTCAGCAAGAGGATATAAGAATTGTAAATATATATGCATCCATTACCGGAGCACCCAGATATATAAAGCAAATATGATTCAAGCTAGAGAGAGATAGATTCCAAAACAGTAATAGCTGAAGACCTACACATCACCCTTTCAGCACTGGACAGATCTGCCAGACAGAAAATCAGCAAAGAAACATCAGACTTAATCTGCACTATAGACCAAATGGACCTCATAGATATTTACAGAACATTTCATCCAACGGCTGCAGAATACACATTCTTCTCCTCAGCACGTTAGGCTACAAAACAAGTCTTTCTTAAAACATCAAAGAAATCACCTGATATTATAGCAAGTATCTTCTCTGATCACAATGGAATAAAACTAGAAATCAATAACGATGAATTTTGGAAACTGTAAGAACACATGGAAATTAAATAAGATATTCCTTAATGGCCAATAGATCAATAAAGGGATTAAGAAGGAAATTGAAAAATTTCTTGAAACAAATGCTAATGGAAACACAATATACCAAAACTTACGGGATACAGCGAAAATAGTACTAAGAGGGAAGTTTAAAGCTATAAGTGCCTATATCGAAAAAGAAGAACTTCAAATAAACATCTTTGAGATGTGTCTTAAAGAATTAGAAATGCAAGAGCAAACCCAAACCAAATTAGTAGACGAAAAGAAATAAAAATCAATGCAGAGGCCGGGCACGGTGGCTCATGCCTGTAATCCCAGCATTTTGGGGGGCCGAGTCAGGCAGATCACAAGGTCAAGAGATCAAGACCATCCCGGCCAACATGGTGAAACCTCGTCTCTACTAAAAATACAAAAATTACCTGGGTGTGGTGGCGCTTGCCTGTAGTCCCAGTTACTCGGGAGGCTGAGGCAGGAGAATTGCGTGAACCCAGGAGGTGGAGGTTGCAGTGAGCCGAGATCACACTACTGCACTCCAGCCTGGTGACAGAGTGAGGCTTCATCTCAAAAAAAAAAAAATCAATGCAGAAATAAATAATAATAAATATATAATAAATAATAATCAGAGAGAAATAAATGAAAGTGAAAATAGAAAAGATCAATGAATCAAAAAGTCGGGGTTTTGAAAAGCTAAACAAAATTGACTAACCTTTAAGCTAAGAAAAAGAGAAGACCCATATGAATAAAATCAGACATGAAAATGGAGACATTACACCAATATTGCAGACGTTCCAAGGATCGTTAGAAGCAACTATGAGCAACTATATGTAATAAATTGGAAAACATAGAAGAAATGAATAAATTCCTAGACATATACTGTCTCCCAAGATTGAACCATGAAAAAATCCAAAACATTAACAGACCAATGACAAGTAATCAGTCTCCTGGCTAAGAAGAGCCTGGGATCTGATGGCTTCACCATTGAATTCTACCAAACATTTAAAGAAGAACTACTATAAATCATGCTGCTATAAAGACACATGCACACGTATGTTTATTGCGGCATTATTCACAATAGCAAAGACTTGGAACCAACCCAAATGTCCAACAATGATAGACTGGATTAAGAAAATGTGGCACATATACACCATGGAATACTATGCAGCCATAAAAAATGATGAGTTCATGTCCTTTGTAGGGACATGGATGAAATTGGAAATCATCATTCTCAGTAAACTATCGCAAGAACAAAAAACCAAACACCGCATATTCTCACTCATAGGTGGGAATTGAACAATGAGATCACATGGACACAGGAAGGGGAATATCACACTCTGGGGACTGTTGTGGGGTGGGGGGAGGGGGGAGGGATAGCATCGGGAGATATACCTAATGCTAGATGACGAGTTAGTGGGTGCAGCGCACCAGCATGGCACATGTATACATATGTAACTAACCTGCACAATGTGCACCTGTACCCTAAAACTTAAAGTATAATAAAAAAAATAAAAAAATAAAAAATAAAAAATAAATAAATAAAAAATAAAGAAGAACTACTACCAATCCTACTCAAGCTAATCTGAAAAATGGAGGAGTACAGAATACTTCTAAACTTATCCTATGAGGCCAGTGTTATCCTGATACTAAGACCAGACAAAGACATATGAAGAGAAAAAAACTACAGGCTGATATCTTTGATCGACATTGATGTAAACATTCCAACAAAAATACTAGCAAGCATAATTCAACAACACATTAGAAAGATCATTCATCATGACCAACTGGGATTTATCCCTACAATGCAAGAACGGTTTAACATGCAAATCAATCAATGTGATACATCATATCAACAGAATGAAGGATGCAAACCATATGATCATTTCAATTGATGCTGAAAAAGCACTTGATAAAATTCCACATCCCTTCATGATTAAAACCATCAAAAAATGGGATAGAAGGAACATACGTCAACATAATAAAAACTGTATACAGCAGTCCCACAGCTAGTATCATACTGAATGGGGAAAAGCTGAAAGCCCTTCCTCTATGATCTGGAACATGATAAGGATGCCCACTGTCACTACGGATATTGAACATAGTACTGGAAGTCCTAGCTAGAGCAATCAGACAAGAGAATGATATAAAGGGCATCCAAATTGGAAAGAAAGAAGTCAAATTATCCTTATTTTCAGATGATGTGATCTTATATTTAGAAAAAACTGAAGGCTCGACCAAAAAACCATTCAAACTGAAACATATTCAATAAAGTTGTAGGATTCAAGATCAACATACAAAAATCAGTAGCATTTCCATATCCCAACAGCATACAATCTGAAAAAAATCAAGATAGTAATCTTATTTACAATGGCCACACATAATAAATACCCAGAAATTAATGGTAACCAAAGAAGTGAACATTTCTATAATGAAAACTATTAAAACACTGATGAAAGAAATTGAAGAGGACACCAAAAAATGGAAAAATATTTCACGTTCATGAATTGGAAGAATCAATATTATTAAAATGTTCGTAATACCCAAAGCAATATATAGCTTCAATGCAATCACCATGAAATATCAATAACATTCTTCACAGAAAGAGAAACAAACAATCCTTTGTGGAATCACCAAAGACCCAGAATAGCCAAAGCTATCCTATGCAAAATGAACAAATCTGGAGGAATCGCATTTCCTGACTTCAAATTATACTGCAGAGTTATAGTAATCAAAACAACATGGTACTGGTATCAAAACAGACCCACAGAGCAGTGGAAAAGAATAGAGAACCCAGAAACAAATCCACACACCTACAATGAGCTCATTTTTGACGAAGGTGTCAAGAACATACACTGGGGAAAGAACAGTCTCTTTAATAAATGTCTTGGAACACTGGATATCCATATTCAGACAAATGAAACTACACCCCTATCTCTCTCCAGATTTAAAAGTCAAATAAAAATGGATTAAAATCTTTAAGACATCAAAATATGAAATTACTACAAGAAACTTTGGGGAAAATCTCCAGGACATTAGTCTGGGCAAAAATTTCCTGAGTAATACCCAACAAGTACAGGCAACCAAAGCCAAAAATGGACAAATGGGATAACATCAAGTTAAAATACTTTTGCACAGCAAAGGAAACAATCAACAAAGTGAAGGGACAACCCATAGAATGGTAGAAAGTCTATGCAAACTAACCATTTGACAAAGGATTAATAACTAGAATATATAAGGAGCTCAAATAACTGTATAGGAAAATATCTAATAATATGATTAAAAAATGGGCAAAACATCTAAATAGACATTTATAAAAAGCACACGTACAAATGGCAAACAGTTACATGAAAATGGGCTCAACATTAGAAGGCCCTTGCTATGGAGCCAACTGGCCCTGAAACCTGTTAAGAGTTCAGGTTTGTGGATTCTTTCTGGATTGCTCCACATAAAGGGATATGGCAGAGTGCCAGCCCACGGAACAGGTTTTCTGATATTTTGCCTAGAAGTCCTTTTGCCCAGGCAGAGCTGTCCCATCACAGAGCCCCATACCAGTGGGATGAGTCAGGTTCTCCAAATACCTTCTGCTTCAGTCTCAAAGATATTGGCTAAAACTTCCACCATTAAGTCCTGCTTTGAGGTTTTTTGGAGATGTATTCAATTTATCTTGATTAAGCAAGTATATTATTTGAGAGAGATAACAAATGAATGGGGATTATGTAATGATTAATTCATTAGCAGACACTGACTCACCCAGCAGAAAATGGGGTCCTGGGAGACCTTCACTTACATTGGACCTGAGGTTGGTAAGGCTGGATGCAGTTGGTGGAACAGCATGGGGAGGGAGTGGTAGGGTGCATCAGGCAGGAATCATTTTGTAAATGTGGGCTTAGAAAATGGAAACTCATTTTAGAATCTGATGAGCAGAAGATAATTAGGGAAGTTAAATCTGCTGGAAAAAAAAATGAAAAAAAAATACATGACACCTTTCAAAGCCAAATCGAAATAATTCTTGGATTATTCACAGTTTTAAATGAGCTGTACCATGGCTGGACCTTCTTTGGTACTGAGCCCAGAAAGTAGAGTCTGTCAGTGGGCAGAGCTGTCCAGGAAGCCTTTAAGGACTGCTAGAAGGACTTGGGATTCCCTGCCTCTATCTGTCTTTTATGCCATCAAACTCCATATGGCACACCCCTCCTATTTAGGTCTTATCTGTTCTTCAAGGTCCAGTTCAACAACTACCTCTTGTTTGAGACCATTTCTGTCTACTGCAGTATATAGTGCCTTTCCTCCTTCTGAACACCATAGTAGATGCAGACGGGTATTTGCTTATAGAGAATCTTTTCATGGATTCACATTCTGTCTCTCTGCCTGGAAGAGGAGCTCTTGGAGGACAGGGTCCATTGCTCATTCATGTTTGTAACCCCATATCACCTGCCACAGAGTCTGCTCTCAATAAATGGTTGAAATCTTGTTTGTGCAAACTTGCAATTTTACCTTTGCCAGTGAAAACACATCTAGGAATTTTTTTCTTTTAACATTTTCATTTATTATAAGTGAGCCACATGACATATAACTACATTGTCATTGTAAAATTTGAAATGATGAAGATAGTGTTAAATTCCCCTTGACTTTTATCATTCTTTTCATCCCAGTCTTCTTTCTAGAGATAATCACAGTTCATAATTTGGTAGGGAATCTTCCAGTCATTTATCTCTGCATTCAGTACATACATGCAATAGAGATTATAGAGTGTATGCGTTTTCCTACAAATGGATGTTTTATCTATTATTTCGCAGCTTGTTTTTAAAATTTAATGACTTATCTTCGGTGTCTTCCAAGGTTAGTAAATGAAGATTTACTTCATTCTTTTAAAGAATGAAGCATGGTGCTTTACACAATAAATACATTGATCCCCTTTTCATCAATATTTAGCTTTTTTCTAACTTTTGTCTTTGTTAATACAAAAAAACAGTAAGGAAAAATCCTTTTAAACAGCTCCTTAGCACACAATGTGTGTGTTCTTTAGAGCAAATATAAAAATTTGGAATTTCTGTGTCATAGGGTATGTGTTTTTAACAAAATTATAATGAAACCTTCCAGTGTGGATCCTATAGCTCTTTCTAACCTATGCGGAAGCAGCTGGCAGTGTTTGTCTCCCTGAGACACACTGCTTATAGCATCAATGGGATTACTTTAAAAAAATTCTTGTCAACGAGGAGACAGTAAAACATTTACACTAGTCATTTCCTGGGTTTTATTGCTGCTATTTGAATACTCCGAAACAGCAGGATTTTATTGCCATGGTACAGCCCTAGGTGGAATTCAGAGTGGTTTTGGAGGTTTTAAAGCCACACAGCAGCTACAGCAGTAGCAGGCAAGGTGGGGCTACTACCAAATAACTTTCTCGTGGGCTTTATTACCACAGGGGTCTGATTGCTCCACTCTGTTCTCCAGAATGTCAACTGACAAACAGGTGTTAGTCTTGACAGGTGGTAAGTGAATGAGTTCAGAAGATTTAGGGACACATTTTTCCATACTTGTGAAAAACAGCCAAAAGCCCACCCTTGTCATCTGGGAGGTGGTAAGCCATGTTGGAATACAGACTCTGACCCAGACCAGTGAACATTAACATTAGCAGTACTTCAAAAATAAATGCACTTCACTTAGCATAATGTCCTCCAGGTTGATCCCTGTTGTGGCTAGCGGCAGGATCTTTTTTAAGACATATATATATATATATACATACATACACACATGTATATATATGAATTATATATAATATATAATTATTATAAGTGATTATAATGTAATATATAATTATAAATAATATATATAATTATATATAATTTCTTGATGGACATTTCATAATCCAGATACAGAAAGAAAAACTATTGTGTGATTCTACTTATGCAGAATATTTTTAAAAGAGCTCAAATAGGCTGAGTGCAGTGGCTCACGCCTGTAATTCCAACACTCTGGGAGGCCAAGGCGGGAGGACCGCTTGAGCCCATGAGTTCAATACCGGTCTTGGCAACATAGCAATACCCTGTCTCTTCAGAAAATTAAAAAAATTAGCCAGACATGGTCATGCATGCCTGTGATCTGAGCTACTTGGGAGGCTGAGGCAGGAGAATCGCCTGAACCCATGGGTTCAAGTTTGCCGTGAGCTGTGGTTGCCCCACTGCACTCCAGCCTGAGTGACAGAGTGAGATCCTGTCTCTAAAATAAAAATAAATCTAGCTCAAGTGCACAGATAGAGAATTAAACAATGGTTACCGCAGGCAGGGCCCAGGGGAGATGGGGAAGGGAAACAGGAAACAGGGAGATGTAGCTCAAGGGATATGTAGGATGAACAAGTTTGGAGACCTCATGTACAACTCGAGTACTAAAATTCACAAAATTGTATTGTATTAGGGTTTTTTGTTAAATAAGTAAAATCTAAGTGTGTGAGATGATAGATATGTTGATCTGCTTCACTATAGTAACCAATTTACTATCTATATGTATTGTATAGCAGCTATGTTGAAAACCTCAAATATACACAAAATTTATTAAAAAAAATTAAAAAGCAGTTCCATCAAAATGATTATAAGATTAAATTTTGTGGCAATCTTGGAAATGTGACTATGCACCAGGTTTTATCAAGGAATTGTTAATTTTATTTGATGTGAAATATCATTATGAATGAGTAATAAAAATGTATGTACAGTTAGAGATGCATACTGAAGTATGTAGGGGCTCAATGACATCCTTGAGATTTATTTTAAAATACTTTAGAAATAAAGAAACAGGGCCGGGCATGGTGGCTCCCACCTTTAATTCTAGCACTTTGGGAGACCTAGGCTGGAGGATCACTTGTGGCCATCCTCAGGGTTCAGGGTTACAGCTGTGATCACTCCATCCTGGGAGACAGATTGAGGATATGTCACATTAAAAAAAAATAAATAAGGAAACAACATAACTAAAGCACGTGTTGCAACATTTTGTTCCTTGTTGCTCTCATTGATAGATCTTTATGAGGTCAGTTACAGTATTCTCTCCACACTTTTGTGTGTTTGAAAATATTCATTATGCATTTTCACAAAGAAAGCATGATAAAGATCCACTTGGAGAAAAGGCACACCTAGAGCAACTTAACTAAAGAGGCTATGGATTCATCTTCTGATACAATTTGTAATGTACAGTCGGTTATTCTATTTTCTGATGAGATTTATTTCAATCTGTCCAAAAGACTGGGGCTGGTCTGGATGACCTTCAAAGACCCACTTTGGCATTCTGTTCCATGTTAACCCAGGCCCATGTGCATCTATACGGAAACCCAAGGTAAGAAAATCTGAATTCTTCAAAGTTGTAAGACTCTAGGGCCTTTTTTTAAAAAATTAAAAATTCACTGTTTCTTTGAGAACTTATTTAAATATCCAGCTTCCTCTTTGTTTGTTGATTGGATTTTTAAAAAACATACAGTCAAATAATTATACTTACCAGAGTGTATATAACATGTGTGTACATTTTAAAGAATGAAAATGAGGGAAATAAAATGAGCACTTCACTCCCAGCTTAGGAAAAGAGAACATTGCCACTATTTCTGAAGTCACCTGTCTGCTCTGAGTGTATCCCTCTTGTCACCTGGCAGTAACTGCTACTCTGAAATTCAGAAAAATCATTCCCTTGATTTTCTTTACTTTTATCACACATATGTAATACTCTCAAAATTCATATAAGTTAAATCATACTGTATATGTACTGTTCCTTTGCTCAATGTTATGTCGTTGAGAACCTTTCATGTTGATGCATGTGGCTGTAGTTCATTATAAGTACTGTGTGACACTCAATGGTATAACTATCATGGAATTTACTTATCTTTTTTGATTTGTTTAGTAACTTGGGCTGTTGCCAGGTGTGGTTTTCATATTAAAAGTATTGATGTTATAGATATTATTTTGCATATTTTCCACTGCACATATATAAGAGTTCTTCTCTGTCTATAGCTAGGAAAGGAGTTGTTTGGTTGGTAATATATTCTGTATGTATTCTACCGGTGTTCAGCCGGAATTTTTCCAGAGATGATTTGCATTTGTTTCTGCCAGTAGCCTGGAGGTTATTACCAACCTTGGACCACTTTTAGTTCAATTTTTTGTTTGAGGTTTTTTGGACAGGCAGCATGAATCCCAACCAGAAACCCACATGAGGGTCAGACTGCAGTTACAAATTCTCAGGGAAATACTTCTTTTTTGGAACTACTTTTGCTTACAGTCCAGAGCCCTAAGGTAGTTGTTATTCTGTGTTTTGTCCTGAATTTATAATTATTATCTGTGAGAGAGTCAATTTGTTAGAAACTCACTTCTTACTGGCCATAATATATTGTTGAGTGAAAAAATTAAGGTACAAAATAGCATAAATGAAGTGATTTTATAGGTTAGCGAAATCTGGAAGTGTATAAACAACTTTTTAGAGAAGTGACATTACAATGTACTTTTACTATTTACTTTCTATACATTTGTATTGTTTGAATGTTCATGAAGATCATGTATTACCTCTATAATCACAAAAACATTAAAGATATTTCTATTTTGCCAATAGAAAGTGTTGCTCCCAGAATAGGCTCTAATCTTTCATTAAAATTACAATGTACATTTAAGGAAGGATGCTGCCTCTCCTAGGGGTATATGAATCCTAAGGCATCTGTCTAAAAGTGACAGTTTTAATCCAGGGTGTTTAGATCTTTGTCATTTTGGGTCAATGCATGACTTTTCAGGAGTGGCACCTTCCCCAGCCTCCAGAGTAACTCTTTTGGCATGGGTCTACATTGAGGTAGTTTATAGGTTAAACCTTTTGAACTAACTGTTCTCTTTCCTTGTGAGCTATCCCAGTGTTGCTTTGCTTCTGGTAGAACAGTAACCTGGAAGATGTTAGTGTTGGCAGGAGGATGAATCCTTTTCCATGTGCTCTTATAAGAATAATGTCCTTCAGGGCTTCTTATTGGACCTGGAGAAAAGTGTAAAGTGGGAAAAGTTGTCTTCCAGCCCCCTTTCCCAAACCCTGGATGAGAGCTGCTTCTGGAGCCCAGTTCCCTGATTTTTCCCACACTGTATTGACAAATTCTGGTCTGTCTTCTTGGCTTCTCCCTGTGTCCCACAACCTTCCAGACCCCTGTGTTTTTTCATACCCCCTCCAGGCCCCATGCTTCTGAGGTGACAGCAAGCCAAAGTGACACAGACCGCCATGCAAATGTAGTTGTGGGTGTCACTGGGTACCCAGGTGTTGCTACATGATTTCTCTCATTTTAACATATCTTCATTAAACATAGCCTTACCCCAAAGAAGTGATTTTAATAGTTGGGAATTCAAGCACAATGGCTGGCTGGTATGCTATGGGTATGTTCTGGGTAAACAGGCAGGAAGGCAACGTAGTCCTAAAACAATGGTGAAGTTTCAGGGTATAGGGTGAGAGACGTGGAAGATGGAATGAGCTAAGCCTGGCAGTAAAAGTTTCTAGGAAGCCTGGGTGACTTCTAGTAACTCTCTGCTTGATCTTACTCATTGACCAGGACTTGTTTTTTATGTAAATCACATAGCTGTAGCCCTTTCCTCTCCACTGGCAAGAAGACAGCTCTAGAATTGATGAACCCTGTAGGCTAAAAATGATCATTCTCCTAGTCGTTCCTGCAGGAAAATAGCAGCTGGACTGATTGCTACACTGGGTTATTTGTCTGTATAGAGACTCGTATAGCAAAATCCTGGAGAGTAGGGTGTCATCAGACAGGATTTGCCTTCATCTGAGGCCAGATCTTTACTATTACTGGTTCAGAAAATGCCTGAACTGCTCTCCTGACTCCCCTTCAGGAGAACAGAAGATGTTCTGTTGTCTCCCAGTCACCATCACCAAACCCCCTTTGAGGCTTGCAGCTCCTGCTTCTCCTTTTGAATTCCTTCACTGTGTCCTTAGCGCATCCTTATCACTACATCCACCCCTTCTCCACAGTCCTCTGCATGCCAATGCATCTTTTCCTCATTCTGTATCTTTGTAAAGAGAAGGAATGCTCCACTCTTCACCTCTTGGACAAAACTAACCCCAGGCGCTCTTTGGAAAATTCCCCGATTTTATTCCTTCTGTTTTTCTGCATCCTCAACCTTTTTGCTTCCCTCATTTTATTTTCCGTGGCTTGAAAGAAGGCTTAGGGATTACCCTGTGTAAATAAAATAGATGCCTTTCCTGAAAACACTTTCCCCTGTTGGGGGAACAGGAAGAATGGTTTTCCCCCTAAAGCTGCTCTTCTCTCTCTATCCTTTTCTTCCCTGACAAATTGCTTAAAAGACTGGCCTACATTTCCTGCCTCTGCTGCTTTTCCACCTACTCGACTCAACCCACTGCAGGGTGGCTTCCGCCTTCACCACTCCACTGGAACTGCTCTTTTAAAAGTCACCAATGGCCGCATGGATGTTCAAACTAGTGGCCTCTTTTTTAGCCTTTGGTTTAATTAAGGAAGGCTTCCTAGGTACACTGATGTTCTCACTCACTGGCCAAATACAAAAGGCCTAGTCTCTATTTCTGAGGAAGAAATGAGAACTTGTGATGACGAAGCTTATTCCTGGAATGGCACCATGGTATGGGGGTGGTGGGGGTAGGGAGGAGCTGTGGGCTTGCTTTCTTTTCTGTGTTTAAAAATAAACTAGGCATTCATTCTTTCATTGATTTATTTGACAAATACTTTTGTGTATCTGCCACGTGGCAGTATTGCTACCCCCAACTCTCTGGAATGTGGTGAGGCTCCTTTCTGTTCCTGTAAGGACCAAGAGACAGGTAGACCCACAGAATGTCTTTGTATTTAGGCTACCAGTGGCAGACCGTGTAGGCTAAGCAATCAGTTGCCATACCAGCTTGCCACTCATCCAGAGCAATGCTCACTTACCTGAGGATGAATTTTAAAAGCTTCACTCTAAGATACAAAATTATCCACATTGCATCATTTAAAAAAAATACCACTAGGATGAAGTGGGAGGAATGATCTGAGTGTAATTTATTTGAAAACTTGGTTCTGTCAGAGGGAATTTAAGTTAATGTTAATAACAGAGCCTCTTGAAAAGAGGTCAAGGGGGTAACGTCGCTTTAAAAAATTCTGTTTCATAATCCTGTTAGTTTAGAAGGAGGAGGAGTTCAGTTTGTCTGAAGGAGACAAGGGGGAGCCACGGCCTCAGGTCCTTGCTTTGAACTTTTGAGCTTCTTAGCAAAGGGAATCAATATTCAGAAAGATTTCACTACAAGTTGCAAGAACTTGGACTCTTCGTTCAACGTGATTATTTCCTACCCTCTAGCTGTCCATAAGAGAATCTCTTAAACACGCTGTTCAGGCCTGATCAAAACATTAGCCAAGCCTTATGATGTCTGGACATGCTAGGCAACACGGGAGTCATTAATCAGGGGGTTACTGACAGATGTTAAGTACAAGCATCTGTATGTTAAGATTTTTCTTTTACTGATTAACACATAACGGGGCCTGAGGCCTGGAAAAAGGGATAAAACATATTTGGAGATGTGCAGTGCAGGCAGAGTTGACCCAGATTCAGGAACCAGAAGATAAAATGCAAAGTGGGAATCTTGACATTAGTAAGTGAATTTGAACAGTATTAAACATCTTAATTCTCCTAATGATCCTGAATGTTTTAAGGATAATTAAGGTTAACTAAAATAAATAGGCCTGCTCGCTCAAGTGCACATGGTGAGCATATTCTTAGGAAATGAAATTATCCATTTTTGTTTCCCAGGTAAGAATTAATTTATAGAAAGAATACACCAGCAGAAAATTTTTTTAATACTCGGTTTAAGTAGGTACCAATTCCTTAGAAATTTTCTCAGTAACCAGGAAGAAAGTTCCTATATTATTATACCAGTGTAATAGACCAGCATGTTAGTCACTTAAGTCTAGAGGAAATGAATTTATTACAGTGTAATCTGTGCTATTAAGTACTCGGGGGATCACCATTAAGCTATAAATCAGTGTCACTGTTGATTCAGGGGAAAAAAAAACCAGTAACGAGTCTTCACAGGTTTTTCTCACAGACCCACAGGAATCTAGAAAAAATGAGAAAAACCTCAACCTTGGGGTTTAATGTACATGCAATATGACTGCTATATAAGGAAGAATAAAAGTCCCTTCAGGGTAGGTATATTTTAACTCCAATTACATGCAGTAGTTCCCCTTAATCTGTGGAGGATGCATTCCAAGGCCACCAGTGAATGCCTGAAACCATGGCTATATATATATATACTGGTTTTTTTTTTCTGATACATACATCCCTATTGATAAAGTTTAGTTTATAAATTAGGTACAGTAAGAGATAACAACAATAGGTAATAATAAAATATCATATAAATCAATGATAACATTATGCCAGCATCACTGCTTTTTTGCTTTGGGGCCATTATTAGGTAAAATAAGTGCCACTTGAACACAAGCACTACAATATCTCTACAGTTGATCTGATCACTGAGATGACTACTAAGTGACTAATAAGTAGACAGCGTGGATATGCTGGACAGAGGGAGGATTCATGTACTGGATATGGTGGAGCAGGGCTGCCTGAGATTTCATAATGCTTCTCAGAAAAAGTGTCCAATTTAGGCCAGGTGCAGTGGCTCATGCTTGTAATCCCAGCACTTTGGGAGGCCGAGGCAGGAGGGTCACCTGAGTTCAGGAGTTCGAGACTAGCCTGGCCAACATGGCGAAACCCTGTCTCTACTAAAAATACAAAATTGGCTGGGTGTGGTGGCGTGCGCCTGTGATCCCAGCTACTCGGGAGTCTGAGGCAGGAGAATCACTTGAACCTGGGAGGCGGAGGTTGCAGTGAACCAAGATGGCACCATTGCACTCCAGCCTGGGCAAAAATAGCGAAACTCCATCTCAAGAAAAAAAAAAAAGTGTCCAACTTAAAACTTATGAATTGTTTGTTTTTGGAATTTTCTACTTAATATTTTTGGACCACAAGTTGACTGTAGGTAACTGACACCATGGCTAATGGGGGATGTCATATATATGGATTTGTAAGAAATCTATTGTGTAATTGTATTTGAGGACAAAATGTTTTATAATGTGCTTAAGAGGTTCGCAATGAAGAAATGACAAAACCCTTTACAGAACTCAAGCTCCAAAATAAAATAATGGTCAAAATACAGTATTTGTAGCAAAACTTTATCAAAAATGTGGAGTGGAGCAAGGTTATTATTTAGTACTTTACCTTGTATAATTGGGATAGAGAAATAATCACAGGTACCAGTAGATGTGTGATTGCATGGACTTCACTGAATTGCTAAATTGGCTTCATGAAATGAAGGCACATGGTTCATAAAGAATAATGGTTAAGAGGTATTGAGAGCTTAGTGAGTTTAAGACACTCTTCTACATGTATCACCTCATTTAAGCCCCACAACTTTATGCTATGATTAAGTACTATTATCCCCATTTTACATTATTGTCCTCATTTTACATAAGAGGTAACTAAAGTTTATAAAAGACATCCAGGTTTACACACAATTAGCAAGGGGTGGAGCTAGGATCCAAACCCACGCAGTCTGATTTTGTGTTCATAACCACCACATAGGAATAGGGGCTGCTGCTCTTCCCACTCTACTGGAGGGAACGTTATAGATCAATTCAGACCAAGTCCATCCTACTCCTCCATATCTGTATCGTGGAGATGGAGAACCATAAAGTTCTACTTGGTATCACTTGTCACTGTTGTGATTTTACTGTGAGTGGTGAGATTTTTGGGGTTAATGTCTGTCTCTCACATAAGCGTGGAAATCAGTAGCCCAAGGACTGTGACTACTGCCGGGATAAGAACTCATGTTCAAATATAGGAAGAGTATCCTAAGTCTTTATTTATTGCCAAAATAAATACGCAAATAAATAAGTAAAGAAAAGAAACCAGCTCATATGTGCTTGAGTCCTGCCCTTTTGCATACCAGATTAGGGATTGATTGATATGTCAGGGTACTTCTGGGGCTTTAGGGAGTAAGGAGATGGAGGTGGCTTGGTCTTCATGTCAGAAGGGTGTAGCAGGTATGGGGGTTCTGAGGACAGGGAAGTGCTTGCCAAATGTGTTTCTGTCCCTGGGCTGTGCTAATCCCTGTTGTCTGGAAGGACAGCCTGATTCCAAGTCTCAGTGGAAGCTGGCAGCCAAGCCCCAAGTTCAAATGGATTCTAAGATGTCCCTGCTCACTGCACAGGCTTCAAGGTTAATGGGCAGATGGGAGTAGGAAGAAGGGCAGGAGAAATGTGCTTGGAGGGAACAAGAACTGGGAGCAAAGAGCTTTTGATGCAGTCTAGCAGGGAGCACGTCCTCTGAGCTTCTTCCTTTTTCCCACACCATCCCTCAGAACCTCCGCCTCCCCCTTCCAGCTTTGACTAGCCCTTTTTCCTTTGTTAAAGGGGATCTTTTAGAACCAGTTCATAAGGAGGTGGAAATTCAGCTGCAATTGGAACAATTAGTCTTGGTTGACACCCCTGCTCATCTTTGGGCACTTAGAGAAAAGAGATAAAATGGTGAGCCCTGAGCTTTAAATCTTTTTATGCAACCAGGCTGCTTTAAAAAAAAGGAAGCCATTATTTTTAGGTTTGTCATGTTTGTCTCACCATGATAAAGTGAACCATCTAACTCAAACTGAGGCCAGAGAACGAGCCCAGTGCAGCTGTCAAAAAGGCTTGGGAAAAAGGAGAAAAAATAGTTTTCACGTGCTGTTCCTTCTGTCTGGAATGCTCTTTCCCCACCTCTTGAGATTGCAACTCAATTGTCACTTCTTAAGGGAAGGATTTCTAATTGTGTGCCCCCTCCTTCCTTCAAGGTCATAGTCTCCTATTACCTGTTTTCCAAGAATGATATAATTCTCCTTGGTATCATCTGTCACGGTTGTGATTTTACTCTTACTGGTGAAATTCTTTGGATTAGTGTCTGTCTCCCACATTTGATTCGAAGTTTCACAAAGGCAGGGACTTCCCTCCTCACCTACAGGATCCCTAGTGTTGATGTAATATCTGGCACACATAAGGTGAACAGTAATGATTTGCTGACTAGATGAATGACTCATTAAACAAGATCCAGCATATCAAAGTAGTTTATTTTGCACTATTTCCTCCTTCAACAGAGACAGTATAGTATATGAAGGTAGCTCTGGAGTGAGAATAGTTGGGTTCAAATCCCAGTTTTGGCATTTACTAGTTGTTTAACCTTGGCAAAATTACTTCAGGTCTCTGTCTCAGTTTCCTTATCTGTAAAATGGGGAGAAGACCTTTGTCATAGCACTGTTGTGAGGACTCCATGAATTAATACATGTGAAGCATGTGCTTGGCATACTTATTACATTCAATCAATGTGAGCTGTTATTTTATTAAAGCCCTTGCTTCAGACCACACTGAGCAATTGCCTGCAGCTGCTCGTTATACAAATTATGCCTTCTGACACCAGTGGCAGAGATATTGCACTGCATTTTAATTCATACACCTAGGGTCCAATCCTGATCCCCTACATTCTCTGTTTCACTCCATTACTTGATTTGATGTCACTGAGGCTGGAAGTGAAGGGATCCTTTGCTTTTCAAGGAGAAGTAAACATGAGAGTGAAGCATAAATCCATTAGCTTCCTAGGCTACCTCGGTTGCAAAGCGGTAAAATGAAATAAGTGTCTTCTGTGTTGCACTTTGAAGTGACAGGAAAATAAGTGGCCTGTCAACCACTAATTACTCAGCAGATCACCAATGAGGGGCTCTAGCTTCCATGAGATTGCCTCAGAGCCAGCTAGGTGCTTGTGGTTCAGTACATCAGCCACTATATTAGTCAATGAAGATAATTGAGTGAAGCAAGGGATTCCCATTTATTTGGTGCAGAGATTATGCATGAGGTTATAAGACTTTGAAACAAATACCCGATGATTAGGAGGAAGTTGTGAGCTCTGATCTGGCCACCAGTGAGCAACTGTGGTGGGTATCCTATCCACAAACCCGAAAATCCTCGTCTCCTTGGCCCTTTGTACATTGTTGATGGGAAAGGCTCTGTTTTGTTTTCTTATGCTCATGTTGTATCTAGAGATTTTAGGATAAGGATCTGTTTTTCTGCTTCCTCTGGGTGTAGCAGCTTGGACTTTTCTTTGAGGAGAGCCTTATGGCTCTAAACTCAGGTTCTGGAATGAGAGAGCCGGTGTTTGACTTCTAGTGTCATCACTTAGGAGTTCTGTCACCTTGTAATGCCACCTAACCTCTCTGTTCCAGTTTTCTCATTGGCAAAATGACCCCAATCTTAAAGGTTGTCGTGAAGATTAAATGAATTAGTACATGTAAAGCATTAGCATGCCAATTCAAATAGAGTTAATGGTCAACAAATTATGATTATTAGTGGTAGTTGTATTTGCTGCTTCTTTTTGATATAACTATATGGCCATCTCTGTGTTAAAAGCTTTACATACATTATCTTGTTTAGCCCTCTCAATCTTGCCTTTGAGTTAGGTATTATTCTTTTCTCCATTTTACAGATGAGAAAGAGATTAAATTGTTTGTCCAGGGTCATGAAACCAGTGAGTCAGAGCTTCTGCTCTTTGCCACTACATGCAGAAGAAGGAAGGAGATGTAGAGGAGGGAGGGCCATCAATCAAGTCTCTAGGCAAGATGTTTGCTCTGTCCTCGGGAAAGACAGAAAGGAAGTCCAAGGACCCTGGGCAGTGAGCTGCCCCCACCTGAGCAAAGAACGCAGCATGCCACCTGGCTTCCCTGACACTTATACTTATTGTCACCATGGTAATTGGTCCTAATGGCATGGAGCTACCTACCCCCTTTTCTTCCTGACTCCAGAGTGAGGCAAATAAATATCAGTATAGCCCAGTGACTCAAAGAAGGGCCTCTGGATTCATGCTGCTGTGGTTCAATCTGATAGCTTTTTGAGTGATCTTGAACATTCAATCAACTCTCTAGGCCAGTAGTTTTCAAAGTGTGTTCTGAGGATCCAAGGAAGTCCGTGAAGTCCAAACAATTTCTGTAATAACAGTAAGAACTTACTTGCTTGTTTCATTTCTATTCCCTCATGAATATACAGTGAAGATTTGCAGAGGCCCCATGATGAATGATGATTTCATCACTCTGATGGCTAATGGAGTGTGTGCTTGTGTGTTCTTGGGTTTTAAAAACTTCAGTTTTAATTTCTAAGTTGCAAAGTATTGAGATACATATAATATTCCACATAAACAGAAGCTTGTTGGGGTTCTCCAAGATTTTTATAAGTTTAAAGTGGCCTTAACATCAAAGAGTTTGAGGATCACTGCTCTGGGCTTTAGTTTGTTCTACAGGTTATGTATAATAACAGTATCAACCTTATAACATTGTTAGAATTAAATAAGATAATGCACATCAAGCTCCTTGCCAATTGCCTGGCATATAGTAGGTGCTCAGTAAATGGTAATAATTTTCAATGCCGTTATTGATTTACTTTGTTCTGCGTTTGCTGAGGCTCTGCAGCTAACCGCCTTGGAAACCACAAAGAGGAGTGCATATGTTTATTTGTTGGTGATCACATTGCTGGGTACAGTGGAAAAACATGTAAGAGCTTTCAATCTGTTTGGAGATACAGGACTTGTGAAACAACATCAAAGCAGGTAAGATGAAATGTAAATTAGATCGAGTAGAGTATAAGTGCAAAACTGAACTGAGCAAGACACTTCTGCACTTACATTTTGTAGGAGTTTGGAGAAAAGGGAGACTGAAACGAGAGACGGATGGCAGACTGACTGGGTGCCACGTGTCCCTGAAATGTCCTAACCATACTCAATAAGAGTGTGTGCCTTCTCAGGGAGTCTATAGGGCATGTGCCAGGCCCTTAATATCTACACTGAAAATGGTGTGTTCATTTCCAGGAATACTCTGGTGCACTTTAACAAAACAAAAACCAAATTCCTACTTCTGAAATCCTTTTATCAGAAAATGCAGGGATTTGGAGTCAGCTGACCTGTGCCAAATCCCGATTCTGTTACTTCAGTGGCTGTGGGAGCTGGGGCATGTCCAGTCAGCATATGGAATCTTGAGATCCTGATGTGACAAATGGGGTGGTACTAATACCAGTCCTGCCTAGACTTGGCCCCCAATGTAAGGGGAACAAATGAGATCGTGTAGGCGATGCCACTTTGCACATTCTGAAGCACTAAATGAATGTGCAATGGTGTCACCACATGGTTTTTGCCTCTTTTGCCTATTACATCTCTACCCCCATGATGTTCTGAGACTGGTGGCATCTGCTCCAGAGAGGAAGCAGGCCTGGAATAGCCCGGGTATTTACGGAGGAGATTGGCAGAGTGTGAGTTGTGAAACTCAGTGGTCTGCTCCAGATCATCCTGTTGAGTTCCTCACTCTCATGAGCACTAAATTTACTCTCCCCATTTTTTTAAAAATAGCTTCAGAAATTTGCTCTATTATGTTTCTCTTCACTTTATGTTGGGGGGAATTTGAGAATACTTCCATACAAAGGGCTGTTCTTTGACTGAGAATGATCCTGTCAGGCATATAGCTCACCTCTCACTTGTCAGGCACATGGCAAGAGAATGAGTTTCTCAGAATTAATGGCCTTTTCTAAACCCATTAAAGAAACTCTAAAGATTAGGGCTGCTGTTCCCAAGCATGAGGATCATTTTATGCGGATTGGCCACTTTGAATAAGCTAGTGACTAGTGGAAGAGTAGCTGTAACCCTGCCCTCTGAAGGCTTGTACTCATAATGAGCTCAAATGTGACCTAAGGACAACTAAACCGGTAAGTCTGAGACTTGATTACCCTGTATGCTTTGCAGCCTCCTCCTCTTACTCAGTGTGTGACCTTAGGCAGCTCACTGCACCTCTGTGGGATTCAGTTTCTGCATCTGCCATAGAGGGATCATGAGTACCGATCCTCCAGGGCTGACATGAAAATTAAAGAAGGTAGAGTGTCTACAGTGCTGATCTACGTGATTGGCATATAGGCAACACTCTGCAAATGTTAGCCGTTATGACTGTGATGATGTTAGGACCTTGTCACAGTGTAAAGGAAGCCATATCCCTGACCTCTGAGGGCGTGTGCTCAAAATGAGATAAAATACAGAAAGACAAGCAATCCAAACGTGGGCAGAAGGGGCAGGGAGGTTGCATTCAGTCCAGTGGTTTCACCGAACCCTCCTTCCTTTCCATCTCCTCCTACCAAAATTGTTAACTTTACCACAGAACAAGACATTATTTTAACTGCCTAGAAACCAGGGCTTCTTTCGTTTTTTCCCCAAGTGGGGTGAGGGGGAAGGAAAAGAGAGAGGGAATAAACACCAGCTGGGATGAGAATATGAAGAAAAGACAGGTTTCTTTTTTTTCCCATTAAAAAAAAAAAAAGAATGAGGTAGTGGGGACAGGGAGAAAAATGTGTTTTGAATGTGGAGGTACTGTTGCAAATAGCACAGGCAGTTTCCCAGAGCCGCACTTCTTCCAATCATCTCAGAGCAGGCAGTGCTCTGGCCCCAGCCAATTATTTATTTACACAAGAGGTACAGATGCCAGAGGCAGGTGTCAAAACAATTAATAACACTCCCAAAATGAATAGTCTCTCCGTAACTCTGCCAGCCCGTGTAGGCTGGCTCCTCAGGAGAGAGCTCCCTGAGAAACTGCTCCCAGCCAGAGCAATGGTCTGGGTCCACTGCGCAAACATTCAGTACTGATCTGTAGCTACACTCTACCGCCCATTGCGTATGAGGGTGAGGGCTTGCCTTTTCAAGGGACTCACCTTCAGCCCTTCTTGAAATACCTAGTACTTCTCGAAAGCTGAATCTTTGCTCAAAAGTCTTTGAGTTTTTCTAGCCAGAGAAATGCAGAGGCAGACTGGGGGACTCCAAAGTGGTGGGAACTGCTGTTTCTTGAAGATAAATTTGCAATAAAATGAATTCTACAATTGAGGATTAAAAGGATTTCAAATTTAAATTGAATTAAAATTTTAAAACTTAATTCACTTATTTTTCAAAACAACCTTACAAGGTATACACTACTATTATCCCCATTTCCAGACGAAGAAACCGAGTCACAAAAAGGGTAAGTAATTTGCTCAAGTAAGTAGTAGATCTAGAATTTGACCTCAGGTGGGCTGGCTCTAAGGTAAGTGCTCTTAACCATTAAACACTCTGCTTTGCTCCCTCCTGTTCATTCCAGAGATTGAACTTCCTTCTCTTGACCTTACAGCCAAAGGTTGTTATTGTGTCATATAAATATACTTTCTATAACTATGTGTGTTGGTATTTATTTCTCATTGAGGTCCAGAAGGTCTTGGTGCTTTGAACATCTTCCCACCTATCCTGTGCACAACTGCACACACTCTCAAATAATGAAAACATTTTTCTTTTTGATTTTACAAGCTGATATTATTCTCTTTGGAGCTTTGGTGTCTTAGAAATGCACTGTAACCTTAATTACAACTCGTATCACGGGAGTTGTACTCAGTTTTAAGGGACTGCTTCACCGTTCTAGCTGTGGAGAAATGGGAAGTTATTTCCCAGTGGCTCGAATTAGAATTAATGCACTGAGCTCTCCAGACCACAGACAGAATCATGAGACATTGGGTAAGCATCTGAATCGTGGAATTTTCAGCCTCCTGGCGAATGCTTCTTTTTTCTTCACCCCTTCCCCAAGCCTGCCCAGGAGAAGTCCGTGCCTTGGGGAGTAGGGACTTGAGCTAACTATCAGGTTGGCAATCAGTGAATGCCTGCTGGTGGATTGATTGCTAGAGTCTGCTAGAGAAGAACTTTTGAAACCTCAGGAGCAAAAGAGTGTGTGCTCTTGATTCTAGGGCCAGATCCAATCTCCTCAAAAAATTAAGACAAAGTCAGAGTTTCCCCGACAAAACCCACATTTGGCAGTCTTCAGAAAGTTTCTATCACCTGCAGGATGGAAAAATCATGGTCCCCAGGGAAGGTAATGGGTACTTATTTCATGTTTTTGCTTTCATTGCAGATGGAAGCAGCAGCAATAGGAACAGCAGCAACACAGCCTCGGACCAACTGAGCATTTAATTGAACACCTAATGGAGTGACACTTTGTTTCCTAGGCAAATTTGGTTGCTATTAACAGGGAGGTAGTTATCATGGTTAAATTTACTCATTCCAACAAAGTACTAGGGGAGCTTTTTAATATTTATGTGACAATAATTGATCTTTTACCACTGTCAAGTACTGCTAAAGACTTATCAGCTTGCTGTTTCAGCACCATATGTTGTAGCCAAGATGCACTCCATGTGTCCTTCCTGTGCCTTGGGGAGAGAACATTTGCAGTGGATCAGAATAGAAAATGATATGGGTTTCAGAAAAGCTCCTTGCTCTCAGCTTTCTCGTCAGTGACCGGGGTATGCAAGTTGTGACTATAAAGTAATGAGACTACCTTCCAAAACCACCCGTGAAATGAAGCCTCGACCTTTAATTGTTCTCTTCCCAAGGTTTGAACCAAGAACTGGTCGACCTAATTAAAGGGGATTCCTCGTAAATTCGCCTTGTATTGCATTCAACTTATTTTAAATAGGGCATTCTGTGAAATCTGAAAACCCGCCTACAATTAAAACACTAACATCTATACCATTTGGTTTTTCTTAATGAGCCATGTGCTGATTTCACTTGTCTTACTTCAGCAATAACAAGGATTAGCACACACATACCATAAGTCTCCCAGGAACTTAAGGAGTGGGCTTTTAGAATTTTTCTTGAGGCAGATTTCATTTGAACTTTATTTATGGGAGTGAGTGAGCTACTTGGGGAAAGAGAGTTTAACTGTTTCAAACTGTGAGGGTCCCCTTAAGTAAACTGCGTCTGGGAATCACAGTGTGGGTCAAGGAGCTAGAAACATTAAGCATCCCACAGTCATATGCATAGGGAGGCTACCTCAATAGCTCTGCCTGCCTGATGAGGTGGGGTTGCAATGACCCTTGGGTCGTCTGGAGGGTAACAGTTTCAGAAGATGTGGTGAAATAAGGCAAGTGTGTTACCGTGACCATGATAATATTAATATTTTAGAAGTATCTTGATGTCGTGGGCCTTAAGGAACTGACATTCACAAGTCTTCCTCCAAGCACACACTGTCTACTAGGTCAATCACATAATGAGCTGTTAATATTTAAAATCTAAACACAGCAGACATTTTTTAAAAATGGATCTGTCAATCACAGTGGAATGCTATTTTCCTGGGATCACTGTGCCACCATCTTTTCTGGGATGGAGAATCTCCTTTTCCGTTCGTTTGTTAGTTTGCTTTTTTGCACTGTTGGAGGAGAACGTTTTCAAAGCAAATTAAGAGAAAATTGAAGAAATGGACCTTTAACCCTTCCTCAGAGCTACTGATGAGGGCCTGAGAGAAACTTCTCTTTAAAATCCTCTGGAAATCTAGAAGCCATTTGAGCATGTTCATTAGTGGCCTTTGGCCAATTATGTCTGTACATTTCTTAGACAACTTTTCATATATTTGGAAAATTCAATCCAGCCCTAATGCCACTGTGGATTATTTCCTTGGGCTCCTGGATATTTTCTGTGCTGCTTCTTCTTTTTTTTTGGATCTGATAATTTTTTGTAATTAAAGGAAATAAACCCTCAAACAAATTACTTATTATCATGTTTTATTATTTTTCTAAGCAGTTTCCTATTCATAATCTGTCCTGGTCCTCATTAACACTTCTGGGATTGAAATTGTTAAATTGCTTTTGCCCATATAAGTAGATATAGTAACATTTAGGCTGATGCCTTGGCTTTGAGTTATTTCTAGTTTCAATGAGCAGCTATTAGTCAGTTGAATTTGATGCGGCTTTAATCAAATTAATTAATTAATTTTTCAGAGACAGGGACTTGCTCTATCCACCAAGCCAGAGTGCAGTTGTGCAATCACAGCTCATTGTAACCTTGAACTCCTGAGCTCAAGGGATTCTCCTGCCTCAGCCCCCCAAGCAGCTAAGACCACAGGTGCATACTACCACATCTGGCTCATTTTGTAAAAAGTTTTTGTATAGATGGGGTCTCACTAAGTTGTCTAGGCTGCTCTTGAATTTTTGGCGATATTCCCGCCTCAGCTTCACAAAGTTCTGGGATTATAGGCAGGATAGTACCTGGCCTTCAACTTTATTTTAATATTCTATCTCAGTTGCTGCTCATTTTTATCTCATTCCTGACTGATTTCTGTCTTCTACCTATGCTGTTAGCCTAACTAATTATCTGGGAAAATTTGTGAAGAAATGGCTTTCTCCAGAAAAATGCAAACCCATTCAAAATTTTGCTCATGGGTCCACTTATAGTGTGATCCCAAGGAAGGCCATGCCCTAGCTTTGGAATCTCTCAGTTAGATGGTTGTGTACCTGTTTCTGTCATGATCATCGGGTCTCTGAAGCAAACCATCTTAGAAAGGAGATGACTTAGACCAGGAGTTAGAAAATTTTTGTCTGTAAAGGGCTATATGATCTCTCTTGCAATTACTATCCTCTCCTATAGTAGCATGAAAGCAGCCATAGAGATATGTAAATGATGGGCGTGGTTGTGCTCTGTAAACCAAAGTTCTGTCAACAGGAATTTGGAGGAAAGAGACTTTATCACAGTGAGCAGTTTACATGTTTAAAAGGAAGGTGCTTTCCAGGGAACAAAGGGATGGCTAGGGTTTTATAGAAAAAGTTTCCACTCAGGTTCCCAATAAGTTCTGATTATGCAAATGAGATTTGAAACTCGATTAGTTCTGATTGGCAGATGTAGCTGTGTTCTGATTGGTCAATACAGACGACCCTGATTGGCCAAGGCAGATGAGTGCTGATTGGTCAGCTCAGGTGTGCTTCCATTGGTTGGTTCAGGTGAGCTCTGAAAGTCCCAGATTGAGAAAGGTGTGTAAATAGTATGGAGGCAGAAAAATGATTTTGGGACATCAGTACATTTTCAAATAAATTCCTCAGGTGATTCTGATGTGCAGCCATGGTTGAGAAGAGCTGGTCTAGAGCAGTGTTTTGTAGCTGCAGGTTTAGCCCAAGAGTTTGGAGCCACAAACTCTTAAGGGTTTCAATATACTCCATGGGAGAAAGCTGATATCCAAAACGGGTTTCTGAATCATTTTTAATAATGCTTAACTTAGCCTTCTTCAAGAGGCAGTGCACTGTAGGAGAGAGATTAGATGGGAGGATTGGTGTGGACAAAAAAGAAAATATTAATATAATACAAAAACATTTATTTCCTATGAGTACATGTCTATGTTTATAAATGCATAAAATGAAATCTGGCAGGCTGCACCTCAAATAGATAGCCGTGGTTACCCCCAGGGGACTAGAACTGGAGGGTTGGGGATGGGGTCAAGAAAGATTTGATTTCAGCCTGCTGAAATCCTGACTCAGCCACTTACTAGGTGTGTTATCTTATTTCTTGGTGCCTCAGTTTCCTCGTCAGGTTGTATGTGGGATTTAAATGATTTAAATACATGTTAAATATTCTTAGAGCTGTATCTGGTATGTAGTAAATGCTCAGTAAATGTCATTATTATTAAGGATGGCTTGGAAAGTATTAATATGAAGCATTATATTGGTAGTTATCAACCTTTTTCCTGCCTCCATACCATTTAAGTGGGTAACTAGACTCTTTGAAGATACTGATTATCACCTAGCAGACGTACTCATCCCTTCTGGAAGAATAACTCTCTAGAGATTCTGATATGCACTCCAAGTCAGTATGATCTTCTGTCTAGATGAATACAATTATGTTTTCATTCATTGTTGAGCAGAAATCAACCTTTTCTCACAGAGATATTGCAGAGTTTGATTTGTGGAAATAGGAACAAAGTGATGTAATTATGAGGCTTTATACAGAAAAAGTCCCTACAACTAACATTGTATTACTTCTCTGACATACAAATAGATCTTCAAAGAAAGGTTAACTGTTTGGAGCACAGCAGCTCACACCTGTAATCCCAGCATTTTGGGAGGCTGAGGCAGCAGGATTGCTTGAGCCCAGGAGTTTGAGACCAGCCTGGGCAAAGTATCAAGACCTTGTCTTTACTAAAAATAAAAAAAAAGAAAAAAAGAAAGATTAACTGTATGCCACCAAAAGGAATATTGAACCACAGCATTACCTCTTATTTACAACATGTGGTAGTATGTAAAATACTCTGAATCCCCAAGTCCAAGCACTATGAATTATATGGTATCTGTCATGGATCTTTCAAAAAATGAACAGTCTCATCATCTTTCACTTTCTTTTTATAGGTATTATATTTACCTTCTAAATTATGACCTATTTATATGAATATTAAAATGAGTTTGTCATTTTGACTGGTGAGAGAAACCAGGAATTTATTTGGTATAAATGAAAACATGTCAGCTGGGTGTGGTGGCTCACGCCTGTAATCCCAGCACTTTGGGAGGTTGAGGCGGGCGGATCACGAGGTCAGGAGATCGAGACCATCCTGGCTAACACGGTGAAACCCCGTCTCTACTGAAAATACAAAAAAAATTAGCCAGGTGTGGTGGTGGGCACCTGTAGTCCCAGCTACTTGGGAGGCTGAGGCAGGAGAATGGCATAAACCCGGGAGGCGGAGCTTGCAGTGAGCAGAGATCGTGCCACGGCACTCCAGCCTGGGCAACAGAGCAAGACTCCGTCTCAAAAAAATAAAAATAAAAATAATAGAAAACATGTCTGAGAGGAAAAATTGGTTTAAAATGACCTGTTAAACATACAATTTAAAATGATCTGTAAATAATGTGGGGAAGTGAGAGAGGGCATAGATTTGGGGGTGTGACCAACAAGGTAGTAGCTTTACCAGAGAATTCAGAGGAAAGAATAAGAGTCCGTGCGTTTTAGTAAAAGCACACTCACGTGAAACTTGGCTTCTGGTCCCATTTATCACTGACTTTGGATTCATCAGTTAACCTCTCTGGGCCTCATTTTTCTCCTCCATAATTTGACAAGGCTGGGCTCAGTGAGTTCAAAGGTCTCTTTGGCCTGAATATTCTATTAATTAATTGTTAATAGCAGTGTCCATAGCCATGGAGTTCCGCCTGGGGCCTTCCTCTGAGGCAATCATCTATGGTATTTGAAGGAGAAAAAATGTTCTCTGACGAACCCTCACCCGTACGTGGAGACAAATTAAATTCTGAATATGTCGGTTTTCATTGAAATGTCATCTGTAGATTGACTGCTAAACAAAGGCCTTTTGACACGTCCCTGCATTAGCTGGTAACGGTAAGCTTTGGGAATGTTTTCTAATATGGCAGTACATTGGGCTTCTTTCTTCGGAATTAACTTCACCAGAATGGCTCTATCAGCTGTCAGAGAAGATGCCTGTAGGTGACTGCAGCTCCTGCATCAGGTATACTTGTTTGTGAAACAATCTCCAGGGAAACCATACCCTCACACTCTTCTTCACTTCCTTTGAACCTCCTGCTATTGCTGTTACTGTTTTCTGAAAAAGTAAAAATTAAAAAAAAAACTGACTCGGATATGGGTTCTGCTTGCTGGACAGTGATGACTGAGAGAAGGCATGGGGTGTCTGGCTGGCACGAGTTCCTTCTTCACACTCCGTGTTGTGAATCTGCTTTTGCCCAATGTCTCTCCATTGTGGTGGTGACTCCAGCTAAAATGGATTGAGCTAAAATATGAGCATTGTGCTGATATTTGGTAGCATTCTTCATTGAGGTCTCTGTTTTTCTTACTAAGGATTAATCTGAACCAGCTTTAACCAAGTGTTTGCTTTGCTTCAGTCAAAGCTTAAAAAAAACCCAACTAATTCTGTCAATTGCAAAAGTAAGGCTCATGATAAGCCAGCAAAATAGTGATCACTAGTTTAGTGAAGAACAAAAGTAACAACTATCACTTCCCATTTATAGCATATCTGTATCATCATTTTATTATGCTTTTTGGACCAATTGTATAAACAGGCTATGATGCCTCCACTTTATTAGAATATCAGTAAGTTCAGTGACTTGCCCAAGTCCTGTCAGTTAACGACTGAGCTGAGACTCGAATCCTAGCCTTTGGGCTGTAAGCCTACTGATTGATAAGAGTGGCTCCAGCCCTGCTCCTCTATACTCTTTCTAGAATACTGTGGTTGGGAATAGGGTGGTGAGCATGGCCTACCCAGGTTTAGGCCACAAGGAGATGCATTGTGGAGAATCCAGAAACAATAATAAAACGTATTCTAAGTGATACTGCTTTTTTTAAAAATCATCACTATGCCTCAATAATTCTAAACAATTTCAGTAATAAAATAATTCTCCCTATTTGGACAAACAGCTCTCATCACTCCTTCCTGAGAGATAAGACTCCTCAGGTTTTCCATCCAATGACATTTTCTGGCCTCCTACTCACCTCACCCTCAAATGAAGCCAGAGATGCTGCATAAGGCCAGAAGGAAAGACAGGAAACCAGCCAGCAGGCTTTGGACTCAAAAAGCCCCTCCTCAGTAGGGTACTGAATCAATTAGCAAGTGCTTATTGAACACCGATTCCATGCTCAGCACTGGGCCAAGAGCTTGAGGGGGAAAGAGCAGTCAAGCATGGTCTCTGCTTCAAGGAGCACACAGTTACCTTGATGAGATAAGACCTAGGGGAAGCAGCTATAGTTCACACTTGGCACAGCAAATAATTAAGAATGTGATAGGGCAGATTGTACATTGACTTTATTCCTCCAAGGATGGATCTTGATTTGGCATCATCATTTCTCCATCATTCTCTAGCTGTATCTTCTTGAGCAAGTATCCTAGCCTCTCCATGTCTCTGTTTCCTCATCTACAAAAATTGGTGGTGATAACAGTACTATAATACTAGCATTATTACTCCTTGAGGATTAATTGAGAGAGGAAGTGTTCAGTAGATTTTAGTTATTATTCATTCATCGAACTTTTAGTGAGTGTCTACTGTTTGCCACGGCACTGTGCTAGTTGGAAATATGGCCAGCACCCAAAGAGTTTCGGTGATTCATTCATTGTCACCTAGAGTTTCAAGGCTGTATAGTGTAATGGCTTAGAGCACAGGCTGTGTCTGACACCATATCATCTAGGGTCAAATGCAACCTCTGTCATCTTCTGCTTATGTGATTTTGCGTGAGTTCTTTAATCTCTGTGCACTTCATTTCCCTCACCTGCAAAACAGCAATCATAATAGTACGTATCTCATAGAACTATTGTGAAGATTAAAATAATTAATAGATACTAAGTACTTAGAATACTGTCTGGAACATAGTAAGCATAAATTTTAGCAATTACTATTACTACTGTTTGCTCCCTCACCAGAACTAATAACATTAATTTGGAGGTTGGTAAGAGGTTCCTAAATCAGTTAGAGAAATGGTTGAAACTTAAGTGGTATTAACCTTTTGGCTGCACTCTGCTTACAGCAATACCGTGATTATCCAGAATGGGGCATTCTGCTGAGCTTAATTTTCTAGTTAATTAACCAGGAGTTGACTAGAACACCCTATTTATTTCATTCCTTTTGTTTGGAAATCATTCTGAAGTGTCCCTAGCTTCTTACCCACTTTAGTAAATAAGGTTTAGTGGCTGTCCCTCCAAGTCTGCAGTGGAGGCAAAGGATCTATCCAAGGTTCTGGGTTTGATTTTAGCTAGTCTAATTTGGACTGCAGGGAGCATCATGGCCCCTGATGCCAGCAGAATCCTTGGGGTTTCTAGTTTTCTGTTTAGGCTTCACTAAGGACTACTTTTCATGGTTTTAGTAACCTACAGTGCCAGGACAAAGTCAATGACTTTATAATTTTTTTTTTTTTTTTTTTTTTGAGACGGAGTCTCATTCTGTTGCCCAGGCTGGAGTGCAGTGGCGCCATCTCGGCTCACTGCAAGCTCCGCCTCCCGGGTTCACGCCATTCTCCCGCCTCAGCCTCCGGAGTAGCTGGCACTACAGGCGCCCACCACCACGCCGGCTAATTTTTTGTATTTTTAGTAGAGATGGGGTTTCACCATGTTAGCCAGGATGATCTCGATCTCCTGACCTCGTGATCCACCCACCTCGGCCTCCCAAAGTGCCGGGATTACAGGCGTGGGCCACCGCGCCCGGCGACTTTATAATTTTTTATGTCCCTAAAGGAGGAACTCAGTTGAAGGTTATTCTGACTATTTCTAAAAGCAAGGGCTAGGCAGCTATGTGTTGTTCGTATGGGGCATAAAATGACTTTTTGGAAAATGTTGAGTCTTGGGCAGCAGTAGAGAGAACATTCTGTCTAGGCAAAGGATACCTCACAAGAAGTTCAAAATGGTCCTTTTGCTTCCCATATCTGTCCTACCAGCCTTAGCAACCTGCACACGACCTGTAAGTCCCACCAGTAGAATCGCCCTCCAGAGAAATGCTGTCCAATAAAAACTACTGTGGTCATGGAAATATCCTATATTTGTAATATATGATAGCCACCGGGTACATATGACTTTTGAGCACTTAAAAACCAAAATTTTTAACTGTATTTAATTTCTCTTAATTTAAATTAAAATAACCACTGGTGTCATTTAGTGGCTACTGTATCAGGTGTTTTAAGTAAATGTTTAGGCCAGGTACAGTGGCTCACACATATAATCCTAATACTTTGGGAGGCTAAGGTGGGAGAATCGCTTGGAGCTGGAATTTTGAGACCATTCTGGGCAACACAGTGATATCCCGTCTCTACAAAAAATAAAAAAATTAGTTGGGCCATGGTGGTGTGCACCTATCGTCCTAGCTACTTGGGAATCTGAGACAGAAAGATTGCTTGAGCCTAGGAGTTTGAGGCTGCAGTGACCTAAGATTGCTCCACCCTGGGTGACAGAGCAAGACCGTGTCTCAAAAAAAAAAAAAAAAAAAAAAAAAAAAAAAAAAGGTGTGTTTACTTTTTTTTTCCCCTAAGGACACTGAAGTTTCCTGTTCCAGGAATGATCTCTGGGGGAAAAAGCATTACGTTTTTTTTTCCTTTGTTCATAACTGAGTGGTGTACACATTGGTGTATTTGTCCTTATCTCATAAGAGGACCAAACATGAGATGGGTATGAACTATTGAGAAATCAGGGTTATGAATGTTTAAATGGTGAAGAGACTCCAGGCTTGGAGAACTCACAAAGAGGACAGGCAGGAGTGTACCATTAAAGGGGCAGGGTGGGAGCTTCATGTTAGATGCTAAAAAGGACATGGCAAGAGCAGAATCAAATTTGTCCTAATTTCTGCTGTTTAGGGCTGATACAGACTTAAGGAGACAGAATGGGAGTGGAGATGAGGACTTGGGAAGTGAGCTTGGAGTCATGACTACCTCTTCAATGAACTAGCTTCCTTTCCTCACCCTGGCCTACGTACAGGGGGCTTGTCTGGAGAAGACTAGTCCTGTAGTTGAAAGGTCAAGACTGTGTCCCAAAATGCCAACTTTGGTGAGTCGCAGGCAAAGGGGCTGAAGGAAAGAGGGCAGAGGATGGCTTTGTAAAAGATTCATTCCTTGAGAGACTTTCACTAACCTGCCCATGGAGGTGAAATCCAGCAACTTCTCTTCGGTGGATGTCCTTAGTACTTAGATGAAATGCCAATCAGGAAACAACTGCTTCTCTCTGGGATCCCTGAGGCTTCTGCCGGCCAGACTGCTCATGGACAAGCCAGCCTGTTCAGCAAACAACTGAATGATTTCCTTATTATTCGGAAGTGTGGTGCATCGGACACACAGTAGCTATCATGGTGAAACAATTGCCGTTTCAAATGTACTTGAAACCGAATGAGCTGCTGCAGACAGCATTAGCAGTGCCCAGACTCTTGGATGGGGCTTGTTTTACTGGAGACCATCAGTTTTTAGTGGTTTAATTTTTCTCTGATCCAGTTTAAGTGTTTGACATTAAAGAAGTTTTATGCTTTCAAGATTTACCCTGGAAAAGATCAACAACCCCACAGTGAAAGTTAATCGTCAGTGTCAAGCACTAATCACATTCCTGAAGGGGGGTAAGCACCAAGGTATTGGGAATCTGGAGCTGGTGAAAGGCAGTTTCCTCCTCGTCGGAACCAAGTGTTGAATGTTGAATGAAGGACAGGGAAGTGTTTGGACTATTTGTGAAGGAGAGAACAGGGTTCCATGGGTTAGAACACTCATCAGGGCACTCAGGGCACTCAGGGCACATCAGGGCACATCAGGACACTGCCAGATGCTTTCCTACTGAGAGGCCTTGGAGTTTATCTTTAAAGCACATCTGCCCAGTGATATTCACACACTAAAGGTACTGGGAGGAAGGCTTACTTAGAGAACCAGCTGGGGATGTAGAGGACTTTATTGAGACCCAAATTTGAACATAGGCATGGACAAATATCCGACATAGGTTATAGAATGTTTGAAATTAGGCCTATTCTGGAAATTTTCAGAGTCATGATGGATTCTGCTGTGGATTACACTCTCCTGCCAAAAAGGAAATTCCATTTTGCAAGCCACCTGCTCTGTTTTGTTGTGAAGGGTAAGGGAGGAGCTACTACCTCTCTGCTTCTTCCATGTAATTCGTAAGAACAAGGCAGAACCAACAGGCAGTCTTCCATCTAAGATCTGCAGGGCACAGATCAATGTTACAAATGGAGGCATCTGGCCTGTGGCCTACTCACCCACTGCCCTCTCATATTCCTACCCTTGACTCTCTTCTCTTATCCCTGGCTCTCTTTCCACACTACAAGAAGGTTCAAGCACGTGGACATGCCAGCCTACACGTCCAAGCTCTATCTAGCACTCTAATGTCCCAAACAACTGGCCATTGGTCACCCAACAAGGTAGGGCTTGTACACCTGTGGCACTGCGTACCCCTAGAGGGATAACTCCCAGCAAGAGTCCTGCACAACTACCTTCCCATCTGTAGTCTTCATGCTGTTTGAGCAGAAAATTCTGGGGTTCATTTACCTAAATTTTGTTCTAGAAGCTGAGGATCTGAACTCAAAATGTGCATGTCCCTGAGGCCCCATGGCTCACTTTGGGGGGAGAGTTGCAACCATAGGAGAGTCAGAGCAGGGCCCTTCAAAGTGTGGGCCTCAGGGCAGCGCCTCTTGCCTGGGTTAACCTGACACCAGTATGCACAATTTAAAAATGTGGCGTTCCACTGGCCATCTTTGGTCAGAAACTCCAACAGTCAGTGATGAAGTGCTGTGAAAATAACTTCAGTGAGCTGATAAAGGGGTGGATACCAAGGACCAGCTGAAGTGATGACCGTCCACTCCTGCTGCTTAGCATGCAGCCATTCCTGTGCAGCTGAGCACTATGAGGACGAGACTCTAGAACTCATAGATAGTTAGCTGGGTGTAGGCAGCTTAAATGCAGTGAGGCGTGAATAGGCCTTGATAGCCATAGGTTTCAGGTGTCGATGCATGAGAAAGTACTGGATACACAGTATAAAGTTGTGTCCAACTATGGAGTTTGCTTCATGGAGCTCTTCTGGGCACCATTCCTAGTAACAGAGCAATTATTGGCATTACTGGTGGGAGGAGGTATCCCAGGAGTTGACATTTTGCCCTTGTCATTTTGAGGTAGCAGCCTCCAAAGAGCTGTATGTCTGCACAGCCTAGGGGCCCTTTCTGGCTGTGCTGGTCATTGGTGAACTGGAGAGCTCAGGAGCCACATTATCCGTGCCCCCGTCCACTCCTGTGTCCTGCTTGTGCATTGTGCCTGTCTTCAGGCAGCCAGACAGCTCGTCTGCCCTAGGTGTTCTCCTGAGAAAAACCCATGGATATTTCATTAGATAATACCACTGATAAGAGTGGCCGCCATTCAGTGGTTTTGATTTGCCAGACTGTGCTAAGTGATTGACATGCGACTTACTGAATTCTCACATCAGCACTGTGAAAGATTTGTTCTCATCCCCATTTCCTAAATGAGCAAGTTGAGGTTGAAAGAGGTTAAGTAATTTGCTCTAAGTGACAGGTGGTAAGTGACAGAGACAATATATAGACTCAGATCTGCTTGACTTGAAGGCCTAAGTCCCTAACCGGAACCCTAACCTCCCAGCTATTCTCTCCCTTATCCAGGCCTGGTGTCTCTGCATAGAATTAATAGTGAACTTCTCCCAACTTGTTACTTAGGGTTCACGCTAAACGTACCCGTGTAGTCAATTCTTACTGCATGCACAGTCCACTATGCTGCGGTGGAAGCTCAGAGAGTAAGGCAGGGATGTGAAGGCACGCACAGCGGACAGTGGCCACAGCTGAGTGTGTTACATTAGGTAAAGGACAACCTCAACCTCATCGCATTTCTGTCTCCTTGACAGGGCAAATAATTAAGCTAAACTTTACCCTCTGTGCTTGGCAAAATCCTTTTTCTGTCTCCTATACCATCCCTGCCTCACAGAGGACCAGAGTAGATTTAGCCAGGGCCTACCTGAATGGAAGGGAAGAATGCTGTTGACAGTGTAGGTGGAAGCTGGATTTCAGTCCCAGCTCTGTGACTTGCAAGCTCTGTGACCTTGAAAAATTTACTTAATCTCTTTATGCTTCAGTTTCCACATATGTCAAATGGAGATCATAATGGTATCCATCTCATGGGATTGTTGTGAGTATTAAATGAAATATGCATGTGACAGTGGGTCTGGCATATAGTAGGCACTCAAGATTTGTTGGCTATAACTAATATTAGCTCTGTTTAGAAACCTGATGACATCCAAGCAACCATCAAAAATGCTTATCTCAAAGCCCTTTCCAAAAGGAAGAATACACCAATATTCATAGAATTTAGTTAATCTACTTTTGAAGATACACACACACATACACACACACACAGACTCACACTGTGTCACTTAATTTTAATTGCACACACAGATTCACACTGTATTACTTAATTTTAATCAAAGGCTGTACAATTTGAAAGCTCTGAGTTTTGCTGTAACATGCAAAGTTATAAAAGGGAGAGGAAATGTATGACTTAAGTATAAATACCGGGTAGGCACGTGATACGTGATCTTTTTTCCTTTTTTTTTTTCTTTCTTTCTTTCTTTTTTTTTTTTTGATGGAGTCTGGCTCTGTTGCCCAGGCTGGAGTGCAGTGGCATGATCTCAGCTCACTGCAGCCTCCGCCTCCTGGGTTCAAGCGATTCTCCTGCCTCAGCCTCCTGAGTAGCTGGGATTACAGAAGTGCACCACCATGCCCGGCTAATTTTGTAGTTTTAGTAGAGACAAGGTTTCTCCATGTTGGCTAGGCTGGTCTTGAACTCCTGACTTCAGGTGATCCGCCTGCCTCAGCCTCCCAAAGAGCTGGGTTTATAGGTGAGAGCCACAGTGCCTGGCTAAACGGTCTTTTTTTTTTTTTTTTTTCCGTAAGTATCAAGGATGTATGCTTTTTTTTTAAACGAAGAAAATACCATTTTTGAAAATAATAGACTGTTATTTGAAATTATAGTTTAATTCGAAAATGCTTCTCCTGGCTGGGTGTGCTGGCTCACACCTTGTGATCCCAACAATTTGGGAAGCTGAGGTGGTAGGATCACTTGAGCTCAGGAGTTCAAGACCAGCCTGAGCAACATAGTGAGACCTCCTCTCTACAAAAAATACAAAAGAAATTAGCTGGGAGCTATGGTGCATGCTTGTGGCCCCAGCTACTCTGGAGGTTGAGTCAGGAGGATTGTTTTAGCTCCAGAGTTCGAGGCTGCAGTGAGTTGAGATAGTACAAAGTGAGACCCTGTCTCAAATAAATAAATAAATAAATAAATAAATAAATAAATAAAATGGTTCTCAGTTACCAACTCAACAAGGTCTGGGGATAGGGCCTGGATCCTAAATTGCATTTAAGTGAGGGATGGATAGGCTGGATCTCCTGTCCAAGCTGAGTAATGAACTCATTCATTCATTAGAGACTTCAATATATTTCTTTGGTCAGAACTAAATACTTATCTGACCTAAGCTCTCCTGCTTTCACTGCAATCATTAGTACTGTCAGGGAGCTAGTGCATTTTTTGAGTTTCCACAAGAATGAGTGATTTTTCAATCTTTCATCAGGTGCCAACTCTTATTCAATAGGTTCATTTGCAGAATCTATCCAATGATAGTGCTTACAAACTGAGACAGTATTTACTACATGCCAAACGCTGTCTAAGAAGCAGTTTACATCCATTAACACAATTACTTTTCATAGTAACCCATTTAGTTTTCCAGAAGAAGAAACTGAGGCCATAAGTAAAATAAATTGCTCAGAGCCACACAGGTGATAATGAGGTGACATTCAAACACAGGTATTCTGGTTCCAGAGTTTGTGCTCCTAAAATACTACACTATTTTGCCTCCAGAAGGCTAAAGAGGATTTTGCTAAATGCCTGATTAGTTAGACTTGCCTGCAGTCAAACGCATTATTGTAGCTTGAGCTTTCAGGAAGTTTGGACTGTTTCTCAGCATTCTCTCCGCCCCAGAGCCTCACCTGCATATTGAAAAGTGAGAGCCCTATAATTTGGTGGTTAATTTCAGGAGCCCAAGCAGTTTGGGAGATGAGATTTTGAAGGGGAGAATAAATAGCACCCTCTTCCCTACCCAAGCTCTGAAGCAATTCAACTGTAGTACAGAAAACGAGTAAAAACAGTATAAAGTACAAAACATTGCCTTTATCCCGCATAAAGTCTGGCTTGCAGGAGGTAGCTTAGTGTGAAATAGTTGCTAGTTAATAGAAGCTATTATTACTCATTCTTGTTCCTACCCCTGTGCTCCCTGGAAGCCCCGCTCCTTTGCCAAATTGAAAGCCTACACCTTGTCTAAAGTGAATTCATACAAGTAAATCAGCTGGCCTCATGCCTTTCTTTCCCCTTCTAGCGTATATTGACTTTTGTCTTTCCTGGACTCTTAATTTTCTGTACCAGACAATGTTGTATGATTTCATAATAAATGCTATGTAGCATTCCATGGATGTTTCGTGCTTGTCTCTCCGACTAGAATATATCTCTATGGACAGGATGCCTTTCTCATATGTCATTAAAATAAGATGAGGTGTTTGAATGCACATAGCATAATGTCATGTGCATAGCAGGAGCTCAGAAATGCTTTTTCTTTTATTCATCCTCTCCTTTCTGTTTTTCTCTCCCTTTAATTCTCTTTTTGTTCTTTCTCCTTTGTATCCACTGAAGCACTTACTGTAGTGCTGAAGTCCCAGGAAGTACTAAATAAATACATGTGAACATAAATTTACTGTATTTTACTGTCCAGAATCCCCCTTTTATTCCTGAGAATGTGAGGTTCCTTTTTGTAAAATGCCTGATGTTGAGTTTATTCAAAATGATTCCTTTCTTCCCTCATTAACTCTGAGGAAATAAGCAATAGCCAAGTTAGAGGCATGTGTTGGATTCAGTTGGACCCTAATAATATGTCTGGTATCCTAATTAGGTTTCCTCTGAATGTCCTTGAGTGAATGCTGGACTACAAATTACACCAAGATAAGCACTGTGTAGTGTTCTATGCTGTATCCCCAGTACCAAAATTTGGAAACAATACAAATGTCAATCAACTGACAAATAGTTGACCAACAAAAAGTGGTATATCCATACAATGGAATATTATTTGGCCATAAAAAGGATGAAGTATTGATTCACAAGACAGTATATTTGAACCTTGAAAATTTTATGTAAATTATAAGAAATCTGACACAAAATGCCACTTATTATATGATCCCATTTATATGAAATGTCCAGAATAGGCAAATCTATATAGACAGAAAGTAGAATCACATTTTTTTTAAGGCCAGGGCGGGGATGGGGACATGGGGAATGTTACTGATAGTTAATGTGTGCAGGATTTCTTTCTTTAAATTTTACTTCAATTCTCCCAAAAACCAAATACTTAAGGATTATTATTCCCATTTTCCAAATAGGAAATTGAAATTTCAAAGGTTAAATAATGCCCAAGGTTATACAGAGTGTGAGTCTAGGCTGGGATTGTCTCCAGTCAGGGTTTCTTTTTGGGATGATGCAAATGTTCCAAAGTTGACTGTAGGCTGGGTGCGGTGGCTCACACCTGTAATCCCAGCACCTTGGGAAGCTGAGGCGGGCAGATCACTTGGGGTCAGGAGTTTGAGACCAGCCTGGGCAACATTGTGAAACCCTGTCTCTACTAAAAATGAAAAAATTAGCCGGATGTGGTGGTGCCCACCTGTAGTCCCACCTAGTTGGGAGGCTGAGGCATGAGAATTGCTTGAACCCGGGAGGCAGCCAAGATTGCATCACTGCACTCCATCCTGGGTGACAGAGCAAGACCCTGTCTCAATAAATAAATAAATAAATAAATAAAGTTGACTGTAATGGTTGTATATATCTGTGAATACACTAAAAGCTATTCAATTATATACTTTAAATGATTGATTGAATTTTATTCATGTGAATTTTATGTCAATAAATGGGTTAGCAAACTGGCCCCAAAGTATATGCTTAATAGATATTATTATTATCAGTGAAAAAAGTCAGAAACCCTGGGGATGAGCTTTGAGATTCAGTAATTTTTAAAAGCTTCCAAAGTGATTCTAATATTTTCAGCTGCAACTAAGAAGCTCTTTGCTAAGTGAATAAATGGTTGAATTCTATGTAAGCACTGATTGAATAAATCAGTGAATGGATGGATGACAGGGGTGAGCCTTGCTCCTCTTTTTTTTTTCTTTTTTTGAGGCAGGGTCTCAGGCCGGAGTGCAGTGGTATGATCACCGGTCACTGTAGCTTCGTTCTCCAGAGCTCAAGTGATCCTCCTACCTCAGCCTCCCTAGTAGCTAGGATTATAGGCACATGCCACTATGCCCAGCTAATGTTTGTATTTTTTTCTTTTTTCTTTTTTCTTTTTTTTTGTTGAGATAGGGTTTTGCCATGTTGCCCAGACTGATCTCAAACTCCTGGGCTCAAGCAATCCTCCTGCATTGGCCTCCCAAAGGGATGGGATTACAGGCGTGAGCCACTGCACCCTGCCCAGCCTTGCTTCTTTTTCCTGGCTGGGAAAGTCCAAATATCTGGAGCATTGCAGGAGATGCCAATTTGATCTGGAAGCCCAATTGTTTCTCAGGTCACAGAATGATGTGCAGGGTGGGGCCCTACCAACACTTCCATGACATGCCTACCTGCACCCTGACTTCTGGGTAATTCAGCAAGTGGGCTGCACATCCTTAGAGAGCATACATCAAGGGATTAGAGCTCTTTTCAAGGAAGGAGCTCTGTCAACACAAAGCACAATATTATTGCATTTTTATAAAGCTGTATGAATTTTCACATACCATCTGCCTGTTATTTTTACAAGTTCCTGCCTAAAAGTAGGTTTGCATTTATGCTGTCAGAATTTGAAGGCATAATTGTGATGGTGTTCCTTATAATTATTATTGCATTTTCTTCCCAGTGGCTATTTGTTTTATTATGAGTTTTATTTTTCTCCCAGGAAAACCTCCATGAGTGAATCAAATGCATATAAATGAGGGCACTCAGATACCATCTATAGACAGCATAAGATGGTTAGACTCTGAAAGTTAATGAGCTAATGTATTGCTAATCAACCCAGCTTACAACATAATTTAGTAGATATAATTGAAATACTGAATAGAATCAAGCATGTAGCATTTTGAACTATTTCTATTTTGCATTCACTTTCATTAAACAGAAGTTAGAAGTGTGTGTGTGGCCTTCCTCTTTTTTAGCCATGCCTAATGTCAGCAAACATATTGGAACAAGTACACGGAACTTTTAGTCCAGAGCTCTCTAAGCACACATCACTTATATTGACCAGTTATGATTCTTAGCCTTTAGCACATGATAAAAAAAAATTGGCCGGGTGCGGTGGCTCACTCCTGTAATCCCAGCACTTTGGGAGGCTAAGGCAGGCGGATCACGAGGTCAGGAGATCGAGACCATCCTGGCTAACACAGTGAAACCCCGTCTCTACTAAAAATACAAAAAATTAGCCAGGCGTGGTGGCGGGCACCTGTAGTCCCAGGTACACGGGAGGCTGAGGCAGGAGAATGGCGTGAACCCGGGAGGTGGAGCTTGCAGTGAGCGGAGACTGCACCACTGCACTCCAGCCTGGGCAACAGAGTGAGACTCCGTCTCAAAAAAAAAAAAAAAATCACAGGACAGTTGGGCCTTGCACAACCCAATGTACAGCTCAGACACCAAGCAGCTTTCCTGACTCTGGGTTCAGTGTGACCCTTTCTGGAGGAACTGAAAGGCATGGGCAGCGTGCCGTACCCCAGCGTGAGGCATGGCAGATAGGACTGCTTGCCTTTAAATGCCAGGCCGAAACTCAGTCCCCTGCGCAGAATCTGTCATGCCCTGAAATTCTCCTTTCTACAGGGGGCTTCTTGCTCTTTTTGGTATGTGGTTTCATTAGCTGTTATCCTTTGACATCACTGGTTCTTGGGCCCCTTAACTTTACAGTTAGGCCTTCGGTTCTAACACTCCTGAAATCTCACAGTTCCTGTGAGTTTTTGTCAATGCATCTTCTTGCAATATTCATGGCAAAATTTGCACCTGCTTAGGTTAAAGTGAGACCTGCCAGATGTAGCGATCTTACTGAGTTTACCAAAATTGCCACACACAGATGCACACACACACACACACACACATTTTCTATTCTAAACTCTTAACCCTGTAGAGAAGTATAATATGTTCATAGTGGCAACATGGAAAAATCATTTCTAGCAAATCAAAATTTACAGAATCCTGCCCAAAGTACTATATTCTTGATTAATATTAATTGGATGTTAGTGTCCAGTATTATGGAAAATACAACTGCCAAATTCATAGAGAACATCAAGGACAGGTAGTGGGAAGGATATTGAATACATAGTAGGTGTTCAAAAAATATTTCAATTCATTTCACAGAAAGCACTGATTTAATAATTGCATACAACTGTGGAGACACAAAACAAAATGAAACAAAGCAACAGGCTTCCTCTCAATGGCATGTTTTAATTGGAAGTTCAGAGGAAAATGCAAATTGGAATCATCCTGAAAGACAACTGAGCAACTCTTTTCCAGACTTCAAAAATCTTTGCTAAATCACAAGCATTCCTATACATCAATAACAGACAAACAGAGAGCCTAATCATGAATGAACTCCCATTCACAATTGCTGCAAAGAGAATAAAATACCTAGGAATCCAACTTACAAGTGATGTAAAGGACATCTTCAAGGAGAACTACAAACCACTGCTCAAGGAAATAAGAGAGGACACAAACAAATGGAAAAACATTCCATGCTCATGGATAAGAAGAATAAATATTGTGAAAATGGCCATACTTCCCAAAGTAATTTATAGATTCAATGCTATCCCAATTCAAGCTACCACTGGCTTTCTTCACAAAATTGGAAAAAACTACTTTAAACTTCATATGGAACCAAAAAAGAACCCACATAGCCAAGAAAATCCTAAGCAAAAAGAACAAAACTGGAGGCCTCATGCTCCCTGACTTCAAACTATACTACAAGTCTATGGTAACCAAAACAGCATGGTACCAGTATCAAAACAGATATATAGACCAATGGAACAGAACAGAGGCCTCAGAAATAACACCACACATCTACAACTATCTGATCTTTGACAAACCTGACAAAAACCAGCAATGGGGAAAAGATTCCCTATTTAATAAATGGTGTTGGAAAAACTGGCTAGCCATATGCAGAAAACTGAAACTGGGCCCCTTCCTTACACCTTATGCAAAAATCAACTCAAGATGGATTAAAGACTTAAACGTAAGACCTAAAACCATGAAAATCCTAGAAGAAAACCAGGGAAATACCATTCAGGACATAGGCATGTGCAAAGACTTCATGTCTAAAACACCAAAAGCAATGGCAACAAAAGACAAAATTGACAAATGGGATCTAATTAAACTAAAGAGCTTCTGCACAGCAAAAGAAACTATCATCAGAGTGAACAGGCAACCTAGAGAATGGGAGAAAATTTTTGAAATCTATCAATCTGACAAAGGGCTAATATCCAGAATCTACAAAGAACTTATACAAATTTACAGAAAAGGAAACAACCCCATCAAAAAGTAGGCAAAGGATATGAACAGACACTTCTCAAAAGAAGACATTTATGCAGCCAACAAACATATGAAAAAATGTTCATCATCACTGGTCATTAGAGAAATGCAAATTAAAACCATAATGAGATACCATCTCATGCCAGTTAGAATGGTGATCATTAAAAAGTCAGGAAACAACAGATGCTGGAGAGGATGTGGAGAAATAGGAATGCTTTTACGCTGTTGGTGGGAGTGTAAATTAGTTCAACCACTGTGGAAGACAGTGAGCAATTCCACAAGGATATAGAACTAGAAATACCATTTGACCCAGCAATCCCATTCCTTGGTATATACCCAAAGGATTATAAATCATTCTACTATAAAGACACATGCACATGTATGTTTATTGCAGCACTACTCACAATAGCAAAGACTTGGAACCAACCCAAATGCCAATCAATGATAGACTGGATAAAGAAAATGTGGTGCATATACACCATGGAATACTATGCAGCCGTAAAAAAGGATGAGTTCATGTCCTTTGCAGGGACATGGATGAAGCTGGAAACCATCATTCTCAGCAAACTATCACAAGAACAGAAAACCAAACACCTCATGTTCGCACTTGTAAGTGGGAGTTGATCAAGGAGAACACATGAACACAGGGAGGGGAACATCACACACCGGGGGCTGTTGGTGGGTGGGGGGCTAGGTAAGAGTTAGCATTACTAGAAATACCTAATGCAGGTGACGGGTTGATGGGTGCAGCAAACCACCATGCCATATGTATACCTATATAACAAAACTGTGCATTCTGCCCATTTATCCCAGAACTTTAATAATTAATAATAATAATAATAATAAAATGATGAAATGAAACTGAAAAAAAATTCTTTGCTTTGGACAGTGGGTTTTTCACTTTAGTTTGCATCAGAATCACCAGGATGGCTTGGGAAAACAGATTGCTGGGCTCTACCTCCATAGTTTCCAATTCACTAGGTTAGGGATGATGCCCAACACTTTCATTTCTAACAACTTCCCAGTTCATGCCAATGCTCCTCGTTGTAGGATGACCAACCATGCTAGCTTGCCCAGGACTGACAGGTGTTCCTGGATATGGAACTTTTAGTGCTAAAATGGGACACTCCTGGGCAAACCAGAATGGTTGGTCACCCTGCTGGCCCAGACCAGACTTTGCATACCACTAGTCATGGTGGTTGTATGGTAATCAGCAGGGCACCCTACATGTTCAGGCAACACCAGCATCCCTTGCTGTCCCAATTGTAGATAGTAAAGCTCAGTGTGATGGTTAATTTTATGTGTCAACTTGACTGGGCCTGGAAGTGCCCAGTTTAAACATTATTTCTGGCTGTGTCTATGAGGATGTTTCCAGACATTAGCATTTGAATTGGTGGACTCCATATAATAGATTGCCCTCTGCAATGTGGGTGGGTACCGTCCAATCAGTTGAGGGCCTAAATAGGAAAAACAATGGAAGCAGGAATTTGCCCCTTTTTTGCTTCCTGCCTGCCTGCCTGCTTAAGCTGGGAAATGGGTCTTGTCTGCCCTTGGAGAGGATTTAAACCATCATCTCCTCCGGATCTCAGGCCTTTGGACTCAGGTTGGCTACACCACTCGCTTTCCTGAGTCTCCAGCTGGTCATGTCACTTCTCTGTCCCCATAATCATGCGAGACAACTTCTCACAATAAATCTCTTCCAATAGCTGTATCCTATTGGTTCTGTTTATCTGGAGGACCCTGACGAATACACTCAGTAGATGAACCAAGTAATAGAGGGAGGAAGTTCTTATACTTGGAGACTCAGTGTAAGCAGTCTGGTGCACTTCCCTGACCCAGTTTCTAGCCCTCTGCCCTGTCCCACTGTACACCCTCCCAAGTACTGGGACTAGAAGATGTCTTCAGTTGAGGTCTTTCATTTTCTCCAGATGAGATCTGTTTTGATGCAAGTTGCCTGGATCCACCTTGAGGGGTGATATGTGAAGGGAAGTGGAAGGAGTAAACTTCTGGGTCAGACAGACCTACTTTTGGTTTTTTGTTTTGTTTTGTTTTGTTTGAGACAGAGTCTCACTTTGTCACATAGACTGGAGTGCAGTGGCATGATCTCGGCTCACTGCAACCTCCGCCTCCTGGGTTCAAGTGATTCTCCTGCCTCAGCCTCCCGAGTAGCTGGGATTACAAGTGCCCGCCATCACGCCTGGCTAATTTTGTCACCCCCGGCTAGGTTTTGTATTTTTAGTAGAGACGGTGTTTCACCATATTGGTCAGGCTGGTCTCGAACTCCTGACCTCAACCAATCCACATGCCTTGACCTCTCAAAATGCTGGGATTATGGGTGTGAGCCACAACACCCCACCCCAGACCTACTTTTGAATCCACCACTTCTCAGGCCTGCAGCCTTGTCTACGTCACTTAATTTTCCTGAGCTTCAGTTTCATCATGTAGAAAATGAGGATTATAATGTCTTCCTCACAGACATTGTCATGAGAGTTGTTATAAAGATTAAAGTGAAGGTATGAATTAAGTCTTATGGATGATGCCTGGCACATAGTAGGTGCAAAATAAATCTAAGCTGTGGTCATAAAAATCCTACACTGTTGGTGAGAATGTAAAATAGTACACCCATTATGAAGAACAATATGGAGGTTTTGCAACACTCTAAAAATAGACCTACGATATGACCCAGCAGTCCCACTGCAAGGCATTTATCCAAAGGAAAGGGAATCAGTATATCAAAGGGATACCTGCACTCGTACATGTTTATTGAAACATTAGTCACAATAGCCAAGATGTGGAAGTAACCTAAGTGTGTATCACCAGATGAATGGATAAAGAAACTGTGGTATACAGTGGAGTACTATTCAGCCATAGAAAATGAAATAATGTCATTTGCAGCAATATGGATGGAACTGGAGGTCATTACATTAAGGGAAATAAGCCAGGCACAGACACAGAATGACAAATAATTGTATGTTCTCACTCATATGTGGGAACTAGTAAAGTGAATTTAATGGAATTGGAGAGTAGAATGATAGATACCAGAGGTTGGGAAGGGCGTGTAGGTGGGCGGGGGGATGAAGAGAGGTTGATCCATGAGTACAAACATACAGTTCTATAGGAGGAATAATTTCCAGTGTTCAATAGCACAGTAGGATTACTATAGTTAACAATAATTTATTGTGTAATTCAAAATAAGAGAACATTTGAAATGTTTCCAACACTAAGATGTGATAAATGTTCAAAGTGATGGATATCCTAAATAGCATGATTTGATCATCACACAATGTGTGCACGTATCAAAATTACACCTGTTCTCCATAAATATGTACATTTATTGTGTATCAATAATATTTTAAAATTCTACATCCTAACACCTGTTATTGGATCCTTAAGATCACAGCAAAAATACTAAAGTGGAAAGTTTGCCCTGCCCCAAAGTGATGTTCAGTGTTGCATGATTGCTGATATGTAGTACTTCGACTTTGTTTTGCAACTTAAAAGGCCCAGTGAAAGAACAGAAGAGGTCTCAAATAAATCACTTATGTTACTGAACAAAAATTCTAAGAGAAATAACTCCCTTGCCTACATGGAGAATAAGGAGTGTTAATGAGTTAAGAATCATTTTAAACATTTTCAGTTAACAGATGGTGAATTTGAGGTCAGACTGGTTCTCTGCTCTTGAACCCTGTTTTCTGTTGTTTAAGATGTTTATATCAAGACAATACTTGCGCAGCTGAACATAGACCCTTGTCAGGAGTTTTTGATTTTGCCCTTTGCCTTGTGATCTTTGTGATCTACTCCCTGTTCGTAAACCCCCTCCCCTTTTGAAGTCCTTAATAAAAACCTGCTGGTTTTGCAGCTGAGATGGGCATCACGGTCCTACCGATATGTGATGTCACCCCTGGAGGCCCAGCTGTAAACTTCCTCTCTTTGTACTCTTTCTCTTTATTTCTCAGCTGGCCGACACTTAGGGAAAATAGAAAGAACCTACGTTGAAATATTGGGGGTGGGTTCCCCGATACCCCACTTATCTGCTTTTCCAGGTTCATCTTGTGAAGGGCTCAGTCTATCTCTCTCACTACTGGCACTTAAGAGGTTGAGCTCAGGGATGCTGCTAAATGTCTTGCAATGCACTTGGTAGCCCTCCAACAACAAAGAATTATGTTAGCCCCAAGTGTCAATAGTTTCATGGTTGAGAAACTCTACTTTATGTTTTCACTTCTCAAATTGCTGTCAGAGGATAGTATACACTATTTTGCAGACTCAGGGCAAACACTTTCATAAAGCATCAAGTTTGTTCATAGATTTTGGGACCCCCTTTTCAAGCATTAAAGCAAAAATGGATATTATATAGTCTAGAATACAAAATATTTTAAGATACTACTTTTAAAACAATTTTATAAATTCTACTCACATAGTATTATCATAAGAATTAGAAGTATTATGGTAGGCAGTTAACTTTTTGTATTGTGGTAAAAGACATAGAACATAGTATTTATCATTTTAACACTTTTCAAGCGTACAGTTCAGTGGCATTAAGTAAATTCACGTTGTTGTGCAATCATCACCACTATGCTTCTCTAGAACTTTCTCATCTTCCCAAGCTGAAACTCCTTACTCATTAAATGCTAACTTCCCATTCCCTCCTCCCCCCAGACCTGGCGCCCATCATTCTGTCTCTATGAGTTTGACTATTCTAGGTATTGGATATAAGTGGAATCAGATTATTCCTTCTGTGACTGGCATATTTTAGTTAGCATGATGTCTTCAAGGTTCATCCATGTTCTAGCATGTGTCCGTATTTCTCTCCTTTTAAAAGCTGAAAAATATTCCATTGTATTCATGCACCACATTTTGTTTATTCATCTGTTGATGGATACTGGGTTGCTTCTGCATTTTTAGCTATTGTGATTATGGGTATACTAATGTCCATTTGAATCCCTGTTTTCAATATTCTAGGTTATATCCCCAGAAGGGGAATTGCTGTCTGTGTTTTTTTGAGGGACTGCCATACCATTTTCCACAGCAGCTGCACCATTTTACAATCCCACCAGCAATACACAGGGGTTCTAATTACTCCACAACTTCACCAACACTTGTTTTTTTTTTGGGGAGGGGGTTGTTGTTATTAATAGCAACACTAACGCGTGTGAAGTGGTTGTGCATTGTAGTTTTGTTTTGCATATCCTTAATGATTTGTGATGGTGAGCAGCTTTTCATGTGTCTATCTGCCATCTGTATATCTCTTTAGAAAAATGGCTATTCAAGTCTTTTGCCCATTTTAAAATTGGGTTGTTTGTTTTTTTGTGGTTGTTGTATTGTAATGAAAAAACTCTTGAAGTATAAGTTTGAATCTGCTCTGCTTTCTGGCTCTGTCTCCAGAGCACTAGGACTCACTCTTTCTTGGAATTCAGCAAAGACCTTGGGATCTTGGCTTTCAGCTCTTGGTCATTTGTTGATGAATTTAGCATTAATAATTTAATGGCTGATAATGGGCTAGTACATGACCTCTCAGTCCATAATTACACTTACTTGTGTGGTTCCCAGAAAAGATGATGTCTTAACTCAAAGAAATGAGTTCCAGTTGGTGAAACTTCTGCCACATAGGGGAAATTATCTTTGAGTAGAGCAACTTTGTTTCTCACTCCATACCATTTAGACGGTCCTGCACTCACGAATTTGATTTTACAAATTGCATGTGTTCTTTCCGACTCTTTGCTCCCATGTACAATAGAAGAAAAACTAATAACCCTCACATTTGTATTGCGTTCATCAGAATGAGCTTGAGGGCATGTTTTTCCTTACTTTAACAACAGATTAAGAGTTCCCTTATAACATGATGCTGTGCTGCTTCTTTTTCTGATTGTTTGAATTCATACATAAAAACTGAATAGGTCTGAACTGAAAGATTTTGTTCCCACATGTCAGAAACTGAAACTCACCCAAATATGTTGGAATTCTGTGCATGGGCAATCAGAGCTGCCGTGCCTTTTTTTATGGAATGGGCATCTGCCTCATTTGCTCCTATGATCAAGTTCATGCATATATCTTCCTGAGAGGATAATCACAAATGAGATTTCTATAGTGTTTGCTATCTGCCAGGTATTGTGGTGACTCCTCTCTCTCTGTCATCAAAAGGCTTGGAACCCACTTCCAGAGCTTTCGCTGCCATGTTTCTAGGGTTTCTTCTCCTGAAGGCAAACTACACCATTACTGTGCATACCTCTAGCCTGAAGAAGTGGTTCTTCTGAGGACTGTAGATCATACTCAGATTAGAGTGTCCACCCATACACATACAAGACAGGATGGTGCAGTATTGAGCTAGGAGAAGAAGCGGGTGGGCTGACTTTCCTTTGTGAAAGGAAAATAAATCTCGATACCCTCCAAATCACTAAGCCAAAGGGAAAAGTCAAGCTGGGAATTGCTTAGGGCAAACCTGCCTCCCATTCTATTCAAATAAAAGATCGCTACTAAGAAAACAAACAAACAAACAAACAAAAAAACAAAACTGCATACCTCCCTCACAATTTGTGGACAAATGACAGACAGAACTCAAAGTCATCCCTGTGCTCAATGAGATAAATGTGTATGTGATTGCTTCCTTTGGAAAAGCTAATCGAAACTCAAAAGAATGCCACCGTTTGTCTCTTATCTACCTACGACCTGGAATCCCCCTCCCTGCTTCAAGTTGTCCTGCCTTTCCAGACTGAACCAATGTACATCTTACATATATTGATTGATGTCTTATGTTTCCCTAAAATGTCTAAAACCAAGCTGTGCTCCGACCACCTTGGGCACATATCGTCAGGACCTCCTGAGGCTGTGTCATGGGTGCGTGTCCTTAACCTTGGCAAAATAAACTTTCTAAATTGGTTGAGACTTGTCTCAGGTATTTTGGGCTCACACCTTGTACCACCAAATTCTTGTGAAGAACTCTGACGAGTCATGGAATTCTGCAAACCTGAACTTCCAGGTTGTTACAAAGGTATGTTTATAAAGGTAAGAGAATTAAACATGTTTTATTCATCAGTTTGTTAACCTTTTTTGGACTTACGGTGTGTGGACCTCCATTTGTACTCTTGTCCCAGTTTTCCAGAAATGTTAGGGGCAGTTGTATTTTAGGCTTTGTGTTTGTAAGTGTAGCCAGAAGGTCTCAAAAGTCTACCAGTGAAATTGAGTAGGAGTGGTTGGTGGAGGTGAGGGAAGAAGAGAAAGAGGATAAATACTTTTCTGGGCTTCTCATTTTCCATTTAACTGGAAAATTCCAGTAAAATGAATGGCTTAGTACACAAACTCTGGAACCAGACATTCTGGGTTTTAATCTTGCCTGTGCAGTGTGCTAGCTGTATAACCTTAGGCAAGTCACTTAACCCCTATTTTTTTCAGTGTTCTCATATGTAAAATGGGGAGGACATTAATCTATCTTGTATGATATTAACATGCTTAAAACAGTGCTTCACAAGTTGTATGTTCCATGGGTTTGCTTTTTAAAATTATTTTCATCTGAGCATAGTGCGACATGGTATGCAAAGATCCTGAGGAATCTCTACATAGGGGCGTTCCTATTCATTGGGCATTTTCCAGTCCCCAGGATAATATGAGCACCCCAGAACATGATCAGAGTGAAACAAGTTATTCTGAATGTGGGCTTCCCTAAAGGGTGGGAGGAGGAAAATTTGGTTGGGGCATGCCTGTTACTTGTTTTTGGCCTCCCAGAGTAGTAGGAAGGCCTGGGTAGTGATCTCTTCTGGGTAAGCGTTTGTGGTGAGAGACCCTGGAGGGTTGGTGAACCTCTACTTGGAGGGCTGGGTAGTCACCTGTTCCATTCTAGGCTGAAGACTATAAGATGGACAGCAGTGTTCCTCTGTTCCTGACGTCACTTCCTATTGAACTTGGCATCTTTGGAATTGGCTAGGCAGAGGCTGTGGCCACATTTGAATAATGCATATTGAAATAATGTGCCATGGAGGCCACATAATAGTTTCTAAGGTCCATCGCCCTAAAGCAGTAGTGACTTCAGCCAGATCAAACTTTCAGGTTAGAATGTTTCCTACTAGGCACCTTTGGAACCCAAGGTTGTGGAGTTCTGTCACAGCCAGCTGCATCAGTAAGGGATGACTGGCAGGGTTTATGGACCCCAGTAAGCACTCCTGATGGTTTCTAGCAATATTCTATAAAAGACTGAACTTTCTTTCTTAATTTTAATTTTAATTTTTTATTTTCCTTTAAGTTCTGGGATACATGTGCTGAACGTGCAGGTTTGTTACATAGGTTATACATGTGCCATGGTGGTTTGCTGCACCTATCAACCCATCATCTAGGTTTTAAGCCTTGCATGCATTAGGTATTTGTCCTAATGCTCTCCCTCTCCTTTCTCCTCACCCTCCCACAGGCCCCAGTGTGTGATGTTCCCGTCCCTGTGTCCATGCGTTCTCACTGTCAACTTCCACTTATGAGTGAGAACCTTCGGTGTTTGGTTTTCTGTTCCTGTGTTAGTTTGCTGAGGTTGATGGTTTCCAGCTTCATCCATGTCCCTGCAAAGGACATGAACTCATTCTTTTTTATGGCTGCATAGTATTCCATGGTGTATATGTACCACATTTTCTTTATCCAGTCTATCATTGATGGGCATTTGGGTTGGTTCCAAGTCTTTGCTATTGTAAATAGTGCTGCAATAAACATAGGTATGCATGTGAACAGACTGAACTTTCTACATTGAAACAGATGGGATCTCAGGGCTATTGTGATTTCTGTAATAGGGTTAATGTGACCTCATTTGTATTCACTGGTTGGCAAGTCCCAGGACTTTTGGGTTCCCCCATGTTTTTAAAGACTGGAAAGACATGGTTAGATTTGAGACTTTGGACATGCTGGTATATGTAGAAATGAGGTGGGAGTTTAGGAGAAGTAGCAGTTAAGAAACGATTATAGTAGTGTTCTGGTGCTAAATGATGAGGGGCTAAACTAAGACAGTGATGGTAGGTATGGAGTGGAGGGGGGAGTTTTTTTCCATAAGTTATTGGGGTACAGGTGGTATCTGGTTACGTGAGTAAGTTTTTTAGTGGTGATTTGTGAGAATTTGGTGCACCCATGACCCGAGCAGTATACGCTGCACGATATTTGTAGTCTTTTATCCCTTGCCCCCCTCCCACCCTTCCCCCAAAGTCCCCAAAGTCCATTGTATCATTCTTATGCTTTTGTGTCCTCATAGCTTAGCTCCCGCATATCAGTGAGAACATACGATGCTTGGTTTTCCATTCCTGAATTACTTCACTTAGAATAATAGCCTCCAATCTCATCCATATTATTGCAAATGCTGTTAAAGATGTGAATCTCTAATGGTGAAAGTTTCCAATTACATGGAATAGAGGGAAGTGGCTTGTAGAGAGGATATTTAATTCTTATAAAAGGAGAAACGAAAACTCAGAAATCTTAATAGATTTGACTGATGTCATATTGAGGAAGAGATGAGATAATTTTCTATTCTTTTATCCCAAACTACCACTCCTTCACTCTCCCTAGTTTCTTTGTCTCTGCTGGAACCCCTGCTATGCATCATTGCCTGTCCACAAAGCCCCATCACTAGCCATTTGGGTGATTGATAATGGTTTCACTTTGGACTTCAGGCTGTGTCTGCTTGGCTGTGTCTTCTGTGTCCTCTACTCTGGGGGTGGATTTCCCACAGTCAGGCTACAGCCTCTTCTCACGGCTGCAGTGTCTGGTTGCCAGTAAACTACATTGATTTGAGGATGAATTCCAAAATGTGATAATCACCTATGAAAACAAATGGTGTAAAGATGGAGCAAGTGACAGTTGAAATGTGTTTACCCCTGCTGGGGTTCTTGTTTTGGTGACAGAAGGTGTGTATAATGTTAGGTAGGCTGTCAGACTGTGGATAAGAACATTATCTTTGAAGAGATCCTATAATAAGAGGAAAGATAATTAGGATTTGGGAAAGTGGCCAAGGGGTGAGGAAGGAAATATGTAGCAGCAGCAAATAAAATTTTACATGGGGATGGGAGCACAGGAAATCTGGCTTTTTAAATGCAAAGTTTGAGACTTTAATCATAATAACAAGAGAAGCTACTGTGTCGTAAGCAGTTTCTAGGCATTATATCTCATTTCATCCTCACAACAACCTGTAAGGTAGGTACTAATATTATCCCCAGTTTGCAGATGGGATAATCGAGGCTTAGAGAAGTGAATTAACTCTCATGAGGTCACATAGCTAGTATGGTGTAGAGCTCAGAATGGCACTTGGGCCAAACTTGTCTCCACAGATCTCTGGTTAACATTTACTAGAGGCCAGGCACTCTACATGTAATGTACCATTTAAGCCTTACAATAGTGCTATGATATAGCCTCTATTAGGATCCTAAATTTATAGATGAGGAAACAGCGACATATAGAATTTTAAAACCCTGCCTATTTAATAAATGGCAGTCAGTGCTCTCATCCAGTATGCCATAAGCACAAGCCATACTACATGAGGCTAAAGGGAAATTCAAAAGTAAAAAAAATGGTGTAAGATTTAAGATTAGGAGTGGATCATTGAGAAGCCAAGGCATAAGTCACAGCTAACACAGTCATAAAGTGGGAGATGGGTTTGATAAGGCCACATGTAGCTTCTTAATTTAGCCTCTTTTAATCATTGAATGAACTCCATTATCCAACCAGGATTTAGGATGAATCCTAACAGCCCATAGCACCTTTTGAAGAAGGTGACTGATTTGGATGGTTCACTAATATTATGTATCAGGTCATATGCAACATTTAATTTGTGGCTTTGTCCGTAATCTTGAAACAAAATGGGACCCTGTGATAATTTAGTAAACATTAATCCTGTAAGTCCTTATAAGTTATGGGTGCCACCATCCCTCCCATCTCATCTATGACTGACTTTCATATACTGCTCTAGCACTCCTGGACTTCTTGCTGTACTTTGAATAATACGAGTTCATACTTACTGTATGCCCAATGCCTAGGTAAGTGTTTGGCATATTGCAGGCACTTAACAAATATTTGTTGAATGATATTAGGCTCTTAGTATAAATGGAAGAGATGGGATATGTGGTACAGGTAGAGGAATTTACCTTAGGTAGGAGGAATGCTTAGTTCCTTTATCATAACAAGAAGAAAGGAGAATAATAATGTCTAATATATCAGGCAGTTAAATAGGGCTACTATGAACTGGGCACTTTACATATATTAACTCATTAAATTTATAATCCTGTTAATTAGGTACTATTATTCCTTTTTTGCAAAAAACAAAAAAGCCCAGAAAGCCTATGTGATATGACAAAATTCCCAGTTCATATGTGGTAGAGCTAGCTTTTAACTGTAAAACCCACAGAGGTGTAGGTAGGCTTTTTTGTTCGTAATCAGGTAAAGGAGAGCATTTATGTCTAATGGCTTCAATTTTCTCTGTAATCTGTGCAAAGAGGGAGGAGGATGGACTCAAGGAGTGGAGGTTTGAGGAAAATGGAGGAAATTTGAAGTAGTCTGTGGAGAGTGGGAAATGGAATCGATCAAAGATCTGCAATTAGGATGGCATATGGCATTGAGAACATGTATGAGGTTGGCAGTCATGAAGGTGTATGGTCCAAGTCTTTCTCTTGTGTAACTTTATCCAGCAGGTATTTATCAATCTGACACAGGTATGGTGAAAGTGGACAATAGCATTCTTCCAGATTTTGCCAGATGGATAAAATGAAATGATAGAGAGGTGAGGGAGTTTAGGATGTTTATAAGAGTTATTCAAAGGGCCAAGGGGAGGGATCCAATGGACAAAAAGCAAAGTAAAGAAAAACTTAGCTGACAGATTGGGAAAAAGTGATTAAGTCAATGGACTGGAGATCTTAGTGAAGTCAAAGAATAGTTGTAGTGGAAGTACTTGAACATACAAAGTGGAAAAAGGAGAGGTTATGGACAGAGAAGGGGATGCTGGAGTTAGTGATATGAAAGGTGAAGAAAATTCAAGAATCTTAGGGATGAGTGGTTAAAATGGGGTGCAAGGGAAGGTCAATAGAAATGAGGAGGTCAAGGAACTAAGAAGCCAGGAGTTTGGAAGTCCATCTATATTGATATTGATATTATTGAGAATAGTGACAGGGCTTAGGTAGGGTTGGAAGATGCCAAGGTCTGATAAGCGAAGGAATTGTTGACAGCGACACAAAGAGAGAGGCTGGTAAAGTCAGAAGATGTAAACCAAAAGTAAGGTTTACAGGAGAAAAGAGGACTAGGAATAGCAATGGCGAACACAGATGACAGGTGGTAAGTTTCTTGGCCCTGAGGTAGTTGAGGTGTGAGAAAATAATCAGCCGCCACTTGAGAGTGCTGCAGGGGAAGCAGAGTTTGGATTCCATGATGTATTTCAGTTTCTATGTACCTGCAGATTCTCCTCCTTGTTTTTCTCTCCCTTGATTATGTGTTATATATTGATCAGGGTGTGTGTGTGTGTGTATGCACACACATTATCATATTAAACAAGACTCAGACAATCATCGATCGTTTCTTAGAAAAATTCTATTTCAGATGATAAACTTTCACCTTGTTAAGAAAGTGTCTTCTCAGGTGCTGTCCAACAGCTCACACTGGAATTATTTACAGCAGGTTTAGGTGGAGAGAATTTTTAAAAATAATCCCCTCTAAAGAGCCTAAAGCTCTTCTGTACCAGCCTGGAGATGTCAGAGAGCTGTAGGGAGAGTTCCGAATAGCTGGGAGCAGAAGTGGGCCTGCTGTGTGTGTTTCACACAAAGCAGTGCCTTGAGGGGTCCAGTCAGCTGCTGCCTTCAGCACAATTGCTTCAGTTAACTTGTTGGAGAGTTAAATGCCTGAGAAGCTGGAGTATTTCCTGGACCTGTGGTGGGAAATGACATCCTCTTATCTTCAAGATTCCTTTTGAGGGTGCTATGAGAGAGAGAGAGAGAGAGAGAGAGAGAGAGAGAGAGAATGAGAGAACAAGAGCTAACTCAGGTGCCATTTCAAGCAAACAGCCCTGCTCTATTTAGTCTCCTTCACAATGAACAAGTACCAAGTGTTGGATCGTAGTTAGATCTCATCTCCTTTAATCCAGTCCTCATCTGGGCTTGCCTGGCTTAATTAGTTCTGGAGATTTCATCAGTGTAGCAACAAACTTGCCTGGAAAACCGAGGCAAGAGTCAACTGTGCTAAACCCAGGACAAGCAGGGAGGGGCATGTGGTGTCTGTTAAGTCTTTTGTTTATTCTCAGGATCTTCTTCTGTAAGGGTTTTTGGGTTGAATTCAGAAGCAGGACATTTTTACATAGTCATTTTGAAACAGATGGGCATTGAGAGATCCCTGTAAAATTATAAAAGCACTGGTTATTTTTAATTATCAATAATATTTACAAGACACATCCTTGACCTTTGAGTCAGCCTAACTTGTACCCCGTGCTGAGACCCTTTCACTGTATAGTTTGCTACTTGGTAGTATGGAATAATGGTTAAGCTAGGTTAAGTTAGATCCCATCATATGTTCAAGTCCTGTCTCTGCCACTTCTCATTCATGTGATCTCAGGACAGATGCATGATCTCTCTAAGCTTTAATTTCCTCTTCTGTAAAATGGGAATGATAGTAGTTTTGGGATCTGTATGAGTTAGCATAGTACCTTAGTAAATGTTTAGTCAATATCATCTTATTATCACTTTATTTAGTAGTTTTTAAATTTTTATGGGTATATATTAATTTAGTCATCAATAGAGCTAATAAAGATTTTCAAAAAGGCTGTTAGAATTGGGTTAGCCTCTTGTCCTATTTTAAAAAGTCACTATAAAGAAATGTGCTGTTATTAAGTGTATGTATATTTAGTAAGAGTTCTTCAGGAACTGTTTAGTCTGGAATTGAAAATAATGAATCATGTTGCATTTCACCTGTTTTTCCTCTAACACGGTGTAGTAGATATTTGATAACATAGAATTTGTATGATTAGGAAGCCTACAAAACTCAGAGGTGCCCATCTTCTAGATTTTCTAGTGGAAAACTGTAAGTTTTATTGTCAAGCAGTTAAATATCACTAAAAGTAAATTTGTAACTCTGAAGAAGCACTAGAAAAATTTTGTCAAGGAGACTATTTAGACAGGAAGTGAATTCCCAGGCACTCTGCTCAGAATGAGCAATTGCCCTTTTTGAGGTGAGCACATGGAATAACCATGAACTCTTGGTTAAATATGGAGCGAATGCAAGATGTGTCTGACCCTTGCCTTATCTCCAACCTCATCTGTGATTCTATTTTGCACATTATTTAGTCATTAAAGAAACCAAAAGCAAAAGGGTCATGGTGGTTTGTTTCTAGGCTTCATCAAAATGATTGAATCAGGAAGGGAGTATCAAAATATCACCTCCCACAGTCTAGCACTATCATTGACTTGAGGACCAGAGGAGACAATCAGCCACATTTTGGTACCAGTCTTCAGTCCTCTTTCCCTCTCATTCTCTACCTCTTTCTCCTGGATACCTGTTCAGGGCTTTCATCAGTCAGGTTTTTCCCCGGCTCTCCTCAGTGGTGCTCCTTCTGCATTGCCTTCACTCAAAGTGCCTTAGAGTCTGCCATCGTCCTTCATCCCTCCTCTTCACTGACCAATCAGTTTTGTCCTGTAGCTGACTGATAGGATATAGTATTACACATATTGTGTCAGTAGCTGATCATGCTTAAATTTTATTTTTTATTTTTAAAGATGATCACATTATAGAAGTGTAGGAAAGGAAGAAAGAGAGGAAGTGCTGAGAGCAGATAATGGATGAAGTTAGCCTTCTCTGAGGGCACTGGGTTGGTCAGCCTGCAGAACAAACACTTTGAGCAAAACCTGAAGAATGAGTAGGGGTTATTTGGATGAAGGGGTATAAGGATAAAGTGCATTCCAGGCAGAGGGCCTGGTCAAAGGCCCAGAGGTGGGAAGAAGCTTGACACTAATGAGGAACTCCAAGAAGGCCAGTGTGAATGGAACTTACAAATGACTCTGGGGAAATTGACAGGGGCCAGATGATTCAGTTCTTATAGGCCATGGTAAGGATTTTGACTTTATCCTAAAAGTAGTGATAGGCTGTTAAAAGGTTTTGAGCAATAAAGTAATATGATTAGATTTGTGTTTTGAATGGGGGACTACATCTTTCTTGGTTTCAGCCAATGCTAGGCCTAGTTTACCTGATCTTGATTTTCAGTTTTCTTTGCATTTCAATATTGCCCTTCTTTATAAATGCAATATAGAGATGGTATACTAATTATGGGCAATCCAAGATTTGGCTGTTTGATTCTGGAAGTGTGTCTCTTTAAATCTCATGTGTTTTTCTGTTGGGGTCACACCCTCACCCTTTTAAAACTTTTTATTCTTGGAGGAGGTGACACATCAAGTCTTCTGAATCAAATCATAAAGGCTTTTAAATCAAGCCCTCATTCTAAGGTCCAGGTGACAGCTTCTGAATTGCTAAAATGTGTCCCATGTGTTCCTCAGCCTGAGTAGGTGGCCACTGGATTGCCATCTAAATCCAGTGCCGAACACTCAATATCAATACTATTGCTTTCGTCTTTGAGGCTGAATAACACGTCAATATTGGTAATGGAATGATTTACTGTTCTTTAGGGTGGTTGCATTCCGTGGAGGCAGCCTAAATGGAATTAATTGTGGGCTAATTAAGTGCTCCCTGCTTCTCTCTCAAGTTCCCCCTTGAGTTGTGCTGCAGTGAGTTGTGCAAGTCGCAGGAAACTGTAAATTATGACTCAGCTTAAAGAAAAATGGATTGCTTTTCTAATACTTATTGAACACTTAAAACAGATGTTTAAATCTCTACAAGTTTTAGATAATTAAAATTATAAATCTGCGCTCTTTGAACAGGAACATGAGTAGGGATCAGAGGTATAAATAGTACCATGCTGGGGAGATTCATCTTGTGGCTTCAGGTTTATTACTGTAACTAGGGCTGTCCCCAGGTAAAGTAGCAAAGAGAAGAAATATGTTTTTGTTGCCCCTGCATCTCTCCGGACTCCAGATCTCCTCAGTGCTCTCAGGCTGCCGGGTACCTCTTACTGTAGGACCATCTAATGCTAGTTCTTCCCTCTAACATCAAAGGTTTATCTGTTCTGTCTTTCATTCCCTGAAGGCTTTGCTGGATTTTAGAGTAATCGAGCTGCAGTAACAGTAAAACCCCTACATCTCAGTGGCTTGACAGAGTAGTTGATTTTTCATGCATAGAAATTCCAAACTGGGTGGTTCTGATTGGTTGGAGGCACCCCCTCTAGGGACTCATGCTACTTTCATGCTACTTTCATCTTATGACTCTATCATCTTCAATTTGTCTATCGCAAGGTTGCCATAATTTCCTGAATCAGCTCCAGAAGAAGAAAGGGCACAGAGAACCATGTGTGAGGTTTTTTATGAGCCTGGACTGGAAGTGTAGCCTGTGCTCACAGTCCATGGCCACATCTGATGGCAAGGAAGAATGGGAAATATACTCTAGCTCTATGTCTAAGATGGAGAGGAAATGGGCTTGATGGAGAGCTAATCAGTTTCTGCCATTCTTGGTGACAGAGCAAATCTGATAAACAAGTTTGCAAGTAAGGCATTAGTGGCTTGCCCCCTCCTTTGGTATTTTGATTTCAAGTGCTGCTTTCTGGAAAAAAGATATATTGTCTGAAAACTGGTTGGTGTAGTAAATGGGGGCTCACTTTTATTTCTTTGGCTTTTTTAGTTACATGTCAAATCTGTGCAAATGTCTCCAAATACCTGATATGATAGAATATACATTTGTTGTCATAGAGTGTTCTCTTTCTCGGTCTCTCTTGCTGTCTTGCTCTTTTGCTCACCCCAACCCTCCTCTCCTTCTCTCTCTCTGTCTCTCTCCCTCTCTCTATCTCTCTCTCTCTGTGTGTGTGTGTGTGTGATGATTGAAAAAAGTAATATGTTTTTCTTGGGGCATTTTCTTCCTGAATTCAATTGGGATTTCTGGTGAGGAATGCTGTGATCATAATTCCAGTATTTTTGCCATTGAAACAGTTATTTGAATGTTCAATCATCAAATTATTAATCCATTCTAATAAGCAATTGGTGGCTTAAGTTGTTTCTAAAGCCAAGAGTCTTCTAATATTTTACATTCACTAAGCAATATGAAAATTAAATAAGTAATCTAGTGAATTCACATTTTTATATGATGAGTTAGGATCAAGCACATTTGAAAAATGTAAGCCAACAATTTAGCCACAGGATTTTATATAAGAATCTGTTCTATTTTTCTTGGGTAATAATGCAAAATTAACAAATATATATGTTTTTTCTTTGCTTCTATGAGAACCTTAATAAAAGTTAAATACATTTATAAGCTTTATTCAGGTCTTTATTTTCAACCAGTCAGTTAATTTCCTTTAAATGGAATTTTATTTCACTACCCAGAAACTGGCTCTAACCTTTAAACTATCCTTGCTGTGGGCTAAAAACATTTCTTGTCCTGTATCAGTGTCACAATGTAGAGATGCAGTGATGACTATTACCAAGTCACTTTAGGATTAAAAGAAGTTCTTAAAGCAATTGGAGACACATTTTTAGGAGCAAATATTGTAATAATTCCATTGTTGAGCTGCTAAAATTTTAAGAGCCTGACTCACAAAAGTCATTAAGGATAATTTCAAAACTGTTATCCCATCTTTGATAAAGGCATTTTATATATTCCCAATTAAGAACCTTCATGGTGTGTCAGTTGTATTCTCTTATCCGGCTTTCCCCCGCTTTCCACATATTAAAGTCTAGGCTATGTCAAATTTCATCCTGTCGTGCTAAATGTGGTCTCAGTGCCCTTGAAGATTTACTTTCTCTGAAACTCTGGGTTAAGCCTTTTCGAGATACAGTGCCCAAAACTTTTTCCCTTTCATCTCGCCCCTCCACACAAACTCCACTCCCAACTCCACCCATTACCTGATATCTGAAACTTAAATTTTTTTCAGGCAGTAACATCTCTCCCATTGTCCTGCATTGTAGGAAGTTTGTAATATCAATTTTCTAATTTCTATGCACAGATTACATGAAACCTGTGCTTTCAGGAAGCTTATGTTCACTGATAGAAAACGTCATGGCCAAATAGACCTACTAAAAATGACTCCTTGGAATTTTTCAATGTGAAATCCCTCCACTGATATCAATGATGTGTCTGTTAGCAGTTATAGTGTAGTCGTTATGTGGTCCCTGAAGTCAAACAAGTCTGTGTTCAAATCCAGCTCAGCCAGTTCTCAGCTGCATGACTTTGGCAAGTTATCTAATTTTTGGATTCTCAGTTTCCTCTTTTGTAAAGAATGATGATAGTACCTACTCATGGGTTGTTGAATGGATGAAATTAGAAAATAGACCATTAGACAATGTAAATTATATAATGTAAATTAGCACTGCCTGAAACTAAATAAACATCCTATAAATGTAAGCTGTCATATTTGCAAGTGGTACTTGTGTAATCCCTGATTATACTGGCCCCTGACCAGGAGATTAAAGAGATTTGCCAATGTTAAAGAGCCAAACATTCTTTCCTTCCCCTCTGTCATCCCCCCACCCACACTCCCCATTCAGACAAGTTCAGGGGACAACAACATATCGCCTCATAGCAATCATCATTCTGTGATTTTAGAATGGGCAGGGAATAACAGGGTAATATCTGGAAATTTCCCAATGTTCTGTTGCCAAAGGAATGGATTTATTCTTCCTTCTAAGGGGCTGATGTGGGCCCAACTGCATGCCAGGACCAGGGCCTCCAGGCTTGGTTTGGGATTTACAAGGTTTTGTTGCCAGAGTGAGAAGATATGGGAGTCTTAAACTTACTGAATGCTAAAAATTAAAACCAGAGAAGGCTGGGCTCATATTTTAAGTACTAAGGTTGAGAGCAGAACCAGAAACAGGAGATGAAAGCAAAGTCTCACAGGCAGGCAGAATTTGTTTGGAGCAAGGGAGCAGGGTAGCAGGACAACAGGAGCAAGAATAGTGGAAAATTGAGAGAGGAGTGGAGCTGAACACTGGAAATATGGCCAGAGTACCTGCGGCTTATTTTTATGAGCTCGTGACCACATAGTGCATGGGTTAGTGACCTAGTCTAACTGTGTATGGTTGGTTACACAGCATTTGCTCAATTTTGCCGCAACTCTGCCCCTGCAAAAGGTCTTCCTCATTGTGTTAACAAAGGTTTTATATATATATATATATATATATATATATATATGTATATGTATATATATATATATATATATGTATATGTATATATATATATATATATATGTATATGTATATATAAGCACAAGGGTTTAGTTGAAGGGAAGGTGGTATGGCTTTTGTGAGTGACATCAAAACTCTCATAGGTTAGGGATGTCCTTCTGCTTACTAGATTCTATCAATGTCCTGTATTGGTCCTACAGTTTTGTGAATGAATTATATTTAAGCTATGTATACATTATCTTCTTGAAGGGAAGAAATTCTTTGCGCTCATTAATCGTGGTGCAGAGTAGTTCATCTTTTTGCTTCTCTTCACCTTTTTGTGAATGTGATTTTTAAGTTGTTGTTGGGCTAGGGGAGACAAATTCTAGTCTTGCTAGAAACAAATGATTCAGTTCTTATTTCTTCTAACTTCACCATTCATGATTTTCTGGGCTCTCATCATATCCTTTCTGAGTCTTTACCTTTTCAGTTTGAAAGATCATCTTTATCTAGTGCATTTTACTTAGCAGCTATCTGTTCTATTGTTCAATCCACAATCAATTAGCTATATATTTTGAGCTCCTATTATGTGCCCAGTGTGGCATTAGACACTGTGGGGAAATAATAGGAGATAAAAATCATTTTCTCAGCCTACAGAAAGGATAAGATTTTATTGAAGATTACTTGGAGATGGAAAAAATTTAGAGAAAGATTGTAATCTTGCATAATCAAGACCAGAGACTGCAAGCCTTCTAGGTCAGTGATCTCATACATGAGTGTGCTTTAGAATCACCTGAGATCTCTGAATTACTGAACTCCATAGGTCCCAGTTTTTCAGGTTGTGGGTGGTGCCTGGGACTATGCGTTTTATCAAGCTCTCTAACTGATTCTGCTGCTGGGGATCTCTAAACTATCCTTTGGGAAGCAGAAGGCTAAAAATATCTGTGAAAATTGAGAGGCACATAAGGTTTGTGATTGACTAGGAAAGGTATGATTGGAGCATGGAAGGGTGGGAAGAACTTGGAGAAGAAGTAGTTGGAGGAAATTCATGAAAGTGCTACTGGAAGTGAGAATGAGAATTGGATATGTTGCAGAGATGAGCTAATTGTTCACCAACTCCGTTTTCTTTTCTTCCTAGTAACACAGTCTATATTTCCTCATCTCCACAGTGAAGTTTGGCTGTTTGGGTTCTGGCCAATGGAATATGGACAGAAGTTTTGTCACGTTTACGCCAAAATTATGGGTGTACGTCTCATAACATCCCCCAACTGTTTCTCTTCTCCCATCTGCTTTCTAGATGTTGATGCTCAGAGTGACCTTGGAATCACTGTGGTGAAACTGACGGCCTCCACTGGCATGTGTGCCTGAATGACTGTGACTCCTTCTGACCAAAAGAAATATCCATATTGGGTTTCATATGAGTAAGACTTCTATTGTGTTAAGCTATTGAGATTTCAGGGTTTTTCTGTGAGAGCTTCTACTATAATCTTAACATTCAAGGGACCAGGCTATACGTATATTCAATCTTGTAGATAAATATCATCGTGAATCATAGCAACATTTTCAAGATGCTTTGTATGTATTTCTGTGTAACCTTTAACTGACAGGACTCCTAGCTGGACATTCCTTTACCCCTAAATCCCTTTGCTGACAAGTGGAGGGAATGAAAACATAATTGTTTTTTACCAAAAAACAGGGAATTATTTTCAGTGGGACAGGTGTCAGCTGGCTTTGTGCAGTTCATAGTTCATCTTGCTTGGGTGCACCTTCTCATATTCTGCCATCTGCTTTTCAGTGATGGATACAGCAAAAGAATTGCTAACCTGCAGCTGCCTTGTGATCTGGAACCATCCTACTGTTGGATACTTTTGATGATGTGATCTGGATGCCATTGTCTTACCTCAAAGTTTTCTCCTGACCTGAAGGATCTCTCCCTGGCCTGACAGGTGCCTACTATTTCTATTATTGGAGGAACCATTTGGGGACCACAATATTATCTCAAAAAAGTTTCCTGTAAAAATACAATACATTACAAGAGCTAGAATAACCCATTAACCATTAACATAAATGAACTTGTGTTACTATTGTGTAAAAAATGGGACAATGATAGAATGGCATTCCAGGTGGAAAAAAGCTGAGCCAAAGGGGCGCTGTCTGCTTTAGTGGATCATCCTGGTAGAGAGGAAAGGATTCCTTAGAATGTTTGGGGCCAAGTGAAACTCCTGGCAACTTGGGAAAGTGCACTGTGAACCCCACCTTGAGGAATCTTAGAAGGGGTGTACTCTACAGAGCACCAGAAATGGTAGAGAGTTGTGGGAACTAAAGGAATAACATTTAGAATGGCAGAGAAAATAATGGAGACTGGAAAAGGAATAATGGAAAACAGGAGCAAGGATTTCAAAAGTGAGATGTCAGCAGATCAAACCACATCCCTGGAGAGAATCACTGAGAGGAATAACAGAAGAATAGGCCAAGCCACGTTACTGGGAGAATAAACGCATATTTTTGGCTCCTTTCCATGAAACCCTTACTTGTCTCAATAACCCTGTTTTCTTTTCACACATATGTTATGCAAATATTAATGTTATGCATTGATTATCTTTTTAGTATCTGTGTTGAGCCTGTTGAAGTCATCCTGCACCCAGCTGGGCTGCTGCTAAAGCTCATACCATTAGCTTCACAGAGCAAAACATGGAGGTTCCTAGATAAGCAATTCAGATACATCCATCACATCCTTTCAATGAATATCTGACTACAAGAGCTATCACATGTAGTCAGAGATAAAAGTACATTCCCTGATTAATGCCTGTCAATCACCATGAAATTTCTGCTGACCTTCTCTTCTTTCTAGATTTCCTTCAGTTAACTCATGGCCACCAGTTTTGGACAGTACTGGCAACTCAGAGTCATGTTTACTGAGCCTCACAAATAAATGGATTGTGTTTCATTTTCTGTCTTCAAGGCTAATTATTAGTATTATTGTTGTTGTTTATATATATTATTTAATAAAAAAGAATAGATGTTACCACAATAAGAGAATGCCAATCTAATGCTGTTTATTCATTATTAGTAACCATGATCTGTAGGATACTATCATTCTTAACAGGCACATCTTCCCAGTTTTGAGTTAAGCAGAAAGTTACCCCCAAAGTTCATCTGTTTCCTGGAGACTGAAACCAGTTTAAGTGGCCAGGAGCCCTGAAGACCTGTCTTTTGTCTTTACCTTAAGATCTACTGTTTTCTTCTTTGAGTACTTCTTCTGTAGTCTTTGAGTACTTTATTGACACTTTTCCATTAGCTTCACCCAAGCAATTGAAATATTGCACCTGGATTAGCACAAAGGATAAACCTGTAGTTTATCCTCCATATTTTTTGCCAGGATAAAAAACATTCTTGCTTGTCAGGGGTATCCAAGCAATATTCTCCTGCATGAATACTTATTACTAGCCTGTAAGAAAAAGGTTATAGAAATTCCTCTTTGGGGAGAATGCCATGAAGACTTTTTCTTCCCACCTAGTAAATTTCATGCAGATGCACCTCTCTGGGTACTGTAGCTGCAATTCCCTTTGGAAGTTCACCTGGCATAAATGCACCATACAGAGAAATTCCCATTGTGGTAATGCATTGCAAATATATCCCCCTTGAAACAAATATAGAATGTTTTCCTATTGTGTAAGAGTACTTGAAGCAGTATGAAGAATTGGAATTCGATTTGCACGGTCCTGGTCTTTTAGTCACTGTGGGCACCTTCATAACATAATTGGGGAATAGGATAAACATTCTTGTTGGACTCAAAGCCTGTTATAGGAAGCTATGTTTGGGAGACTAGGATTTGACCTGTGGTATGTCTAAAACTGAGTACTATTACCTTGCCTATCAGTACCCAGGAATTCAGATGTCAGACAGTCATGGCATCTGAGCAGATGTACTGGTGTCCAGGGCCTCTGAGGTGATTTTCCAGCTGGTAGCCAGGTTGACACCTACCCACCATTGCTTAAAAGAGCTATGCCATAAAATTCTACCCCAGTGACCCCGAAGCTCAGAGGCTTCCCTGAACTCAGCATTCACTACATAGTTATTGCTATGTCACCAGTGTTGCCTCCTTATTTTGCTTCGCTATGTTGTTCACAGCTTACGTCATTGTAAGCTTCCAGCCCTTTCATATAGATTTATTGATATGGACAGAACAACCACTGAAATGTTCACCATTGAACAAAGACCCTTAACTATAGTTACAGTCTGATGAACTAAACTGACTTGAACCAAGGACCAGAAATGATCTCTTTAATATAGAATATGCCTTGACAAAATCAAATCAATACTGGAAATATTAGAACCTTAGCCCCTGCAATAATAATACCTAGCATGTATTGAGCTCTTACTATATGCTAGTCATTGGTATGAACAAATATGCATTACTTGTAATCCTCACCACAATACAATGAAGTGTTACTATTATTTCCTTCAGGTTATAGATGAAACAACTGGTGCACAGAGAGGTGAAGTCTCTTGCTCAAGTTCGCATGGCTGGTAAAATGGCAGAGCTACGATACCAATACCTTGTGAGTCTGGCTCTGACATCAAAGCTCTTAACCACTACCTATACTACCTTTCTGCTGCTGTCAGTCAGGAAAGTAAAACTAGTGTTCTATATTAGAATTTTTGACTAATACTTCATTTTATCTGTATGGAACTATGCCTGGTTTCAGAAATTCTTCACCCAGTTTAGAAACAGTGATAGGTACTACCACTGACTTGCTGTGTCACCTTTGCAGTTCATTTGACTTCCCAAGCCCTCATTTCCAATCTAAAAGTGTGGTGAATAACATTTGTCCCACCCACCTGCCTGTGTTGTGAGACAATGTGAAGTCAGTGTTTTTGAAAGTAGTTCTTCATTTAAAACTGGTTTCTGTTAAATTTCTCTGCCTGAGGGTTAGGGAGTCTCAAATACTAGGCAGCAGTGAAGGTAAAATACAGCATAGGTTCCAAGTTAAAAGAAAGGGAAGATTAATACCAAGTTCAGGCTAGGGAAGGGAGGAAGGAAGCTGACCTCCACACAGACCAAGGGGACCTAACAAACTAGAAAACACACTGGCAGGTCAGGGTCAGAGGAACAAAGAGAAAAGGTAGGTTTGAGCATCAGCTGGCTCTTTGCTTGTTAATCTTAGTGATTTGCTTTTTCCTGACAAAAGAGCATCCTTTGAAGGGAGAAGGAACGGGGTGGAAATCAGAGTGCCTCATGCATGAGGTTTGGAAAAATGCAATCTGTAGCACATATACAGCTACAGACACTGAGAGGAGCTCACATTCTAGGACAGTACACACATAAGATCACTCCTTCATGCCAGAATTTTCCAGCTGAGAAAATAGTCATGTCATTTGGCTGCTGTGGGAAAGGTCTAGAGTCACCCAGGGCCTCAGAGGAGTACCATGGAATTAGAGGAATGAATTACATTAAAAATATTCTGAGCTTGGCGTGGTGGCATGTGCATATGGTCCCAGCTAGTTGGGAAGCTTAGGCAGGAGGACTGCGTGAGACCAGGAATTCCAGTCCAGCCTAGGCAATATAGCAAGACTCCATCTCTAGAAAGAAAAGATATTTTGTCCTACAGAAAATCACATTACATCCAAACATTGTTCTTAAAATACTAAAAGGCTCAATATTCATTCCTAGAGTAGAAAAAAAAAAGCTATTAGACTTCCTGGAGCACTTGATATCCATTATGTTCATAGTTTAATAACAGTAACAAAACAACAATAATAACAATACCCATTCATTTTATGGCTATAATATGATGGGGATATGCTGGATGCTTTATACATATTATTTCTAACTCGCAATAATCTTATGAGGTCAGAACTCTTATTATCCTCATTTCCTTGGTCAGAAAACTGTCCCTGAAAGATTAGAGACTTGCTTCTTGTTACATAGCTAGTTACAAACCTTGTTAGAGGCTTTCTATCTAAAATAGGACTTCTCTTTTAGATTCCATCTCTCTACCTTGTTTTCTTTCCACTCACAGCCATAACCAGTAAATATCTGAAATTAATTTGTTTCCTTGCTTACTGTCTTTCTCCTAGGCTAAAATGGAAACGCCATGAGGGCAGAGGTTTTATTAAATTCATTAACTCAGTCTTAGAATAGTCCCAGGCATATAGTAGATGTGTGTTGTTCATAGCTGTTGAATGAATGACATAGTGGTGGAGGTGGAACTCAATCCCACATCTAAGCACCTCCAAAGCCCCTGATCTTTCGACTACTCCATGTTGCTTTCTCTCTCTCTCTCTATATATATATACACACACACATATATGTGTATATATATATATATATATAATATGGATTAAAAAATTGAAAGGCACAGCTTTCTGTTTTTACCCATGTTCAACTCCTCAGCAATGACACCAAGAGCAAATAATTGGCTGAGGATTTTTGACTTAATTTAACCTAAAAATACAAACCAAAACAAAGGCCCATTTTCCATAAGTAAAATTCCTCCAAGAAGGAAACAAGGACAAAATAAATAAAAAGATAAAGAATTAACTGTAAGTTGCAGCATGGGAAATTTGATCTCTTTGCGAATTTTGTTATTATTATTGTTATTGTGATTTGTGTGTGGGTGGGATGGGAATTTGTTTTTCATTCTTATCAGTAGGTGGCGGCAATTTTCTTAGGCTGAGATGAGCTTAACGGTTAAAAGGGAACTAGCAAACTTTGTCCAGATGATGATAGATAAAGATTTTTTTTTTAAAGCTGAAGTTCATAAGTTCACCTTTCTTGGAATATGGTTAACTTCTAATTGAAATATAAATTGAATAACACCATCTGTTGAACATAACATCAGTGCAGGAGAATTTCTAACAACTGTATCTGACTCTGGTAACCATTTTGGAGAGTCTAATATGACTTACACAGTTGTATCATAATCATATGTAACATAAATGTGGTTTATTGGTCATTCATGGTCTGCTTTTGTAACCTCCAATCTCTGCCCCCATCTTGTAAGAAATTGCTTAGAACTGATTCACCTCATAGGTGTGACCAAGCGGGAACATTCTTCCCTGGTGGGTTTTTTCTCTTTTTGTGGAGAGTGCCCAGAGGATGTAGGAACAGATATGCTTAGGTCTATGTGGATTGGGATTGAATCCTATTATGGCATGCTTCCACAATACAGCCCTTGCATAACTGGCTTTAGCACAGGTGGTCACCGGTTGCTCATTTACTTGTCTGTCTTCTTCACTGGTTTGAGAAAATGAATCATGTCTTGATTTTCTAGTACTCAGCACAAAACTTAGGATGTAGTAGGTGCTCAATAAATATTTGTTCCTTGGATTTTTTTTTTTTTTTTAGACATGTTCTCACTCTGTCACCCAGGCTGGTGTGCAGTGGCATGATCAAAGCTCACTGCAATCTCGAATTCCTGGGAGATATGATTTGGCTCTGTGTCCCCACCCAAATCTCTTGTTGTAGCTCCCATAATTCCCACATGTTGTGGGAGGGACGCGGTGGGAGATCATTGAATCATGGGGGCAGGTCTTTCCTGTGTTGTCCTTGTGATAGTGAATGGGTCTCACAAGATCTGACGGTTTTAAAAGCGTGAATTTCTCTGCGCAATCTCTCTTTTTGCCTGCTGCCATCCCCATAAGGTGTGACTTGCTCCTCCTTGTCTTCTGCCACGATTGTGAGGCCTCCCCTGCCACATGGAACTGTGAGTCCAATTAAGCCTCTTTCTTTCGTAAATTGCCCAGTCTCAGGTATGTCTTTATCAGCAGCATGAAAATGGACTAATACACTGGGCTCAACTGACCCTCCCACCTTAGCCTCCCAAGTAGCTAGGACTACAGGCATGTGCCACCATGCCCGGAAAATTTTTAAACAAATATTTGTAGACACAGGTTCTTGGTATGTTTCCCAGGCTGGTCTCAAACTCCTGGCCTCAAGCTATCCTCCTGCCCTGACCTCCCAAAGTGCTGGGATCACCTTGCCTGGTCTGTTGCTTAGATTTTTGATGGTATTGTCCTGAAGCTTGCACAGTATGTGGGAATCTTGTTGGACTTTATAAGTTCTGGTTGAGCATTTCTCATTCAGTGCTATTTGTGGGACATGACTAAAGAAAATGCCTAAATGTACATTCCCTGTGTATAAATCTGTGCAAGTATAAAGTTTTACTTGGTCAATTTGGTGCTTGTTTGTTGATCCCTTAGGCAAGCTTGTCCAACTGGTGGCCTGCAGGTCACATGTGGCCCAGGATGGCTTTGAATGTAGCCCAACACACATTCATAAACTTTCTTAAACATTATGTGATTTTTTTTTCGATTTTTTAACTTCTTTTTTTTTTTTTTTTTTTTTTTGCTCATCAGCTATTGTTAGTGTTAGTGTATTTTATGTGTGGCCCAAGCCAATTCTTCCTCCAAAGTGGTCCAGGGAAGCCAAAAGATTGGACAACCCCCCTTCCTTAGAGCCTTGAAGGACACATTGATATACTTACATTCTCCTCATCCTCATCTACTGAGATCAACTTTATGCTAGACTCTGGGATGCAAGTTTCTGCCTTTTAAGCTCTGGACTGCAAGATGTGTCCATGCAATCATGAGGAACAATACAACTTACCACAGATTCCAAGTGCTTGGTTAACAAGCATGAGCAGGAAGAACTCAGATAACATTATAAACTTTAGCCAAGAGGTTGTGCTAAAAGACATAAGTAGTCTGGTTATTTGAAGCCCCCTGGATAATTGAAATTTTTCATTTTTATTGGAATGTTTGCTCTTGTTGTTATAGTAGAAACATAGCCATGCTGTGCTAGATGCTGGATGTTCACCTCTCTTTTAACATATTCAGTGCATAAATTAGCCCCAAAGAGACTAAAAACCTAATGGTTGCTTTTTTTTTTAAGAGAAATTCTTTACTGAATCAGTTACATTTTCATATGCTAATAATAGGTGAAAGAACATACCATGAATAGCTTCATAAACTGATTGAGATTTTAGTTTTCATAGTTAATTTTAGCCTAAGCTGGCTAAAAAGAAGTGAAAAGTTCCAAGATCAAAACCATGAGTTTGATGAAAAGCAATTGTTTTATTATTTATACAAACTACTTACAGAAGAATGATTTGAAAAGCAAATGGAACTGTATTTTCATGATAACAGTTATTCCCATTTTGTTTTCTTTAAAAAATTCTCATGTGTAACATAGAAATTTGCAAATAGAAGATAAAGAGTAAGAGTAATGCCATGTAGGGATTACAAAATATAAGTTGCGATAAGGGGCATCAAAATGATGATAAAACCAGATAAGCTCCATCAACTTTAAGTGAATACATTATCTTCTTTGAAAGGAAAAAATAACCTAGTGGTTTTCATTGCTATTTTCAAATAATACTTGGTGATGATTAAAGCCCAGTGCATTTGCTATTGACTAGTATTAAGGAATTGACTTTATGCCACTACCCCTACCCCTGGCCCTGGCCCTGACTTTCCTACTATTCTTACCCCCAGGGTCTTATCCAAGATGCATTGATTTCTGTATCAGTGATTTCTTTCGAATAGTTAACTCATTCATCAATCCTACAAGATTAACTACATCTCCAACTGCTATGGCCAATTTCTAAAGTTTATGGTCCATTTCATAAAGTCTTGTAAATCAGCCCTTACTTCCTTTTAATTATGTGTCCCTGCAGAATCCATGTGCCAGCATTGCTTCAAATTTATATGTGAGGCCCAGAACCAGAAAATCTTATCATGGGATAATTGTTTCAAATCCTATTAAGGTCTTTTCTGTATTAAAATGGCTAAGGTTAAGAATAGCAAGTATGACAATCAACTCTGTTCTTTTTCATTTAAGATTTGGCACAAGACTCATTTATTCTTAGAAGACTTCTCTGAGCATCTACTCCTTCAAACACAACTACAACTACAACCCTCTCTGCACTCGCAGCCCACAGTAGCCGTGAATGTTACTTGCATTTCTTGGCATTTAAGTGTAGAGTTCTAACTTTAATGCTATGCTCTATATGCATGTATTTTGCATTACAGCTTGGTGGTTAATAGCTCTAACTCTGGAGTCAGACTGTTAGGGTTTGGTGCTAGCTCTGCTGTGTATTACTGGTATAATTTGAGGCAATTTACTTAACTTATTAATATCTTACTTTTCTTATCTATGACAGGGAGATGATAATAATAGCACCTCCCTTGTAGGAGTATAAGGTAGAAAACAGTTAAAATGTTTAAATGATAAGCACATACTTGGCCCATAGTATTATGTAAATGTTAGCTCTATTGTTATGCTTTTGAGTGTTTCTCATTTCTGAATTATTTTGGAGGCTATTTGAATGCAAGATGCATGTTTTCAATATTCATATACCCTCTCTATGCCCATAGTGTCATGCTTAGTGCCATGAATGTATATAGTGTTTCCCAAAATAATAAAAAATGAATAGATTGTTCTAGTGATTCCAGATGTATCTATATCATGAGCTCAATATACATCATACATTCAGAAAAATATAATAGTAAAAGCAAATTCAAGCAAATGTTCCTATTAAAGGAGGCAACGGATGACTAAGAATTGGTCATGCTACACCTGAGTTGAGAGCTGGGCATGAGGAGTGTTTTCGGAAGTCTTCCTTGAAGAAGACTCATTTCAGAGTTCAGAGAGGCTGAAAAATTTTGTCCTGAGAAACAATGATGGCAGTTGAAGGTAAAAACATACTTTGAGTGAGGTAGACATGCTAGCTGTCCTCTGAGGTAAATGAAGGATGAACTTTAATTTATGTTGCCCCAGTGTATAGAGCTAAGACAAATAGATCAAAATTACAGGATGGAATATTTGGGTTCAATATAAAGAAACACTTTCTAACCACCTAGGCTAAAGTGGAATGAGTGGCTTTGTAATTAGTTTGGCTGGTTTCACAGGCAGCCACTTTACATTCACCCTGAATAGATATAAAACTGTCACTTCTGTGGTGGGGAGTTTTGAGTTGTTTTCAAGGCCAACACAGAGGCAAGATCAAATGCAGTGTCACACTGGAAGAGGTAAGAAGAGAGCTTATTTCTTCCTTTACTTCCCATTAATGAAATAAAGAAGGTGGACAAAGGTTGTTAGTGCTGTTGTACTTGTCTAGGTAACATGCTAGGAGAGCTCAAAGGAAGGAGAGTGTGATATTTGTCCTTGATGTAGATCATTCAGTATCTGTTGATCTTAAAAATCACATAGGTCACTGGTCACCAAATTTAGATTTTGCTAATTAGTAAAATTCCCTGTGCCCTAGCCAATGCATAGAGTTGCCATCATTTTTTCTTGCCAAGTAAGGACATTAAAAAACCAAAACTCACCTACCATTGGCTTAAATTTTCATTTCATAGAATAATCAATATTTTATTTTATTTATTTATTTTTCTAGTTTTTTTCTTCAAGGTCTCAGTATGCTGCCCAGGCTGGTCTCAAATTCCTGGGGCTCAAGTGATCCTCCCCACTTAGCCTCCCAAGGCACCAGGATTACAGGCATGAGCCACCACACTTGGCCCATTATAAAAGAATCAATATTTTTTAAAAAATGAAATGGAACATAATCCCACAATAAAAATATTGAATTTTTTAGAGTTATGAAAAATACACATTGTCCATATTCTGCTCATTTCACTTTGGTCTGGTCAAATATAATCCTTGGCATGTATTGGGAAGAGTTCTCATTCAAGCACCTGTGAAGTATTATTTAGGCTTTAGTGATACTGTGATTGTTTCATGTGAGATTCTTAACCCCCATCCCTTCCTGGCTCCTTTTAACCCTCTTATTATGGCATTGGTGCTTTAAACCTTAATTCCCCAAAGTAACATTTATCCCGTAGATCTCACTGAACTCCACTGGTAGATTGTCCGAACCTTATTTGGGTTTGACATCATCTGTAGGATCCTAACATAAACCTAGTATTTAGTTAGTAAGCCTGTGCTGGGGTGGTGTCTTCCAACTACTCTAAAGACCCATTAAATAATATGGTATAATATCACTATTTCAAAATGCCAAACATCTAGGAATTATAGATGCTAAAATAATGTAATCCATAAGGAATAAGGACTTTAGGAGTCTTTATTGTCTCCTAAAAGCCCTTTGAACCTGCCTGGCATAATAGACGAGGTCAAATTCCATTTTTTTTCTGTAATAGATAATATATTGAAGGAGCTCTTGGGTAAAAATGTTCTAAATATCTACCCTGACAAAAGAAGGACTCCTATCATTTTTAAAACTTTAATTCCATTTCAGAAACATTGATATGCAATTGCTTGCTACTGAACTGGAATTTGTCTACATGTGAAATCACTTTTTTGAAGCATGTTATCTGCTAATGGAATCGTAGAACATTTTCTGGAGAGGAAAAAAAAAGACTAATCTTTTGGCTCCACAGCATAGATAGTAGATTACCATTTGGATTAATGGCTTCTGTATTATATTGTTTTATTTTTAAATGCTAAGGTTCTTATTTTAAAGTCACATTATTCAGAAGCTCTTCAGATGTGTTGACATCTCAGTTTTGAGTATAATGAATGTAGGGTTTTATGCCCTTGTGAAAATTCCATTCCTAGTAGGATTCCAAATGGGGATTAAAAAAAATTATCCACATGGTCTGAATGGCTAAAATCCAGCAAATATATCTAGAACATGACAATGCTGGGCGAATCCTGCTGAGATCATTGCTTGAGGTACTGAGAACATTCCCAGACAAACCAATCCAACTGTGACTAATGAACAAGTTCCATTTATGATCTATAGTTTGAGAATGCTCCAGGAAGAATCTCCTCTTCTCTACCATTACCACCCCCACCACCTTATTCTAGGCTCTCACTTGCACTATTGCAAGGACCACTTACCTGGCTTCTTAAATTCTATTTTGTGCCCACCCAATTGCCACTCCCAGTGATCTTAAAACTTAAATCATTTCCTGACTCCCTTGCATAAAATTCTTCTTAAATGGCTTCTCCTTTCACATAAATAAAATAGAAACCCTCAGCTCTTGCTTGCAAGACCTTGCATGGTATGGTGCCTGCTTACGTCTACATTCATGCATGCGTTTGATCATTCAGTAAATATGTATTAAATCCTTAGCTTTTGTAAGGGGAGCAAAACAGCGAAAGATCTCTGCTCTAATGGATTTGACATTCTGGTTGAAAGAAGCAGAAAATTGATGAAACAAAAAGGTAAAATATATAGTGTATAGAAGGATTCAGTTACCTAGGAGTTGAAAGATCAAGAGGAAAGTGAAGTCACTAGAACGAGGAGAGATTGAGGATTGTATGGAAAAGCTTCTGACAAACACTGGGACCTTAGACCACGGGACTCAGACAGCCCTAGATGGCCCTGTTGGGAGGGAGTTGGATGAATAAATACGGTGACTGTCTTTCCTATTTCAGATCTCCTCCTGGTCTTCTCTGCTAGCCAAACATAACAGGAAACTAGAAGGATGAAAGGAGCTTATTGATGTAGCCCAAATGATCAGTCTTGGAGAGAGGAACAGAGAACAGGATGAAGAAGGTTGGAGAGTGTGGAGGGCAAAAAGAAGGGATGCAGTATAAGGTTGTGATTTTAAGTGGGGTGATCAGGGAAGTCCTCGCTGAAAGCTTCATCTCAACAAAGTGTCCCTGTCACTCTCTTTTGTCTAAATGCACTGGCTTTCTTACATATACTCAGCTCTGCCTTGCTCCCACCTATCTGGGCTCAGGGCCTTTGCATAGGTTGATACTCCTATCTGAAATGGTTCTTCCTTCCCTTCCCCTTTAATTAATTAACTTAATTGAGTTGGAGTTAGTTGCTTAATTAACTCCTGTTCCACAGATGGAAGCTCTGGTGTCCTTTCTTCAAGAAAGCCTTCCCTGAGACCTTAGACTATTCAGATACCCGCTGTTCTGTGCTCCATCTTCTGTACTTCTCCTGCTGTGTGCCATCCATATTTATTGACTAATTAATATTTGTCCCGCTCACTCGACCTTAAGGTACATAAAGACAGGGAATATGTCCGTGTTCTCCTTCACTATATTCAGAGTTTGGAATGCAGTATGTAGTGAATAAATCTCTAATTATTGAGTGATTGAAGATTAGTAAATAGGAAAAAGTCACACTGAGAGATCCCTTGTCCTAAACTCCTCATTACTTTATATCTGTTGTCTTTTTTGTGACTATGTATCTTTGGGTTATCAGAGTTCTAAATCCTCCATGAAAACTATTTTGGACTTCTCTAGTTCACATTAATCTCTTCTTTTTCTGGACTCAAATTGAGGGTGTGTTCAGAATCTCAGTTTAGCACCTAGAACTGATACCTTAAGATCTGTGCATTTTACTGCATATATCTCAATATAAATGGGACATATATCTCAATATAAATGGGACATATATCTCAATATAAATGGGACAAAAACCTATACATGACAGTACGCATATTGGAAAAACCACATTTTAAAAAGATTCATAGTAACATGTTAACATTCTTGGCTATAGGGCTAAGGGATGGGAATGTGGATAAAAATAAATAAATAATAAAAATAAATAAATAAATAAAACTAGTTTATTTATTAAAATAAATAGTTTATTTTATTTATTTATTAAAAATAATTAAATTTTTATATACATATAAAATTTTTATATATAATTTTTATTTATTATATATAAATAAGTATATTATATAAATATATTATATATAAATAAATATATACAATTTTTATTTATTAAAAATGCATAGATCTTAAGGTATCAGTTCTAGGTGCTAAACTGTGAGATTCTGAACACACCCTCAATTTGAGTCCAGAAAAAGAAGAGATTAATGTGAACCAGAGAAGTCCAAAATAGTTTTCATGGAGGATTTAGAACTCTGATAACCCAAAGATACATAGTCACAAAAAAGACTATTTATTAAAAATAAATAAAATAAATAAATAAATAAATAAAACTAGTGAGCAATTATGATGGTAGCATAAATGAAAACATGCACATGCACATACACATACACACCAAAGGCCACCAGGACTGGGACCTGTGTATTGATACAGTTTGGCTTTGTTGAATTGTAATTCCCAGTGTTGGGTGAGGGACCCGGTGGGAAGTGATTGGATCATGGGAGTGGATTTCCCGCATGCTGGTCTCATGATAGTGGTAAGTTCTCACCAGATCTGATGGTTTAAAAGTGTGTTGCACTTTCCTGCTTGCTCTTTCTCTCTCTCCTGCTCCGCCATGGTAAGATGTGCTTGCTTTCCCTTTGCCTTCTGCCATGATTGTGAGTTTCCTGAGGCCTCCCAGTCATGCTTCCTGTTAAGCCTGTGGAGCTGTGAGTCAATTAAATGTCTTTTCTTCATAAATTACCTAGTCTCAGGTAGATCTTTACAGCAGTGTGAAAACAGACTAATACAGGTATGTATATCACCCCTGGAAATTGTAATGTTGCCTTCCCACCTCACATCTATTTTTGGTTGCTCAATATGATTTTATAGCAACATGGCTTCTTCACCAATAATAGCCACTTCAGAAATCTTAAAATGATATGGACTTGTTGAGTTAAAAAATAATTCAACTATCTTCGTGCCCAGTAGAATCCAGGATAATAGAATATGGCATCTGCCCTTCACATTGCAGGATTATCTGTGCCTCCTTGGATTTCCCTCCAGTGCATCTGTTTATATTCAAGTCAGGATCTTTCTGCTAGATGTTGGTATATGTGTCATTCACACACTCTCAGTTACATCATAAGGTAAGCATTGGCTATTCAAGAATTGGTTTCTGCCTTCACTAGAGTCACAGAAACCCTATGCATAGGGCAAAGCAGAATGGCTCAGTTGTCCAGGTCATTTTCATTGCTGTTCCCTTGGCCCCTCCCTTTTTCTCTGCCTGTAGTCCTCTTGGGATCTGCCTATTGGCTTGAGTTTTCATATTTCCACCTTGCTCTGACCCTGATGTCCATGACTTCCTGGTGTTAATCTACTTACTGGACTTCTGACTCCCTGAACTCTGTGCCTCATGTTGCCTTTGCACCCTGACTCCAGCTTGCCTAGTTGGCTCTGACTTGCTGCTTTGCTCTGACCTTTGATTTCTCTCTCCCCACCTTTACCTGAATTCTGGAATGCTTACACTAGCCTTCACCTTTGCCCCTGGGTACCAGGTCCTACCCCAGGACTACCTCACTCTTCTGCCAATTCCCTTTGCCCCGTCTCAGATTTACCTCTGCCCTCCTTATCCCAGCTCCCACTTTTTCATCCATGACCCACTGCCACATATATTACTCAAAACTCACAATCTAGAAAACTCTCCCATCCCCACCATTGCCACCAGCAACCAAAGACAGAAGTTTATATTTTGAAGCAGTGTCAGCAACATTCTGTGAGCTGTTAGGAGGAAGACACAGGACGTGACCTCTTAGCTTAGATGAACAATATTGCCACTTACCAAATGGGAAATTATAACAATAATTACTAAGAAGGGATTTTTATGAGTACTTAGTGCCTGAGGGGCCAAAGGACCTTGTCATCACTTGGGTGACAGAGAGAGCAGAGGATTTGTCTGAAAAAGAAGATTTTTAAGGGTCATATCATACTTGTAGTTCCCATTTTGAGTTTGGTTGAGGAGAAAGAGAGCCGCATTGATTTCCATAATTAAAAACACGTTTTTACCATTGTGGGGGCAGTAGGGTAGGGGTACGGGGCAGTGAGCAAAAGGGAAATCAATTGGTTAGGAATCTCAGAGAGTTAATGGAATAGGTGAATTGAAGTCCACTAGATTGCATGGTTTTTTCCTTGATATGAAAGATTTACAGTTCCAGAACTCACATTAGCATTAACGAGGATTTCACATGTAAATTCTCAGCAAATCCAAAGAACTGTTAATTCCTTACACCTGGATGGTGTTCTGAGCCATCGTTTTTTTCCCCTTCGCTTTTTATAATCCAATGGCTATTAAAGAGCACAACTTTAAAAATTGCCCATCCAAATGACACAAGTTAAAACAAAGACAAGGTGTTTACAAAAACCTCCTTGCTTCTAAAACAGGAGAGGCACTAATATGATCCTCGTTATTAGTGGCATTCAAAGAAAAGGTGTTATGTAAATCCAAGGTACAGTCTTGTCATTTCCTATTATTATCATTATATGGTGTTTAATTTTTAAAATTATGCTGATTATTAGTCCAATGTTTTTGCAGGAAATTATAGCAGTTACCTACTTCTAGAGATGAAAGAGAAAGGTTATCAACTTCCTGTCTTATTTCCTTGTCCACATGGAGAAAGAACGATCAATTTTAATACAGTAAGAGTCTACCAAAAATGTTTTACTTCCTTAAGAATGAGGAGCAGGGAAAAATATGAACCATGGGTCAAAATTGTAAGAAGGCAGATTTCAGGTGAGTATAAGAAAAAAATTTAAAACATTAGATCTGCCTCTAACTGCATAGGGATCCTTTGTTGTGGAGTGCATTTCCTGTCAATAGAGCTATTCAAACCAAATAATAGTATGTTAGGGACATTGTGCAAAAGATGTCCATATCAGCTAATTTAGATAGCTTCCAAGGTCCCATTCAGCTCTGAAACTCTTTTTCCCAATATTCCAAAGTGTTGGTTTGAAAGAAAGGAATCAAAGTTTTACAGTTTTAAGAGGTAATGAATATGAAATATGAAGAACCTCAGAACCATGACATCATTTTCCCTTTTTAAAAATGCTTTTGTTTTGAAATATTTATAGGCTCACAGAATATTGCCATAAAAGTACCCAAGAAGTCCCTGTATCCTTCACCCAGTTTCCCCTAATAGTAACATATTCCATAACTGTAGTAAGATGTTACAACCAGGAAATTGACCTGACAGTTATTTTTATTAAAATAAATTACTTCACTTGAAGAGTCTAAGGTTCCTGGATAATGTTTTCTTCATTTTTTCATGTACATATGATTATAGTTGCATGTATGGGAACTGCTTCAGGGCTCTACATGTTTGTAAGGGATGGTAGAAGAAACACACTTGCCACCTAATATGGTCTATGTTTTCCCTTTTTTAATTATTGTTTTGAGACGGAGTCTCACTCTGTTGCCCAGGCTGGAGTGCAATGGCACAATCTTGGCTCACTGCAACCTCTGCCTTCTGGGTTTAAGCAATTCTCCTGCCTCAGCCTCCTAAGTAGCTGGGATTACAGGTGCCCACCACCATGCCTGGCTAATTTTTGTATTTTTTTTAGTAGAGGCGGGGTTGCGCCATGTCAGTCAGGCTGGTCTCGAACTCCTGACCTCAAATGATCCGCCCTCCTTGGCCTCCCAAAGTGCTGGGATTACAGGCGTAACCCAACACACCCGGCCTAGTTCTGTGTAATTTTATTACATGTGTAGATTCATGTTTACACCACCAAAATCAAGTTACAGAAGAGTTCCATCACCACAAGGATGGTTTTGCTACCTTTTTGTAGCCGCAGCACCCCTGTGACTTCCCTCTCCCTAGCTCCTGGCAGCCACAAATCTTTCCTCCATCTCTATAATTTTTTTCATTTCAAGAATGTTATGTAAATGGAACCATACATTGTATAATCTTTTGAGATTGCTGCTATAAACATTCATGTACAGGTTTCTAGGTCAATGTAAGTATTCAGTTTTCTGGGATAAATATCTAGGTGTGCATATTATTAGTTTTATGGTAGTGGCATATTTAATTTTGTAGGACTTCATCATACTCTTTTCCAGAGTAGCTGTGCCAATGGCATTAACAGTCTTCTTGAGTTGTTATTTATTTTATGCTAACCACATCCCAGGTCCTATATTAAGTACCTCACATGCATCATCTCATTTAATGCTCAAAAAACTCTTCCATTTTAACACTGTGGAAATTGAAGCCCAGAAAAGTTAAGTAATTTTTTCAAAATCATGAATCATAAACCTGGGAAGTGGCAGAGCTAGGTCAATCTGATTCCAGTGCCTGTATGCACTCTTTAACAATGATGCTATCCTACCTACTCCTTTGGAAAATGACTTTAAGTATAGCAGATGGAAAGCTGTCCAATTCATTGTAGAGCAAATAAGTAAAACAGCAAACTCCTTAGAAGGTATTGGTTTGGTATCCATGTTTTTTCTACTTTGGTTAAATTGGAATTGATACTCCTAGTAGTTTGGCTGTGGTAGGGTAGGAAAGAGAGTAGATGTGTAATCAGAACACCTGAGCTCATATTCTGGCTTTCTCACTTACTAGATGTGTGGCCTTCAGTAAGTCACTTAACCTCACCAAGATTCAGCTAGGTTCTTGTCTATAAAATGGGGGCTAATGACACCTTTCTCACAGGGTTTTTGTGAAGATTAGATAAGCCGATGGATGTAAATGCACTTTGTAAGCTCCAAAACACTATATAATTAGAATGGGTTATTATTGTTATTATCTCAAATGATTGTAGCAGGATTGCAGATACAATGCACAGTACAACTTGGCTGTGCAAAGAAAATCAAATTTTACAAATGAATCTCCATCTAATCTGACCTTTCTCTTGAGCCCAGAGAGGTGGGTGGGTACCAAAATCTTAAATATCTAATTAGGTTTAAAACTTAGTCTGATTTGGTACTTTAAACCAAAAATTATCAAACTTTTTTGTAGAGAAATGAATAGTAAATATTTTAGCTTTTGTGAGCCATATGGTTTCTATTGCAAGTATAGTCATCCCTCAGTACCCAAAGGGAATTGGTTCCAGACCTCCCCCGACCCCCACCCTTGGATACCAAAACTCACAGATGCTCAAGAATCAGATATAAATTGGTGTAGAATTTGCATATAACCTATGCACATCCTCCCGAGTATTTTAAGTTATCTCTAGACTGCTTATAATACCTAATGCCATGTCTAAACATCACATTGTTTCTGTGGATTCAATGTAGTACTCAGTGCACAGCAAATATAAGTTTTGCTTTTTGTTACTTTGTGGATTTTTTTCCCTGAATATTTTCTATCCAGAGTTGGTTGAATCCATGCTTGTGGATATGGATTCACATATATGGAGGTATAGAGATATGGAGGGCTTATTGTTCTCAACTCTGAGAGCTAAAGTGTCCATAAGAGTGTATGTAAGTGACCTGGAGTGACTAAGTTCTAATAAAACTTTATTTACAAAAACTCATGGCAGATTTGGCCCATAGGTCATATTTGGCCATCCTCTAATTTTAATGATCCCTTTAGATAGTTTTCAGTTTTTCTTGGAAAAAAATACTATCTCAGATAAAAGTCTTCTGCTTCTTGTTATAAACTGGTGTCTGAGTATATGGGGAGAAGGCTTGTGGAAACTTTTAGTGTTAGGGGATTGTATTAGTCTGTTTTCATACTGCTATAAAGAAATACCAGAGACTGGATAATTTATAAAGGAAAGAGGTTTAACTGACTCACAGTTCTGCAGGCTGTACAGGAAGCATGGTGCTGACATGTTTGACTTCTGGGGAGGTGTATTAGCCCATTCTCACACTGCTGTAAAAAACTTCCCAAGACTGGGTAATTCATAAAAAAAAAGAGGTTTAATTGACTCACAGTTCTGCATGGCTGGGGAGGCCTCAGGAAACTTACAATCATGGCAGAAGGCAAAAGAGAACCAAGTACCTTCTTCACAAAGTAGCAGGAAAGAGAACAAAGGGGGAAGTGCCAGACACTTATCAAACAACCAGATCTAGTGAGAACTCCCTCACTATCATGAGAACAGCATGGGGAAAACCATTCCCATGATCCAGTCACCTCCCACCAGTTCCCTCCTTCGACACATGGGGATTACAGCTCAAGATGAGATTTGAGTGGGGACACAGAGCCAAACCATGCAGCAATGATTGGAATTATTGGATCTTTGTAGCCTCTATATTGCCCTCCGGCTACTCTGGTGGCTGGCTGATGTCCCTTGTCTCCTATTTGCTGCTTGCTGTATTTGCATTTATAGCTGAAGTTTACAATTTCATCAATAGTGATTGTGTTCCTCTTTCTTGGTTTGGCCAGAGCCTGGAAATATGGCCTGGTTGCCTCTGCTTCCTCTCACTCTCATTATAGATTCTGGGTCTCTGCCAGATCTTCCATTAGCCCACTGGCCGGTATCTGTAGTGGGCTCATTTCTTTGCCACAGTGGTTCTCATGACAGACTTAATGGCCTTTACCTCAATGTCCATTCCTTATGAAAACTAAGGGCTGTTGGGGAAAGCTAAATTTCAGGGATCCCTCTGCCTCACCAAGGACACTTTCATGTAGTTGGCCTTACACTGGAAGTTATAGGGAAATCTGTGAGATAGCTTCCTCCCATAGTTTGAAGCCGGGAGTAGTGTTACCCTTATCTTACTGTGCTTCTCCATATAGACTTATCTCTCTTTTCTAGCATTCTCTCTCCCTTTTTCCTCCCACAGTTCCCCAAGGCTGAAAAGGTACAATGTTCTTCTACCTCCTCTAGATTGTATCCCACTTCTACCATATAGTTGGCCTAGCTGTCACAGGGAAATGGATAATATTTCTGGGGTTCTCTTTGAGATCGACCCTCAAAACAGCCCTTGATTTTACTAAAGGAAGAGATTGAGGAATTTGGATACATACAGGTAATTTTTTTTACTTGGATTTAACGTAATTTATGTGTGTGTGTGTGTATGTCATCCCTAGCAAGAAGTATAAGAGTAGAGACATTCATGCAGTGATAAAAAAATTATCAGTTACACTATTGACATTGCTTTAAGACACTAGCCTGACTTGTAAAGCTGTTGCCCTACTGCATGATCCTATTTTACACATAAGAAGCAAATATTGTCCTTTCTCTGTTCATTTCTTCTCCCTCTGTCATAAATGCTAATCTCTCTGCTATCCACCTCTACCTCTTCCCCAAATGGCTACCTCATGCAAACTAGGATGTAAGTTAACCTCCTAAAAGGCAATAGAGAAGTGTATAGTAATACTTTTCCACCTCTGTCTTCTTTTAGATGATTGTTTACCTCTTGTCAGAGTTGATCTGACTATGAGCGCCAGTAAAATATAGTGATTAAAAGCATAAGCTTCGAAGTCATCCATATCTGGTTTTAAGTCTCAATATCACTACGCACTATCTCTGTCATCTTGGGAAGTTGTTTAACTCCTTGATACTTCACATTCCAAAACTGAAAAATGCAGGCATTAATAGCAATTAATACCATTAAATTATTGATTACTTACTGTTGCTAAGCACTTTACATGTTCTATCTAATTTCATTCTAACTAATCAATAAGTGATAGCTATTTATTTTTATTGCTTGCAACAACGGTGCACCCATTAAACAAATGAGCTAGACTCTGCATCTGGGTTACTATCTCAGCATCTAATGTTGGCATGTCAACACAGATTCATTTCTTTTGGGAGAAATGTAGGAGAGGTTGTGCAAGTCACAATTGTCATGTCCTGCTTGGTCATAGGGAGAAAGCAGGAAAAGGGGATTTCTCTCTCATTTTTTTAAATCTTCTTTCAAAAACTCACTTAGTCTGTCTGGAGCATAGAAAGGACAAACTGGAAGTGGGAAAAGGAAAGAAGAGGAGACTATACAGGGTGGCTTTCCCTCAGAAATCAAGAGTTCATCTGAAGACTTCCCAGGCAGATCTACAGCAAATATCTCCTCCCATAAAACCCACCCTGAGTCCACAGCAATTAGAGAAGACCACTGTGATTTTTGCTGAAAATCAAAGCAAACTGGAGGCTGTAGACCACATGAAGTCTGGGCACGATAGTTGCACAGTGCTATTCCATGGAAATACATGGGGGAATATAAGTGGAGGAAGTGTTTGATATTGTTTTGCAAATAACTATGTGCCCAGGGAGAGGTTTGAAGCATGCCAGCAAAGGAGAAAACTATATTGATTTCATCTGTAATGACCTGTGTATCTTGAAAGGTGAAGGAACAATTGGTTTTCAAAGACTGGGCTCTGATGAAAGTTTGTTACTTAATATACCGTTTTGCTTCTGTCTTTGATGTACTGAGCACTATTTTGCAAGAGGCAAAAAACAGTGCCTGCATTTTTCTTTCTTTTTTGCTTGCATCCAGCACCCTTATTTTCATTAAATTGTCTCTGGATCCTGTGAAGTGAGGCTCATCTCTCCCGCTCCGTGCAGTAGAGGAAAAGCAAACAAGAACTGAAAGAAATGGAAGGTGAAATGTCAAGTACCTAAGGCATTCCAGTCTAACCTTGAGCAGAGGCCAGCTACTGAACGCAGAAGGTAATAAGACAAATTCCAGAGTGTGTTTTTATAATGGGATGGCTTGCAAGCCATGCTGACAGCGGGCTATACTCTCACAGCTCTATTTATTTATAGCTCCCCCTCCACCCAAATGCTACAGAACAACAAGTATTCTGACAAGTTGGAATGCTAATAGATTACGTGAAAAGCAAATCAATAAAAACCCATTCCAAAATGTCTACCTTCCCCCAGTAATTAAGTAGGAAATAGGATAATGGGAATTCTTTTTTCAAATCTAGTGAGGTTTAGGGATCAGGACAGGAGGTGAGGATGAAATATATGCTGTTTGGCCTGATTAGAAGGATAGGAGGGATTCAGTTAGATTTAGAGGCTCCAGACAGCATCTGATATTTATACAAGTCTATTCCTCTGGTTAGTGCCTCTGGGCCCTCCAATTCCTGTAGTCTAGTGGTCTTTTAGATAAGTTCTGTGTCACGGTATTTAAATTTGGAGAGTGCTGTACATTCCAACTAAAAACAGGGCAACTGTGTCCTGGCTCTTTAAACATGGCCCTGACTGGTCTACCTTTTCTCCCTGATTTTTCATTTAGCAAAAACTATTCACTGTATAGACAGATGGGGCCTTACTGGATACACGAGCGTGTCTAATAATTAGGGACAGCTGCTTCAGGTAAATGCAGTTTGCAGATGGCAAAGGAACACCAGATTATGCTAATTTTCCCAAAATAACTCTTCATAAAAGCTTACAGCAGAGCTGACTCTTCTGTTGTGTTCCTGAAACAATGATAATGCAAAGAGTAAAGAGTCTGAGTGAAATCTCTCCTCTCTTCCCTCCCCACCCCACTTCTATAGCTTCAGTCTTGGAGAATTTTGCAGAATAGCCAAGAAGGCAAAACACACCTAAGTGGAGGAAGCAATCTGCTTGCTTATTCTGGTTCCTGTTAACTAGCACCATGTTTTATGAGCTATCAGCAGAAAAACATGGTGTAGCGCCCAAAATGATGCCGACCTGGTAGACTATGAAACGTACTTTTCAGCTATATCTTTCTGTGACTTGAACCTGGCACAATGTAATGGTCTCTGGAAGAGTACTGAAGCCTGAGTCCTAATTTTATCTCAGTTGCTTAACTTGTTGTGTGACTTGGGTCAAAGCAGTCTCTAGGTTTCTGTTTATTCATCTGTCAAATGGTGAAGGGTGAATTCATGGAGGTATTATTGAGGATCCATTTAGTTAATATGAGTGCTTCAAAGAAAATGGGTAAATTTTTACATAAAAGCATTTCATAACTCAGACATTTTTCAGTGCCTTATTCAGTGCTGGAGATAGCTTCCTTACTAAACAAATATTTGTGTACTAGATATGTTTCCAAAAATCCTAAAATGCCATTTGCAGAACCATATTTCACTCTGACCACTCCATTAGTTTGCTAGGCCTGAGTATGTTGCCTTCACCATACAAGGTGACACTTGCCTCTAGATTTTCCTATAAACATTATTCTGGTTTCTTTCCTACATGTTTTGCCTTTTTATCATCAGAACAGGGCTTTTCAATGTTTGGTCTTATACCACATGCATCAGAATCACTTCATATAATGTGAATACCTGGGCCAGTGCCCTGAGATTCTCGTGAAGTACATCTAGTAAGGGGCTTTGCAATATGATTTTTTTTTACAAAAGTTTGAGACCTGTACCACTAAGCTTGCCTAGGCCAGAAGTGAAGTGGTAAACGAATTCCATCTGTGATAGTCTAAAGATCGGTGTTGGCTGGATGCGGTGGCTCATGCCTGCAATTCCAGCACTTTGGGAGGCCGAGGCAGGTGGATCACCTGAGGTCAGGAGTTCAAGACCAGTCTGACCAACATGGTGAAACCTGTCTCTACTAAAAATAAAAAAAAAATTAGCCAGGCGTATCGGTGGGCACCTGTAATCCCAGCTGCTCGGGAGGCTGAGGCAGGAGAATCACTTGAACTTAGGAGGCGGAGGTTGCAGTGAGCTGAGATCACGCCACTGCACTCCAGCCTAGGCAACAAAAGCAAAACTCCGTCTCAAAAAAAAAAAATCAGTGTTTAACAAACATGGACAGGCTAACTCATATACTATCTGTCATATTTATCCCTCTTATTTCTTATCATATATGTGAGTTACCCCATCCTGTGCAGACTTGCTTAGTTGTAGAAAAGGGGTTGGAGGAAAATATACAGTCCTTTTCTTCAGATTGGTGCACACATACAGATTCTCCTTTTTCTCTCTGGCTCTGTGCCCTGGGAGCCTTTTTGGAACTCTAGAGTCAGAGCCAGTCAGGCAGGCAGGTTCATATCAACAGTGGCTCTCAAAGTGTGGTGCCTGGACCAGTAGCATCAGCCTCACTTGGGAATTTGTTAGACAGGCAGACTCTCAGTACTCCACTCCCACTGTATCTACAGAATCATTCATTACCACAATACATTTGTACTCTCTGTGAAGAAAATGCATTTAGAGTTATTTTTTCCACCATGTCAATGCACAGAAGCATCCACCCTTGCTTCTGAGGGTAGAAACCCTCAGAAACTGAGGTGGGCTCAACAATCTGTGATTTAATTACCCCTTCAGGGGATTCTAATGTATGTTGAAGTCTGAGAACCACTGCCTTAAAGCATTTTCTATCCCCAAACTTCATTCTCTCTAAACTTTGAGGCAGCTGGGACAGTAAAGGGGGTGTTGATTTAAACAGGAAAATAGAGGCATCACAATGTAGAAATAATGACTTAGTGGTAAAGTTCTTATTTAGGGTATTTGTGCTTGAGGGAGATCAGATATTTAAATAGAAATTCACCTAGAAATGACTACAGATACTATACATATACCTCACATGTGTGTGCATACATACGCACAATTATAACACACAGCCACATATGTGTATATATATGTGTATATGTGTGTTTAGATATATAATTAAAGTCATTCTTAGAAACAACAGAAAAAGAATAGAAACATTTAGACAGTAATAAAAGTCTGAGCAATAGCTATTGATAAAAATGCAGGCAGGGGAACAAACTTGAAATATAAACCAATCAGCAGGTTCAGATGATATGCATTTTGGGGTCTTGAGGGAATTCACTAATGATTTCCCTAAACGACTGACAATGGGAGAACCCGATAAAATCCACTTGGGTATGCACTACATTTTGCCTTGTCAGCATCCTGCATAATGTTGGTATTCTGGCAGTTACATTCACTAGGGCCTTTCTGCCTACCACCACCCCCTCCCACCAAAGAAAGAAAGGATTCCATTTCTAGATGTAAATTATACAGGAGTTAACAGAATATACTTTAAAAAAAAAAGTCCTTTTTATAAATGGAGCCTCCCCACCATTGAATGCTATCATCCCAGCCCCTGGGATTGTCAGGTGTGTAACACAGGACAAACACTGCTCCCAAGGCCTGCACAGGGTAGCTGGGCCTATATGGCCTTCACATTCTTGTGCTGAGATTTACAAGTTTATATTCTGGCAATAGGACTGGAGGTAGCAAGCTTGGAGCCTTTCTACAGAAAGGGAATTTGCGATCAAGTCACATTCTATTCTGAGGATGTTTTCCCTTCGTTCATGTTCTTGAGAGTAAAGATGGATAAGTTCAAGTGGCCGCATAGATATTTAGCGGGAGATACAAGCTCCATGGGGATGAATGGAAGCCCCTGGTTCCTGCAGGTTCTAGAGACCACAGGATAAGGTTGGCTTGGTCAGTTGGTCAGGCCCAAGGCTAAGGAAGGAAAGACGCAAGTAAGACCATTCCTTCTACAAACCAGCTAGTACTTCCACAATACATTAACAGGCTGTACTCCTCACCCTAGCCCTATACTATATCCGCACTGCCAGGCAGTTATTTCAGAAATGATTGGGAACAAGGGGAGGTGCTTCTGTGCAATTCATGCTTAGGAAAAATAACTCCAAATGCATTTTCTTCACAAAGAGCACAAATGTATTGTGGTGATGAATGATTCTAAGGGATTCTGGATAGGGATTTGGTACGTTAATGTTCTTTTTCTAGATTTACACTCTTAACTAGCTTTTCTGATATTTCAATGAAATCTAAGACTTTTCCCCAGCTCATTATTATTCAACCTCTTAAATAACTCCTTAGGCCTATACCAAAGATAAGGGAAACAAAGCTATGTATATATAGATTGTCATGTGTCAGATGTAGTGGACATTAGTGGAAAGATTACTGATTTAGGAGGTAGGTGACCTGGGTTATTATTCCCAGGACTACTAATATCTAGCTTGATCATCTTGGGGACAGTAGGTTTTCCCTTATTAGCCTATTTCTTTATGTGTAAAATATAGACATTAGATATGACCTCTAATACCCACACCTTCTCTAACATTCTGTGACTTGTGCATATTAGATCCTCAACCTACATAACTTTTTCATTTGTTGTCTTGATTCCTTAAGAATAACATTTCAGGTCCATGGTGGAAAAGTTTGTCATTTTACTAAGACATGAAACTGAATTTCCCATTTGAGCCTGGAGTAGAGTAGAGTCATCCAGCTAGCAAGTGAGCCTAACTGACCTCTTATCACCTTCATCTCAATAGGGTTCTATTGGTGGCTGGGCGTGGTGGCTCACACCTGTAATCCCAGCACTTTGAGAGGCTGAGACAGGTGGATCACCTGAGATCAGGAGTTGAAGACCAGCCTGATCAACATGGTGAAACCCCATCTCTACTAAAAATACAAAAATTAGCTGGGTGTGGTGGCGCATGCCTGTAGTCCCAGCTATTCAGGAGGCTGAGGCAGGAGAATTGCTTTAACCTGGGAGGTGGAGGTTGCAGTGAGCCAAGATCACACCACTGCACTCCAGTCTGGGTGACAGGGAGAGACTCTGTCTCAAAAAACAAACAAACAAAACCCAAACCAGGGTTCTATTGTTCTCTACTTAATAGATACAGTTTTGTGAGGGAAATTGCATACAATGGTGAATTCGGAGATTTGGAAACCTTTGTTTATATCAAGGGCCTATTACACAGTATACTTGAGATTGAAAGTCACTGCAAATCAAAGCCAGTTCGGTCTTACATTCTTTGTACTTTAATTTTCTCATCTGTTAAAGAAGGAAGCAGTGATCAGAGGCTTATTTCTTTCTCATGCAAGACCAGTGTGGGAAAGAAAGACATAGAGGTAGCTCTTATCTTCCTCACCCCCTAAATGATGTATCTCTTCTGCTCATATTTGATTGACCAGAACTAGTCACAAGGCCTCAGCTTAATTGCAAAAGAGGCTGTGAAATGTAAGGGAATACATGGCACTAATGGTCACTGCCACAAGGGATAACTCCTTTCTTCTAATAGCATACGAGAATGTTAACAACAACTACTACTATTATTTATTATGTGCTAGATACTTTGCTAAATGCTGTACATATATTATCTCATTTAATCATCATAACATTGTGAGGTAGGAACTATTATTATTATGTTTACAAATGAGAAACCAAGGCACATAGAGATTTAGAGACTGGTACAAGGTCACATAGCTAGTAAGTAACAAAGATAGTATGTTAACCTGGGTTGAGATAGAATTACATTTGGAATGCAATGAAACTGTCCTAGGTAAATGGTACCCAGGCCAGCTCTTGAATTGGCTTTCACAATAGAATTATATTGCCTGTAGGGGGGGTTTGGAATATTGGGAGTATTTTTAATTGTTAAAATGTTGAAGGTTGGATCATGTAAGAGGAAGGGTCAGTGATGTGAGGTGTCTTGCAGTGAGGAGGACATTCCTGTACAATGACAAATTGTCCTATTTACATCCCACAAGATGTGAATGTCATTCAAGATGTTCAGGTACATGTATGACATCTTTAAAAATTATCTGAGCCTAGAATTTAAGTCTGTTTTATTTGTAAACACAAAGTATGTCTCACACAGTTTTAATATATGCTGAATTTTCTAGTAATGAAATCGGATTTTGGAGATGGAGTCTCTCACTCTTTCACTGAGGCTGGAGTGAAATGGGGCAATCAGCTCATTATAGCCTCAAACTCCTGGGCTCAAGCAACCGTGCTGCCTTAGCCTCCTGAGTAGCTGGGACTGTAGGTGCGTACCACCATGACTGGCTATTTTTAAATTTTCTTTTTGTAGAGATGGGGTCTCACTGTGTTGCCCAGGCTGGTCTCAAACTCCTGGCCCCAAGTGTTCCTCCTGCTTCTTTATCCTCCTTAAGTGGATGAAATACAGGCATGAACCATCATGCCTAGCGTTTTTTTTTTTTTTTTGCATTTTACAAAGTAAATTTATTTCCTTCAACATTCATAAACCAAAATTGTACATGCAAGTAAGTAGGACAGAGGCCATTGGCAATTCTAAGAAAATCATACTGCCTAGCATGTGATAGACATCTATCAGGCAAACGGCAAATGGCAGCATTTTAAAATTTAACTTTCAGTAGGAAAGTGATGGAAATAAAAATTAGCCTAGACAGTTCACCATACAAAAACAATTTTACTTTTATTTATTTATTTTTTAATTATACTTTAAGTTTTAGGGTACATATGCACAACGTGCAGGTTAGTTACATATGTATACATGTGCCATGTTGGTGTGCTGCACCCATTAACTCATCATTTAACATTAGGTATATCTCCTAATGCTATCCCTCCCCCCTTCCCCCACCCCACAACAGGCCCCGGTGTGTGATGTTCCCCTTCCTGTGTCCATGTGTTCTCATTGTTCAATTCCCGCCTATGAGTGAGAACATGCAGTGTTTTGTTTTTTGTCCTTGCGATAGTTTGCTGAGAATGATGGCCTAGCATTTATTGAAGAAGGTTTTACTTTGTTTTGTTTAGAACTTTACTGCTAATATCCAGTTTACTAAATGCCAACCACTTTTATAATCACATTCCGTATATTAATTTATTTAATCCTCACTACACCCAAAATGGTACATGCTATTGTTATTCCCATTTCACAGATGAAGAAACTGAGACACAGAGAAGTTAAGTAACTTGCTCAAGGTCACAATCTTAAGTTGCAATCACCATTTTGTAAAATCATGTTATTGATAACAACGTTTTTCTTGGTATTTATCTTCACGTTTTACCATTTCTGGTACTTATCATTTCTTCACATAAATTCAACTATCTGTCTGGTATCATATTCCTTTTGCCTGAAGAACTTCTTGAACATTTCTTATACTGCAGGTCTTCTAGCATGAATTCTCTCAGCTTTTGTCCAGACATGTCTTTATTTCTTCTTAATTTTTGAAAATAATTTTCTCAGGTATAGAAATATGGGTTGATGTCTTATTTCTTTCAGTGTTTTAAACATGTCACTACATTGTCTTCTGGTTGGCATAGTGCTTGTAGTGTTTAAAACACCATCACTCCCAAGTCCATCTCCATGTACATCTGTCACATTCACAGAAGACATCTGACCTCTTCATTATGTCTCCTAGGGTAGTCATATCAAAGCATTTACATATCATTTTATTTTTAATAGCTGTCCCTTTCTCTTTTTTATTACAGTTATGGCATCATGCTAGTTTTTTACAAATTATGCATATAAAAAGTTATCTATGAATTTCACTTTGAAATATTAAAGTGAACATTACAAATATTTGTAGGGAAAAAGAAGTGTTGAATTTGGTATATTTAAAATCACTGTCTTAGACAAAACTAGTAATTCAGAAAAAATGCTTTTCAGTTTTCATTCCTCCTTTTGATCTCATCAGCTGCTTATCTGCTCTTTGGCTCTTATTAATTTTAATGAATAGTGGTTACTTTGGAATTGATATGGTATTTTCCAAATTTTTGCAATGAACAAAGATTACTTTTATAACCAAGAAGTTAAAATGAAGACTTCAAATAAGGCAAAGCATATATATATATATGTGTGTGTGAAGGTATTAATGGCCAATAATAACTTCATGTACCATATTCAACCCTGCTCCAAATAAACAAGCATCCCAAAACATTTGTGAGTCATCAGTGTCTTCCAGATTTAACTATCTACTTTAAGGATTGTAGGCACTGTAGGAAGATATTCTAAGGCAGGTGATATTTTGGAAGTGGTGTTACTTATCTATTACTGCACAACACATTTCCTCAAGATGTAGCGGCTTAAAACAATAAACATTTATTATCTCACAATATCTTAGGGTCAGGAATTCAGAAGCTATTTGGTTGGATTATTCTGGCTCTGGATCCCTCATGAGGTTTCATTTATGCCGTCAGCCTGGGCTTGAAAGCTTGATTGGGGTTAAGGGATCTACTTCCAAGCTCACTCACAAAGCTATTAGCAGGAGCCATTAGTTCCTCACCATGTGGACTTTTCTATAGAGCTGCTCACAACATGGCAACTGGCTTAATCTAGAGAGAGAGGGAAAGACAGAGATCCCAAGACAGAAGCCAAAATATCTTTTATAACCTAGTGTCATCAGTAACAGCATCACTTTTTCCGGATTCTATTGCTCACAAGACCAACCCTTACCTACTGTGGAAGGGGACTTCACAGGAGTGTCAACATTGGAGGCAGAGACTACTAGGGACCATTTCAGAGATGGATAGCCACAGAGGTCCCCAATCACATCCTGGATCACCTACATGTCAAATTGTACAAGCTGTACTGTGCATACATGCGTAAGTGTTTGCACACAGGCATGCATGCATGTGTGTGTGTACATATACAATCCTATACATAGACACCCCAAGGAGAGGTTTTTATGATCCATAAGCCAAAGTTTTTTCATGGCTATCTGATGGCTCACAGCAGTGCTGTTAGCTTTACTACTTTGTATGTTGATGAATAGGTTAATGGCTTTAGAGACAAATGTGTACTTCCTGGAATATACACTATTATTTTTTAATGAAGCACAGAATTCAAACTTGGAAATAAACTACTCTTGAATTTTCATTCAGTTTATCTGGATAAAAGCTATTGAAATGTAATGGTTAAGAGTGGAGACTCTGGAGTTAGGGAGTCTGGGTTCAAATCCTGGCTGAACCATTTACTAGCTTTGGAATCTTGAGGAAATCAACCTCACTGTGTTTCAGTTCTATTGCTATGTGAAGGTGAAACTAACATCTGCCTCATAGGATTTTTTGTGATAATTGAATAAGCTATTGTTTTAGATATGGGGCTTGGCCCACAGTTACCTAGAAATGGTAGTTTCCCATCACCATTGGTGCCTTTTGATGATTTGAGAATCATCTTCTCTGTTAGTCGTGCCTAGGCATTTGTCTGCTCAGTCTATCTCCTCCTTAGTGCTTAGAAAATAATAGGAAGGCTGTTCATTATTTCCCCATTTTGTGGATCCTGTCATAATGTGCCTTCCTCCCTTCTCACTTCTCTGAGAAAAGATCTGCTGTTGTTTAAGGCACAATTAACAATCTGACTGAAGGAACGCGTTAAGTCATTATCAGATATCAACATCTTGATCCAAATAGTCAGCTTAGCTCAAATAGGGAGCAGGGTTCTGGTAAAATGGAATAGAGGGAGGAAAGCATGTGATGTGCTTAAGGACACAGGGAGGGAACAGTTTCAGTATCTAGGGTGGGTGCTTCCTAGAGGGGACTTACCTTAGGGGAGGCAGCATGAGAGAACTGAGAGGCAAGCAGTGGGTGCTGGAGGGTGCTAAATGGGAAGAGTTGTGAGTGTATAGAAAGGTTAGGTAAGACCGAAGACAGCCTAATTCATTTTACATTTTTACTGAAAGCCTGTGGAGTGTGTGTGGGTGTGTGTGTGTGGGAGGGGGTTGGGGGGGGGGTTGGGTGCATGGTGTGATCATTGAAAAAGAGACCATTTCAGTCTTCTTTGCTGCACAGTATATCACAAAACTGCCTCATTTAGATAATATTGGAAAAGATCTTTCCCTTCAACCTCAAAGCATGGATGTTTCACATAGTGAAATGCTGACCACTTCCTGCTGGTGCATTCCATAACTTTTCCTCTCTTTGCTTTAGTTGGTGGTGCACACCAACTGGGCATTTTGAGAAATGCCCAGCCCACTTACCTTCAACAGGAGTTATTTTGTGTTCCTCATAGAAGCATTTTCACTGAGAGCAAGGAGTCTGTGGAAATTATTTCTTTTCTTAATGGGGGAAAGGTTTCCACATCATTCTTGCACATCTGCATGGCTTCCTTTAGACTTTGTTCAGTGCAACATTGGCTTTCATGGTTGGAGGCATCAGGTGCTGAGGCCCTCTGTAGTTCTGTTCCAGCACAGTAGAGGAGCCTTTACCAGTTATAAGCACCATATCTCATACACTCAGGTTCCAGGATCAGATGCTAAATGTGATATGAGAAAAAAGACCCACACTAAATGTAGGATTTTCATGTAGATCTGAATTTGCCTCTCACTTTCTAATCCTCTGTACTATTGCTTTAAAGTGATTTCTGACAAGAGGCCAGTCTAGAAAAATCATGTCAAGTGCATAAACAAACCCCAAATCTCTCATTAAGCTATTAGCATTGTAAGGGAGCTCATTATTTTTGACCTTCCAATTATTGACTTTTTAAATTAGAGAATACGCTCAAAGTTGAACGACACCCAATACGTTCTGCAGAACATCAAGCCAATTTTGCTATATTAAAATTTTACCTTGCACCAGAAAGCTTGGAAAATCAAAAGTGGCTTTGAAGGAATTTTTACTCCTTCTATTATGTGTGCCTTGCTAGGTTCATATGAGAAACATGTATATGTTATATGACAAGATGTGACTGGCTGTATTAATGGCTAAAAAGTTATCAGAGCTTAAAATCACCTTTTCTTAATCTAGGGATCTCAGATTACCTTGTTCTTACTTGCCACCCTAAAATTCTCTAGCAGTGGGCAGTAAAAGATGTTGAAAGAATGAGCAGTTTTTAACTAGCACCCAAGGTGATTCTGATGCACTCTCACTTTGAGAATCCCTGATTATGGCAGACATTTTCAGTATCTTGGAAAAGTCACCTCAGTGTTTTGTTCTGTTTTGGAATGATGAAAATAGTAAACATCGAAAAGAATGAAATTTACTAAGTGGAACAGATATATATTACAGATATATATTTAAACTTTAAAGCATATGTGAAGAAATGCTTTTATCTGCACATTAAATGACTCACTGGGCCATCAAGAGGTTATTAACAAGATTACTGATTCTAACAGGTGAATGTTTAAATCACCAAAAAGTGGATGACGATGATAATAAAGGAAATAATAGTTAATACATGGTCCCTACCTTCATGGGACTTACTGCAAAGCAGGAAATGCAGACATTAAGTGAATTGTTTGTCTGATGCAGGTTATAAAAGGAAAGCACAGGATGCTGTGGAAATGCCTAACATGAGGTTCTAATCTCATCCAAGGGCTCTGAGGCAAGACTGGGAAGGGGATCTTTAACCTGATCCTTGAAGGATAAGAGGATATTACCAAAAGAGATGGGAGAAGTGTTGCAGGCAAAGGAAATGGCATGTTCAAAGGTACACATAGAAGTGTAAAGTTCAGTATGGCTAGAGCGGAGCAAGGCAAAGAGTAGACAGATAGGAGTCTGCCATGTGTTGCCTGAAGCTAATAACTATCGTTCCAACTCATTGTCTATCACTACTTGGAATGCTCTTCTGCCAGATCATGGCTGCCTGTCTCCTTCTCATCATTCAAAACCCATCTCCAATATTACCTTCATAGCAAGGCCTTTCTTGAGCACTTCAGCTGTGTCTATCACTTTATCACATTCTTCACTATACTCATCAGTATCTTAAACAACATTTTTATTTAAATATCTCCTTCTTTCTTACTTGTATTCCTTCACTCGAATGTAAGCTCACTGAAGGTAGAGACCTGGTTTAGCTCATTCACTGTGGCATTTCTGCTACCTAGAACAATGCTAGGCAGAGAATGGTACAATTGATATCCGTGTTTTCATTTACATTTTGTTTTGACATACACAAACCTGGCTGGGTGTGGTGGCTCACACCTGTAATCCTGGCACTCTGGGAGACTGAGGTGGGAGAATGGCTTGAGGCTAGAAGCTTGAGATCAGCCTGGGCCACATAGTGAGACCCATCTTTACAAAAAAATTTTAAAAATTAGCCAGACATGGTGGAGCACACCTGTATTCCTAGCTACTTGAGAGGATTGCTTGGGCCCACAAGTTTGAGGGTGCAGTGAGCTAGGACTGAGCCACTGCACTCCAACCTGGGTGACAGAGCAAGACCTTGTCTCTTAAAAAACACAAAGCTGTATATAATTAATATATATAAATTGATGAGTTCAGAGATAAGTACACATCTGTGAAACCACCATGACAATCTACGCCATAAAACCATCCATCCTCTCCAGCAGTTTCCCCCATCATCTTATTTACTGTATCATTTTTTTGTGATAAGAACACTTAAGATGTACTCGTATCAAATTTTGAAGTATATAATTCAGTATCATTAACTGTAGGCACTAAGCTGCATTGTAGATATTGGAGATATTTATTTTTTATAATCAAAACTTTGTACCCTTTGACTAATAACAATTGGTAGGTATAAACTGACTGACCACATCCAGTGGTATTGGCCAAGCGGAAGTACTCAAACCATTGTCCGTTGGTTTTGTATGGCTCTTCAAAGACTTCAGATATGACCACAAAGCAAATATAAAGAGAAAAAATACCACCTGGATTTGATTTGGGGATTAGAATTATAACTAGGTACCTTGCAAGGCCTAAAATTACATAGCAAAATAGAGGCAGATGACTTTTTATTTTTTAATTTTTATTTTATTTTTGTTTTTTGTTTTGTTTTTTATTTATTTATTTTTTATTTTGCTTTTAAGTTCTGGGATACATGTGCAGAATGTGCAGGTTTGTTACATAGGTACACATGCACCATGGTGGTTTGTTGCACCTATCAACCCGTCATCCAGGTTTTAGGCCCCGCATACATTAGGTGTTTGTCCTAATGCTCTCCCTCCCCCTGCCCCCGACCCTTCACCAGGCCCCAGTGTGTGATGTTCCCTTCCCTATGTCCATGTGTTCTTATTGTCCAACTCCCACTTATGAGTGAGAATGTGCAGTGTTTGGTCTTCTGTTCTTGTGTTAATTTGCTGAGCATGATGGCTTCCAGCTTTATCCATGTCCTTGCAAAGGACATGATCTCATTCTTTTTTTATGGCTCCGTAGTATTCCATGGTGTATACGTGCTACATTTTCTCTATCCAGTCTATCATTTATGGGCATTTGGGTTGATTCCAAGTCTTTGCTATTGTGAATAGTGCTGCAATAAACATACGTGTGCATGTGTCTTTATAGTAGAATGATTTATAGTCCTTTGGGTATATATCCAGTAATGGGATTGCTGGTTCAAATGGTATTTCTTGTTCCAGATCCTTGAGGAATCACCACGCTGTCTTCCACACTGGTTGAACTAATGTACACTCCCACTAACAGTGTAAAAGCATTCCTATTTCTCCGCAGCCTTGCCAGCATCTATTGTTTCCTGACTTTTTAATAATTGCCATTCTGACTGGTGTGGGATGGTGTCTCATTGTGGTGACAACATTTTTAATTAAGAGAACAATATTTTCATGACAGCAGTGAAATATTTAAATGGTCCATTTGTTTACAAGATGTAGATTCATCCTGGCCCTTCATCAATGGAACCGGTAAATTCTCATTCTTACTATTGCTTAAACGTGTGTCCTCAATCTAAGTCCACTCTCCCTGTCCCTTTTGAGCGAGTGCCAATTATTACAATATAAAACTCCTTAATTATATACTGTGACATTTTATCTTCTATTCCCCATATTTTGCAGGAGTCTGATTGCAGGCTGGGGATGGGGTTATTACCATTTGTTAGAAATTGTTCTGCACAGAAGCATGTTCAACCAATCTAGAATCCGGTGCTCTTCTAAGTGATGATGTCAGCACATATTTACTAAGCACTAAGCATGTAGCCCACTTTGTTCCTGGTGCTAGGGAAAGGACATGAACAACATGAAGGAAGAGGAGTTCAACTTTTAGAGTACAACCAGTTACTGAGCTATATGTAAATTAAGCTAACCTTTTGAAAATTTGGTGGCTTACGCTGTTAATTTCATGCTTGGGTTCTTCTAAAGCAGCTTTCTAAGGTTTCACATCTGCTAGTTCTCCAAAATCACCCGTTCAGCATTTTGATGTCATTTTCAGCTGGTCTCTTCTTCTTATGGTCTAACATACCATCTCCTCTTTACTACTGGTTTTATTCTGGGTAACTGATTCCACCTGGACATTTTCAGAAAGCCCATGAAAACACAGCTTTGCTCAATTACTTGTTCACAGCTTCCTCTCCTCATTTATCTGAGAGCCATCATGTTATTTGGAACTTCCTTCTTATTTGTGTGACTGGAAAAAGTTTTCCTGTTAGCTTTTAAGTCTCATGTAATTTCCTTTTACTCCTTACGGATCTAGCCTGGTTTTCATTTTTTGAGGTATTCCTATTTCCCTTTTGGGTCACTGTATTGCTTTGGATTCCTGCCAACTTGGCATCTGGTTACCTTGTGAAACAGCCCTGAAATTTTACATCAGAGTAAAATTACTTCAATGTGTTGTGCATCTTTTGTGTCCCATTAAAACTAATTTCTAAATAACTTCACCTGTGGCCACCTAGGAGCTGGGTTACTGCATGGAAATGTCGTTTCTGTTTTCCCTGTGAATATTCTACCTAGAGCCAGCATTTCAAGAGCACAGAGGAATGAGGCATGCTTATATAGTCCTATATTTGTCAGCTACAGGTTGCCATAACAAAATATCACAGATGCTGTGGCTAAAACAACAGATATTTATTTCCTCATAGTTCTGTAGCTAGAAGTCCAAGAGCATGGCGCCAACATGGATAGTCTCTGGTGAGGGCTGTCTTCCCGGCTAATAGATGGCCTCCTTCTCACTGTGTCTTCATATGGCTGGGTGAGCGAGCACTAAGTGTCTCTTCTTATAAGGCCACTAATTCCACCATGAAGGCCCCATCCTCATGACTTCATCTAAACCTACTTATCTCCCAAAGGTCCCATCTCCAAATACCATCCCCCTGGGGGTTAGAGCTTCAGCATATGAATTTGGGGTGGGGAGACACAATTCAGTTCGTAGCAAGTTCCATTTTTTTTGTAACAGGTGAAGGAAAAATAATAAAATCAACCTGCCCTTTTCAATGCGATAATAGCGGGGTGACTTGAAATCAACCTATTACTTAATTACTACTTAGAGGCAATGTGATAATATAGTTGTTAAAGATTCTAGAGCCAAATTACCTGTTTTTTTTCTCCCAGCTAGTACTTTCTAGCTGTGAATATTCAGGTAAATTAATCAATTACTGTGCCTCAGTTTCCTCATGTCTAAAATGGGTATAATAGTAGTATTTATCTCATAGGTTGTTTGTATTAAATGAGTTAAAGACGAAGTACAGTGTCTGACACATAGTACATTGTTCAATAATTGTTATCATTGCTGATATAATCACTACAATTGTTAATGTGGTCTCTGTTCCAAACTCATATAGATTCTGGTTCTGTTCTTGACTGAGACCATTCAAGTGTAATGCCATCTATCCTCTCCCACCCCCAGATCTTAACTGAGGATCTGGGATTGAAATGGAGGTTGTCTCATTCTCTCATTTGTAGGGGGCATTTTGTCAGCCTGGCTGAAGTTGAGCCTGGAATTGGAATCAGTGCAGAGAGTTGGGGGTTACCTCAGGAAGTCAGAAGTACGAAGAGGCAGAGATGAATGTCTTAGGGCACAATTTGGGAAGCACCATTCTATCTTTTGAGGGCAAGTGGAGGTTCATAAATGAAAAGCATTTAGAAAGTTAGAAGCTGGCTGATACTGGAAAGCAGCTAAAAGCAAGACCCCAAAATGAAACATGAAACCAGAGGGGATTCCACATTTCTGAGAGTAGGGCTGAAGAGGTTAAGGGTAATTCTTACTGACACTGGCATTTTTAGTGGGCTGCTCTTTTCCAAACCCCATGATCAGGGTGAACAGAAACAGACATTGAGTTTCTTAAAGTATGGGGCTGGTTGCAGCAGTGGTCATCTTTGCTTATAGTCTGATATTGATTATTGTCAGGCAGTAAAGGAAATAAATCCACATACAAAGTTCCTTGAATAAGCAGGCAATGGTCATTTGAAGATACCCTTTCCTACGAAATTGAGAATTGCACATTTCTTGGGATCTACTTAAGTCAAAATATATGTGACTTGAGACAATCATTTTCCAGGCAGCAAGAGCGCAGCCATCTGCAAGCTGAGGAGAGAAGCCTCAGAGGAAACCAACACGGCTGGTACCTTGATCATGGACTTCCAGAATCAAGAACTTTGAGAATAAATTTCTGTTGTCTTAGCCACCCAATCTGTCGTATTTTGTTATGGTAACCCTAGCAAATTAATACAGCTGCTATGCATAGCACAACCTGTGGGCTTTTGTGTGAACATAATTTTTCATTCTCTGGGATAAATTTTTTAAAATTGCAATTCCTGGGTCATATGGTAGTTGAATATTTAGTTTTACTAAACTGATAGGAAACTGCCAAACTGTTTTCGAAGGTGACTGTACCATTGTATATACATACTGGCAATGTATGGTATGAGTGATCCAATTTCTCAGCTTCCTTGCCAGGATTTGGTGTCATCACTATTTTTAATTTTAGCCTTTCTTATAAGTGTGTATTGGTATCTCATTGTAGTTTTAATTTGCATTTCCATGATGGCTAATGATGTCAAACATTTTTAAAGTGCATATCTGTCATCTCTCTATCCTCTTTGGTGAAATATCTGTTCATGTCTTTTGTCCATTTTCTACATGGATGGCTTATTTTTTTATTGCTGATTTTTGAGACTTTAAAAAATATTATAGATACTAGTTTTTTGTTGTATATATACTTTATAAATATTTTCTCCCGTTCCCTAGCTTACTTTTAAAAAATCATTTTAAGAGTCAATTGCAGAGCAAAAGTTTTTACTTTTGAATAGGTCCAATTTATCAAGGTTTCCTATTATGGATCATGCTTTAGGTATTAAATCTAAGAACTCTTTGCCTAATCCTAGATCCTGAAGATTGTTTTGTAATTTTCTAAAACTTTTAGTTTTACATTTCACATTTAAATTCGTAATCTATTTTGAGTTAATCTTTGTATAAGGTTTGAAATTTAAGTCGTTTCATCTCTTTTACTTATACATTTCCAATGTTTCTAACACCACTTGTTGAGAGACTATCCTACCTCCATCAAATTGCTTTTATACCTTTGTCAAAAGCAGTTGGATATATTTGTGTGGGTCTCTGAGTTCGAGTTCCTTATTCTGTTCCTTTTATCTGTATGCTTGTCCCTCCACACAGTCTTATTGCTGTAGTTGTATAATAAATCTTAAAATGAGGTAGACTGATTTACTCTATTTTTCTTTTTCCAAAATTGCTATAGCTTTTGTAGTTCCTTTGTTTTTCCATATACATTTTAAAATAATCTTGTCTATATCTATAAAAATTTTTGTTGTGACTGTGATAGGAACTGTATTAAACCTATAAATCAAGTTGAGGAGAATCAGTATCTTTACTATATTTAGTCTTCCAATCTATGAACGTAGTATTTTTTTCCATTTAGTAGATCTTTTATTTCTTTCAATAGAATTTTGTAATTTTGAACATGCAGATACCATACATGTTTTATTAGATTTACACCTAAGTGTTTCATTTTCTTGGAGCATTTATGTTTGTGTTTTTCATTTTAATTTCCATATGCTCATTATTATTGTGTAGAAATATGATTGATTTTGTGTGTTGATCTTATATTCTGCAAACTGTAAATCTTATATTGTGCAAGCTTTCAGGATATTTATTTGTTTTTAGACATGGTCTGGCTCTGTCACCCAGGCTGGAGTACAGTGGCATGATCACAGCTCACTGCAACCTCTGCCTCCCAAGCTCAAACCATCCTCCCACTTCAGCCTTCCGAGTAGCTGGAACTACAGGTGTGCACCACTATGCCTAGCTAATTTTTGTATTTTTTGGAAGAGGCGGGGGTTTTGCCATGTTGCCTGGTCTTGTCTCGAATTCCTGGGCTCAAGCAATCCACCTGCCTCAGCCTCCCAATGTGCTAGGATGACAAGCTTGAACCACCACACCCGGCTGAATCTGTAGTCTTATTTGTTCTAGGAGGGCTTTCTTTCTTCTTTTTGTTTTGGAGTTTTCTTAGGAGTTTTCTACATAGACAATTTTGCCATCTTTCAATAAGAGTGGTGAGGGCAGACATCCTTGCCTTGCTGCTGATTTTGGGGGGAAATCCTTCAATCTTTCACCATTAAGCATAATGTTTGCTATATATTTTTTTATAGATATTCTTCATCAAGTTGAGGTGCTTCCCCTTCATTAGCTTGCTGAACTTTTTTTTTTTTTTTTTTTTACCATAAATGGATATTGCAGATTGTCAAATGCGTTTTCTGCCTTTATTGATATAATTATATAATTTTTCTTCTTTAGCTTCTTATTATAGTAGATTATATTAATTGATATTCAGATGCTAAGTCAGCATTACATTCCTGGAGTAAATCCCACTTGATTTGATTTTCTAAAATTTTGTTGAGGACTTCTGAATATCTATTCATGAGAAACTACATTCGTCTGTAGATTCTTTTATTGTAATGCCTTTGTCTGTTTTTGGTATTAGGGTAATGCTGCCTCAGAGAATGAGTTGGAAAGTGTTACCTGTGCTTCTATTTTCTGGGAGTGATTGCAAAAAATTGATATGAGTTCTTTAATAAATTTGGAATTTCCCAGTAAAACCATTTAGGCCTGGGGCTTTCTTTTCTGAAACTTTATTACTTTTTTTTCTTTTTTTTTTGAGATGGAGTCTCGCTCTCTCACCCAGGCTGGAGTGCAGTGGCGCAATCTCAGCTCACTGCAAGCTCTGCTTCCTGGGTTCATGCCATTCTCCTGCTTCAGTCTCCCGAGTAGCTGGGACTACAGGCGTCCGCCACCACGCCCGGCTAAATTTTTTTTTAATTTTTAGTAGAGATGGGGTTTCACCATGTTAGCCAGGATGGTCTCGATCTCCTGACCTTGTGATCCACCCGCCTCGGCCTCCCAATGTGCTGGGATTACAGGCGTGAGCCACTGCGCCCGGCCGAAACTTTATTAATTATTGATTCAATTTCTTTAATAGATATAGGCCTAGTCAAATTATGTATTTCTTCTTGTGTGAGTTTTGGTAGTTTGTATGTCTCAAGGAATTAGTCCATTCCCTCTATGTTATCAAATTTTTAGGCATAGAGTTGTTTGTGGCATTACCTTGTCTGTTTAATTGATGTCATTTTATTATTAATTTTCTATTTCTTGTTCCTCTGTGTTTGTTTTCTTAACTTCCAGTGGGTTACGTGAACATTTTTAAAGGAATTCTTCTTGATTTCTTTACAGTTTTTGAAACACATTGCTTCGTATAATTTTTTGAGTAGTTGATTCTAGGTATTACAACATACATAATTATCATAGTTTACTTGTTTTGATACATTACTACTTTGAATGATGTACAGAAAACTTACTTCTATTTAGATTTATCATCCCCACTTTTAGAATATAATTTTTCACTACATTTTTTAATATAATTTGAACTATTACTTTAAATACTACATTTAATACATTTTCTATATATAAGTATGATATCAGATGGTGTTATAATTTTTGCTTCAACTATCAAATATGATTTAATAAATCCGTAAAGAGTAGAATAATCTATTTATGCTTATTTTTACCCATTCCAATGCTTTTCCTTTCTGAAATTCCATGCCTTGTATTTCCTTTTCATTTACAAAACTTCACTTAGCCAGTCTTTTTTTTTTTATTTATTTAATTTTTTTATTATACTTTAAGTTTTAGGGTACATGTGCACATTGTGCAGGTTAGTTACATATGTATACATGTGCCATGCTGGTGTGCTGCACCCACTAACTCATCATCTAGCATTAGGTATATCTCCCAATGCTATCCCTCCCCCCTCCCCCAACCCCACCACAGTCCCCAGAGTGTGATATTCCCCTTCCTGTGTCCATGTGATCTCATTGCTCAATTCCCACCTATGAGTGAGAATATGCGGTGTTTGGTTTTTTGTTCTTGTGATAGTTTACTGAGAATGATGCTTTCCAATTTCATCCATGTCCCTACAAAGGACATGAACTCATCATTTTTTATGGCTGCATAGTATTCCATGGTGTATATGTGCCACATTTTCTTAATCCAGTCTATCATTGTTGGGCATTTGGGTTGGTTCCAAGTCTTTGCTATTGTGAATAATGCCGCAATAAACATACGTGTGCATGTGTCTTTATAGCAGCATGATTTAGAGTTCTTTGGGTATATACCCAGTAATGGGATGGCTGGGTCAAATGGTATTTCTAGTTCTAGATCCCTGAGGAATCGCCATACTGACTTCCACAATGGTTGAACTAGTTTACAGTCCCACCAACAGTGTAAAAGTGTTCCTATTTCTCCACATCCTCTCCAGTACCTGTTGTTTCCTGACTTTTTAATGATTGCCATTCTAACTGGTGTGAGATGGTATCTCATTGTGGTTTTGATTTGCATTTCTCTGATGGCCAGTGATGATGAGCATTTTTTCATGTGTTTTTTGGCTGCATAAATGTCTTCTTTTGAGAAGTGTCTGTTCATGTCCTTCGCCCACTTTTTGATGGGGTTGTTTGTTTTTTTCTTGTAAATTTGTTGGAGTTCATTGTAGATTCTGGATATTAGCCCTTTGTCAGATGAGTAGGTTGCGAAAATTTTCTCCCATTTTGTAGGTTGCCTGTTCACTCTGATGGTAGTTTCTTTTGCTGTGCAGAAGCTCTTTAGTTTAATTAGATCCCATTTGTCAATCTTTAAAGGCAGGTTTACTAGTGACAAATTCTCTTAGTTTTCCTTTGTCTGGTAGTATATTTTCCTTTCATTGCTGAGACATTTGTTTGCTGTATATAGAATTTGCAGTTGAAACTTCTTTTCTTTCAGTATTTGGAAAATGCTGCATCACTTTTCTTTTGGCCTTCTTGTTTTCTGATGAGAAGTCTACTGTCATTTGAGGTGTGTGTGTGTGTCTTTAATTTTTTAATTTTGAATTTTTGTGGGTACATAGTAGGTGTATTTATGGGGTACATGAGATGTTTTGATACAGGCGTGCAATGTGTGAAGACCACATCATGGAAAATCCTCTCAAGCATTTATGCTTTGTGTTACAAACAATCCAATTATACTCTTTCAGTTATTTTTAAATGTACAATTAAGTTAATATTGACTATAGTCACTCTGTTGTGCTATCACGTAGTAGGTCTTATTCATTCCTTCTAACTATTTTTTCATAGGCATTAACTATCTCCACCTCTCCCCAACCCCACTCCTACCCTTCCCACCTCTGGTAACCATCCTTCTACTCTCTATGTCCATGAGTTCAATTGTTTTGATTTTTAGATCCCACAAATAAGTGAGAACATGTGATGTTTGTCTTCCTGTGCCTGGCTTATTTCTCTAACATAATGATCTCCAGTTCCATCCATGTTGTTGCAAATGACAGGACCTTATTCTTTTTTTGTGACTGAATAGTACTCCATTGTTTATAGGTTTCACATTTTCTTTATCCATTCATCTGTTGATGGATGCTTAGGTTTCTTCCAAATCTTTGCTATTGTGAATAGTGCTGCAACAAACAGAAGTGCAGATATCTCTCTGATATACTGATTTCCTTTGTTTTGGGTTCTGGATAATATGGTAGCTCAACTTTTAGTTGTTTTTGAAGAACCTCCATACTGTTCTCCATAGTGGTTGTACTAATTTACATTCCCAGCAACAGTGTATGAAAGTTCCCTTTTCTCCACATCCTCTCCAGTATTTGTTATTGCCTGTCTTTTGGATATAAGCCATCTTTACTGGGGTAAGACAATATCTCATTGTAGTTTTGATTTGCATTTCTCTGATGATCAGTGATGTAGAACACCTTTTCATATGCCTGTTTGCCATTCATCTGAATTGTTCTTCCCCTGTAAGTAATGTGTTATTTCTTTCTGGCTGCCTTCAATTTGTGTGTGTGTGTGTGTGTGTGTGTGTGTGTGGGTAAGAAGGTAGAAGGGAGAGTATTCCAAGCAGAATGAAGATTGGCTATGATGAATCTTGGCATGGATTTCTTTGGATTAAACCTGTTTGGCATTCATTAAGCTTCTTGATTCTGTAGGTTTATGTAGTTTTTGCCAAATTCTGGAAATTTTCAATCTTTATTTTTAAAAATACGTTTTCAATCCTACTCTCTCACTCTTCTGCTTCTGGAACCACAATGAAATGAACAGTAGCTCATTGTTTTTGTCCCAGAAATCACCCCAAATGATCATTTTTTAAAATTCAATTTTCCTTTTTTTGTTTAGATTGGGGAAATTCTATTGGTCTGTCCCCAAGTTCACTGATTCTATCCTCTGTCTTTGTCACTCTACTTTTGAGCCCATCAGTGTGTTTTTAATTTCAGTTATTGTATTTTTCATTTCTGTAATATTCATTTGCTTTTTTATAACTTCTATTTATTTGCAGAGATATTCTATTTTTTTCATTTGCTTCACATAATTTGTAATTTCTTCTTCAATCATTTTTGTAATACTTGCTTTAAAATCCTTTTCAGGTATTTCCCATACCTGATTTATTTTGATGTTGGCATCTGTTGATTGTATTTTCTCATTCCTGTTATAATTTCCTTGGTATTTTGTATGATGCATTATTTTCTATTTCATCCTGGAGATTTTGCATATTATGGGACTCTGGATACTATTTATTTATTTATTTATTTTTTGCAGGCATTCCATTTTGAGGTTTAACATGGAGTTGACTGGGTGTGTATACTCAGTTTCCCACTTGGCCTCACTGATACCACCTGGTGAATGTAGATTGCCAAATCACACTGCCTTATTGCAGATGACTAGGGTGAAAGATCAGTTCCCTGCTTTTCCCTGCTGACACTTTGCAGTGAAAGTGGGACACTGACTCACACCACCTCATTCCCTCCAGGTGGGGGTGTAAGATCACCTCTCTGTTGTTCCCCGCTGTCCCCCAATGCTGAGGGACTCAGGATGCTTTGTTGATGCAGCACTTGGGGGCAGAATAACACCTCCCACTGGGCCCTACTAATACCAGCGAAGGGAGAAGGGGAAGTGGGATTTCAACTAGCTCTGCATAACACAGCCTCATTCAGTTTCATTAATGCCATGTAGGTGTTGAGGTTCAGCTCCCCATTGGTTTGTTCTGACACCAGGGGAAGTGGAAAGTGGAATGCCAACTAGCCCTGCTTCACACTGTCTCATTATTTGTGCAACTTGTGGGCTTTCCTGGCACCAGAGATAGGGGAGAGAAGAGTGTTAATAGTCCCAATTTGCACCATCTGATTCAGTTTCATTGATGTTGGGAGTAGGTAAAGGCTCAGCTCTCCACTGGACCCTGATGACAGTACCCTGACAGGAGAATCAGAGCATAGCCTGCTTCCCCTGTATAGGATATGGAAGATCAGATTCTTGCTTAGCTTCCCAATATCACCAGTCAGGTGAACCAGAGATCTGCCTGCTTCCTTAAGGCAGGAGATGGAAGATTAGCTCCCCATTCTGCTGTACTGATACCACTCTGCAAGGGAATCAGAATCCTCCATCCTTACCATCACGGAGCTTAGAGACTAGCGGGAGAGATTAGTAATCAAGAAGTAAATTCAAACAAGCATATAAATGCAACTGTGATATAGGCTATGAAGGAAAAGCAGTCTTATGAAGAAGAATAAGCCTTTTAAAGGAAGTGACATGTCAGATCCTGAAGGATGAAAAGGGAGCCAATAATGTGAAGGTGGAAGAGAGAGTATTCCAAGCAGTGAAAATTGCAAGTGAGATGGCTTTGTGGCAAAAAAGGATCTGAGTATTCATGGAAGTAAATGTAAGTCCAGAATGGAGAAACTGAGGTGGCAAAATAGTGACAGAGTAAGGCTAGCGTGTTAGCAGGTGCCTGACCATCCAGGATTATGAGAGCTATGGTAAAGATTTGAGATTTTTTTTCCCTTAAGTGTGGAGACTAGGAATGAAAGATTTTCTTTTTTTTTCTTTTCTTTTCTTTTCTTTTTTTTTTTTTTGAGACAGAGTCTCACTCTTTCACCCAGGCCAGAGTGCAATGGCGCTATCTCAGCTCACTGCAAGCTCCGCCTCCCGGGTTCACACCATTCTCCTGCCTCAGCCTCCCGAGTAGCTGGGACTACAGGCGCCTGCCACCACGCCCGGCTAATTTTTTGTATTTTCAGTAGAGACAGGGTTTCACCGTGTTAGCCAGGATGGTCTCGATCTCCTGACCTCGTGATCCACCCGCCTCGGCCTCCCAAAGTGCTGGGATTACAGGCGTGAGCCACCGCGCCCGGCCAAGGAATGAAAGATTTTCAAGAGGTGTAGGAGTATGTTTTTATTTAACCCTTAACAAAAGATCACCCTGGAGACTGTGAAAAGAGTAGATTAGAAGAGAAGAGTGGAATAGGGAGACCAATTCAGATGCTGCAGTAGAAATCAAGATGCAAGATGATAGAAGCTTGTAAACAGGAGTTAGTGGTGGGAATGAGATGTAGAAAGATTTGAAATTTTAAAAAATTTCGTTTGTCATCAAGGTGTGTGTTTTTAGAAATTTGAGTGTTTAATTGCATTAGCATTATATAAACCCATTATAACACAGTCCCTATGGAGACAAAGTGTATTTCCTCCTGTCAATATACAGGTATGAGTTTATTGAATACTGAATTTTCTTTCTCTATATTGTTTCTGATAATTCTAATAGTAACATAAGTAGTCCTATAAATGAACCCAAATCCATAGAAGACCGCACCTTGTTAGGCTGAAAACACACCTGTGTGTGCTTTACCCATTAAAATAATCCCACATTAGTCTGTCTTTGGGAAACAATGAGGCTATTTTCTGGGGAACAAAGATCTGTGGGTGAGGAGAAAAAAAAAGAAAGGATGATGGAACCCTGCTTAGTCCAGAATAAGCCCTCAATAAATATGAACTGACATTAGACTAAGTTTAATTCAATTTATTTTAGTGAAAAAACTTGTATTTTAAAGGCTTAGTTTAAATGACAGTAGTAATTTACAAATCCATAAACATTTGGAGCAGGATTTTTTCTTTGTCATGTGGTTAATTATTTATTTTATGAAAACACATTTGCATGTATAATTAAAAGCCTGATAGATAAGACGGGCATTGAGAAATTTCAAGTTAACATTTTGTAAGCCAAACATCTCCTGAAATTTGATCAAAATCAAACAATATTCTTTTATACTATCTTTAATAAGCAAGTATGGATTGCTTGTAGACATTATTTCTCAAGAGCATAACTCTATCAGTCAGGATTCAGTTGCAAGAAACAAAAACCGCTCTACCTTTATAGGCATTTAATATAGGACTGCGGATCTCCAAAAAATATTGGCAGGACTTAGAGGAATTAATTCTGATCTCGGCCTCCAGAAATGAATCACAGAATAATACTGCAGAACTAGGCTGCTCACATCAGGAAGGCAGGGAATTGGGAACCCTTCCACTTGAGTTCAAGGACACACAGCCATGGCTGTACTTGAGGAATCAGAAACCACCGTTACTGCAGCTACAACTTCACCCCATAAAGCAGTTGTCAGGGCATCCATGGCCAAGTTCACCCCCATCACCAGTAAAACTGCCTCTCAATACCAGCTAAGCTAGTGGTGCAGAAAACCCAACATTTTCAAGACTTTGTTAGCAACAACAAAGCAGCCGGGAAATGATTCTCAAATCACCTTCTACCTTCTAAATCTGATGAAAGTACATCTAATTGGTGAAATCTAATTTGCATCCGGAAACATAACTGTAAGGGAGGCAGATGTTATTTTTTGAGGCTTGGCAGTACAGGAAGCCACGTTAATGGGAGGCAAGAGAGAGTACTGAATGGAATTCACCAGACTTACAAGCTCTTTTGCTACTAAAGATTGTATATATTTGTCTTTCTATCCTTAAGCTTCCAAACAAAAATAGTAATGACCATATGGTGATGCCTAACAGAATGCAACTCTTTCTGGTAAAAACAAAACTGTGGACATCTTCTTCCCAAAAAGGGGATATCCAGGGTCTCAGTAGTCACCAAATCCATCTTTGCTTGATACTCATTCATTTTATGGTTTTGTCATAATCCTACCTTGATATACTGTAACTTAAAAACTATTATAAACTTAATTACTACCAACATATTTTACATAAAATAGTTGAGGAAAAGGAAAGATATGTGTATATTTGTGTATGTATGTGTGTAAGCAAGGGAGAAAATATGGGTACCTATTGAAATTCTCATTTTGAATATTGTTATTCAATATTCGCATCATGCATATTGCTGTGTGTTGGTAATAGTTCATTCATTTAAACTGGTTTATACTAGAGTCTGGTTTATATTTGTATTTATACAACAGTTTATTAATCCTCTCTCCCATTAATGGGATTTAGGGTTGTTTCCAAGCTTTTTATGTTGTTAGCAGTACTGCTATAAACATTCTTGTACATATTTCCAGTTTTATATATGTAAGAGTTTATTTGGGCATATGCCTTGGAGTGGAATTGCAAGCCATAGGCTATATAAACCTTCAACTTTAGAGGGTAATGTTAAACTGTTTTTCAAAGTGGTTGCAGAAATTATTACTTTCAGACTCAATGTGTAAGTCATATGGTGAATATACATCATCTCTAACATTAGGTTTGTCAGACTTTTTAATTTTTTGTTAGTGTAATATGTATGAATTGGTATCTCATTGCAGTATTGATTTGCATTTTTCACAATCACCATTGATATTAAACTCTCTTCATACATTTTTTTTTTGGCCCTGTGTGTCTCCTCTTCTGCTAAATGTCTCTTGTTCACTTTTTTTTTTAAACTGGGTTGTTTGTGCTTCTCTTATGGTTGTATAGCATTACTCTGATCTCTTTACTATAGATCATACATACTGAAAGATCACTATGGACCCCATGAATATGTATAATTATTATTTGTCAATTAAAAATAAAATAAAAATAAAGAAATTTTAAAAATTTAAAATAAAGTTTGAATTAACTGCTAAAAAAATAAAAAAGAAATAAAAAGAATTTCTTTACTAATTCTTTCTTGGTTGTGTGTATTCTCCACCTGGCATTCCATAATGTACCTTATCTTTCTTACTTTCTTTAAGATGTTTTTTAATGCATCAAAATATTGTCTAAATTATCAGGGAAAGATGGCTGACTACGGTTAGTTCATCCTCCCCTTCGCCAAAAGTGACCAAAACAATAAATAAAAAACTGTATTTCAACTGGAGTGACTGAGAAAATATGGTGGAGAGTACTAAGGGAGTAGCAAAACCCTTGTGGAGCATGGAAGCCCAGGATAACACCACAGAGAGGTGAGCAAGGCATCTTTCCTCTGCCACATGGTCTCCCCACTGGGATTGGCTTAGACTCAGAGTCTTATTTTTACAAGGAAAATTTAAGCTAGAGATCCCCATTTGTCCCCATTGCTACATCAAATACCAGCAATCCTTGCTACAGGAGACTCCCCCAGTTCTCACAGGCCCCAAATCTAGTTTGGAGAGTATCTGGGATTTTGTGCAGCTGCATTGCCTTAGAATAGGAGCTATCCTTTAGCACCCTCTATCCTCATGACCTAAATTGCTACTGCATAAAACCATCTTTAAACCAGACCCACTGCTAGAGTGCATCCTATCCTGGGGGCCAGCAGCCCCCACTGTCATTGTCATTCTACTATGTTAACAGAAGTGCCTATAGCACCACTACCCCAAACCACAAATACTGGAATTATAGCCATTTCGCAAATGAGAAAGATAAAGGAAACAAGGTTTAGTACCAAAGAAAACCACCAAACCACAGAGGTAAACAAGAGAGTACGAAAGGACCAAAGGATCTATAAAACAACCAGAAAACAGTTAACAAAGTGTCAGGAGTAACCCCTTATCAATAATAACCTTGAATTTAATTAGAGTAAAATTTCCAATTAAAACATACAAAATGGCTGAATGGATTAAAAAAACAATAAACAAAAAACAAAAAACAAGACCCAACTATTTCCTTCCTACAGGAGACTCGCTCATGTAAAGATACACAGACTGAAAGTGAAGGGAGGGACAAAGATATTCCTTGCAAATGCAAACAAAAAATGAGCAGGAGTAGTCATACTTATGTCAGATAACTGTATTGACTTAATGTCAATAACTGTAGAAAGAGAAAAAGTCATCATATAAAATTAAAGAGATCATTTCAACAAGAGGATATAACAATTATAAATATATAAGCACCTAACACTGGAGTATCCAGACATATAAAGAAAATGTTATTAGACCTAAAGGGAGAGATAGACTGCAATATGATAATAGTTGGGGACTTCAACACCCCACTTTCAACAATGGACAGATCATCTAGACAGAAAATCAATTAAAAAAATTGGACCTAAACTGCACCATAGACTGAACACACCTAACAGGCATTTATGGGCCATTCCATCAATAACTGCAGAATACACATTTTTCTCAATTGTACGTGAAACATTCTCCAGGATAGACCACGTCTTAGGACACAAAACAAGTCATAACAAATTTAAGAAGAGAAAGAAATAAAGGATATTCAAATTGGAAAAGAAGATATCAAATTGTCCCTGCTTGCTCATGACATGGTTTTATATATAATAATAGAAAATTCTGAAGACTCCACCTAAAAATTATGAGAACTTATAAATTCAGTAAGGTTGCAGGATACAAATCAATGTACAAAAATGGCAGCATTTTATACAGTAATAGTAAATTATCAGAAAACAAAGTCAAGAAAACAATTCAATTTATAACTACTAATACTACAGAAATAATGAGATACCTAGGAATAAACTTAACCAAGGAGGTCAAAGATCTCTATACTGAAAATCATAAAACATTGACTAAAGAAATTGAAGGCAAGAGAAATAAATGCAAAGATAACCCATGTACATGGTTCAAAGAATTGATATATAAAAAATGGCCATACTACCTAAGGTGATCTATAGATTTGATGCAATCCCTATCAAAATACCATTGAAAATCTTCACAGAAATAGAAAAATAATCCTAAAATGTATATGGCACTACAAAGGGCTCTGAGTAGTCAAAGGAATCTTGAACAAAAGAATAAAGCAGGAGGCATCACACTCTCTGGTTTCAAACTATACTACAAAGCTTTTATAATCAAAATGGCATGGTATTGGCATAAAAACAGACACTTAGACCAATGGAACTGAATCAAAAGTCCAGAAATAATTTCACATATTTACTGCCAACTGGTTTTTGGCAAAGGCAACAAGAATATTCACTGGGGGAAAGAACAGTCTCTTCAATAAGAGGTACTGGGAATACTGAATATCCATATGCAGAAGGACAAAACTACACCCCTCTATCTTAAAAATCCACTCAAAATAGATTATGGACTTAAATGTAAAACTGAAAACTGTGAAACTAATAAAAGAAAACAGAGGAAATACTTCATAACACTGGGATGAGCAAAAATGTATTAAATAAGACTTCAAAAATACAGGCAACAAAAGCAAAAATAGACAAATGGGATTACATCACACTAAAAGGCAACAACAATCTACAAAATGGGAGAAAATATTTGCAAACTATATCTGACAAGGGGTTTCTGTCAAGAATATATAAGGAACTTAAACAACTCAATAGCAAAAAGACAAATAACCTGAATAAAAAATGACCAAAAGACCTTAATAGACATTTCTCAAAAGAAAACATACCAAAGGTCAACAGGTATATGGATAAATCGTCAATATCACGAATTATTGTGAAATGCAAACCAAGACCACAATGAAATACCACCTCACTTCAGTTATAATGGCTACTATCAAATCTCCAAAAGAAACGTTGGCCAGGATGTGGAGAAAAGGGAACACTTACACACTGTTGGTGGGATTATAAACTAATACAACCATTATGGAAAACAGTATGGAGGTTCCTCAAAAATTGAAAATAGAACCACTATACGATTGATTACTCCCACTACTGGGTATATATTCAAAGGAAATGAAATCAGTATGTTGAAAAGATATCTGAACTCCCATGGTTATTGCAGCTGTATTCACAATAGCCAAGATAAAGAATCAACCTATGTGTCCAACAAGTGATGAATAAATTAAAAAACGAGGTTCATGTACATGGGATACTATTCATCTATAAAAAACAATGAAATCCTGTTATTTTTGACAACATAAATGAACCTGGAGGAAATCATGTTAACTGAAATAAGCCAGACAAAGACAAATACCATATGATCTCACTGACATGTGGAATGTAAAATTACAACAATAATGATATCATAGAAGCAGAAAGTAAAACAGTGGTTAACTGATGCTGGGTAGTAGACTGGGAAGGGCAGGATGAGGAGAGGTGAGTCAATGGGTATAAAGTTACAATTAGATAGGATAAATGAATTATGGTGTTCTATTGCACAGTAGCGTGAGTATGGTTAACAGTAAAATATTATATATTGCAAACTACTTAGAAGAGAGGCTTTTGAAAGTTCTCACCAAGGGAAAAAAGATAAATGCATGAGGTGATGGATACACTAACTATCCTGGTTGGATCATTATACAACACAAATATTGTATCAAAACATCAAATTGTACTCCATAAGTCTGTACAATTACAATGTGCCAATTAAAAAATAATCTTTTAGTGTCTTGTTAAATATTTCCCTACTTCATTGACCAAAATATTTTCATCTATATTTTCTACATAGAATAGTAATGTTTTATTTTTGACTGTTAAATCCTTAATCTATCTGAAGTTGGTTTTTTCGATATCATATGAGTCAGGGGCCTAAATCACCTTTTTCCATATGCTAATTATTTTACCAGTTTCATTTATTGAACCATCCCTACTTTCCCTACTGAGTAGATGTGCCATCTCTCTATCTTATATCATGGGTGAGTCTGTTTCTGGTATCTTCTATTTCATTCATCATTTAATCTTCCTGCTCCAATAATATACTGTTTAATATTATAACTTTATAATAATTCCTATTTTGGAGCAGGCAAATACCCCAAACCTGCTCTCCATCTTCAGTTGCGTTCTGGCCAGTATTGGCCTGTTTGTCTTCCACATAAATTTTGTAATCATTAAGCCATGTGAAAACACTGTTGGAATAGAAATTGAAATTGCCTTGATTTTATTTCTAGATCAATTTGGGGAAAACTAACATCTTTAAGATATTAAGGCTTACTGTGCAATAATGGAGCACATTTGATTTATTTATGTCTTTAAAATATATATCTTAATAACATTTTATAATTTTCCCTGAAGATGTCTGTGCATCTTTTATTAACTGTATTCCCAAATACTTGAGATTTCTAATACTATAAGAATTGTGTTTTCTCTTTAAATATAGTTTTAATGGCTTGCTGCTGATGAATAGAAATGTAAATGAATCTTCTATATTAATCTTATATGCAGTTACCTTGCTAAATTCCCTTGTGGTGTCTAATAATGTGAAGGTTTACTCTTTGGGTTTTCTATAGAAATCACATAATCTACAAAGAATCTGTAGATAATCACAATTTTGTTTCTTCCTTTCCAATCCTTATATCTCTGATTGCCTCATTATACCGTATAGGACTTCATGTACAATTATGAACAAAAGTGGTAATAAGTTTTTTCCTTGTGCCATTCCTGATTTCAAAGAGAATGCTTCCAATGTTTGCTCATTTAAGATAATGTTAACTTTTGGATTATTTTATAGATGCTTTTAGTCAGGTTAAGAACTATCCTTTCTCATTTCTAATTGAAGAAGAGTTTTTAAAATCATAAGTGGGTTTTAAGTTTGATGAAAGACTTATCTATTGAAATGATCTTTTGGTTATCTGTATTATTCTGTAAATATGGTAAGGTACATTTATGGATTTTCTAATAATAAACCATCCTTGTATACCTGGAATACATTCCATTTGGTTGTGATATATTGTCTTTCATATACTCTTTTGGGTTTGATTCATTAATATTTTGTTAGCTGTTTTACATCTAAATTAATGAGTTAAAATAACCTGTAATCTTCATGTCTCATAATTTATTTGTTCTGATGTCAAAGTATACTTGCCTTACAGAATAGGTTGTGTGGTATTCCCTCTTTTTCTTTTATCTGAAAGTGTTTGTATAAAATTGAGATTATCTCTTTCTAGAAAGCTTGGTAGAACTCAACTATAAGACAGTCTTGACTTAGTATTTCCTCAGCAGGAAGATTTTAACCACTGCGTTGAATTTTAAGATAGTTATAGGATGATTCAAGATTTTAAAATTTCTTTTCATGTTCTTGTAAGTTACATTTTTCTAGCCATTTGTCCATTTCTCCAAAGTTTTCAAAAACGTCGGTTTTTGGTGTTGATGGCATTGTTTTATTATCTTTTTTAAAATTTATTTATTATTATTATACTTTAAGTTTTAGGGTACATGTGCACGATGTGCAGGTTAGTTACATATGTATACATGTGCCATGCTGGTGCGCTGCACCTGCTAACTCGTCATCTAGCATTAGGTATATCTCCCAATGCTATCCCTCCCCTCTCCCCCCACCCCACAACAGTCCCCAGAGTGTGATGTTCCCCTTCCTGTGTCCATGTGTTCTCATTGTTCAATTCCCACCTATGAGTGAGAATATGCGGTGTTTGGTTTTTTGTTCTTGCGATAGTTTACTGAGAATGATGATTTCCAATTTCATCCATGTCCCTACAAAGGACATGAACTCATCATTTTTTATGGCTGCATAGTATTCCATGGTGTATATGTGCCACATTTTCTTAATCCAGTCTATCAATGTTGGACATTTGGGTTGGTTCCAAGTCTTTGCTATTGTGAATAATGCCACAATAAACATACGTGTGCATGTGTCTTTATAGCAGCATGATTTATAGTCCTTTGGGTATTATCTTTTAAAACACTGTTCTGCTTAGTTATACCTTCCTTTCCATTAAAACATTATTTGCATCTTCTCTCTTTTCTCTATTAATCTTGCCAAATATTTGTCACTTTTTTTCCCAAAGAAACACCTATTGTTTTTATATCTTTGTTTTCTATTTCATTAGTTTTCAGTCTTATATTTATTATCTTTTTCTTTCTACTTTCTTTGGGCTTATTCTCTTGGGGTCGTTGTTTTAATAACTCCTTAAAATAGACACATAACTTCTTGGGCTTGCTTCCTCTTTATTTTGGGTATTTAAGGCTATAAATTTCCTTCAAAATACTGCTTTTATTACATCTTAGAAGTTTTGTTACATAGTGTTTTCATTTTATTCAGGACTAGGTATTTTTACATTTCCATTGATTGTTTTGTCCATAAGATCCAAGTGACTGAACTGCTTGCTCTGTTACCTCATGATACTGCAAAACATTCTAATATTCTGTGCCTCACTCAAAGTTGGCAGAATTATGAATTACTTATTAAATGGGTCAAACCAGCTCATTCAAGTGTGATATATGTTGTCACCCAATCTCAAGGAAGTCCCCCAAAATGTACCTCTTTATTAGTGGTGGGTATTGTGAGATGCAAAAACTTGTCTTTCTCATTGGTGAGGGATAATATTTCAGTATATTACTGGTCTCCAGAAACTTCACTGAGGTAGGCCCCTGGTTTCACTGGTTTTACCTCCTGCCCAACAAGACCTCTGGAATTATTACTTATCATGTTCTATCAGCATGATGTTATCAATATTATAGACTAGCATCATGTCCTGTGGGATGATCAGAGTCTTGGTGTACTAAATTATGACAAAATATTGATGCATCCCTGAAATAAAATAGTGAATATTTAAGAGCAGTTCCTGACAGGTTAAATTGCTTCTGGTCTTTCTTGCTTCGTGGTACAGGGTTAAAAAAGCATTTGCCAGATTGGTAACTGCAAACCAGGTGCTGGGGACAGTGTTGACTTGCACAACTTTCTTTAAGAGACTACATCTAGAACAGCAGCTGCAACTTGGAGTTTCTCACTGATTAAAGTGAAGATAATTCACTGTCAGTCTCTAAGACCTGACTCTTCAGTAAAGGCAAAATAGGCCACTTAAATGGTATGTGTTAGGAATCACAATCCCTGCACATTATCTTTGATGATGTCACTACACTCTGTGCTTCTCCCAGGAATACTACATTACTTTTGGTTTACTATTTTGTAGAGAGGGAAGTTCCACAGGCTTTCACTTTGCACTTCTTCCTATAATACCCCTTGCTTTAAAGGTTAAGGAGTAAATGAGGGGTTTCTGTCAGTTGCCCAGTGATAATTCCAACGTATGCATTTGGGAAATGGGGAAATAACCACAGGATGGGTTTATAGACCTACTTCAGTAACAGAGAGATGGCTAGAATTCCACTTTATTACCTTACTCCTTTAAACCTCTGTATCTACCAGTAGACCGAAGTGGCTTTCCAGATACCCAGGAATTAGTATAATGCAAAGCCAATGTCCAATGTTTCCTAAAGGTTATAGGTATTTCTCTTTCCTCCATATACAGCTATCATGATAAATGACTACAGGTTCATTTTGGTAAAGCCAAGAAGAAAGATGTACAGTGTACATTTGTGGTGGTATTACAGGATTCTTCCAGAAGGGGCTCCTTTTCTGTGAATTGACTCAGGCTATGAATGGCTAAAAAAAACCCATCATTTTATATAGATCCAGTATGACCTGATGGGGTTGCTCATCTAATTTAGTCCAAGAGCCTGATTAATAATTAGCTACTACCTATGTTCTGTGCATGTCAAGCCATTCTGAATAATACTCTAGCTCTGTTGCTTATTATAGTAAGCATGCTTACCTTGTTTCTGGTAGTTAAGGGCTGCCACTTAGTATCTGCCACTCTTTGATACCATCATTCTCATTGAAGTCAGGGAGTCTATTTCAATGGTAGATCTCCTACCTTCCTCTCCAAACTACAGAGGATAGGCACTGTAATGCTTTATTTTAAACTCTTTCTTGGGGAAATATAATATACACTTAGAAAAGTACATAAAACAAATGTATAGCTTAGTGAGCTATTATAAAGTGAATTTTGTAGAAAAACCATGCAGATGACAAAATGGAGCATTGTTTGTACCCCAGAAATCTTGTGCATGATATTTTACTGTCAAATACCTCTTACTTCTGCCAAAATGTGACTGTTATTCTATATTTTATAGTAAGCATCTCCATATATTTATTTATTAATTTTCTACTATAACAAGCATTCCTAATAACATAACGAAATTTGACTTGTTTTGGAATTTTGTTTAAATAGAAGCATACTGGTAGTATATATTAAATTGGGAGTATACTTTATTTGGCTTCTTTTTCTCATTATTATAGTTTTGAGATTTATACAAATTGTGCATTTTTATTGATGTATAGTGTTAATTCTATGAATATACTACAATGTATGCATTCTGTTGAAAATGGGTTAGTTTGATCAGGGCTAGTTTGTTAGTTGTTGCTTGTGTTATTTCATTCTGGCTGCTATAGCAAATTACTTTAGGCTGGGTAATTTGTAAACAAAAGAAATGTATTTCTTACAGTTCTGAAGGCTGGGAAGTCCAAGATCAAGTTACCAGTAGATAACAGTGTCTGGTGAGGGTCTGCTCTCTGCTTCAGAGATGGTGCCTTCTAGCTGTGTCCTCACATGGTGGAAGGGCAAAAAAGCTCCCTTAGGCTTCTTTTACAAGGGCAGTGCTATGGTTGGTATGTCTTTGTCCCCTCTAAAACTTGTGTTGAAATGTAATTCCTAATGCAACAGTGTTGGGAGGTGGGGCCTCATGGGAGATGTTTAGGTCACGAAGGCTCCACCTTCATAAGTGAATTAATACTACTATACAAAGGGACTGTGGGAACGGGCTCACCCTTTCTTGTTCTTCTGCCATGTGGGGACACAACATTTTTTCTGCTTTCCTTTCTGTCTTCCACTATGTGAGGACACAGCAAGAGGGCCCTCACCAGATACCAGATGCTAGTGCCATGATCTTGGACTTTCCAGCATTCAGAACTGTGAGAAATATATTTCTGTTGTTTTTGAATTACCCAGCTTGTGATATTTTGTTATAGCAGCAAAAAAGAACTAGTACAGGTACTAATCCCATTCATGAGGGCTCTGCCTTCATGACCTAGTTACTTTCCAAAGTCCCCACCTCTTAATAGCAACACATCAGGGATTCAATTTTAACATTGTTTGAGGGACACAAACAATCAGGCCATAGCAGGCCTTTTACAAAGCTTCAGTGAATATTGTTATATATGTCTCTTGATGCACATGTACATGCTTTTCTGTTCGGTATGTATTCAGAAGCAGAATTGGTCCCCTCCCTTTTATTTTACCATACTTTTGTAACTCCATGCTTTCTTCTAGGTATGTTCTTCTGAAATATATTTCAGTTAACTAATTCTTCTACTGTATCTAATCTTTGTTTAATCCAACCACTAATTTTTATTCTCAATTATTGCATTTTTTTACTTTTATAATTTATATTTTAAAAATCTGAGTTCTCATGTCTCTGTTCTCAGTTTAAATTTTCAATCCTTTCCCTTATCTCCCAGAAACTAGTAAACATAGTTATTTTTAAATCAATGTCTAAAAATTTTGACATCTGGAGTCTTGTAGTTCTATTTCTATGCTTTGTTGTTGCTTCTGTTTCTTGTTCAAGTTGCCTTATTTGGACCAACTTTCATGCATCCCAGATACTATCATACTATCTTAAAACTTTTTTTTTTTTTTTAAGAAATGTGGCTGAGTGCGTTGGCTCATGCCTGTAATCCCAGTATGCTAGAAGGCCAAGGTGGGTGGACCACTTGAGGCCAGGAATGAGATCAGCCTGGCCTACATGGCAAAACCCCGTCTCCACTAAAAATATAAAAATAAGCTGGGTGTGGTGGCACACACCTATAATCCCAGATACTTGGGAGGCTGAAGCAGGAGAATAGCTTGAACACTGGAGGTGGAGGTTGCAGTGAGCCAAGATTATGCCACTGCACTCCAGCCTGGGTGACAGAATGAGACTCAGTCTCAAGAAAAAAAAAATAAAAAAAGAGAAATAATGTGAAACTTGAGGTAATGTTATTTTCCTTTCTGGAGTATTTGTTGTTGCTTCTTCCAGGCATCTGGGAACACTAGCAATCTGAGATCATCATAATCCAGTATTAGGATTGAAATTTTATGGGTCACCAAAGTGACTCTGCTGAGCTGCAATCTTTGTGAAAGCTGTTATACTTCCAATTCACCCCATGAATCCTAGGTGCAATTCTCTAGGGTTCCACCTCAAAGTGTAGGAATATTACTGGAGCCTTTACCCTGGACTGGTCTTACTAAATCACTTTCAGCTGTCTGAAACAGTGCATTAAATCCAGAGATAATTTTAGGTGTACCCATTTTTACAAATCTAATAAAATAATGTTCTTCCTTTTCTAGTTTAACAACTCATTCATATGCATATTTCTTAAGTTAATGCTGATGAAAATTAAAAGAAACTTGGTACCCATTTTACATGTAATCCTCCTCCTCCAAGTCAGACTTTGAAGGTTGATAGCACTATCAGGTATTTCGGCAAGGTAGAACCACCTACCTGATCTTATGAGAAGAGTCTTCTGCTGCTGCTGTCAAAGGAAATTCAGTAGAATTTGGAGATTCAGAGTATTCATATTCTTATGAATTCCCCAAAGTGTCTCAATTTCTAGATGTAAAATTCAATAATTTTCGCAATTCATACATCACAGGCATCAACCAGTTAGAATGGACACCTGATCTGTTAGTATGTATGCTCACCACCATTAAGTCTTCTGTCAAATGTTACCCTAATTTAAATTTTTAAAAATTGTGTATATTTATGAAGTACAATGTATTATTTTCATATGTTTGCATTGTGGGATGATTATATCAAGCTAATTAACATGCATCACCTCATATACTTATATTTTTGTAGTGGAAACATTTAAACATTTTTTTTAGCACTTGCAGTGTATAATACATTATTGATTATTGTTAATAATCCTGTGCAATAGTTCTGGAAAACTTATTCCTCCTGTCTAATTAAAACTTTGTACCCTTTGGTCAACATCTCCCCATTCTCCACTCCCTTCTTCTCACCTTATAACCCCAGCCTGTGATAAGTACCATTCTACTTTTTACTTCTATAAGTTAGACTTTTTAAGGAAAAAGTAAAATAACAAATTAA